>NC_089853.1:36827755-38237944 GCF_036373705.1 Amia ocellicauda
TACAGTTAGACAGACATGGAAGACACTTTGCGGGACCCTAATATTAGAGTTGAGGGAATTCTTTCAACATAGTAACTCCCCGTACTGATCCTCTTTCTTCTTCAGATGTATAGTGTTTGTATAAGTTAGACATAAAGAACTTGGTAAGTCTCTGTGAATGAAAATCGATGAACTGTGGACATTGAAATCCCATGTTTTTCTTTCCAGGGTTTCTGTTTGAATGACCTGCTGCGATAAATTTAGTGCTTTTGGCATGGTGGAGAATGTGAGAGGATGCCAGGTCCCACCCTGCCCCCGGGGATGTGATCTTCAGCAGGGAACACTTGGCAGGGTAGTTCTCCTGGCTCCAGCCTGCACCAGTTCATGTCTGAATGCTTCATATATCACATAGTGACCAAGCTATAGTTCTTAGTCTTAGTCTAAACTTCAGATTCAGGGATTACCTTTGTAACTGTAAAAAAGTTTATTCTGTAAAGGAAGACTCAATAGCTGAATTGTTTAAGTGATGTTTAATTGTTGAAGGTCTTATGGCCTCTTCTCCAACTTTAAAAATGATCCCGATTCTTAGAAGTGGCCATACGATCACACAATGCATTGGTTGTAAAGTTCTTAGATAATTTAAGAATAAACACAAACAGGCAGGGATATAGTGTTGTGACTATATAAGTGCTCTGTTGAAATTGCTGTACCATGACCTATATACCAGATACTAGTGTGCTCGCTTCCTTCCACTATCTTCAGAAAGAGCATGGTCAATTGACAAGAAAAGCGGACATTAGAATAACAAACCGAACTAATAATTTAAAGTTGTGAACATGTCACAACAATTTGCCTATGTAAAATTACTTTTGGACAGCGTGAATTTGTTTTTGGCATTTTTGGAACTAATATAGAATGTAATTGCTGCATAACCACAGTGCTTCTGCAACTGTTCATTTACAGTATTGTGCAGTGTGACAGGGTGATAAGAGGAGCACAAAATGGCCGACCGGGAAGACACTACATCGTCCTGGAGGATGATTCAGGGTTTGGGAGCACCTGTCCTCTTTATAGACAGGGACCCTGGAAGAAGTGAAGGTAGGGTTCAGAAGGGATAGGCTTTTGCTTTTGTTTTCTTTTGCTTTCAATCACTCCTTTTGCACTCTGTTTAATACATCACTTCCATTCCACTGCCTGTTTGTGTTTATTATATAAAAGATGTGACAATGTTGTAAAATGTTGCTGGGACAATGTAAAATGACAACACTTAAGATTTTAAATCAAGTATTAAAGGAGAAGTATTTAAGTGTTTAGTAAGTATATTGAAGTTATAGCATAAAATAACCACTTATGTAAATTATGTAAAATACTAACATTACCATAGAGTGTATTATCGTCTAAATTTAAAAATATACGTACAATGAAAGTCCCATACATGTCTGTAACTGCTACAACACTAAGCCCCACAGAATAAATTCAACAACATTGTATATAGCAGGAACACATGTTATGTCTACCACAAGCAAACCACAACTTTACAGCAACATGAAATGTTCTAGCAACATTGTGAGTTAGCCTGGGAAATTCCCCTTAAAAATATTTTTGAAAACTACTTCCAAACACTTCAGAAACACACCTTATGAAAATGAAAAGTTAAAGCCTGGTAAAGGACTTCAATCATCGATTTAAGGACACTAGATTAAGTTCTGTTGGGCCCTGGAGACGAATTTGCTTTAAGAGGAATTTCATTTATTTTTCAACAGCTACATGCAGCTCAGCAGGAATATGCTTTACAGACCCAATTCAAGAAGACTTCTATATTGTGTTTATGTATTGTATTAGGAGTAACAACAGCATGATTTATTATATTTTCCCTTACAACCTCAATCCATCATGAGGAACCAGTCTCAGTGTGAAAAATATTTGAAATTCAACATCTGCACTCACTGTGCTTAAAATAGTGCATTGTAATTAAGATTAGTTAGGACTCCGGACTCCAAGCTCAGATTGGTATGCCTCACAAAATCACTCTCCTGACAGCATTCATGAAGGGATTAGTAAAAATGTAATCTGTGGCACATTTTGTGTAGAAAACCCCATGCATAACACTCAGAAAAGACCAGAATTCAGTGTTACTTTCTGTCTGGCATTATATCTTGCAGCAATTAAAAATTAGTCCAGCAACATTATTCCACCAACCAAGAAAATCTGCCACAGAATTACAGAAGAAGTAAAACAAATGGCCTGACAAAATACTTCTAAATTCTATACCTTCATAGGTTTGTGAGGCTCATATATAAAAGATACAAAAATAACATAGTATGGGTTTGGCTCAAACGCACACATACGACCACACACACCCCGGCAATGCAAACAGGCACAACAAGCCTGCCAGCCCAGAGTATTTCATCAGAGTCTTTAATGAACTAACAAACCATTAATTATTGCAAGACACCACTAAGTTTTCTTTATAGAGAAAATCTGAAGCAACCATGGCAGCACACTGTATTAACATTGCCTATTATTTTCTAAATAATGTGTGGTCTTCTGAATGGTTTTGTTCAGCAAACACCAGCAAAGCCTTGGTATTGTATGCATGTTTCATGAAAATGCAAATGTATTTTTGCTTTTTCACTTGTGAAACTGTTGATTTGTATATAACACCCTATATCTGTCATTGCTTTAATTAACAAGTGCTTTGCTGCAGTACATCTTTAGGTGTATGTTGCAAAACTCTAAACTGGTAACTGAGTTTTTTGAGACACACCCAGATAAAAATATTTAAAATGCACATTTCAGAGCATTATATTCCCTCTTGGAAAAGGAGCAAACTGTGCATACCTTTGCAAAGCTGGCCCATATTTTTAAATATCAATGTAAAAAAACAGCGTGGGGTGCTTCTCAACTTTACATTACATTTCAAATAAAACCACAAGAATAATATACGGCTGGTCTTGTCTTTATACTTGGCATTTGTAGTAAATTAAGTTTACAAGCCCTTTGATGTAACTCAGTTGTGAGTCCCAGGCCTTAGGTGGAGTATTTTTTAACACTAATACAGAATAAGTGGTAGATGTCTCTTATGTCATTCTAACAAACCAGTTACACGCAGAGTTTCCACAATCTGCTTTCTTTCAGTCTCAAAATGTTGTCTGGCATGGCAAAAATGTTTCACACAGACATAATTTGGACAAGGCAGCCACTACACTTTTTGTACCATGCAAACCCTGAACTGCATCAGATCTGCATGTAAGAACCCAACATGTCAGGTGTTCTCACTACATCTGGCTCTAAAACTTTTGACTTGGATTCATTGCCACCCAGCCACTGGAATGCCCGAGATACAATGAACACAGTTGTGCTGTTTATTCTCCAAATTCCTTGATCATTCTGATCCCTGCTATAAAATACACTGGATGCCCTTTCACAGGCCAAAATCTTCCATGACTTTCACAGTCAAATACAAGCCTGACAGAACAATGAAACTAACTATTTTTGCTTCATAAACATAAATAAAATATTGTTTTGTATTGATTTGTAAAAGGGCAGGTTTACATCAGTATTTGTTGTACACATATCAATGACAACCCATTTAATGTTGTTTGCCTGCTACCACAAAATAGAGCAGTACAGATGTTCCACAAGCCACTAAAAGTCTGTGGTGTTTAACAGAATGAACTCAAATTGCCAAATGAATAATTGATACAAGTATCTGACACATTATTTATATAAGTTCTCATATTTCAATGGATGAGTGAATGATTATAATAATTCATTCATGTACATCAATATTGCACCTTTAATCCAGGACACAACAGTGCCTTAGTGTTATGGAGTGAAATCCAATTGCTTAATTGACTGTCTCCCTTTAATTACATCTTCAAGGTTTAATTTAATGATGTCCATTTTTATGTTAACTGATAATCTATAATAATAATAATAATAATAATAATAATAATAATAATAATAATAATAATAATAATAATTCACATATTTTATCTATCATGTTTTTAATTTAAATAAAATTAAAACATGTTTCTATAATGTTACAGGTAATTGCCCTACTCAGCATGCTTGCACTGTGGGAGCACAGTTTTGTGGCCAAGTAAAACAACTGCAGCTAATTTAGGCAAGAAGAGAACTGAGAAATGCATTTGTTTTTTTGTTCTGTTCTTATTTTATATTTCCTATTCCACACTCATGACTTTCATCAATTAACCTCTTGTAGTAATAACAAAGAAACAGCATAACTTAACAGCATACTGGGTCTAAATATTTGTTGTTACAGATTATGTTAAACTGAGGGAACTTCCACTGAAACATTTAATCACTGCAGCATCCCACAGAGATTTACTACTCATTCAGGATTGAAAATCTTTAAATGATGATTAGTTTTTCAGAGTTTCCTTTTTATACCCATTGTCTGGCAACTGTCCTCCCCATGGAACATTCTGCTCTTTCCAGTTCTTTACAATACAGAGAATGGATGACATAGGGGGTGGAGGAACACCATAATGTCAGATCCTTACCATTATGTAAGTCGGGGCTTTATCTATAACAGATAGGCAGCTGAAGCAGTGCGGAGTGAAAGCAGTTGGCTATGCTGGCACATGGGTACACGTGTGCTTCGTGTATGTTGACTGACTCTCCGCAAAATTGGTTGTCAAGGGAAAAAACCCCAAAATAAATAAATAGAGTGAGAGAACACCCACCACTACGTTGATCACTCCATGGATACCCAACAAAGCTAGAGGGGTTTAGAACAGCTTCCTATTTCTTGTGTCTTCTGATTTACATTCCATGAGAGGCCTAAAATTGAACAATTTCTGCCCACAGCACTTGGTTTCAGATATTCTCTGCTTTAGGGGTGTTGCCATTAAGCAAACTGAATTATCTTCAGTCTGTCCTCAATTTGTTTTATAAACTGTTGCTCTCTTAAATCTGTCCAAACGACTTATCATGTTACCACTTAATGGACCACAGCCAAGGGTGGTAATTATTTTGTATCTAACACTCCCATTATAAACATGGCAATTTCTATATGGGCTCAGTTGGTTCTATTCCAAAAACCTGGTCATTGGAAAAGTTATCCAAAATGAGAGGATTTATGGCACTTGATACAGGGTTAATGCTATTATCTCAAGCCAAAAGATCTTATTAAGATGTTTTTTTGTTTTTTTTTAAGTGTCTTGTCAGTTGATCAGCCAATGAGCTCAGATGGATCAAAACCAGAAGAAACTGGGATGCTCCAGGATCCAGATTAGGAAACTATGGTTTACCTCTGATTAATATTACATAATAATGCACTTTCACATTATGTCATTTCATTGTTTACTCACTGTAAACTGTAAATGGGTGTATTTTATTTCTTATTCTTTCCCTGTGGAATATTAAGTCATATTAGCTGCTTATTCTATTCAAAACCACCCAAGCTTATTTCGTACCATAGACTGAGCCCTCCTGAAGACTCCCAAAACTACTCCCAGAAGGGCTGGTATTTCCCATGTGTAAGCCCCAGCTGTATCCACTAGCCAGATGTATCCTTTTTATATGCTGAGATTAGCGAGGCATGCAAACACATTAATCTCTGCACTCAGTTTACATGCTGCTGATAGATGACTGCCAACAATAGAGTAGGGGAAAAAGTAATTGAAGAGCATTTTTAAATGGATTAAATGCAGGTTTGGGCAAAATGTTCCTAATATAATATAGATCTATTTGACATTCCCAACAGCCAGCTGTAGCTAAAAGTATGGGGGGGCAAACAGGCCATAATACATTGGTTTGCGTGTGTAGTATATTGGTTTGTGTGTGTACTTAAGTTGTTTTAGGATGCACGAAGAGGGTCGCTGAGATGCTGTGAAATCTCATATCAGATTATCAAAACTAGGCACTGACCCTTTAGGACACTTACAGTTATTAATATAAAGAAAATAAATCACGATGGCTTGAAATGAAACTGAAAAAATACACCAATAACAGATAAACAAAAAGCTGCTGGCACCAGGTTTCTTTACCTTCACAGTTCACGACAGAACTGAACTTGCATGTCTTAGATGACTGAATGTGTCTAGCCAGGGATGTCTTACTGGCTGATTGCCCATGCAATGAGAAATGATTCTGCTTTCTTATTTAGGTCTATCAGTTGATCAGACATCTCCAAGGAGACTGCCCTCCAAAACACATCTAGTAATTATGGGCAGGGCAGTTGACTGCTCTGGCTCATCAGGGTAGGCAAGGCTCAGTGGTAACATTATAATAAATCACACATGAGAAACCAGCATTTCCATAAATTCTCATACCTCTTATCTTGTATATAAATGTCATCCTATGGAGAGAATTATCAGAATTTAAACATTCTACAGTTACCAAGGATATTTCAGGACACTTAAATGGTAGTGGTGCAAGTTTCACAGGCTGTTTATTTGTATTTAATAGTTTCTTTTAAGTTTAACTAGCATGAAAGCACAACATACAGCGGTTACTGTAAGTCAGTTACAGTGGATCCCAGACCAAAACATTTTAAGATGGAGAGAAAGGGGACTGATTGTTAATTTTAAAGAAAATAAACATTTTTTTCACTGTAAAGACAGTTATGTTTCTATTTCTATGTGATTTATAATAAGTAAATAAGTCATGTGAAGTGTATAATTATGCACAGTTTGTGTACCCAGAACTGCTTGGCTCCTTTTTGCGGTCCTCTCGCCAAATGACACTCTTCACATGACCAAGTAACTATATAAGGTATGAGCAGAAGGGGTTTATTCTTATTTTATTAATGATTATTCATATTAGCAATTGGGAATCATCTAATTTTCTTTAAAAATCTAAATGCCTAGTTCTTCAGCTCCAGTATTACCCCTTTTTTCTTCTTCTCTGAATCTATGCATTGTAAAGTATAACTAGTCTGTATGGTTAGCTATTTACATTGTTCCTTTAGAAAGGAAAGTAGTTAACCCAATTGTAACTGCTAAACAAGTTGTCCTTAAGCTAGTCCATAATGTTCCCATATGGGCCTTGACACACACAGCTGCATAGTAATTTCCCACGTGTTTAGTACCATTAACACAATCATCAAATATTTTCAGACATCTTCTAACTGGTACTGGTACTGACCAAGTTTGAACCTCCTCTGTTTAAGCTTCAACACCAACTGTAATGTAGTCATTAACTATTTCCTTAAAAGTGAGTGTTTTTTTTCTTTTCAGACTTAGCTTCCCCTCTGCCTTGTTATCAGGGTGTTTTCTTTTTCTTTTGTGAAGTGAGATGGAAACGTTGTTGTTCAGATAACAAAAGCAATGTCCTGTAGGCACCTGACCAGACAAAGTTGACTTTCTATCTGTGGACTAAATGAGCTGTGCATAGGCTATAGGACAAAAGTTGTATGCACCCTGCTTAAGGTGTTTACACAGGGAAAGGTTAAAGTACTGTGTATTGTTACCTGGACTCTTCCAGCAGCAGCAGCAGACGATAGTGTGGCGTTTCAGTCGCTGCGATGTGACCCAATGTTCCAAACAGCCTCTCTGCCATTATAACATCATTCATGGTTACCTGTCAACAGACATTCAGCATCATCACAAAATGACTTTGAAAGGATATGCATTAGGATGTTGTATAGTAGTTGAGCTAGTATGGATCTTGTATTGCAAAAGGTTAAGAACATTCTCCTGGTATAGTGTGCTAAGGCTTTATAAATGTTCTTTACTCCTGCAGAGAATTGCTTGTGTATACCAGACTGCCTATAACTATACTGCCAGACTGACTATCATAACTAAATGATTGTCAAACCCAAGTGTGGTGGAATACAAAAATGCATGGCATGCAAATGGATTGTGAAATAAACACCATAAAAGTATCCAACAGTGGTATAAATATAAATGTAATTTGCTCACAAGTAAACAAAATGTAAGAAGATTTGCAGTAGCTAGGCTGGGCTAAATAAAACATGTATGGTTGGGATGGTGTAGGGCAGCACCTCTTGGCCATTGATCCTCTGCAGGTTGAAGTGGTTGAGCCGGTAGATAGCAAAGGACTTCCAGAGAGCCAGGCTGACCACGGGGTTTCCCTGAGGGTGGATAGTCAACTGATCGAGCCGCCTGACCTGGGCCAGTGCAGCAAGCTGGAGCAGCTGGTTAATGTTGGTGTCTGAGAAGATCAAGTGCTGCAGAGAGAAACAAACATCAGACAATCTTAGTAATTCTTTTTCTATGTTACTTATTATTTCATTAACTAGGTCTCCCACACACTCCTTATAATTTTGCTGTCTGCATGGCTATCAAGTTCTGTAATGAAGTGTAGTCCCAGATTAGGACAGGGCAATTATTTTGTCATTTGTTAGTGCATTGCTTTTAAATTGATGCCACTTAATTGAAAGCAGCAATACACAAAGATCGGTCATGGGATAAGACAGGCCATAACTGTACAGGACGAGCCCCAGTTTTGTGGCACAGTGCAGTGGAAATGGAAAGGGAAAATCCCTCTTCTGCTTCCTCAGGCCATGGCCCTCTGCTCACCGTGACGTTGGGAAACTTGATGCGGATCCGGGTGAGCGTGGGCACAATGGTGTCATAGTCGATGTAGCGAAAGGCGATGACTGTGACGGCGCCTGCGGTCTGCACCCCCCAGCCGCGCTCCAGGGCTTCTAGGGCTCCAGGTCCAAAGAACCGTACCGTGTCCCCATCCAGCTCCGCCAGGTGGGAGTCTGAAAGGGATAGGCTCTGGATCCCTGTGCCCCCTGCCAATTCCGACCACCTGCCAATAATGGCACACACAGCTTAAGAGACATTTCAGGACTCGTCCGACAACCCGGCACACAAGACTCCCCATCAACCAATGCAAAACAATACATGCAAGAGGCAAGACTTCTGACATCCTCAACAGGTGGCACTGAACTTGGAGAGGCAACCTAAGGACAAAAGGATTTAGTCATCTCAGACTTCATCTTAGAACAAGACCTGGTGTCTTCTGGTTTTTGTTCCAACTCAACTCTTGGTTACTTAAGTGAATCATTTTGATGCATGTATGTGTCTCTGCATATGTACTTGGGTGCGTGAATGTATTTAAAAAAAAAAAAAAAAGCTGGCAGTCTGTCAGAACACATCAAATTAATAACATTCCATTGACAACGGGGGAAATGTACACCCCCTGATAACATTGTCCTCAGGGAAGAGGCAAGCTGGGTGGGTCTCTGACAAGACAAGGGTGTCTGCCTTCTCCAAACTGCCAGGAAAGCAGGGCATCACACGGAGTTGGCCTGCTGCCACAAAGTCACTTCCTGGAGGAACAACAACAAAAACCCTCCTCCGCTAATTACTGAAACTTGATACAGAGACTGACTATACCCGATACAATGTGCTTCTTTAGATTCATATCTGTGCATGTTTCAGAACATGTTTCCAGTATAAAAAATGTTTATTAAAAAGCGACAGTGAAATTTCTCATTGCGACTTTCTTATATTCCAAGTGCTTTAGGGTAAAGGCTTTACTACTGTGTCATATATTGTCAGAGGCATTGAGGCACACAAACTATTAGGTTCACTCATTAATAGGGGTAACAGGGCAAATTAAACCCTAGTATTACCCAAGTACAAAAACATAAAAGAGAAGAGAAGCTGAAAGAAAAATACAATATGTAAAACCAAGATGGAAAGTAAGAAAGAAAGAAAAAGAAAAATCCCTCAAGGGGTAACATATAAATAAATAACAATTGGTATTATAATCAACATGCTAGTGTAGCAAGACTTGCTCATAGGCATGGTAGACTTTTGCAATCATATGTGTGGTCACTCAGTCAATTTCAGGAGTAAACCTAGAGAGCTTGTCATTAAATATTACCTCACCTTACAATAACAACTGTTCATGGGAGGACTGTGTTGTCATTGCTTTAAAAACAAAATAAAAAACAAAACAAACTACACTTGATTAATTGGTTAGATTTGCACACTAAACGGAGGCAGACATTTACCCAGGAGGTGCGAAGCATCTCAAAGGGCAACAGGAAGCTTGAATCATTCTCTTAAGTGAATGATGAGAATTTTAAAAATGTCCTTTCAAGATCAACAGAGCAGCCCAGATGAGCATGTTATAACATTCACATGGCTGACAGTACCAGCAGATACAAGCTCTCAACGCATTGCAGAGATATATTGCACAATGTTAACAGGTCAAAATAACAAGTTTGATATCAGTCCTGAAATGTTAAGGACTTCAATAAACATGTGTTGGAGTGCCAAGTTATTAACTGCAAGGGGGCAAAAGAATGCACTAGCAGTATTTCACAGCTGAACTGGTTGTTGATGTCAAACATGTTTTTTAAAGATGCTTTGTTTCCATAGGATAGGGAGATGTGCTTGCAGGAGACATGCCAAAGGTTGATGGCTAAATCTTCTCTCAAAGAAAATTACAACTATTTAGAGGCTCATAAGAATGTGCATGTTGATATCGTCAAGTGAACGTTGGTCATTTAATACTATTAAAATCATGACATGATTTCAGGTACTTTTTTGCCACTACTATTATTATGAGGAAGAAGATGATGAAGATGAAGTTGAAGAAGAGTACTTATGAAAAACACATACGATGCAACCAAATCTTTGTGGCTGTATGTAGTGTCTTGAAATTGTGTGGTATAGCTGAAAGAAGATGGTACACTTCATTTAATTTCTACAGCTGCAGACAGGCTGATTCTGAAAGGGTACTGAGATTTACTTTTAAGCTTAAATTAAATGCAAACATGAAGTTAAACTAACAGTGTGTCAGCAATAGTGGGATTTAATGAAAAGAAGGGTTGAGATTAATTGCGAACACAAACCTTGGCAGAGGATCAAATGAACTCAACTCTTAAGGCAGCCTGATGTAGCTCAATGTGCAGATCCTTCACACCACAGCTGTGTACCAACTTTCTACGGTTTCCAAAAATGTGCAAAAACTGGAGCGTCAGCCAATTACTCCTTATTCATGACAGCATCGTGGTGATATATCTCCCGTAACATGCCTACTGCTGACAACACAAAACACTGCAACATTTACAAAATCTACCAATATGTAAATCTACACTTTATTTAAACACAGGCTGATAAGACATTTTCCTTTGCAAATGTCTGAGAAAACAAATTGTATCTGCAAGGGGTTAAATTCCATTAGAACTTGACTGGGTAGTATTTCACAATCAGTATTTCACAGATGGGCAGCTGGGAAGTGTGCTATTCATGTGTGAGGTTCAGCTGAGTTTTCAAATCTATATAATTGGCGACGTTTGGAAGCCCACTAATGGTGAATGTGTCATGATTCAACACAATTTGAAACTCTCTTCAAACAAGACAATGCTCCATACTGAATGTCATACAATAATGTGTAAGAAACCAGGTTATCCTTTTCATTTGGCTTCTCTAGTCACCTGACATTCTTCAATTGATCATTATTGAGCAAACGAAAAAATCAAAACAGATGTAAAGAAAATGAAATGCTCTTGAAAGTTAGAACTGTGACAGATGGAGGAATGGAATAAGATTATAAAAACTAAAACCACAAACTGTTATACCAAGCAGAAACTAGATGGAAGTCCTGTATGTTATTCAATGTTGTTCTTCATAATTACTAATTTATTCAGATACAAACTATACACAGATTGATCTGTATCGAAATATTTTAACAGCATCCAGAGATTGTGTGTGCGTATGTGTAATAGGGTCATAAATTGTGTGTGTGTGTGTGTGTGCGTGTGTAAGGAATCTATTGGATGGATACCAAGAGCTGAAAAAAGACCTAGAAGACAACCACATAAAAGATGGGAAGCTGACATAATAAACTTGGCAGGCATGACATGGAAAAGAGAAGCTGTATATTCAAGCAAGTGGAAGCACTTTTCAATACACTTTTTGCACAGATTAGAATCACCTTTAGAAGTGGAAACAACCTGGGGAGGCCTTCATTTAGATCGATATAGGCTGATGGTGACTGTAGTGATTTATATATATATATATATATATATACACTCACCTAAAGGATTATTAGGAACACCATACTAATACTGTGTTTGACCCCCTTTCGCCTTCATAACTGCCTTAATTCTACGTGGCATTGATTCAACAAGGTGCTGAAAGCATTCTTTAGCGATGTTGGCCCATATTGATAGGATAGCATCTTGCAGTTGATGGAGATTTGTGGGATGCACATCCAGGGCACGAAGCTCCCGTTCCACCACATCCCAAAGATGCTCTATTGGGTTGAGATCTGGTGACTGTGGGGGCCAGTTTAGTACAGTGAACTCATTGTCATGTTCAAGAAACCAATTTGAAATGATTGGACCTTTGTGACATGGTGCATTATCCTGCTGGAAGTAGCCATCGGAGGATGGGTACATGGTGGTCATAAAGGGATGGACATGGTCAGAAACAATGCTCAGGTAGGCCGTGGCATTTAAACGATGCCCAACTGGCACTAAGGGGCCTAAAGTGTGCCAAGAAAACATCCCCCACACCATTACACCACCACCACCAGCCTGCACAGTGGTAACAAGGCATGATGGATCCATGTTCTCATTCTGTTTACGCCAAATTCTGACTCTACCATCTGAATGCCTCAACAGAAATCGAGACTCATCAGACCAGGCAACATTTTTCCAGTCTTCAACTGTCCAATTTTGGTGAGCTTGTGCAAATTGTAGCCTCTTTTTCCTATTTGTAGTGGAGATGAGTGGTACCCGGTGGGGTCTTCTGCTGTTGTAGCCCATCCGCCTCAAGGTTATACGTGTTGTGGCTTCACAAATGCTTTGCTGCATACCTCGGTTGTAACGAGTGGTTATTTCAGTCAAAGTTGCTCTTCTATCAGCTTGAATCAGTCGGTCCATTCTCCTCTGACCTCTAGCATCAACAAGGCATTTTCGCCCACAGGACTGCCGCATACTGGATGTTTTTCCCTTTTCACACCATTCTTTGTAAACCCTAGAAATGGTTGTGCGTGAAAATCCCAGTAACTGAGCAGATTGTGAAATACTCAGACCGGCCCGTCTGGCACCAACAACCATGCCACGCTCAAAATTGCTTAAATCACCTTTCTTTCCCATTCAGACATTCAGTTTGGAGTTCAGGAGATTGTCTTGACCAGGACCACACCCCTAAATGCATTGAAGCAACTGCCATGTGATTGGTTGGTTAGATAATTGCATTAATGAGAAATTGAACAGGTGTTCCTAATAATCCTTTAGGTGAGTGTATATATATGTATATGTATATATATATATATATATATATATATATATATATATATATATGTATATATATATGTATGTATATGTATATATATATGCACAGAATATATGACACTGTTCCTCAGAAACATACATTTGTTCCCTGTGCAAATTACCATCTGCTCAGCTGTTTATGAGTGGGAGATAATGACATGTAACCTTGGGATGTGACAAGACCTACTCTGCTCCACTTTAAAGTAAAGGTTGTAGAAAATATGCAAACGTAGTTGCAAAACCATGTTCTTTTACCTCTTCTTACTAATGTTATATTCTTGAGTAAAGCTCAACAGGGGCTTCTTAAGAAATCTAGAAACATAAATGTTATTCACCAGGAAGGATTCCAAGTAAGACTTAAGCCAGTCCTTAATCTGACATAATCACTCTGACACCAAATAAAAAAGCAGTGATAACTATAAACTATAAAGAAATCAGCATCTGGGTTGCAAATTATATTTTTCATAAGTACCGTTAACTTTATCAAAACAGAACTTTCTTTAAAAACAAAAACAAAAGAAATACTTCGCAACCGATCTAACCAAAGTCAATATGAACAGCTGCAATTAAAAAGTAATAGTCTTGTTTCTACATAAGCATCTTACTTACAAGCCCGTTATTTGTGTAAATAAAACCACCACACCAAAAAATGTTTGACGGGGAACAGTCCTTTCTCAAAACAGTTCAAATTCCTGGGAATCCCTACACACTTTAGGGTGTGAGAGAAAAAAGAAAAGAAAAGAAAAACAACTCCACAAACCTACCCAATTTAGAAGGACATTTACAGTTTTATAAACACAGTGGCTTCTGGTCACTTTACCACCTACCATTTACATTATTTGTCATTTAGCAGACACTCTTATCCAGGGTGACTTACATTTGTACCCATTTATACAGCGGGGCATTTACTGGAGCAATCTAAGTGAAGTACCTTGCTCAAGGGTACAAAAGCACTGCCCCACCCAGGATTTAAAACCACAACCTTCCAGTTATAAGTCCAGAGCCCTAACCACTACTCCACACTGATGCCTGTAGATAGTGATAAAATGTAACAGTCAGAAAATGGGCCTGGCAGTACTGAGAGTGGGATCCTTTTGAATCATGACCGGCCTACCAATCATTCATTGATGAAAATGAGAATACATTTCAGAATGCATGCTCCTGCACCAGTCAAGTGGACATGAAAGTCTCTTTTGTTTTTTCTCTCAGGGTTGTCTGAAGTCTCTTAAATGCTAGGAAAAAAAAGTAGTTTAATACCTCAAGGTCGATGTATATAACTACCATCTCATCTGCAAATTTAATAGCCATTGCAAAAGGACAAGGAGTGGTAACAGTAACAGACATTTTGATATGTCCTTTTTATTTTATTGACACAAAGGCTCTAGTAAGTATGTGTACACCTGAAGCCTTGCTATTTATTTAAGAGCACAAATAAAAATAACCATACAATTTTCCAAAAGAAGTGTTATGTTTACAGATAACTTTAGAGATAACGAAATACAACAATACCAATCCATTGATTTGTATAATTTTAGAAAAGCAGGACAGTTATTTGAATGCAGTATATATAGCCTGTCATTTACCTTCTGATTTTACAGATCACAGCAGTGTGTTTTATTAAATACTATGTTTTTCAATACCTCAAACACATCACCAACGAATCACACCAACACCCAAATGCTTCATTAGAAACTTAATAGTACCTTATTATAATTATTTATAATAATGATTTGGAACATGGAATCTGCCTCTGTATTGCAAACTCTTAAACAAGAGATACAACGGTGAAAAAAACTTGATGTGTATATATTGGCTGTGTTCAAACGGCAACAAGGTACAGAAGGCCAGCCATGCTGAAACCTTAGCACACACAGTGGAGTTTGTAACTATGAAGTTATGTAGTAACAGTAACCGTGAAATTTCAATTTCTGGGAATACTCCCTGCTCTGTAATCAGGTTCTCTTAAGAGTGGCATACGATGATATTTGTGAGTCTCTTTGGGAACTTTACTTGGACTTCATCTGCAAGATTTACACAAATTCTTTCTTCAATGTTTGCTGTGGCACACGATCAGTTAACTGCTTTTTTTATATTTTTACACGTTGTATTTAACATGGGAAAGAAAAATTACAATAAGAGTTATAATAAAAACCCTCACTTTGCTTCAATGCTTTTGAAATACATTGCTTAATCTCTTGTTTGCAAACACATTTTTTTGGTTTGTTTCTTTGTAAAGCCTTCTTTGGAGAATAAAAAAAAAAGAAAACAAGGAAACACTACAAACCAATGGAGGCTCCTCTTGGGTTTTCGGTAGCTTATTTAGGCAAGCTAAAGGCAAGCTATTATTTCAGCTCTTCCGTTATTTTGGTTGACAATCTATCAGTTGGTTTATTCTGTTAAAACACAACTAAGGCCTGGATCAAATCAAAATGTCGACCCACCCAGCAAGTGTAAATTGAAATTACAGTACTGGAAGCCTTTGACAGAAGAAGGAACCCCTTGTCAAACAAAAAACCCACCATTAGACATTGTAATTAATTGTAATGTGTGATTTGAGGGTCATTCAATATTTCCATTGGTTCTGGATCTAAATGCAAACTAAATAAGCGGACTAAACCTACTTGACTTTAACTCATCTTTGTTAAATTAAAATGTCAATGAATCATCATACAAACTCACCATTATTATTATTATTACCTTTTATTTAGCAATTCCAATTTAGTATTTTAATAAATCCTGAGGAACATTAGGTGCTTTTACAATGCCATTTCTGATCCGTATCAAATGCATTTGATCAGGATCAGTGGCGTCGCGTCTACACTGCCATTTGATCAGTATCAACTTTCAGCTGCCACTAGCGTCTTCGCATGCACACTAGCACATGAGTCCAAACTTAATTATATAAATATACTATTCCTTTAGAACACTCATTTAGGCCCTGGAATAAATCAAATGCTAACAAATCAAAAAGTCAGCAGGCTTTCATTACTGTCTTCACTGGAAAAAGGTAGCTTCAAAGGATCACGTATGGATTCACTCAGACCAGCAATCCTGAACACAGGGTTCAGCTCACAGCTTGCCTTGATGAAAGCTCAGAGCTGTTTACAAACTATCTAGCTCAGATTATTACTGACCTTTCCTTTTATAATATAACAGATGAATCACAATGATCTCTCACTGCCTGCGACTTCTGCTTCTCCTTGGCTGCCCGTCATAATTACAACAGCAAATGAGAGACTTTCTGCAGTAAACAGCACAGGGAAATTGTTCTGTGATTCTGTGACCACTATGTTATACAAAATTGCTTCACTGCACCCATCAGTTCCCTCCAAATCATGATTCTGCCTACATATCTGAAAAAGGGATGGATGGATGGACGGACTACTGCTTTCAATTCCACTGTATCAGAGAATGGTTATTTATTCTCCAATTATGAAAAATAAATTAGTCAGATGAATACACTTTTGTATTCAAAAACCACTCCTCAATTCAGCATTATTTGGGAGTTTTTAACATTCTTGCTGAGGCCGGAAGGGCCCTCCTGGAGATAACAGAAGGGGCGCTCATGGAGCATAATTACAAAGTACTGTGCCTGACTGTGAAAGTACAAATTCTCTGGTATTTAGTGCTCCTTCTTGGAAAATTTTGTTCACATGCATCAAAAAGTACTGTAGAATAGTAGAATAGAGTCTACAGGCTTTTGTCCTATCCAGATCGTTAACTGCTTAATTGAACCAATTGTGTGTCTTAATTAGGCAAAATGTCCCTGTGTTCAAGGTATCCAATGATTGGTAATTAAGAGAGAGCTGGAAATCCTGCAGGATTGCGGCTCTCCAGGACAAGGGTTAGCCACCCCTGCAATAGAGTAACGTAAAGTGTACCGTCTAAAGCCATGTTTTAGTGTTGATATATGACAGAGGGTCCAGAATTTCAAAAACAAGAGACAAACTTCAAAATGGTACATGCATGTTGTTTAATGAAGAAAGGGAATATTAATTTTTCCTTTTGAAACCTGATTTATACATAAGGCCAAGTTGCCAGATTCTGCTATATTTGGGTCGGCTCCATCCAGAAAATACAACTATGTGAGTTTGGTTTGTGCAAAGAGTAGAAAGAAGTCAGCTATGATATTTGTGTGCGCTGGAAGACTGCTAACTGCTAAAATCACCTGGGACCCTTGTCAGTATTGTTTTAGGGGTTTATCATGTATTGTTTTTGTAAAAAAAAAAAAAAAAGTTTTGCCTTAGACGTATTTTGTTGAACAGCTGCTTCACTGAAATCTAAAGTTATTATTAGATTTCTGTTTCAAACGTGACAATTTAATGGCAAGATTCTGGTGACTGGAATATCACACTAAATGGAACGAACACACACGTCAAAACATTTCGTTTTCAAATTACACTGTTTTAAAACAATAGTGGTAAAATAAAAGACTGCTCTAGTGAAAACTATGCACGTTTTGGGGAATACTTCACGTCCTATATTCCATGGGCCTCCTTGTATTCCAATTCACCTCAATATATTTCCTTTAGAAGTTGTGTGTCAGACACTGTTGTACAGACTTGCCTTATATTTTCTTAGCAATATATGCATATTAAATGTGCTGATGGTTTCTATGCCGCAGGCCTGAATTACAGTGAATTCTCAATATTATGACCTTAAATATACAACAATTACAAGATATATTTATTATTAATGTCTGTGTGCTCTGCTCTGCCTTAAAGTATTAAATGTGCAAACTGTTAATGTGATCCATTTAACTATTCATTAAAAAAAAAAAAAATGATGGTAATAAACTAGTAATCTTGCCCTTGAGATAATGCCCATCCCCTATTTTGGCTAAGAACCAGCTCTTTGCCTCTAGTCACTGACTTGAAAGACTGTTGTGTCTAAAATCTAAAATATATGTGGGTTAAGAGTTCCTTCAATATTAGTATCACACAGGGTTGGGGGTCGGCAGGGGGACTAAAACAATCAGATAGCAACTGGTTTCCTGATCGCTACAGCGTGCCCAGTCAAACTACTCTGAAGCATAAACAGAATAATAATGACAATACAGGAAAGCTGTACATGACCACAGACCTGGTTTGCTCATTGTGGCTTCCGTCTGTGTGAAAACAGAAGACTTAGTGTTGAATGTATGTGTCCAGACCCTTTCAATAGATCTACAAATACACCAGATACATACGTTAAAAAAAGTAGAGAGAAAGCAAGAGAAATCAAATGCAAATGACTGATACACAAGAGGACGGTTCCCTCTGAGAAGCCCTTTTCATATTGGAGAACAGATTGAAGCTTTGTGTGGCACAGAGAGAACAAAGTGCTGAGATTCAGAGAGTCAGGTTGAGCGAAGAGCTTGAGATAAGCCCTCTAATGTAGTTCTTGAGTCGGGGCCAGGGCTCAGTGCCCTCAGCAAGTGTTTGCCAGTCCCATTGTGTTCCTGTCATGTGCCTGTCATGGCTAACAGGGCAGTGAGCTACCTGACACTGGCTGCACAGGAGGCTATGAGTTAGACTTGACAATTGCCTATAGACCAGAGACTGATAGGCCTCAAGTGGACCATTTCATCCTTTTTTTTTTTTAATCAATGCTTCCTTTGAGACACTAAAAGTAAAAATATAAAATACTATCCAAGTCTGCAGGTCTGCTAGGCTGATCAACTTTTCTATGGCATTATAGCACAGTGATCTCTCTGTATCCATTTGGTCTTCAACCTCAATCAGTAATCCTGAACCTCACAGGACTGATTTAGAAAGGTCTGAGCAATTAAAGATATGTTTGGGATCAAAAAACTTTTGTTAAGTTGTTGTCTTTTGTTATTTGAGAGTTATTTGATAAGCTCTTAATCTAATATTCAGCACTAGATGAGATATACTGTTACCAAAATGCATTTAATAAACCTAACAGATGACATAAGCTGCTTTCACACTAGACAGTTCTACCTGGGCGACCCTGGGTCAAAAATCAAGCGCTTTCACGTTGTAATTTTCAACCCGAGACTAAACTCTGAAGCCAAGGAGGGAACTCACCCCTGCTAGAGACTAGGGTTGAAATTTCCAACTGGGAATGAAGCACTCACTTTGTTTTATTAAAACATCAATGTAAAAGCAACAAGGTTATCCTGGCCTTGGGTTGAAAACAAAAACAAATGTCAAGGGACAGATTCATACATCTATGAGCATTTGTAAATAAAAATGGCAAGAGCGCTATGGTGTGAGAATGAAGTATGGGAATTGGTCATGCTGTGGGTAAATTAAAATATCCAGCGACAGATGCATAAAAGAAAACGCAATTCAAAAGTGTTCACACAATTGTCAGCGGTCATGCAGAATGAGGGGATTGATAGAAGTTTGCGTCATGGCCACAAGAATATAAAATCGATAAAAAAGATTTTAAAATATGAAAGAGTACAATTGTAATCAATCCGGCAGTGAGCGAAAAACCTGTAAATTTTATCAAGAGCTTAATGAGATACTTGGTGGTCAACCAACCATCAACCTGCCATTTTGTTTGAACTGAGTTGATATGTAGTGTGAAACAGCCCCACCCTGGGGTGAATCGGAACCCGTGTGAGGAGTGTGAGAATGGCTATTGACTCAGTGTTGTAAAACAGGAGGCAGTAAGAAAGAAAAAAAATACTTCATAGTGGGTAAAATTGTTAGGGAGTGATGAAAATGATTCCTGAGGTCTTGGGGAAATGACGTGAATAATCATAATCATGTCAGTTATGGATTATGCAAAAATATGAATATACAATCAAATCATTTTAAAGTAAAATTTATTTGTTTTTTGTGATTTAATTTTGTGAGGTTTCTTTATTTTATTGACATCTTCTCTTTACAAAGTGCTGAGTTTGGGTGATTGTACATTTTGAAGGAAAATGAAAAATCACAGTATTATTGGGAAAGACATTAACATTAAAGCACCACTAAACACAATTACTTGAGTTAGCACAGGGAAGACAAACCTGGTGATTCTGTAATTTTCCTGCCATTTTTCCACTACCTAGGAAGTTATGACATGACATCCTGAAACCTTGAAATAGCACACGTATGCTGGCTTTTGACATCTGCCATTATCTGATTTTTATATTTTTCAAATAGAATTGTTTAATTTTAAAAGTGTTAATAGTTGCTTATATGATACAACTCCTGGAAGAAGTCCATACACCTTATACATTCATTACTCACAACATGTAAAGACACATAAAACCATAATTTTAGAAACTGTGCTAGTTCCCCTTTAACGCGTCTTCCGGTTCAAACAAAAACAAGACATAACATGAAACAACCGAATGAAATAATTGAACTGCTTGTCCTAAGGGAAACAGCAGCAGGACTCTGAGGAAATCTGTCCAAATTAAACAAAAATAAAGTCAGTTATCAAAGGAAAAACTCATGTCTCATGTGCCAATTGCAGGTATCTTCGCACATTTTTTGGAAATCTTCATGCTACAGTCTGTCAGGGGAGATTGAGACAGGCAGGCGCCTTATAAGGAAGTCAGCTCTAATCTTTGGGACACCCCACACCTCTTATGGGCTGCCAAAGCAATAAATCAGCTGCCTTTTGACAAGTGATAACTTTCTCTTTTTTTCTGGCTCCTAGTAAGCAACATATGCTGCTGTTTTTTGTGTGTATTCTCTGCCCCCTCTGAAGAAATTGTGCTTAACTCTTGTGAATTTCTTATACAAGTTGAAACAGTTCTTAAGTGTTAAAATGTTTGGAAACATACAGTACAAATGACTGTACAAATGGGAGACTTTGACTGAAGTTAAATGCATGTATTCTAATGACATATTCTAGAATTCAACTTATGGAAACAATCAAAGGCTTATAGATTACCGTATGGGAAAATGATGTGATAAATACATCCCAATCCCAGTTTGGAGTGGTTGTCTGCATGCGAATTTGAGACTTCAGCGGTGTGTAGTTATAGGGTCAGTCAGCATAATGGCTTGGGATTAAACATATTTCTACAGAATGGTTGTAGTTCATTTCTAGACAAAAATAAATTAATACATGCATACATACATACATACATACATACATACATACATACAGAAGACACAGAATACATCCTGGCTTAAACTCAATTAATTTTAAGTCTTGAAGGACAAATGCACCTGAAAAGAAAAATACTTGGGACAACTCAAGTCTGTGTCAAAAATGTAATTGCAAGGAATTCCCAGACCTTGTATGAGAACTATCTATGTGAAATACACAGCTGATTAGTGCTTGTGAAGCTAACACCTTGAAGTGTAGTCACAGACTTCCTTTCCCATCCATCTTCCTGAAATCCATCTGTTAAAAGACTCCCCCAAAAAAAGAACCCCCTGAGATATTTCTGATTCAAAAGAAGGTCCACTAATATCACATTTTCCAGGCAATAATTCCTGACTCCTTATCCTTCTGTAGTCATCTCCCTTGGGAGAGAGGGGATTACATAAATCTCTCTCTCTCTCATCGCATTCCTCTACCAAAGAGAAACCTTCACTTGGGCATATTCATTTTGGCCACTAGTGTAATGAACAAACCTCTGCCTCCCTTTTAGTTGACATCAGATGTTCCCTAACCTAGTTGCACCGCCACTATTGAGAAATCGAAAGTCCTTTCTGATGTCCACTCATGAATTGAAAGGAATGGAAACACTTGACAATGCCTGCTTTCTTCCGCAGACCTTCCCAGTTGACTCACTCAGGCATACTAGTTCTTTTGTACAACCTACTGTTCTGTCAGAATATTTTAGAATTGCAATCGAATGTCTGAACAAATGAACCATCCATTTCTTGTAGACCACATGTCTACAAATGTCTCGCAAATGTAAAACTCAGTAGTAAATTGTGTTATGTTTTCTGTCACACTGAAAACCACTGTCAAGTAGTGGAAATGTAATCTGAGGCTAAGGTTTTGATTTGACCTAGGGCTCAGACTCTTTGATCAGAGTAGGGTCTTGGTTTAATCTGTTCACTCACTAATTATTCTTGTTATACATTTGGAAGACCATTGTTATCTACAGCTTTGATCTGTGTATCATATTCTTGAGCCTTGCCCGGTTTAAAAGGGGTTTGTTTTGTTGTTCTGTCTGGCATGAAAACAAAACCTAATTGAGATTTTGTCATTCTTACTAAAAAATGTTTAATTATAAACTTACTTATAGGTTTAAGTTACTGATTAGCTAACCATTACGGTACAAAGGAAATCATGTAGATTTTAAGAAGAAAACTTTGTAATAAAAACCTAACATCATGCTAAAGTCTGTACTAACTTTCTTTTATTTCTTTCATACTTGTTTCACTGTTCTAAAACTGTATGAACTAATGCATTGTATTTTTAATTGATATATTGCTACAAACTAAATATAACAATGTAATATTTGTATTTATTATAATGAAAATACCTTATTTTGACATTCATGAAAGAAGATCTATGCTTTTGTCTGTAAAGTTATATAAAAAATGAACAAAGGAAAACTCTACTGAAGTCCAGTGCCCCCAGTGAATTTCCTTTCATCAGTTTCCCAATAAACATCATTGTGTGACACAAACACAGGTCAGATATGTGACTCTTGATACCGTGAAAATAATGCAGAAATGATCCTTGCAAATTAAAAAAATGAAATCAGATTAAATGCATTCGGGCAACTATATTTTGGAAGAGCTTTAGTCCCTTTACGGTGGATTTAGATTAAACATTACTGGACTCAAATTAAAGCCAAACAAAGAGCACTATTCTCAAACATTCCAGAAATGTTTTTAGAATGTATTCTTCTGTCTATAGTTCTCAAATGGGGAACTTAGTGTAAAATATGATTTTACAATAACAATTCTAATATATCTGAGGTTCCATAGGAGAACACAGTCATCCCAATATGTAAAAGGCTTATTTCACATACACAAATTAATGAATAGTTGACACAGGTGAACTAATTCAAATAGAATGCTCTCTGAAGATCAAGAGAGGTTTTGTTAGTCTCATTTACATAAAGCAATACATCTGGTTAATTACAGTTTAGTTATTAACTTTTCTATTGGCTACCTTATATTATGTAGCAAGATATTCTCTGACGATTTAGTTGGCTATGCTGGTGACAGTGGATTCAACCCTCTTTTCATTGGAATAAAAAACTCCAGTGTTTCTCTGTTTACCCAAGATCACGTTTCAAGTCACTTTCTGAAAAGGGAATACCTTACAACACTCAACTGAAAATCAGTGGCGACCCTGAATGGAATTGCGAAGACCCACCACCTACAAAGTTGCCTGATGGTCCTCATGCAAATTTATCAACCTGAAACCATACCCTGCTGTTGTCAAGGACCAAGGACAATTCTGGGTGGTTTTTATACTGAATGTAATTTATTATACCTCAATATCTTGTGTTAGAATCCTTCTTGAATAACATGAATGTCATCTGCCATGGACTTTAAGAATCAATGAGCTTTCTGGCGTATTTCCTTTTCTTTTAGAGACACTAAAAGAGATGATCCATAGCTCATAAGAAAAGATTTCCCATGGCCCTAAACCTTACTGAAGTGAAATCTGTTTTACAAGGAGCTGAGGTTTGCAGTAATGCCTGAATGAGAATCAAAACACACTGGAGAGAGCAATGGCAGAAGACCAAAATCAGCCTGTAATGACTTGTTACATCTGTACAGAAACATAACTAGGAATACATTCATGTTGAGGATTTTTTTTAACAACCCCCTGTACATCCATATTAGAAAAGTGGTAGGCATCTATTCTAAGACTATTACTGTGAATAAACAATTGTCACAAGTAGGCACAACTAAAATGTAGAATTAAAGGTATTAGATAAGTGAAATATGAAGCAGGCAGATAATAAGGGATGGTCCAGATGGTCTGCTTTGGCATTTGGCAGCTGGAAGGCTTGGTGAAGGAATTGTGTAGTTCTGCATTCTGACACAGCAAAATATGGCAGATTTATGTTCCTGTGTGAAACTTATAGAATGAAGGTTATTAAATCCAGGTGCTATACAATATTTTAATCATAACTGGTAGTGGACAACATCGCAAGGCAGTAGTGTGGAGTAGTGATTAGGACTTTGTCTCTGGAACACAGGGTTGTGGGTTCAATCCCAGGTGGGGCCACTGCTGCCCTTGAGCATGGCACTTTACCTAGATTGCTCCAGTAAATGTAATAAATAATGTGATATATTGTAACAATTGTAAGTCAGCCTGAATAAGGGTGTCTAAGAATTCAAATAATAAATTGCATTGAAAATACAGTTCACAAATGTGTTATGTCTATGCATATTTGCCTTGGAAGCAGTATATAATATTATAATAGATGTTGATTGGAAATATATATAAAACAGTCATAATTGTTCCAAGGTGACTGCTTCACATTGCAGAAGGAACACCAAAGGAATTTTTCACAGTATCACAGTTTCACATAGTATAAGGCAATAGAAGTGCCTGCTTTCCACAGTCTTACAGGAAGCTTTGAAAAAGAAAAATGGATTCACTGGGAAGTGGAATAAATTAAACCTGTTTTCATGTTCAAGAGCAAAGCAGCAAAATTGCCTCTTTGGGACCAATAATAATGGCCCCCAAGTTTACAACCATTTCCTTGACAGCTACAGTGTTTCTAATTTATTTTTGTCCAGCAAGAATCCACTCTGAAGTGCCGAGATAGATTTTCTGCTTTGGGACTAAGCTACCATAAGGAAAAGTGAAGATATGACGGAACATATAGATACAATTGCAATAAGAGTTTGGTCTAATAGCCACACGCTTCCAATGCTAAACTCCCTATCACAATGTGGTTTGTTATCTACTATACTAAAAAAACGTATTACGTCAACCTAATAGAGACAAGACATTAAACCACAGAATGATGAATCCACCACAGCAGTGTTTGCAAAGAGCAGTGTTCGTGTGCAGATGTGGATTATTAATGGTGTGAGCTGTAACTGATGAAATCTGCACTGATTTGAGGCACTTCTGAAAAGGAAATACTATAACAGGACAAGTATACTATACTATAACAGCCGCTAATCACTGAGAGAAAGACCCTACCCACGATGGCTTGCTACAGAACTGGAAATCCACATTGGCCTTGGCTGGAGTCATACGCAATCATTCTGATGCTACAGTAATTCACTAAATGGGGTTTTCTGGCCTTCTCTGCACTTCAGTCTTCATAGGACAAGTACATTGTTGGATTCCCCTCAAGTATTCCTCCATCAGTACTTCACTAAATTAGATTGCACTCCACCTCCCTGTTTCCTCACACTGCAGCTGTAGTGTGGACCCACAGAAGAAGTCAGCTAGGGACATACAGCAAGTACAGTGGACTGGCTGACATGGGAAATGCAAGAAGATGACTCAAAGCTAAATATACCAGTAGAGGCTTTTATTAAATAAGTCTGCACTCAGCAGAAGAGGAACTGCAGAACAGCACTTTAATTGCACCGGACAGTTCCAAAAAAGCCATCAGCACAAACACACGTGTAATGGTATTTATGCACACAAGGTACAGGGGCAGCAAAGAAAGTGAAAGAAGAAAAGGCAAAAGGAAGAAGTTGATGTTTGGTCATGGCATTGAGATACAGCAACAAGGAAACAAAGGGAAAGTAAAAAGAAAGGGTATTAAAACACTCAGCAAAAGTCCTTTGGTAGCTCTTTAGTTATCAGCACAACACACATTCATACACACACATGCACACACACTCACTCCAGCTGTCTGCGTCTGTGTCCGAGAACTCTGCTGCCCTGGGTAGGCAGACAGACTGTCTTTCTCCAATACTATAATTAAGAGCATCCTTGATTTACAAGTGATACATACACTGGGATTGGTTGGTTGTGCCAGTTTCTCTCTTGTTCGGTTGCTATTTTAATAAGGGTGGTTCTCATATCTCTTGATCAATGATGGAGGATGGTACCTGGGGTCCCTGGGGCTGTTAGGTCTGCTTGGTGTGCGGGTCTTGCTGTCACTGCCACCTCCGGTCCTCTCGCCCACACCAGCTGGGCTCAGTCGCCTACAGGAAGAGGCAACCATAGGTCTTTGGAAGATATATATATATATATATATATATATATATATATATATATATAGTACTGTGAAAAAGTTTTATGCAGGTGTGAAAAAATTGTGTAAAGAAAGAATGCTTTAAAAAATAGACATGTTAATAGATTATATTTATCAATTAACTAAATGCAAATCTAAATCAAATCAATATTTGCTGTGACCACCCTGAAGATAGTACTTAATGACTTTCACTGCATGTTTGGGGTCGTTGTCATGCTGCAGAATACATTTGGGGCCAATCAGATGCCTCCCTGATGGTATTGCATGATGGATAAGTATCTGCCTGTACTTCTCAGCATCGAGGAGACCATTAATTCTGACCAAATCCCAACTCCATTTACAGAAATGCAGCCCCAAACTTTCAAGGAACCTCCACCAGATTCAACAACTAAGACATAAACTGAACAAGTTTCACAGATGTGACTAACAGAAATTGAATAATGGGTCAAAATCAAAAGTAACAGTCAGTATCTGCTGTGGCCATCAGCTGCATTAAGTACTGCGGTGCATCGCCTCCTCATGGACCGCACCAGATGTGCCAGTTCTTGCTGCAAGATGTTACCCCACTCTTCCACTAAGGCACTTGCAAGTTCCCGGACATTTCTGGTGGGAATGGCTCTAGCCCTCACCCTCCGATCCAACAGGTCCCAGACGTGCTCAATGGGATTGAGATGCGGGCTCTTCGCTGGCCATGGCAGACACTGACATTCCTGTCTTGCAGGAAATCACATCCAGCGAAGGTGGGTTTGTGCCCATAGGCAACGTTGTTGCTGGTGATGTCTGGTACAAACCTGTCTTACAACAGGCCTACAAGCCCTCAGTCCAGCCTCTCTCAGCCGATTGCAGACAGTCTGAGCACTGATGGAGGGATTGTGCGTTCCTGCTGTAACTCGGGCAGTTGTTGTCATCCTGTACCTGTCCTGCAGGTGTGATATTCGGATGTACCGATCCTGTGCAGGTGTTGTTACACGTGGTCTGTCACTGCGAGGATAATCAGCTGTCCTTCCTGTCTCCCTGTAGCGCTGTCTTAGGGGTCTCACAGTACGGACATTGCAATTGATTGGGCATCTTTCTTTTGGTGTTTTACAGAGTCAGTAGAAAGGTCTCTTTAGTGTCCTAAGTTTTTATAGCTGTAACCTTAATACAGTGTCCTGAAAAAGGGATGTTTCTTTTTTTGCTGAGTTTATATATATATTTTGCTGCTGATTTTGTTCCAGCTTAGCTTATTTAACTGGCGTGCCTAACTTGATTCACCAGGCTTTGTATACAATCACATTTCAGCTGAAAACAATTTAAGAATGCCCGATTGCATCTTACCTTGTTAAATAGGTCACTGAGAACATAAACCAGAACACAAGGCAGTTGGGAACCCGGGTTAGAGAGCAAGAGAGAGAGGGACACATTCATCTGCACTACATGAACAATATGTCCTCATATTACAAACATGATGCTCACTACAATGTGAACTGATAATTACGATTTTACTGCATGAGAACAGGTGTTATAATTATAGTGCTGTATTCTAGGACTATAGATTTCATAACCGTTTTCACACAGAGAATCTGATTTCACGTAAAATAGCTAAATTATTAATAATAATATCAAAGAATTTTCTTGAGTAAGCATGCATAGGCATAGTTTATTTTAAAAATCCAGCTGCAATCAATCTTTTCTGTTGGTATGATAAATATAATAAATAACCATTGAATAATAGAATTAGTCCAAACAGTGGGTTATGTTGAACCTGAAAGAGCATTAATCTATATGATGCAGTAAGTGTATATAAATACATATGCAAAAGTCACTTATAGTTACTGTTTAGTTAAAACAGCTTTGAGGACTGTAAATAATCTTTGGAGGTAATCATGGATTTTCTCACAAGAACTGGGAAATTATGCATGACATTTTGCACAAAATTTGCAGCTGTTTTCACTTATTGGAGAACAAAAAAAAAAGTCTGTGACTAATCTTTTTTTTTTTTAAATGAAGTTTCGGTAGCTGAAAATGTTATGAACTGAATTTCAAGAAACTTGCCAAACACATTATTTGTCACACAGACCTGAAGTCTACATGCCGATCGCTTTTCTGATCCCTCCGGAAATGGATTTTGCATTAGGTGCTTTTTTCACACTATGCATTTCTTGTGTGAGTCTGGTACAGTTATATCAACTGTAATCCAAAATTGAACCGCACCGCAGGTAAAAGGGAGTTCAGCTACAGACATATCGCTGTTGCTGGTGTTTCAGGGTTCATTCAGAGAGTGTAAGTGGGTTGGGGCTAAGTGCTGTACCTGAGCTCCTCTGGAGAAAGCTGGCGAGTGATGCCATTGAGCTGGCTAGTGCTGTGCTCAGAGTTATCGTCTTCCTTAGTGCCACTCTGTGCTGGCAGCTCCAGACAGACCTTGGGACTGTGCTTCACACTGTGAGCCTCCCACTGCTGTGCTGCGTTCCGGATCGCCAGGCGACGCTTCTCCTGGAGACAGACAGACAGACACACAGACAGACAGACAGGGCTGCATTCAGTAACCTTTCACAGCTGCTGGGAACAGAGCGAGAGACACCTAAAGGGCTCACATAAGAGGTTTCCTGAGAGAAGCAGACTAATAGGTGTACTAATCTGTAATGGTTAATTAAGTGATACTTGGTAAATACAGGTGGAGACTTCTCAAAGCCCAGTATTTATTTTGAAATGAGCAAACGCTGTGCCCTAGTCCTCTGGTCTGTTTAATATTGTGGGAAAATGTTGCCTGGCATTTCAACAGTCATATCACTTGCCATTAATTTATTATTTATACATTTGAATTGTAATATTTTGACATAAAGTAACGTAGGGTGCAACAGCACTTCAGGTATTCGACTGGGTAAGGAGGGAGTCTTAGTGAGGCAAACTTTTTGGTGGTCAGGACTGTAGCTGAGCACTGGATTGTTCTGAAACCTACTCTCCTTCAACCAGGGAAGGTCTGTACAACTACCAATACAATAAAGCAACAAGATCAATACTGACCCCCAGGCCACAGAGTGTCTTTGGGATGAACTGAAACAGCAAAACTGAAAAGCACAGCAGAGACCAACTTCTTTTACTGCACTGGAGACTACTTTGTAAGGAATGACACAGTGTTCTTCTTGCTGCCTAGTAATATGATTGCCGCAGTCTTGTAGGTGATCCATATATACATACTTATATTGATCCTACCGAGTCCCATTTCCTGGTATCCATCATTTTAAAGTCCCATGAACTTTGCATATTATTGCACAGACCGCCTTAGCTAATAGACAAAATTATCTCTAAGCTTACCTCTGTTTAGATTGTTATTAGACAACTAAACAGCATCAGTTTGTGGTAAAGCATGTTTACATTTTTTGTAATCATGCCTTCTGAGTGTGGATTTTCCTTTTCTTTTTTCCAAACAGACCCTTTTGATAAGATGCGCCCAGAATCAGGCATACACCGATCAGCCATAAGATTATGACCACTGACAGGTGAAGTGAATAACACTGATAATCTCGTTATCATGGCACCTGTCAGTGGGTGGGATATATTAGGCAGCAAGTTAACTTTTTGTCCTCAAAGTTGATGTGTTAGAAGCAGGATAAATGGGCAAGCGTAAGGATCTGAGCGACTGTGACAAGGGCCAAATTGTGATGTCTAGACGACTGGGTCAGAGCATCTCCAAAACTGCAGCTGTTGTGGGGTGTTCCCGGTCTACAGTGGTCAGTACCTATCAAAAGTGGTCTGAGGAAGGAAAAGCAGTGAACCGGCGACAGGGTCATGGGCGGCCAAGGCTCAATGATGCACATGGGGAGTGAAGGCTGGACCATGTGGTCCGATCAAACAGACGAGCTACTGTAGCTCAAATTGCTGAAAAAGTTAATGCTGGTTCTGATAGAAAGGTGTCAGAACACACAGTCCATCGCAGTTTGTTGCGTATGGGGCTGCGTAGCCGCAGACCAGTCAGGGTGCCCATGCTGACCCCTGTCCACTGCCGAAAGCGCCTATAATGGGCTCGTGAGCATCAGAACTGGACCATGGAGCAATGGAAGAAGGTGGCCTGGTCTGATAAATCACAAGTTCAAGGTGTTGACCTCCAAATTCCCCAGATCTCAATCCAATCGAGCATCTGTGGGATGTGCTGGACAAACAAGTCCGATCCATGGAGGCCCCACCGCGCAACTTGCAGGACTTAAAGGATCTGCTGCTAACGTCTTTGTGCCAGATACCACAGCACACCTTCAGAGGTCTAGTGGAGTCCATGCCTCGACGGGTCAGAGTTGTTTTGGCGGCAAAAGGGGGACCTACACAATATTAGACAGGAGGTCATAATGTTATGGCTGATCGCTGTATACAGGCAAGCCTTTTGGAAAGCACAGGATGAATGAGGGTTTTGGGATTGTCACTGAGCCCTCTAGGTAACCCAGACAATGATGTATAAATGTAAGAAATAATCTTATACTTTAAAATGAGAGGCCTTACCATTCTGCCTCACAATAAAAGACAAGAACAAAAGAAACAAACATCACTGTTGAGAAAACAAAAATAATCAAAAGGGCAGTTTGACAACAATCAAGAGAAAGCACAAAGCCAACCAGTTAAAGTGTACAGTGCAAATGGAGCCCAACTCTGGTTTATCAAAAAAAAGTAAACAACACAAAACTGTTCAAATGCTTTGTGCCACCTTCAGGTTAATGTATGCGAAACCGAAGAACTCCCAGTGGTGTACTGTAGGCCATTCTAGACAATAGAGACAAACTCTGTAATCAGCTTTAATCTCTGCGGTATTTCATTGTTCCTTGGTATGTGGTTCCCACCTATTTGGCTTGGAAACTTTCCTGAACTAAGTCACTAACTAGAAAGAAGAGAGCAAAGCGCCATCTTGTGTTAGGAAGTCCCACTTTCTTTTGATGAGGGTAGGTACATGATAGGATGCCAAAGAAAGGGCACATGAAGGTTTCATGTGTTTCCTTTCAAGCTTTTGAACAACATTAAGCATTTGACTGAGTTTCTTATCTCAGGTTTCCACCAGCTCACACCGGCAGCAAATGTGTGGGTTTATTTTCCTTTCCCCATCTTCAAATATTTTTCCTTTTCAGTACATTGCAAACCACAATGACAACTACTACTATGGTCTTGCTCCATCTTGCCCTTCCATCACAAAACATATTCCACCCACATTTCTGGGCCCATAGGAAATACTATTGACATTACTCAGATCACAAGTACAACATGGGTGGGTATACAGAAAACAGTGTGAGAGGGGATGGGTGGGGAGGCACTTGTAACCAAATAGGAAGGGCAAGTCATCTTCTCTGAGTGTTTCTGTGACGATATCTAATGAAGCACCCACACCAACAAACACAAATTAATATAAAATAACCAAAACACAAGATGTGTGTAATTCTATATCAAAATGTAGGAACAAAAAGATGAAAGTCATTCTTTCTCAATACCTGACATTAAGTGCTGTCTGCCTGTATGCTCTTGTAACCCTGGCTCTGAACTTACAAGGTAGAGGATACCCTCTCATATTACTACAAATAACAGGACTTATTTCTTCTTGTTGGGTTTGAAAATGTTCAGGTAGTCAGGTCATCGCGGCTCAGGAATTCGTCACGCTTTCACGAAAGAAGAACAATACAGAAAGACCGCCCAGACAGGATTCTTATTAGATAACTGTATCCCCTATACAGAGCATTGCATTACTCTCTTCTGCAGTGGGGATCAGCCGGATACTGTTACATAAAAACAATGACCTCTCCTAATCCCTTGCTCATAGTCCGCAAACCGCATGTGTGAAAGCCAAGTCGAGGCCCAGGTGTCGTGTTTCTATAGTGTTCTGCACACACTCAGTATGACTCAACCAATTAAGTAATTTGGAGCCCTCAACCCAGAAGGGAAGTGTGAATAGTTTCTTCCAAGCACAAGAATATTACAACACTGCCTCTTAATGGGAAGGCAGGATTGCAATACAGAGCAAAGAAGCCTCCAGCAGGTAGTCACCTGATATGAGGGAAAGTCAGGCCTGGAAATTATTATAGTTTAACACACATGTGGAAAGGTGCTGGGATTCACATGACAATAAAGGTTGTTGATTTTAACTTGACATTTTCATGTATAGCTGAATGGTACTGATGGGATTGAAAGAACAAAGAGTTCATCCACCTGTACATCTCTCACTGGCTGATATGGGCTTTACATACATCCCCATGTGGCGTGATAATAGCTACAGTGAGGGAAAAAAGTATTTGATCCCCTGCTGGTTTTGTACGTTTGCCCACTGACAAAGAAATGATCAGTCTATAATTTTATTGGTAGGTGTATTTTAACAGTGAGAGACAGAATAACAACAAAAAAATCCAGAAAAACGCATTTCAAAAAAGTTATACATTGATTTGCATGTTAATGAGGGAAATAAGTATTTGACCCCTTCGACTTAGTACTTGGTGGCAAAAACCTTGTTGGCAATCACAGAGGTCAGACGTTTCTTGTAGTTGGCCACCAGGTTTGCACACATCTCAGGAGGGATTTTGTCCCACTCCTCTTTGCAGATCCTCTCCAAGTCATTAAGGTTTCGAGGCTGACGTTTGGCAACTCGAACCTTCAGCTCCCTCCACATATTTTCTATGGGATTAAGGTCTGGAGACTGGCTAGGCCACTCCAGGACCTTAATGTGCTTCTTCTTGAGCCACTCCTTTGTTGCCTTGGCTGTGTGTTTTGGGTCAGTGTCATGTTGGAATACCCATCCACGACCCATTTTCAATGCCCTGGCTGAGGGAAGGAGGTTCTCACCCAAGATTTGAGGGTACATGGCCCCGTCCATCTTCCCTTTGATGCGGTGCAGTTGTCCTGTCCCCTTTGCAGAAAAACACCCCCAAAGCATAATGTTTCCACCTCCATGTTTGACGGTAGGGATGGTGTTCTTGGGGTCATTGCTCCTCCTCCTCCAAACACGGCAAGCAAAGAGCTCGATTTTGGTCTCATCTGACCACAACACTTTCACCCAGTTCTCCTCTGAATCATTCAGATGTTCATTGGCAAACTTCAGACGGGCCTGTACATGTACTTTCTTGAGCAGGGGGGCCTTGCGGGCGCTGCAGGATTTCAGTCCTTCACGGCGTAGTGTGTTACCAATTGTTTTCTTGGTGACTATGGTCCCAATTGCCTTGAGATCATTAACAAGATCCTCCCGTGTAGTTCTGGGCTGATTCCTCACAGTTCTCATTATCATTGAAACTCCACGAGGTGAGATATTGCATGGAGCCCCAGACCGAGGGAGACTGACAGTTATTTTGCGTTTCTTCCATTTGCAAATAATCGCACCAACTCTTGTCACCTTCTCACTAAGCTGCTTGGCGATGGTCTTGTAGCCCATTCCAGCCTTGTGTAGGTCTACAATCTTGTCCCTGACATCCTTGGACAGCTCTTTGGTCTTGGCCATGGTGGAGAGTTTGGAATCTGATTGATTGATTGCTTCTGTGGACAGGTGTCTTTTATACAGGTAACGAGCTGAGATTAGGAGCACTCCCTTTAAGAGAGTGCTCCTAATCTCAGCTCGTTACCTGTATAAAAGACACCTGGGAGCCAGAAATCTTGCTGATTGATAGGGGATCAAATACTTATTTCCCTCATTAACATGCAAATCAATTTATAACTTTTTTGAAATGCGTTTTTTCTGGATTTTTTTGTTGTTATTCTGTCTCTCACTGTTAAAATACACCTACCATTCAAATTATAGACTGATCATTTCTTTGTCAGTGGGCAAACGTACAAAATCAACAGGGGATCAAATTCTTTTTTCCCTCACTGTATGCAATTAAATTACCCAGTAACTCAACAGATGAGCTACAGAGCTGAGACCATTTAGGTAAAATGTGCCTAAGTATCCTGTTTGAAACCCTTCTGTCTATAAGGATGGGTTTTTAAACACTCCCTTAGAAAACTACAGTTCTAAACTACTGTATATATTTTGTTAAACTTCAGTTGCCAATACCCACTTTTCAGTATTTGCTTTCAAATTTCCAGATCTGTAAGCAGCATTTCTATGCGTGTACTGGAGACAATACTATTTACCATCATGGGCTGGATCAAACAATTGGTTGAGTAAAACATATCTATAGATAAATACTATTTAAGTTCACAGTTAAGATGTTGACTCGATTAAAAGAAAAGGGTTGTTTTGAATATCGTAAATATTACAGGTTCATGGGAATCTCCAGTAACTGTAGCTGTCCGAGTTGTGCCACAATTACAGAGCCATTCTAGAAGGTGATCAAAGGAGATATAAAAGTACAACATAGCCCCCCCTTATGCTAAAAACAATTACATGTAACCAAGACCTCTTATGACATACTAGCTTTTAAAAGGACGGTTACTTATTGTACATGGAACCACAGAGGACTGGCAAAAAAAGTACTTTCAATTAAACTCGTAAACACAAGAGCACTATTAAGAACAAAAGTAAGGGATTTGGATCGGTTTGCATTTTGTAGTTTCCACTAATGTTTAGGCATTGAATTCCACGTGGGAGGTAATATTGATAGAAGAGAGACATGCCAAATGGTGTCACTTTCTTCGGATTAGTTGAGGAGTCAAAGGGTTCTTTGAGTTCTTAAATTCAGTGAAAGAAACAAGAAAAAAAACTCCATGAAATCTCACTGGTAAACAGTGGAACGGAGCCAGAAGTGACACAGAAATCCTAGCAGCTGCACTGAGAGTCAACTGTCAATTTTCAGTTATGCGTGACAGATAACCGGAAAGACACCATTCACAATTATTTTTTATTTTTTTTAAACAGACTATGACAAAAGGCATACACAAAGAATCTGCATAAGCAGCTGCAGAGATGAGGTATAGCTTAATGCAATGATGATATCAACTAAATCATACAAGAGGGCACTGGCCAAGCATGCTGGAACCAAAATCTCTGGCATTAAACAGACCGAATGAGATTAAGGTGCACTGTCAGCACCTCTTCAGTCGATAGACCCACAGGTCTCAAGAAACAAGGATTTCCTAACATAAATCTTGAAACATTTTCCACTTCCCTCATCACTCTCTCACTGGTAAAGTTGCTCAGACTATTCAAGCATGTTTATTGTATTGTTTATTAGTGGTGAGATTCAAGTGTTTGCAGGTGGAATCCCCCTAACCAGCAATGCAGTAACATTAAGTATAGACGAATGAATCAATTAATTAATACATTCATCTACTTATTTGGTTTTGCCTTTTTTGAGTAGATGTTTGACTCCTTTTAATGCCAAACACAAAGCCAGAAGGACTGATGCAATTGCAGCAAGACAACTCTAGATAAGGAGGTGAAAGGCTCATTGTGGGGAAGATCCAAACCTAAACTGTAAACTCTGGAGAAGAATTAAATACATCATAAAACCACAGGGTCTAATGAAGTCATCAGTCAAATAGTTAGCAAAACAATGTGCCGCCAGTTCTGTGTAAAGTTGAACCTTTACTAAATGACTAAATCCTGCAGAATTGTACAACTTTATCTTTTCTTTATATTATTTCCAGCATTTGTGAAAGGAGGATGACTATCATAAACTTCTGACGTTCTGTGACGTGTTTGTACACAGTTATCAATACCGAACAAATAAGGATCAAATTAAAACCTAAAGAAAAGGTGCATATGTGCAAAGACATCACCGAGAGGCAGATATTGTTTTTTTTAATTCCCAAAGTTATTACAATACCACCAAAATATCCATTGTCATTTGAAAGGTTTTGCAATGTTTAGAACTGAATTCTTCACAGCTCATGTCATAGTTGCTGATTTTCCCCTGGAAACAACAAATATACGAGCTCTGTGGAAGAAGGAACATTTGGTGCCTCTTGAACAAGAACAAGTCAGCCAAGTCATAGGCTATCACAAACCCCTTGTGTATGAGTCCAGGGGCTTATTTCTATAAATCAGTACAACATTGCTATTGAGGAAATGAAATGACATTGGGGGTGTAATATGAAACAGAACTTTCCTTTCTACTGTATATAACAATACTCTCAGATCACTTATCTCAAATCTAAGGTTTACAGGCAATACAAATAAGAATAATCGTGATAAATTATGGGCATAAGGGCTAAGAAAATGTGTTCTACCCCATTTTAGTAAACAAGGGAGAGACTAGACTTAAATATTTACAATGAAAATGGATTTAATGAAGCTCACTATTGTTGGCATTGCAAACTAAGGTCACAGAGCAGAAGCCATGGCTAAAAAAAGCTTTTCTCATCTTATACAGACATTTTTTAATATGTGTAATAAACTGACAGTTCTTGTTCTCCAAGCTGATACTTGGGAGTTAATAAAATTCAGCTTGACAGGCTAATCAAATCTCCCAGTGTATGGGGAAACCGAGTTCTGGTAGGGAAAATGGCCTATGCTTAATTACATTTTCTTATCTTCTCCCTTCTTGATAAAAGTTCATAATTTAAGAGTGAAATCTAAATTCCTAGAAAAACAGAAACAGGACCATAATAAACACATTGACTCACATCCTCCTCTGTATATAACTCTGTGTAATTGTTTGTGCTCTTTAGATAATGTGTTTCTGCATTATGCACAATGGGAAGCATTTAAGGTATTAACGGTAATGCATTATTCTTATTTACAAAATAACCGCATTAGGATTAATCTAAGATCAACTTGAGTTGGCCTACGATTTTTTTTGCTTGATATAAACGTGTACATTTTTGTGGTAATATATCAGTTACAGTGCATAATAAGAAGGCTTGTGTGGTTTAGTCACAAAATTCATTTTAATCTGAAAGACATTTCAAAGTGATGGAAGTTGGCAGAAATGCCGTTTCAAATTGGGAGGCCTTGAAATTGTTGAAGGTAAAGATTTAAACTGTATTCCACCTCAATGAGTCTTCCTTTTGTTTCATTGCCAATAATCAGCCTTTGGCTTGTGTATTTGAAAGAAAGATATATTGTGGCATATTTACCAGACCCTTCTATCAATGCAAATGAAGAAATAAAATAAAAAAAACTACATACAGGTTTAAGTAAATAAACTAATATGAAGGAATGGTTGAATTTTTGTTCTGTGAAGAAATGTATTTGTCGAGTTGTTTGTGAGCATCACTGTCTGTCATTTGTGACTGAAGCAAGAAGAAGAAGCTTAACAGAAACAGTCCTTGAATGTAGAAAGATAAGGAAAGAAGAAACTTACTACAAAGGAGAACTGGAACTGTAACATGTACTACACAGTGTGTCAAGGTGTCTTTTGTCCTCTGCATCACTAAGCACTTGGGGGATTCCTAATACCCAACAGAGTGTTTCAGAGTGCTGGCTACCTTGTGAATAGCTTGCTTGTGGGTCTCTCGTCTCTTTTCGTCCTCCTTCCGTGCCAAGACAGATGCCATTCGGCGTTCCTCTTCCTGGGAAGAGAACAGTAATGACACTTTGGTAATTGTGTTAAGCTTCAGTTGCTGAGAGGATAAGCCTTGTGTCACAGGCTTCAAAGACACTTCAGATAGTCCAATGATAAATGTAATAGGAGATAAATAGGGAAATTGGTGAGCAGCAAATGGTTATAGGAGAGCCAGGGGAGCTGTGAGAGTCATCATTGACGTTAAGTAAATGTGGTGAACATATACAGTGCCTTGCAAAAGTATTCAGACCCCTGAACAATTCTCTCATATTACTGAATTACAAATGGAACATTGAAAATTTGAAAATTTCAAAATTGCAGTCCACAAGCGTCATCCATCCAAACTGAACAACCTGGAGCAAATCTGCCAAGAAGAACAGGACAAAATCACTCTGACACTGTTTGCAAAGCTGGTATATACCTACCCCAAAAGACTTAAAGCTGTTATTGCAGTGAAAGGTGACTCTACCAAATATTAATGTGTGGGAGCTGAATACTTATGCAAGCAACATATTTCAATTTTCTTACAAACATTTCCCAACATAAAACCAATGTCACCTTACAATAATTGATTTAGAGTTTTCAAATACAATATCAAACAGAACAAAATTTCAATCTACCATTTGTAATTCAGTAATTGAATTGGTCAGGGGTCTGAATATATTTGAAAGGCACTGTATACAGATGTGGAAATTTGTAATGCTTTATAGACTTTCAGAAGGCTTTTGATTAAGTATGTCTCTTAAAAGAAGAAAGTACTCTTCCATTCTTTGGGAATGACATGCTAGAACATCTGGATGCACCAATCCAGAATGATACTACAAGGAATGGAATAAATTGAATATGATAATTTGACATCAAACTAGTAAATCAAGATTGCTTATTTAAATGAATAGAAGCTTCAGGAGGTGCATAACTTAAGAGCATTGTAAAACATGGAATAGGTCTGTTAGAATGTAGGTTGAATGTTAGGCCGGGATCTTTAAATGAACCCTTCCCTTGAATATCACAGATATATATTGTACATTACAAAACATACAATATATAACTGTGATATTCAAGGGAAAGGTTCATTTAAGGATTCAGAAAAAAGAGGAGGAAAAAACAAGAACCAAAACATCTTGGGAAACTAAGATTGAACATGCTTGCAATCTGGCTGCACTCCAGTAGTTTCATTCATGTTTAATTACAGTTTAATTCAAAAAGAGGGTGATTAATATCTTTCCAATTCTAATTAGGAAGCAAAGGAATTTGTTATTGTCACAAGAAAGCAGGCAAGGCAATTAAAATCTGTTTGAAGTAACAGTGCCAAAGCTTCATTCAACCTGAATGTGTTCTGTGTTGCTCTCTTCACCTCATACTTAAAAAACAGGAAAAGAAATTAAACTAAATGGTAGGAATTCAAGTAAATTGAAAAACAATAAAACAGCCGGCCATGTGCAAATTATAAACAATACTTAATGAGTTTGCATTACTAAGAATAAAATATCCTGTCAAACTTGTAGCTGTCAGTGAAGCTGTAGATTTGTAAATTGTGTTTAGGTCAAAAGCTTGATTTTGTACAAGTCTTCATTGAGGGAATATATGCCAACTATAAAAAGTTTTGATCACAGCCAAACACCCTGCAGATGTATAAATCTTTTTAAGGATTAAGCTGTGGGCTGCTTTAATTCCTTTATCATTTCCTGTATCTTATTTACGGTCTCTGTACGGTATCTTCGCACAAAACACCATTTGATAAAAAAAAATATAAATATAAATACAGAAAACTATGACTTGGCCTAAAAGCCAAAAAAAAAAAAAAAAACATGTTTTTGGTTTCCTTATTGAAGGAAGCATCCAATAAAAAATTACCGCTAACACATATATAAGATTTATATGTACCTGAAGACTGTGCTACAGTTTCTATTAACCAAAAACTTATATAATTATATAATAACTGGCCCTTTTTTCAGTCAGTTTTATTGAAAGTGACTGGAGTCTAGAGGGTGAGCGATACATTAATAACTGTTGCTGGAGGGATACTTACATTAGGAATATGGTTTTGCCTTTCATCCAAATAATGGAGAAGTAACTTATTCACACAGTGAGTCAATTTTCAAATTCAGGGTGTGAACTGCGAACTTTCTGGTTATAATTATTTTCCTTGATTTCCAAACTGCCTTCGCTCCTTAGAGAGAAACCCCATAATCATGAAATCTCAGTTCCCATGAATCTCTGCAGGCAAAATGACATACCTGACCGATCTGTTTGCAGACAGAAGCAAATACGTCTGGGAAATCACAGAGATTGTGAGGTTGCCCTCAATTAAAAATCTGTACACTCTTGGAATGTGTTCAGTATAAACCTGGTACATGTGCACATCAGATTCTGCTAATATGTACTATTTGTTACAGTCATAATGAGTAGCAGATTGCTACAACATATCCTTACAGTTATGTATCTATGCTCTAAGGAACATCAGCTGGAACCTAAAAAGCAGACATGATTATATTCTTAAAGCTCCATTTTTTCAACAAAAGCTACAAGATTAAGCGTTTCAAAGACAATTCCTTCAGTGTGTTTATACTTGAGAGGTATGTATAACTTGGTAAATGTGGATTTTCCGATGGGGAAAACAATGCAAAACCTTACTAAATATACAGGACTGACCCACATTAAAACCACTAGATGTTTTGAAAATATCTGAAAACAGAAGCAAAGAGGGACAAAAATGAAACATGTGGTCAGTCAAGGAAGAGAAGGAAACAAGATTTACAACCAAGTATGATGCAAAGAGAGTTTTAGACCAGAATCCTGATTGTGGCTTATTTGGTCTGGGAAGACTGGGATAAACACAGAGCACTGAGTTTACTGCGGTCAAACCTTGACTCTAAATATGTGCTATTATTACAGGGAACATCTGTAGCAAGCAAAGAAGTAACAAAGCAACTGAGAGCTAAGCAAAATTTAAATGAGCAGTAATATTTTAATTTAATTAAATTATACTGTGGCAGACTGATGAGGAAGCAAGGCGTATAGGGATGCCTGGGTGCAATGACTCCTACCACGTCTAGAGGGCAGTGCATTTAATAAATACCAGACAGAATTCTGAAACAGTACACTATTAGTTTTTGTTACGTTATTATTATGTTTTAAATACTTTTTATTAGATCAATAGATAGATAGATAGATAGATAGATAGATAGATAGATAGATAAAATAATTAATTAAATTATTATTAATAAAATTCTGAACGAAATATGGAGAATATGGAAAAACAAAAACAGAATACTGTTTATAATGTATAACGTTTACGTATAAGGAATATAAAGAGAGGGTTTTAGCAACCTCTGAATAATCTGTAGGTCAATATTTTGATTATAATATTAAACTTCTCAATAAATACATAAGGGAAACAATGAATTGAGATGTTAGGAAGCATTTTTTGCAATGTTATTGTATGTTATTATTTAAATCCAAACAAACTAAACCATTATCTCAGTAGCTAGAAAGTGATTCTTTGCTATCAAATAAAAACTGTTCTGAAACCCATCTACCCCATAAAAACAGATTTATCAGTACCCAGACTGAAGTGAAATATATAGAAAGAGTAGCCAGCAAAACTGGCATTCTTTGCCATATTGTCATTAATATGCTACTCTTATATCCACAGAAAACACACCTGAGGTATAGGGACTCTGATAACCATTTAATATTTTCCACATAACAAAACTGAAATACTGACTAGGAGCACATACACCAAACACCTGAGCCTGATATTTTTCAGCTGTGCTTAAAGAAATGAGGAATGGTAATGGCAATAACCATCAACAAAACTCCACTGGGTAGCTGCAAAAACAATATTTTTGTCATCTGTAGAGTTACAGAAACCCTGATTACAGATAAATTAGCAAGTCATCTATACATAACAGTGGTAAAGGAGACAGATAGGAAGCAATTAGTAGACTTTAACCAACTGACTAGGTTTCTTTTAACAGGTTACATCAGTAATGAATACTGTGGAGGCTCAAATATGATGTGTAGATTTCAGAAAGGCTTTTGAGAAAATGTCTTTTAAAAAGCAAATCTCAGGTTTTGGCGGGTAGTTGGTGGCAGAGAAGCTTCAGGCCCACTGCTTATCATGATTTATATAAACAATTGAGATAAGCAATGTTACTGTTTGTAACCTTACCAGATATTGTGTCAGCAGCAAATAATACGCTAAGAAACTAACACACTTTATATGACTGGACAGACACCAAGTAACAAGTGGTACTTGGTACTACAAGGAGGATGCAGGAATGTAAATTGTAAATATCACATTGGTTATAATGATGTGAAAATGATGACCAGGTGCTCAGAACTAAAAGCAGGAGGCATTTTTCTACAGGAGTCGAGTGAGTCTGGAACAAATGACCATGCCAGGCTGTTGAGTGTGACTCACTGGGATCCTTTAAGAAACAGCTTGACGTGATTCTGTAGCTTCTAACAACAAGGAGAAAGATGGGTCCAATCACTTCCTCTTGATTTTACACATTCTTATAATTACAGCGGTCTCCAAAACAGACCCTAGTGAGCTCATAATGGAGAAGGTCATGATTAAATCATTCATTTATAAAACCTGGATGTATTTAATCATAATCAATCAATCAATCGCTTGTTTCAGACAACTTTTTCACCTTGGCTCAGAGAACCAGAGTTTCCAAAGCTGAACAAATGGCTTGATTAATCAATCAATTAACTAACATGTGTTCCACTTGGTCAGAAATTGGTGATTTTGTGTGACCGACAACAATAACTAAGATTGGGCTGTCCAAGAGCAGGGTTGCACTTTATAACTGGACAAACAGGCAAGACAACTGGGGGATTACACCCTCTTGATGTAATCTCCTCCATTTTCACAGCTGTCATTTTGTCAAAGGAAATGGACAAACCTCTGAATGTAGTCGGATTTCACACAAAACTGAATGTAGGCAAAACCAAGTCTGAGTTTGAACAGCAATCCTTTCAGTAAATAGTCTTTTGCATTGAGGGGGAAAAAAGTCCCTTTCTCACCACACTAAAGTCAAGCTGAGTTCAGTAGAGATCAACAGAAAGGTGGTGCTTCTGTTAAACCAAACACAATGCAAGTTTGAAACGAATTATACTGAGGGGTAAACATTCCTTTACATCAGAAGAGCAATTCTTGTAATTTGAAGAAAAACAGATTCTCTTGTCCTGCATATTAATTATAGCTAGGGCTCAATATTAACCATTTTTTACTTTGGATCATCTGATGTCTATTTAGCCAGATTTTGAGCTTTTTCAGTTTCATAATGAAACTCAGACAAAGCAGTTATTGACCAAACAAAGACACTATTTTTAATCTTCATGTCGTGATTGAGAAGATGATCCTATTTCACCCTTTTTTGTGCTTTTGGTTCTTGCACCTCTCCTGATTAGGCTTTCAACACACCACCCATTGCCTTTAACCAAAATTAGTAAATCACTAGATAAAGATTATCATCTTAAACATTTCATACACTGACTGTATTTTAAACTATATCTAGTATGTGTTTGCTGTGTGTGAACTTACATTAATTCTTATAGTATGTGTAACATGTCTGAGTTTGAAATAATCAAGCGTGTGACTTAACTCAGTAATGACCCTGGCGTATGCTTTAGATATTGCCCGGCTCCCAGGAATGCCTGTCAGATCTGTACTTGTTTGCCAATTAGGTACATATGTATGTTTAAGAAAGGCAGCATACCTCGCCACCTTCTTTATTTCGCTGTACTCTGTACTCTGATTTGGCCGAGGTGTACTTCTGAAATATAATGGTTGTACAGTTTTCATTTCCAAATCTCACTAGTGTGCTCTTTGTTTTGGTCACTCTAATTGCACTCATTTCCTCCTTGTCAGTAGCGCTGATTAAATAAATCATACAGTAGCATAAATTCTTATAGACTACTACTATAACTGCAGAGCGATAATGGGGACATGCAATCAATTCTCTCTCATTAATCTGGCCTATTATAACTAGCACTGCTTTATATGCATATAGGTCCCTCTCAGAAGACAGCGTTTTGCTGGCATTTTATTCTAAACATCTAACATCAAAATATGCCATATGGCTGGCAATCAGAGCAATACTCATACACCACAACAATACACATTGTATTATCAAATTGACCCTGAAACCACAGCTTACGTTTTACTTAAATAAGTGTACATTTCTTAAAGGAACTGGTTTCATTTTTAAGAAAAATAAAAAAAGTGCATTATGCTTTTTAGCCTTTTGTTCCTGGCTTACCTCTGTTCATTTATCTATTGTTTGACTGATCAATTTATGGGAGAATTGCGCAGCTTTACTCTTAGTTTAGGATTTATTTAGATCTATTGTTGGCAAGCTACTCCATAAAATACATAATGTTCCTTTTACATAAGTCAGTGCAATTGGGAATCAGGCTTATATGAGACTAGGAGCTGAATATACAATATCCTGTAAAGATTTAATCACATCCCCCTGCTTGATGGTGTCATGTGTCATATTCCATCAACAACTATTTACCTATCCAGTTACACCCTACAGATACGGATATTCACAGGCCTTTTCCTGTCACAACTTCCAGAAGGACTGGCTGCACCAATTCATGCTGTGCATTTATGAAACATGCAGATAAATATAAAGAGGGCTTTGACTCAGGAATATTAATAGAAGATGGGCATGCAGCATATTGAAGATCACTTCTCACACCGATCTGCTATCACAGCCCATTTAATTCCCTATGACAAATGCTTGCACATTTTAATTTTTGTTCTCAAACCAGAATTGTTATGCTAGCTCTGCCAGCTATAATGTTTCTTGTTTGTTGTTGTTTGAGGCAGATTCCAGTACTGATCTTCCTCTCCATTCTGCCTCACACAAACAACTGCTTGCCTTCATGAATAGTTTTGTTTATTTATTTTAAACATGTCAAATGTGTTGTAATATACTTCACAATTATTTTAGATAGTCTGGCTAAATGTTTCTTTGTAAGTCTTTAACACAAAATGTTTCTGGTTCAATTTCAAAGATGCAAAAGGCTTGGAAATCCATAAAAGGCAATAACAGATTAATATAGATTAAAAAAGAACAAACACAGTTTCCAATTCAAATATTTGTTCCTTGTGTTTCGTGACTCTGGGTGTTCTCTGAAACATTTACATTCAACACTAGTGTCATTTTAGTGGTCAATTTGATCATTTCTGCTCCGAGTCTAGTATATTTACTACAATAGTAGACAGGTGAAGTGAGTGGCCATTTATTTATTTATTTATTTTCCGCAAAACTCAACAAAGACTTCATCATGAGTGATTGATCATCATAGAAATGGACCAATGCATATAGCCAGTTGATTTATGAAGGGAAGTTGAAGATTTCCAGGATTTCCTTTCTAGAGCACAGGTGTTTCTCATACAATTTACTAATAGTATTATGGCAAATACAAATCTGTTTGATATATATATATATATATCATACACATAACACACCTGTAATCTGAAAAGGGCATTCACTTCAACAACACCAAAGCTCAGATCTTGAAGGCTTTAGCATGCCCCCCTCCCGCTTTGCATACTATGCTCTCGTATTTCTGGCACATCTCCCAAATAGAGGTTCATCTATAGCTCATTTCTAGCCACAGATTTGGAGGACCATGGCAACCAAGCTTTGGCAGCATCTTAATACAAACAATATGCTTGAGTGTTTCCAATCAGATTTCTATTACTTTACTGAGAATAACAAAGTATATATTTTATATGGTTACACTTTCCTTGCATTCCTGTCTATTTTAAATTAAATTGACATTATAGTTTCTTTGAATGCTTTTGACCTCACCATTCTGTTAAAAAGATTCCACAGACAGTGCTGGGGTTTGATGCATGACCTCACCTTGGCCTTAGTCTCCGTCTGCCAATCTAAGGATTACAATGACAATGGCTAGTGCCAAAACGCACCCTGCCCATGAGTCCTTCGTACTCAGTCTCAGTCTCCAGCTCTGTCAACACACTCCCTCTTGGCAAGCCTGTATTTTACTTTAAGGAGGTTTAGTTGACTTTAGTTGGTTTAGTTTGTGAAAATCATCTAAATTGTTTGCCAAAGTTTAAATGTATTTTAGGCTGATATTTTTAATTGACATAAAAAATAAATAAAAAAACCCACTTGTGATTAAGTTTGCCATAACATCAACAACAATGATAATAATAATAATTTAAAAATAAATCAAGAGTACAAAAGCTGTGACTCTGGCAGAGGACAGGAGGTAAGAATCCAGGCACGGAACAGACAGAGATCAGACAAACCAAGGGTCATGGGCTGGCAACAGGAGCAGCAGAAGTCAGGCAAAAGGCGATGTTAACGAAACAGGCAGGAGGTCAGTCGATTAGGCGAACAAGACAGAGAGGATAATCCCAGAGACAATGGTTGAAATAGGAAAGGCAAAGTTCAATAACAAGGAAGCTAAACACAGGTCTGGAATGCTCAGTAAAGTTGCTGGAGTGGCAAACAAGACTTTGAATCAGGTGGTTGGGTCAAAGGGGACTAAATATTAGTGTTGGTGAGCAGGAGAATATGAGACAGGTGTGGTGATGATTAAATTAAGCAGGGACGATAATAGAATAATCAGGTACATGGAGACGGAGAGCCAGAGTGGCAATAGTGACCTCTGGTGGTGAACTTGGGGATGGTTGGACTGTGGATGTTACAATAGCATGGCCATTAAAGACATGTTCTGTTCTAACATTTCTGCCAATCATATAGGAGTTATAGCACATTAGGAAGACACCGTGCAGTGGATTATGGGAGCAGTCCTTCAGGTACTTTTATAATCACATTTTAGATATAACCAGCCAAATAATGGCTTATATTTAGGACTAAAAAGCTAAACATACCGTAAATATCACAAAGGCATGACTTGCAACACATTAATATATAAACATTATAGAGTGCCTACCTGTTAAAGGCTTCAGAATTAAAAAAACTAGGAAGACAGCAACAGGGGACACACTGGTTATATCTTTACCCACTGAAATTATGTTCTATTTCATTCTAAAAATTAAATCTGTTGAAACAATTATTTTGGCACATACACGTCTTCTTTAGGTTATATTCCTTCTCCGTGATAAAAGTTACACAGTTATATAAATCATTGAGAAAATAAATAAACTGATAAAAGTGGTATATATAGAAAAGGGACTTTGCTTCCCTAAGGTGATGCTGAACCTGTTTCTATCTTAATATATCCAATGCTCCTGAAGAAGATAGAAAAGCAACAAGAACAATCTCAAGCACTGCCAGCTACGTCCTATGTCTTAAATAGGCAGGTTAAAATAACTGAGCATCCTTAGCCTGGACCAAAGAACAGCTCTGGGATTTACTTTGGTACTGATGCAGAAACACTACTTCAAAATCATATAATAATAATCATCATCATCATCAATCATAATCCCAGGCTGATTGATTGGGAATGGCAGATGGAGGTATTTAGGCAAGTGGGATGCCAGTAACAGTATAAGCAAGCTTCCAAACGTTCCTTGTTGCAAATATAACTCTTGTCTGTTCCGATTATGACTAAATGATGCAGTGTATCTTAACACACACATTAGTTAACTTTATCTTCACTCTGGAATTCAAATCCCTGCATTGATGGAATATCCCCCCCACCCCCAGTTCTCAGACTGCATGATGAGAAATGAAGAGGGGCCCTCCCAGATTCCGAGCTCTCTATTTGGCCATCGTGCTTGTGTGCGCTTCCCTTCCTAAGCCCTCCTCACACTCTGGAACATGAAGTGTGTGATTTATCACCACAGTAATCTGAGTAGGAATGTTCATGAATGCACGCACAATCTGGACCGTGCAATCATTTCCTTATGTTTGTCCGATGGTACAGCAGGAAGAGAACAAACTCGTTTGGCTAAAGGACTGTACATAATGTATTCAATTATGCACTTTATGACGGATCTATTGCTGAATGCTGAGAGCAATCTTAAAGTAACAGCTTTTCACATCATACATTAAAAAAAAAAAAAAAAAAAAAAAAAATCAAGCATAGAGTTCCAGTGAATATGCTGAAACCAGCATTAAATAATGCACTGGAAGCCGCACACAGTCGCTATCATCGCAGCTGTATATGGATAACTAGGGATAACTATGCTAACCCCCTTGTGTGGCACATCTGCAAGATAAAACCGAGCACTGCAGTCTCAGTCACACAGTTCATGCATAAAACATAGCACTATCAATAGCATAATTGATAGGCTTTAAACCTTTAAAACATAATTCATGCAATGAGTCTAGCCATTATCCCCAGCCTTTTCATAATACCTACTGCAACCTATAAGGGTATTCACAATGCAAGATAAACTGGCTACTCTCTGTAACAAAAAAAAAAAAAAAAGGGTAAAGGCAGTTTGCTTTTATGTAAATTAAACATCATAGTAATTGGGTGATATTTCAGCCGGACTTCAATGAAACCGCTTGTGTATGGAAAAAAGCAAAGCTAACAGTGTGGGTTTATAGAAATGATTTGCGCAATCGGAGTTCATGCAGGGGCAATTTCCAGAGTAAAATGTTAACCCGGGGAAGACTACTTTGTCTTTATTTATTTATTCAGTCCTTCACCAGATTATAGACTTCCTTGTTCATCGCTTAAAGTAAGGCCATATCTGTGTTTGCCAAACTAAATTAGAGAACAAACTCTTTGGAAATTCTCTGTCTGTTGTGTCGCACATAATGAATTTCGCTTGTTAATTTAATAGGAGGACTTCCATGAAATATTGCAGATGTTGTCCATAGTACATGGTCATGCTAATTTCTTGATTTTTGTTCCAAGGTAGAGATACATATATTCAGAGGCTCACGTAAGGGGTATACATGTATGCATGCAGACCAACAATGTGGAAATACGTACAATATTTATTTACATTTCAGGATTCAGATTTTTTGAGAGCCAGAGGAAGTTTTTGGGTTTAACTAAATTTCTTGTTAAAAAAAAATGCATGCTCAGTTTCTGTGGGTACATATGTGAGAACCTCTTGGTAAACATTATGTGAACATCTGTACTTATTCATATACAAATAAGGTGCTTACTGTGATTCGCTTCATGTCCAGCTGTCTTAGTTGAACCATGTAGCGTAGGGCAGTCTGTTTGTACCATGTCTCCTGGGCTAGAGGATTCCCATCCAGGGTGACCTCAGATAATGAGCGGGAGTCTCCAAGGCAGACAAGGTCGTCAAAACTATACGCAAACAAACACACGTAGAAAATGAAGCAATAACTTGTATTATTGTAACTGTCTGTGATTCAAGTGTGAGAGCCAACAAGCGTCCCTGAATTCACAGCTTTAACTCATAGATTTTTGTATCACTTTAAAATGTAGAATATTTGGTTATCCTTCTTGAAGATTGTGCAATGTCTGGTTTGGAAGCAACTTTTGAATTGTGGCTCATTGTGTCAATGTATCTTACCATGACCTGGAAGCATCTCCATATATATTTTATAATTACTCAAATAAATAAATAGACAAACACATAAATACATTAATAAAAAATTAATAAATAAATGTACCACTGTAGGCAACAAAATGCTTGCTTTAAAATTGAAATGTTAAAAAAAACATTTATACTTGTCCTCCATTTTTTTGTAATTTCATAGTTTCCTTAGACAGCAGGGATTTGATAGATTTAGTGTACTTAGGTGTCACTCCTGCTTCAGGCGTTATGGATTGTGTTGTTTATGTTTGCATTTCTTATAATTATTTAATGTTATATAGACAAGTTTGGTCAATAGCGCTCTTGATTTATGGTTTATTTATGCAGGCATGACAATGACATACGACAGCAACATCTAAATTATAGTAAAATTCCAAAAACACTTGGCAGACTCAATAAAGACCTTAAGGGCAGTAGCCAAAGTGGACAAATGGAAAAGTATTAGCAGACCCATAAGGAAAATAACCATTTTGTTAACATATGTTTATATATTTATATTCTAAATATAATACAAATATATGAAAACATACAATGTATTTTATACATAGGAGTTTTGCATATGGAGGGAGACCTACTAATTCGCAAATTAAAGGAATTACATTCAATTTTTATCACATCATTCCTTTATATTTCACATTCCATGGGCACAAACTTCATTTGCTTGAATACTTTGAACTTCTTGATTAAGAGTTTCCACAAACCACAGAATTTTAGAGCAATTTATCCCTGTAAAACAATCCCTGCTATTGAAAAGATTATAACATGATTATAATAAGATTTGCATCTTCGTTTCATTTATCTGTCATTATTTTCCCAGAAAAAATAAAAGCTGATAACAGCAGGTTACAGAAAGACAGAAGGAAAGACCCTTACAGAAGTATGTGCAGGTGTCAGCTCTTTGATGGCTGTTTTCCAACTTTCTTTCTCTTACTCCCTCCTTTTTTATTTTTTTAGCTGGAGCAACAATTTTGTTAGCCTCAGAGACTGCCGAAGCCCCGACTCCTAAACTTTTCCTTTCCTTTCTGTTTAATATTCCGGAAGTTTTCGTGCTTGATGTATGAGGGGGTTGAATGTTATTTATAATGAGATTATAAATCCAGCTGTGGGTAGGGAGCCTCAAGCAAGTTCTGTGCGCCTTGTGTCAACTGTGTGTTTGTTGGACGTGTGCAGACATTGGGGACACTGTCTCATGAGCCAGTCTTGTTAACAGTCATAATAACAGTCACAGTTCAAACATGGTTCAGACTCCCAATAGGACATTAATTTAAACAAAAGACACACATGGAACTGAAATGATCATTGCCAGGGTTCGTTGTGCAAATAAGTATGACTACCACTATGGTACACTGACCTGTGAGTTATAGAGAATGGGATGGGAGAAGGAGCAGGTTGAGTTTAGCTATACCATCTTGATGATCGGTAAGGAGTGGTGGGAGTGGACAAGTACACTGGAGACAGGACACTATTGCAGCAGTCTCAGCCCACTGCATGTTTTTCACTGTGCACCTCTTAATTTGTGTTCTTCCCCTCCAGTCCCTGCGCAGTATATGGCACAGTATGTATTGTATGTATTTTCATTATTTTAATTCCTTGTAATATTATTATTATTAAGAAGAAGAAGAAGAAGAAGAAGAAGAAGAAGAAGAAGAAGAAGAAGAAGAAGAAGAAGAAGAAGAAGAAGAAGAAGAAGAAGAAGAAGAAGAAGAAGAAGAAGAAGAAGAAGAAGAAGAAGAAGAAGAAGAAGAAGAAGAAGAAGAAGAAGAAGAAGAAGAAGAAGAAGAAGAAGAAGAAAACAATTTAAATGAAATCCATCTGGTTGCTTAGATCCCCCACCCCCACCCCACACTATGTCTTTTAGATGCCAATTAAACTAAAGTCTGGGCTTCTTGATGTGCCACTATTGGACAGAGGTTGTGTGTTAGTCTTGGTATCATGGGAAATATAAATTTGTGACATCCTCGATCTGGCCTACTTAGATTTCCTCCTCTAACACATTTATCTAAGAGTCCAACTTCCCCACCTGCTGTGTAGTGGGGGTTCCTGCCTTTTCATGCACTTTGGGATTTTTGGAATTATTAGTGCTGCACAACTGCAAGGTATTAATGTATATATGAATTGAAAAAGCACATGTTTGTGAACAGAGACTTCATGGAAACAATTGACCCTAAGCTCCCCTCTCCATCCGTGAAAGCTCTTCATAAGCAGAAGATTACATGACTTCATAGTCCACACATAAATTAATCTACAATAGAAAGCCAATGATGTGACAGAGAAGCATTACTACTATATTCCCATGTTACCAAGCTAAACCCCAGATTTGAAAGAGCACGCAGGTACCAACTTTATTTTTAAGCCACTTGTAAGAAATGCAGCTAAATAATCAATCAATCAATTTTTATTTGTATAGCGCCTTTCGCAGGGTAGCCAGAGAACGCTTTACAGACTGGTAAACATACAGCAAACATACAGCAATAAGCAACAGTGATAAAGATGAAAATGCCTCATGTGTTCAACCAGCAAAAAAGTCTCAATACAGAAACAGAAGATTAACTAAGAGAAAAATAAAGAACAATAAAGGGTATAAAAAGCAAATAGAAAAGGATGTTGTCCATTAATAGCTCCCAGTGAGTCGGTTGTCTGAAACAGCCATACTTCTCCTCCGATAGCCTGACTACGCTGCAGAAACTGCAGCATAAAAAAATCCTACTGGGGTAGCCTGCAATGGGCTCAGCAGTACTAAGAATGCGGAGGAAAACGCCTTGCTCAAAAGCCCCAGGCACAAGATGAATTAGGAGACCGGCTTTGCACTGAAACAAGAATGTATCATCAGGGCTCCCTGGAGGCATTACATTCTCACAGAAGGGAGACTTACTAAATTTAGCCTGGCTGCTCAATTACACACTGTCAGTGCATGTCCAGAACAAATGAACTCCACCAACACAAAGACAAGGGGCACTTTCTTATGAATGCACTGGCGATCACAGCTACAGTGCAGAGGCTACAGATCCCCCCCTTGCCAATTCATCCAAATAAAGTGCTTGACTTTGGATGAGGATAAACTTTATGAGGATAACGCCAACTTCCACACTGAAGAAAAGAGGGCCATAAAAGAAAGTGCCCTTTCTCTTCCGCTGCAAAATTCCATGGAGTATTTCACTGATCCCGCTGCTGAGGATCAAACTCATGTCAAAGGCTGAACAGTTTCTATAACTGGCAAATTCGGGTTTGTTGCTGACGACATTGAAACTGTGTATAGCTTGTACAGTGAGGGAAAAAAGTATTTGATCCCCTTCTGATTTTGTACGTTTGCCCACTGACAAAGAAATGATCAGTCTATAATTTTAATGGTAGGTGTATTTTAACAGTGAGAGATAGAATGACAACAACAAAATCCAGAAAAACGCATTTCAAAAAAGTTATAAATTGATTTGCATGTTAATGAGGGAAATAAGTATTTGATCCCCTATCAATCAGCAAGATTTCTGGCTCCCAGGTGTCTTTTATACAGGTAACGAGCTGAGATTAGGAGCACTCTCTTAAAGGGAGTTTGCATGTTAATGAGGGAAACATCTTCTTTGGCAAACCTCTCCTTGGACATCAAAGCATCTAATGTGCCCTCTTTCAACATAAACTCTCAGTGGACAGCAAGGGTGAAACTGTAGCTAAAACCAAGAAGCACATCACCCAACAGGGTCCACTTCAGTCCTTCTCTCTCAGCCTCTTTGATATTCATACCAACACTCCCATAGCACTCCAGCATCCACATCACACATATATAGCACTGCCCTGCTGTCCAAAAAGAGATGTTGTTGAAGTGTTGCAGCACTTCTTCCGATGTATACTTGGAACAGACCCATCCAAGCAAACGCAGAGCAATTACAGTATTATGACTCACTTGCCCCTCTCTGACAATTCACCTTGTCAAATCTCAGCATACAGTATGCAAACAAAAGAGACACACACACACACACACATATATATATATATATATATATATATATATATATATATATATGACGTTACGAGTTACAAGTTTGTGCAATTTCTAGCAATGAGGGCTTGATTCCCAGCAATGCAATGTTACAATATTAAAACTGGTTGAAAAGTTACATACTTGAATAACTGGCTTTGAAGACATTGAGATATGCTTGACCACAATCACAATCTGTGGGGCCATATATATGTTTTCAAATATATAAATTACTGTTAGAGAAAAATCAGTGATATCTTTGATCGATTCCCTTAAAAATACATTATTTATAATCAGGGAAGAAGTTGATCATATCTCCATCACATTCTCCAACATGTATTTTAGTGCAGATCCCTTTGCACATGAATGAGAACATGGATATTGCCTTTACTAATCCTGTTGGATGTGTTTGATAATAAATTGTGACCGTATATTCAAGCCTGCTATTACGTGACTAATCTTTGAATATGCAAAATCTGAGTGGGCTCAATCTGAAAATGCAAGGGATACCATTTATCTGTGTCTGCTGTATAAAAAAAGTTAGGTCCATAAATATTTGGACAGTGACACAATTGTCATCATTTTGGCTCTGTACACCACCACAATGGATTTGAAACGAAACAATCAAGATGTGCTTTAAGTGTAGACTTTCATCATTAATTTGATGGTAGTTACATCTAAATTGGGTGAACGGTGTAGGAATTACACCCATTTGTATATGTGGTCCCCCCAATTTTAGGGGCTTAAAAGTAATTGGACAAACTAACATAATCATGAATTAAATTGTGAGTTTCAATACTTGGTTTCAAATCCTTTGCAGTCAATGACTGCCTGAAGTCTGGAACCCATAGACATCACCAGATGCTGGGTTTCTTCCCTGGTGATGCTCTGCCAGGCCTGCACTGCAGCTGTCTTTAGTTCCTGCTTGTTCTTGGGGCGTTTTGCCTTCAGTTTTGCCTTAGAAATCAAAACAAACCAATCAGAGAGACAGCAAAAACATCAGATGTGGCCAAATCAACTATTTGGTACATTCTTAAAAAGGAAGAACACACTGGTGAGCTCAGGAACACCAAAAGGCCCGGACGACCACGGAAAACAACTGTGGTGGATGACAGAATAATTATGTCCCTAGTGAAGAAAAACCCCTTCACAACAGTTGGCCAGATCAAGAACACCCTCCAGGAGGTAGACGTATCTGTGTCAAAGTCAACAATCAAGAGAAGACTTCACCAGAGTAAATACAGAGGGTTTACCACAAGATGTAAACCATTGGTAAGCTCCAAAAACGGGAAGACCAGATTAGAGTTTGCCAAAAAACATCTAAAGAACCCTGTACAGTTCTGGAACAACATCCTATGGACAGATGAGACAAATATCAACTTGTACCAGAATTATGGGAAAAGAAGAGTATGGAGAAGGGAAGGAACTGCTGGGAAGATGGACAATGACCTGAAGCATACTGCAAAAGCAACAAAATACTTTTTTAAGGTGAAGAAGTGGAATGTTCTGCAATGGCCAAGTCAATCACCTGCCCTGAATCCAATTGAGCAGCATTTCACTTGCTGAAGGCAAGTACAGGCCTGGCAGAGCATCACCAAGGAAGAAACCCAGCATCTGGTGATGTCTATGGGTTCCAGACTTCAGGCAGTCATTGACTGCAAAGGATTTGCAATCAAGTATTGAAACTCACAATTTAATGAATGATTATGTTAGTTTGTCCAAATACTTTTGGGGGGACCACATCTAAATCTGGGTGTAATTCCTACACCGTTCACCCAATTTGGATGTAACTACCATCAAATTAAAGATGAAAGTCTACACTTAATGCACATATTGCACAGATTGTTTCCTTTCAAATCCATTGTGGTGGCGTATGACAATTGTGGCACTGTCCAAATATTTATGGTCATAACTGTACAGGTATTGTACAGACTTCTTTTCAGAAGAGCACAGCTTTGTTCACTATCAGGAATATAATTAGGATATCGGAATATGTGAGTTTCAGTGGAAACGTACCAGATGCTATTAAAACATCATTTTGTATAGGATTTAAATTCAATTAACTATATACTGATTGAAAGGAGGTCTGATTTGCCCTCATCAATCTAATGCTTCAGCATGTGATTGCCATTCAATGGGATCCATGTTGATCGAGCCAAACTTTGCATGACTACATTTTGCCACAACCAGATCCTCAGACTTGCTAAGTGAAGGCACAAGGCGAGTAAAAGCCTTATGTAGTAGATCAGCAGTCGGACACAAATCCAGGGTAATGTTTCATTTTTGCTTGCATATTCAAATGCCTTTCAGCAAATGTGATAGGAATTTACCACATGCTTTCAAAATAATTGGTAACATATTGCCTTTTCATACAGTATGTCAAGACCTTATTTTAAGCAAAGGAGTTGCCAACTTTTATGGACAAATATTTTTTATTGTTTATTCATTTTTTCCCCTGCACCAAAAAATGATGGCTCCCCAAGAGACCACCAAGTTTGCCTGTTTGGTGGGTCTTTCACTGGTACAACAGATAGCCCTCTGTATTAACTGTCAAATTAACTCCAACTGACTCTTTTTTTTAATCTAGAGAGACAGCTGAACTCTTTGCTGCAGCTTCACGGGTGATCTGTGTAGCAATTCACAGAGAAAACATGATCAGGTGGAAATTGAGCACTAAACCTATAAAATCCAAGCCATGATGATGGGAGGGGGGTGGATCTATGATAATGATCAAATGTATCCAATAAAAATAAGACACCATATAATCCAGTTCAGGAAACACACCTGGCTGGTGTTTAAATAACAAGTAAATCTCAGCAAAGCTTCACCCTTTCACAATAAATAATTGTCCACAAGGTGACTGAATACCAATATCTGTCTTGGGCAATTCAAATAAACAGCCCCTGGAATCATCATAATGTCTCATCTGCTCTCTGCTGAGGAATGATTGCTTTGATCGTTTCAGTTCAAAAAGTGGGAAAGATAACAAGGTTTAGGGATTAAAGATTCTGTTAAAAAAAAATTCAGGGTGACATTCACAAAGGCAGACACTCAACTCTCAGCTCTGCCTTTTCATGCACATCCAGAAATGCAAGATACAATAGGCAGGAAAACTGAGGGGCTTCAAGCATTCGTGTTGAAGACTCCCGATACTCTCACTAGGATAGAAAGTGCTGATGGAAAACAGATCACTCTCAACTGTCTTCAGTCATAATTCAAATTTCTCTGAAGCACAAGCACTAAATAACTGACTGTCGTTTCTGTTCTCAGAATTGCTCTTCCCTGTAGCTCTCCATTCCCAACTCTGCAGAGGAGAACCATGTGCTGCCCTGAATGGTGCATTCCCAGTCCCCCATAACAAAACACAAAAGCTTCAGCTCAGTCCAAGGCTGGGCAGGACAGGGTTAAGTGGTGGCTCGGCGGTGGTGGCGGAGGGCACCTATCTTACCTGGCGATGTTGTTGCAGCTGAGGAAGAGCCGCTGCAGGCAGGGCAGGCAGTCTACATCTGTCTGCAGGAAGAGAAAGAGGCTGTGAGGAAGTGCCTGGGAAGGATGGCTGGAAAAGAGAGAGCCGGGTGGCCTTGATGTGGGTCAAGCTTTCCCAGCCCACAGAGCAAGCATCCAGCACCATTCCCTTAGTCACCTTGCAGCTTCACATTGATTTCTGCTTAGCAATCAGCTCCATCCTCGCTTCGCGCAGCGCCGCTACTGTACAGAGATAGGAGGGGGATGGCAGAGGGGGGAAGGGGGGGACTGCGTGTTAATGCAGAGATGCACTCTGCAGGAACTGCTGCTCTGTTTACAAGGTAAATGAGCAGACAGGAAAAAGGGAGAGTGAAAGAAGGCTAAAAAAAGGAGGAGGGAGGCGGCAGCAGGCAAATTATATTGATGGGCTGTTAAAAAGACAAAACTCCATCCGTTTCACAGGCTGAGGGGGTTTTCAGTAACGAAGAGGGAGGCTTGATGGCATGAGAGCAGAAAGGCAGCTGGGGAAAGAGAAAAATATACAGAACAAAAAAAAGGAGGGGACCGCCAGACCTGAGTGGCTGTGTCCTGAAAATTTTAATCGGTCTGCTTTTCTTTTCTTTATGCCTGTGCTTTGAGAGAAATTTCTAAAGGGAAGGGGGAGAAAAGCAAATCATGCCTGAGAAGAAGAACACAGACTGGAGAAGGAGGTGGAGACAAGAAAGCTGGGAGGATGACAGGCTTAGAGCGCACGGAGACTCCCAGGGGAGCTTGAATGTGCTGCGTCAGCCCTCACAAAAGCCACAGCACTGACTCCTCTCATCCAGCATCGCTACAACTGTGTCCCTTCAAAGCGAGTTTTTCTTATCCTTTCTTATTATGTGTTTATTTTTTTCCCTCTCATTCAAAACCTGCTAAATTTAGAACTGCTGCCTCATTTCAGGCACACTGTTAACAAATGTGTGGCAATTGCACAGCACATTTATTCAGAACATTTCTCAGCATTTACCCAGAATGCTCAGGTTTCAAAAGCGCCTCATTAATTTTATGAGTCACAGGATATTATGGGTGTGGAAGATTTTCCTCCTTTTTCCAAAGCTCATTTCCAATGGCGACACAGGTCAACCATTGCGTTTTCCTGCATGTGCTCAATATTGGCTATAATAAATGCATGCTCTGTAATACGCCCTGAGAAATATAGAAGACTGAACTAACCCGCATTGTGTAACTGCAACGTTGACCTCAATCCCCCAGTCCATGATCTCGTTATGTAATTGTGCCTTTTGTGAAGCTAACTGATAAAGCACTAATACATTTCAGTTGAATTGTAAACTGACTTTTACTCTATTTTACCAGACAAAGAGCCTGATTAAATAACATTAACTAGCTATGTCTGAATATAACTACCCAAGCAGACATGACATGCTAAAAAAAGGTTATTATTATGGTACTATTATTATTATTTGTAGATTACATGATGAAATACAATTATTTTTAAGAAAAATGTGTTCGACTTGACTTTTGGGCCTGGATGAAATGTAAACTTCAACAAACCCACAAACTGCAAAGTAAAAACCCCGGACTCGATGGCAGTTTTTCACTGGATAGCATGACAAAGGCTCCCGCAAACAAAAGGTTGTCATCAACATTTTCAGTTAATCGGGGTTACAATTAAAAATGCGTGTCTTCTATTTTCAGTACGAAGTCTATCCTGGTTGTACAGTCCCAACAGCAGTCCCTGTCCTCCAGTACTAGGAGTCATGACTCCCAAGGAGGGAGTCAGTCAGGCTACATTTCAGTTGTCAAAGGATAAATCTCTTTTTAGTGCTTAGACATGTACACATTTTAAATTGTCTGTAACCAGGTTCTTTACAATCGTATTTTGTATAGTGCAAGAAAGGCATACGGCTAGGTTTTGTAGGTGTTTGTCCCTAGCAACAGTATCCAATGAAAATATAACCTGACACTTAAATCGTCCCTGTGTTTTCCCACAACTAACACATTCTTTGTTAATTACCCACAGACTGATGCAGGCATATAATATGAAGTTCATCTGCTGTCATAAATCACCCATATATTACACACACAATGGCAATGTAGCCTAGGTATTAATGTGCATGTGAGTGTCAGCATAGCTTAAATAGATAGACAGCTTAAAGTGAATATTATATAAATGATGGATGTTATAAGGAGGAGACTTTGCAAAGCTGTAGTTTCCAAATCATTTTGTTTTTGTCATTTATGTGGTCAGAATAAAACCCTGCCATTTGTGTCTCATATTATTTGTTTCTTCAAATTGCATCATTTCAAATATCGTAAGCAACAAATAAAACTATGGAAAGTCATTCTGAATGTCCTCCAGCATACATTGTAATGAACAACATGGAAAAAAAACACTATAAAAACACAATCTGTGATCGAGAAGATAAGAAATAGCTTGGGTAATTTAAGCCAAGAAAACAAAACAAAAATGAATTGTCTAACCAAATGTGAGAAATACACAAAATAAAGTAATTCTGTTCAAGAAATACAAATATTGTAGTATAGTTGTAGCATTTTTGTAACTGCAGTCCAATACTGAAATATTACAGTGTTTATATCAATGATTCAAACTGAAGTTTTTGGAAGGAAGTGCTCCAGAAAAAATGGGCATCTATAATGAACACATATTGGTACTGTGATGCCGTGCCAGGTGGTGTGAAGAGAGACCGACCTGAACAACACTGCATTTCCCTGGCCCCTGGGTGAGGGGCATTAACAGGTGCAGCAACTGACCTGCTGAAATCCTTATGACTGGCTCCCACCCACGATAAAATGGGTTTCCTGTTGAGGAGAGGCAGAGAGGAGTGCCAGCTGAAGAGCAAGAGAAAGAGACCTGAAGAATTGGATTATGGTGACTGACCATGCTTTTGAACGATTATGGATTGTGGATTGGACTGGTTGCTGTCTTGTGTTCGTGTTTATAGTTAATTCTGTGTGTAGAGAGGGACCCGTGAATGTGTTTAGTTTATGCTGGAAGAGGAGCTAAGTAAGTGCCTGCTTATATTTGATGTTTTGTTTTGATCACTAACGCACAATAAATAAATCTTCATTTTTGCACCATCCCCCAGCCTCTATGTTTCCAGAACCCCGCCTTAGAGACCTGACACTGCGGCAAACACCTGATAGTGTTACAGTACCTAAATATTGAGGCTTTTTCATTTTAAGTGGGTATTTTCAATGTGGCACAATAAAGTAATTTTCCACTTCAAGAAAAATACTCAAATTACTTTCAGTGTATCTATCAAGCATAGTGGTAAGATTTAACTTGGGTACCAGGAGAGGATAGCAGCTCCTCTGTACTTAAGGGGGGGGGGATTAAAGAAATGTCTTACCTTAAAAGGGGGGTTGCTTGGGCTGTGAAGAGCCTATTGCAATCAGTAGGATGAAAGATACAGAGGCAGCTTACCATAAGGCACCGGCTGACAGCTGAGTCTTCAAGCACATTAGGGGATTACTCAATAAATAATACAATGGAAGAGATGACTGGGGTTTAAAAACCAAGGCTGCTGTCAAGGTCATCTCTCAAAATTTGTGTGCATGCTTTTAGGAAAATGAAAAGACTTCCACTGCTAATGTGATGTTGTTTTTGTCTATGCACTGACACCAAGAAGATGAGCAGGGCTACCTTAAGCGGGAGGTTATGAGTCACTTGCTTTATTACATTTTTTTCCAAGAAAATCTTTGCTTTCCAAATCTGTGTGGTAGCTCCTTCAAGAAGTCAAAACCCATTTCGATGAGAGACAAGACTTCAGGAAATTAACTCCAGTCAACCAGCACACAGCTGTTGGGTTGTGTTTACATTGCAATGCAAGTGCCATTATCCCATTTCTACATTGATTTCCATCTTGACAGAACTGACAATACTAAAATAAACTCTGCTGTTGCTGATGTATCACTCATTCACAGAAAGAGAACATAGGAAACAGAAGTGTTGGTCTCCACTGTTGTTAGGCATAACATGCTAAAGCTATATTAAAGATTTGCTCATACAACCATCCCTTTTAAAATGTATGTTATAATGTACAGTGAGGGAAAAAAGTATTTGATCCCCTGCTGATTTTGTACGTTTGCCCACTGACAAAGGAATGATCAGTCTATAATTTTAATGGTAGGTGAGAGACAAAATAACAACAAACAAATCCAGAAAAACACATTTCAAAAAAGTTATACATTGATTTGCATGTTAATGAGGGAAATAAGTATTTGACCCCTTCGACTTAGTACTTGGTGGCAAAACCCTTGTTGGCAATCACAGAGGTCAGATGTTTCTTGTAGTTGGCCACAAGGTTTGCACACATCTCAGGAGGGATTTTGTCCCAGTCCTCTTTGCAGATCCTCTCCAAGTCATTAAGGTTTTGAGGCCGACGTTTGGCAACTCGAACCTTCAGCTCCCTCCACAGATTTTCTATGGGATTAAGGTCTGGAGACTGGCTAGGCCACTCCAGGACCTTAATGTGCTTCTTCTTGAGCCACTCCTTTGTTGCCTTGGCTGTGTGATTTGGGTCATTGTCATGCTGGAATACACATCCACGAACCATTTTCAATGCCCTGGCTGAGGGAAGGAGGTTCTCACTCAAGATTTGAGGGTACATGGCCCCGTCCATCTTCCCTTTGATGCGGTGCAGTTGTCCTGTCCCCTTAGCAGAAAAACACCCCCAAAGCATAATGTTTCCACCTCCATGTTTGACGGTGGGGATGGTGTTCTTGGGGTCATTCCTCCTCCTCCTCCAAACACGGCAAGTTCCCAGCTATGGTCCCAGCTGCCTTGAGATCATTAACAAGATCCTCCCGTGTAGTTCTGGGCTGATTCCTCACCGTTCTCATGATCATTGAAACTCCATCTTGCATGGAGCCCCAGACCGAGGGAGACTGACAGTTATTTTGTGTTTCTTCCATTTGTGAATAATCGCACCAACTCTTGTCACCTTCTCACCAAGCTGCTTGGCGATGGTCTTGTAGCCCATTCCAACCTTGTGTAGGTCTACAATCTTGTCCCTGACATCCTTGGACAGCTCTTTGGTCTTGGCCATGGTGGAGAGTTTGGAATCTGATTGATTGATTGCTTCTGTGGACAGGTGTCTTTTATACAGGTAACGAGCTGAGATTAGGAGCACTCCCTTTAAGAGAGTGCTCCTAATCTCAGCTCATTACCTGTATAAAAGACACCTGGGAGCCAGAAATCTTGCTGATTGATAGGGGATCAAATACTTATTTCCCTCATTAACATGCAAATCAATTTATAACTTTTTTGAAATGCGTTTTTCTGGATTTTGTTGTTGTTATTCTATCTCTCACTGTTAAAATACACCTACCATTAAAATTATAGACTGATCATTTCTTTGTCAGTGGGCAAACGTACAAAATCAGAAGGGGATCAAATATTTTTCCCCTCACTGTATGTCAAATTAAACTACTAACTGCTGACTCACGAATGGTTATGCAAATGTACTGGCTATTTAAGGTGACTGTGCCTTGGATGGTCATTCATGCAACTGTTCAGGTCCAACAGATCAAGAATGGACTAAAACCTCCAGCCACGAATGCTTCAAAGTGTCTCAATCAGGGAAGGAAGGGGCAGCACAACTTCACCATACAGAATGCTAGGCTGATGAGGGTGTGGTTTTGAGGCCAATCCACCTGATGATGCAGTTTCCAATGCAGAATTTCAGGAAGAAGTCTTAAAACAGATGCCGCCCGAATTCTAAAATGACATTAAACTCTTCTCTTAACTTGTTAACTTGTTTGAGGCGAGTGGATCTAAATATTTCAGAGGCCTGTTCTTTAAATAGACTTCATAAAAGATATCCAAACATCACCCTAAATTAAGAGAACAGACGGATCAAATTCAAAGAACAGTATAACAAACGGCATATACACGGAACTGCTGAAGGGCACAAAGCTAAGAAAACAGGAACCAAATAAAAGGGCTATTTCCCCAAAAGGGAAGTGGTTTTCCGTGTTTCCGACCATGTGGGAGTGCCAAAGAGGACGAGGGCTGGATTGCTATTGTGACTAGTGCATACCTAACTAAACATGTCTTTTTATCTGAACATTTTGCTCTACAGTGGTGCCAGCTTCCCATTCGGTGCTGAGATCAGTGACAGGAAACAGGAGGCTGTTCTGCTTTGGGAGCTGAAGGGTACAGATAGAGGTGTATACATTAAATACTGACAAAGTCAACATAAGCAGGGATTTGAATGCCAGGAAAAAGGCAATACAATTTGATGTCATTCTCTTTAAGTATTATTATATATCTTTTTGCACATATATTTGTATGATATTATTATATATTTATGCATCTATGCAGCTGTCATATTTTGTTGTGCCCAGAATAGTGATGAATGAACCTGTTGATGATTATTCTAGATAAATCACTTTATCTAGAAATCATAGAAAACCCAGCTAAATACACAAAAAATAAAGAAATAGAAGAGAAAGAAAAGAAGAACCACCAGTTATTTTTATTCATTCCTTGATTTGTTTACAATCACAAGGTAAGTGTACTGGGCTATTAAGCCCATTTGTAGGCATGACTCAATGCTATAAAAGTCAGCCTAAAAACAAAACACATTCATGCAAGATAAAATTTTACATAACCCATCATATATCACCCTAAACAAATAAAAAATACCCAATTATAAGGAAGTGGTGAACTGTGGTGCAGGTTCACAGCACATGGGTCCTGCAGACCTTCCTTTGTAGACTTCTGACTTGAGAGATACACTTATCAGATAGTGGGGATGTACTGTGTGTTTGAAGGCCTATAAATAAAATGGTCTAAAAATAGGGATCTCTAGTTGTAACAACATTGATTAAAAAAACAACAACAACAGAACAAAGGAAACATTGTAAGTTACTTTTAGCTTATACTGTTTATTCTGTTAAACGGTTTATGTTGTGTATGATAACGTCCCAATATACTTCATCAGATTAAACTTAATCTGTTTCTACTTTTGTTGCTTTGACAATTGCATGTCAAACAAAAAAAACAATTATAATTATTTAGTATAATGCCCCAATCCCTGACTTCTGCACTGTAGTGGATTAAAATGGCTTAGCTGGTACTATAATGAAAACTGAAGGTGATTAAATATTAAATGTGAAATACATAATGCAAATTTCATTAATTCCTACAGCAGGCTTAGATTTGTAGTGTGTTGTGGGGCATGGAGTACCCTTCATACATTTCTGCAGTATAAGGCATTATCCATACTGTTTGAGAAATCAATCTGTATCTGTTAAAGATACTATTCATGCGGTCTCTGTCTATGGTCGTAAATTTAGCACTGGGTACTGGCAGATCTACAAGGATGATGTCACCACTGGGTCAGTTCTATGTTTCATTAACAGAAAGATTGAGAAAGGGGATTGGTTCAGATTGTCTTACATTATGGCTACATTCCAGATTCCTAATTTACAAAAAAACTTTCCAGTCTTTTTACCTAATTATACACATTCAGTTTAAACAGGGAACTCAGACGAGACCAGAAAATATCATATTTAATCATGATAAATGAAGATTACCTTTTAAGATCTATCATATTACTTTCCGACACTACATAGCCATTTTGTTGCAGACTTTATTTTGTGCCTGTTATTCAAAGCAGGTAATAGGGGGGGAACAAATTACTTTGAATTAGAAAATGCAGTATTGCTTATTACATACATATTTTATTTTCATACACAAGCTGCTACTTGGGACAGGGATTCCCCCCCTAACCCTAACCCCCCTTGTACATAGAAAATAATTGTGTTCATCCCAAAATACTTCCCTAAAGAACCATCACAGTACTACTCTACCAGATTTACAGCACAATGTATTAACAATGATGTATATCTTGGTCAGGCTGAGTTTGGCATCCTACTTTGATGTATAATCAAAATCCTGAATATTGAGTGACCAAGATTATTGAATCCATTTACTGCAAGTTGTCATTTACATGCACTTACAAGCTAGGATCATAGTAGAGCACTGTCTTCAAGCCTGCTTCATGTTACTCAAAATTTGCTATATAATTTCCTTAAAGAGTTATATTCCTGGAGGACATAACCAGGACTTCCTCCACAAAAACACAGCAACATTGGGTCCAATTCCTATTCCACTTCAATTCAAATCAAGTCCATTCCAAATCTGTATCTCTGATATCATTCCAATTCCAACAGCAAAATACTAGGTAATACTTTATTGTCAAGGAAAAGTGCAAAATTGTTTTGTTTTGTTTTGTTTTCCTTGTTTTTCTGATCCAAACATTGTAGGGAAATGTTTTCTTTCCCACAGTCTCCTGATAGTCAAGATAAAACAAACTCAGTTTTCAAAGAAGAGAAACTTCTGTTCCATGACAAGTTCGTTAACAAGGCAACTCCAGGACAAACACAAACATAACTGTCTTTCTTAAAAAGCCAATTAACCCCAAGCCTAAGGTATCCTATAATATCCGTCCATCATCCCCAATTGTTCTTCTAGGTTTTATTTTTAAGTTGCACTTAAAATGGAAAAGCCTTTGATGTTTGGGTACGTTTTTAACTTTGTTCATAACACCCTGTCAAAAATCCCATTTATGTTCATTCAAACATCATTGTAAAATAAAAGCATCTAAACTTCCCATATTAACTGAGTCAGTGTGATAATCTGACAGTACTACCTATTTATACAAAATAAAAGCACATTAAGTACAAAAGAAAAAAGCTCCATGGCTGAATTATTTCCAACTCACAGCATCAGTAAAATTGTATATCATATTATTAAACATAAAAATCTTTGCTTCCTTGGCTTTAAGGGGATAAATATGGTATATGATTTTGTGCTGTTTGTCATGTTGTCTAAAAATGGTATTCTGCAGTGATAGAGAAAGTGACTGTTGCGGACCTAGGGTCAGGTGTTATGATGCAGGGAACACGCAGGACAAGACAGTTCTCAAAAAAAAAAAAAAAATTAATTCAGTTTCCTATCTTAAAAAATAATAATAATAAACAAACAGAATGATTGTAACAAACGTATGTCTTCCCAAGAGAAAACAAAAACTCCAGAGAACAGGAAAACCGAGCTACCCTGGTTAATTGGGAACAATGCACTCAATGGCAGGGCTCTATACTGACCACCTCCTTGGAGGAACCCATCCTCCCAACTGACTCCCTAGCAGTTCTCACACTCCCTGTTTATACCCCAAGGTCTAGAACTCCTCCTCCCAGAACACACCATTAATAAAATATAAATACATCAATATATAAACACAAATACAGTACATTACACACTCTTGTGATATAAATAAGTTATAATATCTAATACCATAAAGAAAAACAACACACTGAATCACACTAACACAGCAATGATTAGTGTGGATCCGCACTGCAAAACAATTTTGGGACTATTGCCAGAAGCTAAAACTAAATACAAAGAGAATATATGCAATCAGCATATGCCCATAAAGAAAGTGGATCTTCTTTCAATGCAGAAGCAGAGGGGCTTCAACACAATCTCCCCTCTGTGCACATGAAGAAAGCAAATACTTTTTCTCTTTCAGGAGTCCCTGCACAGCATTTGCGGGCTCCTAAATAGCTGCTTTTATTTGTGGCAGCAATATATAAGAGACTGGAACCATTACAGATTTATGTTACTTCAGACTTTGACAGTTCGCACTGTAGACAACACAGACTTTTATACTTTGTAACACAGTACTTGTGGATATTCTATTTCTGAATAATCCAGTACAACGTGTACTTTTAGTAGTAATACTGACCCAGTAGAAGTGTTTTTTTCCGTCCTGGCAAAGATTCTGTATTTGTTAATATAGTGAAGCGGTTGCTGATTGAGGATAGGCCTGTGTACAAACTGTCTTTGTGTCCAGTCATTGGACACGTCCACCTATGGGCCAAGCAATATCTTTTCATTTTCAAGAGTCTTTATTCCCCGATAGATAAAACTTGTCATGTTCAAAGAATGGCCTATGTTTTCAGGGCTCTTATACTCAATTCCCGGAGGGCTGTGTGTATGCTGGTTATCCTTCCAACTGAGTCCTCAATTACATAATTTGTCTAATTAATTATTCAATGTGAGATATTTAAAATATATTTTGCAAGGTATTTTGCAGTTGATGGTCTAAAAGTGTATTTGATTCAAGGTACAGTTGCTTATAAAATATCCCAGGGCCTGGATAGGTGTTTAAATGTATCTACCTAATTAAACAATTAGACCAATTAAGTTATTGAGGACTCAACAAAAAACAGCATACAGACAGCCCTCCAGGGATTGAGTTTAATGAAACACATAAAATAGGGGTCTCAAATCTCTGTGTTTTAGAAAGTGTTGTTCACTTTCAGATTTTCCCGAAAGAAGATTAACTTTCATATTGTTTGCTCCTGTATAGGGTCTAGGCCTTTTGATGGCAAGTAATATTAAAGGTAAGTTAATAAGGCTTGATATAGTTGTTGTGTATTTTTTTCACATTCAGAAAGTTAAGGTTTTTGTGATCTATGTAAATTAAACATATCAATATGTAAATGTTTTCACCAGGGTGTTTCATTACAAAAAATTATCTTAAAGTCAAACATACAAATGCACACATCATTGAAAAATGAAATCATCATAAATAAAAAATATTGTGTTGGAATTCCCAACAAAAATGCACTTATCAGGATTTAAAAATACAGCTGTTTCTCATTATTACACAGCATGCTCAAAAAGTAATCCTTTATTGACTCATTAATAATATACTCATATGGCTACTATTATGTCTGCATTGTGTAACTGATGCTAAATAAGTTAAAGTTAACATGATTATCTAAAAGTTCTATCTGGCATGTAACATGATAAATAAAGAAGTAATTTCTCGACTTTTGGCATACAGGGCAATAAGGTTTGCCAACCCTCAATCTAGATATTAGTCAAAGGAGAGGAAAGGTTTGTACTCTGTGGGATTGTTCACAGTATCTCCTAAATGTTCTCCCTTTTATAGATATGATCTATTATTCTCAAGAGAAAAATGCTAAATGATCTCAGTTGTTACTACAGTTGAAAATCTAATTACGAGGCACACATTTTCCATTGACAAAACCTGAGATATCATCATACTAGATTAAGGTTCATAGGTAACATCAAGCCCTTCAGATCAAATAACACTGTGAATGCAGACAGTGGCAAGTTCAAACTATGCCATGTTCAATTCCCATGTCTCTTATTTCCAGCCTTTTTCCAGGGAAGGTTATTCATTATATATTTTAGTTTGTTTGTCTGTTCATTTACCAGCAGTGGGACAAAATTAAAGACTAACCAAGGAAACTTTTAAATGATGCATTATTTATTTGCAGGAAATGAAATACTTGGCTCGCAAAGCAACATAATGCAGAAAAACCCAGGTGAAAAAGAAAGAATACTACTGAGATCCTGGTTTCAAACAAAAAGGAGATGGATGCATCTTTATCAATGCAACCCAGAAAAATAAAGCTAAGAAGGGAGATATGTTTTCTCAAAGCCCTGAGACAGAAAGAGCATGACAGACTGGCAGACTGTGTAGTGGCAGTACAGGGGCAATAATAAGAGCCTTTAAATTGAGATAGGACACTAGGAATATTATTCTAGTTTAGAAATTAACAATTGCGCCAGTATCAATATATAACCACAGCATCTAGGTTGAGGAAACACAAGACCTTTCACTTTCAACTCTGACCAGGGAGCACAGGTTCAATAAAAGTAGAATCAAGAATAAGGAGAATAACTAGTGAAAAATTGTAGCAGCCCCGCTATGTTGGTGGTATCTTGAAAAAACAGACTGAAATTTTGTTTGTCACTTCACTCAAGGAAAGAAAACATAAAAATAAAATAAAAAACTAACCTTAGCAAATAAAAATGGTATTTCTCTGACAGGAAAATTGTAACAGCCAGGCCTAAAGGCATTCAAGCACAATGACTTCACAGCATGTTTTAATAAATATTCAAAGAGATTTTCAGGGATGAATGAGTAGGGGGAAAAATTTAGTCTTTTTTAATGTGGCAGTAGATGAAAGCCCTAAAGGAGCTTGAAACAACACTATTCCAGCTTGTCAGAAGCACGGCCAATTCCCATCCAGCCAACGCACAGTGCAGGCTGTAGCACCAGGGCATCAGGACCACGTCTAATGCATGATTTGCAATGCGTCTCTGTTAATGACATAACTTTTCTTAGCTGCTTTATTGAGCACTCAAGCTATTGAATTTCCTGTGTGACACACAATTTATAGACTTGAGATCTTTCAACCTGCCCCCGCCCCCGCCCCCGCCCCCCCCCCATCTGAAAAGTTGATTTTAAAGCTACCCTTCTCATTCTTCAGCTGTTACTTAAGAAACATTTTAAATTCTCCAACTATAAATGGTTCAGGTTGTTCTTGGAAAAGAGACAATTGAGCAATGCTTTCCAGATACTCAGACATAAAATACGAACTCAGATTAAGCCATGATTGATTATATGCTATAATGGCTAAATGAAACCATTACACACATGATGTAAAACATATATTACTGTACAATGAGTATAGGAAGTCATGTAGCACTGACATCTAAATAAATCTCTCAGTATATAACACCGGTATGTCAAACTGGCCTAAGTCATCCCACAAGCTCTCAGTCATGGATTTGAATGGGTTCCGTATTGAAAATTGTAGATTTGGACTCTAGGGGATAAGGGGATAATTTTACTTATTTTCCATTCATGGCTGTTTTCTTGTTTGTTTAGTTTAGTTTAGTTTCCCTGTCCTCTCCAGTAACAACTTATTTGCTGGTGTTTTTGTCTAGGTAGCCATGTTTGTGTGAGGGTCCTGTCCACGTTGTACGCGGTTTCTTCCATTCAATCACTGTTTCCTGTGAGGGTCACTGTACTAGATAATGCTTCCTACTTAAAAAAAAGCCCTTTGTGAGTGAACACTGAGGATAAATAAAGAGCTTCTGTTCTGGAAAGTACCACCTTCTCTGTGGTAACCCACGCAACGGTGTTTGAATATGTTTTCGCTAAGAATAAATAAATATATATTTTAGTATATATTTTGTAATAAAATAAATAAAATAGGTTACCTCAACTCTTTTGTTTTAGATTGGAACATAGAGCTTTCACAATTCTAAAAGGGACATATAAAGTCAACCCTTAATTTAAAGTCAGACTGAACTCAGTGAGCAGGCCTGGAAACGTGTGGAGGCAAGCAGCAAAGTAACTAGTCATTTTATTGATACTGAAGCACTGAGTCTTTTCAACAGTCTTGATGAAGCTTGTGGATCTTTAAGCTCCTAAATGATTAATACAATTATTAAGACCGTAGGCCTTTAGTCCTTTCTGAAGTATGTCTATTAGAGATATCTTATGTACCTCATCTACAATGTTGGAAACATGACTTGGAAAAAGAACATCTGAAAAAAGTCCAAGACGCACTGTGACTACTGGGACCCAAGAAGGATGAAGATTATTTTTTGCAGATGCTGAGTTCCTCACAGACAGATTAAGTATAGGCTACTCTCTATACCCATCACAATTCATTCGTTTACAGTTAGATCCAATTTGAACAAGGAAAGAGCCCCTTCAGTTGTGTGCTGTATGTTATATGTAGACAATTGATAAATCACTCCAGCTAGAATCAAGCTTTTTAATGCAGTTGCACTGTAACATACCCATTTTGGAAGGTTTGAGACATTTACCATAAATTGACCTAATAGCATTTTGTTTCCCCTGTGTATTTATTAATCTGTAATTAAGTAACATACCATTGTGACACAGCTATAACAGAGTCACTTATGGGTCTCATATACATTTGGTAAAAATAATGTAGTCATCTGAAAAACTAACTTAAAAAACGTGCAAAGAGAGAAAGTCTTGACAACTATCCCTTATGAATTGTATGATTAGTTACCATGGATATAAAATATAAAGTTTGTGTATCTATACTCCTGTAAAGGGGTGAGGGAAACTAAAAGAAAGGTCGGTGTTTATTTTAATGAAAGTCAGACTATAATCAAACTATAGGTGATCGTAATTCTGATAAATGTTGTGGAGGTAGACGGAGGAAACTAACTGAAAGATAGACAGATTGTCTGGAAGGCCAAAGCTACATCTAAGTCTGCCATTTGTGTTTTGTGATTTATTGTATCGGTTCCTCAACAATTACAATTGTGTTGTAGTTGTGTGTGAGGTGATATAGTTCTGGTTGATCCTTTGCAACGCAGGCCATAGATATTGCCAATAAAACTTAACTACTAATTGCTTCTATTTACTGTGTTTAAATGATGTTCCTCTGAATAGCTGGACCTATAGCATTGTTATCATATATCCCAAACACTGGTATATATTTTTCATTGTTGTTTCACACTATTCACAAGTAAACAGGACTAAACAAGAACAGTCTCTTTGAGTAGTGAAAATATGGTCTGGGCTGTACCAACACAACAGAGGAATTCTGGGTGAGTGTTCTGTTCTGTGGTTAAAAAACAGAAAATCCAAAAAAGACTGGTGAACTTTATTTTTACCTATCAAAAGTTGACAGCTTTAGTAGGAGGCTTGCCTATGCTTGACTAATATACTATTTTCACCTTTTCCATTATCACTCAAAACTGCAATCAATTCATTCTGTGCTGTTGAGTTACTTAGCTTTTGAACCCTGGCAATTTGCACATTATTAATTTTAATTATATTTGGGGGGGTGGAGGTACGGAGGGAACCAAATGTTTGGCTTAAAACAACAAAAAAGCATGAAAGAAACATTTAATCTTGGCAGCTAGCCGTGTGTAGATCATTAATCGACAAACTCTATACCGTATACAGAAAGATCTGATTTCATACTGAGTGATGGTGGAAATTACACTCCAGGCTATGGCAAGTGAAATGAATTAATCAAAGAATTAGTCTAGTATCTGGGAGAAAAAAACAAAAAACTGGAAGAAATGCCTGCAAATTAAAAAGATATTCCAATTTGCTGGATAGGATGCTTTACAGACATCTGAATTTTAGCCATTAGCCATATGGTAACAAGATGTTTATTGTATTTCTGTCTCTGGTAAACCCTACAAATTCTCACTATATATGTATTATTATAAATGCCCAGGAGTTTTATTTACTTTGAATCAATAATAATTCAGTTATTTAGTACACGCCTTTATCTAAGCAGGTTTATTTGGTTAAAGACTTGCATACAATGTTCTAGCAGAACATTAAAAGGGACATTAATTAATCTACACATTAGAGTGAATGAAATGAAGGTATTATCTACAGGTATACTCTAAACAGATGCATCTTATGGAGGCATCAAGAGCTGATAGGTCCCTTTGCACTTTCAATGCTCTTGGGTAGCTCAATCCACCACTGCGGAGGACAAGAGCAAAATGAGGGAGCCCAGGAAGTTGGACCAGTGACCCACACATAATCCCCTGTTTTATAATAATAAATATGCTGTTCACACAAGATATTTAAGTATCTTGTTTTCCTGTTAAACTGTTGGCAGCAAAACTGAAAGTAGTAATAAATCAACCATGGCGTTGCTTTTATTTCTTTAGAAACCTGACCATGGGCCCGATATTCAAAGTTCATGCAATTTCCGTGTACAATAATGTGCAGAAAAAAAAAGAAAAATGTGACTAGCCCAAAAAGAGAGAGATTTTTAAACATGACGAAAATCTTTCCACGACATTGGAATGTAGTATTTTTTTCCTGTGTCGTGCAAATCTGTTTGCACCTCGCAAACCTCCCCGCACCAGTCCACAGTGCGCTGTTATTCCCACTGTTTGAGTCAGCTTTGCACATTTATTGGATCAATGCACGCTGCAAATAGCACGCAAAAATTGGTATATTCAGTCTAATTAGGGCTTTCACACAATTAAAATACAATTGCGCTATGAGGATGAATGAAGTCAGTGTGCTGGACAGGTGCCATGTTTCTGTACTAGTGTGTGAGGTTTAAAACATTCTATTATTTGTATATTCATACAGTGGGGGGGAAAAGTATTTAATTAACATGAAAATCAATTTAGAACTTTTTTGAAATGCGTTTTTCTGGATTTTTTTGCTGTTATTCTGTCTCTCACTGTTAAAATACACCTACCATTAAAATTATAGACTGATCATTTCTTTGTCAGTGGGCAAACGTACAAAATCAGCAGGGGATCAAATACTTTCTTCCCTCACTATACGAGAGAATGGCTTCAGCAATTACATGTGCGGTTCCCATCACACACAAACACACACACGGGCATCAGTCCACACTGTGCAGTGCACTCAAGTAAGGACATATCCTGAATGCAGACTTCCTCTGTAATATAGTAGTGCTCACCTCTATGCCATTGTCCTGACATTGCAAACAATGAGGTAGTATTGCAGTATAAATACAATACTGTGGACATAATAGTAATAAATATTACCCAATACCAATAATTGTCTGTATGCATGTAGGTCATCACATAATCAAACAATGTTATTATGTTACTGCTGTGTGTCCAACATTAATGTGTTCAGCACCTACTGCAGTGCTGTGTAGCTGCAATATCCTTGGTGATTTACGTAAGTAAGCTATTCAGTTATGAAGAAAGTGAGTTTTTTTTTAATAAAAATATAAAGCTTATAGTCCTTCTGACAAAGCTAATGGATGATTATTATTAATGTATTGCTATTGATTTCTTACATTTAGTTCGGCTGAATTCGATTAATGATCCACTCTAATTGGATATCAGTGAGTTCATTTTCCTTGTTTTGTCTTACATTTGCTAGGAGTTAACGTTCCCTGAACCGTGTTATTGAAACAAAATTGTAATTAAGAGAAGCTGTGCAAAAGCCTTATTAATTGCCTTATAATTGTTTGTTCTACTTTGATAATGTTTAACTTCAGGAATAAATATATATAATTTAAAAAAGGGAAAGAAAATAAAGAAACTACACCCCCACTTTGGGAATCAAACCCACAACATCAGGCTCACAGTGCTGTTCCTTAACCACTGTGCCAATGGAGTTTGGAAGTGAAGTTACATGTATAAATTAGGAAATAAGAAGAAATAAGAACAAGTATGTGTGTGTGTGTGTGTGTGTGTGTGTGTGTGTGTGTGTGTGTGTGTGTGTGTGTGTGTGTGTGTGTGTGTGTGTGTGTGTGTGTGTGTGTGTGTGTGTGTGTAAACAGGTGACAAATTCAAGGAAAAAACAACATAAAGTGTCTCAGTAAGGTGTTGGGCACCACGAGCCGCCAGAACAGCTTCAATGCTCTTGGCACAGATTCTACGAGTCTCTGGACTCTACTGGAGGGATGGACACCATTCTTCCAAAAGATATTCCCTCATGTGGTGTTTTGATGATGGTGGTGGAGAGGGTTGTTGTTGCTGGGTGTACAGTGCAGCATTACTGTCCAAATGTCTGTATGTATGTATGTATGTATGTATTGCCATTCAGTCAAAAAAGACCGTTAGGAACTTGTTCTGGTTCAGCACATATAACCATATATAAACGCCATAAATATAAACCACAGAGTTAACGCCATCCTTTTCAACGCTTTATTTTGCGCATCACAGACCTGCTTTTTGCGCGGCAAAGAGCTACGAATATAGCAGGAATCACGCTTTATTTCAGCTACTCCCACCATTTTGCGCCTTACAAACAATTAAAGGTTGAATGGATTGTGCTGAGCAAAACAGGGTTTTGAATATTGCAAATACACATTTTTGCGCAATAGCCATGAATATCTGTCACCATGTGAAGAAGAGACACAAAACTCCAATAAACTGTATAATTTTTTTAAACTTCAGATCATTTTTGGCTTTGATCTATTGAGAAATAGAGACACTTAGAACAGGGGATGTTCCCACTGACTGGAAGACAGCAAATGTCATACCAATCCACAAGAAAGGGGACAAAACTGAGCCAGGAAATTACAGACCAATCAGTCCTCACCTGCATCACTTGTAAAATGTTGGAAAAAATGATTAGACAGAAAATAGAGGAGCATCTTAATGAAAACCATATTCTTGGAGATAGTCAACGTGTTTAGACGAGGCAGATCATGTCTTACTAATTTATTAGAATTTTTTGAACATGCAACTGCAGCTGTAGATCACGTGAAAGCATATGATATGATTTCCAAAAAGTTTTTGATAAGGATCCACACCAAAGACTGATCCTCAAATTGGAAGCTGTAGGCATTCAGGGTAATGTAAGTAGATGGATTATGAACTGGTTGATGTATAGGAAGCAGAGGGTGTCGATTAGTGGAGTTGCTTCTAACTGGAGTGAGGTTGTTAGTGGAGTTCCACAGGGATCAGTACTTGGGCCTTTGCTTTTTCTAATCTATATTAATGATCTGGACTCTGGGATAGTTAGCAAACTTGTCACATTTGCAGATGATACTAAAATAGGTGGCTCAGCAGATACAATCTTGGCAGCACAGGCTATTCAAAGGGACTTAGATAATATTCAGTTGTGGGCCGACACCTGGCAAATGAAATTCAATGTGGACAAGTGCAAGGTAATACATGCAGGTAACAAACATGTCCACTATAATTACACTATGGGAGGTACAGATCTAGATGAAGTAACGCATGAGAAAGACCTAGGAGTCTATGTGGACTCCTCACTTTCTCCATCCAAGCAATGTGGGGAAGCAATAAAAAAGGCAAACAGAATGATAGGGTATATTGTCAAAAGTGTAGAATTGAGAACAAGGGCAGAAATGTTCAGACTGTACAATGCACTAGTTAGAGCTCATCTGGATACTGTGTACAGTTCTGGGCTCTACACTTCAAGAAAGATATCGCTGCTCTAGAGGCAGTTCAGAGAAGAGCAACCAGACTTATTCCAGGTCTGAAGGGAACGTCCTACTGAGAGACTGAGGGAACTAAACCTTTTCACCCTGGAACAGAGGAGACTACGTGGGGACTTGATTCAAGTCTTCAAAATCATGAAAGACATCGACCACATCAAACCAGAGGAGCTGGTTCCTGAGTCTAAAGAGGAAACACTATGACAAGCCGATTTATAATATTAGTATGTCATTACATTGCAATGATAAAGAAAAGGGGTTTTCCTTACCACAGTAGTGATGCAGTTGCGTCTCAGATTGAGTTCGGTCAGGGAGTCCAATCCCTTGAGATTCTCCACACAGCCAATGCTGTTTCCAGCGAGGTTTAGTACACGCAGCTCTGATAGGTGAGAGAGGTGCTCAATTTTTGAGATCTGGAAAATAAAGAGAAAGGTTTCCAATGAGACGCAGGCTTTCAGCTCTAGATGTGTATCTGTTTGCCAGAGACTGTGCAATCAAAGAATAACAATTTGCCATTGCACATTCCATTGTGTACCAGAACCTAAAAAATAAATAAACATTTCCAGTTTCTCTACCTAATATTCAAAAAAATACTGAATTGGAAATTACCAATGCAGCTGTCTGCAAAAAGAAAGAGGGACCCTCAGTAATTCAACTAAAAAGACCCTGTACCTGCTAAAGGCCGTATTTAGCCCTGCAGGCTAATGTCCACTCCTTACCAAATGATCCAAGGTAGAAAGTCTGAAGCTGTACATTTTTCTTTGCAGGTTAGGCTTGAGTTGATTCTCTATAACTCATGATGACTTATGTTTTGACTGGCATCAAGCCTAGACCATAAAAATGACCTGGTCTTCTGTGGAAGACAGGACAGTGAAAGACACCTGGTTTCCCCGCACCTAATGTACCAACAATTATGCTGGCACATAGCCTAGAAAAATGTTCCTTTTAATAAATGAAATGGTAAATGTCTTTAAATAATTATTGCATTTTGTACATTATTTTTTCACAAAGGGAGAGCTTACTCTGTGGTCTAACAAACCAGTTAATCCAAACTTAATCCCTCAGTTCATCAATACCCATTAAAGTACTTTATAAAACAGTATTTTAACATAAAGCAAAGTAAAAGCATGGTATAATAGAAATACCATAAAACTAATACAATTTTTTTTAATTGAAAATTCCAATATGAATAAAAATGTAACCGTAGATTTCTCAAGTTTATATATATATAGGTCTTTCATTTCTGCACAAGATTTTGAATAATACAATAATAAGTAGTTCAAGATAAGACATGTAAGTACTCAAAAACAAACAAACAAAATATGAAAGCACTTTCCAAATACATTAGGTCATGTGCATGTACTGAATGAAAACCATTTAAATCACTTTGAGTTTCACTGGTGGTAGATTAAGTTTAGTTTTAGGTTTCTTCACATATATCATGGCATTATAGCCACAGATATGTAGACTTCAGCCATTGTTAGATGTTAATGTTGTGGGTTGTGACTAGCAGTGCAATTCTGGCTTATACCCAGTCTCTACAGCTGTAATAACACGCATAGTCTAATCTGCTCTTCGCCCTGTTCTCAGGCACTGTGACACAGATTTGTGCCCGTCACTCATAACCTTTTGCATCGGCAGTACAAAACTCACTGGTGTCACAGGAACAGCTATTAGATGCTGTGGCTGTCTTTTTCCTTCACTGGCAAAATATTCAACTACAATATTTAAAAATGATTATTAAAGAGAGAATATGTGTTCATTAATTGAGAGCCATCCAGTATTTGCATGGACATTTAAAGAAAGATAAACTGGTACAATATATGGGGAGATTAAACATGTACACACGTCTTGTGACGATGAACCAAGAAAAACACTAAATAGCAGTCTTAGGTATCAGCCCATTATATTTTTAACAACCTTTTTACAATAGCAAAGTCTGAATTGTTGCAACGCATACTATAATGCCTTACATATATGCAAATGCATCCGTTTCCCCACTACAATATTGCAGCACAGTACCAAACTGTGGTCACACACCTTGGTTTTGAGCATTTACTCATAAGCATCTTGTCTGATGCAAACCCTGTAGGCAAACACTCTTAATAAAAAATAATTCACTACAACTGGGTATTACTGAATGTAGGAACAGTAATTGCTTGTAGTTAAATACTTGAAGTGAGTGATCACTGAGGGGGAACAAGAGTTCACAGATAACATTGCAGATTTAGCCTAATTAGCTTTACCAAAAACAAGGCTTCACGTTTTTTTCAAGCATTTAGCATTTGTTTTAAACAGACCATATTTAAAAAACAAGATCAGTGAAGACTCAAATAACAAGAACATCAATATGCCATGTGTGTTACTTTCACAATTTTACTCAAAGGCAAGTGTTCATAAGCTAACAAAATAAACTTTGTGAACAAAGCACTAAATAATGTTAATCCTGCATCAATACAATACATATTTTAATTGCATGTAAAATCTGTATGGTATCAGTGATTAGAAAAATTCAACACATTTAAAATGATCATTCTAGGCCTTTAAAAAGAAGAGCTTTCTTTTTGCAACATTTTAGCACGCAAAGAGGTTTACAAAGAATGCAGGATGAGCAGCTTTCAGTTCCCAGAGTTCACCAGAGGAATTGCATGGTTACCAAGCACAAAATTGTGAGTGATGGTGATGATTTTATGGTTTAAACAGTGAGGCTGGGTCCAAGAAACATTATTGCAATAATGGAGGGGCTAGTGCAGGACTATGATGTGGGATCTATTGAATACGATGAACTATGATGCCTCATTGCATTTCTGTCAGTTTAAAATAAAATTGTATCCATTATCCCCGGACCATCAGTCATCAAGCATGATTAGATAATCTCATTCTTGTATATTTAACTGTGTCACATTACACAAAATTGTAGAAGCTCTTTATGTCGTGGCACGTCAAACATTCCAAATATTTTATAACTGCATCCTGCTACAAAAAATAATCATTTTTAAGTACATTTCTTCATTCTTAGTAAGCTTTAATATGGGAGGGATTTCATGTATTTGCTGCCAAGGAGAGTACAATATCCTTAATAATAAAACAATATAGGCAGGATAGAAGCCCTTGATTTTTGCTTTTTTAAGTCACGTCTTCTACAATGAAATAAGCTTTATATACAATACAATTAATGAGACATTCTAAAAAGATCCCAGTTTGTGCAAATACAGTAATGTATGCAATAACCTTCAAATGAAATATATTAAGTAAAAGCTACCGTATGTCTGATTATTTAAAATATGATTAAGAAATGTTCTTGTGAACCATAATCTTACATAAAATCTAAACTTTTACAAAAATACTACTAATATTATTACTAAATACTATGTAATTAGTAATTATTGATATTGTTAAATGGTGATAATGAAAAAATAACTATAAAGGAAAGCAATATTATCCATTAAATGCATTTATCTCTTTTTATTAGGAATGGTGAAAAGTAAATTATTACAATGATAATAAATAAACACGGCCTTCATCCAGCAGTGGATTGATATAGGCTGATGGTGATGATAGATTTTATATATCATACATACACACACACATTTACTTGTATTCATAATTTTATGTCAGTGTGTGCATCGTTATCTTTAAACTGGCATTGCCTTTTGCAACACTATTACCTAGCAGTCATGATAGATGTGCTTGGGGCCAAATATAAATGTTTAGAAGCTGCATAGCCTCAGGGACAAGTCTTGATCACTGCTGATGTAATTGATTTTGTGTGTTTTCTGTATTCTATCTGAGGAAAATCCCAAGATGAAGTTCCATGGTACATTATCTAGACAGTTTATTGGTTTATATCACCTATATATTTATATTTCATTATAGAAAGGGTTTAGAGTCCTTAAATCTAATCTTAACCCCTTTCTCTTAACTTCATATATATTTGCTTGTGAAAATTTGCTCTGTGGGATTTGCTCTTGGATTGCCACTGGAAAACACATACAGTATTGGTATCCATGCAGATGAATACATCATTGGAAATAGTTAGCCTATTTTTTTCTTGAGCATCATCCACAGTCTGTGCCCTTTTAAGTTTGCAGGCTGCTGGGCATGAAGGTGACTATACCAGTCTTTTTCCACTACTAAATAGGCAACAGCATGATGATAATTGTCCGATATGCCAACTGGGGATGTATTTATTTCCGTTTCACAAGATATCTTTAGCAAAAGTAAGACATACTGAAATTATCTATAAAATGTTCAAAATTTTCCTTTTTCCTCTGAGACTTGTTAAAACGAATACAAAAATTTAAAAATCCAAAATAAATTAAGTTATGCTGCCATCTATAGGTTAACAGACAGCACTGGGGCTGCTTTTGTTCTCAGTGCACAGACAGTGAAACCGTTCCTCTGACCTCTGGGCTAATTATTATTATTATTATTATTATTATTATTATTATTATTATTATTATTATTTCTTGGCAGACGCCCTTATCCAGGGCGACTTACAACATAAGTGCAAAAATACAGAGAAGTACAAGGCATCAATCATTACAAGTTCAACTTAGCTAAAACAATTCAAAATACATTTTACAGATTCCAATTTACAATTTATACAATTACAGTAAGAGACTTCCTACATCCTGGACGGTGAAAGCTAAGTGCTGTCAAGATGTAGGGTTAAAGGCTAGGGCTACGGGAAAGGGAGCAAGGAGGAAAACAATCAAGAACGCAAGGAGCATAATAAGCTGAAGTGCTATCTAATGGTTAGACCTGGGGAATTGACAGTGGGTGGTTAGCTGGCCAAGCAATTAGAGTGCAAGTTTAGCAAAGCAGTGTATGCTAGATGTTAGAGAAGAACGCGTGGGATTTGTTTGTGGCTTGTGGTAATAGAATCATGCCACAGGATTAACTAATGGTTAGAACTCAAGGAGTGGGCCACAGTTTAGTGAAGATTTGAAAATCACAGCACAATAGAATGAAATTGTGTTTAGATGGAAAACCAGGCATGAAGGACAAGCAACTAAAAATCAGTAAGTCATCACACTGGGAGTGAGGGGCCTATTGCAGAGGGACTACTTACAAAAAAAACTGGCACAGGCAAGAGAGGGCTCAGACACAACAGCTGGAATTTAAAATCTGATTACAGAAAGTGAGTAGCGATTGTGATTTTGGAATCGTTTTCTCAACAGAACAGATAGGCTTATTATTTCAGGTCCTGCCAACTAATCATTGGATAAGACACCCGAAATTGATATATGTAGCCAGACCATGACATCAGTAACTTTGAAGAGACTTAGAGGAAATATTCCATAAAGCTTGCATTCACACTCGGCCCCTTTAAATCTGCTGTGGAAAAAGTTCAGAAAATAAGAGCCACCAGAAATAACTCTGAATAGGACTGAAAGGTTGTCCAAAAGATTGTGCGAAGACGGAGAGATTGCAGGGGTATCAGATTCAACAAGTCAACTCAAAGAACTATATGACACTCAACAATGAAATGAGGACCCCAGATGACAAGCTGGAATCAAAAGCAAGATTGAAGATAGTAGGCAAATATTTATAGAAACATAATTGTGGCTATACAGAATAAATAATGAGCCGTCAAGCCAAAGGTGACGGTTTGGATTCCTTCAATAATTAACTAATCTATTGTGGGACCAGTGACCAAACAAGCAAGGCCTCCTGTTTTATAAATGTTAGAATGTTTTATTTTACCTTCAGAAAGGAAAAAAAAAAAAATTATAATAATAATCGTTTGGTTGATGCAAACCTATACAACATTTCTTTAAATCTGAGAAGAGTAGCACAAAAAGGTGTTAGAAATTATTTTACTCAACAACTGTATGTTGAATGAATCAGAATCCATTAACTCAATCTGAGCTGACTGTAAAATGTAAAAATGTAGTTAGATAATCAGAAACCAAAATATGGGATAAAATAGATTAACTTTAAATGGGGATTCGGTCTGATAGTTGACAAAGTGTCAGCAAAACACATTTCAGTTTTAATTAGAAAGTTAAAATACTTAATCTTGTCAACAATCCATTTACTGTCTGAAGGGATTAAGATAATCTAGTCCTTCATCTCTGAGGGATCATCTCTAAGAACAAGTCTTGAGAAGTCCACTGTAAAGCAACTCGTTTGCCAGTTAGGCCTACACTTTCATAAGTAGTCTACAAAAACAAAACAAGTGTGTCAGATTTAAAAAAAAACAACAACCCACACACCACACATTGTCTGTGGCTTGGCTGCTGTGGTGCTGCTCAAGAGTCATACCACCGTAAACACTGCCTGGATTATCATTTACCGCCTCTGGTCTGCCTGCCTGTCAAAAATAATAACCACCACACGCAGGGACTTTCAGACCAGCTCTGGCTGTGAAGTAGTGCAAAATTCACTCCACAGCCCTTCCCAGACTCTCTGCAGAAACTGCTGGCTTCTATTAAATAAAAACGTATCACAACCTCAGGCCTACACTTAGAAATATTTATAGCAATTACATGGATTTCAATGTATAACTGTTCTGCTCTGCTAGTTTAAAATATGCCTCAAGATAGACAATCACATAGCTTTCTATTTCTTTTCAGCTCTCTCTCTCTAACTCAGAAGATCCCTGCTGTTATTTTCCGCCATCTCTGGGATACAACTCGCAAATGGCAGTTAGATCTAAATGATTAGAGTGTCAATCCATATATAAATACAAACAACAAACTCAAATAAAAATAAAATTGCTGCTTGAAGTTGGTTTTAACATCAAAATGTAGGTTCACGGAGACTACTGGAATATATTAGGTAATGACAAAGTTCTCCAAAACATATTTAGATCCCCCAGTGACAAGGCACATAGAAATAAGTCAGTTTTATTGAGAGCAATTCCACACATGTGAGTCATATCCAAAAGTGTACATGTTTGAGAAGCATCCATACAACTGTCCAGTTCAGGGTATTTTTTGTGGACCAGGTCATGATATATAATGCATGAGTTTGAAGTATGAAGTATGAAATTAAAAATACAATTAAAATAATAGGTAGGAAGATTCAGTTATGCAATCACATCAAAACTTATTTTAGGTACTAATAAAGAAATATGATCTCTTTTTTGAAACTTTGAAACTTCAAAGCTGGTTAAAAGTATGGATTTTGGGGAATTTCCATTTCCTTGTTAAATACATTACTATACTAATCACTTGCTCTTTCGGTTTTAATGTTGCCAAACAGGTGTTTTGCAATTGGTATTGCAACAGCTAATCCAACACTTTTGTCCTTAACTTCTGTAGAAATTCACTCATTGACTTGAGTGTGTGCTATGCATGGTTGCAATTCTGCTAAAATGCAAGGTTATATATGCGGAGTCTACATACCATGTCAGTCTTAGTAGTTTTCTCTATTGAAATGGTATGCAATTACACTAAAGGTTTCTTATCCCTGAATAGATAAATCAGCCAGACATCATGATGGAACCAACACCATACATGACTGATTAATTTTTTTAAGCTGTATCTTATAAGTAACAATTTTTCCATTTGCATGAAAACAGTTTAGTCACTTCCCTTCTATCGGTTTCCAACTCTGCCACAAATGATGCATCATGTATTTTCACCCCTTGCATGTGTTTTCAGACTCTCTAAAAATAACAAAAGGCTGGAATTCACTTCTGATACCTCAAAGATGTCTTATCTCTGTCTTTACTGCTACGCCCTCATACTAAGTATTTTCTCTTTAATTTTGAGACTTCCCCTGCTAAACTGTCTCCCTCACTGTCTCTGTCTTGAAAAGGTCTAAAGCTGAGGTATCTCTTTAACGTTCCCGATGCAGTCAAATCGAGTTTCAGGTCACGTTCACAGCACTGGAGATACCAAAGTCATCATTCTCAAGGAGGCTGTTAGATTCAAGATGCAAAAGGGCCTTCAACAGCATGACACGAGCCTGCTGGCTTTGCCCAAACTTACTGCAACTGTGTCTCATGAGAAACGACTCGGAAACCTGAGAAGCACATAGGTGGCGATGGTAGCGGGGGGGCTAACCTCCACACAACCCGGAGAGTATCCCCTCTCTAATTCCCCCCGTCGCCTTTGCCAAGCCTAATTGCCGAAGCCTCTCGCCTCAGCAGCCCCGCCACAGCTCTGGTTCCCTGCAGCTCCAGAGCGACGGGGTGCCAGGGCATGACACCGGCTGCATGCCTGAAGTAATCCCCCTTCTCAAAGAGACTCTTGTGTGGGAAGCCCAGCAGTGTGTTTGGTTGGCACTTTGTGCTGAAAGCAAATTAAACGGAATTAAGAGCTAACAGTGGGTAAGCTGGGAATTATTAACTTGTTTCCGCCTAATTGCTAGTGAGGCTGTTTGTGCTCGGCGGCCTCATCTGCATCTGGGAGGCTGGCATTGTCCAATAAGGTGTCCATTCCATTGGACTGTTCACTCTGGAAGGCTTGCTTAAAGAAATATAAAGAAAAGGGACTCCTGCATGTATTTTAGGATCCGGTCTGGTGCTAGTAAACCTCTCCACACAGATGATGAAACTCTGGAGAAACTATGGTAACTTCTTAAAATACTCTGATATCTTTTTGTGACCTTCAATTCAAACAGCTGTGTTGCAAAAAGGTTAATATACACTCACCTAAAGGATTATTAGGAACACCTGTTCAATTTCTCATTAATGTAATTATCTAACCAACCAATCACATGGCAGTTGCTTCAATGCATTTAGGGGTGTGGTCCTGGTCAAGACAATCTCCTGAACTCCAAACTGAATGTCTGAATGGGAAAGAAAGGTGATTTAAGCAATTTTGAGCGTGGCATGGTTGTTGGTGCCAGACGGGCCGGTCTGAGTATTTCACAATCTGCTCAGTTACTGGGATTTTCACGCACAACCATTTCTAGGGTTTACAAAGAATGGTGTGAAAAGGGAAAAACATCCAGTATGCGGCAGTCCTGTGGGCGAAAATGCCTTGTTGATGCTAGAGGTCAGAGGAGAATGGGCCGACTGATTCAAGCTGATAGAAGAGCAACTTTGACTGAAATAACCACTCGTTACAACCGAGCTATGCAGCAAAGCATTTGTGAAGCCACAACACGTACAACCTTGAGGCGGATGGGCTACAACAGCAGAAGACCCCACCGGGTACCACTCATCTCCACTACAAATAGGAAAAAGAGGCTACAATGTGGTCTGATGAGTCTCGATTTCTGTTGAGACATTCAGATGGTAGAGTCAGAATTTGGCGTAAACAGAATGAGAACATGGATCCATCATGCCTTGTTACCACTGTGCAGGCTGGTGGTGGTGGTGTAATGGTGTGGGGGATGTTTTCTTGGCACACTTTAGGCCCCTTAGTGCCAATTGGGCATCGTTTAAATGCCTACCTACCTGAGCATTGTTTCTGACCATGTCCATCCCTTTATGACCACCATGTACCCATCCTCTGATGGCTACTTCCAGCAGGATAATGCACCATGTCACAAAGGTCGAATCATTTCAAATTGGTTTCTTGAACATGACAATGAGTTCACTGTACTAAACTGGCCCCCACAGTCACCAGATCTCAACCCAATAGAGCATCTTTGGGATGTGGTGGAACGGGAGCTTCGTGCCCTGGATGTGCATCCCGCAAATCTCCATCAACTGCAAGATGCTATCCTATCAATATGGGCCAACATTTCTAAAGAATGCTTTCAGCACCTTGTTGAATCAATGCCACGTAGAATTAAGGCAGTTCTGAAGGCGAAAGGGGGTCAAACACAGTATTAGTATGGTGTTCCTAATAATCCTTTAGGTGAGTGTACACTACCATTCAAAAGTTTGGGGTCAATTTCCTTGTTTTCCATGAAAACATACATAAAATGAGTTTGAATAGGAAATATAGCAAAACGAATAGGAAATATAGTCAGACAAGGTTATAAATAATGATTTTTAATTGAAATAATAATTGTGTCCTTCAAACTTTGCTTTTATCAAAGAATCCTCCATTTGTAGCAATTACAGCCTTGCAGACCTCTGGCATTCTAGCTGTCAATTTGTTGAAGTATCTGAAGAAATTTCACCCCATGCTTCCTGAAGCACCTTCCACAAGTTGGATTGGCTTGATGGGCACTTCTTACGTACCACACGGTCAAGCTGCTCCCACAACAGCTCAACAGGGTTGAGATCCGGTGACTGTGCTGGCCACTCCATTATAGACAGAATACCAACTGACTGCTTCTTCCCTAAATAGTTCTTGCATAGTTTGGAGCTGTGCTTTGGGTCATTGTCCTATTGTAGGAGGAAACTGGCTCCAATCAAACGCCGTCCACAGAGTATGGCATGGTGTTGCAAAATGGAGTGATAGCCTTCCTTCTTCAAGGTCCCTTTTACCCAGTACAAATCTCCCACTTTACCACCACCAAAGCACCCCCAGACCATCACATTGCCTTCTCCATGCTTGACAGATGGCGTCAAGCACTCCTCCAGCATCTTTTCATTTGGTCTGCGTCTCACAGATGTTCTTCTTTTTGATCCAAACACCTCAAACTTCGATTCATCTGTCCATAACACTTTTTTCCAATCTTCCTCTGTTCAGTGTCTGTGTTCTTTTGCCCATCTTAATCTTTTCTTTTTATTGGCCAGTCTGAGATAGAAGGCCTAGCAGGCCAATGTTGATGTTGAGACTGGTGTTTTGAGGGGACTATTTAATGAAGCTGCCAGTTGAGTACTTGTGAGGCGTCTGTTTCTCAAACTAGACACTCTAATGTATTTGTCCTCTTGCTCAGTTGTGCACCGGGGCCTCCCACTCCTTCTTCTATTCTGGTTAGAGCCAGTTTGCGCTGTTCTGCGAAGGGAGTAGTACACAGCGTTGTACGAGATCTTCAGTTTCTTGGAAATTTCTCGCATGGAATTGCCTTAATTTCTCAGAACAAGAATAGACTGATGAGTTTCAGAAGAAAGTTATTTGTTTCTGGTCATTTTGAGCCTGTAATCGTATCCACAATCGCTGATGCTCCAGAACACTCCAACTAGTCTAAAGAAGGCCAGTTTTATTGATTCTTTAATCAGCACAACAGTTTTCAGCTGCGCTAACATAATTGCAAAAGGGTTTTCTAATGATCAATTAGCCTTTTAAAATGATAAACTTGGATTAACAAACACAACGTGCCATTGGAACACAGGACTGATGGTTGCTGATAATGGGCCTCTGTACGCCAGCCGTTTCCAGCTACAATACACATTACAACATTAACAATGTCTACACTGTATTTTTGATCAATTTGATGTTATTTTAAATGGACAAAAAATGTGCTTTTCTTTCGAAAACAAGGAAATGACCCCAAACTTTTGAACAGTAGTGTACAAGGCTATTTAGAAATGTCTCCTTGTATGTCAATTTCATGACTAGCTTAATTAATGACTTACCTAGACATGATTTTATTCATTGACAATTTTAAATGTATAGCTTGCTGGATAAAATGTACATTACCTGATTATCGTGCAGGTCCAGGACATCCAGCTTTGACACATTTTCCAGATTGCAAATCCTCTTAATTCTGAAAAATTAAACAGATTGATACATAAACACATAGGCTATTTCCCCCTCTTCTACACCCCAATTCATAACTTCCTCATGTTGTGCTGGCAGGTTGCTCAATTGTTTTCTCGCTTTGATTGTGGAGAGGAAACAGTGGAGCTTAACAGCCTGGCACAACACAATGCCTATTAACACACTCCTGCAGGTGTTTAGTCATTGCACTTTCGTTTCATAGTAAATCAAGCATCCCTCTGCCAGGAGTAGCAACTCCAGTGCCCAGGACACGACTGCTCTGCTCCTAACTGTTCACATCAGAAAATGGAATGGTGCTTTCTCAAGCCGGTCAATCAGACACCTCCTGGGAGACAGCACTCCAGCCCTTCAAGCCATTAAACTGGCATTGCTACCACAATTTTATCTCCATTGGGTGATACTAAGCCTCCCCATCATGGTCAAAATATACCATGCCTCATCACACTGGGCAGACAACTAAGAAAATAAGAATTATAAGAAAAGCACAGAAATATGTTTTCATCTACTAGATATATATTTAGATGGCTTTGTATACCTACAATCTTGAGTACAAGTAATCATCACCAGAACCTACCCTCCAGATCAGCATTTGTATTGTTTGTAGTGGTGGCAAATGTGTTACCCTGGGAAACTGCTTTAAAAAAAATCATAGGCTGTAAATGAATGTTTGAGTGAGTGAGAACATAGAAAGATCAAAGAGCTGGAACAAGTGCAAGCTAGAAGCAGAGGCAGAAGTTTGACTTTAAAAGGTAAATATTAGAAAAAGAGAGCATATACAAATACGTACATATTCAAAACAAAGATCATGTATGAATCCCTGGTATCTAGGAGGAAAGTCTATTGTCTATGTGCATTGTACCATAATACCCTATGGCACACAGGTTTGTTTTGTGGGACAACATGCTAGATTCTCTAAACTGCAGGCTGGGTGAAGGGACAAAGCTATGGAGCAAGTCCCTAAGATAGGATGAAGACTTCTCTGAGCCTCAGCAGTAAGAATCAAGGAATTTCACAGGAGAATTCAAACCACCTGTCTACCTGGTGAAACACTAAATCTCAAATAGTCAAGCAAATAATTCTAAAAAGCTGATCTAAATAATACTTTAGTAATACACACCACAGCTGCTGACTGGAAACGAAAGAGCCTCATAAACCCTGCACAAAAATAAAATACATAAAGATCAATCTTTCTGGCTATAATAATTCTATTTAATACATAGAGCATTAAAGGTGATTTATGAGTTGTCAGAATAAAAATTAAAGCCTATTTTGTTTTCTTTTTTTCTTCTTCAGATTCCTTCAAAGTCCTGGAATGAGTTTTACATCCTGGCAGCTTCCTTGCTTACATTGATCTAAACCAGGTGCAAGTTATGCGGATGACACACCCAGGATCTTTCCTACTGTGTGATACACTGACCCGACTGCTTTATCGAGCTGTTCAACAAGAAATTAACTCTCAAGACATCTACAGATAATTCCCAATCTCAGGACCATATAGACCAATGGACATCTTCTCCGAAACTGCTGTAATCAGACGCACTAAAAACTGATAATGGTCTACTTTACTGATTGGCTAGCCAAGCTCATATTTTGTTTAAAGAAGAAACCAAATAGGTAGACATCTGTTTATGTGAAAGCCTTAGGAGGATGCATTGCTTACATTGGATACATTGGAGTCAGTGTAGTTCATAGGTCTAACTTTTTTTGTTATAGACGCCACATGATGTGAATCAGTGATACATTCAATGACTGCTAGGACTGTCTATGTGGTGATGGTACAACCATTGAAAAATTACAAACATCATATACAGTGATAAAGCCAATATCAAACTCTCCACTTGTATTTCTATGCGATCTCCACAGCTCTGTGCGTTTCCGATTACACTGATGGATGGGAGTTTGTTTGATGGATGGGAGTTTGTCAGGTATTTCAGCATCGATTTCTTCTCCTATAGCACTGCAGGTTGACTTAAATATATATATATATATACATACCCTGAAATGATCAAATATTGTGCATAAAACTTTCCAAAAAGGGTGTAATATAATGTAAGGATGTGGCTTGTATTTTATTCACTTCTGCAGATAACCGTATTAATTTTGAATGTGTCTGTGTCTATCAATCTGTCTACCTTTCTATCTATCCATAAACAGTACTTAAGAACAGAGAGATTTAAATAAGACAAAATCTCCCATTAAAGCTGTCATTATTCAAAAATGTCCTCCATATTTTCTTTGTAATCCAGCCTCTGTGATGTCAGATTTAAAAAATGTGCTAGCATAAGGTCTAAGCAGACAACCCCTGCAAGATGTCAACACAGATGATTCCGACATAGCACAGCACCCATTCTTAATTTGTCCCATCCAAGCTCAAGATTCCTTCTCTGCAGCTATGTTATTCCTAAAATAGTAAATTAAATTGCTAGCAAATACATTTGCCATGGATTTAATTTAGCTTCAAGGTTTGTTCTGGGTCACTGCTGCTAAAAATAAGGCCTCATTAATTCCAAAACACTTCCTGTCGTGCTCTTGAAAGATTTTTTTAATGCAGGTCAAACTATAGCATTAATACACAATGAAGGACTTATTGCTACCACTGCATGCTGTCAAGAGTAAATACCTCATATTTTACCATTCCCAAGTAAAATGCAGTGATTTTGTCAAACTGCAACACCGTTAGGGTATGAAACACCAAACACTTTTGTAAGTCTAGGTTAGGGTTTTCTGAGACCTCTGCATTTACTGTCTGCTGTCATAAGTTCAATTGGTACAATATAAATTTGTCATAAGTTCAGTTAGTACATCATACGGATACATTGCTGATAATAAGACTACTTTTCTGTCATGTGCTCCAACCATCCTTTTCATGAGCACAATTCAGTGTGATCCCTTCCATCTTCAGGAACGGCACTGAAGCTACATCCCCGGTATCTGAGAAAGGAGTGCCAGATTCATGGCATGTTCTTTGTGGGGAAAAATACGTTTTCTGGAAACCGTTTTAAAAAACAAAATGTCGAGTTTTATAGATCTGGAATAAAACCAGATCCCTGTGGCATTTGATTTCATGATTTGTGACTTTAATTTTCTCCAGCCCCCTTTGCGAAAGTAAGATGATATGGGAGTCTCATAGAGATTAAAGAGACTGCCTGAATTAGGATCAGTCACCCTGCTAGGTATATTTTGCTAATGTTATTAAAAGAGAAAAGCATCTTATTCTTTCAATATGTGGGAATGGTGCTGGTGCAATGGAAACTTTGGCTCTTATTCTATTGGGAATGTGCTATCCCTGCACTCTCTCTGCCAGAGACGGAGCTTTTAAAATTGCAGCATCACAGAGCCTCAGTGGCATAACTGATGTAGGGCGCAAGCTGTATGAAAGATGGAAACAGCTGGAGTACTGACAAGATTGCACTAGAGATGCAATTACTGCTTGGTAAGAAGAGCGTCAAATCACTATCAATTTGGAAATTTATATCCAAGAGAGCAGGATACCTCACATATTGTGACATGGAAAGCTAAAAGCCAAAAAGAATCACTAAATTCCAGTGAGATACCATCTGATATCTTTTCTATCAACTTTAATCCTTGCAGTCCTTTCAAAGCTGGATGTTCAACAAACTCTGAACAGATACCATAAGTAAAGTCTGGTGATCTGAATTTACTGAACTAAAAGAATCACCAAATAACATTACTATTAATTAGTAGCAGGAGCCCTATTCTGTGAATAGAAACATAAGAAACATAAGAAAGTTTACAAAGGAGAGGAGGCCATTCAACCCATCGTGCTCGTTTGTTGTCCATTAATAACTAAGTGGATCCAAGGATCCAATCCAAGGATCCAATCCAGTCTATTTTTGAATGTTCCCAAATTGTTATTCCTTCAACCACAATGCTGGGTAGTTTGTTCCAGATTGTGACAACTCTCTGTGTGAAGAAGTGTCTCCTGTTTTCCATTTTGAATGCCTTGAAGCCCAATTTCCATTTGTGTCCCCGGGTCCGTGTGTCCCTGCTGATCTGGAAAAGCTCCTCTGGTTTGATGTGGTCAATGCCCTTCATGATTTTGAAGACTTGAATCAAGTCCCCACATAGTCTCCTCTGTTCCAGGGTGAAAAGTTTCAGTTCCCTCAGTCTCTCAGTAGGACGTTCCCTTCAGACCTGGAATAAGTCTGGTTGCTCTCCTCTGAACTGACTCTAGAGCAGCGATATCTTTCTTGAAGTGTGGAGCCCAGAACTGTACACAGTATCCAGATGAGCTCTAACTAGTGCATTGTACAGTCTGAACATTACTTCCATTGTTTTAAATTCTACACTGTTGACAATATACCCTAGCATTATGTTAGCCTTTTTAATTGTTTCCCCATATTGTTTGGATTGCGTTACTTCATCTAGTTCTATTCCTCCCATAGTGTAATTATAGTGGACATTTTTGTTACCAGCATGTATTACCTTGCACTTGTCCACATTGAAAGTCATCTGCCAGGTGTCAGCCCACAACTGAATATTATCTAAGTCTCTTTGAATAACCTGTGCTGCCGAAATTGTATCTGCTGAGCCACCTATTTTAGTATCATCTGCACATTTGACAAGTTTGCCAACTATCCCAGAGATCATTAATATAGATTAGAAAAAGCAAAGGCCCTAATACTGACCCCTGTGGAACTCCACTAACAACCTCACTCCAATATGCTCCTCTATTTTCTGTCTAATATTTTTTTCCTAAATATAACAAGTAATGCAGTTGAGACTGATTGGTCTGTAATTTCCTGGCTCAGTTTTGTCCCCTTTCTTGTGGATTGGTATGACATTTGCCATCTTCCAGTCAGTTGGCACATCCCTTTTTCTAAGCGTCATTTGGAATATTATAGTTAGCGACCTATAAATAATTTCCCTCATTTCTTTAAGTACTTGTAGGAAATGTACCATCTGGCCCAGGTGATTTGTTTGTTTTTAATTCTGCTAGTCCCTTTAGTACCTCCTCCTCATTTATCCTGATCTCTCTTAGGGTTTGACTGGACTGATTGATAACCTGTGGCATGTCATCTGTTTGCCACATATTGTTAATTTTCTAAGATACTTCCATTTAGCTTCTAGCTGTTTCACTTCCTCCTTTATTGACATCTAGCTTTATAGTATTGATAAAAGCTCTTTGCATTAGTTTTAGTTCCAAGAGCTGTTTATTTCTATTTCCCTGTTTGCTTTCCTGATCCCTCTCTTAACATCTCTTTACAGCTGAACATATTCTTTGTATTTTGTTTCGTCTCTATCTCTTTTGTATGCACTATACAACATTTTCTTTCTCTTGATATTTTTTTGCATACTTCTATGAAACCAGTGTGGCACAGGTTTTTGTTCCTCAATTTGGTACAAATTTGTCCTGAGCCTCAAGTAGTATATTCTTAAAATATAACCATCCATTTTCAACTGAATCTGTATCCATTGTGCCCCAGTCTAACTCTTCTAAGTGCCGCCTCATACCTTCAAGGTTTGCTTTCCTAAACATTTTTTAGACTTGGTCCTAGTGTCTACTAGTGTCCATCTGACTATCTTGGTTATTTGAAAATATCAAGTCAATGCATGCACGCTGTCTGGTTGTTTCCCTGACAAACTGAGTTAGAAAGCAGTCATTTATCATCTCAACCATTTCTATTTCTGTTTCTGTAGTCCAAACTGGGCTTTCCCAGTCTATATTTGGGAAATTGAAATCCCTCATTATAACAGCCACATCCTTGCTACATGCAGTCCTGATTACATTGTACAATGCAACATCTTTCTGAATATCTGAGTTGGGTGGTCTGTAACACACTCCTACCACTAATCCTCTGCATCTTTTATTCAAAAGTTTAACAAACAAAGATTCAGTTTCGCTAGCAGGATCTTATTTGAGTTCTTCTGCCTCAATGCCATTTCTGATATATAATGCTACCCCACCCCAGTAATACTACAACTACAACCATATGAATGATGCATAGTTTAGCCATGAGCACTAAAGTAATCAAAACCAGTGAAGGAGCTAATGGACAACTCCTGATTTTACATTATTAGTGGTAATTGCATTTTTATAGCAGAGTTTGAAGCTGCACTCTATCTCATATTTAGATAATTAATAACTATCTTTTTAATTATTATTATTTGTTTATGGCCTTAATGAGCTACCATAGTATTCCTTTATACACATGTAAGTTGTATATAGAAGAGTATACCTGTTCTTGCCGAGCATAAGCACACGCAATGTAGTAAGGGCTGAGAGACCACAGATTTCCTGGATGTGGTTGTCGTAGAGGTCCAGGAAGACGAGGCGGCACAGGTGAGATAGATGCTGGATGTGTGAGATGTGATTATGCTGGAAATTGAGCAGCCGGAGCTTCTCCTCTCCCTGCAGCAGGGGACACACCTCTAGATTGCGCCTGGAACAGACAGAGGATATACAATTGCTCTTCATAGTCCTCAAGATTCAGCTTTCCAATGTACCTTTATACAAGCTAAGACATGGAAACAACAGGTGATTTCACTTCCTATGCAAAAACATGCTACAATTCTGTCATCGGGATCTGGTGTTGGAACAATGAGAATTAGAGCCCCCGGTGTCTCCTCCTAGATCACAGTTAACATGGCTAGTTAACACCTATTTCTCACAGAGTATTTCTTGGCATTTTTTGGCCGTATGATTTGTTATGGTATTTTATTATGCATTCATTTATTTACAGTTTGACTGTTTTTCCCCTTAACAGATGCTTTATCTTGAATACCATGTTTCACCACCCACACACTTCTACTCAATGTTTTTACAGAAAGTTTCACACTTGGACAACTTAGCACATTATCTAAGTAAAGAAACACATTTTGGCATACTCATAGTTTTATGTCTGATGAAACAGGGCTATAAACATTAAAACATGTAAATAATTCTATGAAGAATTACAAATGAATATAAGCATACGCGGACAAAGTAAATAACTAAAATAATAGTCAAAATATATTCTCTTACACAACCTATAGTTATATCTGATAAGCCTTTGTTAAGTATAAGAAACAGCCATAATCTATGAAATCCGGTGGAATATAAATCCTCCCCACCATTTTCTGTTATTCATTCTTGACAAATGTATCTACACACATCATTCAAAATAAGGTTACAGAAACCATAGAGAATTGCTAAAAACTCTCACAACAGGGCATTTATTAAGTTTAAGTGGTAATAACAAAAAACACCACACATATTTGTAGTTATTCTCTAGGTTTTTGCTTTATTTTTAATTGTACTGCTGACCAATGCATTTCCAACTGCCTTTAAGAATAAGAAATGAATTCCACTCTATGGTATGTTACTGTCTGATTGACACACTGGGACTGTTCAACTGGACTGGCTTTGAGCATCCTCTAGTGCTCTAACCAAGTAATACAGTTCCATAATCGTGCATGCATTATGCTTAAACGACATGGAATTATTTTCTTAAAAAGAAAGAAAGCAATCTGTTGCCATGTGTTTTTCTCTTCTGTTTGAGGCATGCTGATTTGGCTGGTGGTGTTTTTTTGTGTTTGTTTACTTTTGATTTTAGTTCTTCCAACTACAGACCCTGTGCAAGATCTCAATAAAGAAATATATAAACTGGGATTTTATTTATGTATTTACTTACTTAAATAAAAGATATACATTTAAACTATTTTCCCTATTGTTAGTTGACAAAATGCTTACATTTTTCCAGATAGAGAGAATAGCTACATAATCATTAAAGGCATTAACTACTAAAAAAAATAAAGTTCAAATTACAAAAGTGATTGTGGGATATTTATTTCCACTTTTCTAAGAAAGTGCATAGTTGTATGTTTTCTTATGCCTTGGATATCTGCTACATTGGGAATGGCTGAAGGAAAGTTTACCTGTCCAAATCCAGACGCTCAGGATTGACTGCGTAGTCTTCACGGGAGCGCAACAGGACAGGGTGGCCTTGTGAGTTCTCTGAGCCCACAGCTGAGTCACCCCAGAAGAAAAACAGACACTTTCTGAACTTACAAACACATACAGACGTCACCCGAAAACAACAACAACAACAACAAAAACAACAACAAAATAGGAGTTAACCAACCTTTACATCTCAGTAATAGATTTGACTGAAAGACAGGCCTGCTCACCAGAAGGCTGGGTGGCTGATGGGTGGTTACTTGGATGGCTGCGTGAAGACGCCCCCGCACTGTGAGATGCTTGCCGAGCCCTGGCCCTGTAGCCCTGTGCCACAGTGTCCCCACCGAACCCCAGAGGAGGCCCTGCTGAGGCCTGGTGAAGCGCCCTGTCCTGCCCCATGAACTCACTGACAAAAGCCAACACAGGAGCCTGGGAGGGTCTGCTACTGTTCTGAGAATAAGTCTGCCTCCCTTCTGAAAATAGGAGCAGACAATGGAGTTTAAGCAATTTTTCAATTATAAACATTTTTCAAAAAGGTGCAACACCAGTCATGGCCTTCATAATTCACAAGTTAATTTACTCAAAACTCTGAGTTAAAAGTAGGGAAGCAGTTAAGACATTAGAAAAAACAAACAGGCACAGAGTAAATGTTTTAATCAGTCAAGCTACACTACAGGGAAATAACAGATGTGTTGTGTGTAGATTAAGTAAGGTAATCAGAGTCACTTTCTATATTCACAGAGTAAAGTGTCTATTTTCTATGTTGTTTTGTGCATCTTTTCAAGTGTACAATTTACTGTGTACAAAAAGCTGTGTTGGGGGTGAAAACAGAGAACTACCTTGTCGAATTGCATTCATCTTCAAGTTGTCCTGAATGACTTCTCTGCCGAGACTAGATACATCTTTAGTCAGGCGAAACTCCAACTGGCAGAAAAACAACAGACGGCTCGTAATACAACTGGAGTTAAAAGTGATATTATGGTTATGAAGAAACCGTAAATGTGACTGCTCTTTTTACTCCAAAACTGGCCTGATTAAGTCTTCTTTTAACACTTTCTCATAACACTTACAAAAGAATATGAGTCAAATTAGTATGGCTTAATGGCTTACATGAAAAAATTATTACTGTATGTGTAATGTCCATCAAAAAATCTGTAGTTTAACATTTAAATCAGTATGTGTTACTTAGTTGAAAAGATAAAAAATGAACTATAAACTATTAACTAAAATAAAATAAACTATATGATATTTCAAGATGGTATTGTGGCAGGTATATAATTTAAGAATTGGGGCCGGATTAAATCAAAACTTTGACACACCCGCTAATAGAAAACTACAGAACTGTACTCAGTTGCGGCTTCATTTTTAGTAAGATGCCACTTTCTTCTAATCATAAATGTAACGCGATGATGAACAGGTTTGTAGTTTTCTATTAGCAGGTGCGTCAAAGTTTTGATTTAATCCGGCCCTTTGGTTTGTAATTTAAAAGCACATTAACCCAATATGCATACCCAATCTTCTCCCAGTGTGGTGAGAGTAGTCTTAAGGGTATTGCCCTTCATTATGAAAACTGTGATAACTGCAATGATTAAAAAAATAAATAAGGGTGTTTCAGCATCACTTATTTACTAAGGGTGACAAAGAAATATGACATTTAGACCTAACAATAAGCATATGACCACAACCACTTTTTATAATAATAAGTTTACATTGTGTTATAGATCGGTCAGAGCACAACTGCTCAACATTTCTGCTTAACAAAAACTACTTTTGAAAGAAAGTGATCTGCAAAACATTATTCAATTCCTAGAGTTCTCTCACCGGTCTCTGTGGCAATCTTTCAGGTGTAGGAGAGCTCAGGATGCCCAGTTGTATATTGTAGCCATTTACCTGTTGGAACATTGCACATTATTTACTGCATACAACAATAATGACTGCACTGTGCAAAGAATCATTGCATGGTGATTGTAGAAAGAAGAGTAACCAATTAACTAAGTTTACTGGCATTTACAACTTTATTTTAAAACCTTATTTAATTCCAATAAACATTAATTTTCAATAAATAAATACAGTAATGATGTGCATCTGTATGCTTTTTAAAGATAGATAAGTTTTGCTTATTTTCTGTTATTATTCATATTTCATGCAGATTGATCATCGTCTATTTTTTGCTTGACACCTTACTGAATAAATACGTAGCCTGAATTCAACCTAAAGTCTTCAGACATTAAAAATAATCTATTCATAATAATACTGCACCAAAGGCTTTTACCACAACATGGTGCGTTTCCAAAGGAAAACAAATACAAATACAAATACCTTATCATGTAGCCTGCCAAGTTGTTATTTAATTTAAAAACATTTAAAACTGGTGAGACTGTATATTTACTGGATGTGCTCATGGTCAGGAAGGTGTATTTGTTGTCTTGTCTGATTATAACTTTCATCCCAATCAATTTCGCTGTGGTTTCTCGAATTTATATAGATAATTTACCCCATTATTAGCACATACAGGGAGCAAGTACGCGATTATTATTAAGTTTACACTTTCTATGCGGATTTGTATGTGAAGTGGAGTCGTGAGGGTCTACACCCCTGTAGAAACGTGTGTCCGGTTGCATGTTGGCAGGACTCACCGCCGGAGCCGGCAGTCGTCCTCTCGCCTGCGGGGCTCTGTTGTTGGGCATCATTTTCAACTGCCAGGTGTACATCCAGTTTTTGTTGTTCGTTTGTGGTTGTTTTTGTGTAATTGCTACATGTTGATCTTATTCGCTATTCGCGTATAATAGAAGTACTTCATCAATGCTAGTTCAGTGTTTCATAGACTATCTCTTTGTTGCATGCTGTAATTGAGATAATAGCGACGACAGTGTGCACTGAGATGCGCTGTCTGTTAGTTTTGTCTCACAAAGCAATCCGGACACATTGCTGGTCGCGGTGTATCCTCCTCCACAGCGCCACTTCCTCCGCTAGCACGACATACTGTTGTTAGCAACGCTCACATCCGGGAGATACTTGGAATTGTAAAATAATAATAATAATAATTATTATTATTATTATTGCTGTCATTTGTTTATTGAATGCATACATTAATACAGAAATGGGAGAAGGTGGAGGTCTTATTCAAGACTGCACGGTTTCCCTGCGTTTAGAAATCCATTTGTTATCAGAACGCATATTGAATAGAGAAAATATGACAGCATATTGTTGGTACTGAAAGATACTACTGTGCGCATGTGTGAGTGTGGATACAAATACATCATAATTATATATACATATACATTTTTTTACAGTGTGAAGTGGACAATAATTAATGAATATGCATGCAGGTCCTCAGAGTTATTTTGCTGATCATATGTGTATCAGATAGTTAGTGTGGGGGAGGTTAGGGATCAGGTTACAGTCTAGTGTTGGGTTTAATGCATTTGCATGTGATCATCAGACCTTAAAGGAAGTGTGGGAGGTGTCCATGTGTTATGTCTATACAAATATGATGTGTGTGTGTGTGTGTGTGTGTGTGTGTGTGTGTGTGTGTGTGTGTGTGTGAACCCAACCCTAGATTGTAAACTATCAGCAATGCTTTACTGGATTCAGAAAGTGAGCAATGTAGTTTATGTTGATGCAGTCCATATGCCCCCATCACACACTTGTGTCTCTACAATGTGGGAGAGAACCCATGGATGGTAGGCTGTTGTCATCAAGAGCTATTCAGCTGGAGGACAATAAGGCATACAAGTGCTCTCCATCTTACAAAGTTGCCACTCATAACTCAAAGGTGCATTTCATACATCAAACATGTCTAATAATGGAGAACCTTTCCTCAGTACTGTCCTACCTCATCAACACAGACAGAGCAAAATATCTCATTCAAGTGAGAACAAACTGTATTCATGTTTAAATCAAATACTTTTTGGTGAATCAGTATCACTTAGTATTATATTTATTTTACTATATTTTATTAATGTAAACCTTCAGACGTTGTACCATTTGGGCATATTCTAATCAGTTTTTAAATCCCATGGAGAAGTCATTTCTTTAATGAATCAAAGGTGAATTATAAAAAATATATTATTCTGAAATGAAACAGGCAAGCCTTTGGAAAAACTCACTCCTCAAAGAAGACATCCTGCCAGGACACCAGAAAGAACATGGGTTTGTTTGTTCTCATGTATTATGTATGGAAATGTGTCCTGCCACAGCCCCCTGGGGTGGATCAATCTATAAATACCCCCTCAAACCTCAAGTGTGAACTGGGATACAGTGCAATGCTGTACTCAGTGACTCACTGACAGAGGAAGTACACTCACACAGACACGAGCACATACATGAGTTGACACTTGTAGTATTCAGGTAGGTTTTCAATGAAACTAACTCCCTCCCAAACCACTTTTTTTTTTTAAGGAACATGCTGACCTTTCATACATAAAAGCACACAAACATTATATATATATATATATATATATATATATATATATATATATATATATATATATATATATATATATAATGTATTAACTATAGTAATGTTTAGTTTAATACTTGCTAATGTCTATCTGCCTATTTGTATTTATAATTATAATTAACCTCACTGTGTACAATTATTGTCTTTATGTCTCTCTCACTGAAAATTAAAACAATTAAGGATGCATATGTTTCTATGAAGATATTTCTGCATAGCTGCTATTTCTGAAAAGCTGGAATGTGCCTTGCCTTGTGCCTTGGACATTTGTTTTTTATTAGCTTAATTAGCTTGTGTTTTTTTTTTTTCTGCTTAAACAGTAAATAGAGGATTTCTAGTAATCTGCCTATAAACTGGAAAAACTGCTTTTGAAAATAGGCCAAATATACAATACAATGAAAATAAACAGAAGTGGTTCACTTAAAAATGTGCCAAAAAGAAGCAAGGTCTACAACCATAACTTCAATAATTAGTTCCAGTATTCCTTGTGCTATTTTGAGAAAAAAGCGGTAGTGAAGGGGGAGGGTACTAAAGAGAGGGAGAGTAGGAGGAAGGAAATTCCCTTGTCCGCCTCCACCTAGTCATAATACATCTGATGTGGGTGTGATCCTGACCCTGAAGGAAATGAACTGACACAGCAGTTTGAGCACAAGCGTGTAGGTACACATACTAGCAGTGAGCCTCCAAAAAGAAGCTCAAAGCACAAAACATATTGGTATGTTCAGTACATTCAATTTGAGAAAGATAACACAATTTTTCATTCTACCATTCTAAAAGCACTCCATACTTCAGCACATACTTTTATTTTAAGTATGATGTTTTTACAAAACAAAAACAAAACAAATCCAATTTTGGAATAATGTGCAGATATATAGGAAATTGATCACAAAACCAGTCACACATTACAATAATGGGCACCGATTCTTAATTAATTTATGTATTTATACCACAGGAATAACACATGCATACCTCATTTAATTCACCCGTGTTCTGCTGTTAATCACATATATAAAAAGGTGAACAATGTGTCAAGACAAAGATGAAAAATGACAGGCCTGATGGTACAGCAGGAGAGAATTTTGAGCAAGTAACATTAGGGAGCAATTTACTCAAGGATTTCCTTGTTACATCACTAATCTGACAAAAATGCCATTGGGTCTTCAAATTCAATCATTTAGAACCAATTAAAAAGGATTCAAGTGCATGCAGAAGCTTGTGAATTATACCCTATTTGGATGGTGATGTTTAGACAGCTAGGACAGCATGTTGTGAAACAGGCGAGGGCAGAACATACACGCAGCAGATGAAGTGCTAACCGTCTTCTACACAGCGATCACAGGTGCTTGGAGCATTGCTCCCAATGGTATCCTAAGGTTAACCCAGATGGCTTGCCATCTCATCGAGTTTCAAAAACATCACTTCTGGCCAGTGATATGTTGTTTTTTTTTTTTTTTTATATTGTTTGTTTTGTGCTAATCACAGCAGTGGAATTACCCTAACACTCATCTCTGTTTTAATCGCAGAAAAATCAGCGTCTGTCACTCGGCCTTGTGCTCAGTACTGCGCCCATCTGCACTGATGCTGCAGACAAGGTCTTCTTACTCACACAGAACTGAAGGCAAGTGGGAAATTAGGGCACTGAGCCCACAAATCATGATCTTAACAAATTAGTTAGTTTCTCAGTGTTTCTCATCTGTGATCTCTGTAGCCATCCACATGGGAGTGTGATTTAACTAGGAGATATCCACCTTTTGAAAAATAAACAGATAATCACAAGACACAAGACAAGAAAAAATACCAAAATGATTATCAGTTTGGTCAATGGAAAGATCAGAATAAGATATTAGGATATACTCAGTTATATAATGATGCTATACTGTATTTAGTTACTTCTTAAATTGTAGCTAAAATGTATACATATGTTAGTTAATATAATAACTAAATCTACATTTAAATGTAATTTCATATGCAAAAAGGAAATGTCCCCCCAAATTCCATCCTAGCCAGAGCACACCTTTGAAACTCTTTATGGGACTGATCTTATAGAGTGGGACAGAAATCTATTAATATTGAATAATCACTAGAAAACAGATTCAACAACAAAGCAAGCTCTCTGTCTGTCTCGCAGTGAACTTTAATTTAGGAGGCAGTAGAACTGACAGCTCATGAAAGCTCTGGGAATCCATTTGTCACAACATTCCCAACAACAAAAAGACCTCGAGTAGTATATCATGTTCAGAATGAAGAGTTTTCTTTAGCTTTTGAGCAAAGACTTGGATATTTTCAGAATGAAATAGTGGAACCGGGCCAGAGTGATTAAATGTCACTCATTAAATGTGAGTTAATTCAATACATTAAATACAATATATTATCCATGACTGTAGAATTAATTTACAAAAGACACAGCTGAGGGCATCTAAATGATTGGAAACATTGTATTTATGTCATTTAGATAAACAAGCTGCACTGTTATACAATTTTAAAAAATAGCACACTAAATCCCATTGTAAGCTATTTTAAAGCACAAGATGACTAATCTAAACAACCAGTCTGTTTTGCAAAGTTGCTCTTCGGATAATAACATAGAAACATTTAAAGAGGACAAACATGTAACTTTCTGCAAATGAAAACTTTATTAAAGGGGAGGCTTTTTTGTTTAGGTATCCAGAATTTCGTGCCATGCACATGATTTTGCCTTTTTTAAATAGACACACTTTTTGCATGATGCAGGGAGTTTTGAGCATAAACATCTATTACAGCTCAGACAATAAGACACGATGTGCAATACTAAGCAAGCTTTGAAATCCCAGACTTAAATTCAGTCACTGTTATTTCACCTGCTGCATCGGCAAACTGTGTCCACAGCCAGGCCTTGTATCAATAGGAACAGTTCACCCTGCTGCTTTACACTGTATGCTGCCCCATACCTCACACATCAATTAGACTTGTGCAACGTAATTAAGTGCGGGTTTCTCAAAGTGAATCACGCACCTGACTGAGCAAAGGCATTACCTCATACAGTGCTTAATTGCAGTTTTTTGTTGACACGTTGGGAATAGCCAGTCTCAGTTTAGCATGCAGCATAGATTGTCTTACAAAATTACATTAGCATGTTTTCTTTACAGTTCCCTTTTATAATTTACAACAATACACTTTCTTTATGTGTGGACATACAAAATACAATGTTGGAAAATGTGAGAGGAAAATGTTTCACAATTAGAATACAACAATTGTACTACTACTACCACCACTACAGTTGCTAACAAGTCCTTTTAGCTTTGGCATAGCCTACAGCTTTTGTTAATTAAGACCCTTGTTTCCAGGCATGCCAATTAAATCGAGCACCGTGGCTATCATCACCAATTGCACAACAGGTAATGCATCTATGATGTGTATCTATGATGGAATCGCGAATTCGAATCTATTTTTAGTTCTGCAAACCAGTCAAATCCCTTCGCAATCCTATTATTCAATTTGCAAGTCTAAATCACACTATGTGGGTCGGACACCATGATTGGCGGGTTGCTCTCTTCTCATTGTTTTATTGCACCATCTCTTAAAAACGTGGGTTTCCTCACTAATTTATAAATATTGCGTTGAGGGCGAAAAGGAGGGCCCATCATTTCCCTGAGGTGAAGACGCAAGATGCACGCTTTGGTGAATGCGTTTCTCCGCTGTCTGTTCCTATTGCTCCCCCCCCCGTGGTTTCAGCTCGGCTTTTGCTGGTGGGTTGGGGATGAGTGCGGAAAGACGCTGTGGCCCAATCCCAGGGCTCGTTTCAAAGGGAGAAAGCCTCTTGCACATCAGGAAGTAACACAAGACGCGGCCATCCCCTCCTCTTCCCCTCCTGCTCGGTGCGCCTCTCCGGCAGCAGCCTCACCGCCGCCCCCGGGATCTCCTTTGCGGAGAATCTGGGAGCTCTGGTCGGCTTTGGAGCGCAACTTCGGGGCTCCCTTCTCGTTGCCCCAGCGCCTGTTCCCCAAGCGTTGGGCTGCACCCGCAAAACGGGCGTGTGAGCCGACGGGTGCCAGTGCCGGACGAGACGTGTGCGTCTCTGAACAGGAGCCGAGCGCAACAGTGTTACAGCAAGAGGAAGACGCAGACCCAGCGACGCTCCCACAGGCAGGCACCGGCAGCTCGATGGAGGTGCCCGGCTTCTCCGATCCCGCGTCGGATTCAGTCGCGGTTCGGGTCGCGGAGGCGGCCACTGACACGGGCTTTGATCTGGAGGAGCGGCTGCTGCAGGAGATGGGGACCCAGATCCAGATCCGAGTGGCGATCCAGGCGGCGGAGGACGAGGACCCGGAATGCGAATTGACCCTAGATCACCTGGACTTCCGAGGGGGCAGTTGCAGTGAGGATGATCTCGGGAGACACGATAAATCCAGGTATGCATTACAGCACAGTGGCCAGTAAGTGCACGGACGCCTGGTCCAGCCTTTGCATTGGCTTGAAAATAGTTTAGATCGCTTTATTCCTTGTTGGTAATGAAAGATGCATGCAAATCAGGCGGGTTTCGTGTCGTGCGCCTCAACCACCTGTAGAAATGCTTTGTAATCGCACGGACTGATTTATCCATTACTCTGTCCCAGCGAACCTCTTGTGGAGGGAGACGCATGGAAACATTTAAAACTGCTACAGTGCTGTGCTTTTATACAGAAGTGCATCACTGGCTACATGTTTGCTACATTGCGTACATTGTAACTTGAGAACACGTCCGAAACTGCCTTCTTTTTTTGGTAATCGCGTATCGGAATAGTTCATATTGTATCCAGCGACTTGCATTTAACATCTTGAAATTGAAGTGTACAGCCCATTTGAAATCTACGCATTGCCCGGCTGAGGTGATGTGCCTGGCTCCACTGCTGTCAGACCATAGAGGATCGTTTTCATTTGTTTTTCACTGCAGGCAGTTTTATTTAAACGCACAAACTGTGGTAGTCCTTAAACGAGAATATAATTTTAGTGCCGATAATGGTTTAGCCGATACATTGGTGGACAGTTGCTCGCTGTCGACCTCCACCGCGATCACTTCGCCCTTCACATGTTAGGGGAAGCCCTGTGACCAAAAGCAATATAAACGGTCTAATCCTATTAGGGATGCTATACTGGCTCTGCCCTCTGTCTTCAGTCGTCTGCGTCAGAGGCTGGAGTGAAGTGGTCGCCATAGGACAGGGAGGGCTTGGCCTGAAGTTGGGTGGAGATGCCCAAGGCCGGGCTGGGGTAATTCTGGCGATGTAGCAGTTTAAACTGGCTTGTTCCCCAACTTTAAATCTATTCATGGTATAAATGTTAAATCAATACCCCTGTTGGCCATGTGCACACATTATGGCAACCCCAAGAGGCCAGGTTGTGGGGTATAAGTTAAATCCCAATCTGTAGTTCAGAACAAATGTATTCATGGCATAAATGTTGGTGGGGAAAACCATTTTTTTTCCTCACCCTAATATGCCAACCATCTTTCCCGTAGTATCATGTGGTGGCTGCAGCTTTGCTTGTTGGGTAGCTGGCAAGCTGAACAGTGTTGGCATCTGTGTAACAGATGTAACCTCATTGGAAAAGTTTAGTTTGCAAGGTCCTCCCTAATATTGTGTCAAATCTGTGATGCGTCTGGTCACACCTCAGACAGGCTGGTTCGGTTTGCTATTTTAAGAATGTTAGAGCACATTTCTCCTGTGCTTCATGGGCTTGGTTTATTTACGCACACAATGTACTTACAACCTCAGTCTGATGCACATTCAGATACGCCAGAACGTTTTGTTCAATTAAACAATTTTATATTTTAACTGACTTGCTAATGCATTCCTTTACTCATAAATATTAACCTTTAAATCATTTAAAACTACACATTAGTACACATCTCCTCCAAGCTCTCTACTGATATCCTACCAGTAGCTCCTAAAATTGCCAAGTTTTCCTTTTCTCCCTTGAAAGAGTAGTCAATGTAAGTGAAACGCAAGGTGTCTGGAACATCTCAATATCCTTGTAATATAGATAATTTCCAGTAGTATTGGCCAGAAGAATGGTTGACTGGAGAGACCAGTTTATGAATCTCACTGCTGGTGTCTGGAGTAATTTAAAGGTCTGCCTCTGGCTAGGATCATTCTCATTTTGAAAAACTTCACCCATGTATCTCCCATTTGTGTCCAGTTTTCCAATTAAACACTGTTTTAGATCACAACACTTATCCAAAAGACTTTGATTCCCCAATTGCAAATTCACAGGATACCTTCTCCCTGCTCTTTGACCAAGTGCAATTTTGAATGGTCCTTTCTAAACTTGCCTTAAGTCACACAGTAAGCACAGGATCTTATGTAATTGATTTATTTGGATCTTTTGCAATAACCCACATTTCACTTTAGTGCCAAGTGACTTAATGTGCTGTATGCAAATGCCACTAACCTTTGTCCAACTGTCAATTCAGTAATGAGACAACTGTACGTATTGCATTTGTCGCTGGAATTCACCAATAGGATTTAAGGCACTTGCTGCCAGTGAAACCTGAAATGATAGGAACTGCTCTACAAGTTTGTGCTTCTCTTGCTAAATCCAAGCTCCATTAGGACCTGAAGTCATCAGTTTTAAGTGGTTGTGCTCTTGGTTACACTGAGGCCACTGTCAATGAATTAAACGTGTATTGCTAGTAGGTCATGCTTGTAGTGTTCTTATATTTTCCTCAGTGGGGCTGGAACCAGTGGAGGGGAGCATGAGGAGCAGAGCTGGCAGCCCCCAGACCCTGAGCTGACTCAGAAACTCATCACTCAGATCGAATACTACTTGTCAGATGAGAACCTGGAGCGCGATGCCTTCTTGCTTAAACACGTCCGACGCAACAAGCTGGGGTTTGTCAGCGTCAAACTGCTTACTTCCTTCAAAAAGGTACGTCCCTTAACTACCGACTCCCTTGCACAGACAACCATTCAGTTTTAGAACGTGGTTCCCCATTGTCCTGGAACACCAACTCTTAAATTTGTAAATTAATTGAGGCATTAATATAACCATTCTTTCATTTTCAAATTTGTTTTGCTGTCTACAGTCAATGGGTTCAGAAATGCACCCTGAAATACAATTTGAATCACTTCAGTTTTGTTAAACTATTCTCAAACCTGTATGAAGACTTGAATAAGTCACTTGAACACACTTGGCAATTGTAGTGAAATACTGAGTTCTGAAGCCTAGGACATGGGCTGGGTACATGCCATTACAGAAAATACATTTTGTTTTTTGTAGTCTTTTGGCAGCACATTTCACTTAAAGCATTTAATTAACCCAATAGATGAAATGCTGAGGTGTAATAAAAGCTGTAGACCTAGTGGGTCCTGAGAACCAGTGATTTGAGCAAAGTGGACCTAAAGGTAAAATGTGTAACATGCTGGTAATTGAGCCTAAATGCAAGTAGGAACACTTATTCTTAAGGGCACCTACTGCAGTTTGTAAAAGGTGCCTGTTGTACACATTGTGCATCTTCAGTGATCTTGAATGGAGGCAAGGAAATAAGTAATTGTAATCAAGTTTTATTGTATGGCAAAATGAATGAATGGACACTTTCACTTCTGCAGCAGTCCTTACCGTTTTCAGAGTTTGATGGCTGTTCCTCTTAGCAGCAGGAAATGAAACCAAATGCTATCTGCTCAGGTTCGGCTAATCTAATGTAATCTAACTTACATTTTCCATGTGAATGAAAACTGAATGAAGTGACAGTGTGGGGGTCATTGAGTGCACATTGGTTTGTAGTGCACACTTTGATGTAAAAATGGAAAACTCATCTTAAGACTGAGCGTGTTCAAGTGATGTACCGATACCCTAGCAGATGTTGCTTTGAAATAGGAAATGCTTATTGCCTTTAATCTTTCACAATTGATTATCATCAAGGATTGGATACGTTGGAAAGTTTCTAATTTAGAATGAACCTTTCGAATTTAAACACTGCTCACACGTTCAGCGGTACACTTTACATTGCACTGTCCCCATTCCCCAGGTAAAACACCTGACGAGAGACTGGCGAACAACAGCCTACGCGCTTCGGCACTCTGAGCTGCTGGAACTGAACGAGGAGGGAAGAAAAGTGCGTCGCAAGGCAGCAGTGCCAGTCTTTGCCAGTGAGAACCTTCCCAGCCGCATGCTGCTGGTCAGTGAGCTGCACCTGTGGCCTGATCTGTGCCCTTCCCTGGAGAGCGAGGGGAGCTCTGCGGCCCATCAAGAGCGGCTGATGGAGCTCCTCCTCAAAGCCTTCGGGGTGTATGGAGTGATTTCCTCGGTGCGAATTCTCAAGCCAGGCAAGGACCTGCCTCCTGACCTGAAGAAGCTGAGCGGCCGCTATTCTCAGCTTGGCACGGTCGAGTGTGCAATCGTGGAGTTTGAAGAGATCGAGGCTGCTGTTAAGGCTCACGAGGTGATGGCTGGTGAAGAAGAGGGGGGAAGCCTCACAGGGGTCAAGGTGGTCCTGATCGGGACCAAGCCTCCCAAGAAGAAAATCCCCAAGGACCGCCAGCGGGAGGACGGGGGCCAGCGCAAGAGCCGTTCTCTCAACAGCAGAGTGCGGGAGCTGCAGTACCTGGTCGACGACTCGGCCTGCAGTTCCTCAGAAACGGAGAGCAACCCCACCTCTCCCCGGCTGACCCGTAAAACTCGACCGGGCAACAAGCTGAGCCCAGTTGGGGGGGGTGGATACCAACAGAACAACCACCTCAGTCCTGGTGTGTCTCCCCGCTCCAGCCCCTGGAACAGTCCCCGCACCAGCCCCTCTGCCCAGCGCAAGTCCCCACATTCCCGCAAGTCCCCTCTGGTCAGCGAGGGCAGGCTGAGCCCCGAGCCCAGCCGCAAGTGGGCGGACTACTCCTCGGACAGCAGCCTGACTCCCTCTGGCAGTCCCTGGGTACAGCGCCGTAGACAGGTAGCCTCACAGGAGAGCAGCCCTGTTGGGAGCCCGATGCTTGGCCGCAAGATCCAGAATGCTGATGGGCTTCCCCTTGGGGTGGTACGACTCCCTCGAGGGCCTGATGGGACTAGGGGCTTCCACAGTGCTTTGGCTGAGGAGAGGAGCAAGCCCGTATCATGTGCAACCTGATTTAAGGAGGAAGGGAGTGGCGTTTTCTCACGCCAAAAATTGCCATTGCAGAGATCAATACTTCATCGTAGGAGCTTGGAAACTTTGCTTTGTAATTTAATTTGGATGCCATATTTTTGGCTTTTCCTACATGTTTGGTACATTTTTTGTAAGTTTTTTATTTTTATTTTTATTTAAGCAGTTAGGTGAAACTGAAAAGGCATTTATTTTTCTTCATTTAAGACCATGCGTTTCCTAAAAGTGACCATTTTGTATGTGAAATATTGTAAAGGTAGACCGTTGCTAGTGAAATTATTCCAGTTTAATTTAATGTAAAATTGCCCACTTTAATGTCAACACCAGAGAACAAGTTGTAAATGGTATTGTTTTCATACGGTTTGTGAGGTTTGCATTCCAAAAGTTTTGGACTTCATGTAGAAATCTGAACAATTTGGCCGATACCTTGTAAAGGTATAATGTGCAAATAAGCTATAATTGTGGTCCACAGCCCACAGATTTGGCCTGAAAGGGTGTTGCTGGTAATCTCTATTTTGCATGCAATACATCCAGGTTAAGGTTGAGGGTTGTTGCTATGGACTCCTCCCCCTCACTTGTAATATTGTAATCTGCCTTAATATTGAATATCAAGAAATGTCCTTTCATGTGTGTTTTTTTTTTTTTTAACTTGTTTTATTGGTTTTTGCCCTCCAGCCCTTTTATGATCAGGTGGTTTTAAAAGCTGGCTTTTAGGGGGCTGTACTTCATGTAGACTTTGAATGGATGTGTAAGGGATCAGAGGGTCAATGTAGGAACTCTCCCCTGACTTGTGGGCAAGGTTCATCCAAGCTCCCTCCTTATTTGAGAGGTTTTGCACATTCTGGGATTATAAAATGTATATTGTATGTCCCCATGTACAAAATAAAGCACTGAAATGGCATTACTTTTGACTGATTCTTTTGGACACTCTTAATATCTGCCTTAATCAAATGAGCTGTTTTTTTTCAGAAACCCTTTAAAAATGTTTACCCTTTTTCCATATGCTGCCTAAACGGGTAAATTTTTGGAGTAACTGTTCAGAGATCAGTAGTGATGCATACTAATTTATCCTGATCTGAATAATTGAAAGAGCAGATAACGTTCAATCTCTCAAACTGCAGATGCACTTGTCAAAACCTATTGGGTGAGGGCAAAATTCTAGACTAGTGCAAACTCTGGTCTGTGAAACCAGAAAGTCTTGACCAAAAATTGGCTCCCGAAAGTGAGATCGGGAAGTGGTATTTTTTTATTTATTTTTTCTTCCCCCTTTGACTAAATCTGCAGATCAAATTGTAATGCAACTTTCCCTCTTGATTAGAGTACAGGAGATACTGTACCTTTGACACTGCATCACTCAACTTTTCTTTAACTGCTACCTTTGGAAATCTCAAACTTAAGGTTTCTTTCCCTATAGCAAAGTGAGGAATATCTGTGCAGCTGCTGTATGGATTTAATCTCTGACCATGGTGTAAAGTTCTTGACTTTTTTTTTTTTTTTTTTTATTCAATCCCCCTTTCAGATGGTTATGGCTCACAATTTGAGAGGGAGGGCCAGACTAATTACTAGAGTACCTGCTGGTTTTCTTTGCATCTTTAAATCCTCCACACTTCTAAGGAAAAGTAAATGCTGATAAGTTTCACTAGTGAAATTGATTAACAATTGAAGTTTTGGTAGAACAAAACTCAGAAGTGATTTTTATACATTTTATCTAACATTTCAAAGAAAGGAGAAAACCAGACTGGATAATCTGCTGCCCTTTATTAAGCTAAATACACTATGTAAATATAGGGTAAAAATATCTACCTAGAAGTTCCCCTGATGCAATGCATTATCACAGGTTCTCTACTGGATAAATGTCCATAGCAATAATATAGATCTGACTTAAGTATGGAAACTTAAGTGCATGGTGTAAATTCTGAGTCGCATCTTTCAGCTTATAACCCCCTTTTCCTGTGCAAGAACACCACTACACTATCCATTGGACACATTTAAAATGACTGCACTTTCAACAAAGGATTGTGACTGCAATAAAAGGCAGTAGGTAATTGTAGGGTGTCCATGAGTGTAACAAAACTTAGCATTCAATTAATAAATGATAACGCAGGTATGTGAGCAGGAGCGCTGCAAGCCATAAAGTAACATTTGGTCCTTAATGTGTATAATTGGTGACCTCATGCAAAGCAAAAAACAGTCAACCGTCAGATTTCAGCTTTTGAAAACCAACAAGCCAAACATGTTGCAGTATTTGTACCATAGTTCAGCTGCCACACACCGCCTCCACACACACAGCGGCTCTTATTCAGAGCAAACGCCTTCACAAACGTATGTGAAGTTGAAATCATTCAGAAAGAGCTGATCTTCCAGCCTTATAGACCAAACTACCTATAACAGTGTTTCTAGCTACATTTTTAGAAGGACAGAAGTAATACATCTCAATATATGAATTGATTAAAATAATGCAAATTTGAGGAGACAACATGGTATAAGAGGAAAGGACATTATATAATTATAATGATGATAATCATCATGTATAATGATGATTATTATACCTAAACATATAGGCTATGTATTTGTGAGAATATCTGGCATATATGCTGGCTGTCATGCTGGTCCCCAACAAGACCATGGTAGGGCTAAAGGTTGACAACCATCCAGTTCCTTCAAGTGTGTCCTGTAGTGCCATTGCAGGTGCAGAGTACTCCTGGGCTGAAATGACAGCAATTGCTGAGGCTGACAGACACAAATTCAAATTCAATGTGATTTATTGGCATGACCAGAAATAAGTATTGCCAAAGCAATGGTGACAAACAGTTTTGAAACATATACATGTACATTTGCATACATACATACACATATGTATGTTAAACACTGCAATCTATCCCAGTTCCACCTTTGGTCTGTACAGCACTGGCATAGCCCACATGAATGGGTATGGAGCACCTGTGCCATGCGACCAACCAGGTGAGTTAAACTTCTCTGGTATTTGTTTCAATGAAGGCTCTGACCTTGATCAGTATTAAGTGACCAGTGAACAGCTGCTAATGTTCCATGTATGTCTTCCACACTCCTTTTCTCCTGCAGACTACAACATCATGATATGTGGCAAGACTTACTGTGCACTGTAAGATGATCAATGGGCGCCCAACATGTGTGGCCACATGGGATCTGCTGGGTGATGGGAGACTCCCACTAGCACACCTTTGTTGGATGCAGCTTTGACTTTATGGGCACCTTCACTTATACCATTGCCAATAACTGTGAGTGACATGGTGCCTGCCTTTGATATGGAGGCTGTGAATGAGGTCTGTGGGAGCAATCAAATGTCCTATCACCGTGGATCGCTCTGAAATTGGGCTGATCTGGGTAGGATTTTTTTATTTTAATGGAATTAAATTTACTAAATTAGAAAAACTAAATGGTTTGTGCCCTTCCTATGCCAATCCTATGCCCTTCCTATGTCAATCCTAAGCCATTGGGTCAAATTGGTAAATAACTGAGATGCCTACACTGTGCACAATGTAATTAATTATTATACTAGTATAGTATCCGCAGCTTCAAATTACTTCCTTGTGCTCGTGCACATCTGGGCATCCATGGCCAAATGGTCACTCTTGGCCCTGGTCTAGGTACGTAGTCCAACTCAATGCATCTTCCCTTTCTTACTGGTCAACTACAGGGTTGCATACCTGCCCATCACACTTGAAAATGGCAAGGTTGTCGATCGGCCATCATTTAAAACAATTTTGGGCTGACTGTGCAGTATGACTGAGAACACTACCTGGGTGTCAGTGTACCTGGCAGCTATGCTGGTAAAGTGTGTAGCCTGTGTGGCAACTTGAATGGCAACCAGGATAATTACTTTGCCACACCCAGTGGCTCTCAGGTGCCCAATGCAGTGGATTTTGGAAAAGGTAACCAATGTGACCAGTAATGGTTCATGCACAGATGTCTGTCAAGGCAATTGTGAGAGTTTGAAGCCCAGCCTTGTCAACCGTTGGGAGGGGGATGACTTTTGTGGTCTGATCACCAAATATGATGGTCCTTTCCACCTGTGCCACTCGGCCACTGACCCCAAGACATACTTTGAGAATGGTGTACAATGTTAACATGACGGAGGGGTACCGCCAGCTCCAATTGCATTCCCTGGCCTGGAGGCTTAGCTGAGCTTGCTGGCATTGAAGTTTGTGAGTGGTTTTATAGTGGCGCATTTAACATCTGCTGGACAGGGACATTTCTCCTCTGACTGTCGCGTTTCGATTCTATTTACCAGTACAGCACGTGTTAATACAAAATAGTTAGTGATAATAATAAAAACTGTTGTACCACTTCACCATCTTAATAAAAAGAAAATGAAATGTTCTACATCTGTTTGCATTGCTTTCCAATTCATTAAAATGCAAACTTTATTATACAAAGTATATACATCTATATTAGCAGGGGTCGGGGGTGCCTGCAGATCGAGTTCAGCCCGGCGACGAGAGCGGGGTGGAACGTGTGCGCTTGTGCATTAAAGTATCTTTTGGTTATGTTGGTTATTCTGTGTCGAGTTCACTCTCCTCCATGTTTGTTTGTGTTTCTGAATGCAAACATCTGGCACATGTGGAAGAACCGTGAAGAACGTAAAGCGTCGTCCAAATGACAACTAAATAAACGATAGAGCATAATATGAAACGATAGACGTTTTTCTATCGTCACACCATATATATCGTCATATCGCACAGCCCTACTACAAGGCATGCAATGGAAAGGTCGAAGTGTTCCTGTTGTTTAACCTAAAATGCTCCTTATCAGGAGGACAATGAGGTGTTCAATGCCCCACTTTCCCTGGCTGATGGGACGATGTTTTTTTTTTCCTCCCCCAAATTTTGCATACCTCTGTATCACCATGCACCCCTAAGCTCTAGCCATATATAGTCCTACAGACTAAACAAAGTTATATTATCTGTGATAATATCATTTCATTGTCTATCTTTAATCGACTGAGAGCAACAGCCGTCATAATAGATTTTACTTTCCAGTTCCTTTAGCCCTTACGTCTGAATAAAACTAAATGACTGGTGTAAATACACTCATCAACACAGTAGACACATTCTAGACATTTAGAAAAAAATGCTTTATTACAAACATACTTTGTTGAGCACATGGGGTCGCAGATCAGCCCATCTCTGCCTCAGGTCCTGCTTGAGGGAATAGGGTGCAAAGCTGTGATCAATGGCCTGTTCAGACAGAGACCACACAGCCTCTTGGCTCAGGCCAAACGTGGTAGCAGCCAGCTGGTACTCCTGGGAAAGGTCAGTGCTGAAGACTCCCTTATCATCCGTCTGGGTGGGTGGAGAGAAATTAGATATTGAGCTTTAGTATTCGTTATACTATTGTCATGTATATGAAAAATATAAATCACTTGTGTCAGTGCAGGAGATAAAGGCTGGTGGTGGCATGAGATCAGTGCTACAGTGCAACTTACTAGTGTAGTGGAGATGGATTAAATAATTCAAAACTGTACTATAGAATTCATTTTCTTATTTTGAGCTAGACTTGATAGACTAAGGGAATGATGACCTTGCCATGAGAATGAGGATGTCGGACCCCCCCAGTAAGTGGAATGACCCAAGGAGCTGCTGCAAAAGCGGGGTTTGTGGTGGAGGAGGGATGCAAAGTGATGCAAATCTGGGAAAGTGCACTTGTTGATGGTTACTTGTGCTAAGTCAGGTGCGAGATCTCAGATACAAATCTCCATTAACAGAAGTAATTGGCTGTTGTAAAGTTTGGAGGACTTACACACAAGACACAGGGGTGGTCGAGCCGATACCAGTATGGGAAGTGATGCTTCTCGTAGGATGCAACAGTCTGGCCTTTGACATTGGAAGTCAAGCAGAGTTCTGACAAAGAGGACAGAGGAAGGGAGAGGAGGAACATGAGAGGGAGGGAGTTTCCAAATAGTTTAGTAAAGAACCCTAAAACTATAGATTGGACTTCCTTTATTTTATTCATAATAAGCCAACCTTCCTCCAAAACTGTCACCTGTGAAACATTCAACCATGTTTTATTAACGCAGCCCCAGTTCTATATAGCAAGTGATAAAGCACATAGCACAGGTAAGGACACATTTTGAGGAGACTCTGGCCTGCCCTCACACCACTGGGAGAGTGTAGATGAGTCGTCTTACCCAATGGGATGTTTCCCTTTCTCACTGAATCCACCAGCGCCTGGGACCCGCCCACATCCGAGTGCAGGAAGGTGCCGTGGCCAATCCTGTCAGGGGGGAGGGTCAAGAGCAGTTCTGTCTCCTCTTTCTGAGTAGGAACCTGACAGACCAAAGACACTAAATGACAACATGTTGCACACTGAGCAGCTCTATGAGCATAAACAGAACTGAAGAGGCTATATTTTAGGGATGAGAATGAAAGAAGTATTTTCGTTCTAGAGGAAGAGTTGGCTGTCAATTCCAATTCAGTTCTTGCATTGGAGCTGAGAAAGATGTCACAGACCTGGCTTGAGCTCAAGTGATTTTTGAAACTCAACAAAAGCAGCTGACCCCAATACTGTCCAGAGGAGGGTGTGCTTACCTCAGACAGGTGCAACGCCAGTTTCAGTCCATCACTCTTGGCTTTCTGTAGCACAGGCAGGAAATCCTTTCCATGGCCTGCCTTTAGAACAAACATTAATTTATTTGCTGAACATTTTGGCAAATAGTAGATCATATAGGCCAACTAAGACATCTCTGCATATTAAAAATGCGAACGAACTAACAACTTGAGCTCCAAAACCTGAGAAGGCGTGATATGAAAGCAACAGATGGTATCCAGAAGTCATAATTCTTCATGTGTTCGAATAGTCATCATATAATCACTACAAAAGAGACAAATTTAGAATGTAATGGTACACAGGATATAAATCACTGACTGTTGGATCCCCACTGAGGTCCAGCCCAACCACCAACCCATCACTGGACAACAAAAAGTCTTCTGCCATTTTCTCAGTTTCCATGGCAACATCTGGTCCATTCCTCCTGTCAATGGCCAGTAAAAATCTGCAAAATACACAGAAATGCATTTTTTGTTAGGACAGTAATCCAATTTCTTTTATAATTCCCAGTAACGTAGTTGCCACCTTAATGAGAGTGAGTTAGTTTCTGCTTTGATCAAACATTGTCAGTATGACTAAAGCCTAAGTATGAAAAATCCATAAAGCTATTCATGCCGCACAGACATAAAACAGGACACACTGATTTATGGAGCCCATTTTCACAGTAATGTTAGAAATTTCAGTTTCCACTACTGTTAACATATACGAGCCAGGCCATGGTGAAGAATATAATCTTTTACTTCACCTGACTTCAATGTCCAAGTCTTCCTGTTTACACTGTCTAATGGCTGCGATGACTGTCTCCACATACTTTCTCTTTGTCAGTCCTGTTAGAAGAAATACGGCAAAAGTTTAAACTCCTGGTTTTGATTTCCACTTCTCACAAACTCTATGTTAAGTCTACAAATAATTTATATTTTAATTATAAAACTATGGCTTATAAATACAAATATATGTACAAGGTACCGGCTTGCTTTTCTTCCCGAGGAGTGCTCCTCAGCTCCAGGTATTTCACTCCATCTGCTGCAAACTCTTGTATCACATCTCTGGTAACCTAACACAAGAATTAATATTAAATACTCACAGTCCAAATATAAGATCCCACCACGAACCAATATTGTAGTGGAGACAATCCTGAAGTGCATTATGTTAAATGAATGATATAATCCAAGAAATAAGTATAATAATAATAATTTGCTCACTCCTTGTTTCAATTCTACAATAGTTATAGAGTGTATGTCTTCAGATTGTTCTTTGACTTATATTTCATTGGGAATTTGTTTTAAGCTCAACTGCTCTTCGTATTTAAGAGGACAGAAAGCAATCGGTGAAATGTGATCCGCTAGGCGAGAAAAGACAATGATGGCTGTACCGTAAAGAGGTCCTCCTCTGTGACAATTAGCTGATGGATAACTTTGAACACCTGAAAACACCTGCAATAAAAAATGAAACATTTACCTTACACATGTGTTACTGCAACAGAGACAAAGACAAAGAGTTTTTAAATGTTTGTTTGTGTGCTGCTTGTGCTTTTTAACCTTGGCTATTTCAATCAACTAAGATTACAACAGTCCCCATGCAGTGCAATCTTAAATTAATTAACTTTTTGATGATTGTTGATGGTTTTGTAATATGCTTGTGGATCTTTACATTTCATGAACACAGTCTCGATGTATCTGTATTTAATTTTGAGACCCCCAGGGATGCCCAGCACTAGTGCCACCCACTCGGCCAATGTCCTGTGCTGCCCTTTCTGGATGGCAGTCATGTGGTGCTGGATGTTGAGGTGCGGCTTCAGGGCGATCAGTCGCTCCATGGTCTGCGCGCTGATGGAGCCATTGAGGTGAGCATGGAGCTCCTGGAAGAAGAAAAAGTGCAATCTTTTACTGATTCTGAGCCATTGTAACAAACTCATCATATAGGCAACCTAAACTGCCGTTATTCATGTATTGTGCTTTTTGGTAGATATTTTACATGAACCGTGACACATTAGCGTATCAGATTTCTCCAAAAGTTGTTTTGATTATGTATACGTCACTTCCTAGTGGCACTTTTCTCTCTCCCTCTTCCCAGCCGTCTGCACATGGGAGGACGCGCTGAATCCAGTGGTTTTCCCGATATATCATCCCAAACAACTGGTTATTGTAGCTTTATGATCATGAGAGAGAAACACTGACACCTCTCTGTTTGCATCCTGCATGTGTGTCTTGGTTGTCTGTTGCGGCTTCGCGCTAATGCCGACTTATTTCCACTACGACGTGCGCGGGTCGATGTTTACCACTTTTGGGAGCTGTCGGTAAAACGGACGGACTTCCTCCTGCATGTCGCCCCTGTAAGCCGGTTCTGCTGTAGACGGATCAGTGCGCATCGTATCAGCGCCGTGTGTCGCCGTCAAATCACCCCGTCCGTCCTTAACTCTCGAACCCGAGTTCCTACCCTGAGAACAGGCGGCATGACGTCACCGTGGATCGCTCGTTATTCAATATTATGCATGATTTAATATGGTCATTGAATGGTTGGCAACTAAAAAAAATGCCGATTCATGAAATTTAACTAATTTTTATTTATCAGCAAACACGAGGGAAAAAATATAAAAATAGATGTATAGTACAATGTAGGTTATTTAACTGATGATTTACGTTAAAGCATGATAAATCCATGCAGGGTAGGTAAGCAAAACAATGGTTGCTAGATTGTGAAGAAATTATATTTTATTTAAATAACGAACTGACTTGAAATGTACACTAGTGGCTACATTGTACCAAATATCTAACCAAACCGAGAAGTTTAGAGGATGTTTCATTGTAACGTTACGCAGTTATGTAAACCCGTTGTGTGTGTGTGTGCGCACAACAAGAAACAATTCAGTATTGTACATATAACGTGCCATTATTTTCTCAGAAATTCACACTTTAAATGAAAACCTACTGCTCAAAAGCCACATTTGGTCTTGAAAACGAAATTGTTCAGTGCAGTTACCTCAGTTGATGTTTTTCACTCCAGAGAGAGACTGATTGCTCTTCCAAGGCGATTGCATTGGGACAGAATACAAAATGGATATTGCTGTGCTGTGTCTTTATTCTAACAAGGTAATATAATATGTATTTTTCTAGGCTTATTTAACTGGCAAAATGTATTGGTAATTACAAAAACACAATAATAAAGCAGACTCACATTTACTTTCTATTAGTTTACTTTTCAATATCTATCAGCAATATGAAAACAACTTTTTTTTTTTTCCTATGAATTCTCCAAGTTTCTTTATACTATTTTCTCCAGTGGGATAAACCAAACCAGCATAATTCATAGCAATGATATTGATTTGATTGGTTGTCTATTTGTGGGAATTGGCTAATTGTTTTTCTTGTTAGTCTGAGAGAACTCTGTCATAGAGCTCACTGGTCTGCAGACAGTACAGTGAAAGCTGTGACAGTATTTTTTCCAAGGTGTAATAGAAATAAATACTTAGAAAAAAATAGATAGAAAAAAATAATTTCTTTAGCCAATGTTAAATGAAAAATAAATGGTCAAAATGTATACAGAACTACAGAAAAAGTAGTTGACAAACTGCATAAATCATGCATTCCCAAAAAGCATCACCATGAGCCATCCCATTACACATTTTTGCTCTTTAAATTACACACTGTTGTATGAATTTATTTTATATACCATTTCTTTATAATACAAAATCATTTTAAATAGCACTTCACATAACAGTAAACCCAGAACAGTTATGCCTCAGAAAGCAAGTCTCTCCCATTGACCAGCACTGTCCTGCTATAAATATATTTATACACATTTTATTTTGTTTTATACATTTTTGCACTTTGTTCATCACCATCTGCAATGTTAAATGTTGGGTTTGACACACTTTTGACTGTTTAAAAGGAACAATTACAAGAAACCATGTGTTCTGGGTTCAAAATTACAGACAAACAGCATTCCAGTCACAACTCAATCTTACTTACAAAACAGCTTTCCCACTTTTTAAGTGGAATTATATCCCCCTTTATTTTCTTTACAATACAGACCAATTCTCAGGAGAGGAATCTTGCATTTTGACCTTTAAATAGTTCCCCATTTGCTGCCCAGCAGCATACAAGCCTGACTTCAACAGTCTTGCCCAAACCTCAGTCTTACTTGGCATCAGACACACACAACATTAAAAGGGGAAAAGGTGGCTTGAGACCAGTTTTCCAGCCTGTAAACCATAACAAAAAAAACAAAGAAAATAAATTTAAACAAATCTATCGTCCAAGATTATACCATCTAATCTCCTTTGTTTATAAACATTGGAAACATTCCTCCTTATGTTATCTGAAAACCAAAATAGTGCCAATAATGAGACGATTTATAGGAATATATACACACTACAGAGACTGTATAGTTTCCCCCATGGCTGGAGAGAAGAGATCCCAGTGGCTGAAGACTACAGATGTGCGACACCAGTGCCCTCCAGACTGGACACCACAGAATTCCTTCAGTTTGGGATTTGCTTATACCCAGTCTTCCCCTCATTCAAAATGACATTGACAATTTAGTGTAATCCCACCTTGCTTGAGTCTTTCAAAGTAGATTTTGAGCAAAGTTCTAAATACAAATAAAAAAACTTCCTAATGCATGAAACATTTTTTTTTTCTTCAGTAGGATCAGCAGCAACAAAGAGGGAAAAGCTTGTGGGGGGGGCAAAGTCTGGTCTGTGTGGTGGCATCTCTTCAGCAGAGCCCGTATAAGTGAAAGGATTGGGATTGTGAGTTGTGATCTCAGACAGCCAATGGCTTGGCTTTTAACCAGCAAGATCAGATGTACAGTGATCCATCTGCTGGTCCCACATAGCCAACCCCAATGAGTAGCACATCTATCAGGGTCCAGATCCCCAAACCTCCAAAACTGAAGAGCTTCCCAAGGCCTTCCCGCCATTGGCCCAAGTAGAAACGGTCTGCACCAAAGCCTCCAAGAGTTATACTAGATAGAGAGGGAAAAACAGAAGATTATTTGGAATGTAGAGAGCATGTATGCTAAGGCTAATAAACAATGATTGGCTATGCTGTGGATTTAATGTTTGATTGTGATAAAATTTTGTTCACAGAAGTACACTGAACCAAAGATTGAGAGAAGCCCAAATGCATATTTCTCCAACTGTCTGGTGGAAAGTGGAGGAATATAATCTGGTTTTGCCATTAAAGGTTGTCCATTTCAGACCACTTGTGTTGTAATGCCAGGGTGGTTTTACATCTTTCCAGACTTTGAAGTGCAATGACTAGATTTTTCAATTTTGAAATCCATAAATCTTTCTCTTTCAAGCACTCAAACAATTTCCTCAAATGTAGACAAATTTGGTGTCCATTACTTTTGAGATTTCTTCTGGAAATGAAGACATCACACCTTCAACCCCCCCCCCCCCCCCCAGGTTTCCAACACATACACACAATTCTGTGACTTAGTAATATACCCCATTGCTTATATTTAGTACATTAATTTGACAAAGTAAGAAAATAAAATGTTTCAATAAATGTAAATATTAGTATTAAAATGGTTTCAGACCACTTTTAATTTAAATGTTTTAAAGAATATTGTAGGCATAAACATAATATAAACTTTCAAGCATTTAGTGTCTTATTAGATTCCAGTCTTTACCACTTCCCTTTGTCTCACTGTCCATTGCACACAATAAAAAGTTACAAAATGAGGACAAAGAGGATTGATTAATTCAGGGTTTGGGGTCCTCCCCCATAAGATTTTGCCCAATACTGAGTCATTTCGAAGTCGAAAATCCTTGCTCAAAATCTCCATGAAATCAGGCAGATGTGGACTCAAAGATATCTTTGCTTCACAACCACATATCACCAGCGACAAATCACACATCAACCGACATTATGCAGGCATTATTACTTGTCAATCACAGATCTATTTCGGTGGAGTACTGTAACTGAAACGCGTTCCACCACTGATGTAGCAGTTTCTAGGTGAATACAAGCAATGGCACTGTGCCCCCCCTCCCTGGTCATGTGTATCACTTTTATATTTTGGAGACGAGGTTGAAATATGTCCACACTTCAAATGATCCACAGATCAGCTTTTTATTAATAGAAATCAGTAAAACAACAGAATACATGCGTTTTTGACGAGTACAAAGTGACAATCTTGCCCCAGTCCAGAACATGTATAGAGACACCCGAACCGGGAATCTGTGAGCAATCAATCAATCAACTAACTAACAGGAACCTGAGCTCTATATAGGACATGCCATATTAATACGTAACATCCTATGTGCTCTGCTTTGTGCTGGAGAACAAAATCTACTGCTTCTTTCTTATTTTTTTTCTAAGCATCACTAGCTGGATAGGTTTCTTTATTGAATGTCACTGTAGGTTTGAAACATCAAAGCTGGGAGCAACTGATTTTTGAAAATGTGGGACAACTTGTCAAAGTGTTTATAGAATAAAAGTGCTTATAGAATTACAGGTAATACAATGTATAGCAGCAGGGTTGTTGACAGGTGGTGTTGTTAGCGGATTGTCGATCATGAAAGATATTTACCTCAGTGCCAAAGCTGTGGACCATTTGTAACCCCCTGTCCAGTTGCAGTACAGCCTTTTGGGGAAAGAACGCTTCCCTATCAAGGAAATAGTCTCATTAGATTTGTATAAAATGAAATGACAATAACAAGGCCATGTACTTCTTGGCAATCTCAGTATAGATTATCCCTAAAATCAAGAAACACTTCTCTGCTCTTGTCAATTTCATTATGAGTACATGTGAGAAAGACTTTAGAAAGACTCACTAGTGCAAAGATGATGAAACATAACCAAATGGTCTTAACTATACACAAAAATGCATTCATTGCAGCTCAATCAAGATAAAAAAAACTGTTATGGAGATATAAACTTTTGATGGAGGCTGAAAAGTCAAACAGGTGAGATTTTAGGATGTTACTTAACAGGAATAGTCTGGTCATGCCAAGATGGGGAGACAGTCATTTACCCAGACAGTGAACGTGGTCCATGACGTTGCAGGTGGCGTTGTATCGTTTCCGAGGGCAGGCGACAGTCATGCAGCTGGTGGAATTGGTGCATCCGTACTGGGAGGGGGGCAGCTGCCAGCAAAACTGACATGTCATGTTGAGGGAGAAGTTGGTCCTCTGCTGTCCGTTTTCCCCCTGTAGGACAAAATGAGCCCCAGATGAGACACAGACGAAAAAGACGCTCTAAAATCATCCCCTGGCTAAAATTAATACTTTCAGACAAACCACTCATTTGAGCCGTTACTTAGCGGACTAATTCGGTAGGAATAGGATGTTTAGGTGCAGACACATGTTCAGACCACAGTGACAGACTTGTTTTAAAAGCACGTGTGCAATGCTTTTGTTAGCAGACCACACTTTACATTGATAGAGTACATTTCATACTATGTTTATAGTTAAATTCTTAAAAACTTACATTTGAAAAGTATACAATATATTTGAAAAGTTAATACAAATGATAATGCTGTATCGTGAACTGATACTGTATAATTAGTAAAGTTAATACTTGTTAACCTACAGTTAGGTAAATTCCAATGCATATACTGAAAACATATATATGGACCTGTCCAAGAGTCTCAATAAAATGAGTGGGTTAATTTGAGAGGGAACGTAGAGTAAAGGCTTAAACCAGTGCTCTTTCCTCTATTACTCAGAGCTTAGCTTTTTTTTTATTTTTTTTTATGTTGTTTTATTTTTTGCATTAACCTTTCTAAATTCTTGATTTCTCTGGATATATTATTTTTTGATTATATTTCTTCATAGTCCATGGGCTGTAAATATTAACTATAACTTTGTGGACTCTCCATACCATGTGATCACTGTAAATAGACCGCACTGTCAGAGACCATACCTTTTTTTCTGTGTGTCTATTGACAATTTTTCATTCTGCCTGGACTTCTCGTCTCAACTACCCACATCAGCATCTGCACACTGCCCCACAAGAAAGAGATACAGGCTCTAATATTTCTGCTTGTTACTCACTATGCAGTGGATGCCTTGTTTGACTTGGCACTGGAAAATTACTGGTTTGCCGTAGGTGCAGTTGTGGTGCTCACTGCAGTTAATGCAGGCGGCCGGCAGCTTGGAGCACAGCCCTCCACTTGGACATATTTCAGGGTAGCTGGGTGCATCTGTCACTTGTACTGCAGGGGAGACAGTTTGCATTAATACAAGCAGGTTTCTGTGGAGACTCCAGATTCTTAACACTGAAATTCATACTACACTGAACATACTTCCACAGCTATTGCTTGGAGAAAGACTTTTCAAACCTTTTCAACTAGAGGATACTTGTGTCCGGAGGAACTCTGATTTACTGCCACGTGACACTTCAGTTAAATATTAAATTAATGACATTTCAATCGGCAGAAAATACAAGGTATCTGTCCTCCATTCTTTTTCTTTTCTCTATACATAGGCTACATCATATTGTGTAGCTTTATCAATAACTTTTAACAATTATAGTCCATTCTTAATGCTGAAAGTTAGTGTCCTCACCACTGACAGCAGCAGAAGGGGTGGGGTTGCTGAGGATTGAACTCTGTTGAGCTTCTCTTTCATAGAGAGGTTCGTGGCCAGCATGAGGGGAGCTCAAGTAACCTGCAATACAGACGACAGTCAACACACAAAGCCTTCTCGCACAGAAAGGATATCTTGAAACATGTAGAAATCTCTGGTCTTTGGCTGCTTTCCCCCTTTTCATAGTTTTTTTGTTAAGGTTTAGATTTTAAATAGGCCTGAGTGGCATGGCATAATTTATACTAAAAGAAAAATAAGCTTATCCTTTTAAATCTCCCCCACTCCACTGCATTTCAGATGAGCCAAATGTGACTAAGAAAAGGAAATTCCTCTATAACACCACAAAAAAAAGTAAATGTACCCAGTTTTTAAGAGATTTTCAGCAGCTGAAATTGTTGAAATGCATTTCAGCAGACCGTTTCTGTTGCCCCGTTTTTTGTTTTTTGTTTCATGTGCCTAAATGCAGTTTGATTTTAGTTGTGAGACTGGGGAAGATGTCACAACTTCCACAGATCTCAGATGAGCAACTAATTTAAGCACCAACCTAAAATAAATTACAGAAGCAAAACCCACCCTTAAACACACACACTTGTGTGGGATAATGTATGCAATGCCAGCACCTCTAGTTCTACATCGCTATAATGTAGTGTAGAACCATGATGAGGGGGTAATGATAATATTTATAACTACATAGTTACAAGCTGGATACAGTATACAATAATAGTTATTCACTTACAACCGTTTTGTCGAATTACATCGTAACGTTTGTATTATTTGTATTACCTTAAACAAACGAAAACGTATGATATGCAACCTAATGTATCACTCGGGGCTCAGCATCCGACAGTGTGCACTGGGGAGAGCGGTGGCTTGTTTACAAGGCTATGTTGTCAGTCGGAGTTGTGGGGACATCACAAAGGGAGTGACAGAAAGACTGAATCTAGCTGAAGTACATTATACGACCCAGATGCCTATCCCCGTGGACCTCACCGTTAACAGGTTGGAGACAGCAATCCAGAGCCAAAAGCACAATTATCCCATGGACTTTCATAACGCAGCGCTCTCTCTCCGTCCTTCTCCACGTACAGTGCGCAGCCATCATGAAGCGCGTACTCTGCACTTCCTTACTTCCTGCTTTCCGGGTTTCCTACGTAACTCCGCACACTAAAGTGACGTCGATTTAAAGGGCCCGATTACATTTTACATTACATTACATTTTGGCATTGTGGGGATTTCGTGGATGGTACTTCTTCTTTGAGGCACCAGTATGGGCAGTACTGGGTGGATACATGGGTTTTCAACATTCACAGGCACCTGTCCCCAGTTCAGTCCAGCACACAGGGGCATGTTTGTCAATTTTGGGGCCCCAATTCAAAGCTCAATTTAGGGGTCCCTCCACCTTTACCTGTCATGACAATTTTAGCATCACCACACACACCAGTGTCTGCCACAGTCCTGTGTCATTATAAGGGTGGGCTTGAGTATCCTCAGTGCACTCGAACTAAAGTTAAAGGATTGTGAAGGATTTTCTAACCTTCTAGAACTTCTTCACTTTGCCGTCTTTCACTGACTGAAGCTGGCAGAGTTACGGTGGCTCAAATGCAGTCTTGGATTCAAGGCCGGGACTCAAAAGGCCATGCCAAGGTCGAGGCCGGGGGCCTTTTAGGGCAAGGCTGGTCACGGTCAATGATAAGAACATTTTAAAGGTCACAGTGATGCAGTTTATCAATTGGGTTAGATGTAGACAGTTTAAATAAAATGTGTACAACTGTAAAAGAGCTATTTTCCAAAATGTAAAGTACAGTAAATGTAAACACTTTAGTCCATCAAATTAAATGTTGACCAGATAGAAATTCATTCAACCCACACTGCTCACAAGATACACCTGCATTTTACACAGTTGCACTCTGAGAAAAGCTCGTCTCCCATTCTTGCTCTGGATGATCGCATTTAAGCAGTAGTTAGAAAGCTTGCATATGTTGTAGCAAAATAAAAAATAAAATAGCTAATCAATGAAAAATATAAATAAATTCATAACAATACTTTAGATTACTGTAAAAATAATAATAATAATCAATAAGAGTAATATTTGTCATTTCATTCCCATTTCTCTCTTTATAAAATAATTGCATTTATTAATTGGACTATATCCAAATTCAACAAAATTACATTGGCATTGTATTATTATATTGATGGTACTTGCATTGCAATATAACATTATCATCATATTATTATTATCAGGAAATCGAATCATATGGTGTCTTATAACTCTTTTCTAGTAGTACTGCAGTTATTGTAATTGTCTCTGACACTTGCCCTTACTAGCACTAAAGTTATTGTATATTGTAATGTATCATGTTTCATACCTTGCAATTATTATATTCTTTATGTATGTCACGATTACCCTTGGGGAGCTCAGGATCAGGGGACCCAAGTGCAGAGTGTGGTCAGACAGGTGCGGGTCGAGGGCTGGCGGATCAGGGCAATGGAGGCTAGACAGGGACGTGGTCGTGGTCACGGGCGATGGTCGTGGGATCAGGCAGACAGACAGGCAAAGGCGAGATGGAGTCGTAAACGGGAAGACAGGCAGGAGGTCAAGGGAACACGGGAAATCCAAGGCACAAGGAGTACAGGGCTATGGGGAACAAGTCTAGAACAGGCACTGGGACAATGCTCGGGATTGCAGTAGGAACTGACAAAACCTTGCCACGACTGAGGGAAGTGAGGGGATTATAAAGGGAACAGAAACCAGGTAGGGAGGTGCAGGGCGAATGGGAACAGAGGGATAGAACAGGAGTGCACATGGGTGACCGGAATGTTAATAGACAGAGTGACGAGAGCTGGGAGAAGGCCGGGAATTGTCGGCCCCTAGTGGGGATGGATGGGGAGCGCTAAGGGACCATGACAATGTATATTTTGTATTTAATTGTAAATCGCCCTGGACAAGGTAATCTGTTTAGGAATAAATAATGATCATTATTAGATTAAAAAACAACTCCATTGTGACTATCAGATTAGATATATATACTGAGCAAAAAAAGAAACATCCCTTTTTCAGGACATTGTATTTTAAAGATAATTTTGTAAATATCCAAATAACTTCAGAGATCTTTATTGTAAAGGGTTTAAACAATGTTTTCCATGCTTGTTCAATGAACCATAAACAATTAATGAACTTGCACCTGTGGAACGGTCGTTTAGAAACTAACCGCTTACAGATGGAAGGCAATTAAGGTCACAGTTATAAAAACTTAGGACACTAAAGAGACCTTTCTACTGACTCTGAAAAACACCAAAAGAAAGATGCCAAGGGTCCCTGCTCATCTGCGTGAACGTGCCTTTGGCATGCTGCAAGGAGGCATGAGGACTGCAGATGTGGCCTGGGCAATCAATTGCAATGTCTGTACTGTGAGACGCCTAAGACAGCACTACAGGGAGACAGGAAGGACAGCTGATTATCCTCGCAGTGACAGACCACATGTAACAACACTTGCACAGGATTAGTACGTCCGAATATCACACCTGCAGGACAGGTACAGGATGGCAACAACAACTGCCCGAGTTACAGCAGGAATGCACAATCCCTCCATCAGTACTCAGACTGTCCGCAATAGGAGAGAGAGGCTGGACTGAGGGCTTGTTGTAAGACAGGTCCGTACCAGACATCACCGCCAACAACATCGCCAAAGGGCACAAACCCACCTTCGCTGGACGTGATTTCCTGCAAGACAGGAATGTCAGTGTTCTGCCATGGTCAGCGAAGAGCCCGGATCTCAATCCCATTGAGCACGTCTGGGACCTGTTGGATCGGAGGGTGAGGGCTAGAGCCATTCCCCCCAGAAATGTCTGGGAACTTGCAAGTGCCTTAGTGGAAGAGTGGAATAATATCTCGCAGCAAGAACTGGCACATCTGGTGCGGTCCATGAGGAGGCGATGCACCGCAGTATTTAATGCATTTGGTGGCCACACCAGATACTGACTGTTACTTTTGATTTTGACCCCCCCTTTGTTCAGGGACACATTATTCCATTTCTGTTAGTCACGTCTGTGAAACTTGTTCAGTTTATGTCTTAGTTGTTGAATCTTTTTATGTTCTTACAAATATTTACACATGTTAAGTTTGCTGAAAATAAAAGCAGTTGAAAGTGAGAGAACGTTTCTTTTTTTGATGAGTATACATTATAATCAGGAAGACAAAATTATTAGAGTTACATAGTTATGAACAGAAGACCAAATACACTATAGACCAGGGGTTTTCAAACCGGTCCTGGAGTACCCCCTACCCTGCTGGTTTTTGTTTAAACCGAGGTCTTAATTGTTTAACTGGATCCTTAATTGAACTAACAAAGCAATATACAGTTAAATTAAGTAATTAAGACCTCAGAACAAAAACCAGCAGGGCAGGTTGTACTCCAGGACCGGTTTGAAAACCCCTGCTATAGACGACTCTTTTTGTTTGATTCAATTTGCTTCAACTATATGTATCTATACAAAATGTAGTAGGCTATATACATATGTGCTCAAATTTGTTGGTACCCTTACAGCTCATTGAAATAATGCTTCACTCCTCCTGAAAAGTGATTAAATTAAAAGCTATTGCATCATGTACAGTGAGGGAAAAAAGTATTTGATCCCCTGCTGATTTTGTACGTTTGCCCACTGACAAAGAAATTATCAGTCTATCATTTTAATGGTAGGTGTATTTTAACAGTGAGAGACAGAATAACAACAAAAAAATCCAGAAAAAACGCATTTCAAAAAAGTTATAAATTGATTTGCATGTTAATGAGGGAAATAAGTATTTGACCCCTTCGACTTAGTACTTGGTGGCAAAACCCTTGTTGGCAATCACAGAGGTCAGACGTTTCTTGTAGTTGGCTACCAGGTTTGCACACATCTCAGGAGGGATTTTGTCCCACTCCTCTTTGCAGATCCTCTCCAAGTCATTAAGGTTTCGAGGCTGACGTTTGGCAACTCGAATCTTCAGCTCCCTCCACAGATTTTCTATGGGATTAAGGTCTGGAGACTGGCTAGGCCACTCCAGGACCTTAATGTGCTTCTTCTTGAGCCACTCCTTTGTTGCCTGTGTGTGTTGGCTGTGTGTTTTGGGTCATTGTCATGCTGGAATACCCATCCACGACCCATTTTCAATGCCCTGGCTGAGGGAAGGAGGTTCTCACCCAAGATTTGATGGTACATGGCCCCGTCCATCGTCCCTTTGATGCGGTGCAGTTGTCCTGTCCCCTTAGCAGAAAAACACCCCCAAAGCATAATGTTTCCACGTCCATGTTTGACGGTGGGGATGGTGTTCTTGGGGTCATTCCTCCTCCTCCAAACATGGCGAGTTGAGTTGATGTCAAAAAGCTCGATTTTGGTCTCATCTGACCACAACACTTTCACCCAGTTCTCATATGAATCATTCAGATGTTCATTGGCAAACATCAGACGGGCCTGTACATGTGCTTTCTTGAGCAGGGGGACCTTGCGGGTGCTGCAGGATTTCAGTCCTTCACGGCCTAGTGTGTTACCAATTGTTTTCTTGGTGACTATGGTCCCAGCTGCCTTGAGATCATTAACAAGATCCTCCCGTGTAGTTCTGGGCTGATTCCTCACCGTTCTCATGATCATTGAAACTCCACGAGGTGAGATCTTGCATGGAGCCCCAGACCGAGGGAGACTGACAGTTATTTTGTGTTTCTTCCATTTGCGAATAATCGCACCAACTGTTGTCACCTTCTCACCAAGCTGCTTGGTGATGGTCTTGTAACCCATTCCAGCCTTGTGTAGGTCTACAATCTTGTCCCTGACATCCTTGGACAGCTCTTTGGTCTTGGCCATGGTGGAGAGTTTGGAATCTGATTGCTTGATTGCTTCTGTGGACAGGTGTCTTTTATACAGGTAACGAGCTGAGATTAGGAGCACTCCCTTTAAGAGAGTGCTCCTAATCTCAGCTCGTTACCTGTATAAAAGACACCTGGAAGCCAGAAATCTTGCTGATTGATAGGGGATCAAATACTTATTTCACTCATTAACATGCAAATCAATTTATAACTTTCTTGAAATGTGTTTTTCTGGATTTTTTTGTTGTTATTCTGTCTCTCACTGTTAAAATACACCTACCATTACAATTATAGACTGATCATTTCTTTGTCAGTGGGCAAACGTACAAAATCAGCAGGGGATCAAATACTTTTTTCCCCTCAATGTATACTTGCATGCCTTTGGTATGTCATAGAATAAAGCAAAGAAGCTGTGAAGAGATTAATTATTGCTCATTCTACAAAGATATTCTAAAATGGTCTGGACACATTTGTTGGTACCCCTTAGAAAATATAATAAATAATTGGATAATAGTGATATTCCAAACTAATTAGTTTATTTAATTAGTATCACACGTCTCCAATCTTGTAATCAGTCAATCAGCCTATTTAAATTGAGGAAAGTAGTCACTGTGCTGGACCAGAGAAGAGATCAGAAAGAAAATAGTAGACAAGTATGGTAAAGGTAAAGGCTACAAGACCATCTCCAAGCAGCTTGATGTTCCTGAGACAACAGATGCAAATATTATTAAGAAGTTCAAGGTCCATGGAACTGTAGACAACCTCCCTGGGCATGGCCACAAGAGGAAAATTGACCCCATATTGAACAGAAGGATAGTGCGAATGGCAAATTTCACACAGCAATGACGCAGTGATGCAGATGGAACTGGCTGGTGCTTATTCTGCTCGGTGATATTCTTGGTTGTTGCATGGTGGGGCTAACACGATTCTTGGTGGGGCTGTAGCCCAACCAAGCCATACCCAGCTGCGGCCCCTGCCCAAAACACACAGCTAAAAGCACATAAGAATTGATAAGAACAAAACATTGGACTGTTCTGAAGTGGCGTTCTATGAGTCCTGATTCATTGAACATCTACAGGAAGAGCTGAAACTTGCAGTCTGGAAAAGGCACTGGAGAACTGGAGCAGTTTGCTCAGGATGAGTGGGCCAAACTACCTGTTAACAGGTGCAGCAGTCTCATTGAGAGCCTCTAAAGGTTGTGCAACAAAATATGAGTTTGAGGATCCCATCATTTTATGTCCATTTTCATTTGTTTTATTATTTACAATATTATGTTCAAAAACAAAATCAAAAGCAAAGTCTGATTTCTATTAAATATGGAATAAGTAATGGTGGATGCCAAAACGGATTTTTCAAAACGAGCGCATAGGCTACATAAACATGAAAAAACGAACTTCACACAATAAACTGTGTAAACTGGTGTATATATCGTTATGCACATATCTTAGCAGACGTATAAAACAAATAATGATAATGTATGAATATGTGATGTATAGAAAATCACGTGTTTCAGCAATCAACACGATCGTAACCTTCACAATAATTAATTTTATTACAAAGCCCTGTATAAGCTGTATAATATATATTTTTTTCTTTTTGTTGTTTTGCTTTAGTTTTCTTTTTCTTCCTGTGCACTGACCAGCTGGAGTTTGCATGTGTTGCAACAAAACTGATAAATTACATCTAATGTAGCTCAACACAATAACATTTTTAGAAAACTTATTAATTTAAAAAAGTAAAATTTGCAGTTTTCAGTAAGAGAAATTACATGTGAGCAATTTTAAACACCAAGTCCTCGAAGTCCTCGGAACGAGTCTGCACCCCCGAGGCCAAGGCCTAGCACGAGACCCAGAAAACTGTCCTCGACCATGCTAACATGCTTAATTACACTGTTCTTATAAGTAACTAACATGTAGTTAATGAGTATCTACTATGTTAATAAACTGTAATTTGGGAGACCTACTGTAAATTGTTACCATATATACATAGTTCCGAGCAGTTCCTGGTTTCCAATATCATAATTTCGAATCAAAGCTTAGGAAAGTAGTTGCAGGGAAGGAGTTTTGACAGATTGCCGTGTCTTGTGACAAAACTACCCTTACCCACATTCAGAAGCATCCACCTCTACCACAAAAAGCAATGGAAGGATCTGGGCGTTTCAGAAAAGGTGGTCACCTTTCTTTTCTTCAGAAGACTGCCCAGATCTCCGCTCCTCATCATTCAATCCATCTTTGTCGAATTTAATGAATATCTCCACCTTCCAGGTTCCCGTATCCGCACCTGAATCCACACCCCGGTTATATTCCCTGGTGTACCAGTGTTACAACATTATATGTATTACATATACATATAAGTTTACATATAGTCTAATTAAAATAATCAATTGATCACTTAGCTATGAATACATTTGGATGCCATTGTATAAATATAAATACGTTGAGACAAATACTGTTGTGAGACAGGTTTTATGATGTTACCACCTGCTGAGGCCATCCTGGCAGGTGTATGCAATACTCAGGGCTGACACACGGGAACCTGCCCCCACACCCCACACCATGCCCTCCAAAACCCTGATCATGACAGTTATGTTTGTCAGGTTGAGCACACAGTGACTAAAAGTTAAAGCTAAAGACTTGCAAGCTTTCTGCGACCTCTATTTTCTAGTTTACTTGTATATTTGAACCTCTTCCTTTCACTATGTTTAATAATTAATTTATCTGAACCTGACCTTGTTTCTTTTCCATTTCAGGTGGTTGGAATTTGGATTGTTAGCCTCATTTAGTGTGTCCTGACTATAATCCTAATGTGTAAGTACTGTGGATATTCATGTGCCAAATCTGAGAAAATAAAAAGTGCAAGAGCAAGTGTCAGAGACTGTAATTTAAGACAGGACATATTTCCATACCAACAGTAATGCAAAATATTCCTCTAACATTGTACAGTCTCCGAGATCAAGATTAAATAAGTTAAGAATAACTTATTTTTTACCTTTCCGTTACACATTTGATGTATAGCTTGTAAGTAATAATAAAACAGTAGTGTAACTGTACCACAGAAAATAATAAATCAACAGGACATTTTATCAAACAGAAACATCCTTGTAACATTATCAGACAATCATTTTGTGTAAACCCCTCCACAGGTGTAGGGTGCCCTCTTTTTGCTTGAGCCCCCGTCCCCCAAAATGTCTGTGCACAGCCCTGCATGTCACAATAAATCATACAGAAGTTCACTTGATCTTGCACAATAAACTCTATAGTATAATATTTTCACACACAAAACACAAAAGAATGATCTATCATCAGGAGAAAAAGGTATCCAGGTCAAATTATGAGAGTCTGAATTAAGATGGTTAACACCCCTGCCTTCACAAAACATTTTCTTAGTGGCCGCAATCAGTAAGACTCTCAGTTGAGTTGTACAATATCCAGATATACCACTGGAAAAATGTATCGTATATACTGGTTTTCTGTTTTAAATCCAGATTCCCTGTACTAAAGTTATTTCGATGAGCAGGATTAAGATGGTCTTCAGCAACATGGACAAAAAATAGATACGTTTATCAATACATACCATACATTGCCAGCTGTGCAATGAGTTAAATCACATAGCTGTATTTGCACATTTATAGACAAGATAAGTTTCCTAAATCGGTTTTAAGGAACTGAATTTGATAATCTTAAGCATAGTTCATTCTAGCTGCTATATTGCATTATTGTATGTTTTGGTTTGTGCTTGTTTCCTTTCTTGATATACTTGGTTTGGATTGGATGAGGATTAACAAATACAATTCTAAGTTAAGACTGTGGACTCATAAGACTGGACATTTTTCTTTGCACTTTCCCACACTCATTGAAATGGAAAGCATTTTCACAAGCAAAAAGAATAAATAAATATTTAGTCTAGGAAGTATTAACCCTCCCCTTGAACTTTTGATGCTTTTAAATTGGATATATTTTTCCATTGATTTACACAACCTACTTAACACTTTGAAGAGGCAAAGGAATTTTGAACAAGTTAATTAAACATTTAGTTTCTGTATTTGATTGAGAGAAGTATTCACCCCCTGGAGTCAATGCTTAGTGGAACCACCTTTGGCAGCAATTACAGATGCAAGTCTTAGGGGTGTGAGTCTTGCTGCAGAGGTTACCCAGGTCAAAAGACGGTTCCTACAACGGGACTTTCCTCTTCTCCTTTAACAGGTGCTTTCTGGATCTCTTCTGTGAATCAGACTGTTTTAGTGCACCACAGAACCCGGGCTCTTGCCAACACTCCTAATATAACAGGGTGCCTATTAAATAAATGTGCTGATTCAATCTGGGAAATTATTTCAGAGCCTGACCATGCTGGTTCTTTACATCTTTTCAATTTCATACATGTTATTTATTTTTAATGTTAATATAATGTAACTGACATCATATGTTACAATGGGAGAGTACACATATGACACAGGACAGGGTGCCCCACAGGACTGTATAGTCCAATCCAATGGCCAATATCACTTAAAGTAACGAACATATAGTCTGCCAATCTACACCACCCAGGGCCCTGATTTGTAGGGCAGTAGGTCACAGAATAAAGTAACAACCCTGAACTAAAGTATTGCGTCCTCACACAGGTTTGTATTTTAACCACACAAGAGTGTAAGACAGCTTTGCAAAAGTTACACAAATGACTTGGTAGCCAAGGTAGTCCCCACTTGGCAATGCAATTAAATCATGTTCAAATGGTACCATGACCCCCCAGTGAAGTTTTTCCTAAATGACCAAGTGGGGAACAGGGGGGTCCCCAAGTGTGTAACTGTTTCTCTCAGTGCTGCCCCTGTGCGCTCGTGCTGGTATTTCAGTCACTAACACACACACATACTTCACACACTCTGCCACTGAAGGCAGCTGGGAATCTGTCACTGATGGCCTGGATGGAAACCATGTAGGGTTGAGACTAATTTTAAGTCAGAACATTTTATTGTAATTGATATTGAAAGTATCTTTATTATTATTATGTACATGCATACTATTAGTATTAATGAAAATGAAAATAATATTATGAAAAAGTAGTAAAAAAACTTTTAATATAAATTTGAATCCTAACCCCATTCATCCAGAGCCCATTCAGTGTATATATGTGTGTGTGTGTGTGTGTGTGTGTGTGTGTGTGTGTGTGTGTGTGTGAGAGAGTGTGTGAGAGTGAGAGAGTGTGAGTAATTTAATCTAAGCACTGCTCTGTACTGGTGTTGTTTGTGCTCAATAAAATGTGACATCTCTCTCAGTGTGTGTGTGCTCATGTAGTGCAGGCTGGCAGTCAGACCCCCAGTCCGCATCACACACCGCCACACTGTGTCACTCTCTCGATCTGACACTCAAATTCAAAACCAAGTGTTTGGTCCTTATATGAACTGTGATTTGAAATTATTGCATGTTTATGATTATATATTTTTTCAGTGTAAAATGTATTTACATTTATTCATAATATTGTATTGTTCCAAATTCTTTGAAGTATTGAAGTAAATCGATAAAATATAATTTACCAAGGATAATGGTGTGGTTAAAAGTAGTGAATGGTAGCGTGGGGTACCATGGTAATATATGGTAAAGTGTACCATGGTGAAGCATAGTAAAACATGTTAAACATTTTGTAGAAACATGATTAAATATGAGAAAGTGTAGTGTGATGTAGCATGGTAAAAATATGAACTTTAATATACACAGGCACTTACACACAGACAATACGGACCAAATACCATCCCGCATGAATACCTCCCATTTCTCCCTTAGCAGTGTGTGTGTCTGTAGATTCAAACCCAATCACTGTTTCTAAATTGAGTCAAGCGGTTGGGGGGGGGGCGGGGTCAGTAGACCGGACACACACCTGGACACCAGCAAGGCCCAGGGCAACAATACTTGGAATAGTACATATATAGGAAAATAACAGAAACAAACAAATAAATTATAAATGTTATAATTAACATTAATAACAGCTGCTATCTGTGGCTTTGCTGGCTTCAGCTCTGCTCTCTCTGTGTGGGGAATGGTTATGGGCAGTCAAATAGTAAATCATATGAATAAGAATAAAATAGGAAGAATACTAGGTCAAATGTGTATGACGTCACACTCACAGCGGCATCTCTTCTTGTGACGTATCGGTTCCGTCAAGAGATCTGTTCCACACCGACCCGACGAGCTTCATTTCCACATCGATATCTGACGAGCGAAGTCGCTCAACATGTTCTGTTTTCTGCTGAAGTTATTGGTCGGTATCTTGGCGATTTTGACGGTGGGGGATCAACTCCCCAAACTCTACGATCCCCCGTGGTCCCTCGGGCTGCCCTGTCGCGAAGAGATGCGTCTCCTTGGGGCTCAGTGGGCAGAGCGGGCACAGCGTGCCCTCGCCACCTGGCTGCCCCGCCGCTCCAGAGCGCCGCCCTCCCTGCCGGGCCCTCTGCGCCTCCCCACGGGCCTGAACCTGTCCGAGTCGGACCCGCTGCCCGGAGACCGACGGCTCGTCCTAGTGCCTGCGGCAGCTCCTCTCCCCCCGGACCCGCTCGGCCTGCTGGCTGTGGGCCGCTGGCTCCGCACCACCGGGGCTCTGCTGGTGTCACTCTGGCGGGCCGCTGTACTGCCGGTCCGCCCCGACCCGAAGCCGAGCCTGGACCCGGCTGCCGAGGCGCTGCTCTGTGCCGCCTGCTGGCTGCTGCTCCTCGCCGCGGGCCTGTGGACAGCGAACACAGTGAGCGACGGACATGCGCGGCACTGTGACTGTGTTCCACTGACACGCACTGCGGCACAACACGATACAATGGGCTTTTATATCGCAGACCATTTGGCCTCTGCGCCATGGATAACACCAGGTCGCACTCGTGGGATCCCCCGCCGTTCTACAGGGCGCTCCGAGCCTTTGCGCTCGAAGTAGGCCTCCATAAAGTCGTGCTGGCCTCCTGAGATTATAAGACCATCTGTAGCCAGATGAGATCTACCCAGGAGACCAGCCAGATAGAAGATTTCCCTCCCGAAACCTGCCGGTTTATCTGGGCTAACGCTACGCACGTTTGCCTCACAAACACGCAGAAAGGTGTCTCCTGGATGGCTGTGAGTCGGTGTCTCCCCACCCGAGTGTTCATGCACAGAAGGGGCCTAGCCCCTTATGACATCTGCCCCTATAAGGGTTGCCTGGGGAAGGAGACGGAGGCTCATATCTTTAGGGATTGCCCCTCCGCCTGCAGGGTCTGGCTCCTGTTTTCTCCGTTCCTCCACAGGTTTGCCGTTCCTGTGCGGGCGACCGCCCAGCAGATCCTCTATGGACCAGCCAGGGGAATTACATCGACAACCCTGAGGTGCTGGTGGTGTGTCGTCTGCACAGTGAAACAGGCCCTGTGGGAGGGACGGAACATCTGTTTATTCAACAAGCAGGAGCTGGACCCAATCGTCATCGCGCGGAGGGGCATGGTACTAGTTAGGGATTATGTCAATCTGGAGGTCCACCAGAGGGGCAAGGATGAAGCCTTTAAGAACTGGCAAATACAAGATCTGGGGGAGCTCAGGATCCCGTGATGGGACCCACCTCCGGGGATGGCCATCTCCCCCTACTGGAGCCCGAGTCCAAGATCTTTTAACTACTTTTAATGAATGATTGTTTTTAAAAAAATGATTTGAAAATGAATTTTAATTGTTTTAAAGAATTAGTTGATTTTAAATGCACTTGTTTTGTTTGGGGTTTTTTGGTTGGTTTTGTTCTGTTTTCTTATTTTGTCAAATACATTGGCCGTTTGGTTTTTAAGTATAAATGCATGACTGTTTTGTTTTTGTTTTTTATTTTATGGGTTTTTTTTTTTTTTTTTTATCTGATGCATTTTCAGTTACTTTCAATGTATTTGACCTTTTTTGTTGGTTTGGCAGTTTGCCTTTTATCACAAGTTTATTGTTTTACTGATTTAAGCACGTTTATTTGAGTTCATGTATTTTGTTTAAGTTAATCACTATAAGATTTTAAATTTTTTAAGTGATTTTAGGAATTGATTTTAAAAAATTTAATCATAAGTATTAAAATTTTGAATGTTTTTATTATTTTGTAATGTAAAATACTTAACCTAGTAAAACAGTATTTTATAGCGCAGACTTTTCTTAAACCTCACCTCGAATTGCAAGATCAGTTAGAGTCTCAATTTAAAAGAGCATAACGTGCAGCATTAACATTTTGTATAGTCGACATATATAAAATAATACGCAAACACACATGCACCCAGCATGCTCAATATCTAAATGAACTTTGAACAGTGTAACAGAATATGACACCAACAACAATGGCAGAAAACATACAATTGCACTATATTACAAATTTTACAGTGTCTAGAAGGGGCGTTTGATGCGTTTAGGGAGCGACCCAATAAATGGCGGCATAGAGGAAAAACAACAAATAGTCTGAGTAGATGCTCCCCCCCAAAGATAAAGTCCCCTGGCCGGAGAGTCTTCTCCTCCGCTGCAGTGCGACTGTAGTAAAAGTGGGCGGGTCTTCCCTCCCTGCATGCATTTCAAAACCCCAGAGCACATTGGGAATTGTAGTTTCTTTTAGAAAGAGGCTGCATTCAAGTACAGTATGTGGGCAAGTGCATTTACAGATTAAACAAGCAGATTCCCAAATTGGGACAGGACTACATAGTAGTGAATGTATTATTTATTGAATATTATTTTAATTGAATGTTTTAAATCTTAAAAACTTAAGAATAAGAAATGCAATGAATTGAACAGCAGCTCTGGAAACCCTGCCCCCTGCTGGCATCAGTGTGCACTGCAGCAATAATAACCTCCCTCTGCTCTCCGGTCTGCAGCTCCTGATGCGTGTGTTCAAAGGCCGGACCGGTGCTCGCTCTGCGACTCCGTCTCTCACGGCCTCCAAGCCTCGCCACCCCCGGCCCCCGACACCCCGCCACCCCCGGACCCAGACCCCGACGCCTCGCTGCCCCCGGCCCCCAACACCCCCGCTGTCTCCCATTACCACACCCCCGCTGTCTCCCCTCACCACACCCCCACTGTCTCCCCACACCTGGTCCCCTCTGGATCTCCCCTCCTGGTCCACTATCTTGGTCTCAGACCGTTAAATGAATGGGGGGAAGACCTGTACTGCCTGGTGCTGGATGATGTTTTTCCTGGTGTCCTGCACAGCCTGGGCCACCTATGCTGTCATCAGGGGTGAGTGTGAGAGTGTGCGAGAGTGAGTGTGAGTGTGCGAGAGTGAGTGTGCGTGAGTGTGAGTGTGCGAGAGTGAGTGTGTGCATGCGTGATCTTTATTAATATTCTTGATTAATGATTCAATTGCAATAAAATTTTGAAAAGCAGTTCCGACTCATACCTTGTGCTGCCATGTTGTGAGAATAACTTCAGGGTGTTTGAGCAGGCTGACCAATATCCTACTGTCTGCTAATCAGTCAGAGAACAGGCGACAAAAGGAGAGTCTGTGAGCTCACAGCCCTGGTATAAACCTCGAGGGGGGAAGGAGGGATTTCTCTCAGGACTGTGTGTGTTATATCTATAAGTTCCAGAAAATCATCTGTATAATCTCATGTATTCACATGCAAGCACACTCACTGTACGGAGCAAGTCTAAAAGATTTCCTGTTCCTCCAGGTAATGTTTTTGAGTAGCGTGCGTTTCTGTGTGTGAGGAATCATGGGGATCAGGGTTCGGACTCTCACCTTGGACTCTGCCGTGACTGTCTTTACACTCCCGATTTCAGCCCACACACCTTTGTATACCGTGTGCCACAGGACTCTGGTACCCATGCCAAGCTGTAGGTTACAAAATGAAAACAAAATAATACCCACCAGCACAGATTCCATTGATGAAAATTACAATAAAGTATTTAACCTCACACACACACACACATATCAACCCGAAGAATCCCAATCCTTCTCTGGATAATTTCTTGTATGTTTTTTATTTTGTTTGCTAGGCCTATAAAATGGATGCTGTTTCGTTGATACAATTTCAGCATCGACAAACATAGCATAACATGCCAATGCCCATATCTCTGTTTATTCTGGCTGATTTATATCAGATCTACACAGAGCCTGTCACCAACCCTTCCTGGAGTCTGTGTTTGATTAAAATCTCACAGGGGTGCTCCTATCACAGGCCCTCAGTTGATTGCCCCTGGTGTCTGTTGTCAGTTGCCCTTCACAGAAGAATAAAAAGAAAGAAAGTGCCTTTTTATGAAAAAGAAAGCAACCATTTACACTTACAGCTCTAACTCTGCCTTAAATGTTACTGTTTATTCCGGTTAAAAGAAGAGATGAAGAAGGCAAGAAAGGAAAAGAAAGAGGAAGAAAGTGCTCCTATGTTAAGTCTACACTGTGTGCGGTGCTGCTTCATAACTTTTAACAAGGCTTTAAAAGTTTAGTATCCAGGCAGTGACACTTGGCTAGGATTGGTTGCCTAACAACAGTGCTCCCTGAAATTAGACCAATTTGAAGGTAGGGGAGTGACAGCCAATGAAGCTGAACTGGTTCCGGGACCAGTCAGATATGCCAGTGGAAAAGGGGCTCTGCGGTCCTAACCAGACACAGGGTCTCAGTGTGAAAAAGACGCTGATTGACGAAACTCCTGTCCCAAGAATTGTTTCCAACAAACAGTAATGCAAACTAGTCCACTAACATCACACAGTCACAGATATAGATCACAAACTGTATTTAAACCAAAAAAGAACTTGCAGACTTATCATTGTATTGTTATAAGGATGTGAAGAACCCAGCATTATGATTATAAATACTATTTAGGTGTTAAGGTATGCACTGTGTATTGTCTCTGTAATTTTCCATGCTGCTTATACTGGGGAGTTAAATGTAATATTATCAGCCTTCTCTTTCTTCCTTTCTCTCACCATCTCTCTGTGAAGTTACAAAGTATCCTAGCTGACATTCTGTTGATCAAGCTTCCTGTCCTGCACGTGTCATTGTGATTGCCAAGTCAATTTCTTCATTGCGGAAGTCTGGTGCTGTGTTTGTTTTTCTTCTCAAACTGACCGGCTCCAGTCCAAAGCTCCACCTCAGACCAGATGAGTCACTTTAGATCACACTTTCAGTTTTGTATCTTGCTGCGGGAGCTTTATCCTTGTCTGATTCTGACCATGGCTGAAAGAAAACTGGAGCTCATTTCTTCTGAGATCTTGATCTGCTCCATATTTGAGGCTCTGCTGAAGGAGCCAGCCACTCTCGCCTGTGGGCACAGCTTCTGCCTTGGCTGTATTCAGGGCTCCTGGGCAAAGGCTGAGGAGGCGGAAGCTGTTAGCTGCCCACAGTGCAGAGAGACCTTCTCGACTAGGCCCGTCCTCTGCAGGAACACGGTGCTGGCTGAAGTGGTGGGGAGGTTCAGGATGACGGATGTTTCAAGTCCTGAGGGACAAAGTGCAGCTCCTGCTAAACCCCAATATGGCCCGTGTGATTTCTGCGCAGACAGCATTCAGAGAGCTGTGAAATCCTGCCTGGTGTGTCTGGCCTCTTTCTGTGAGACACACATCCAGACCCACCATGAGAAGGCACCTCTGAAGAAACACACAGTGGTCTCGCCTGTCCTAGACTTCCAAGACCAGCTGTGCTCCCACCATGAAAGACCCCTGGAACTGTTCTGCACGGACGATGAGATCTGCATTTGTGTGCTGTGTGCCAGAGACCAGCACAAACTGCACAACACTGTGACAGAGAGACAAGAGAAACAGGTAACAGCAGCTCCTGCTAAGATGATTAGATCCAGTCCTTTGCTCTTTTTTATACAGTAGTAATGTTTTCAACTGTTAATCTGCTCTGTAGAAAATGTCTTGTATATAATGTTTATTTTTAATCTGAGAAATGAACATATTTATAATAATAATAATTTAAGTGTTGCTCAAGTTAACATATAATAATTGTCCCCATCTGTACACTTATCTTAAGATATATTAGGTATTTATAGTTGTGAGAAGTTGTTTATATTTTATAAGTAATCTAGATAGTATAGTTAAGAAGTGCGAGCAAAGAAGTGCTCATTTGCAGAGCACTTGAGTCCATTTGTTGTTGTTTCTTGACTTTTGGTAGAAAGCTTTATTAATGCACGACAATCTCCAGATATAAAAGACTGAGTTTGTTTGCTGTGAATTCTGTCCAAGATCCAATGCACCAAGCATTTTTTTTTGTGGTATACAGAAGCAGATGGGGCAGATGAAGGCAGACATGCAGCTCCAAATTGAGGACAGACAGAAAGACGTGAAGGAGCTGAAACAAGCTAGAGAGTCTCTTCTGGTGAGTTGAAGTATAATTACCTTGTGAAAGTCAAAGAGGCGTAGAGAATTTAAATCAGCACACATTGTAGAGAGGAAGGAGTTTAAAGGCTAACAAGGCAAACACTTCTTAATGGATTAGCAGGTCCAATTTAATTAGATACCAACGGTTATCTTTCTTGCAAAAACTGTCAGAACAAATCAGAATATTGTATTAAAATACAATAAAGGTTTGTGTGAAATTGCACGTTTTCCTGTGTCTTTATCATCACTGTTGCTCAGACACATTTAAAAATAATAATGTAAAAATCCAGAGTGGAACCAATCTTATACAGATGTGTTTTAATCCTGCTTCCATCATGTCTTCAGCTTATTCTAATAATAATAATAATAATAATAATAATAATAATAATAATAATAATAATAATACAAATATAAAAGATTTAGTTACAATAAAATACTTATAAAATAATTGTTTTAGCAACTCAGAGCAGGCAAGAAAATAAACATCTTATATGATCATTGGAAAGGGAAAAGTCACAGCAACAGAAGCAGTCCCTATGGTTCTCTCAATCCCCCAGCAGATGTCTCTGCAGAATCATTTATGTGACCCAAAGTATACCATTCTGCTTTTTTGCAATACAGGGTGGAACTGAGTTATAAAGTATGTATTCAGAGATTCTCAGAGATTCTGAGACGCCATTATCTATTGAGTTGGACTGGCTTTGTGTTAGAAAATAGTTTTGGAAGGCAATTATGGAGATACTTGACTGCACAGGTCATTACTTACATTACAAATAAGTTGCTCTGTACTGCATAACATTTGTGAACAAAGAAAACATGCCTTTGTGAACAGCTGTGGCAACCATTCAAATGTAATAAAAACATACATCCAATGTGGGCATCATATTCACTTAACCGTGTATTTTACCACTGGGGTTGTATGCTTCATAATCTCTATATAAAAAGCTTGTAAGTAAAATACATTACTGATTGTGTGGATGTTGAACCATAGGATTTCAAATGGCAACTCATTGTCTTCTGCTCTTGTAATGGCTCATTCATACAGAGTTTTCTCACTATCCAAATGTAAAGGTACTTTTGAGGACAATATATATAGAGGATAGATGAATAGTCTTGTTATAGTACCAGTCTCCCCTGGTTATGCACAATAATAATACAAAAAACTAGGGCTGTCAAAATTAACACGTTAATAACGCATTAACGCAAATTCATTTTAATGACACTAATTTTATTAACGCGCGATGAATGCAGCGCACATTTTGACACATAGCCTAGCCCGTAGTTGGAGACATGGAGATGCAGCCACAGCGAGCCATAATACAGGAAAGGATGCAGCAGCAAAAAGAAATGGAGAAAGAAAAGTTGTTCTGAATGGAAAATTCATATACAAAACGATGTCTGATGGTCCTGTCGACAAGACAAAAGTTGTCTGCATTTATTGTTGATGTGAATTAAGTTATCACCGCAGCACGTCGAGTTTAAAATATCACTTGATGGCAAAGCATACTGATGCAGAGAGCTGTCCTCCCCCTCGCCAAAGGCAGAGCACACTAGATCATTTGCAGTGGAGACGGATGGACAAGTCCACAAGCAATAGACTCACCACAGCGATAACTAAATGGGTGGCTAAATAACTAAATGTAAACAGGCCTGTGTAAGTGAATTGCTCAGTGCAAAGAAAGAGAAGTAATGAGAACCTGGTATTTCTGTTATTTTTTTCATGTGTCTAATAGACATGAACAGGTTCTTTGAAAAACATCTATGACCTTTGAAACATGTCTAGTCTTCATGCTCTATGTTGAGTATGGTTTCACTAATAATAACATAGATTTGCATAAAGCATCAATATTTGTCCATGCCCATGTTGATTAGAGTATTAAAAACTAGAAAAGTATTAATTTAAGGTACATTTAGAACAGATAAAAATGTGCGATTAAATTGCGATTAATCACAAGTTAACTCATGACAATCGTGCGATTAATCGCGATTAAATATTTTAATCGATTAACAGCCCTACAAAAAAACCTAAAAGCCAATCAACTCGGCAATTACAGGAAAGTAGCCGGAATTTAGGCACTTCACAAATATAGGGGATTCTCAGGCTTTGTTTCTCACCCCCCCAAAAATAATGAAATCAATCTAAAGTACATGTTATTTGTTTGTTGCCAGAAATCAGAAGACATAGAGCTGGGAAGATTGAGCACATCTTTGCGGAGCTGATCGGGTTCTTCAGTAGGAAACAGACCTGATATAGATCTGACATCAGCGAAACAGAAAGCGTCAGCCAGCCTGACTGAGGAAGTCTCGAGGAAAGTGGGCCAGGAAATCGCGGAGCTGACGCAGTGTTACACAGAGCTGGAGGTCCTTTCACAGATGGATGATAACATCTGTTTTGTGCAGGTAACTCAGAAATGGGGCCTTTCAGAGACAGTGCTCCCACTTTCTATACCCAGGATCCAACTGGACTAAGTTGGCCCAACTCCAAATCAAGTATTTTTGTTGATGTTATTGTTTTTAGTATTATGAATATATCAGCTCAATGTTTAATGATTAAGAATGATGTAATATCCCATGCCTGAAGCTTTCTCCTTCACTTGCTTTTAGTTGGGCTGGAGTGCCTGCTCCTGCCTCACATACACATTTCACCCCTGACACCAGAGTGGTTACTGGAGGAGAAAAACTCAGAAAATTATGATTATGACTATTATTTTATATATGTATTTTCCATTTTAGTGTCCTGTATTATTTTGACTTTTTAAAACGTCCTTTTGCTGCTACTCCACTAACTACATGCATGAAGCGATTAATCTGAAAGCTGCACTGTGTCTTGTTTACCACTTAAAAAAAATCTCTAATTTTTTGGTAATAGCTGAAATGGTTAATTCCAAGGAAGACAGACAAATGTTCAAATTCTTAGCGTTATGAGGTGTCTGAGTTCAGTGTGGGATGCTCTCTCCCTGTAGAGATTCCAGTGCCTCTGTGCCCGTCTTGTTGCATGGCAACCTCTCAGTGCCACTGTGTCCTCCGACGTCTCCTTCACGCGTGTGAGGGAAGCTGTGCTAAAGCTGAAGGAACTGGCCGAGGACCTCTGTAGAGGAGAGCTGATGAAAATTACCACTGCCGGTGTGCAAATGTGTTCCTTTAAGTGTATACAATTATTTTCTTGTAATGTTAACAGGGGGAGTTCATGGTGGCAGTTTTCCAGGGTGTTTTAGGTGAATTCTGTACTTTCAAATGAAAGAATCCATTCACATCAAATGCTATAAAGACAGTAAGAGTCCTTAATTGGTCTAATTGTTTAATTAGCTAGATGCATTTAAACACTTATCCAGGCCCTCTGATATTTTATAAGCAACTGTACCTTGAATCAAATGCACTTTTAGACCATCAACTGTAAAATACTTCAAATTGAAAAATAAATTGGACAAATTAAGTAACTGAGGACTCGGTTGGATCGAAAACCAGCATTGAAAGACCTGAGGTCTTGTCAAATTTAAATACGATAAATGACATATCAGCTCTGCATAAATATTCAAATGAATATGTATATATATTTCCTTGAATGGAATATATAAAATGTTGTTGTATAGTTCTGTCTGTCTGTCTCTCTCCCCCTGCACACCCACTTTTCAGAGAAGCAGAGGGCTGAGCCAATCCACATGCACATCCGGGACACTGCCCTCTGCTGATTGGACATTATTCACCTTTTGTTTAGAACTGTATAAAAATGCAAACCTGGAAGAGATCTGTAAGAAAGCTGTTTGAACATGAGTTCATTCTGGTTTTCTTCCGGGCCGGGCTGATTAAAAGACTTCTTTACCATTTGCAACACAACTCCTGCGCTGCCGTTTTCTTCAATTCAAAAGGGTTTCTTCAAGCATACACACAGCCCTCCAGGAATTGAGTTTGAGACCACTGGTTTAGTGTATGTTTATAACAGCATGCACTTTACAGTTCATTTTTATATTTACAGCTAGCATACTTTACAGGAAGAGGGGTGGGATGGTGTAATTGTTTTGTTTCTCTTTTCTTTGCATATGATGTATCAGACTCCTGCCAGCTTAAACTGGATGTCAACACAGCCCATAGCAGCCTCACTCTATCTGAAGGAAACTATAGGCCCCCTATAGCTCTCAAATAGGAGTGTACCTTGACTGTCTGGATGTGTCTGACACCCCCGCCTTGCTGCACAAATTCAAACACAAATTTACTGAGCCTCTTTATCCAGAATTTTACCTGCCCTTGCTTGATTCTTCTGTTAAAATCTGTCCATTGCCTTGTCCAAATACCTTCTAAAATGGCTTTCGTATTTTAAAGAAACTGTACCTTTGCCAGACACATGCAATAGGGTAGCATATACTTCAATTAAGAAGTCTTTATACTGATACCAAGGTCTTGAAAATGATAAATAATAAGTTAGAATTTCTGTATTACAAAGTTCTAGAAATTATTAATTAGATGGCTGAATAGCATTGTTTCATGGCAATATAATACTCTAGACTGTTCTTTTCCATATGGGTTTTTACTGGAACCTATTACTTTCAGTATTATAATTTTCCAGTGTTCATACATATTTACCAGGTGGGGATGACTTTAAATCCATTGACTTGTAAGTAGAAAAAGTTAGAATTCTCTTGTTATGGACATATATAGTTTAACCAATGAATAATTCCTCCTCTTGTTTCATTTTATTGGAGAGTTTTCTACCAATTTCAGTCTTACTCTAATTCTGATTTATCAAACATCCACATTACTGTGTGTGTTCTGGAAAATAAGAGGGAACATTGGTTGATACCGACATTCCAGCAGGCTGAAAGTAATGTATGGAAGACCGCTAAGAAAATGAAAATATATATATTTGAGCTCAACCTTTTATAAACCTGTTGATGGGCTCTCAGTCAGATTCCACCCATGCTATCTCATATTTCTAGAAGGGGAGCCAAGCACAATAAAACAAGAAGGTATTATGTATTACAATATTTATGTTGTAAGTTGCCTTGGATAAGGGCGTCTGCCAAGAAATAAAAATAATAATAATTATGTGCTTTTCACTGGTACAGGAGACAGGATTTCAGTCAATTCAATATTAGACAAAAACTAATGTAAAGCCAGTAAACAAGGAAGTGGTTAAAGGAGGCTTTAAGATGATGATGAACATGATGTGGGTTTCCATTCTGTGAAGTCGGTAGAATCTTTAACTGAATGCACTGCTGGGGTTTGTGTTTTTATCAAAGTGGTAAGGCACAAAAAGAAGTGCAGAACAAGGCCATTTTGTGCATCTGTCATGTTGCTAGTGTAACAGGGTCCTTGTTGTGTATTTATTTAATGGATACTTGAATTATCTTATTTAGGCAAACTATGTATGTACAGATGGGTGATATTATAGGGTCTGTACCTCCTCCCATTGAGCTTTACCACATGTCATAGCTAATATAAATAAGTCATAGCAATTTACATTACTTTATTTCAGCATTCAAATATAGTAGAATACATGTAAAAAGTTTCTGGGCAACCCAATGTCCTTTGAAGCATATATATTAGGGCTGTCAATCGATTAAAATATTTAATCGCGATTAATCGCACGATTGTCATGAGTTAACTTGTGATTAATCGCAATTTAATCGCACATTTTTATCTGTTCTAAATGTACCTTAAATTAATACTTTTCTAGTTTTTAATACTCTAATCAACATGGGCATGGACAAATATTGATGCTTTATGCAAATCTATGTTATTATTAGTGAAACCATACTCAACATAGAGCATGAAGACTAGACATGTTTCAAAGGTCATAGATGTTTTTCAAAGAACCTGTTCATGTCTATTAGACACATGAAAAAAATAACAGAAATACCAGGTTCTCATTACTTCTCTTTCTTTGCACTGAGCAATTCACTTACACAGGCCTGTTTACATTTAGTTATTTAGCCACCCATTTAGTTATCGCTGTGGTGAGTCTATTGCTTGTGGACTTGTCCATCCGTCTCCACTGCAAATGATCTAGTGTGCTCTGCCTTTGGCGAGGGGGAGGACAGCTCTCTGCATCAGTATGCTTTGCCATCAAGTGATATTTTAAACTCGACGTGCTGCGGTGATAACTTAATTCACATCAACAATAAATGCAGACAACTTTTGTCTTGTCGACAGGACCATCAGACATCGTTTTGTATATGAATTTTCCGTTCAGAACAACTTTTCTTTCTCCATTTCTTTTTGCTGCTGCATCCTTTCCTGTATTATGGCTCGCTGTGGCTGCATCTCCATGTCTCCAACTACGGGCTAGGCTATGTGTCAAAATGTGCGCTGCATTCATCGCGCGTTAATAAAATTAGTGTCATTAAAATTAATTTGCGTTAATGCGTTATTAACGTGTTAATTTTGACAGCCCTAATATATATATATATATATATATATATACAGTGAGGGACAAAAGTATTCGATCCCCTGCTGATTTTGTATGTTTACCCACTGACAAAGAAATGATCAGTCTATAATTTTAATGGTAGGTGTATTTTAACAGTGAGAGACAGAATAACAAAAAAATCCAGAAAAATGCATTTCAAAAAAGTTATAAATTGATTTGCATGTTAATGAGGGAAATAAGTATTTGACCCCTTTGACTTAGTACTTGGTGGCAAAACCCTTGTTGGCAATCACAGAGGTCAGACGTTTCTTGTAGTTGGCCACCAGGTTTGCACACATCTCAGGAGGGATTTTGTCCCACTCCTCTTTGCAGATCCTCTCCAAGTCATTAAGGTTTCCAGGCTGACGTTTGGCAACTCGAACCTTCAGCTCCCTCCACAGATTTTCTATGGGATTAAGGTCTGGAGACTGGCTAGGCCACTCCAGGACCTTAATGTGCTTCTTCTTGAGCCACTCCTTTGTTGCCTTGGCTGTGTGTTTTGGGTCATTGTCATGCTGGAATACCCATCCACGACCCATTTTCAATGCCCTGGCTGAGGGAAGGAGGTTCTCACCCAAGATTTGACGGTACATGGCCCCGTCCATCGTCCCTTTGATGCGGTGCAGTTGTCCTGTCCCCTTAGCAGGAAAACACCCCCAAAGCATAATGTTTCCACCTCCATGTTTGACGGTGGTGATGGTGTTCTTGGGGTCATTCCTCCTCCTCCAAACACGGCGAGTTGAGTTGATTCCAAAGAGCTCGATTTTGGTCCCCTCTGACCACAACACTTTCACCCAGTTCTCCTCTGAATCATTCAGATGTTCATTGGCAAACTTCAGACGGGTCTGTACATGTGCTTTCTTGAGCAGGGGGACCTTGCGGGCGCTGCAGGATTTCAGTCCTTCACGGCGTAGTGTGTTACCAATTGTTTTCTTGGTGACTATGGTCCCAGCTGCCTTGAGATCATTAACAAGATCCTCCCGTGTAGTTCTGGGCTGATTCCTCACCGTTCTCATGATCATTGAAACTCCACGAGGTGAGATCTTGCATGGAGCCCCAGACCGAGGGAGACTGACAGTTATTTTGTGTTTCTTCCATTTGCGAATAATCGCACCAACTGTTGTCACCTTCTCACCAAGCTGCTTGGCGATGGTCTTGTAGCCCATTCCAGCCTTGTGTAGGTCTACAATCTTGTCCCTGACATCCTTGGACAGCTCTTTGGTCTTGGCCATGGTGGAGAGTTTGGAATCTGATTGATTGATTGCTTCTGTGGACAGGTGTCTTTTATACAGGTAACGAGTTGAGATTAGGAGCACTCCCTTTAAGAGAGTGCTCCTAATCTCAGCTCGTTACCTGTATAAAAGACACCTGGGAGCCAGAAATCTTGCTGATTGATAGGGGATCAAATACTTATTTCCCTCAATAACATGCAAATCAATGTATAACTTTTTTGAAATGTGTTTTTCTGGATTTTGTTGTTGTTATTCTGTCTCTCACTGTTAAAATACACCTACCATTAAAATTATAGACTGATCATTTCTTTGTCAGTGGGCAAACGTACAAAATCAGCAGGGGATCAAATACTTTTTTCCCTCACTGTATATATTTGTGAAATAATGTATTATAAAATATTAGCAACATCCAGATATTTCATATACTATTGTTGCTGTGTTATTATTAGTTCTTATAATATTATAAAGTACTTACAGTATGTAACAATATTATGTTTTTCACACTGAAATGCATTTCTATTATTTGGGGAGCATAATATAAACATGTAACCAAAGGTTAAACATTATTATTATTTAATTATTGGCAGATGCCCTTATCCAGGGCACATTAACTAGAGAACACATTTGTGATATAATTTAAGTAGAAAACACAATTAAAAGAAAAATCAAGCAGAATAGTGGGGTATTATTATTACACTTAGTTTTGCAATAGCTATAATTTGACAATCATGGTATTGTATCACTAGAAATAACAACTGCCCCCCAACAATAATGTACAATTAGGTTAAGAATACTAACTGTTTTTATCTAAAACCAAACTTAAAACAATTTGTGCACTTACTTACCATTAGAGCAATTGAGTTTGTCAGCCTTGCTACTTTGATTTGTAGTTCACGTTTTTTTCTTTTTCAGGTGTACATTTTCAAGTTTCAGGATGTGAAGTTTATTGTTTTTTAACTGTTTTTTCCCTACTTGACCAGGAAAATCACAATCACTCTGTAACAAGGGTAATTAATTCAGGTTATTATTACATCCAACTCCATTTAATAAGGTTTTTCAACTAAATATATTACACAATTTATAGATTTAAGAGTTACATTTATATCAAAACATTGACACACCCGCACAAATGATAAACCTGTACTTAGTATCGCTTTCCTTTTTGAACAGAAACTCACAGGTTTTGGGGCTAAGTATAGGAAATATAATGCAAATTAAAGTTTCTATGAAGTGGTAGATGGAATACAGGGATAATCCAGCTCTTGCCATTTGACTTGAAATACATCTTGATCTTGATCATTGTTATTTGTTAACATGTTATTTCTAATTTCACATTTTTTTAATAAAACAGTATAATTACAGTTTGACAGAGCAACAATCTTACCTCTTCGAGATCTTCACTGGATGAACTGCATGTCACATTTTGAGACCAAATTGTTTGCTGCAGCTGCTTTACTCTGTGCTCAACCACATGTTGTTTTATTTTTTTTAATGGCAGTCTTGCATTCTGGAAAATTATGTGGAAAACAAATATCATTAATAATGTGGAGAAAAAAATGTGTGGGTTTTACAGTAGGAATTACCCATAACATATGTGAAGATGGCACTTATTCATCTTTAACCAGTAGTTTTTTTTTTCTTATGAGATTAAAATTGTACTTCATTTCTCAACTCAGTTAATAGAGTCTTGAACTATAACATTAACTGGATCATTCAATTTATGAACAAAATCTGCACAATAATACCATAGATCATAAGCGCCGACTTTGCGGGGGCTCAGGGGAATTTTGAAGAGTTTTACATACCGGAGAACCCCCCCCCCCCTACTCTTACCGGAGAACCCCCCCCTTTTACGGAGAAAACCCCGTCAGCACCCAGGGCTTAGTAAGTAACTCGCCCCCCTGGGAATGTCAAAACTCGGCGCCTATGCCGTAGATACAACTGTATTACCTCAGTGTCGGAATGTGAGTCTGCCTCATTGGGGTATAGCTTTTCTTTTCTTTTCCTTTCTTTTCTATTTTGTATTGATGTTTTCTCTTCTTTTTCTAATGTTTTAAGTAGGTCTTCAAGGTCATCTTTGATTTCTAAACAGAAATAAAAAAATTATAAATATACAAAACTAAGCAAAAATGTAGATACGTCTGTCAAATACACATTAATAATAATGATAATAGTAATACAATCTGTAATTAATAAGTAATCCTAATGTACAATATATTTTAAATATATGCCTATATAATTAGAGACAGAAAGAAAAACAAAAATAGAGATTAGGCCTACTTGAAAATATAATAATTTTCGCAGGGCATTCTGTCCATTTGCATTTTGTTTTGTGCGAAAGTCCTCCTACTGGCCATGAAACAATAACTTCTTTGGTTAAATCAAAAACCTTTAGAAAACCTGGATTTTTGATCCACCCCGACAGGCCTATTCCCACAGTTGGGTGGGGCTTGTCATTGAAGAAGTCAAACAGCGCGTATTCCCTAGAAAGAAAAATTAAAGATTTTATTTTTAATAAAAGGTTGCGATTAGATTAATTGGAAACTTTACGTATAAAATGTAATTATGTTTAACAAAATTAAAAACTTAATCAAAACATTTAGTTATACATAAACTGAGATTATTAGTGTGTCTAAATGTTTTTTATTAGTAGTAGAATTGTGTTAAATGTTCCTATGTTGCTACAACTGTTTAAGTAAGTTGTCTTGTTTTAATACTTTTTCTTTGACATCCTGACTACGTTTTTATACTTTTAAAATACAGTTCACTGTGGTACAAGCTTTGAATGCACCTGTCAATTGCATTCTTCTCATATATGTAAGACAATGGGGGAAATGCAGTTCTGAAGCTCCTACACTCACTTCATGTGTAACCATCTTCAACAGAGTAGACTGACATTTAAAAGTATAAGAAAGTGACCAGAATGTAAAAAAAAAAAAAAAAGGAAAACACCTTACTCATACATCTGTAACAATCCAATGGAACATGTATAAAAAAAGTATAATTAAAAACCCTCAGTTATCCTTTTAAGTAACATGAATAACATGGGAACATGATTTACCATCCATGTACCATCCATGTAATATACTGTACCCTGCATGTACTACACAGTACTATACTGTACCATGCATGTACCGTCCATGTAATATAATGTACCATGCATGTACTACACAGTACCATACTGTACCATGCAGCACGCGTGGATATGCTGATACCAAACAAACATGAGAAGGACCGATATTCTGAGGGAGGTGTGTACCACCACAAAGCCACTGCAAGTCTCATTCGAGGTTCAATAGACTTGCACTAGTTGGTCATTCTATGATGCAGGTATGGTTCCAGGAGCTCAACCATGTATTCAAAAGTATTGTGCGTCGGAAATGGGCTTGCCACTCATTGTCGAAGTTGGGCAAAACGTTGGTCCAAAATATCGGTCTCCTCTTCTGGACCCATGTGCTTCTACAGCATGTCGACCCCAAGGTTACAACCTCAGACATGTATCTGTAGACTGCCATGGATCATAAGTGCAGATAAGGTGCAGTCCTCCGATGGCTTTGTATTGCAGCCTTCGTTTTACCAGCCCACGCATTTTGGTTGCAGACACAACATCCATTGCATTTCGATCACTTTGAAAAAGAGACAAAGCAGCAAACACACTTCTTCCATCTCGCACGACATCTTAGTGTAAACAATGGAAGCATGAAAAATGTTACATCCATTGATGCATATCTGCTGTTGCCGGCAATCTCTGGTTTCTGTGTGAATGCATCCTTGTTGGCAATTATCTGGCATTCAAGCCCAGTGCAAATGGGGGGGGAATGGGAAAAAAGCAAAAAAACGTTGTAACAATTTGCCAGCATTTCAGTGTTGAATGGGGCTTTATGCCCTCCGCTTACAATAGTAAGGCCGGCTGCTCTACTAGTGCAGCTAGGAGTGAGGCTGTATGTCTACTTGCACAATATATGGTGTGGGAAAATCAAGAAACTTGCGCCCTCCACGCATTAACGTGGCAGTGAACCCCTGATCCTGCATTAGCAGGGCCACAGACCCACTGAATAACACACAGCTGGCTAGTCGTGAGGGACATTCACGCTGCCTCTGCACAGCACCAGAGCAACAAGCTCAACTGAACAGTACAGAGCAGGAAGTGCACAGCGCTGCTGTCTGAGGATATAACTATAGACGCATCACAGAGGCTGCTTTTGATGCAGACGATTGCATACTAATGCATACGATTTCTTGTGATTTAATGCAGATGTCCTAATAAAGGTGCTTCGCTTTAGGGTGAATTGTATAACAGCACTTTTAAACTTGCAGAACCGAAGATAGACATTTGAAATTGGAAATATATTAATTAGATTCCCCATTTTACATTATTTACATTATTATTACTGCAAAGGGTAAGATTACTTTCAAATAAAATATAGAACCGAACAATAGCCAATCAATATTAATAAGTTATGATTATAAATACAGCGCATACACCTGTAAGCAGATGTAATGTCCTGCGTCACTGGTATGTTTGAGCAGATTTGTTTACTTCCTGGCATGCATTTCGTTTAGGCCGGCTTTTCGCCCGCATATGTGAACGCACTTAGGCCTCCTAAAAGCGCAAGTGTGAACGGGGTGTCTGAAAAAAGCCGGCCTAAATTTGAGGTGGCCCAGGGCTGGCCTAATAAATGTGAACGGGGTCTAGGAGTGAGGCCACACCAGCTCCACAATGTCGTACAAACAAATTATATACACCGCGGGGTGTAGGAGCCAGCTCTTGCGCCACACACAGAACACAAGAGCAGTTGACACCTGCTAATTAGCACAGCAAACGCAGGGCAATGACAGCTCTACCGTGTTAACAAATTAACTATATACACAGCAGAACAGCTCGAGTGCCATCAGCTGGGAACAGCTGCAGTGACGCTCCAGTCTACTAGCAACTAGGACAGAGCCACAGTCCTGCTGTTTACACTAGGGCTGCAACAAACGACTATTTTGATAATCGATTAATCGGATACAAATAATTATAATAAGTATTTTATTAAAGTTATGAGTTTTTCCTCATCTTGTGTAATGCTCTCTTTAAAACAAATTGAGATGGCAGTTATAAAACCAATAGAAAACATATGTGCACAAAATAAAGGGCTTTATTGTATATAGTGAATATATTAACAGGTATATTTACATTGATCTAAAAACACAAAGTTCTTTTACTCTTCACTTTGAAAGGTGCTAAACTCTTTTGATAAATAATGAAAAATAAAGTAAACATTAAATTCAGTGTTTACAGGCTTTTCTACATCAAATAGCTTCCACGGCAGTCCAATACCGAACTGTGGAGGTAGATTTTTTTTTTCCTGAAATGAGACAATATGAGTATGCATAGTAGAACAATATTTCAATTTACATGCACACTGGATGATGCATACGATCACAACTTCAGTGAAAAGAGAGAAACACGAGTGTGTTCATCTTCCCTTTCCCACCTCGCACACTGACTGTGAAACGAGCTCAATTGGATCTGATTTCATGTGCATTATAAATGACCTCGGACAATGAAATACGAGAGGAAGATGTGGACTGGTGGAAAAGCTCATCATCTGCGTGTTTAACCACGAATATAACTATACAACAGAGCAAATAAATATTTTAATAGTAAAATAGAATTTTAAATAAATAGTTTAATGTTGAAACATGCACTCTGCTTTTGTGTCTTTATGGTGAGGTGTAGTTTATGTGCGATATTTTTAATATATTTCGTAAAAATGCTAATTATTTCTTCAGCAGCCCCATTGCAAACTCAAAACAAAACTTCTTGCTTACTTTTTACTGTGTTTGTTTTGACTCTTGCTCGTGGGTATAATAAGATTGTGTTATAAATAAAATGTATAATATGAACATTAATAATAATGTAGTTGAGGAGGTAGAGAAACAGCTGTAGCTTGTTTGACACATACCAGTTCAAGAAACGGAAAGGCTGTGTACTTAGTGCTGTTTTAACGGATCCAAAGTGTCATGTCGTTGACGGACATCTTTTCAGATGTCAGACTATAAATGCCGGACCAGCTGACCTCTTCCTCCCCCGTCATCACAGCTCCGTGTGGTTTCTCTTCAGGTGCTCCTGCGTCATTGCGCTCCCGCCCTGTGTGGGTTCAGCTCTGCACATGTTGCAGCAAACTGTCTTCTGTGCTGTGTTCAGTGTGAAGTGCTCCCACACTTTACAAGACTGTCACGGCCATTGGACCTTTTTTGTTTGTTTTTTATTTTTTCCTTTTTAATTGTTTCTTTATTTTGTCCAATGCATTTTCAGTTATTTGCAATGTATTTGACTTTATGTTGGTGAGCAGTTTTGCTTTAATCACGTTTGTTTTGTTGTTTTGTGCACATGTTTATTTAAAGTTAAGTTTTTTTTGTTTTTGATTTTGTTAAATCACATAAATTTTAAAACTTTTAAGTGATTTTAAGAATTGATTTTAAAAGTTTTTAATCATAAGTATTAAAAATTGAATTGTTTTTATATATGTAATGTAAAATACTACATACAATAAAACAGTATTTCCACGGGTGTAGCTGCAGCCGGCTCCGTCTTTACAGTTTTTTTTTTTGGTAGCTGCGCCCCGGTAGACCCAACTAATCGACGATGAAATTCATTGCCAGCGATTTATAATAATCGACGTAATTGATTTCATCGATTAGTTGTTGCAGCCCTCTTTTACACATATATACACAAAGTGGGATATAGGCAAGACGCACGCACCACAGCAGCACAATGCAATAATAAACAAACTATGTACAGGGCGGCCTCGAAAGGCAACATACCTGGAGGCCGCATGACAGATCCTGGGAACACATTGGCAGGGCTGTCAACAAGGCATAGTCTGGTAGGAAGGGAAAACACAGTTCAGTATAGCTCCATCCAGGATATGCTAACAGTGGCAGACTGGGAAGTTAAATCAGGAGCCAGAGCCCGTAGGCTACTGGGGCTCAACTGAAGCAAACACTGAGTTCCCAATAGAAGGGACCGAGCCCATCATGTCCAACCTGTAGAACCGTACAGATGTGAGCGGCGAAGCTGCAGCCGCACAAATGTCTTTCACAAATGCCAAAAGGGACCACAATGTGGCAATGCCTCAAGTCCAGTGGACCACCAGGTGTCCAGGCACCAGGGTCCCAGTGGACTCGTAGGCCATGGTAATAGTGGCGACAATCCAATGAGAGAGGAGCTGCTTTGAAAGCGCCTGGTCCTGTGTCCACGCTCCATAAGACACAAACAGTTGGTCTGAGTGCCGAATGTCCTTAGTACGTTCCAAATACGATACAATACAATACGATTCCTTTATTGTCACTCAATCATATACACAAGTGCAACAGTGGGTGAAAATCTTGGGTGCAGTTCCAAGCAACATAGCAGAATGACAGTTTCCCTAAATATCTGGATTACACTATTACACATCTGTTACACAACACATTATACAATATACAACTAATTTACAATATACAGTATTCACAAATTAAGGAGACTGTATACAATAAAAATACACTGTACCACCCCCCCCACCATATAATCAATAGAAATAAATATAAAGTGTCATGTTGACATTCAACTGTCGATTGATAGTCAGTTGCTAATATGTTATTACAAAAGTAAAAAATGTAAGTGTAGTCTGAGGCTGAAAAAATACGATGCAGATATATATCGTGAGCAATGAGAGTCTAATTGTTTGGGGGAAGAAACTATCATATTGTCGGCTGGTACGTGTCCTGATGCTGCGATACCGCCTACACGATGGTAGCAGTGAGAGCAGCCCATGGCCTGGGTGGCTGGAGTCTCTGATGATCCTCCAAGCTTTTTTCACACAACGCCTGGTATAGATGTCCTGGAGGGAGGGAAGCTCCCCTACGATGATGTGTCTGGCAGTTCACACCACCCTTTCCAGGGCTTTTCAATTGAGGGTGGTGCTGTTGCCCAGGAATGATGCAGCTGGTCAGGATGCTCTCTACGGTGCTGGTATAAAACCATATGAGGATGTAGCGGTTCATTCCAAACTTCCTCAGCCGTCTCAAGAAGAAGAGATGGTGGTGTGCTTTCTTCACAATGGCCTTGTGGAACCAAGGAACTTGAAACTACTGATCCTACTGGTGCTCCATTGATGGTGATGGGTCTGTGTTCTCTGTATTTTCTCCTGAAGTCCACCACAACCTCCTTGGTTTTACTGACATTGAGGGAGAGGTTATGTTCCTTACACCAGCGTGTCAGAATGTGCACCTCCTCTCTATAGGCGATTTCATCCTTACCAGTGATCAGACCTACCACTGTCATATCATCAGCAAATGTAATGATGGCATTGGAACTATGTGTTGCAACACAATCGTGTGTGTACAAGGAATACAGGAGTGGGCTGAGAACACGGCCCTGAGGGCTCCAGTGTTTAAGGTCACTGGTGAGGAGGTGTTGCTGCCCATTCTAACCACCTGGCTTCTGTTTGTCAGGAAGTCCAGGATCCAGCTGCACAGCAAGCTGCTTAAGCCCAGAGCCCAGAGTTTCACATCAAGCTTGGAGGGCACAATGGTGTTGAATACTGAGCTGTAATCTACAACCAGCATTCTCACATATGTGTTCTTTTTTCCCAGGTGTGAAAGGGCAATGTGTAATGTAAAAGCATCAGTGGAGTGGTTGTTGCGGTAAGCAAACTGCAGTGAGTCCAATGAGGCAGGCAGCACAGAGTAGATATAGTCTCTGATTCCCCAATATATCAATATAAAAAATATAAATACAATTAAAATGTGCTATGCTACCACGCACCGCCATCCGAAATTATCATTAGCAAATGTAATCATAATCATAACTAAACTTAACAAATTGCCATTATTATTACTGCCGGTTCTAGTATTACGGTGTACTGCAGTTCTGCGTGTGGTTTGTCCAAGTGGTGTTGCCGTACCCCAGCAGGAGCCATTGCTCAACTGCTGTGGGTAGGAACCATCAATGTCAAATACTGTACTGTCTCTCTATTTCATTACTTTCAAATGTATTAAAAAGTGAAAAACTAGGCTGCGTCCCACAAACAAAGAGTGTGCACTAGAGTGAGGAGGTTGGCTGTAGGGTGAAGCTAAATGTGATCAATGGGACACACTTCAGCGTCAGCATTCAGCACCTTTACCTTAGACCGAAAAAGTACCTAAGCAGTCTTTTCAAGTCATCTGTCTCTGTGTTTAATTAAAATAATAATAATAATAATAATTAGGAGGTGATATTAACGAACAAGTTATTTCCAAGTTTTATAGGCTACTGCTTCAGTAATGAATTAATTGGTGCCGAAACGTTTTTTGGCTGAACATTCTAATCATATATTTAAATCATGATTATGTAATAATTTTATATTATCTATGTATTATAATTTCCTTGACATAATTTAACAATATCTACTGTTATAGCTAGCATTACATTACATTTATTATATGCACTGCCGCTGCCATATTTTCCCAATTGACTTGTCTCTGCCTTTAACACACAGATTTCTAGGACTTCAGCGTTAAAACACTTCCGTATGAGTGCACTGTTTTGTTCACTCCACCGAAGGGAGCACTGAAGGACAAACAGCTCGATTAGGCTCCTTCACTCGCTCCCTAAGGGATTGGGACAGTCCTTAAGATGGCCACCCTAGTACTTCTGCTTCCGAAAACAGGCCAATTTGCGAGTGCTAATCAATCAACCATCACTAACGTTAGCTGTCATAGCTAAGTTACCTGGAAAGTTAATTAGCCACACATTCACCAGCGACCAACAATGGTGCTCACGGGCGTATGCAACTAACGCCATTGTCTTTATTACGTTATATTTGTCAGAAAGCCCACGTGAAGTCTGAGTAAAGTGTCAATCATTTATGTTGCGCTGCTTATGTAATTGATGTAGACAGCAGTAGCTTTCATTTATTGCATATTCATATAGTATTCTGTATAGCTATGCTTGCTTATGATAGATAGCATTATTAGTGTTTGTTTGATTAAAGTGCAAGCAGTTTTATTACAGTCAGCTTTCATTCACAGTGAGTATCATCGTGAGCAAGAGGACGTTTTTGGGCAGCCTCAGAAAAGAAGAAAAGTAAGTTGAGAACAGTGAGAAAATGAGTACCAGTCAGATGATAGAAGTATACAGTAGTACAAGAGATGACTTTGAAAAAGACTGAATTGCAATCTTGGACACAAACGTGGAATTGTCTGTTTCTATTTCGAAGACAGTGGATATGTGTGCTACTGTTGTTGCGCAATTGCAAGCATTGGGTGTATGGCAAGCCAAATTGTCATTTAGAGATATCTCAAAATACAATTCAATATGTCTTAAATTGAATTTGCGATATCTCAAATGAACTCTATTTGAAAATATCTCAAATTGAATTTGCGATATCTCAAATGCAATTCGAGATATCTCAAATGCAATTCGAGATATCTCAAATTGACTTCCTGTCTAATTTGAGATATCTCAAATTGAATTTATTTCAGCTCAAAAACTGCATGACAGAATTCAGAGTTACAATTATAGATACTTGGAAAGAAGAAATCGTCCATCGGGAGTTAAATTAGATGACAGCAGTGATGATTTAGGTATAAATGCTATTCAGTCATGGTGTTTACTTCATAATGTTCTTCTCATTTTTGGTGATCTTGTAGATAGAAGTGACAAATACTGGCAACTGCTTCTGCTGTTAATACAAATTGTGAATATTGTGTTCTCTCCAATCTTAACAGAAGGTATTACGGTTTATTTGAAACATCTCATTGCAGAACAGCATAAATTGAACCTCGAGAAGGTCTGTTGACAGGAGCAGGTCGCAGCATTACACAATTCTTTGAGTGTGGCACCATGAAAGAGAGCCAACAACCTGGCCTGTCCCCTGGTAGAGTGTGCTGAGATGTGTTTAGGCATAGGAACTTTAGCGCTGAAGAGACGTTATTAATGTTTTATATAAACTGTATTATGTTTTATATTAATAATAATATGCAGACCAAGCAAAGTAAATGTATTATGGTAGCAACAACCATTTTGCAAGTTGTTCAGGGCATACCCTCTAGACATTCCTGTCAATAATAGAAAGGATCAAACTGCAGAGAGAGAGAGGGCCCACAGCTGTTTGTTAAAAGTCTGTTTGTGGACTTAATCGTTTTTCCAGATAGGCAGGAACTGTTTTTGTTAATGAGCGATTGACAGTTGTTAAATGACAACCATGGGATCAGACCTTTCCTAGTATATCAAAGGAAGACATCTGTTCCTTGGATTACATTATTTGTCATTTAGCAGACACTCTTATCCAGGGCGACTTACATTTGTACCCATTTATACAGCTGGGCATTTTACTGGAGCAATCTAAGTGAAGTACCTTGCTCAAGGGTACAACAGCACTGCCCCACGCGAGATTTGAACCCACAACTTACCAGTTAAGAGTTCAGAGCCCTAACCACTACTTCACAATGCTGGATCCCACACCTCTTCCAAGGAAGACTACCATGAACATTACAAGGGTCAGAAATCTGACCTCAAGATAACACTCTGGCAAACCCCCAGTGACAGACCCTGGCCACAGACCCACATGCCCTGCAATGTATAAAAGGCTGTCCACTTCTGCTGTTCAGTAAGTCTCTGCTGAGGTAGAGTGCTTCCATGTCGGGGCCCTTCCAGGCCTGGCATGTTAAATAAATATATTTACCATCTATGCATCCAGACTGGGTTCTTCAAGCAGTCTCATAGGTGAGCCGGATCGCATCCACCACCCAGTGTGCCAGTCATTGTTTGGAAACAGTCCTCCCTCTGGTGGTAGAACCGTAGTAGTCAAACAGCTGATCAGATTTGCATCTGTGCGTAGTCCTCTGCATATAGCACTTCAAGGCCCGGACAGGGCAGAGTGTATGTAGTCTGTGGTCCTCATCCGATGTATGTGGCGGCGGATGGAAAGACTCCAGGACAATTGGTTGGTTTACATGGAACGCTGACACGACCTTAGGCAGGAAGGCCAGGTTCATCCTCAGAGTAACCCTGTCATTGTTTCCCGAGAAAATCAGACAGGTTCTATCATGGGGAGACATTATCAATCTTATCATGACATGCTGAAATAGCAGCCGATTTCCCCTCTTCTAGCACCTGTTGCAGGAAGCACAGGGTTATTGACATGGGGCATGACACCGGGTTCACTTGTCTGACCAGGCACCAGTTCTAGAAGGCTGACCATTCGTAAGTATATTGGGCCCTGGCTAATTGTAGAATTGCTACGACATTGTCAGGCAATCCCAAAGACATTAGGATGTGCCTTTCAGCGGCCAAACCCACAACTGCATCTGCACTGGATTGGGGTACCACAGTAGTCCCTCTGCTTGACTCAGCAAGTCCTGTCGAAGCAGGAGCTGCCATGGATCTGCACTGAGCATCTGCACTAGCATCGCGAACCACTAACTGTCTCGGCCATTGGGGGGCGATCAAGAGGACTTGGGCTCTGTCTTGGTGAATGCTCTCCAGTGTCAGTGGAAGAAGTGGAAGTAGTGGGACAGTGTACAGCTGTTCTTGTGGCCATGGGTGTGCAAAGGCGTCCACGCCCAGGGGACCACCTCCTGTTTCCAGGGAGAACCACAGAGGGCAGTGTGTCGTTGCCCACAAGGCAAAGAGGTCGACTCGAGCTCGTCCCAGCCTTTCCCAGATCTGTTCCACCACTTGAGTATTCAGTCTCCACTCCGAGCTGTCTGGACCTCCCCGGGAGAGAATGTCTGCCGCTGTATTGAACACACCGGGCAGGTGAATTGCTTGTATTGACCGGAGATTGTCCTGCGCCCACAGGAGAAGTCTGCATGTCACATGCTGTAGTCTGGGGGAGCACAGGCCCCCCTGGTGGTTGATGTAAGCCACCACCAAAGTGTTGTCTGTACGAACTAGGACATGTCTGTCTGCCAGCACTGCTTGCAGCTCCTGTAAGTTGATGTGGGTGGACAACCAGAGACCGCTCCACATCCCTTTGACTCCCATCCCATTACAGACAGCGCCCCATCCCATGTTGGAGGCGTCTGTGGTGATGAATTCCCTTCTGTTCGGGTAGCCGACGGAGGAGCTGAGGCGCAGATTGTCTTGATTTTTCCACCAGGACAGCACCTGCCAGCATGTTAAGGTCACTGTCACAGGGTGGTGTTTGTCTCTCGCTGGATGTGCAAGAGTCTCAGGGGGAGAATATTCAAGGAGGCCGCCATCAGCCCCAACAGTTTTTGAATGTTGACCAAGCTTAAAAGAAAAATGAAACTCAACGGAGCTCTCGAAGAAAATTATAAAAATGACAAATCAGGTCTTCTTCAAAACAATAATAAGGTACACTATATAATTAACCCTTAATTAAATGGGATTAATGCAAAATTATAATTAATTCTTGTATAATTTCTTCTTTTCTGAGGAGATTTTCTTACTGGAAGCGTTCACAATAGAGAGCAACTCAAAGTGACCTTTAAAAAAAACAGTGAGAGCGCCCTCATACTCATTATGATACTTCTGTTTATATCTTGAAAATAAAATGAAAACTGGCACATGCAGACGGTTTCACAAGTTCTCTCCCTATATAAAATAATAATAATTTGTCACTGAAACGTTACTCATCTACACACAATCAATAGTACTTTACAAGTTAGCGGGAAAATACATTCTTATTCAACTAATTTCAACACGGTCAAATTAGAAATGAATTAACAATACATCATCAATACATATTACAAAGAGAGTCACAACTGTTTTTATCGTGTAGAATTGCATTTTAAATTTAAAAAAATAAAATAACAGACAGTGTGAAGCGTGACTTACCCTCAGTATTAACAAAAGGCAACTGAGGGATTACTGGGTAATTTCTACATGTGCTCCATTTTAAAGTCACACTTCAAATTAATGACCTCAGATTGCAATTGAAAGAACAACCACCTTACCAGAAACTTTGGTGAAATGAAAAAAAAACAAAAAACCACTTGTTACACCTTTGATAGGCTGACGCATACACTCACCTGAGTCAGTTCTTGAAGGGTTGGTTTACCGCTAAAGTAAACGTGTGGCGAAGGTGAAAAAGCAGTAAGACATGCGACCATAATCAGGTAGCTGCGTCAAACAGTTTTAAAACCTTTACTTTGTAAATACAGCACACTGTTACTTGGTGTTGCTGCATTTATGGAGCTAATGTGAATTCAGCCAACCCGAAGTACTGAACGAATCAAAGAGTCAAAAGAACCGGATCTTCGTACTGAACTGAGTTAAAAGAACCGGTTCTCTGAAAAGATCCGTAATTCCCATCACTACAAAACAAGCCGCATTCATAATTAATGCTCGCCTAAATTCATCAAGGGTTTTGCATTACACCAAATTCTATATCCGACTGGATCTATCAACAATAAAAGTAAAAATAACCCCCAAAATGTATGAAAAATTATACACTCAAAAAAACATATTCATAATAAACTGTATGCGCTGTGATGTAAACTTTAATTTGTATTTTATTCAATACAGAAAAAGTGTCTGAAATAGCGAATCGGTGTAAAACCCTGTCTATACCCCACTTTTTCAACCTGTGGACAATTTCACAGAAGGGTAAATACTAAATAGTGTTCAATTTTAAAATGCTTTATGTATAATTATTTTATGTGATTATGAATGAGAAATTAATCTAGCATTTTAATTCCATGTAGCACATTAACGTCCTAATAATGAAGGAATAAGGGGAAAACACATTTAATTTTTTGTCAAACTATAAACAAATAAAAGGCTGGGTTAGCTTAGCATATTCGTATAGTTGTGTTTTCGCTTCTGCTTGTCTACATGTGATCTCTCGCGTGTGAGCACAGAGCCAGAAAGACTATTGAGGCTACTTTGCCTGCTTTTTCCCTATTGCTCTCCATTCATACTGACTTTGAAAGTGCTTTTGAAAATGCGTTGTGAGAGACACACGAACACCAAACAGATTGAGCAACCTGAGTGTTCTCAGCATTGAGGCTAGAAGGTAGAGGCCTGCATTTCAGCCCGAGCCCGACAGGCCCCGACTTATTGACGCCCCTCGGGCCGGGGGGCTTTGGGCCTGTTTTAGGCTCCTGCTCCTTTTTATATTTTAGACATTAATTAATTAAAATAAACTATGAGATGTTGATGATGGTAAAACAAACATATAAAGACGTTTTATAACCTATCACACTGACACGCATGACAGTCTGCTCACACACACACACGCACACAGGTTTCCCACAGAGAGCTGCTACTGCGCCTGTGCAGACCAGCTCGCACAGTGTTTAGTGACCCCGCCAGCGGCAGCAGCAGAGTCTTCAGCGCAGCTGGAAGAGGACACAAGAAACAGGACTGGACTGAAACCTCCACTGTGGATGCTGTGCTTGTTCTCCACGATGCTCTGTAAAAGACTGTTCTTCTGGCTGTAGCCATGTTAAGACTAGGAGGCTGTCTTGTTTTAAGTTTGATTGGACTTTATTTTCATTAGTCTGTTGGAAAGTATTGGAAATAAGAATGGCCATGTTCTGTGGTGACGCCTTGATTTTTGAGGTCAGATAACCTGCGTGTTCATTCGTTTTTCCGCACGCCATTGCGAGCAGCAGAGCAGCCTGGTCAGCTCGTCAAAAATGCCTTTTTACTGTGGTGGTGATAATAAACATTTAAACTGACATTGTGTGATATGCTTGAACTGTTTTAAATCTATGGATTTTATTGTAGGCAAGTCAAGTATTGATTTGAGAGGCTAAATTGATCAAACGTGATCAACTCACTGTTGGCCGCTGTCCGCTTGGTCGTCACTTTAAAAAACAAAAACTTTAACAAAGAAAAAATGCTCCCAACATTTTTCTAAATTAACTTAATAAAGGAACATAAATAATTAGAACTACTTTGCCATTAAAAACAAAACTGAACTATTTTAATGGCTGCAACAGTAGTATAGGCTGTGTAATGTGAAAAAAAAAAAAACACGGGCTCCAGGCGGACTCGGGCCGAGATTGTGATCAGCTGTCGGGCCAGGGCCGGGCTGGGCCTAGATTTGAGGCCCGTGCAGGGCTTTACTAGAAGGCACTTGGACATGGACAAGTTTACCAAACTTTTTGCCACCCAGCACAAAAACTGTTGTATTCAGCTGTTTTAAAGGTGCAGTTTGAAATGTTGTTATTGAGCCATAGACCACAAGTGAGCACTCATGTATTTTTTATTTTTTTATCTTTTTTTATTGTTGGATTTGGGAACAATTAGAAATTAACACAATTCCATGACTTTAAGCATATGATCAGTTTCTCCAGCTTCTCCCTCTGTTGGTGTTGCTCATTTGTTAATATCTTCAGCATTATTCACACAGTGTGAAATTGCAATGCTGTTATGACAGTTTATCAATTAAGCATTTACAATATAATGTAAGCAAAAAGGGTTTTAATATCCATATTATAATATAATGAGAAAGTATGCAAGTTTTTTTTAATAGAGTTTGTGCATCTCTTCTGATGTCGAAATCTGAGACTATGATGTTTGTGGAATATTTTGCATTGCTGTTAGTATGGTCCTGTCTTAAATTGCACTCTCATGCTCTTCCTCTTGCTCTTGCTCGCTGTCTTTTCCTTTCTTACATCTACAGCACTTCCATATTAGTATTATAGACAGGACAATCAAAAGTACGGTTACGATCAACATTCCAATACCCTGAAATGAAAATGAAACAAGGTCAGGTTTAGTGTTAGGCGACATCATTATTATAAGACATAATGAAAGGAAAACAGTATACAACTAGTTAACTATAAAATAGAGTGATTGCAGAAAGACAGTAAGTCTTTAGCTTTACCTTTAGTCACTGTGTGCTAAAGCTGACAAACATAACTATCATGATTAGGGTTTTTTGCGGGGATGGGGTGGAGGCAGACCTGAGTATTGCATACACACCTGCCAGGATGGCCACAGAAGGTGGTAACATCATAAAACCTGCCTCCCAACAGTATTTGTCTCAACTTATTTATATTTATTTATACAGTAGCATCCACATGTATTCATAAATAAATGATTTTTACAACATATCAATATATGCTTAGCCTAAATATACAGATACATACATACATACATACTTAGCCTAAATAAGATAATTCAAGTATCCATTAAATAAATACACAACAAGGTCCCTGTTACACTAGCAAATGACAGATGCACAAATGGGCTTGGTAATGAACTTCACAGAATGGAAACCCACATAATCTGTAGATCGTAATGCTTCCTTTAACCACTTCCCTGTTTACTGACTTTACAGAAGATGTTTTTGTCTACTATTTAAAATGAAATCTTGTCTTGGCTGAAATCTTGTCTCCCCTACCTGTGAAAAGCACATAGTAATACCTTCTTGTCCTTCTAGAAATATGGGAAATGATAGTTGGAATCTGACTGAGAGCTCATCAACAGGTTTATAAAAGGATGAGATCAAATATATATCTCTTCATTTTCTTAACAGTCTTCCATACATTACTTTCAGCCTGCTGGGATGTTGGTGTCAACCAATGGCAATTATGTTCCCTTTTATTTTCCAGAACACACACAGGAATGTGGATACTTTTTTAAGGGGCAAATCAAAACCCCATGAAGGAAAAAACAACAACACTTCTCCGACATGATTTAGTTTATAAGCTGGTGAAAGCTTGGCATATGTAGTCAGTCAGGTTAAAGGCATATATGAGTCAATGTACAAGTAATGGATGTTAAATATTATAACATTAAAAATATTATCATTAAAGCTCTATTTAAAAATGCATCCAGATCAGTAGTGAAGAGAACCATTAGTGTTAGCCTGTAGTGTCTCTATCCCCTAGATTTATGAGAAAAGGTAATAAACACTTTGAAACTAAATCTCCATTACCATTTTAAAGTTATAACACACACACACACACACACACACACACACACATATAGATATAGATTGGCTGTATTACCTTACTCACCTGTGATTTTGCTTTCCACAGTCTTAACTGTTGCAAAACATTTTCATCTTTAAGTTCATCTTCTGATATTTTGCAAAGGTCCTGTAACACTGGCTGGTTTTGAGAGGAGGTCTGATATATGCCAGTCCCTTTTGAGTTTGCACAGACAAAGTATTTGCCATCAAGGAAAGTTATGAGCAACCAAACCAAACCAGGGACTATTACAGTTATGAAGGATTTAAATTGAATCCAGCCACACTGTTTACAACAGACCTTACAGTCCAATGTAAATGCAAAGAGGACAGGTGCCATCAGCGCCGGCATCACGAAGAAAAAACACGTATACATAGCGTTCCATGTAGGGTTACAAGGACAGCTAAAGTCAATTTCCAAAAACTTTTCGAATCCAAAAAGGATAAAGGAACAAATAACGTTTGAAAACACTGGGCGTTTATTTAGCTCTTGTCTAAGGAGTTTGCTATATTCTTTTTGTGTGGCCATTGTAATTGTTTGAAGCAGTAATCTGAAAGCGCATATCCTGTTTCATATATAATGTACTTGGGAGGAGCCTACCAACAATTTACAAAGGCATTAATTAATTGTTTTTCCTTTTTTTTTTATCAGATTAGAATCTGTGCTTGGTGTTAGTCTTTATGCACAGGACTCATTATGATACTTCTGTTTGTTATCATGAATTACATATTTTTATTAGACTGTGTAAAACATATGATGTTGCTCTGTGTGGCGTTATTGGTATTCATTTTACATATTGGTATATAAGAAAATAAAGTATTGTACATTTGTATTCTTATATATATCACCTTTTTGTTACAATATGTCAAGGCTATAAATAAGTTTGGAGGCCACTATTTATGCATGTGTGTATGTGTGCATTTGTGTATGTGTGTGTATATATATATATATATATATATATATATATATATGTATACACACCAATCAGCCATAACATTATGACCATCTGCCTAATATTGTGTAGGTCCCCCTTTTGTCACCAAAACAGCCCTGACCCGTCGAGGCATGGACTCCACTAGACCTCTGAAGGTGTGCTGTGGTATCTGGCACCAAGACGTTAGCAGCAGATCCTTTAAGTCCTGTAAATTGCGAGGTGGGGCCTCCATGGATCGAACATGTTTGTCCAGCACATCCCACAGATGCTCGATTGGATTGAGATCTGGGAAATTTGGAGGCCAAGTCAACACCTTGAAGTCATGATTCATCAGACCAGGCCACCTTCTTCCATTGCTCTGTGGTCCAGTTCTGATGCTCACATGCCCATTGTAGGCGCTTTCGGCAGTGGACAGGGGTCAGCATGGGCACCATGACTGATCTGCAGCTACGCAGCCCCATATGCAACAAACTGCGATGCACTGTGTGTTCTGACACCTTTCTATCAGAACCAGCATTCACTTTTTCAGCAATCTGAGCTGCAGTAGCTCGTCTGTTGGATTGGACCACACGGGCCAGCTTTCGTTCCCCATGTGCATCAATGAGCCTTGGCCGCCCATGACCCTGTCGACGGTTCACCGCTTTTCCTTCCTTGGAGCACTTTTGATAGGTACTGACCACTGCAGACCGGGAACACCCCACAAGAGCTGCAGTTTTGGAGATGCTCTGACCCAGTCATCTAGCCATCACAATTTGGCCCTTGTCAAAGTCACTCAGATCCTCACACTTGCCCGTTTTTCCTGCTTCTAACACATCAACTTTGAGGACAAAATGTTCACTTGCTACCTAATATATCCTACCCACGGACAGGTGCCATGATAACGAGATTATCAGTGTTATTCACTTCACCTGTCAGTGGTCATAATGTTATGGCTGATCGGTGTATGTATGTGTATATATATATATATACTGTATATGTAGCGTAAGGTACACTTATAAATTTCAATTAAAGAAGTGAATTTATAGTATCACCTTATAACGAATCCTGGAATCTTGTAGAACTCATTATTATACAAAAGGGAAAAACTAATTAAAATTCAACTCTAGATCAACAAATCAAAGACAAATCACTTCCGTGACCAAATCAAAGACCATGGGATCGCATATGATAACACACAAATCGTTAAACAAAAAAGGTTATAAACACATTGACTACAATACCGGTTAGTAAGACGAAGGTGAGTCTCTCATTAGTATTGTTAGTCAGACATTAAATAACTACGCAGGTTAGTATTTATGTCAGGTAACTTCTCGTTATATATATATATATCAGTCTCATTTACGCTTAGGTGCCGAGAAAGATCCTATCATTACTTGTTACCACAATTTCCCTTAACTGATTATTATTCAATGATTAAGGATATGCAGGGCCACCTATAATCTGGTGTCTATTAACTTGTGTCAATTTCAGACTAAACAGTTAAACAGGAATGACAAGATATTTCTCTGCGTTGACAGATTTTATTTCTAAAATTATCAACAAAACAGTTTAATGCAACACACATTTATATTTAAGAAAACTAAATGATATTACACATTCTAGAGTGATGAATCACAGATTAACATTTCAAATTGATTTCTCAAATGTCATGAATCATGAACTCCAAACTGTTAAACTTATCTGAACTTCGTCGCAGAGAGGCCTCTCTGGCTTCGGGCTCAGATAACAGCACACGGCACGAGGTCCGTGTGGTTTGGAACAAAGGCAGTCCGGTTCGGCTTTGTCCAAGAACTTCCACTCAGTCGATGCACCTGGAAGTTGGGGTTTCGCGAAACAGAGTCTTTTCCAAACAGTTTTTCCACTGGTTTGAAGGCTCCAAGGTTGTGCACAAAATCTTCTTGGCAAGCAGGGTCTCTCACCGTACTTATGTGAAGACAAAGTCTTTGAGGAAAGCAGGGCCCTGTTTGGTTCCAAGGGTCAAGTTTCTTAAGACTCAAATAGCTATTTAAATGACTGACACTTTCATATTCAGTCGACTTAGTCAATTGTCCAGCTGTAAAACTCCACTGATCAGGTGGGCACAGGCGGGCTGCGCAGTCTGTAAAGTTCTTTATTTAATAAAGTCCTTTAAAATAATTCTTCGTACGGCTCAATCTCCTTCTCCCAGTTTAACTCTTCTGTTGCCGGCAAAGACTTGGTTGGTTTCTGGTTCCGGTTCGGGCAACAGAGCTACAGGTTGAGCTGTGGCAGCGAGTTTCTGGTTCAAGTGTTCATTGGACTTGACTTTGTTAATTATTGAACAAACTAAAAAGCCTTTTAATAAAAATGGAGATTGAACAAGTAAAAGAAGATTTACAAAGAAAGTTAAAATTGGATGAATATGAACTATTCCAACAAAAAATCGGAAAAGACCTTGATCAATACGAAATAAATATTAAAAATGAAGAAATATGAGAGGGAATACACAGGATTACAACAATGGAACTGTTTATAATTGGAACGACATACCCCATAAGTATAAGCGACGAGGAAGAACACATCAAACTTCAGAATTCATCTTTCAACTAGTGACAGTGATTCAAGGAATAGACAATATGGCATCAGAAACCGCAGAGAATTTCAAATATCAACCAATGACGTTGACTCCAGCGACCTGGACCATACGAGTGAATCTTCCCCGACAACAAAACAAGGTTCTTTTTTAGGCAGTCGCTACAGAATAAAACCATAACGGGGAAGAGGCCAAAAAAGAGGAGAAGATCAAAGAAACAAGAAAGAATGAATACAAGGAGTCAGAATTAATATCTCTGATTATAATCTGAACAAGGCAAAAGAGACTGTTTTAAGCAAAGGTTTGTCTTAAGTTCCAAATAATGGTGTAGGAGCCAATTAGTTTATTTAACATGCTATTATTTAGAAGAAATATATTTATTCTGTATTTGTCAGTTTATGCATTTGGATTAATTGTACTTTGTTTCTTTAAGAAACCGAGCTTTATGTATGTTCCATGGCTCGTGCGCTTATATATATATAAATATATTTGAAATCAACTGTCACATATTCAGTTAGTTTAGCTATGGAGCCTCACAGTTTTCTGACCGTGTCATAACACCTGTGTTAATTCATGAAATCAATATGTATAATGATTACAATGAAATCGTGTAATTAGCAGTAAATATTTGACCTGTGGAACCAGTGGAATAAATGTTTATTTGCATGATTTAATATGGAGTCTGTGTGGATAACGACACGGTGATGCGTGTCAACCATCAGCCCAAGCTAAACCTAAGAAAGCCACTTCTACATATAGTTTAACCAATGAATAAATCCTCCTCTTGTTTGATTTGACTGGAGAGTTTCTACCAATTTCATATGTCAGTCTTACTCTAATTCTGATTTATCAAACATCCACATTACTGTGTGTGTTCTGGAAAATAAGAGGGAACATAATTGCCATTGGTTGATACCGACATTCCAGCAGGCTGAAAGTAATGTATGGAAGACTGCTAAGAAAATGAAAATATATATATTTGAGCTAAACCTTTTATAAACCTGTTGATGGGCTCTCAGTCAGATTCCACCCATGCTATCTCATATTTCTAAAAGGGGAGCCAAGGACAGTAAAACAAGAAGGTATTATTATGTACTTCTCACTGGTAGAGGAGACAAGATTTCAGCCAATTCAATATTAGACAAAAACATCTTGTGTAAAGCCAGTAAACAAGGAAGTGGTTAAAGGAGGCTTTAAGATATGAACATGATGTGGGTTTCCGTTCTGTGAAGTTCATTACATACATTTCTGTTAACTCGGTGGAATCTTTAACTGAGTGCAGTGTTTGGGTTTGTGTTTTTATCAAAGTGGTAAGGCACAAAAAGAAGTGCAGAACCAAGCCATTTTGTGCATCTGTCATGTTGCTAGTGTAACAGGGTCCTTGTTGTGTATTTATTTAATGGATACTTGAATTATCTTATTTAGGCAAAGTATGTATGTGTATATATATATATATATATATATATATATATATATATATATATATATATATATATATTATATACACAGATGGGTGACAAAGGGACAACCAACATAAAGTGTCTCAGTAAGGTGTTGGGCACCACGAGCTGCCAAAACAGCTTCAATACTCTTGGCACAGATTCTGTGAGTCTGTGGACTCTACTGGAGGGATGGTACACCATTCTGCCAAAAGATATTCCCTCATTTGGTGTTTTGATGATGATGGTGGAGAGTGCTGTCTAACACATCAGTCCAAAATCTCTAAAGCAGTCAGGCCTGTACCATTCTCTTGGTGTCGCCACACATGCACTTGCCCACGAGAACACTAGCAAGTTGAGCATCTTTGTGACTGAAGCTCCTACCATTCGTGCCCCAATAATGACCCCCTCTTTCAAAGTAACTTGGATCCTTTCCTCTTGGCATCTTGATCCAAAATCAAGGTCATCTGGGCCTGCTCAGCAATTGTATACATGCCACAGAGCATGACAGGATGTTAATTGCTGAATTGTATCATGCAGTACACCTGTTTGGAGGCATTTGCATTTGTTATGTTCCTCCACTCATTTATTCAGGATTTTCCTTTAATTTGTCACCGATCTGTACATACATACTTAGTCTAAATAAGATAATTCAAGTATCCATTCATTAAATACATAACAAGGACCCTGTTACACTAGCAACATGACAGATGCACAAAATGGCTTGGTTCTGCACTTGTTTTTGTGCCTTACCACTTTGATAAAAGCACAAACCCCAGCAGTGCATTCAGTTAAAGATTCTACTGACATAACAAAAATGTATGTAATGAACTTCACAGAACGGAAACTCACATCATTCTTAAATCTTAACACCATCTTTAACCACTTTCCTGTTTACTGGCTTTACATAAGATGTTTTTGTGTAGACTTTCATCTTTAATTTGAGGGTATTTACATCCAAATTGGGTGAACGGTGTAGGAATTACACCCATTTTTATATGTCGTCCCCCCAATTTTAGGGGTATAACATAATCATGAATTAAATTGTGAGTTTCAATACTTTGTTGCAAATCCTTTGTAGTCAATGACTGCCTGAAGTCTGGAACCCATAGACATCACCAGATGCTGGGTTTCTTCACTGGTGATGCTCTGCCAGGCCTGTACTGCAGTTGTCTTTAGTTCCTGCTTGTTCTTGGGGTGTTTTGCCTAGAAATCAAAACAAACCAATCAGAGAGATACCATAAACATTAGGTGTGGCCAAATCAACTATTTGGTACATTCTTAAAAATGCACTGGTGAGCTCAGGAATACCAAAAGTCCCAAAAGACCATGGAAAACAAGTGTGGTGGATGACAGAAGAATTATTTACCTGGTGAAGAAAAACCCCTTCACAACAATTGGCCAGATCAAGAACACCCTCTAGGAGGTAGGCGTATCTGTGACAAAGTCACAAAAAGGGAAGGAACTGCTCAAGATCCAAAGCATACCACCTCATCTGTGAAGCATGTTGGAGGTAGTGTTTTGGCATGGGCATGTATGGCTGCCAAGGGAACTGGTTCCCTTGTATTTATTTGCTGAAGTGACTGCTGACAAAAGCAGCAGGATGAATTCTGAAGTGTTTAGGACTATATTCCTTTTCTTCATTCTCACCTCATCTGGGCTCTGAACTTTCCTCTCTCCTCCTAGGTCACAAACCCACAATGTGTGCCCTTTTCAGACATTACTTGTAATTTATTCATTTACTCTGTTTGTCATACTTCTTGCTTTGCTCTACTAGTATTCTATTGTTTATTTTGACTTCCCCTATGCTTCCCCTATTTTTCAACGTTTTTTGGTCACCTAACTCAAAAATTTTAAATGCTCCGATAGCTCCAGAAAAAGGATGGGCAGTAGCTGGGCTTCATGGGAGCTGTGCCCCAGTGTTTGATTCTGGATTAAATGCTTTTTTCAATTTTTTATACATTTTTTCTTACAGGGACACCTGGTCACCTAAAGATTTTAGGCTGCCTGGTCACCTAACTGAAAATGTAAAATGTCCCAAACGGCTCCAAAACACACTGGGGCTGTGGCTGGGATTCTCACCAGGACTGTCCCATACTTTTTTTGTGGATTAAATGTAATTTTCTATTTTTTTATTTATTTTTTGACCTATCTACGCCTGGTTACCCATTCTATCCCTACAATTGTCCCATGCTCTGTCTCAGGAAGAATGGTCATTCCCCATGGGCCTCTCCTGGTTCTCACCCGTGTCATCTGGTCACCTAACTCCCTCTGGAGGGGGGGACCTCCAGAAATGCCGAAAATGGTCAAAAATCACTAGCCGGCTTTCAGTACTCCTACCCCCGCCACTTGGGGGGATTATCCCGCCCCCCCCCCAGTTACTTCAGCCCCTCCCGGGGCCTCCGGACCACCAGCACCTGGTCCCCTAAAACAGACTCCGGCTGCCTGGTCCCCCTAATGTAAGTCAATGGGAGTGAGGACTTTTCATTGGTTTCGCTTTGGCTGCCTGGTCCCCCCGAAGTCGTTGAAGGGGGTGGGGGGGATGACAACGGTCCTGTCGAACCCCCTCTCTGGGGGGGTGGCCACCTGGTGACCTCCAGAGGGTTCCCGACTCCCCGACCCCCTGCCCCCATAGGGGACCCTAGGTCCAAGAGGGGAAGGGCGACGCGTGTCGCTCCCCGCATTCGGAAAGGAAGACAAAAGCTTGGATCGCAGGCTGACTTTCAATAGATCGCAGCGAGGGTGGCTGCTCTGCTACGTACAACACCCTGACCCAGAACCAGGTCGTCTGTGAATGATCTAGCACCAGGTTCCCCATGAACATGCAGTGCGTCTCAGGAGAAGGGCAGCCATCTGTCCGCTCCCTTGCCCTGACAAGAACGGCGCTCCGCACCAATATGTTATATTAATTATTTTTGAGGCCCTAAAATTGGGTGGACCACTGGGTGTAATTCCTACACTGTTCACCCAATTTGGATGTACCCTCAAATTATAGATGAAAGTCTACACTTAAAGCATATCTTGATTGTTTCCTTTGAAATCCATTATGGTAGCATACAGAGCCAAAATGATGACAATTTAATTTTGTCACTGTCCAAATATTTATGTACCTAACTGTATATTGGTTCATATATATATATATATATATATATATATATATATATCGGTTCACATAAATATGTATTAGTTTACAAATATAAACATTGTTAGGAATAGATTGGTTCATAAATATACTATGAGGAATCCATTTGACCCATATATATAACTGAAGCAATGTATATTTCTACAAACCAATAATAATTTCCTGAATGGCACCCCATATATATATATATATATATATATATATATATATATATACACACACATATACATATATACACAGCAAAATCTGTGTTGAAATCCCAGTGTTAATAATATAGTGTTGAAATCAGTGTTGTTTAAATATTAAATTGACACTTGAGAGTGAAACCAAGTGTTAGTGTTAATATTGAGTGTTAAAACACAGCGTGTTGATTTTACACTTTCAAGCATTCAATGCCTTTCACTGATGCCCTGCCCTATGTAACTGACGCATATTTGCTTGAAATATGGAAGAAGCAGCCATCATCAGCTTCAATACAGGTAAACAAATTAATTGTATGATGTAATAATGTAAACAGTATTATACACATTTAATCTCAAAATATGTATTTTTCTATTTTAACTAGGCTATATATTATATAGCGATATTGTTCGATATAGGCCTACATATTATTACCTACTTCAAACGACGAGGACTGTGACAAAACATTGATTATTAGGACTAACTTAAAAATGTTTAATATAGCAAGTATTAAAGTTGTCTGATGACAGCAACGTTTATTATTTAGGATCCTTAAAATATTTTGTATATTTGTATAGTGTAGCACATTGTTTTATACAAAATCAGTATGCATTCATTAGTTTCTTGAAGGTTTTGTGCCTGGGAAAACCGTTGTGTTAAAAATCCATTGTTAAAGTGTGTAATATGAGTTATTTCAACAGATCTAGTTTTGATTTAACACTATGTGTGTTAAATTGGATGTAGTGTTAAAATTTGGTGTCAAAAAAAGACTTGTTTTTACTATTAGTAAGACCTTTTTACTATTTTAAAGCGAGGCTGAAGCCATCTTGTCCACACATTCAGCAGAAAGGTAGGCTTATGTTTATATGAATCATAATTATCTGTAAATCGTCATCTGCTTATTTCATTCTAAGGACCAGAAAAAATATAACTTGTGTTTTGTAACACAAAAACTCCCAATATGAACGTATTTCAACTTTATAAATAAGATTGAAGCAGGCTATCCTAACTTCTGTGTAATGATACCGACCCACCACCCGCCACTGCCAGGCAAAAAAATAAAATGCTGTTTTGTTTGTACATGAGGTGAGTGTTATATATATGTTGTTAAAGTAATAATACAACCATTGATACTTTTACTGTTTTACTGTAAGAGATTAGACAAGTTCCTGCTTCTTTACATAATGTTTTGTCCAACAATAATTTTTAATGTAGTATATTACGGTGACCATTGGTGGTAGGTTACATAAACGTTTTTACTGTTAAATTATTACTGGCTGTGTTAAATGTGTTGTAGAGTAAGTGTTAAAACGTTTTGTCTCCAAAATCTTGCTTTGTGCAACATGTTTTTTCTTTTTTAATTGCATGCCATTTTGTTGCTGACGCCATTTTGTCCCTTTTCATCAGCCTAGACTGCACATTCGTATATTATTGTTCTTTGTATTTTTTGCGCTGTTTATGTGAACTGAAATCTGCTTAATATCCAATTTCAAGGAATAGATAACATGTATTCTGTACCTACACAACTCCAATTGTAAATGTCTTTACATTTTATAAAACCAAAACCATTCACTTTTAGAAGTAATGTATTTAAATTCTACACAAAAGATGTGTTAACAGTCCTATGACACATTTTGTGTTGTTTTCTACACAATATGTGCAGGGTATGGTCTAACACAATCAAAGTGTGTTATTTATTTTTAACCATAATCCTCTGCGAATCTCAACCAATCGCTTGCACATACCCTTAACTGGAGGACAGCGCTGAGTGTTTGAACTTATGAAAACTTGTTCTGTTGTCACGAAATACCCAATACCTAATTTGACTCCTGAATTTATGTTAATCCTCTGTTTGAGTTAATTTTACAATTTTACAAAAAAATTACTTAGTTATTAATGGACACCAAACAAGCAGGATGGGTCGAATGGCCTCTCATTTGTAAACTTTCTTATGTTCTTCCTACGTCATTCATTAAATACATAAAGACGGAAGAGCCCTGGGACCATGTGAAACAAAAACACTCAGAATTTCAACTTTAAAACTCGAAATTTAAACTTGTAATCTCTAAAATTCGGGTTTAACATGAGACATTCTTGTTGTTTTTTCTTGACATGGCCCAGGGCTCTTCCATATAGATATAACATGTAGACAAGATTTTTTGACTGTAATTTATAAAGTGAGGTTTAAATAATACTTCGTTTAATCAAACATAGAAACGGATACATTATCATGTTACTCCACTTTCGACCTGTCCACAGGTCTGCTGTGTACTAGATGTGTCTCCTCCACACGGAACTGCAGAGACGCTGTGAAGCACATTGAGCCTCAGTGCCTCCACAGCGTCATTCCCGGAGCCAAGAGAATCAGCCGAAATCAAATAAAATCCTAAAACCGCCTCAAAGCTAATCGGTGTTGTGAAACTACTGAACCATACATTATGAAGATAATAACTGAAGAAAACGTAATTAGATGGATGTTATCAAGGGAGTAGTATATACTATGTATTGTGGACTGATCAAGTTTATGTGTAAAGATTCTGATATTATCGTTTTAGCTACTTTAACTGCTGAAAAACTTTGCTATCCACCTGTCTCCTGTCGTAATGATTTTCTGGTGGAAAATATGCCACTCATGCTCCATTTCTCCCACCTCTTTGTATATCCTATTGCATGAGTGTTTAATGTCAGTCATGTTTAATTGTGTTTACTGGCCTTCGCGTCTTAGGGGTTTACATGTATTATAAGTGTTTTTGCCACCAGAGCACTTATCCGCCCAAGTATTTCAAAAAAGCCTTCAATAGGGGCCAAAATAGTATCCGCCGATAAACTCTGTTGATCAGTTTGATGCGCTAAGAACAGCAGGGCGTGTCGAGCCTCCGCTGTCCTCCGTGTTGTCCGCACAGCAGCGATACAGACTCGATGTGCTGCTGCTTTGGTCTGAATCTGTGAGAAACCACGCCCATTCATTTGAATATCCCAAATTAAATGTGCCATTATGAAAGAGTGCCATGAAATTCTGAAATGTGCCATTATGAAAAATATAAATAAATAGTATTTTTTTTAAATTATGTATCGACTCATTTATGTATTTATTTATATGTTTATTGCCATATTTATTTATTTATTTATTTATTTCATAGCCATATTTATTTATTTATTTAATATTGACTCAAACGGCATTCCATACTTGCCAACATTGAATGTATAACACATTTACTGTTTTTTATGTATTTATTATTATTTATTAATTTATATTATTTACATATTGAAAATATCCATATTTAGACATTTAACAGATGTTAACTTAATTTAAAAAGTGGATTATCCCACAGATGTTGAATGCATAATATGCTGTATATAACTGTATATAAAAAATATTGTATTATGCATTATTTGACATGATAGAACTAATTTTCAGAAAAGCATCTTTAGGGTAAATAAGTAAAATTAATTTAAATGATTGCATTTTATATACTGTACTATGTCTTACATAAATTGTTTGATTGTAATTTTATTTTGTACTTAATAAATTACTCAATAAGACAAAGACATCTACTACATGTTTGCAATAGTAGTAATTTATATTAAGGTTTCTCTGTACACATAGTTTCCTTTGTTAAATTAATATTTTGTTTAGCTTTAATAAGTCAACATGTTGAGTAAAACTAACATTACAGTGTTCATGAAATAACACATTATTTGTGCTAATATTCCTACACTAAACCAACACATCTTCTGAGTAAAATTAACCCATAGATGTGTTAATGAAATAACACATTATTTGTGCTAATATTCCTACACACAACCTGTGTTAACTTTAACTTTTTCCTTAATCACACTCAGTAATGTGTTAAAAACAACACATCATGTGTTTTGTTCTAAGAGTGTGGTAGGAGTTCTAATGAATACTGCCTTCTGTGTAAATAATTCAATATACATATTTTTTTTAAGATTGACCCAATCACCAGTCATATGAATAGCCTACTGAAGGAGGTGAGTTCATTGGATAATGGTGTCACTGTAATGTCATAATAATAGTTAACATTTAAAGTAATTTAAAAAAGAATACTGGTCGCTTTTACTTTTTGTAAGTACTGTAATAGAGTTAATAGAATATAAATGTTAGCCTGCCTCTTTTCGTAGTTATTAATTCAATGTTATTCTAATTTGATAGAATGCTGGTGAAAGTGAAATACAGAGCTCACCAGAAATACATTAAAGCTAATGTTACAGTGGAGGAATATAATTACACAGAATTCTGTATTTTTGTTCAATAACTGAATAAGGGTAGTAGAATGGGGGGCTCCATAGGCGTTTCCAGATATTTTATGGCATGTTACGTCACTTGTTTATTATACCTACGTCATATCCAGACGGAAGTGTGCACCCATAGCGCCCTAACCCCCCACGATGACCCCGATGACCCCCCTTCTCCTACTGTCCTTCTCTTGCCCCTAGCCCCCCTCCCTCCACCCACGTTGATTAGTTCTGCAGGCCTTTGTTCTTGCCGGAGAGTGTGAATGTTCAGAGTGTGAATGTTTCAGGTCCTGGGGGTTGTGACCCCCCCCCCTATTAAGTTAGAATAGCTCCATTGTTTCAGTAATAGTTCTCTCTCTCTCTCTCTTTCTCTATCTATCTATCTTGTAGTGTATTCATTCTTTTTTTAGTTAAACACCTTCTAGTAAAGGCCTTCTTACTGTCTTAAAAGTTCATAAGATTTAAACTTAATATATTGTTCAATTTCTTAACAGTCGCTTATCCTGGCTTACAAATGTTACGATATACCACATTATTTTCTTACATTCTTAAACTTTAGAACTCATTAAATTACTCTAGCCCTCTTAAGTAAAGTGCTTAGGGGGAAAGTTTTTTTTTAATTTATTTTAGCTGTCTTTCGCTCTCCCTCTCTCTCTCTCTCTCTCTCTCACGAAACGCATAACATGAAGTCTGAGTTTAAAATGAATGCTTGGGGTTTGGTGGTGGGTCTGGAGCCGCAGGGGCCACTCTCTTCTAAGAGGGCGGGATATCGTGACGTAGTGAAAAGACAGTATAAAAAGCGCATCACCCCCCGATCAATGTTTAAAGAGAATGTCTTACCCGAAAGCTATGGATGTCGACAGGCTCTACATCCCTCTCCAATCCCGGGATCTACCTTGGTTTTATTCACCCGATTTTGTATACAGACTAAATAAGACGAAACAGGATGCTTTGTGATGGATGTCGAAGCTAGTCTCTGGGATGCACAGGCTCAGGAGATCCTGAACGGTTCTGCGGTCTATCGCGGACTCGTTTCAGGAAGGGGGCGTTCCAGCGGCTTTAGAAACAACCCACAGCCCGCCGAGTGACCCAATGAGCAGTGAACCGCCCCAGGGGCGTGATGAAGACGGTGGCTTTATGCCCGGCGTGCGGGTCGATGTAAGCAGAGTTGTTAAAAGTGCCCTGGTGTATATTCTGCCGGCTCTCATCGACCAAACACTGAAATCAGTCTGTCAGGGTTGTGAAGTGAATCACCCCAGCCAGTTGAGGCACAGCTGTCTGTTTGAACCAGATGCCTATTATTTCTGATACTATTTCGATGTGATTTACAGAAGACTGAACAAACCGTGGCTGAAGCCGGTGCTAATCAAGGCGCTATCTTACTCCCACGTGCAGGCCACCCCCGGGCAAGTCCAGAAAATCATAGATGAGATTTTGCTGGAGTTGAAAAATGAGCCGTGTATAAAAGAGAAACTTGATCAGCTGTTCAATGACCTGGATGAGCCGAGTAGAAAAACTGCCGGGAAGTTAAAAGAGTATCTCTTCCTTAAAGAAGTTAAAGCTGAGACCTGCAAAGAATTTGATCTCTACGCCACCGATTCAGACTCTGACCTGAACTGAGGGACCTGGAAGATGGGAAATGTTCTGGACTGCTTCTGCAACTGGCTCTGCCATCAACACTCGGTGGATAGCCTGAGAGCTCTATTACACCATGTGCTTGACAAAAAAGTAGCCAATGCGAGCCTTTTCTCTACAGATTTAACCATAGATGATGACCAACTTTCAAACCTGGAAAAGTTAATGGTAACAGATACTGGGGGGTACGAAAACTGGAGTGAGATGGTCGAGGGTGCCCAGAAGGATGTTAGTCCTTTTCATCATCATCTGTATGAACTTTTACTGATCATGTTTAACAAACCTTTGTTTACTTTTAAAGTAGCCCATATTGTTGTTTTATTTGTGTATGTAACCGATATGTGTGCCTACAAGATAAAAAAACATGTAACCAAGTAACCAATCATCTGATTTATTTTTGTTTGGATCGTAGAAAAAATTGTTGTGTATGTTATACTTTTCTCAATTGTCTAAAAAGAGGTGTTTGTTTGCCTGATATGGAATAAAAAAAACATGTATAAAAAGATGTCCACGGGTGTGGTGGGGTGCATTACTTTAGTTTCTCAAGATGGAATAAGGCAGCTTCTACGTGACTCTACCCAGTAACTCCTCTCTCGATATATATCCTAAAAATGAAATATCCAGTTACACAGTGCAATTTGGAAAATCTATAGATCTAAGGGGTTCATGGGAAGTGGGTTTGTGGGAAATACAGTATCCTTACACTTGGTCTATTTTACAAGATAAGGATGCCAACTTCTCAGTTTTTGATCATGTTAAAAAGAGTCAATGGTCATTCACGATCCAAGGGGGTTATTATGACAGCGTGGATAAAATATTAGATGAGATGAATAAGCAGTTCTCAGACGGGAACCCCTCCCTCAAGTTATATTACAATCCTATTAAAAACTGAGTGTACATTGTGTCAAAACCTGGCCTTAGTATTCAAACCAGCGGGGCCCTGGGACGTATATTAGGCTTCTATACCGACACGGAGAACTCATTCTCAGACGTGGTGGCCCACTTCCCGGCTGATATCAGGGGTGGTTTTTACACTCTTTACATCTATACGGACATCATTGCCCACTAGAGGGTCGGTGATAGTTACGTGCCTCTTTTGAGAAATTGACTTATTAAAGGTAAAAGCAATGATGTGATCACAATTACTTTTGACAAGCCGCACTACGTACCAGTCTCAAAGACACTTCGATTGGAAAACAACATAATCAAAGTAAAATCAGATCAGAATATCAACGTACCATTCCGTTTCGGTAAAGTTATAGTTAAAATACATTTTCGACCTGTGAAACAGTGTTTACATTATTAAAATGGCTATCTCAAGGGGTTATGTCGATCCTCGAGCCTATGTTGATTATTACAAAATGCAAGTCGGGAATGGCTTGCCTGGGTTTGTAGGAGCCCCCACTATGTATGGGGCCGGGCTAGGTGGACTCTTTCGTGGTCTTTTTAGAATGGCCATACCCCTGCTCAAGAGATGCTTTGCTATAGCCAGACCCCACTTGAAATCAGCGGCTAAAAACATTGTTAGTGATGTGTTCGCCAATGTTATGAACCGCTCGGCTTGGGGTTTGGGACTTATGGTGATGTCGAGGGGTGGGGGTAAAAGAAGAAGCAGCAGATGCCCCCCAGGGCAGCGAAGACCCCCAGCTAACAAAAAACGAAGACTCGCTCATTCTCCAACACACCACAGAAACCCTCGGAGAAGGAAGCAACAGAAGAGAAAACCTGCAAAAAGAAAGTCTCATAGAAAGACCAATAGAACCTCAGGTTACATCTTGGGGCATATTCATGGTGACATATTTGTTCTAAAAAAACTCATGCTCAACTGGGTAGACATTAAAATAAAAACGATCCGGAGCAAAAATGCTTTCTGTCTCCCGATATAAACTGAATATATTATCGGCCTCGCTGTTTGTGAAAAAAGTGTCCGTATCCCCAGCGGTTAAACTAGGACACGCCCAGGCGTTAATGACAGCAAACGCCAAGTACCCGATAGAAAGAGTCTATATGAAAGTCCACAGTATCCCCGCAGGGACATGTGTGATGAACCAAGAAAATCTTTTTCTAGGGCAGCTCCCAAAACAGGTTATTATAGGTCTAGTGGAAAATTATGCTTTTACCGGGGTTTACAACAAGAACCCCTTTAACTTTAAACATTATAATGCAGAATTTATAGCATTGTACATTGACGGAGTGCAGGTGCCGTCCAAGCCTTTTCAACTGGACTTTGAAAACAGCAATGCTGTTCGGGAATATTACAGTCTAGTATTGGCTATGGGTCGTCATCTCAAGGATCAACCTCTGATGATCAATCGCCAGGAATACTGCAGCGGCTACACGCTGTACGGATTCAACCTGACCCCCAAAGAAGAGTGTGGACAACATTTTTCACTGGTGAAAACGGGTAACATGCGTCTGGAGATGCATTTTAAGCAGTCTCTATCCCGCACTGTAAATATGATCGTGTACGCTGTGTTTGACAACATTATTGAGGTGAATCAGAGAAGAAACGTTCTGTATGATTATTATTAAAATGAATACAACATCTCAACAACATCATGACGGCTACATCATGTACCCGCAAACTGTTTCAAGGGGTCTATCCTTGTGACCAGCTGCTTAAATTTAAGATCAAGAATTTACCGGCAATGTACATAATCAATACTCACCCTAAAAATATGCCTGGAGAACACTGGTTGGCTATTTATCTAAGGGAGGATCAACGTGGTGAAATTTTTGATTCCTATGGTCTCCCCCCAGATTTCAGATCTTTCCCCCGGAGTATCCATAACTTTTTGCTCAACAACTGTCAAGAAACCCTTTACAATGGGTCGTCAAGTTCAGAGTCTACAGACCACCACTTGTGGCCAACATTGTGTGTTTTTCTTATATCATAGAGCTAAAGGTCGAACATATCCAGACATTATGACTCTGTACAGCGATGATTTAGAACAGAATGATGAAAAAGTGACAGAGTTTGTCAGGACAATGTATACGGACCCTTATATACCTGTAATGTATGGTGCTAACAACCCTTGTATACAGGCTGGCTGCTCTTGTGAGGATTTTAAAAGATGTCACGCATGTTAAGGAGAAAAACAGGAATCAGTCTTTGAAGCAAATAATTTATTTAACACACATATTATACAAGACACGGTGCCTGTTATAAAGAACACATTTGTACAACAATCGAAAAATAAAAGATAAAATAAATAATTACAATCGGTTGTCGGTCTTCATTCACTGTTTTACAAACAATAATAACAGGCTATTAATAAGCAAACCAACGTGTGCCAGATCCTGAGATCCTTCGCTTAACACTGTGTAAGTAATGAGCAGTTGGGGTTTTAGCTTCCCGTTCAGCCTCCCCCTCTTTACACATGTGTATTTTTTGCTGTGTCTCCTGGTTAGGCACTGTTGATTGGGGGATGTTCAGACAGGCATTCGCATGTAGGAAAGAATTCCAGCCTACAGGTCTGCGACTAGCAGGGATCTTATTAGTGCTAGTGACACTCTTCAACAGATCAAACATATGTGATCCTTTGATCAATTGTCCTTTAAAAACAAATTCACCCTGTTAATTCCAAGCCGTTACCTGCGGTTTCTGAACCATTTTGTGCAGGATATATTCAGCATTTATTTTGCTTCTGGAAGGCATGTTTCTCAAAACATCGGTTACAATATCGACCTCTGGCGAGGAGGAAAAACCCTCAACAGTCTCGGTATCCACAATCACCGTGGCCTGAGCATCAAAACTCAAATCAGCCACAGCCCCCTCATCCGCAACCCCGTTTTCTTGAGAGGCCATGTTTAAAGTTAAAGTGTTTTAATCTTTTTCCCTCTGCCGAACCAGACGGAGATATCGTTTTAACGTGGCACTATACAATTGGGCTTTGGAATGCTGATTTAAATCAACCCTGGCTAATATAGCTTTCATTTCAGAGTCCAAGTTATTTTCGACAGTTTTTTCGGAGGGTTTCAGGGCCGGCAACATTTTTTCTCCGTTTTTCAAGCTGATCCTGAGGGACCAAAAACATTTTCCGAGCATGTTCCATTATTAAACCGATCTCGAAGCCAAAAGACTGGTAAGGAATGGTACAGCTATGCTCAAGAGCGGTCCAATAAACCCCCCGGTTTGATTCATCTTTTCTTTTTCTTTTAATAGAATACTTCTTATTAGCGATGATCTTGATAACAGCTTTTTGTTTTTTGAGTTTAGAATGTTGCGAAGATGTTAGGAGGATGTTTCCAAGCAAGATGTTTAAAGCTATTTCGCACAGGGACTCTAACAAATCCGAAGGGGCCGCGGCCAGCACAGCTTTCCTCTGGCGCGGGTTCCCCTCAGATAACATCTGCAAAAGTGGTAGATTTCTTTTAATCCGAACAGACATGCTTATTTATTTCCTTTTCTTTAGCACATACACGGCCGGCCAATCTGGAGGACACAAACCTGTTCTGAGACGAAAGTCTTCCGGGGTTTGTGCTTTTAAGTCGGCGAGTAAGTACCTGTAGGGTTTTTTGGTAGCGTCCTCAAAAGCCTCCAAAAAGAACTTTGTCTGTTTGGGGTACATTTGACGATCCAAGACGGTAATGTGTAGCTTATCTCTGGGATTTTTTTAAATAATTATATAATTAGCGTTTAAATTAATAGTGCGACTTTTTTTACCTTGAAAACATATTTTTTTAACTAAATAAATAATGCTTAAATTCCGATGATGAGTGTACTTTGTGAAGGCTTTTTCCACCTCGCTATTATCACTGGCCAGTTCCATCAGGTCGTCAAGGACCACTAGATTAGTTTGACTTGGGGGGAACAACTCATCATCGCACAGCGAGTCGGGGACTCCCTGTACAAATTTCAGATTATTTATTTTCGCCACCAAAGCATCGTAGAGCGGCTGCCAGCAAGAGTAGCACCACACTATGTTGTCGCTTCCGCATTTTCAATGACATTCTTTATAAGATAGCTCTTACCCGAGTTGGAGGGACTGGCTATAATACATGAAAAAGGATGTTGAAGTCTGTTATCAAAACCACCGCTAATATCCATAAGGTAGAGTGTTATAGTCGGGCATCAACACTCTTTTATTGTACACCACCCTGAACCGTTTGTTTAGTGATCTATTTTCCAATGTGTAACCCTTTTTATTCCGATAGATTCGGTTTCCGGAAGTAATAATCTCACGAGGAGGCGCGTCTTTTTTGGTTACAAAACTTTGGACCAGGGTCATCAGAGACTTAATGTTAATGATTTTGTTGTTACAATGGTTCAAAGTGATCCCCTTAACTTTCATACATGTCTTACCAGCAGCTGTTCTGTATGTGTAAGTCTTTGTCCCCCCTGAAACAAACTCCACTATGTGGTCCTGAGGATCTAGCTCGCTCGTTAACTCCGAAAGGTAGTCCCTGAGGGGAGGGACCCAATCCCCCGGCCTGGTGACAAAGATCACAGAGTCAGTATCGTGATAGAGCGTGTGCTCCTGTAGTTGGTCCATTAACTTGAACAGTTCAAGCCGGGCGTAAGCCGTGGTAAAAATCGCAACACGTTAACGTTACCCTGGCGGGTGGGGAAATCTTTCGGGGTCTGCCATTGCACCTGGGCCACTTTTATGAATTGAAAGTGGGCTACATCGTGTTCTTTGGAAAACATGAATTCTATAAACTGTTCGGGGTTTTTAATCAAGGTGGTATTTAGACGGTTATTTCTCTCCCCAAACTTACCCCACAGACTGTTCAATATCAGTTTGGACATCTGTCTGTTAGCCAGGTTTACCGTTATGTTACACGGATCCAGCCAAATCCCTTCCTTTTCATAATATTGCTGAACGTAACGCTCTTTGTCCGCGTTGTCAGCACACCATGAGGGGTAGCCAGAGGCCTCCTGCAAACCTCATACACCTTACCGACTCTGTAACCTTTTTCCACCGCCTTGTCAAGCTCAACGCTACACCAGACATCGCTACATCGCTGTGCGGACAAGAGGGCATCTGATTTTCAGTTTCCACACATGTTCTACACAGAGGGAACATCAATTTTCCCGAGCACCTGTAAGGCAACACGGTCAAGAATAGACCTTGGGGCGGGTATACGGTCAATTTGATCAAGCCAAAGTAATGACTGATGTTGAGAAAGTCGCGATAAATAATGTTTGGATGTCCCAAGGGATAAATTTTAGTCTTGTTGACAAACGGGTACAAGCTAGTGAAGTCATAGTAATCTGCTCTCTCCCCTGACTTTACCTCATAATGTAAACAGATGGCGTTGGTCCGACCCCCAAATAATGCCTCCCGGGGTTCGAGACTTTCTGGAAAGTCAAAGGTTTCCATGAAGCCCCGCACCCCCTCATCCTGCTGCTTCAGGGCTGTCCACTTGTGTTCCCAAATCACCACCACATTCAAACTATAGGTGTTTTTTAACGTTTCAACTCGTTTCAATCGTAGTACATATGTTTTTGAGTTACAGGATTAAAGGTTTTTGGATCGAAACATTGCGGGCACCCGTGGAAAATACAACCGGCAAACTCGTAAGCGGTACGCACCCCAGCCACCTCGCTAAAACCATCTAAATGGTAGGGACCCATTTTGACTTCCCCGCGGTTTAAAGCGTGACTGATCATGATGTCATCCCGGGCAGTCAGGTATTCCAACCACTGTATGGAGACAGTCCGATTTTTTGTCCAGTCCGATAGTTGTCAGAAGTGGTGACAGCTATAGTATTTTTCTGCAAGATATTGGCTCGATACATTTTCATACAGAGAGATGCTATAGTCACACATTGTAAAGGGTCGAGCCCAGAGGTCTTGATAACCTCGGCTCGAAAACGTACACATGCTTCTTTAAGGATCACCACATCATTTTTGCAATAGGCAGCCATCTCCTCTCTGAAGTCAAAAACACCCCCCTTAACAACATTGTACCATTTAGAGAAATCTACCCGTTAATGAGACATCATGGTGTCAACCCCATAATAATAGGCGGACGGATAGGGCCCCCGATAATTTTGAGTGGCCTGAGTGTTGAAAAAATGAAAGAACCAACCTTTCTTCTGAGACGTGAAACCCAGAGCTTTAGGCAAAGCGCTCAATTTCATGGGTAGGAAATTCAGCGAATCTATGTACCTTTGGTTGAAAGTTTCATCGGTGACACACATTATCTTGCTCCCCTGAGCAATAATTTTAGGGGTCACCCCATTCTCCACCAGATACTTCATCAAAAGGTAAGAATCATAACCCTTAGCATTGTGTGCAATAAACGTGTAATTGAGGTATTTCAGACTACGGTATTTTATAAAGAAAGCACTGACACAATCCTCACCGCTGGTCGACCACTTGCCATCATGTCTATACAGTGTATATAATTAGCCACATGGACCCCTTTTTCCTGGCGACATTCAAAATCAAAAAAGACATACAGTTTATGCAGTGGCTCCTTTTTAACAGACTGAATAAAAAATTGGTGTTCGGCCTCTAGGGTTAGGTCTGCCTTACAGAGCTGACACCGCTGTTTCGAACATTTGTGAGTCTTGCCCTTATGAAACCGGTATTGGAAACAACATTTGGGGCAATATTTTGTTTGATCGCAGGCATTCAGTTCAACACCCTCGCTGTTAACCCTCGGCACCTTATGCTCAGAAAAACAGAACGCTAAGAGACAAATCCTTAAACAATCTTTACAGCGGATGGTGGGGGACAACACCTTATGACACTGGGGGCTGAAACAAACATTTCAGTAACCGGCGCATCGGTGTTTAAGCCTATCGTTGAACGCCGCATAACAGAAGGGGCAAACGTACGAACAACCCAAAAAAGCTATCAAACTCTTTATTCCAAAGTAATGACTATCATTAAGGAAGAGAAACAGCGTTTGTTCGTGGGGGTCAGAATGCATCTGAAATTTCACAAACACGTAATTTATTGCACACCGGTACCACACCACAATTTTTAAAGACAATTTCTCCTCAAACTTGAAGATGTCTGAAAAGGCAACCATCTGTTGGTCGGTCAATCCGACACTCTGATGAAGCAATAAGGCCTGTTGCAGAGCTTGGGGTTCCGGGGTGTCAGGCTTGAGCAGTTTTATTAAACTGTATGCAAAACAGATTTTGTTGTCCCCATCGGAGCTCACCACTGATCTGATCTTATTCCGGATTATGTCATTCTTCAAACATTTTGACGACTGTCTTCTACGAGCCCCTCCCTCAGGGTCACGCACCACATTTAGAACCAGGGTCAAACTTTCATCGGCTAAGATGGAAGCGTTACTCTGTAACAAGGCTTCAATTTTTGTCAAAAATTTCTCAACATCTAAGTTGGATCCCCTCAGCATTACAGACAGGTTGCTAAACAAATCATCACCCCTCAGTTCTAACAGGACAACATCTCGAGGTCTAACCCTATCAGCCACCCGCTCAATCATGCTTTGCAAGGCATCGTGTATGTCGACGAATATTTCAGCATAATTATCGCAATTGAAAAGCTCTGTAAAATTAAAACGCTGCATAATATCTATAATCACTGGATCAACAAACCTCTTAGGATTGTCAACAGTTTGCCCAAAACCCTCACTACCTGTGTTCTCACGAGCCTGCCCTCTAACCCCATATCAGTATCACAACCCTCCACATCACCCCCACAACCCGCAAAGCCACCATTTTGACGAGTCTCATTTAAAGCCTGTAAAAGACCTTCAAAGATATCAAACCGGTCAAGATCCTGCTCTATAGCGCTGGCTGCTTCAGCAGAACCCCGGTGTTCTAATGGGCACAATTCATTTGTAACAGGGACAGAATTTGGACAGGGTATCGCATTCAAAGCATCAACCATTTCAAGTAAATCAGGGTGTATTGGGGGCCGGGGCTCAATAGGAGACATTGGCAGGGGTAGGTTATTTATATCATTAACAATTTGCAACAGGTCAGGATTCAGCGGCAATTCGACCAAATCAGGAGGGGGCAGAGTGTTTAACTCTATCGGGGGTAAGGGTCTGTTATTTAAATAATTTACCATTTGCAATAGTTCCGGGTTTATTGGATGGCTGGCTGAGTTCTCGACATGAATGGGTCCATTCTCTCTGGATGGTCTTTTTGGGGACTGAGCTCGGTCATAATCATTCGGATCGTGAGCTCTTTTACCATGTCCAGACATTTTTGTTTATTCATTCATTTATTTATTTTACACAACACCACATCCCACACTTTCGAGTCGTTTTACCGCTAATAAAACATTAATTTCGATCTATGGCGTTATTAACTGTATTAATAATAATGTTTTGACCCTCTATAGCCAGGCTTTGTGCATGTATAATCATTTTAGATTTTCTAGGATACCCAAAAACAACTCACGCACCACTTCTGGGATTATATCCGGGCCTTCGTCTATCGATGCAGGTCTATAGGGTTGATGATTCAGTAGATCTCCACCCATCGGCGGATACCGTCCGGGATTTGAAGGGGTCGAACATAGACTCGGGAGCGGAACTTGGGGGTAATCTGGCATAGGTGGGGGTACTGCTCCCGTATCTTGGATACAGGATCGATGGCGGGTTAAGTGACGATGAAATTGGACTGGCGTTGGGTGGTGTAGCAGCTCCGACTCGCGGTGGTCCAAACGGGTGTTGAGGACTCTCCAGGACCAGCTGTGGGGTACCTCTCGGCGCTCGGTAACGGGGTGGACTGAACGCGGTTGAAACCAGCCTGGTGTTGAGGGGTGAATCACCCCCGACTAGCGGCGGTCCAAGCTGGTGTTGCGGTGTCTCCAGGACCGGCCGGGGGGTACCTCTCGGTGATCGGTAATGGGTCGGACAGAACACGGTTAAATCCCGCCTGGCGTTGCCGGGTGAATCAGCCTCGGCTAGCGGTGATCCACGCTGGTGGGTAGGTGACTCCAGGTGTACCGGGGATGCGGTGATCCACGATGGTGGGGAGGTGTCTCCGGGTGTATTGGCGGATGCGGTGATACACGCTGGTGGGGAGGTGTCTCTGGGTGTATCGGTGGGGTTCCTCTCAGCGATCTTGTCGGCGTCGGGGTTTGCCCCCAGTTAGATGGAGTAACCACACCCAAAAGATCATCGACGAAATTACTGTCCCATGAGTCTTGGGATGGGAGAAAAAAAAAAAATCTTTTATAGATCTTTAAACATTAAGGCAACAGAAACAGCCAAACTCTTAATTTAAATCAAATTATTTAAACGTTATGCTAGGGTCATTTTAGACCTTTGAAAATTAGCCTTAGGAACAAACAAAACACATTGATGCTATTAATTACAAACAATAGACATACAACCACTTAATAAAATACAGCTCGCTATAAAACTTATGAACCATGTAAAAACTGAATAAAATACAAACCGTAAATAAAGTCATAATAAACGATTCTTTAAAATGGTAATATTAATATTATCATAACACAGGCTTATAGACCACTAACAACATTTCGCTTTTAAACTAACCTTCCAAGTTTAAACGTCATCTGACACTGGAGATTCCTGGTTCGGGAGCGTTCTCACCATCTAAAAAAATAATAATAACACATATAAAACTTAAAAGAAAAAAATGAACACATGTAGTCATCCAAACACTTTAAAATACAATCACAAACATCTCTATACATCTTAAACTATCAAAATAACGGTAGATATTACAAACAACTTACTAAAACATCTGTGATGGTAAGCTTAACTTCACAACCAACTGAGAGGTATATACACCAGACTTTTTAGGGAACCTGCTTTATCTTTTAAGTCTAAAGACAGAGCCTAGGATGTTTAGCATTTTAAAATAATCATTTCAACAACAGCTTTATCTAAGCCTCTGGATGTTTAAAATGACTTCCTGGTCCAGCCCAGCATTCATTTTAAACTCAGACTTCATGTTATGCGTTTCGTGAGAGAGGGAGAGCGAAAGACAGCTAAAATAAATTTAAAAAAACTTTCCCCCTAAGCACTTTACTTAAGAGGGCTAGAGTAATTTAATGAGTTCTAAAGTTTAAGAATGTAAGAAAATAATGTGGTATATCGTAACATTTGTAATTCAGGATAAGGGACTGTTAAGAAATTGAACAATATCTTAATTTTAAATCTTATGAACTTTTAAGACAGTTAGAAGGCCTTTACTAGAAGGTGTTTAACTAAAAAAGAATGAATTCACTACAAGATAGAGAGAGAGAGAGAGAGAGAGAGAGAGAGAGAGAGAGAGATAACTATTACTGAAACAATGGAGTTATTCTAACTTAATAGGGGGGTCACAACCACCAGGACCTGAAACATTCACACTCTGAACATTCACACTCTCCGGCAAGAACAAAGGCCTGCAGAACTAATCAACGTGGGTGGAGGGAGGGGGGCTAGGGGCAAGAGAAGGACAGTAGGAGAAGGGGGGTCATCGGGGTCATCGTGGGGGGTTAGGGCGCTATGGGTGCACACTTCCGTCTGGATATGACGTAGGTATAATAAACAAGTGACGTAACATGCCATAAAATATCTGGAAACGCCTATGGAGCCCCCCATTCTACTAAGGCTAAAGCATAGAATTGAGATTGGATACAAGAATGTTGTTTTACACACTAATAAAATGTATACTACTATGGGGTTTGCACTTGTTGAAATAATAGGATTAAACTGTAAATGTTTATGATTAAATGCAAAAATATCTTTATTAAAAAATGGCTACTTTTTTTTTTTTTTCACCAAGTCTTTTTAAAATGTGGCATTCCTGCAGAAGCACAAATAAAGTTATATGATAAGTCTGGGACTGAAGTTGATGAGGAGGTTTTTAGTGACACAAATAATGGAGTCTCTTCATTATGGACTACAACAATGGTGTTATAAAGAGGTAGCAATATATTGTAACTCATGAATCTGTTAAGGCTGTGAGTTTCTGATTATATAATAAAACATAAGCTATATTTAAATATATAATATTAGTTTATCTTTCTGTAGCACTTATGTCCACTAAGACCACACTATTTATGCTACTGGACCAGTTCTAGGTTCAACTGGAGTGGGTTAACAGTATAAATTCAAACCAAAGACCAGATACTTTAAATACAAAAGCCGGCACTTTACTGAAGTTAAACAAAAACAATATATGCAATAGTTATTCAAACCAATGAACACTCCTGCAGGTTACAGAAAGGTAAGTAACACTCACTTTCCCTTTTTTCAAACTCTTTCACCTAGGTTAGAAATAGATTAGTTCATCTGGTCACTGGTTGCTAGTTCTATATCTGTTTTAGGCCACTCCTGGCTGGTTCGCCAATTTGTAGCACTTGTATCCACTAATACCACACTATTTATGCTACTGGACCAGTTCTAGGTTCAACTGGAGTGGGGTTAACAGTATAAAATCAAACCAAAAACCACATACTTTAAATACAAATAAATACAATTGCCAGCACTTTTTCAAACCAAATGAACAATCCTGCAGGTAACAGAAAGGTAAGTAAGACTCACTTTACCTTTTTTTCCGGACTCTTTCACCTAGGTTAGAAATAGATTAGTTCAGAAAATCTATTTTGTCTATTATGTTGTTTGCAAGCAACTATCTTATTTTAGGTTAATAGGTTGTTCGTATTTTGGTTTTGTTATTTTCTTGGGTCGACCCTTTTTTCATTCCCTTCCTTTCACAGGCAAGACAACAAGTTCAGAGTTTCCAAGTTAAAGTGAAACACTGTCATAACAGAAGACAGTATAAAACATATGACACTTCAATTCAGTTCAGGTTCAGTTCCAGGTATGTATTCCAATTCAGTTCAATTCAAAACTGCCAACACTCCTACTGCTCTGGCAGCGAGTTTATCGACAGTCCAACCGTGCGCAGCGGATCCTCTCACTGGCGCGATTAAGGCCAGTTCTTGTCTTTACAACGCAGTCCATGGGGTTGGCTCACCATCTTGTATGTCGTGTGCATGTGTCTTCTCCCTGCACACCATGAACCAATTTCCAACAGGAACAAAAACATGACCTGTACAACAGGTCATAAAGGAAATAAATCACTCTATCAAAATAAATATATGGTTGTCATGAATCGCTAACCAGGGAGGTATTATTTTCCAATTTCTAAATCAACTCTTCATAAAAGTATTTGCTAATCCTCTGCTCCTCTCCTCCACTCTCAGATCTGTTATGAGCTTCCCTATGTTACCTAGGGGCAACCAATCTCTTAAAAGGGAAACATCATTACAATTTCTTAAAGGCATATTTTCAACTGTTCTCATTAAATTATTGTAAGACCATTATAACTGACTGTTAATTAATTAAATGCATACATTTTAACTAATTAAACTTATTTGTGCATTTTAATTAATTATTTACACCTATTCATGTCATATTTTAATGTGGGTTACATTGCGAGCTCCCTCACACTTGCAGCACCTCAACCAGATGACACCACACCACCAGCAACAGCAACGTAGGATCTCCTGGTTCCAACCCGACTGAAGACAGCCCCCTCGAAACTGAAACAGTACGCCGGGGGCCCAGCAAAGGTGAGCGCCAAGTTTTGTTATTGTATTACTAGGCCACTGGGACTGTAGTCAGTACAGTAGCCATCTTCTTTGTGATTGAGCAGGATCTCAGCAGGATCCCCCTTACAAAAAAGTACCATGGGATTACCATGGAAAATGTACCATGGTACTTCTAACGTAAATTGGACAGCTGAAATACCATGGTACAAAGTACAGTTGAAATACCATGGTATTTCTGGTGTCCAATTTACATTAGAAGTACCATGGTACTTCAACTATACTTTGTACTATGGTACTTCTAATGTAAATTGGTGAAATACCATGGTACAAAGTACAGTTGAAGTACCATGGTACAATTGGTAGCTCCATGCTACAAAATACATTTGGGATTTCCATGGTATACAATGAGTACAATGTACAATGAGACTAGCATGGTACAAAGTACCAGGAAATTACTATAAAACGACCATGAATCAAAATATGATGGCATGTTATATTAGACCATATAGACAACATAATGTACAATATAAATACACAGTGTTGGACCTTGATCATCTTTATTCAGCAATGTGGCTCAAAAACAACAACAATCAAGAACAATATTAAACACACACCATTTTATTTTGTATTTTTTGTACACATCCAGTCAATACATCTATACCATTCTAAACATGTTAATTCATAACCTTCTTTAAATTTATTGAAAACCATTACTAGATGAAATCAATAGATTAGATACATAATATAGATAGATACATATATAGACACCTAGACAGATTATAAATGGATACAAAATAATAGTCAACTGCAATATCATACATACCACAACCCCTCTCACATATTTTCACAATAATTAAATGAATCCCTTATATCCAGTCAATGTACATAACGGTATTATAAATCTAAATTATGCATGTTTATTTGTTTTTTGATTCACAACGATGCATCAGCTTCTCCTCATTGCTTAATTCCTGCCTAATAGCCCTCTTCACCTCGGCTTCTGGGCAACTCATCTTCTTTGTGACATATGCTAAAAAATACATTGAATGTTTAAAATTGAGAACAGTGGTAAAAGTAAGACAATACTCTCTCTTTCTGATTTATTTAGAAATTATATATACATATATAACCATTCAGTTAGAAGAAGCAATTGGGACAAACAAATAAGCACAGTTGTAAAATTGGTTGGGCGAAGGTTGCCCCAATTGTTTCTTCAAACTTGTCTATTTTAATTTCAAACATTTATTTTAAAACTTCTATATTGCAGTGTCCCCTTGTTCTGTTTCCAATATGTTTTCGTATGGGCTCAAAATGTATTTTTTCAGAACTACATATTCCATCATCCTCCTGCATGTGAGTCCATACGTAGACCTCTTGCAAGATTTTCCAGTAATGACAGGGTGATGAATATGATGAAGTTAAAGAAAGTTTAACATGTGATTTATGCAATAATTATGGTAATTGTTTAGTGTATTTGACAACAAGGTGTATGTATTGGAGGGTGGGGGTAAAGGAATAAACAAAATAGATACTTATTAGAAAAATGATCTGAAACTCCCAAATAATGGTATTAACGACCTCTTCATTGAGTTTTTCTTTCTGGGGTTTGTTGTCTTTGGCGGTATGGCTGGATGCTCCTGTTAGTGAACAGCTTTCCAGAACCTCCCGGGGAACCAGAGATTATTGGTTGTTTTGTGGCAGCATCTTTGTAATTTTGCGGTTTGTATAGTAATGCCAGGTGAAAGCTGTGTCATTTCCTGAAACAACATATACATTTGCTGAAATATGAGAAATAATGTATTATAAAATATTAGCAACATCCAGATATTTCATATACTATTGTTGCTGTGTTATTATTAGTTCTTATAATATTATAAAGTACGTACAGTATGTAACAATATTATGTTTTTCACACTGAAATGCATTTCTATTATTTGGGTAGCATAATATAAACATGTAACCAAAGGTTAAACATTATTATTATTTATTTATTGGCAGACGCCCTTATCCAGGGCACATTAACTAGAGAACACATTGTGATATAATTTAAGTAGAAAACACAATTAAAAGAAAAATCAAGCAGAATAGAAACCCTCTTGAATGGTACAGTGGGGTATTATTATTACACTTAGTTTTGCAATAGCTATAATTTGACAATCATGGTATTGTATCACTAGAAATAACAACTGCCCCCCCCCCCCCCCACACACACACACACACACACACACACACATACACATAGTTATAAATAAATATTTCAACAATAATGTACAATTAGGTTAAGAATACTAACTGTTTTTATCTAAAACCAAACTTAAAACAATTTGTGCACTTACTTTCCATTAGAGCAATTGAGTTTGTCAGCCTTGCTACTTTGATTTGTAGTTCACATTTTTTTCTTTTTCAGGTGTACATTTTCAAGTTTCAGGATGTGAAGTTTATTGTTTTTTAACTGTTTTTTCCCTACTTGACCAGGAAAATCACAATCACTCTGTAACAAGGGTAATTAATTCAGGTTATTATTACATCCAACTCCATTTAATAAGGTTTTTCAACTAAATATATTACACAATTTATAGATTTAAGAGTTACATTTATATCAAAACATTGACACACCCGCACAAATGATAAACCTGTACTTAGTATCGCTTTCCTTTTTGAACAGAAACTCACAAGTTTTGGGGCTAAGTATAGGAAATATAATGCAAATTAAAGTTTCTATGAAGTGGTAGATGGAATACAGGGATAATCCAGCTCTTGCCATTTGACTTGAAATACATCTTGATCTTGATCATTGTTATTTGTTAACATGTTATTTCTAATTTCACATTTTTTTAATAAAACAGTATAATTACAGTTTGACAGAGCAACAATCTTACCTCTTCGAGATCTTCACTGGATGAACTGCATGTCACATTTTGAGACCAAATTGTTTGCTGCAGCTGCTTTACTCTGTGCTCAACCACATGTTGTTTTATTTTTTTTTAATGGCAGTCTTGCATTCTGGAAAATTATGTGGAAAACAAATATCATTAATAATGTGGAGAAAAAAATGTGTGGGTTTTACAGTAGGAATTACCCATAACATATGTGAAGATGGCACTTATTCATCTTTAACCAGTACAGTTTTTTTTTTCTTATGAGATTAAAATTGTACTTCATTTCTCAACTCAGTTAATAGAGTCTTGAACTATAACATTAACTGGATCATTCAATTTATGAACAAAATCTGCACAATAATACCATAGATCATAAGCGCCGACTTTGCGGGGGCTCAGGGGAATTTTGAAGAGTTTTACATACCGGAGAACCCCCCCCCCTACTCTTACCGGAGAACCCCCCCCTTTTACGGAGAAAACCCCGTCAGCACCCAGGGCTTAGTAAGTAACTCGCCCCCCTGGGAATGTCAAAACTCGGCGCCTATGCCGTAGATACAACTGTATTACCTCAGTGTCGGAATGTGAGTCTGCCTCATTGGGGTATAGCTTTTCTTTTCTTTTCCTTTCTTTTCTATTTTGTATTGATGTTTTCTCTTCTTTTTCTAATGTTTTAAGTAGGTCTTCAAGGTCATCTTTGATTTCTAAACAGAAATAAAAAAATTATAAATATACAAAACTAAGCAAAAATGTAGATACGTCTGTCAAATACACATTAATAATAATGATAATAGTAATACAATCTGTAATTAATAAGTAATCCTAATGTACAATATATTTTAAATATATGCCTATATAATTAGAGACAGAAAGAAAAACAAAAATAGAGATTAGGCCTACTTGAAAATATAATAATTTTCGCAGGGCATTCTGTCCATTTGCATTTTGTTTTGTGCGAAAGTCCTCCTACTGGCCATGAAACAATAACTTCTTTGGTTAAATCAAAAACCTTTAGAAAACCTGGATTTTTGATCCACCCCGACAGGCCTATTCCCACAGTTGGGTGGGGCTTGTCATTGAAGAAGTCAAACAGCGCGTATTCCCTAGAAAGAAAAATGAAAGATTTTATTTTTAAAAAAAGGTTGCGATTAGATTAATTGGAAACTTTACGTATAAAATGTAATTATGTTTAACAAAATTAAAAACTTAATCAAAACATTTAGTTATACATAAACTGAGATTATTTCACTTACCTCACAATTTTAACCTCTCTGCCCCCTCATGAGCGCTCTCCATGACAACCTGGAAACGGCGAGGTCAGTCTTTCTTGGGCATGCGCATTACATACCACTCGGGGGTCAGTGATGCACGCAACGTCTAAATACTAATGAACTTATAGTGTGTCTAAATGTTTATTATTATTAGTAGAATTGTGTTATATGTTCCTATGTTGCTAAAACTGTTTAAGTAAGTTGTCATGTTTTAATACTTTTAAAATACAGTTCACTGTGGTACAAGCTTTGAATGCACCTGTCAATTGCATTCTTCTCATATATGTAAGACAATGGGGGAAATGCAGTTCTGAAGCTCCTACACTCACTTCATGTGTAACCATCTTCAACAGAGTAGACTGACATTTAAAAGTATAAGAAAGTGACCAGAATGTAAAAAATAAATAAAAAATGTACACACCTTACTCATACATCTGTAACAATCCAATGGAACATGTATACAAAAAAGTATAATTAAAAACCCTTAGTTATCCTTATAAGTAACATGAATAACATGGGAACATGATTTACCATTCATGTACCAGCCATGTACTACACTCTATATTGTACCATGCATGTACCATCCATCTAATATACTGTACCATGCATGTACTACACAGTACTATACTGTACCATGCATGTACCGTCCATGTAATATAATGTACCATGCATGTACCACACAGTACCATACTGTACCATGCAGCACGCGTGGATATGCTGATACCAAACAAACATGAGAAGGACCGATATTCTGAGGGAGCCACTGCAAGTCTCATTCGAGGTTCAATAGACTTGCACTAGTTGGTCATTCTATGATGCAGCTATGGTTCCAGGAGCTCAACCATGTATTCAAAAGTATTGTGCGTCGGAAATGGGCTTGCCACTGATTGTCGAAGTTGGGCAAAACGTTGGTCTAAAATATCGGTCTCCTCTCCTGGACCCATGTGCTTCTACTGCGTGTCGACCCCAAGGTTACAACCTCAGACATGTATCTGTAGACTGCCGTGGATCATAAGTGCAGATAAGGTGCAGTCCTCCGATGGCTTCGTATTGCAGCCTTCGTTTTACCAGCCCACGCATTTTGATTGCAGACTAAACATCCATTGCATTTCGATCACTTTGAAAAAGTGACAAAGCAGCAAACACACTTCTTCCATCTCGCACGACATCTTAGTGTAAACAACGGAAGCATGAAAAATGTTACATTCGTTGATGCATATCCCCTGTTGCCGGCAATCTCTGGTTTCTGTGTGAATGCATCCTTGTTGGCAATTTTCCGGCATTCAAGCCCAGTGCAAATGGGGGGGAATGGGAAAAAAGCAGGAAAACGTTGCAACAATTTGCCAGCATTTCAGTGTGAATGGGGCTTTATGCCCTCCGCTTACAATAGTAAGGCCGGCTGCTCTACTAGTGCAGCTAGGAGTGAGGCTGTATGTCTACTTGCACAATATATGGTGTGGGAAAATCAAGCATCTTGCGCCCTCCACGCATTAACGTGGCAGTGAACCCCTGATCCTGCATTAGCAGGGCCACAGACCCACTGAATAACACACAGCTGGCTAGTCGTGAGGGACATTCATGCTGCCTCTGCACAGCACCAGAGCAACAAGCTCAACTGAACAGTACAGAGCAGACAGCTCCAAAAAGTGAAAAGCGCTGTTTACAATATGGATGAAGATAAAGTTAAAACAGAAACCGCAGGAAGTGCACAGTGCTGCTGTCTGAGGATATAACTATAGACGCATCACAGAGGCTGCTTTTGATCCATACGATTGGATACTAATGCATACGATTTACTTCCCGGCATGCATTTCGTTTAGGCCGGCTTTTCGCCCGCATATGTGAACGCACTTAGGCCTCCTAAAAGCGCAAGTGTGAACAGGGTGTCTGAAAAAAGCCGGCCTAAATTTGAGGTGGCCCAGGGCTGGCCTAATAAATGTGAACGGGGTCTAGGAGTGAGGCCACACCAGCTCCACAATGTCGTACAAACAAATTATATACACCGCGGGGTGTAGGAGCCAGCTCTTGCGCCACACACAGAACACAAGAGCAGTTGACACCTGCTAATTAGCACAGCAAACGCAGGGCAATGACAGCTCTACCGTGTTAACAAATTAACTATATACACAGCAGAACAGCTCGAGTGCCATCAGCTGGGAACAGCTGCAGTGACGCTCCAGTCTACTAGCAACTAGGACAGAGCCACAGTCCTGCTGTTTACACTAGGGCTGCAACAAACGACTATTTTGATAATCGATTAATCGGATACAAATAATTATAATAAGTATTTTATTAAAGTTATGAGTTTTTCCTCATCTTGTGTAATGCTCTCTTTAAAACAAATTGAGATGGCAGTTATAAAACCAATAGAAAACATATGTGCACAAAATAAAGGGCTTTATTGTATATAGTGAATATATTAACAGGTATATTTACATTGATCTAAAAACACAAAGTTCTTTTACTCTTCACTTTGAAAGGTGCTAAACTCTTTTGATAAATAATGAAAAATAAAGTAAACATTAAATTCAGTGTTTACAGGCTTTTCTACATCAAATAGCTTCCACGGCAGTCCAATACCGAACTGTGGAGATAGATGTTTTTTTCCTGAAATGAGAGACGATACGAGCATGCATAGTAGAACAATATGTATACTTACATTAACACACTGGATGATGCATACGATCACAACTTCAGTGAAAAGAGAGAAACACGAGTGTGTTCATCTTCCCTTTCCCACCTCGCACACTGACTGTGAAACGAGCTCAATTGGATCTGATTTCATGTGCATTAAAAATGACCTCGGACAATGAAATACGAGAGGAAGATGTGGACTGGTGGAAAAGCTCATCATCTGCGTGTTTAACCACGAATATAACTATACAACAGAGCAAATAAATATTTTAATAGTAAAATAGAATTTTAAATAAATAGTTTAATGTTGAAACATGCACTCTGCTTTTGTGTCTTTATGGTGAGGTGTAGTTTATGTGCGATATTTTTAATATATTTCGTAAAAATGCTAATTATTTCTTCAGCAGCCCCATTGCAAACTCAAAACAAAACTTCTTGCTTACTTTTTACTGTGTTTGTTTTGACTCTTGCTCGTGGGTATAATAAGATTGTGTTATAAATAAAATGTATAATATGAACATTAATAATAATGTAGTTGAGGAGGTAGAGAAACAGCTGTAGCTTGTTTGACACATACCAGTTCAAGAAACGGAAAGGCTGTGTACTTAGTGCTGTTTTAACGGATCCAAAGTGTCATGTCGTTGACGGACATCTTTTCAGATGTCAGACTATAAATGCCGGACCAGCTGACCTCTTCCTCCCCCGTCATCACAGCTCCGTGTGGTTTCTCTTCAGGTGCTCCTGCGTCATTGCGCTCCCGCCCTGTGTGGGTTCAGCTCTGCACATGTTGCAGCAAACTGTCTTCTGTGCTGTGTTCAGTGTGAAGTGCTCCCACACTTTACAAGACTGTCACGGCCATTGGACCTTTTTTGTTTGTTTTTTATTTTTTCCTTTTTAATTGTTTCTTTATTTTGTCCAATGCATTTTCAGTTATTTGCAATGTATTTGACTTTATGTTGGTGAGCAGTTTTGCTTTAATCACGTTTGTTTTGTTGTTTTGTGCACATGTTTATTTAAAGTTAAGTTTTTTTTGTTTTTGATTTTGTTAAATCACATACATTTTAAAAATGTTAAGTGATTTTAAGAATTGATTTTAAAAGTTTTTAATCATAAGTATTAAAAATTGAATTGTTTTTATATATGTAATGTAAAATACTACATACAATAAAACAGTATTTCCACGGGTGTAGCTGCAGCCGGCTCCATCTTTACAGTTTTTTTTTTTGGTAGCTGCGCCCCGGTAGACCCAACTAATCGACGATGAAATTCATTGCCAGCGATTTATAATAATCGACGTAATTGATTTCATCGATTAGTTGTTGCAGCCCTCTTTTACACATCATATATACACAAAGTGGGATATAGGCAAGACGCACGCACCACAGCAACACAATGCAATAATAAACAAACTATGTACAGGGCGGCCTCGAAAGGCAACATACCTGGAGGCCGCATGACAGATCCTGGGAACACATTGGCAGGGCTGTCAACAAGGCATAGTCTGGTAGGAAGGGAAAACACAGTTCAGTATAGCTCCATCCAGGATATGCTAACAGTGGCAGACTGGGAAGTTAAATCAGGAGCCAGAGCCCGTAGGCTACTGGGGCTCGAATGAAGCAAACACTGAGTTCCCAATAGAAGGGACCGAGCCCATCATGTCCAACCTGTAGAACCGTACAGATGTGAGCGGCGAAGCTGCAGCCGCACAAATGTCTTTCACAAATGCCAAAAGGGACCACAATGTGGCAATGCCTCAAGTCCACTGGACCACCAGGTGTCCAGGCACCAGGGTCCCAGTGGACTCGTAGGCCATGGTAATAGTGGCGACAATCCAATGAGAGAGGAGCTGCTTTGAAAGCGCCTGGCCCTGTGTCCACGCTCCATAAGACACAAACAGTTGGTCTGAGTGCCGAATGTCCTTAGTACGTTCCAAATACGATACAATACAATACGATTCCTTTATTGTCACTCAACCATATACACAAGTGCAACAGTGGGTGAAAATCTTGGGTGCAGTTCCAAGCAACATAGCAGAATGACAGTTTCCCTAAATATCTGGATTACACTATTACACATCTGTTACACAACACATTATACAATATACAACTAATTTACAATATACAGTATTCACAAATTAAGGAGACTGTATACAATAAAAATACACTGTACCACCCCCCCACCATATAATCAATAGAAATAAATATAAAGTGTCATGTTGACATTCAACTGTCGATTGATAGTCAGTTGCTAATATGTTATTACAAAAGTAAAAAATGTAAGTGTAGTCTGAGGCTGAAAAAATACGATGCAGATATATATCGTGAGCAATCAGAGTCTAATTGTTTGGGGGAAGAAACTATCATATTGTCGGCTGGTACGTGTCCTGATGCTGCGATACCGCCTACACGATGGTAGCAGTGAGAGCAGCCCATGGCCTGGGTGGCTGGAGTCTCTGATGATCCTCCAAGCTTTTTTCACACAACGCCTGGTATAGATGTCCTGGAGGGAGGGAAGCTCCCCTACGATGATGTGTCTGGCAGTTCACACCACCCTTTCCAGGGCTTTTCAATTGAGGGTGGTGCTGTTGCCCAGGAATGATGCAGCTGGTCAGGATGCTCTCTACGGTGCTGGTATAAAACCATATGAGGATGTAGCGGTTCATTCCAAACTTCCTCAGCCGTCTCAAGAAGAAGAGATGGTGGTGTGCTTTCTTCACAATGGCCTTGTGGAACCAAGGAACTTGAAACTACTGATCCTACTGGTGCTCCATTGATGGTGATGGGTCTGTGTTCTCTGTATTTTCTCCTGAAGTCCACCACAACCTCCTTGGTTTTACTGACATTGAGGGAGAGGTTATGTTCCTTACACCAGCGTGTCAGAATGTGCACCTCCTCTCTATAGGCGATTTCATCCTTACCAGTGATCAGACCTACCACTGTCATATCATCAGCAAATGTAATGATGGCATTGGAACTATGTGTTGCAACACAATCGTGTGTGTACAAGGAATACAGGAGTGGGCTGAGAACACGGCCCTGAGGGCTCCAGTGTTTAAGGTCACTGGTGAGGAGGTGTTGCTGCCCATTCTAACCACCTGGCTTCTGTTTGTCAGGAAGTCCAGGATCCAGCTGCACAGCAAGCTGCTTAAGCCCAGAGCCCAGAGTTTCACATCAAGCTTGGAGGGCACAATGGTGTTGAATACTGAGCTGTAATCTACAACCAGCATTCTCACATATGTGTTCTTTTTTCCCAGGTGTGAAAGGGCAATGTGTAATGTAAAAGCATCAGTGGAGTGGTTGTTGCGGTAAGCAAACTGCAGTGAGTCCAATGAGGCAGGCAGCACAGAGTAGATATAGTCTCTGATTCCCCAATATATCAATATAAAAAATATAAATACAATTAAAATGTGCTATGCTACCACGCACCGCCATCCGAAATTATCATTAGCAAATGTAATCATAATCATAACTAAACTTAACAAATTGCCATTATTATTACTGCCGGTTCTAGTATTACGGTGTACTGCAGTTCTGCGTGTGGTTTGTCCAAGTGGTGTTGCCGTACCCCAGCAGGAGCCATTGCTCAACTGCTGTGGGTAGGAACCATCAATGTCAAATACTGTACTGTCTCTCTATTTCATTACTTTCAAATGTATTAAAAAGTGAAAAACTAGGCTGCGTCCCACAAACAAAGAGTGTGCACTAGAGTGAGGAGGTTGGCTGTAGGGTGAAGCTAAATGTGATCAATGGGACACACTTCAGCGTCAGCATTCAGCACCTTTACCTTAGACCGAAAAAGTACCTAAGCAGTCTTTTCAAGTCATCTGTCTCTGTGTTTAATTAAAATAATAATAATAATAATAATTAGGAGGTGATATTAACGAACAAGTTATTTCCAAGTTTTATAGGCTACTGCTTCAGTAATGAATTAATTGGTGCCGAAACGTTTTTTGGCTGAACATTCTAATCATATATTTAAATCATGATTATGTAATAATTTTATATTATCTATGTATTATAATTTCCTTGACATAATTTAACAATATCTACTGTTATAGCTAGCATTACATTACATTTATTATATGCACTGCCGCTGCCATATTTTCCCAATTGACTTGTCTCTGCCTTTAACACACAGATTTCTAGGACTTCAGCGTTAAAACACTTCCGTATGAGTGCACTGTTTTGTTCACTCCACCGAAGGGAGCACTGAAGGACAAACAGCTCGATTAGGCTCCTTCACTCGCTCCCTAAGGGATTGGGACAGTCCTTAAGATGGCCACCCTAGTACTTCTGCTTCCGAAAACAGGCCAATTTGCGAGTGCTAATCAATCAACCATCACTAACGTTAGCTGTCATAGCTAAGTTACCTGGAAAGTTAATTAGCCACACATTCACCAGCGACCAACAATGGTGCTCACGGGCGTATGCAACTAACGCCATTGTCTTTATTACGTTATATTTGTCAGAAAGCCCACGTGAAGTCTGAGTAAAGTGTCAATCATTTATGTTGCGCTGCTTATGTAATTGATGTAGACAGCAGTAGCTTTCATTTATTGCATATTCATATAGTATTCTGTATAGCTATGCTTGCTTATGATAGATAGCATTATTAGTGTTTGTTTGATTAAAGTGCAAGCAGTTTTATTACAGTCAGCTTTCATTCACAGTGAGTATCATCGTGAGCAAGAGGACGTTTTTGGGCAGCCTCAGAAAAGAAGAAAAGTAAGTTGAGAACAGTGAGAAAATGAGTACCAGTCAGATGATAGAAGTATACAGTAGTACAAGAGATGACTTTGAAAAAGACTGAATTGCAATCTTGGACACAAACGTGGAATTGTCTGTTTCTATTTCGAAGACAGTGGATATGTGTGCTACTGTTGTTGCGCAATTGCAAGCATTGGGTGTATGGCAAGCCAAATTGTCATTTAGAGATATCTCAAAATACAATTCAATATGTCTTAAATTGAATTTGCGATATCTCAAATGAACTCTATTTGAAAATATCTCAAATTGAATTTGCGATATCTCAAATGCAATTCGAGATATCTCAAATGCAATTCGAGATATCTCAAATTGACTTCCTGTCTAATTTGAGATATCTCAAATTGAATTTATTTCAGCTCAAAAACTGCATGACAGAATTCAGAGTTACAATTATAGATACTTGGAAAGAAGAAATCGTCCATCGGGAGTTAAATTAGATGACAGCAGTGATGATTTAGGTATAAATGCTATTCAGTCATGGTGTTTACTTCATAATGTTCTTCTCATTTTTGGTGATCTTGTAGACAGAAGTGACAAATACTGGCAACTGCTTCTGCTGTTAATACAAATTGTGAATATTGTGTTCTCTCCAATCTTAACAGAAGGTATTACGGTTTATTTGAAACATCTCATTGCAGAACAGCATAAATTGAACCTCGAGAAGGTCTGTTGACAGGAGCAGCATTACACAAGTCTTTGAGTGTGGCGCCATGAAAGAGAGCCAACAACCTGGCCTGTCCCCTGGTAGAGTGTGCTGAGATGTGTTTAGGCATAGGAACTTTAGCGCTGAAGAGACGTTATTAATGTTTTATATAAACTGTATTATGTTTTATATTAATAATAATATGCAGACCAAGCAAAGTAAATGTATTATGGTAGCAACAACCATTTTGCAAGTTGTTCAGGGCATACCCTCTAGACATTCCTGTCAATAATAGAAAGGATCAAACTGCAGAGAGAGAGAGGGCCCACAGCTGTTTGTTAAAAGTCTGTTTGTGGACTTAATCGTTTTTCCAGATAGGCAGGAACTGTTTTTGTTAATGAGCGATTGACAGTTGTTAAATGACAACCATGGGATCAGACCTTTCCTAGTATATCAAAGGAAGACATCTGTTCCTTGGATTACATTATTTGTCATTTAGCAGACACTCTTATCCAGGGCGACTTACATTTGTACCCATTTATACAGCTGGGCATTTTACTGGAGCAATCTAAGTGAAGTACCTTGCTCAAGGGTACAACAGCACTGCCCCACGCGAGATTTGAACCCACAACTTACCAGTTAAGAGTTCAGAGCCCTAACCACTACTTCACAATGCTGGATCCCACACCTCTTCCAAGGAAGACTACCATGAACATTACAAGGGTCAGAAATCTGACCTCAAGATAACACTCTGGCAAACCCCCAGTGACAGACCCTGGCCACAGACCCACATGCCCTGCAATGTATAAAAGGCTGTCCACTTCTGCTGTTCAGTAAGTCTCTGCTGAGGTAGAGTGCTTCCATGTCGGGGCCCTTCCAGGCCTGGCATGTTAAATAAATACATTTACCATCTATGCATCCAGACTGGGTTCTTCAAGCAGTCTCATAGGTGAGCCGGATCGCATCCACCACCCAGTGTGCCAGTCATTGTTTGGAAACAGTCCTCCCTCTGGTGGTAGAACCGTAGTAGTCAAACAGCTGATCAGATTTGCATCTGTGCGTAGTCCTCTGCATATAGCACTTCAAGGCCCGGACAGGGCAGAGTGTATGTAGTCTGTGGTCCTCATCCGATGTATGTGGCGGCGGATGGAAAGACTCCAGGACAATTGGTTGGTTTACATGGAACGCTGACACGACCTTAGGCAGGAAGGCCAGGTTCATCCTCAGAGTAACCCTGTCATTGTTTCCCGAGAAAATCAGACAGGTTCTATCATGGGGAGACATTATCAATCTTATCATGACATGCTGAAATAGCAGCCGATTTCCCCTCTTCTAGCACCTGTTGCAGGAAGCACAGGGTTATTGACATGGGGCATGACACCGGGTTCACTTGTCTGACCAGGCACCAGTTCTAGAAGGCTGACCATTCGTAAGTATATTGGGCCCTGGCTAATTGTAGCATTGCTACGACATTGTCAGGCAATCCCAAAGACATTAGGATGTGCCTTTCAGCGGCCAAACCCACAACTGCATCTGCACTGGATTGGGGTACCACAGTAGTCCCTCTGCTTGACTCAGCAAGTCCTGTCGAAGCAGGAGCTGCCATGGATCTGCACTGAGCATCTGCACTAGCATCGCGAACCACTAACTGTCTCGGCCATTGGGGGGCGATCAAGAGGACTTGGGCTCTGTCTTGGTGAATGCTCTCCAGTGTCAGTGGAAGAAGTGGCAGTAGTGGGACAGTGTACAGCTGTTCTTGTGGCCATGGGTGTGCAAAGGCGTCCACACCCAGGGGACCACCTCCTGTTTCCAGGGAGAACCACAGAGGGCAGTGTGTCGTTGCCCACAAGGCAAAGAGGTCGACTCGAGCTCGTCCCAGCCTTTCCCAGATCTGTTCCACCACTTGAGTATTCAGTCTCCACTCCGAGCTGTCTGGACCTCCCCGGGAGAGAATGTCTGCCGCTGTATTGAACACACCGGGCAGGTGAATTGCTTGTATTGACCGGAGATTGTCCTGCGCCCACAGGAGAAGTCTGCATGTCACATGCTGTAGTCTGGGGGAGCACAGGCCCCCCTGGTGGTTGATGTAAGCCACCACCAAAGTGTTGTCTGTACGAACTAGGACATGTCTGTCTGCCAGCACTGCTTGCAGCTCCTGTAAGTTGATGTGGGTGGACAACCAGAGACCGCTCCACATCCCTTTGACTCCCATCCCATTACAGACAGCGCCCCATCCCATGTTGGAGGCGTCTGTGGTGATGACTTCCCTTCTGTGCGGGTAGCCGACGGAGGAGCTGAGGCGCAGATTGTCTTGATTTTTCCACCAGGACAGCACCTGCCAGCATGTTAAGGTCACTGTCACAGGGTGGTGTTTGTCTCTCGCTGGATGTGCAAGAGTCTCAGGGGGAGAATATTCAAGGAGGCCGCCATCAGCCCCAACAGTTTTTGAATGTTGACCAAGCTTAAAAGAAAAATGAAACTCAACGGAGCTCTCGAAGAAAATTATAAAAATGACAAATCAGGTCTTCTTCAAAACAATAATAAGGTACACTATATAATTAACCCTTAATTAAATGGGATTAATGCAAAATTATAATTAATTCTTGTATAATTTCTTCTTTTCTGAGGAGATTTTCTTACTGGAAGCGTTCACAATAGAGAGCAACTCAAAGTGACCTTTAAAAAAAACAGTGAGAGCGCCCTCATACTCATTATGATACTTCTGTTTATATCTTGAAAATAAAATGAAAACTGGCACATGCAGACGGTTTCACAAGTTCTCTCCCTATATAAAATAATAATAATTTGTCACTGAAACGTTACTCATCTACACACAATCAATAGTACTTTACAAGTTAGCGGGAAAATACATTCTTATTCAACTAATTTCAACACGGTCAAATTAGAAATGAATTAACAATACATCATCAATACATATTACAAAGAGAGTCACAACTGTTTTTATCGTGTAGAATTGCATTTTAAATTTAAAAAAATAAAATAACAGACAGTGTGAAGCGTGACTTACCCTCAGTATTAACAAAAGGCAACTGAGGGATTACTGGGTAATTTCTACATGTGCTCCATTTTAAAGTCACACTTCAAATTAATGACCTCAGATTGCAATTGAAAGAACAACCACCTTACCAGAAACTTTGGTGAAATGAAAAAAAAACAAAAAACCACTTGTTACACCTTTGATAGGCTGACGCATACACTCACCTGAGTCAGTTCTTGAAGGGTTGGTTTACCGCTAAAGTAAACGTGTGGCGAAGGTGAAAAAGCAGTAAGACATGCGACCATAATCAGGTAGCTGCGTCAAACAGTTTTAAAACCTTTACTTTGTAAATACAGCACACTGTTACTTGGTGTTGCTGCATTTACGGAGCTAATGTGAATTCAGCCAACCCGAAGTACTGAACGAATCAAAGAGTCAAAAGAACCGGATCTTCGTACTGAACTGAGTTAAAAGAACCGGTTCTCTGAAAAGATCCGTAATTCCCATCACTACAAAACAAGCCGCATTCATAATTAATGCTCGCCTAAATTCATCAAGGGTTTTGCATTACACCAAATTCTATATCCGACTGGATCTATCAACAATAAAAGTAAAAATAACCCCCAAAATGTATGAAAAATTATACACTCAAAAAAACATATTCATAATAAACTGTATGCGCTGTGATGTAAACTTTAATTTGTATTTTATTCAATACAGAAAAAGTGTCTGAAATAGCGAATCGGTGTAAAACCCTGTCTATACCCCACTTTTTCAACCTCTGGACAATTTCACAGAAGGGTAAATACTAAATGTGTTCAATTTTAAAATGCTTTATGTATAATTATTTTATGTGATTATGAATGAGAAATTAATCTAGCATTTTAATTCCATGTAGCACATTAACGTCCTAATAATGAAGGAATAAGGGGAAAACACATTTAATTTTGTGTCAAACTATAAACAAATAAAAGGCTGGGTTAGCTTAGCATATTCGTATAGTTGTGTTTTCGCTTCTGCTTGTCTACATGTGATCTCTCGCGTGTGAGCACAGAGCCAGAAAGACTATTGAGGCTACTTTGCCTGCTTTTTCCCTATTGCTCTCCATTCATACTGACTTTGAAAGTGCTTTTGAAAATGCGTTGTGAGAGACACACGAACACCAAACAGATTGAGCAACCTGAGTGTTCTCAGCATTGAGGCTAGAAGGTAGAGGCCTGCATTTCAGCCCGAGCCCGACAGGCCCCGACTTATTGACGCCCCTCGGGCCGGGGGGCTTTGGGCCTGTTTTAGGCTCCTGCTCCTTTTTATATTTTAGACATTAATTAATTAAAATAAACTATGAGATGTTGATGATGGTAAAACAAACATATAAAGACGTTTTATAACCTATCACACTGACACGCATGACAGTCTGCTCACACACACACACACACACAGGTTTCCCACAGAGAGCTGCTACTGCGCCTGTGCAGACCAGCTCGCACAGTGTTTAGTGACCCCGCCAGCGGCAGCAGCAGAGTCTTCAGCGCAGCTGGAAGAGGACACAAGAAACAGGACTGGACTGAAACCTCCACTGTGGATGCTGTGCTTGTTCTCCACGATGCTCTGTAAAAGACTGTTCTTCTGGCTGTAGCCATGTTAAGACTAGGAGGCTGTCTTGTTTTAAGTTTGATTGGACTTTATTTTCATTAGTCTGTTGGAAAGTATTGGAAATAAGAATGGCCATGTTCTGTGGTGACGCCTTGATTTTTGAGGTCAGATAACCTGCGTGTTCATTCGTTTTTCCGCACGCCATTGCGAGCAGCAGAGCAGCCTGGTCAGCTCGTCAAAAATGCCTTTTTACTGTGGTGGTGATAATAAACATTTAAACTGACATTGTGTGATATGCTTGAACTGTTTTAAATCTATGGATTTTATTGTAGGCAAGTCAAGTATTGATTTGAGAGGCTAAATTGATCAAACGTGATCAACTCACTGTTGGCCGCTGTCCGCTTGGTCGTCACTTTAAAAAACAAAAACTTTAACAAAGAAAAAATGCTCCCAACATTTTTCTAAATTAACTTAATAAAGGAACATAAATAATTAGAACTACTTTGCCATTAAAAACAAAACTGAACTATTTTAATGGCTGCAACAGTAGTATAGGCTGTGTAATGTGAAAAAAAAAAAACCACGGGCTCCAGGCGGACTCGGGCCGAGATTGTGATCAGCTGTCGGGCCAGGGCCGGGCTGGGCCTAGATTTGAGGCCCGTGCAGGGCTTTACTAGAAGGCACTTGGACATGGACAAGTTTACCAAACTTTTTGCCACCCAGCACAAAAACTGTTGTATTCAGCTGTTTTAAAGGTGCAGTTTGAAATGTTGTTATTGAGCCATAGACCACAAGTGAGCACTCATGTATTTTTTATTTTTTTATCTTTTTTTATTGTTGGATTTGGGAACAATTAGAAATTAACACAATTCCATGACTTTAAGCATATGATCAGTTTCTCCAGCTTCACCCTCTGTTGGTGTTGCTCATTTGTTAATATCTTCAGCATTATTCACACAGTGTGAAATTGCAATGCTGTTATGACAGTTTATCAATTAAGCATTTACAATATAATGTAAGCAAAAAGGGTTTTAATATCCATATTATAATATAATGAGAAAGTATGCAAGTTTTTTTTAATAGAGTTTGTGCATCTCTTCTGATGTCGAAATCTGAGACTATGATGTTTGTGGAATATTTTGCATTGCTGTTAGTATGGTCCTGTCTTAAATTGCACTCTCATGCTCTTCCTCTTGCTCTTGCTCGCTGTCTTTTCCTTTCTTACATCTACAGCACTTCCATATTAGTATTATAGACAGGACAATCAAAAGTACGGTTACGATCAACATTCCAATACCCTGAAATGAAAATGAAACAAGGTCAGGTTTAGTGTTAGGCGACATCATTATTATAAGACATAATGAAAGGAAAACAGTATACAACTAGTTAACTATAAAATAGAGTGATTGCAGAAAGACAGTAAGTCTTTAGCTTTACCTTTAGTCACTGTGTGCTAAAGCTGACAAACATATCATGATTAGGGTTTTTTGCGGGGATGGGGTGGAGGCAGACCTGAGTATTGCATACACACCTGCCAGGATGGCCACAGAAGGTGGTAACATCATAAAACCTGCCTCCCAACAGTATTTGTCTCAAGTTATTTATATTTATTTATACAGTAGCATCCACATGTATTCATAAATAAATGATTTTTACAACATATCAATATATGCTTAGCCTAAATATACAGATACATACATACATACATACTTAGCCTAAATAAGATAATTCAAGTATCCATTAAATAAATACACAACAAGGTCCCTGTTACACTAGCAAATGACAGATGCACAAATGGGCTTGGTAATGAACTTCACAGAATGGAAACCCACATAATCTGTAGATCGTAATGCTTCCTTTAACCACTTCCCTGTTTACTGACTTTACAGAAGATGTTTTTGTCTACTATTTAAAATGAAATCTTGTCTTGGCTGAAATCTTGTCTCCCCTACCTGTGAAAAGCACATAGTAATACCTTCTTGTCCTTCTAGAAATATGGGAAATGATAGTTGGAATCTGACTGAGAGCTCATCAACAGGTTTATAAAAGGATGAGATCAAATATATATCTCTTCATTTTCTTAACAGTCTTCCATACATTACTTTCAGCCTGCTGGGATGTTGGTGTCAACCAATGGCAATTATGTTCCTTTTTATTTTCCAGAACACACACAGGAATGTGGATACTTTTTTAAGGGGCAAATCAAAACCCCATGAAGGAAAAAACAACAACACTTCTCCGACATGATTTAGTTTATAAGCTGGTGAAAGCTTGGCATATGTAGTCAGTCAGGTTAAAGGCATATATGAGTCAATGTACAAGTAATGGATGTTAAATATTATAACATTAAAAATATTATCATTAAAGCTCTATTTAAAAATGCATCCAGATCAGTAGTGAAGAGAACCATTAGTGTTAGCCTGTAGTGTCTCTATCCCCTAGATTTATGAGAAAAGGTAATAAACACTTTGAAACTAAATCTCCATTACCATTTTAAAGGTATAACACACACACACACACACACACACACACACACATATAGATATAGATTGGCTGTATTACCTTACTCACCTGTGATTTTGCTTTCCACAGTCTTAACTGTTGCAAAACATTTTCATCTTTAAGTTCATCTTCTGATATTTTGCAAAGGTCCTGTAACACTGGCTGGTTTTGAGAGGAGGTCTGATATATGCCAGTCCCTTTTGAGTTTGCACAGACAAAGTATTTGCCATCAAGGGAAGTTATGAGCAACCAAACCAAACCAGGGACTATTACAGTTATGAAGGATTTAAATTGAATCCAGCCACACTGTTTACAACAGACCTTACAGTCCAATGTAAATGCAAAGAGGACAGGTGCCATCAGCGCCGGCATCACGAAGAAAAAACACGTATACATAGCGTTCCATGTAGGGTTACAAGGACAGCTAAAGTCAATTTCCAAAAACTTTTCGAATCCAAAAAGGATAAAGGAACAAATAACGTTTGAAAACACTGGGCGTTTATTTAGCTCTTGTCTAAGGAGTTTGCTATATTCTTTTTGTGTGGCCATTGTAATTGTTTGAAGCAGTAATCTGAAAACGCATATCCTGTTTCATATATAATGTACTTGGGAGGAGCCTACCAAGAATTTACAAAGGCATTCATTAATTGTTTTTCCTTTTTCTTTATCAGATTAGAATCTGTGCTTGGTGTTAGTCTTTATGCACAGGACTCATTATGATGCTTCTGTTTGTTATCATGAATTAGATATTTTTATTAGACTGTGTAAAACATATGATGTTGCTCTGTGTGGCGTTATTGGTATTCATTTTACATATTGGTATATAAGAAAATAAAGTATTGTACATTTGTATTCTTATATACATCACCTTTTTGTTACAATATGTCAAGGCTATAAATAAGTTTGGAGGCCACTATTTATGCATGTGTGTATGTGTGCATTTGTGTATGTGTGTATATATATATATATATATATATATATATACACACCAATCAGCCATAACATTATGACCATCTGCCTAATATTGTGTAGGTCCCCCTTTTGTCACCAAAACAGCCCTAACCCGTCGAGGCATGGACTCCACTAGACCTCTGAAGGTGTGCTGTGGTATCTGGCACCAACACGTTAGCAGCAGATCCTTTAAGTCCTGTAAGTTGCGAGGTGGGGCCTCCATGGATCGGACTTGTTTGTCCAGCACATCCCACAGATGTTCGATTGGATTGAGATCTGGGGAATTTGGAGGCCAAGTCAACACCTTGAACTCATGATTCATCAGACCAGGCCACCTTCCTCCATTGCTCCGTGGTCCAGTTCTGATGCTCACGTGCCCATTGTAGGCGCTTTCGGCAGTGGACTGACTGACCCTGACTGGTCTGCGGCTATGCAGCCCCATACGCAACAAACTGCGATGGACTGTGTGTTCTGACACCTTTCCATCAGAACCAGCATTAACTTTTTCAGCAATTTGAGCTACAGTAGCTCCTCTGTTGGATCGGACCACACGGTCCAGCCTTCACTCCCCATGTGCATCAATGAGCCTTGGCCGCCCATAACCCTGTCGCCGGTTCACCGCTTTTCCCTTCCTTGGACCACTTTTGACCACCCCACAAGAGCTGCAGTTTTGGAGATGCTCTGACTCAGTCGTCTAGCCATCCCAATTTGGCTCTTGTCAAAGTCGCTCAGATCTTTACGCTTGCCCATTTTTCCTGCTTCTAACACATCAACTTTGAGGACAAAATGTTCACTTGCTGCCTAATATATCCCACCCACTGACAGGTGCCATGATAACGAGATTATCAGTGTTATTCACTTCACCTGTCAGTGGTCATAATGTTATGGCTGATCAGTGTATGTGGACGTGTTTAGAGTACAGTGCGAGGAAGGTAGAATATAAATCAGAACAGTACTTTGAAAAACGGGAACAGATGTTAATAAAGAGGGCTAGTCAAATATTATTTTGTTTATTGAACTACGTTTTGTTAAAGCAAAATAAATGATAAATCATTTGAATTAAAAGGAATAAAACATATTACTATTGATTGATACTATTAAAGTATTAGAAAGGGTGATTGAAATAGAGTGTTTAAAACGAGTGTTTAGACCTGCTTTAATCTGAGACTATTACTAGGTTCACGGGCGTAGATTACAGACTGTTAAATATGAATGAGATTGGATAAGTGCAGGATTTTGTTTATTCTATTATTATTGAAAAGGGGAATACTAAGATGATATGATTTAAATGTTAACTGCAGTAAAAAGAAAAGGTTATTATTGAAAATGTTTGCAAGATTGATTTAATAAATTCTAATGGAATCAATAGAATATGTTGATTCGAGTTTTGTTGGGATTATTGAAATATCTTAATATGTTTGATATGTTGACAGGAATGTTATTGGAGCATTTATTATTTGTCTAATGATTATAGATTAAACTATATTGCCAGTCGTGTTGTGCCTGGCGATAAAGTTGTATAAACTTTTATTATTTACAGAATAAAAGAGGCGAAATTGGAACGAAAGTGCCCCGATTAATTATTTTAAGTATATAGCAGAAACTGACAATCTGGAGAGTCAGAAGTGTTACAACTAGCTAATTAAAAAAAATGAAAAAGAAGAAAGGTTAAAAAATAAAACCCTAAAAGCACTTAACTGGTATTAAACTAAAAGACCTTAATTGTCTCCCAACATTAAAAACCAGTGCTGGACTGAGGTACAGGCGGACTAGGCGGTTGCCTAAGGACCCAGATTGTCATGGGGCCCCTAACTTATTACTTAATAATAATTAAGTTCCCACCGAACGCACAATATTCCGGCTGCAAAAACCACCTATGACCGCCTAGAAACATGAGGGGGAGGGGGCAGGTCGGGTGCAGGTTACAGTGGGCCAGCGCTATGAGGTGGAGAGAGAGATCGCATCTTTTAAAAGAGCATACACGTTGGGTGCAGAAAAGAGAATGAGGACAAGAAGGCGAAAAGTAGAGGAATGATACAGACCTTATTTAATGTTATTCACCTCACGGCTCAGCTGTTGTGTGGAGTGATGTGTGTGTGTGTGTGTGTGTGTGTGACCTCAATCCATTAAACAAGCTAGCTATTATTTTAAGTTCAGTCACTTAAGTAGAATAGTTGTGTGTCATGCCGGTGCTGAAACTGTGCTGTTTAGTATCAAAACAAAGTTCTGGCTTTCCTCTTACACATGTCATTTCTAACCATCTGCTCAAGCAGAGCAACCAGAAGGTGTTTAATCGAGATGTACTGCCACACAGAAGGACAGGGTCAATCCCAAAAACACCAGTAAATGGTGTAAAAATGACAAAAACACACCCATTTCCACATGTAAGCTCACAGTTTACATGCAAATGCTACTGTCCAAGATAATCGTATAGCTTATATGTGAAATGGCCACATTTTAAAAGTGCAAGATAACTGGTCCATTTATTGTGGGTTTCAAGGTAAAGTAAGTTGCTGATCAACGTTTCATGTGTAATGGCAATGTGGATCAATTTTGTTTCCGATTATCATTATGCTCTCTATATTGTTGTGGGTCTGTTGTGCACTGTTCAGTGCTGTACATCATGTTGTAATTATAACTTTATAAAACACTTCTATTCATGGCTTACTGCTCCATCAGTGACATGAAAAACCACTCGGTGAGATCATTAAAACAAAGTATTAAACAACAAGGTGGGAGGCACAAGACAATCCTTTGCCCTTCGCATGTCTGCGGGTACACAGCTCATCTCTAGTGCAATATACTAAGACCATGTAAACCCAGGAGGGAGAGGTGCATTTCATCTGTGTCTAGAGCAGGGGTTTTCAAACCGGTCCTGGGGTACCCTCTGCCCTGCTGGTTTTTGTTCCAACCTAGGTCTTAATTACTTAATTGAATGGTATGTTGCTTTGTTAGGTCAATTAAGGATTCAATTAAGCAATTAAGACCTCAGTTGGAACAAAAACCAGCAGGGCAGGGGGTACTCCAGGACCGGTTTGAAAACCACTGGTCTAGAGTAAGGTCAAAACACACATGTCAGGGGTATGCTATATGTCATGTAAATATGATGGATATACAGCTCTGGAAAAAATTAACCACTCCAAATTCAGAAATCAATGTTAAGTCTTATTTTTTTCCAGGGCTGTAAGTGTATGTAAGTGTATCAGCGGAACGTTTAACAGTGATGTGTTTTGCATTGATTCTTTAAAATGTCGTAACTTTGTAAGGAATTAACAGCTAATTGTCAGCTAATGATTTTTGATAGTATTGTATTATTGAATTTTGGTTTTTAATATGCACTATAGTACTTTCAGTACTGATTATTTTTGGTGTGGATATTATTTTACTTAAACAGTTTATTAGTTATTGCTGTTATTTCAATATACACAGTGAAGTATTTGTAGTGTATGTGAATGTTCAATAAATGTTCTGTGATGTGCACTCTTTAAATGTATGTGTCTCTTTTAGTTTTACCTAAACATTTTCTCTCTGCCATAAAGATGGACATCACTAAAATGTTTTTCAGCGAGGTGGGGGGCCCCACAATCAAATCTTGCCTACGGCCCCCAAAAGGCTAAGGCCAGCCCTGACATCTTCATCCACGTATCAAATGGTATTGCAGGTTCTCCCGGACATTGCAGGTAAGTCAGTGGTAAAGGAGCACTAGACACGGCCATCTCGTCGCCAATTTGTAGTGCAGTTAGAAAATAACTGAGGGCAGGAGCATGTTTAAGGTGACTTTATTGTTTTTCACTCGCATTCTCAACTCTGCACTTCGAACTTCGAACTTAACTTCTTGTTTCCAAGCCAATGCAGAAGCTGTGCCCACAGGCGAGAGTGTCTGGGTCCTTTAGCAGAGTCTCAGAAATGAGTTCCAGTTTTATTTCAGCCATGGTCAGAATCGGAGAAGGACACAGCTCCTGCAGCAAGAAACAAAACTGAAACGTAGCTCTAAAGTGACTCATCTGGTTTAAGGTGAAGGTTTGGATTGGAGCCAGTCAGTTTGAGAAGAAAAACAAACACAGCATACATACTTTCACAATAATTAAAAAAAAAAAAAAAGATTCTACAATCAAAATTACATGTTGGGATATGGCTGCAGTGCCAATCCTAGTTGAGTGAGTTTAGAACCCAGTAAAGAATTTAAGTCTTTGAAGCACAGAGAATTAATATATTTATTTAACATGCCCGGCCTGGAAGGCCCCCGACATGGAAGCTCCCAACCTCAGCGGAGTCTCTCCCAGCAACAAAATGTAACAACATTTATAAGGCAGAGTCCAGTCACTTCCCAAGAAGTGTAGCTTTGGAATGTTCATAGTCTGTCTTCCCGTGAGGAGGTGTAGGATCTAGAAACCAAATGGCTTCCTTTGATGTACTCCGAGAAGTCCGGTGCCACAGTCATCATTAACAGCTGTCAGTCAAGCATTATGATACGACATCTTCAGCCTATCTGGAAAAAGTTGTTTCTACAAACAGACACTAAGCAAACTGGCAACTGTGGGCTATTAATCTGTTGGGTGATCCTCTTATCATAATAAACAGAAGTCGAAGTGGAGAGAGGAATCTTTAGAGCAGGGGTGTCAAACCCAGCAGGCACGTGCGACGTGGATCAACAAGAATACAACTGCTATTCAATGTGGTTTTGGCAACAATTCATCAACGTCGAAATATACTTTACTTTCAGGTTGAATACACTTTGACAGTCAAAACAATCTAACAAACACAATATCCTCGCAAACAAATGTATTTCCCCAGTCAGTACTTCTTTCATGGGTGTATTTTGAGTGACATGGTAAAACATTTTGCAAAATTCCCCTTTAAAAATAAAACAAAGATTATATATATATATAAACAGCAGACATATATAATATATATATATACACTCACCTAAAGGATTATTAGGAACACCATACTAATACTGTGTTTAAACCCCTTTCGCCTTCAGAACTGCCTTAATTCTACGTGGCATTGATTCAACAAGGTGCTGAAAGCATTCTTTAGAAATGTTGGCCCATATTGATAGGATAGCATCTTTCAGTTGATGGAGATTCGTGGGATGCACATCCAGGGCACGAAGCTCCCGTTCCACCACATCCCAAAGATGCTCTATTGGGTTGAGATCTGGTGACTGTGGGGGCCAGTTTAGTACAGTGAACTCATTGTCATGTTCAAGAAACCAATTTGAAATGATTCGACCTTTGTGACATGGTGCATTATCCTGCTGGAAGTAGCCATCAGAGGATGGGTACATGGTGGTCATAAAGGGATGGACATGGTCAGAAACAATGCTCAGGTAGGCCGTGGCATTTAAACGATGCCCAATTGGCACTAAGGGGCCTAAAGTGTGCCAAGAAAACATCCCCCACACCATTACACCACCACCAGCAGCCTGCACAATGGTAACAAGGCATGATGGATCCATGTTCTCATTCTGTTTACGCCAAATTCTGACTCTACCATCTGAATGTCTCAACAGAAATCGAGACTCATCAGACCAGGCAACATTTTTCCAGTCTTCAACTGTCCAATTTTGGTGAGCTTGTGCAAATTGTAGCCTCTTTTTCCTATTTGTAGTGGAGATGAGTGGTACCCGGTGGGGTCTTCTGCTGTTGTAGCCCATCCGCCTCAAGCTTTGCTGCATAACTCGGTTGTAACGAGTGGTTATTTCAGTCAAAGTTGCTCTTCTATCAGCTTGAATCAGTCGGCCCATTCTCCTCTGACCTCTAGCATCAACAAGGCATTTTCGCCCACAGGACTGCCGCATACTGGATGTTTTTCCCTTTTCACACCATTCTTTGTAAACCCTAGAAATGGTTGTGCGTGAAAATCCCAGTAACTGAGCAGATTGTGAAATACTCAGACCGGCCCGTCTGGCACCAACAACCATGCCACGCTCAAAATTGCTTAAATCACCTTTCTTTCCCATTCAGACATTCAGTTTGGAGTTCAGGAGATTGTCTTGACCAGGACCACACCCCTAAATGCATTGAAGCAACTGCCATGTGATTGGTTGGTTAGATAATTGCATTAATGAGAAATTGAACAGGTGGTCCTAATAATCCTTTAGGTGAGTGTATATATATATATCCATAAATACACACGTGTATGTATGTATGTATGTATGTATGTATGTATGTGTGTGTATGTATATATATATATATATATATAATACTACTCTATGATAAACAGCTTAGCCGACGAATCAGAGAGTGCATCAGGTTTTTATTTTTTATTTTGTGGTTGTTTTTTTTTTACTTCAACTTTAATTGAACTGGAGACCTGTATAAAACAGGCTGTTGAAAGGGTCTTTGCTGCTTGAATGTTTAACTGCTATATACTGTAGAAATTGATGAAGGTATATAATTAGAATTTAAGCACATTCCTCTTAAGGAAAAATATTTCTGAGAATTCCTTAATTAACTAGTTTAACTAGCAAAATATTTCAATGCAGAATAACAAAATTGTACTATGTGTGCATTAATCAAATGTATTATCAAAATAGTGACTACAATTAAAATATACTATCAGTATTGAAAAATGTGCATCGTTTTTTTGTTTTTGTTTTTGTTTTTTTGTGGTTGTTGTTTTTTTTACTTCAACTTTAATTCAACTGGACACCTGTATAAAACATATTGGAAAAACTGTGGGTGTGTATACAAGTGCTCTCTAACCATAACTTGCATGGAACTAGTTTTAAAAAGATTGATAGCATTTTTAAAATCTGTTTTTCAGGTGGTTTAATATACACTCTACACAAATTCTACACAACAAATGTGTTAATAGTTCTATGACACATTTTGTATTATTTTCTACACAATATGTGCATTTGCTGATTAAATTGATGTTGAAGGAATGTTGACAATTCAACATTGATTCCATTTGCAAATCCAATCAATTTTCAATGTATTTTGAATGTTGAAACAACGTTGTTTCTAATGTATTTTGCCTGCTGGGAAACTTGTATTAGGTAGTGGGCCAGATTTGTTCAAATGAGACCTCATAGGTTCCGGATAATTGTTTGCTAAAATCAATTTGACTCTACACATGGATATTTAGGCTGCTTGCGGATTTATTATTTGAAATCATTCAAGAAGTCCTACAGATACCAATCAATGCATTGTTGGCACATGAAAATAACATACAGTGTATTATTACATAAAGCAATAGAGAGAACTGCAACAAATACATGTTGAAAAGAAAGCATTTTCCTATGCAACATTGACAAGAATACATTTCAAGTAGAAGAGAGAAGTGCAACAAATAGCCGATCATAGAAAGCATGTTTTCTATTCATGTTAACTATTAATAATTACATATTGTGTGTGAATATCTGTGTTATTAATTAATTATACATTTGAAAGAATGCAGGTTATAGTTATAAAACGCCAAATGTCTGTCCAGAATAGCTGTACCAATCAATCAGAAATTGCATGTTGGCACATGAAAACACCAAAATGTAAAATTAGAAAAAGTAGAAGAGAGAAGTGTAACAAAATTGCCTATTATAAGTCCCACGTAAAGCATTTCATACAACTATTAACAACAATAATTACATATTGTGTTTGAATATCTGAGTAATTCATTAAATATAAATTTGTCCAGAATAGCTGGTTCAGATACCGTGGTTAATGCAGCTGCCCTGTGATCAGTAGATTTTGAATCAGTGCACTATAGGGAGGCTGTGACATTTCCACTTGCTGGTTTGAGCTCAGATTGAGCTGATACAGTGATGACCAGCAAATAAACATGGATTGGAATCAGAGATTGAAGAGAGCTCGTTGTGGACATGTGTGTATATGAACATGACTGATTCAGGGTCATCAGTGGTACTGGCAATGACAGATCATTCGTGGGTTTGTGCCAGTGCTGTGAACACATCGCGAGTGAAACGCCAGGTCCAAATGGCACGAGTGCTTTTACTCCACTGATCAATACGCGATGATACTGCAGTAAAAAGTGCAATAGCGCAGCACATTGCACGCAAAATAATGATTCATGGACATTATCAGCGGAGGAGCATTTATTGCGATGTTATATTTTCGTGGAGTAAAAGTGTTACCTGGAGTGTTACCTACCTAATATGATATTAATCCCCCCTGTCACAGTTATCTTAAGAAATTAGCATATCAGCAAAGAATTAAGGATAGGATAGCAGACTGTGGTTGTGCAGATTGTGCAATATTCTGAAGGACAGAAAACTTGATCAACAGAATGCCAGGTAGGACACTTTGTAACTTCAGAGATAGAAAGTAAAAGAAAGGAAGAAAGGCTGATAATACTACATTTAACTCCCCCGTACAAGCATGGAAAATTACATAGACAATACACAGAGTATAGCTTAACACCTAAATAGTATTTGTAATAATACTTCTGGGTTCTTCACACATACTTATAACAATACCAGCATGCACATTATACAGTTTGTGACCTATATCTGTGACTGTATGATGTTAGTGAAATAGTTTGCATTACTGTTTGTTGGAAAGAATTCTTGGGACAGGAGTTTCATCAATCAGCTTAATTTGCATTCACACTGAGACCCTGTGTCTGGTTAGGACCGCAGATATATTACCCACCAGAAGGGACATATCGCTAGGATTGTCCTCTCCATTCTTATTAAAGTAAGCAGTAATGCAGAAGCAAATGGCAACCAATTAAAATGTTACACAGTTTTATATGGAGTGTCTGTCTGTGGAAATTCCACCTGATGTACTTCAACTTGTTCATGGCTTAAACTAGAAACTCGTATCTTGCCCCAGTATGAAGAAGCTGGTTGCTGCTCCAAGATCTTTTTCACCCTAACAGAGGTCATTAGGGGTCAAATGTGGCAGTTACAAATGCCTGCAAAGCAACCAACAATGGGACAGTGTACCTTTGCACATACATAGAAATTAATGCACAGAGATAAGCAATGGTCCCTTTAATAGAGTGCTCCTAATCTCAGCTCGTTACCTGTATAAAAGACACATGTCCACAGAAGCAATCAATCAATCAGATTCCAAACTCTCCACCATGGCCAAGACCAAAGAGCTGTCCAAGGATGTCAGGGACAAGATTGTAGACCTACACAAGGCTGGAATGGGCTACAAGACCATCGCCAAGCTGCTTGGTGAGAAGGTGACAACAGTTGGTGTGATTATTCGCAAATGGAAGAAACACAAATAACTGTCAGTCTCCCTCGGTCTGGGGCTCCATGCAAGATCTCACCTCGTGGAGTTTCAATGATCATGAGAACGGTGAGGAATCAGCCCAGAACTACACGGGAGGATCTTGTTAATGATCTCAAAGCAGCTGGGACCATAGTCACCAAGAAAACAATTGGTAACACACTACGCCGTGAAGGACTGAAATCCTGCAGCACCCGCAAGGTCCCCCTGCTTAAGAAAGCACATGTACAGGCCCGTCTGAAGTTTGCCAATGAACATCTGAATGATTCAGAGGAGAACTGGGTGAAAGTGTTGTGGTCAGATGAGACCAAAATCGAGCTCTTTGGCATCAACTCAACTCGCCGTGTTTGGAGGAGGAGGAATGACCCCAAGAAGACCATCCCCACTGTCAAACATGGAGGTGGAAACATTATGCTTTGGGGGTGTTTTTCTGCTAAGGGGACAGGACAACTGCACCGCATCAAAGGGACAATGGACAGGGCCATGTACCGTCAAATCTTGGGTGAGAACCTCCTTCCCTCAGCCAGGGCATTGAAAATGGGTTGTGGATGGGTATTCCAGCATGACAATGACCCAAAACACACAGCCAAGGCAACAAAGGAGTGGCTCAAGAAGAAGCACGTTAAGGTCCTGGAGTGGCCTAGCCAGTCTCCAGACCTTAATCCCATAGAAAATCTGTGGAGGGAGCTGAAGGTTCGAACTGGTGGCCAACTACAAGAAACGTCTGACCTCTGTGATTGCCAACAAGGGTTTTGCCACCAAGTACTAAGTCGAAGGGGTCAAATACTTATTTCCCTCATTAACATGCAAATCAATTTATAACTTTTTTGAAATGCGTTTTTCTGGATTTTTTTGTTGTTATTCTGTCTCTCACTGCTAAAATACACCTACCATTAAAATTATAGACGGATCATTTCTTTGTCAGTGGGCAGCAGGGGATCAAATATTTTTTTCCCTCACTGTATATATTAGGGCTGTCAATCAATTAAAATATTTAATCGTGATTAATCACATGATTGTCATGAGTTTACTCATGATTAATCGCAATTTAATCGCACATTTTTATCTGTTTTAAATGTACCTTAAATTATTACTTTTCAAGTTTTTAATACTCTAATCAACATGGGCATGGACAAATATTGATGCTTTATGCAAATCTATGTTATTATTAGTGAAACCATACTCAACATAGAGCATGAAGACTAGACATGTTTCAAAGGTCATAGATGTTTTTCAAAGAACCTGTTCATGTCTATTAGACACATGAAAAAAATAACAGAAATACCAGGTTCTCATTACTTCTCTTTCTTTGCACTGAGCAATTCACTTACACAGGCCTGTTTACATTTAGTTATTTAGCCACCCATTTAGTTATCGCTGTGGTGAGTCTATTGCTTGTGGACTTGTCCATCCGTCTCCACTGCAAATGATCTAGTGTGCTCTGCCTTTGGCGAGGGGGAGGACAGCTCTCTGCATCAGTATGCTTTGCCATCAAGTGATATTTTAAACTCGACGTGCTGCGGTGATAACTTAATTTACATCGACAATAAATGCAGACAACTTTTGTCTTGTCGACAGGACCATCAGACATCGTTTTGTATATGAATTTTCCGTTCAGAACAACTTTTCTTTCTCCATTTCTTTTTGCTGCTGCATCCTTTCCTGTATTATGGCTCGCTGTGGCTGCATCTCCATGTCTCCAACTACGGGCTAGGCTATGTGTCAAAATGTGCGCTGCATTCATCGCGCGTTAATAAAATTAGTGTCATTAAAATTAATTTGCGTTAATGCGTTATTAACGTGTTAATTTTGACAGCCCTAGTTTTTTGTATTATTATTGTGCATAACCAGGGGAGACTGGTACTATAACAAGATTATTCATCTATCCTCTATATATATTGTCCTCAAAAGTACCTTTACATTTGGATAGTGAGAAATAAGACAATAAGTTGCCGTTTGAAATCCTATGGTTCAACATCCACACAATCAGTAATGTATTTTACTTACAAGCTTTTTATATAGAGATTACGAAGCATACAACCCCAGTGGTAAAATACACGGTTAAGTGAATATGATGCCCACATTGGATGTATGTTTTTATTACATTTGAATGGTTGCCACAGCTGTTTACAAAGGCATGTTTTCTTTGTTCACAAATGTTATGCAGTACAGAGCAACTTATTTGTAATGTAAGTAATGACCTGTGCAGTCAAGTATCTCCATAATTGCCTTCCAAAACTATTTTCTAACACAAAGCCAGTCCAACTCAATAGATAATGGCGTCTCAGAATCTCTGAGAATCTCTGAATACATACTTTATAACTCAGTTCCACCCTGTATTGCAAAAAAGCTGAATGGTATACTTTGGGTCACATAAATGATTCTGCAGAGACATCTGCTGGGGGATTGAGAGAACCATAGGGACTGCTTCTGTTGCTGTGACTTTTCCCTTTCCAATGATCATATGAACTGTATTTTTACGCTTTGTTTTGCACTTATGTTGTAAGTCGCCCTGGATAATGGCATCTGCCAAGAAATAAAAATAATAATAAAAATAATAATAATAATCATGTAAGATTTTGATTTTCTTGCCTGCTCTGAGTTGCTAAAACAATTATTTTACAAGTATTTTATTGTAACTAAATATTTTATATTTGTATTACTATTATTATTATTATTATTATTATTATTATTATTATTATTATTATTATTATTATAAGCTGAAGACATGATGGAAGCAGGATTAAAACACAGCTGTATAAGATTGGTTCCACTCTGGATTTTTACATTATTATTTTTAAATGTGTCTGAGCAACAGTGATGATAAAGACACAGGAGAACGTGCAATTTCGCACAAACCTTTATTGTATTTTAATACAATATTTGTATTTGTTCTGACAGGTTTTGCAAGAAAGATAACTGTTGGTATCTAATTAAATTGGACCTGCTAATCCATTAAGAAGTGTTTGCCTTGTTAGCCTTTAAACTCCTTCCTCTCTACAATGTGTGCTGATTTAAATTCTCTACGCCTCTTTGACTTTCACAAGGTAATTATACTTCAACTCACCAGAAGAGACTCTCTAGCTTGTTTCAGCTCCTTCACGTCTTTCTGTCTGTCCTCAATTTGGAGCTGCATGTCTGCCTTCATCTGCCCCATCTGCTTCTATATACCACAAAAAAACAAATGCTTGGTACATTGGATCTCGGACAGAATTCACAGCAAACAAATTCAGTCTTTTACTGTATATATATATATATATATATAGACTGGCTCCACAGTTGCTGTACCATTCCAAGACTGGGGGGCCTCCCCGAGAGAGGAGGTCCGCTGCCGTGTTGGCTAGGCCTGTGAGGTGAACTGCTCTGATGGAGTGGAACTGTGGCTGCGCCCACAGAAGCAGACGGCACACTAGACAGTACAGTATGCACGACCAGAGACCTCCTTGCCTGTTGATATAGGCGACCACCGCTGTGTTGTCCGTCCGAATCAGCACATATCTGTCCCGCAGGACTGGCAGGAAATGAGACAGTCCAAGGAGTACTGCTTGTAACTCCAGGACGTTGATATGGAGGGCCCGTGCTGGCTCCATCCACTCCACGTCCATCCCAGACTGCTCCCCAACCCTGCTTGGGGGCGTCTGTCTTCATAACTGCTCGGTGGTAGACTGGCCCCAGGGGCACACCGAGGGTCAAATTGTGAGGGCTTCGCCACCAACTGAGCAAGTTTCAGATCCACTGAAATGAACCAGTCGCCGGGCCTGACGGCCTGGGACATGGTTCGCAGGTTGAGCGTGCTGAAACGCAACACCCTGACTGAGGTGGTGGTTCAGGCGTCTCCAATCCAAGATGGGGCGGAAACCGCCACTTTCCTTGGGAACTAGGCAGTCCAGTTGTCTTTGCGTCATGAAGCATCACATTGACCTCTCTGATAAGGGGTGGGGCCTGTGATGCAGTGACTGGGTCTGGGGCCTCAGCCAGCTGGGCCAGGTAAAGGGCCAGCAGGCTTTTGGTGTTACGCAGGCGAGCTGCTTGGGCTCCAGCCTCCTAGGCCCTCCGGAGCAGGGTCGCCGCCACATGACATTGCCCATCAGGACAGGCCAAGTCAAGTGACTCTGCGGAAAGCGGGGTTAAGGAGACCAGCGCAGCAAAGGTGGAGTTCACCCTGGGTTCTGGCATAGGCCTCCACCGCCTGAGCCTGGGCGGGGGCCATTGCCAGATGGTACCAGGTGGCTCTCAGGTCATCCAGGAGGTCCGGTAGCAGTGGGAGGGCCTGTGTGAGCTGCTGCAGCCGGTGCTCCCTCTCGAACCTGTATCATGGGGGCGGGGGGGGTCAGAGGGCCAGGGGATCTGCAAGCAGTCCACGGCCCTCTGGATCACCGCCCAAAACTCACGGTCCTGACTTACAGGAACAGGGGAAGTGTTGTTGCAGTGTAGTGGGGGGGGACGATGCCAGTTCCCCCTCCATGAGCTCTGCCTCTGACTTCAAACCCATGTGCCGGCTGAGTAATACGCGATCCTCCTCCCAGATTACCTGTCTGATGTCCTTGTCCATAGACAGGGCAGAGAGGCTCCCCTCAGAATCCTGTGGTACATGGGCTGGCAGTGGAGACTCGAGATGTGGGGAGGGTCAGGGTCTGGGCTGCTGTTTGCGCTGCCTGTGCAGTCAGAAGGGCGCAGATGTGGTCCATCCTGATATTCAGGGCAAGGATGGCCTCATCTCTGCCTCTGTCTGTGAAGCCGGTTCTCCGTCACCGATGGCATGGCATGGAGGATACTAACGATGACTCAGAAGAGGGGGAGGGAGCATGTGGGTGTCGCTCCGACGAGGCCCCCCTGTCACTCGCCGGAGTGGGGGATCTTCGGGCGCAGTGGCGAGTGTGGCGGCGCCCGGTGGAATGGCGGATCTCCGGGCGTGCCGTAGCGGATCCGGAAGTCGCAGACAAATTCCACCCGCTGTCAGTGCCCAGACAGACGGGGCATAAGACTTCCCCACTCCAGGCGGGCAAGGTGCCCTGGCCACAAGCAGCACAGTGGCGGGGGTGAGAGGAACTCATTGTCGAGCGCCGAGCGCACATAGGCACGCACAGGGAAACATGCAGCAGAGGCGCTGGTCAGTGTTTGCACTGGGGGCTCACAACAACTGGAACGCCTCTGCAACAAGTGGAGCTCCTAGCGGGCCCGCCACTGTAAGTGCGTCTCTGCCCGGCAATGTTTATATACACGGGGGCGCTGCAACACCAACCACACACAACCTTGCTGTTGTCGGACTGAACACTGTGTATACCAAGCACCAGGTGCTTGATACAAGCACCACGTAGGTCTGTAGACTTAACCACACCGTGTGTGCCGGGGTTTCCGGGGACACCGGGTGACGCGGAGTCCGGGGTCTGAGGGGGCCGAGGGTAGTAGACCACCAGCCGTAGCGGGATCTAAAACCGAGGCCTGCATGCACGGACCGGGAGAGCTAGCAGTGCTCGTTCTCAGCGAACTGAGAGAGCAAGATCTCCTACAGCCACAGTTGCAGGCTGTAGTGTGGGCGCAAGCCAGCGGAGGAGCATCACACACGGGCGAGATCTCTTAAAACACACCGAGGCTTAGGCCGGGCAGGCCTCGGATTTTACTGCTGTTGCTAGCGCTCCTGCTGTGGAGGAAAAGGTCCTGTGGACAAAATACCAACACAGCAAGCAGTCGGAATATATATAGCAATATGTAAACACGACTACTATTTTTAAAAGGCTCTTCTTGTGAATGAAACTGAAACCAAAAGCGTAGTCAGACCTCCGGTGCGCGGACGGGACAGAATCAGGATTAGCTATCAATAATAACTAAACACACACACGACAGAGACGATGTGTAGCGAAAACGGTGGTGAACAACATTATGAATTGAGCCAGCCAGCCAAAATACGCAGTTTGAATGTTTATTACAAACACAGACACAGAGAGCTTACGTTCTCGAGTCCAGTGAAATGGCAAAAGAGGACGAACCCGTGTTGACGTCACGTTTTAAAGAACAGGAAGTGGGAAGGGACCTGTTCTGAGTGATGCGCGCAGGGGCCAATGGCAGCTTTGATAGAGTGACGTTTTGATCGGGTTTGGCCACCTTTGGCAGCAATTACAGCTGTGAGTCTTGGGTGTAGAGGTTCCCCAGGTCAAGAGATGGTTCCTACAACGGGACTTTCCTCTTCTCCTCTGCGAATTAGACTGTTTTAGTGCACCACTTCTAATATAACTAGATGCCTTACTCTTTAATAATAATTCAGATACTTAGCTAACACCCTTGTACCCAACTGGAGTTCATACGTTGCTCAAGGGTACAACAGCATTGCCCCACCCAGGATTTGAACCCCCAGAGCCCTAACCACTACTCCACACTGTTGCCTATGTCTTAATAGGGCTTACATTTTGGCTCTGTACACCACCACAATGGATTTGAAAGGAAACAATCAATATGTGCTTTAAGTGTAGACTTTCATCTTTAATTTGAGCATAGTTACATCCAAATTGGGTGAACGGTGTAGGAATTACACCTCTTTGTATTTGGTCCCCCCAATTTTAGGGGCTCAAATGTATTTAGACAAACCACAAACCATTTAAGGGACCACATATACAAATTAGTGAAATTCCTACACTGTTCACCCAATTTGGATGTAACTACCCTCAAATTAAAGATGAAAGTCTACACTTAAAGCACATCTTGATGTTTCCTTTCAAATCCATAGAGGTGGCATACAGAGCCAAAATTATGACAATTGTGTCACTGTCCAAATATTTATGGACCTAACTGTATATACAGTATTCTAGGTTAAAAATTACAGAGTTTCTGCAGAGCTTCACATTCCCCCTCTCCTACCTGGTCTTAAAACCATGTATAGCCAAGTTAGGCCCTCCCCTCATAGTCAGGTGATATATTATCTTGCTGTACTACTGAATCTGCAATATAGGCATCTTATAAAATAAGTATAAAAGGATTAATGAACTGAACATGTTTTCACACTGTCTGCCTTTATAAGCTTTCTGCTATGGTTGTTGCTTCTATGGATCTTCTCAGAACCATGGACAACACAGGATGTTGTTGACAGAATGCATATTTTAATTAAAACTATGTTTAGCTCTCAACTCTGGAATGTCACACAAAGCTGTGGTAATATATTGATATGCTGTGTGTGTGACATGTTTAATGAACTTGACAAAGGTGTCATAACCATTAGGATTATTTATTTAGCCCCGAACGTGAAAACAGGCTATTTTCTAATACTAAATTATATTGTAAGATAATTAAATTAAATTTTAAAAAAGGTCTTATCAAGGAAATCTTGAGAGTGATCAAGAGCCCAGAAGCAATGAAAACCCACAGGCAGTGGGTCTTGGGAAACACTTGTCTGTTTACATGTTACCACTAGATGGTGCCTTAAAGCTGTGGTAAAAGACCTCAGATTCAAATTCAAAAACTGCCATGAGAAATCAAATGATTGTTTTAATCTTTCTGTGGAGCATGTCTTATAGGATGGGGATTTTGTGGATGTGATGTGATGTGTCACATACACCCTCACCCTCACACAGACACACACTCACACACACTATGAAATACAATTGTTCTGCATCACATCAACTTAACATCACCTTATTTTTAACCGAATCAAGCTTCCTAAATAACTATGCCAAATACTAGTGGAAGTATTAGAGGTGCACAGAAGAAATGTTCTGCCATTAGTCCATTGTTGGAATTTAGAAAACAAATGATTGGAAAGAACATCAAAATTAAGAGTTTTTAATAAACCTGCAAAATAATATTATGGGATGCATTACTAGACTTTAATAATACTATCTTGGTTTACAATTCCAATGTATTTTTCCAGTTTTAACTAGATTTTTTTACATCTATTGTAGCTGCCTTTTATCGACAGAAAACTGTAGCTCTTTGAATGCTGCAGCCCTAATGACCAACTTTCCATTTAAGGATAGATGGTGATTTCTAATGGGATAAAGAACACATACAAGTGTTGGAAGAAAATGGGCAGTTCATATTCGCAGAGACACTGAAACTGCCGCTTCAGCCAAAGACACTGAATGAGGAAACTTGCCAATTCAATCTATTTAGACTATATATATGCCATACATAAAAGCCATATTTTAACAGCACAAGTTTAATGCAGATTAAATTGATTAAATTGAAAATGCACCTTAATGGTTAGTAATAAAGAAGCAAAACTGGGTGAATAAAAGTTATATAAATGTTTCTTAATAATATAGTTTTTTCTTTCTTTTGTTCTTGAAGATGAGTGATGTTCACATCACATCACACATTACTTGGAAGAGAAAGTCCTGTTGAGAAACAATACAATTGTAGAGGGTTTAACAGATTTGGAATTGTTTTGTTGTTTGTGATCCAGTCTAGGAATGAAAGGGGTCAAAAGTTATTCAAAAACACTGAGTTTCTTCGATGTTTCCACAGCAGCACTGGAATCTATTCACCCCGTCTCTAGCCTTTCAGTGCAGTTTGTCCCGCACAGGAGCTGCTCTTGCTTTCTTGCAGTGTGAGTAAAGCCCTCTGGTGGGCCTGGCTGATAGGGAACCTGCAAATCGAAGCGACAGCTGCAGCTCAGTGAGGGAAAGCGCTGCAGGGGGAGGAGGGAGGTGAGGGGGGACTACAGTGATCTGAGACTGGAGCTGCGGGATCCTGAAAACTGCAGGCACACTCATTTTCCAACCAGCAGTCTGCCGGGCTTTCTCCCTCTCCGCAAGAAAGAGGGGCTGCCAGCCCAGAGACAGAGACAGCAGACAGGATCCTGACTGGGCAACTCGAGAAGACACAACTCAATAACCTTCCCATTGAAAGGTACACCTACTCCTCAGATCATGAAATCTAAAAGTAGGATAAGCGGGGGGGGAGTTTTGGTAAAAAGCCAAGGTTCGGGATGCTGAGATTTGCAAGACAGACTAGGCAGAAAAGAGGGAATCTGGATCATCGGCAATATGGCCGAGAGAGATTTACCCAGCCTCTAAGGACAAGGACTGTCAGACTGCATTGAAAGAGTTACTGATTTTCGCTGCAATAGAGATATTTGATTCTACACAGAAGCAGCTCCTGAGTTTTCCTGAACATTTCCTCAATCTGTTTAATAGAGTGAAACTCCTTGTGGACCTGGGAGACTGTAGGTTTTCTGATGTGCCAGTGTTTCTACCTGTCAGGTGAATTAGGAGGGTGAAGCAAAGCTACCCAACAAACAACTGAATTATGCAGCAGCAGAATATGATCTGCTTGTGTAGTGTGCCGGGGAGAAGATGAAGGCAGTATAAGGCAGGGGAGACTTCCAAAGAGAGCTACATCACTGAAGAAGAGTTTCAAAGGCATCTTGGGAGCAGGCAACTCAGAGAGACAACGGGGAAAAAGGCGGAAGCGACGAGAGAAGGGGAGGAGGAAAACAGAAGCAGAAGAATTAGAGGGGAAGAGGGTGAGGGGAGGAGTAGAAAGAGGTCAAACCCAAAACAGAAGACAGAGGCCAGGGAAGAAGAACAGTGGGTGGGTCGGGAAAAATATCTGTTGCCTGCAATAGAAGAGGCTGAGATGTTCAGTCATAGGTGTTAGGAAGGAGAAGACAATACAAAGGGAGCCAAGGTGTTTACACCAGGAGCAGTGAGCTATAGTATGCCTATAGCGGGACACCTTCAAGAGTGAATAATTGCTGTGTGCCAGGCTGGAGGATGCCTTACTGGGATGCAGAGTACCCTGGGCAGCCACTGTGGCAGTCAGTCTTGCTCTTCTGCTGCAAGGGCATGATAGAGGGCATCATTGTCCTCCTCTTCATCTGGCTGCTCATTCAGGTTCTACTCAACAAACATCTAGAAGGTATGGCATTTTAATCCCTTCTCTGTATGCTGTTTTAGTGTTGTTTTAGTCCACCTAAGGTTTACTGTTGTTTGCAGGGCAGTGTTGTTTTTTTCAATAGCTTTGCAAGTCCACCTCGATGTTAACCCGAATTCCTGTTCGAACCCGAGTTTACCCCAGAACACACTGTGGAATTGTTCACTTACTGGAGTGCTTTGATGATGGAGGTCTAGTTGCCAATGAGGGATATCCCCTTTCTGAACTATGTCTTTCTGAAGAAAAGCTTTTATTTTATTTTTAAATCCAGTCTTAGAAAAGTGCACCAGTCATAGAAGTGAAGGATTAATGTTTTACTGAGAATATTTCTTACTGAGCATATCTCTTGTGTTTGTGTGACGACTTTATTTTTCTCTTGAATGAGATCTTTAATACGTATGTTTCCCAAAATTTTTGGGAATTCTCTGTGAATGGTTGCTGTTCCTGACAAAAATACAACATTGCTTTCTTTGTATCCTTTGCAATCACTTTTACATGTTTTTAGATTATTTTTAAAGGTTTTATTTGAGACAGGTATTAAAGGCATTCAATTTCACCTTTTAAACAGGATGTTTTAATAGCCTTGATAGTCAGGTATTGGTCAACAGCATTCGTGTAGAATTTTTAAGTTTTGCAATTTTGTGTTATGGTAAAGTTAAAAGCCTAAGATGCAGATTCAGAATGATGTGTCATGTTTTAGCTCTTTGACATTTTCAGAGATAAACCTAGACCAAATCAAAAATTTTACCTACCTGCACATCGCAAATTACAAGCCTGTACTCTGACCCAGTTTATTTGATCAGATGCCACTTTGTACTACTTATAATGAGGGGTACAGGTTTGCAATTCATGATTGGAGCTGGGACAAAGCTTTAATCTGGTCTAGACTATAATTTCAAATGAAGCATATGGCAAAGCTGACTAAGGTATTGTTAAAAAAGAATAAGGATCAATGTGTCAGGTCGGATATGGATCAAAGTCACATAAACATTTGCATGCTACAGTATATACACACACACTCACACACACTCGCACACAAACATTTATTATAAATATGACTTGGATATTTCTGCCACTGTAAATTCTTGCATAGTTAATGAAGAATGAGGAAGGCAAAACAAAGTTAGATTATGCTAGTACTGTTAAAAAATATATATGCTAATGTATATAAAAAGATACTTGAAGGCATGCAGGACAGCTTCCTTGGAGGTCCTGATTGACCGCTATGAGACTGCAATTTAATTCCTAATTGTCTTCTCTGTCCCCTTTTCTTTGGTTTGCAGAGATCCGATCTGCAAATAAAATGCCATATAAGCAGCAATATGAGCTCTAGTTTGCAAACAATTCTAGGATGAATCTTGGACTTAACTGTCTGTATTTTTATCTAATTTTAATTTTCATTCTTCTGCCTTGACCACCTTGTTTTTGCATATCTACCATTTCTTCTGCGTCTGTTGTTTGTGGCCTTTATTCCATTCAAACATTCAGTCTTGGATTTCCTTCAGAGAAAGATTTCCTTTCAAAGAGTAATTGTGGATACACAACTATGGTGACATATGTGTTCTTTGACCCATGGTAAGTCACCTTTCCATCTTTTAAATGTCTTATTAAAAAAGTAGGAATTTTCCCAGCTTTTCATAATTGTTTCTTGTCTCAGTCCTTTAATTTCCTATAAAGGACTTTCTTATGAAGTTTGGTACTAATGAGTTGGAGTACTGGTGTCTGTATGAGCAAGAAGTAAAGGAAACTGCTGTGGGTGTGTGTGAAATTTGTAAACTTTGTAAACAAAATCTGACAAGCAGAAAATCATCAAATATTCATAGTCAGTACAGGACACAATACACTTTGATGACTTCTGTGTATAGGATTTGAACGCTTTACAGTTTTTTAACCAGTGAGGACTGGTGGGGGGGTTAAAATACTTTTCTGAATAATAAATACATTTATATTATTGAGATATTTTCTTTATAGGCAGGGTTTTATTAAAGATGTTCCCTTTTTGCTGCAGAATACAAGTCTGATTACCTTTGTACAGTGTGCGAGAAATATTGTTTAGTACCAATACATGCTTATGAAAAAATATCTTCTGACAATCTGAATTACTTAAACTCTCTCATCTCATTTTAGATAGTATTCTTTGCTCGACAAGACAGTAGTTTTTAAAGGGATATATTTAGATTAATGTTCAGGTGGTCTAATCAATTACTAAATTGTGTTTTCAAAGATGAAAATGTTCAAGTGGAGGATACCAAAGGGGTGTCATTAACTGGGGCATTTGAGTGAGGAAATGTTAAAATGGCTGCTGTATGTGTAGATTCCCTCGAAAGTGAGGACAAGTGAGAATAGCATTTCCTCATGATGGCATTTTTCAATCTTTGGTTGCACAAACAACAAAAGGAGAATCTTGTTTACCACTGGAAATAATCATTTCAAACCTCTGTCATTACATAAGTGTTATTATATAAAGCAATATCATTCAAGCAAGGCCTCATATGGGGTGAGGGGATAGAGGAATACACTTGCAAGGATTAGTCATCCAGATATCAGTTGTTTCAAGCAAGCACATCACTAGACAATAATGCATGCTTGATGGGTGCATACAAATTCGTTCTTCCCTGCAGCTCTCCTTTGAATGACATGTAATTTCACCAGAAGCCATTATATTTAAAATTACAATACACAGGTAGGATATTAGGTGAGATTAAGCATTCTTCTTCAATCTAAGTTACACAAACAAGCAAGATTAAAATACTGATTTGATTCCTATTTATTATGCAGGGTCACATAGGACCTCCGAAAAGGGCTCCACTGACCTACAGCTAATCTGATATTAAACACAAAGTCTTCTTAACCAACGCAAAAGCTCATAACTGAGTAAAGAAGAAAATGAAAAAAGGTTACAGAGGGATATGGGTATTTTTTACTTTTCAGAACTAATAATTCCAGGAACTTAAAGCATCTGAGTACAGGTGGAAAAAATAAAAAAAAAGCGACACACAAGGAGTATCTATTGAAACCCTAGAGAATGAGGTCTAAGCATGAAATGAGGGAAGTCATTCCAGTAGTTTTGAAGAGTACAAGGATTGGGTAATTGCATAACAAATAGGTGCCTAATCTTTGCCAAGTGACAGCATTCTGGGAGATTAATTTCCTGCAAACCAGTGAGCAGCTTGACAAGAATATCCCCTCATGCGCTGTGAGTGTGAGGCTGTGTGTGGGATGATGCTGATAATGGGAAGTGACAGGCATCGCCATAATGGGTGCTGTGTGGGCAGCAGGCTTGTGCCTTTTAATAAACAATTAAAGATTGAGAAAAGCCAGTCGACAGCTTTCAGAGCTTGGCCTTTCAAAGAGTCTTTCAATTGGTGAGGGTCAAATTGTGGGGCAAAGGGGACAAAGCCTAGATATTTTGGATGCAAACAAAGGACAAATGCTGTAACTATTGACTCGATGAGTTCTCCTCTCATCCAGACTTCATGATCTCAGTTGGCTTGGCTTTGTGTTCTAAACTGATTTCTCTACCTTCCCTCTTGTAGTAACATACATGGGATACTAAATATCCATTTGCAGAAATTCAGATTATTGTATAGTTATTGTATAGTTCTTCTGTTGCTTTGTAAAGGTTGGCAGATGCTTTAAAATTTTACTGCGTTGGATCTAAAAACTAGAAAACCTTTTAGCACATTAATCAAGACATCCTGTGATTTGAATACCTAACTGAATTGTACATACATGTACTACCACTCAAGTTGATTCTGCGGTTTTTATTTATTGTGTGTATGAAATGCAGACTCTATAGCTGAAGCTATACAAATGATTTATGATCAAATACTTCTGATTAATCTAATATAGTACACGCGCTTCTAATGTAATACAATAAGAAGGACTTCAATGCTACAAATTGTAAAATGCATAAATGTTTTTTTGCTGTAGTGTTTTTACTTGTTTATATTCTAATACATTTGCAAGGTAAGGTATATTTGTCATTTAATGGAACTATTCTCAGCTTTGACATGCATTGAGTGCTCTTGTATCTCTCACCGAGTCACAGATATGGTGTGTTTAAGCATGCCAGCCTCTGAGATGGCTTACATAGATTATAAGGTGTACCATTATAGGTGTTGTTATCTACTTATTTCACTTTGCGGCTCATGGATTTCTTTGCTTTCAGAGCTGTATGAGCAAAATGCAATTGCTTGCCAGTTACTTGAGAAACATTTATCTTAATAAGAAGTAATACATGTTGTTGGTATACAAGAAAAAGCCCCACATATGTGCCTTTCTACATAAATGCTACTAAGGTTGCCAGAGCGTTGCCTTGAAATCAACCTACAGCAGAGAAATATCATGAGAGCAGATGTTCCGAATCAAAAATGCTCTTTCGATTGAGATAATTATGTTGTCTGGTAGTTCAATGTATGTCTTTCTTTGTTAAGAGGAAAAGAAAACCAAAAAACAACAAGATCTCACACAAGACTGTACTTAGAGCCAAAGGAAGAGCAACAGCCACTTACATGGTGGTTGAGAAATCTCCTCTGCTGAATGCACAGTAAATTGATTTTGTAAATTTATATTTTCTGTCAGAATGCAACAAGAATGGAAAGCTACATTCCATGCGAAATACATATTGAGTTATGAAATCTCCCCTTCAAATTGTCAGGCTGATTAAAAGCATGAGCATGTAGTCATGTTAACAGAAGGCTAATCGAGGGGCACAGAAAACCAGATTCGGTAATTAGGTTGATTACATTATTGAAGTCAATTTGAAGTTGACCACATGCTTTGAAAGAGAAATCATTTGTGCACAGGAGAGGGGATTTGTTTTGCATCAATCTGGAGATTATGAAGGAATGGAGTCTGAACTCATTGAAAACAGAACTAAATACTAAACCTCTTCCTCTTACAGTGTTTTAAGTTGATTCTGTTGTGTTTTTGCCAGGTCTCTGATGGAACCCAGATTCAAATGAGTAGCACACATCTGTCACTGTGTTTAGGAGAAGAGAGTCTATGCCTCCAACCCTGCTTCTTAAATATCCTTTCTATCCTCAGATAAGTCTCCAGATATCAACGTCTGGGGAGCTGATTTCATAGGATTGATTGTGTTCATAAGGCCGATGAAAGGTCACCACTCTTCTAGCCTTCTAAGGTCTTTTGATGAAGAGTAGAAGCTTTGGTGACCTTTTGGGCCTAGTTGGACAGGTGTGCTGGAGATGACAGTTTGACTAAGACAAGTGTCTGATTGCACATGCTGCACCAAGACTGGGGGACTGATGTGCACTAGATGAGGTCTCAAGAAAAACCCTGAGGTTGTAAAACATGTCTTGGGGAAGCCGGATTTTTGTATTATTATTATTAATTTTATCCCTATATACCTCTCTAGAACCATCACTGCCTCCATTACTACTGTAAACATGTGCACTCCTGTAGCACATACTTGTTTATCATGCAAAAAGAAAACAGTGTTCATTACCAATCTATTATATATATATATTATAATATCAAATTTTGTAAGTCACATAGAGGTTTACTGAAAGCTGCTGTGTCAGCCTTTATGTAGTCACATACCTCAGGAAAAGACTTCTGTTTGCACTTAGTTTATTTTATCAGATCTTGGCTGTTCAAATCACACTATGGTAAAGGAATGAAAGCATACTTATCCACCTTGTAGGGTGTAATTTATTGGCACAAAGCAACTGATATGTGCTGTTTACAGAGCGAGAAAAGAGCTTAGTAAGGATCTGATAATGTTCTGGACAAGGGGTAAAACTATTCAGTCCATCAGGTAGTTGCAGTGTAAAAACACAGTCAAACCAACTATAGGAAATCCTGTGAAGAACACCATTGCAGTCTTTGTCTGACAGGTTGCAGGTTGTTGGGTCTTTGTTGGCTATTAATTGGATTATGCTTAGAATCCAATACATGAGGATCTACAAAATGCTTCTTGTGTAAACTGCCAGTTTCCCTGGATAAGGGCATCTGCCAATAAATAAATAAATAAATAAATAAATAAATAATATGAGTAATGTTCAGACATTAAAAAAGTGATGTCTTAAACCCTAAAAAGGTGACGTGGATTTCATAAAATTATGGATTTGTAATTTCTATGCAATGTGACCTCTGGCATATTCTTTCCATTCCCTTAACTTTAAAGAGCTGCGCCAGATTGCCTGCAGAGACTTGCAGCACTGGTCAGTTTCATTTTTGCCTACAGAGCAGTGTCATCTCTTTTTCCTAATGTAATCAGTGTAAAAGTGTACAGTCCAGCATATATCATTGAGACTTTATGAATTATCGCCAGGGGTAGCTCCAAATTTATTATAGGCGTTTAATAAATATATACAAAATCACTACATTGTACTTTAAATGTATACATTTAGTTCAAAACATACAACAATAATACCTCGATATGCATTCAGGAGATTTCTCTGTACAATTTTCTTACATTTACTTTGAAACTAAAACTTACATTAATGCTTTATGTAGTTAATTGAATTAAGCGACTCCCCAAATTGTTATACATTCATATTTCAAGATCTTTAACAAATATACTTGTAATCTATAATAATATACGATTTATCTTTGATGCAAAACAACAGACACAAACCACAAATCCTAGTGTGGGTTTAAGGGACTGGACTACCTGCCGCCTGCCTGTGCTGTGCGGCTGCTGGTCCATCAGCTGCGCTCTTATTGGCTGGACGCCTGTCAGAGTGTCTGCCTGCGAGCTCCTGCGCACTTAACACACTCACTCACACAGGGAAGCCCTGCAATGCAGGCAGAGGATGGGGTTTCCCTTCAGCCCAGTGCAACCGCATCTGGTTAAAGTGGGATGGATACAGTAGAGACTCGAGACCCAATTATGAAAGAAAAAATGCCTCAGTTTGCGTTGGAAGGTAAGAATCATCTGCTTTCTCGCATTCATCACTACATATGTCGTGTAGGGATATGGTGTGTTTAATTTAATAATCCAACTCCATCTAAACTTTTGTATTATTATTTTAATTTCCATGAGGAAAAGGGATGTGTACAATACTTGAACATTCATATTGTCAGATATCACTATCTATATTGTTTGTTGGTTATTGCTCTGATCTTTGCTTTAGTAATGCTCCAAATATACTAGAAGTCAGGACTTCTTACTGCAGGGCAGTGTGCTGGGGAAGGTGCATGAATGGGGACTCACTGTGCTCCTTTACGAATAGGGTACTTGCATATTGAAGTACTGCTATGTTGTAGCCTACTTAGATGATTTCATGAGGATATTTGAATGTCGTCTTCGACTCTAAAATGAGCTTTCTCTCAAAATGTAAGCCACAGCTCTAACATAATTATTTATTTGCCCATCTTGTATAGATTGAGCAGAACGAAGGCTTTATTGGTCCCCCCTGAAATGGTGTATCCTGCCAAGAAATACAGATTTGCTGACTACATTGATTGTCTACTGCAGTGTATCCCAGGCACTTTTTTAAATTAATACAAAGTTTAAATGTAATCATTAGCATGTTATTAAGGTAATGGGACAGGTCATCCTTCAAATTGTTTCCATTCTCTGAGAAAGGAAACTATCATCGCTTCACAGACAGTAGAACGTGGACAACATGACTTCCAAAAGGGTGCAAACTCATTTTTAAAGCCTAATTCATGGCCTGTAATTGAATCACTTAATTTCCATTGTAAGAGGTGCAGAAAGTGGACATGAGATAAGCTACAGTTTTTATAAACCCTTTGAAGAGTTTTGTGATCCAAATGAAGTACAAGCATTGGAACAAACATGGAAATTACTTTACAACTAATTTCTAATTTGTTTTTAGTTTTTCTAGGTTTTGATAAGAGGTCCAGGATAAAGGCATTTGAGGACCTCCATCCTGCGTTATATAGACTATAATCTTGAAATGGTGCCTGTTGTTTTATACTTGCTAGTTGGCTGAAGACGTTGGTATAATGTGCCACGTTGTTTTTATTGTTGGATCTAGGGTTAATCCAGATTTTTTTTCCATTTTATTTGCTGCTATATGTTTTATAATTATAATAATAACAATAATCTATTTAGTATTTATTTATTGATTTATTTATCACAGCTCAAACTGTGTTTTTGTCGTATTTATTTTATTTTTATTATTATTTACCAAGGTCTATTACCTATGCCGAATTGTGTGGCTGTGTCAATCTGTTCAAGAAATGTAGAAGGCTTTGAAGTCAACAGACAATATGCATTAGGTTTATGAAGTTCGCTACATCTTTCTGACAGTCACGGTGTTCTTGAACATTTGAGGAATGCATGCTTGATGTACAGTAATCAGCACTTGGTGAAGAGGCCATTGTTTTGGCAGGATTGCACTGTTGACGGAAACTTTGCAACAAAAACATTAGATTAGAGTATCTATCAAGATTGCGTGTTTCCTGATATGTGTGGTTTGTATTGCCAGAACTGTGACATAAGTGCATTCTTATCTATTTCCTATTACAATGTTTGTTAATTCTGAATGAAACATTGATAAAGTTCCTTCAGTTATACTGAAGGAAAAAAATATAAATTAATTCCAGGGCCTCCCACGAATAATTCCAGTGCTTGCAGGTGGTTTTGACAGTAGTTAGAAAACAAAAATCCTCAGTCAAACACAAAGTGTCCTTCAGAGACCTTTATTTATGTTTACCAAAATCAATAAAGAAAACAAAAACAGTAATCACACAATATCCAAAATATAGTTAGATTGTTTTGTAATGGAAACTAGATGTTCTCAGACCTTAATGTACTTAATATATTTTGATCCCTCTGATCTCAATGTCAGTTTTGAGTATGAAGTCATAATGTGGGAAGATTAGTTAATGTGCTGGGTGCTGTCTCCTTGCAGGTGTCAAACAAGATTTGTAGACTAGGGCCTAGACTGAATCAAAACTTCAAAAAATGATAGGGTACAAGTCTGAAATGTATCGTGTTTTGTAGTAGAAAGTGGCTTATAAAAAAAATGAAACTGCAGTAAGACACTACTTTCCAATTTACGGGTAGGTCAAAATATGTTTTGTCTAGCCCTGGGTGTAAAAATGTGTATTGGCACCTTTATTTTTTTGTCAACAATTATTACCATCTATTGGACCTGTCCATCCAATGACTGACATGAGAATATAGATGTAGTTTACATTCAATCAATCAGTCAATCAGCCAATCAGACACCAAAGTAGATGGCTGCAGCTATATAAAACTCAGATCAATTGCTTTTTTACCTCAGGTAACTCAGTGAGGCCAATGAAATCTTGGCAAGGCCTGCTCATTTTGCCTTTTTGTTAATTGTGTTTTTGTTGTGTTTTGATCAATCACTCTTCCTTTGGCTCTGATATTTTGGTTGGCTCGAATTCTCCAGTCTTCTCAACCTCAAGACCATTTCTGACTACAATACAGTCCACTTTTTCACACACCTTATCTTGTAACCTACCTCCACTGCTGTGTTGTCAGCATAACCATGGTATAGCAGTCAAGGTTAAAAAATAAAAAAAGTGAAACGACAGTGAGTATCTTTTAGCGTTGAATCTTTGCTGGAACAAAATTGCTTTATTGATCAGTGCTTAATGCAATAGACTTGAAAACCTTCCAAATCCTGTTGGAAATTGCACTTAAGTAAAATCAAATGCATGTTTTATTTCAGTGACGGGAAGAATACCGTGATGTTGTCTGGTGATGTGAAATCCCTTAAATAAATTAGCGGAAATATTATTCATTTCCTACAACACATTTCCCCCACCATGATGAATGAAGACAATTAGATTTATTTCACCTATAACTTTTCTGTTGGATAGAGTCCAGGTGATTTCATGCATATTCCAGAACTTTGTTTCTGGTCTTGTTTTTTCAAAATTCTGTCTTTGTCTGTGTTCTGAAATACCAAGCAACAGCTGATACGCATTAGATAGCATCTCAGTCTGGCTTTAATTTCCTTCAGTCAGGTAAAGGCTTTCAGTTCCTGAGCTGAAGCAACCCCACACCACAATACATCTGCCAGTTAGGCCTCTCTCTTGTGACTCCATATGAACTCATTATGTTTAAAAAGGTGTCCATTTTAAATGAGTATGAGGGTTCTGTTTACGCTGCTTTAAAATAGCCATTCAGGGTGTCCCAGGCAGGTATGCATTGTTATAGGTGATTTGAGTGATTATAAGGAAGTTTGGTGACTGTCCTTTTCAAATGTCGGCCCACTTTCTTTGGTTGAAGGCTATTCATTTCTTGTTTTTGTTTTGTTTAATTTTGTGCAAGACCAGCGGCTCAAGAATTTACATTTATCTGAATAAGACACATTTATTAAACATCATCCATTTTCTTCTGATTAAGCTCCAGCTGAAATGACAGAAGTCAACAGAGGTCTCATGTCAAAGTCACAGTCTGAAGTGGGGGTAGAATTGTGCTAATGGACAGGATCCTAACTGACCTGAGTGAACTTTCTCTCTCTCCCCTTCACTGCCTCATTACCAGGCTTGCCCACTCCTCCACACTATACTGTTGTTCTCCTCCCACTGTCTTCTTACCTCGAAAATGCCTTATACTAATTGCAAGAAAGTTCTGCATCCAGTATTATATGTTTTTCTATATCCACTGATGTATTTTCTTGCATTGCAGTCTGCGTTTCCCATTGTTTCCTCAAACCCAAAATGTGACTTTGACTGTTCTCAGATTGGTGCCACCACTTGATGCATACAGCATACAACGTTCTGCATATACACAACGTGACCAGACTAATAATATCCCTGGGGGGGGAAATCATGCACACATTACAGTTAAAAACTTAAATGTATTAGAGACAATAAGAATGGAAATCTAAAAAAGGTCCTGCATGCATGATACTAACTGTCTGGTGTCCTTCAGTAAAATCCTGGATTCAATTCTGAATTCTAGCTACTAACAAACAAACTAGCAAGGTAGACCAAAAAATCTCAATGTTCTTTATGTTCCATGTTCCAATCCTTATAACCTTAATAATTTTGAATAAGGTATTAAAGTTTAAAAGTTTGTCATATTTTCTTTTTACATACCTCAATTCAATAGGGACTATAGGAAGGGAACTGTTACTTACCTCAGATTCAAAACAACATGCATTTAATTTGTGGTTGGGCCATTTTCTCTTGTGTGACTGCAAAAAAAAAATGTCTCCTGTATGGAAATGTATAACTTTCTACATATGTGTGTTTAACAAAATGTTTGCTATGACAATCTGTTTTATATCAGATTCTGGTAGTGAAAGCAGCTTTTCCAAGAGTCAATTAGTCTTGATAAGTTACCATTCATGTTTCCTGTATAATCCAATAAAGCATTAAAATGAAGAACTACAAAGCATCGGAACTGCAAAACAAAAGATAAATATGAGAAAAATATAAGACCAAAATATAATAAATTGTCCAGTTTATTAGTAACACCTCACCACAGTAGGAATGATGAATATTTCATCATTCTTTATAACATCACTTCTGTGGTTTCCTTATTAACAGGATCAGTATGTGCTGGACTATGTTTATGGTACACAGCGTGCCTGACTTTTTAAGAACTTAAACAATTTAAACAAAACCAAATAAAGATTTGAATAATTAGACAAACCATGTGTGAAAGTGTCTTTAGTCCCAACTGTTTTCAGTCCCCGAGAGCTGATTTGATTTGAAATAGAAGGAGACCTCATTCAGATTTCACTTTTCCATCACATTTATCCAGGAATAAATTATACACTAGGCAAAATGTGTTGAAAATGATTCAATGGCCAGTGTGTGCCGCCTAATTGGGTCTTTTCCTGTTTTCCTGCACAGTGCACTTACAGGTCCTGCTGGGCGTCGGTCTAGCTGTCTTCTGCTTTTGCCTCATCCTTGGATGCATCATCTGTTGGCGGCGCAGGAAGTCCCACTCCGAAGAAGAAAAAGCTTCTCCACCCACCACTGAGCAAGTGGTACTGGACTTGAGTGCCAACCTCTCTCCCTGCTCCAGCGCCGCAGCGAGCACCACTCCCATCAAGCAACAGTATGAGGAGCTGGAGGGTGATGTCTTGGACTATCCATTCCCGTCCGCCTATAGCTGCTCGGCGCCATCGGAGCAAGACTTCGGTGTGCCGCCTCCCAGCCCGCGCCCCAGATCCTCTTCAGAGCTTGGGTCTAGATTCCCATTACAGCAGCTAAGCAGCCCCTCTAATGAGCCCAGCCCCCCTTACCAGCCCTGTCTCCATGGCAGGGCCTCCCTACCATCCATCCCCAAGCTCAGCCTGGTCTCTAAGACCAAACGGGCCCTGGAGAGGCGCTGCACTGTCACGGGGGATGGATTCATCTACAGCGAACGCTCTAAGCTCACCGGTTCGGGCACCCGGCTATTCCCCCCCCAAAATGTCCGTCAGTCCCGCACCCTCCCCGAGGAGCTGTCTGAGATGAGCCCCAAGCCACCCCCCTGCCTCCACTTCAGCCTGCTGTACTCGCCAGCACAGGGCACCCTCACAGTGACGGTGATCAGCCTGGTCAGCGCCCGCCGCAAGTTGGGGGGGGTCTATGTGCGCCTCAGTCTGCTGCCCCACTGCCCTAACCGCCAGCAGACCTCGGTGCGCCGCCGAAGCCTGAGCCCCGAATTCCGTGAGAACTTCCTGTTCGAAGTGGGCTCGGTGGAAGAGCTGAAAGAGTGCTGTCTCCACCTGAATGTCTTCGCCAAGGACTTCCCCAGCCTGCGGGACACTCATCTGGGGGAGGTGATGCTGGCTTGTAGAGAGGTAGAGTGGGAGTCCAACATGCCCATGACCTTCAACCGGGAACTTGTTCTCTCCAAAGGCAAACTGAAAAAGGTAAGTGAAGAAAAAACACATTTTCCCCAGGCTTTAGTTCCTACATTTAATTTAAACAGACACATCAGCATCCAAGGTTCTTGTTATCATCTCAGCTGTTTAACTTTTCCATTCCTGTATTGATTCCAAATGCATTGTGTCCTGCAGTGAACCACGCGCTTTATAAAACCCATGCATTAAAGTACCTATGGGCTCTTGAACACATATATGAGAATATATTTGCAATAAATCGTACAAATGAGACATCCTGATTATGAAAGACAATGATCTAATGATGATTGATGTACTCCATATAACATAATCTTTGTTTTTAGTGTTGTTGGCACTGTCATCATGATTGTCATCATGCCTCACTGCCATTTTATTACTTACCAAGGACTGTATAATTGTGTATCATTTCCTAATGGGTCTTCTGCAAGTTGTTTAATAAAAAGAGCTTTTAGGCTGATTTATTAAAAGGTAACATAATTACATCAAAGAATGCTAAAGTTATGCATGGATGTGAAATATTGTGTATGCAGGCGAAATAATTTCATTGAGCTTTATGTAATATACTTTATTTTTAGTGGACACAACATTGTGAGTATTCAATGACATAATCATAGACTGTACATCAGCTCACTTGTTATAGAACAAGAAACGCTTAAATCGTTCTCAAAATATTTTTTCTCGAAGGGAAATTCTGTGCAGACATCCTTTTAACAAGCTGTTCTAGAAAGTCCAAGGCCAAATGAAAACACTGAGAGGTGCTGACAGTGGAGACTGTAAATGCCATAATGCAGTTTAGCGCAGGAATCTGTGAGAAATATCTGCTAACAGTTCTGACAGAGGCATTTCAAACCCTGCCAAGCATGGAGTGACAAATTCTGGGGGAGGGATCGCACAGTCCTTGCAGAGGTTCTGTTTGTGACTGAGAGGCACATCTGTGAGCTGGAAGAGAATTGGGTAGTCATTTAATAAACATTATTCATTTAACTGACTGCCTGTTCCTGGAAAAGGTCATTAAAATAGCATTTAGTCAAATAAAGAAGCTAAATGCTGACTATGGAAGCAGATACAATAATACATCTGAAAAATATGTGCACTGCTTTACTTGATTGCTACATACTGTGATGCCAATTGGATTTGTAATCTGTCAAAGCTGGAGATGCAGGTTAAGTTAAAGCTGCGCTGTTAATGCTGTTAAAGTTTTTTCTGAATTAAATGCCAGTGCTTTCAGATTCTGATACTCTCAACATTACATTTATATTCATGCATAGTCAAGCATTTTATCACATGTAGCTACAGACAGGGGACAAATTAAAGGAAAAACCAACATAAAGTGTCTCATTAAGGTGTTGGCCACCACGAGCCACCAGAACAGCTTCAATGCTCTTGGCACAGATTCTGCGAGTCTCTGGACTCTACTGGAGGGATGGAACACCATTCATCCAAAAGATATTCCTTCATTTGATGTTTTGATGATGGTGGTGGAGAGCGCTGTCTAACACGTTGGCCCAAAATCTACAATAGGTGTTCAAGTGGGTTGAGATCTGGTGACTGCGAAGGCCATAGCATATGATTCACAATATTTTCATACTCATCAAACCATTCAGTGAGCCCTCATGCCCTGTGGAGGGGGGTATTGTCATCCTGGGAGAGACCACTCCCATCAGGATAGAAATGTTTCACCATAGGATAAAGGTGATCCCTCAGAGTAACTTTGTAATGATTTGCAGTGACCCTTTCCTCTAAGGAGACAAGTGGACCCAAACCATGCCAGGAACAGAGCCCCCAGACCCCCTCACTCTAGGGGTGAAGCAGTCAGGCCTGTACCGTTCTCTTGGTGTCGCCACACATGCACTCGTACACTTGTCCAGAACACGTACACTTGTCCAGTTGAGCTTCTGTGTGACTGAAGCTCCTGCCATTCGTTCCCCAATAATGACCCCTCTTTCAAAGACACTTAGATCCTTTCCATCTTGATCCAAAATCGAGGTCAACTGGGCCTGCTTAGCAGTTTTATACATGCCACAGAGCATGATAGGATGTTAAATGCTTAATTGTATCATGCATCACACCTGTTTGGAGGCATCTGCATTCGTTATGTTCAGCCACTCATTTATTCAGGTTTTTCCTTTAATTTTCACCCGTCTGTATGCAGTCGAGTTACTGTATCTCAAATTACTGAAAAAGTTAATGCTGGTTCTGATATAAAGGTGTCAGAACACACAGTGCATCACAGTTTGTTGCGTATGAGGCTGCGTAGCCGCAGACCAGTCAGGGTGCCCATGCTGACCCCTGTCCACAGCCGAAAGCGCCTACAATGGGCACGTGAGCATCAGAACTGGACCATGGAGCAATGGAAGAAGGTGGCCTGGTCTGATGAATCACGAGTTCAAGGTGTTGACTTCAGCCACTCATTTATTCAGGTTTTTCCTTTAATTTGTCACCCGTCTGTATGCAGTCATTTTGTCTTAGTCTTCAGAGTCAAATCAACAGAATATGTGGCACATAATAGAGACATAATAATAACTGTAAAGTGGCTGTAAAGGTGTATTCAGCTGTTGACCAAAATAGTAGCTTAGGGAGATAAATGTAAGAGAGGATTATGTAGTATTGATCACTATAGTGGGGCGTCCATGAAAGTTGGGATGACTACTGGTAAATAGATAAATACTGGTAAACTAATTTCTGACTGACTTTGTGAATCCTGACCATGGAAAAATGACAGCTGAAATGAGTCTCCATTGACCCCTGTATTTCAGAGTCAGAGTTCCCAGGAAGCATACAACAGGCGGACCTCCATGTCCAGCGCCAGGCCCCTCGGCCAGCTCTTTATCCTGCTGCAGTACCAAACGCTGGCGCACAGGATCAAAGTGATGGTCCGCAAGGCCGAGAACCTGGTGAAGCTCACCCGCATGCCAGGGGCACCAGGTACCACAGCCTCTTCGATTCCTCCCCCACGGTCTGTCTCTGAAAAACTGTATAGCTTGCATGCAACCAGGCTGACGTGTGGAAAGCAGTGGATTGGGGGATCAGAGAGTGAAAAGAGGAGTGTAATTGCTGGAATTCAGAGAGGAAGGCTGAGTTTTCAGTGGCAGACTGTTTCGGTAGGCCGGGGTTCACAGTGCAGGGCAGCAGGGTGGGCGGAAGGAGGTGTTTTGTGTAGATCAGTGCTTGGATTGCCAGCCTGCAGGATTAGAGCATATTTGGGTTGAATGCCATTAGTGAGGGCTCTGGATTCCAGCAGAATTGATCATTACAGAACAGAGTTGTATGAGCTGTGAAGTGAAATTGTGACTTCATATAAATCCTGCATTTGACTCATATCTCGTTTTGCTCAGGGACTAAAACTAAGCATCTATTTTAACTAAGCTATAAAGCAGGAGGATTTAAAGGCAGTTCACAGACTCTGGGGACTAAAGAGGATCACCTGTTTTAATATCTTCTTATTTTAATGTCTCACTGTTCCTAATCCTCTGGCTGATTTGGAGCCATCTCTACTCACAATTTCTGCTTCCTGCTCCCATCTCAGACAGACTGAGCAGCTTTCAACTGATTCGGCACAATCACAGAGATTTACTCATTTACTGAATGGGCAGCCAAGGGAGAGAAGTCATTTTGAGGAAATTGGATGAAAAACCAGTAATACCATCCACCCCAGTGTAAATACGATCAATTAGGTAATAGTTGTGTTTGCATGGGTAAGGGATAAAATGTTTCGGTTTTGCTGGGTCAAATCTGGACTGGTTTCTGCTTAGGACAGCATGCAATGGGCTAAACACTGCCAGGTTTTGAGGCGCTTGAGTCTGCTAGGGATACCTTGGGTTCTGGCCCTGTAGTTTAGCTTAGTTTAGTTTAGGAAGAAACACAAAATAACTGTCAGTCTCCCTCGGTCTGGGGCTTCATGCAAGATCTCACCTCGTGGAGTTTCAATGATCATGAGAACGGTGAGGAATCAGCCCAGAACTACACGGGAGGATCTTGTTAATGATCTCAAGGCAGCTGGGACCATAGTCACCAAGAAAACAACTGGTAACACACTACACCGTGAAGGACTGAAATCCTGCAGCGCCCGCAAGGTCCCCCTGCTCAAGAAAGCACATGTACAGGCCCGTCTGAAGTTTGCCAACATCTGAATGATTCAGAGGAGAACTGGGTGAAAGTGTTGTGGTCAGATGAGACCAAAATCGAGCTCTTTGGCATCAACTCAACTCGCCGTGTTTGGAGGAGGAGGAATGACCCCAAGAACACCATCCCCACCGTCAAACATGGAGGTGGAAACATTATGCTTTGGGGGTGTTTTTCTGCTAAGGGGACAGGACAACTGCACCGCATCAAAGGGACGATGGACGGGGCCATGTACCGTCAAATCTTGGGTGAGAACCTCCTTCCCTCAGCCAGGGCATTGAAAATGGGTTGTGGATGGGTATTCCAGCATGACAATGACCCAAAACACACAGCCAAGGCAACAAAGGAGTGGCTCAAGAAGAAGCACATTAAGGTCCTGGAGTGGCCTAGCCAGTCTCCAGACCTTAATCCCATAGAAAATCTGTGGAGGGAGCTGAAGGTTCGAGTTGCCAAACGTCAGCCTCGAAACCTTAATGACTTGATCTGCAAAGAGGAGTGGGACAAAATCCCTCCTGAGATGTGTGCAAACCTGGTGGCCAACCACAAGAAACGTCTGACCTCTGTGATTGCCAACAAGGGTTTTGCCACCAAGTACTAAGTCGAAGGGGTCAAATACTTATTTCCCTCATTAACATGCAAATCAATTTATAACTTTTTTGAAATGCGATTTTCTGGATTGTTTTGTTGTTATTCTGTCTCTCACTGTTAAATTACACCTACCATTAAAATTATAGACTGATCATTTCTTTGTCAGTGGGCAAACGTACAAAATCAGCAGGGGATCAAATACTTTTTTCCCTCACTGTATAATATATGGCTCCATATTTACAAAACACAAAAAAACTATAATATATAAATGTGTACAGGAAAGGCAGAAAATGGAATTCATAGTTTCAGGATCTATACATATCATATCAGGGTGTCAATTAGAGGAGTTGCTTCTAACTGGAGTGAGGTTGTTAGTGGAGTTCCACAGGGATCAGTACTAGGGCCTTTGCTTTTTCTAATCTATATTAATGATCTGGACTCTGGGATAGTTAGCAAACTTGTCAAATTTGCAGATGATACTAAAATAGGTGGCTCAGCAGATACAATCTCGGCAGCACAGGCTATTCAAAGGGACTTGGATAATATTCAGTTGTGGGCCGAAACCTGGCAGATGAAAGGTATTATATGCAGGTAATACAAATGTCCACTATAATTACACTATGGGAGGAATAGAACTAGAAGACATAATGCATGAGAAAGACCTGGGAGGTTATGTGGACTCCTCACTTTCTCCATCCAAACAATGTGGGGAAGCAATAAAAAAGGCAAATAAAATTCTAGGGTATATTGTCAAAAGTGTCGAATTTAAAACAAGGGCAGTAATGTTCAGACTGTACATTGCACTAGTTAGAGCTCATCTGGATACTGTGGACAGTTCTGGGCTTCACACTTCAAGAAAAATATTGCTGCTCTAGAGGCAGTTCAGAGGAGAGCAACCAGACTTATTCCAGGTCTGAAGGGAATGTCCTACTGAGAGACTGAGGAACTTATCCTTTTCACCCTGGAACAGAGGAGACTACGTGGGGACTTGATTCAAGTCTTCAAAATCATGAAAGACATCAACCACATCAAACCAGAGGAGCTTTTCCAGATCTGCAGGGACACATGGACCCGGGGACACAAATGGAAATTGGAACAAACTCCCCAGCGATGTGGTTGAAGCAACAATTTGGGAACATTCAAAAATAGATTGGATAGGATCCTTGGATCACTTAGTTATTAATGGACACCAAATGAGCATGTTGGGGCACATGGCCTCCTCTCATTTATAAACTTTCTTATGTTCTTATATTTGAATAAATACTGTGGTGGTACAGCAGCCTCTTTTCACTTTTTCTGCAAGACCTTGTTTTTGTTTCCAAAAAATTTAGAATTTAAGAAAAACTTGAATGAATCTGACCAAGCTTTAAATGCTAAATAACGACAGGACAGGTTTGTGTTCTTGCTGTTGTTTGCTAACTGAGACACAGTACTGCAAAAGGAATCTAGAAATAAGTAAGCTTTGTCATATCTGTTTTCCATTAAACAAGCATATTTTTGCTCTTACAAGAAAGGAGCTCACAGAATGTCAGATCGTATATCATCTGCACCAGAAGTACGTCACACATTACACCACAATGCCTGCACAGACATGACTGTTTTGGCAAGTTTTATTACGTTAGGATTAAGACATTGTTTGTCAGTTAAAGATTTGTCATCACCTGTTGTAACAACCTTTTCTCTTCTGTGATTTCTTCTTATGTAGTGCTTTTTTATTTCTGTTTAATATTTAATATTCTGTTTTCATTTTCTTCATATCTGTGCGTTATTTATTGTTAGCGTTTTTACAACTTAATTCATATTTATTATAACATACATTTTCTAACACTGTGATAAGCGCATGAAAGAAAACTGTCAGCCCTGACTCATACCACAAGAGATAATTTATTTGTCATTTACTTAATAACTTTAGGCTAATTCCTCCCATAATTGATACAGAATTTCAGTGATTTTCATATTTACATACCATTCTGTTCTTTATTAAGGGAATTTTGGGTGTTGAAGAGGACATTTTTGGGTCTCTGGAACCAATCGATTATTATAACATGGGGATAATCAATGGGGATTTCATGTCTGTTATACAAGGTTTTGCATAACGAGCTGTTATTCACTGAACGGATTTGCTTGTTTGTGCCCCTAGACCACTATGTGGTGATTAACCTGCGGCAGGATGGCATGGTGATTGGCTCTAAGGAAACAAAGATGGCGAGTGGGTGCAACGCGGTGTGGAACGCCCCATTCCTCTTCGACATGCCCCCTGGGGAGATCCAGCAGCTGCCCGTCTCTCTGGAATTCATTGTCATGCAGGTAGGGAGTGATCTCTGTTTTACACTCTGAATTATCCACTGCATCAGAGTGCTCAAGCTCAACTCTGCTTACTGTATTGGTCAGATTCGCTCAATTTGCTTGATGAAGATTTCTCGATGTAGCGTGTGCAGTCAGACTCCAGTCAAGTTGGTTGAGAATCTGATTTGCACATCCCTGAAAAAAACCCTACCCAAAATCAGTCATTCACTAATGTGGGGGACTCCATTAAGTCCAGAGTGAAAGATGTCACTATTACAGACTCATTCCACACACAGTAGGAACCCTGTTACAGCTACAAACTGCAAATGATGTTACAGGTGGTGTAACTTAAATCAAAATAAACTTTTAAGCCACAAACTGTTAAATACCCTAAAATTTTTTTGTAAATGTTGAGATAATAAAATAACCAGGTGAAGTAACTGAGGGAATGAAAACCCCCTGGAATTAGTTCTATACTGTACATCACTTATACTACTATAAAATATTGCAAATATGTTGACTAATGAAACATTTCAGCCCACATTTTTACTGCTGGTTAGTTTCCATAGCTACTTGACACTGCAATGTGTATTCTTTCTCAATAGGGGCGAATCTACACAAAAAGCAGCATTCTGGGCCGTGTGCTGATTGGCCATGACGCTCCAGAAGCAGGACAAGGCCACTGGAAAGATATGTGCTGTAGGGGGCAGGTGGAGTCAGCCCGCTGGCACGCCATCCAACCCGACTGTCTTTAGGGTTCACCGGGGGCTCGCTGCTTTTCAAGGACGCGGACCACCCCATCCCACTGGAGCAGGCTGCCTGTTATCCACTCCCAGAGCAGTGGAGATCAGGGAGACTGACAATAACAGGGGGGCATGAGTGACTGTGTATGTCTGTAACCTCACCTGGCCCATAATCGCGTGATCCTTCGTTTTGGATCCTGTTTCTAGAACATGCTCCTCACAAGGTGTATTTGGAAAGTTCAAAGCCAGCTATGGTCTGGATGAACACCATAGCAGGGACTAGAAGGGACCAGAAATAAAGGAAACCAGTCATACTTTAGAGGGAATAAGTTTGAGCCATGGTATGTAAAAAAAATAGCTTGGGTGCAGCTGATGTAGGATTTCTACACAAATTAAAAATGAAAGATGGGTCATTAATCGAGAACTACTGATAGGATGCAATGCTGGTTTTCTGCCATATTTATTAAGCAGCTTAAATTGGATGACTCACAGCATGTTTGAATATCAGTAGTTCTGGTCAGCCCCATTCTTGGCCATATGTGAATCCTTGTATATGTATTATTTTATTATTCTTTGGGACTGTGCATTGGTGTACATATGAATTATGTATGTGCTATAGAGAATGTACCCAGATCTGACAACCTTCCACCTGTGTACAATCATGGCTACTTTTCTCCTTACGTAGTGGTGCTGTAAATGATTTTCACCTATATCTTAAAAAATAAATAAATACAATGTAGTTTATATTCCAAATTACAAAATGGAAAATACAAACTTTACAGGCTATAGAAACCACTTAATTATCAGGTATCATTACATCCCCACATATGGCCCTCTTTCCTTCCAGTCAACTGGGGTGTGGTTTTCTATTATTTGTGCCTAGCAGGAAAAAGAGAATATTTGTGGATGCAATAGTGGCCACCAACACAAGCACTGCATTTCTCTTTAAAAGCTACCAGAAGACCACTCTTAGTCACAGATGACAAGGGGTCCACCTCCCTCCAGAAAAATGACATCCACTGGAGACAGGAGAGAATTCTCATGGGTCGTCTCCATTTTTGTTTAGAGAGCCAGAGATTCTGAGTTTTTGTGTTCTTTACCTTTTACCATGAAAGCTACTGGAAGCTAGTGGCTGCCTGATTTCCCAGACAATGCTTTGCAGGTGTACAGCCCCCTAAAGAACTGTCTGGAAGAGGAGTACTCCCCCCATTAATCTTTTGGAAACTGCCTCTGAGTTTGTCGGGTCTGACCCACCTATCCTCCCCGACTCCCTCTTGGGGCATGCATCCCACCACCAGGAAGTGCACTGGCCAAAGGAGTAGGGATCCACATTGGTCTCTCTTCTATACTGTGGCCAACTCCATTCCATGATCCAGGAGCCTTCTGGCATTCCCAGGTCTCCACATTTTGGACCCATCTGTCATCCATCCCGAGCTCTTATCCGATGTGTTCACCTGCATGCAAGGTGCTGAGGCAGTGGTTCTAACCATCATATTCACAGGATTCTTAAAGGATTTGATGTGCCCTAACTTGCTTGGACCCTGGAAGACTCCTGAAGAAGACCTATGCTGGGGCACGGGCCAGTCACCTTTTGAATAGTCAGCCAGCAGTCCTTCAGGGCCAGCAGAGCCTGGGCTCATCTCAGATGCACTGGTAAGAGTGATTTAATTTGGTGGCAAGGACTTTCTAAGGTGTATACATCCTCAATCCTGGACACCCCTTAGGTCACCAATTTGCCCAGGCCATGCTGGAGATGCCCCACTGCTTATATAGAGTATGAGAAGCCTCACAGCAGGTGGCATAACTATTTTAACATTCAAGGAAGAGTACCTGGCTGGGTACCTGTTGTCTCAGCCCCCCACTTGGTACCATGTACAGGTTTCAGTATCCCGGGAGGGGGGGCATGGCCATGTCCAATACTGTGCCATAAATGTGAGCAGCCCTCATGTGCAGATGCCTCATAGGCACCTTAAAGCCCCTCTTCAGAGCGGCATCACTGATTGGCTGTGTCCTCAGAGCCAGCACTCCTTCATGATACAGCAGTTGTTTCCCTGGTAGCCCTGCTCCTCAGATGCTTGTTTTTTTTGGCACAAACATCGGGAGTTGGTGGCCTCTTTTTCATTCAGGGACCCAGGGATATAATTCTTATCTAACAGTTTGTGAAGCTGAAAATGTATGGAAAGCCTGACTTTTTATATTAAGTTATTGATTTATATACTGCTTTTATCAAAGTCTAATATTGACACCTAAACTGAGAAAATAAAGTGGTAAGACAACAGAATCAAAATACAAAATCAGTGCTAAAATGTGCACTTTTTTTTTAATTACATTTCCGACCATTCATATAGTTTATAAGAATTTTAGATAGTATAAGCTACCAGATTTGTCTGCCATTTCTACCTTTTACTCTTTTGTTGAGACAAACTGGTCGACAGAACATGTGATTAGCTTTCAAAATAGTGACAGTATTTCTGTAGTAGATATTATGGTATTTGAAGGCATTTGCTTTCCAAAGTACTGTGATGTTGCTTTTGATGTCTTACCCTGAGTTTGTGCCCATGTACAGTGAGGGAAAAAAGTATTTGATCCCCTGCTGATTTTGTACGTTTGCCCACAGACAAAGAAATGATCAGTCTATAATTTTAATGGTAGGTGTATTTTAACAGTGAGAGACAGAATAACAACAAAAAAATCCAGAAAAACGCATTTCAAAAAAGTTATAAATTGATTTTCATGTTAATGAGGGAAATAAGTATTTGACCCCTTCGATTTAGTACTTGGTGGCAAAACCCTTGTTGGCAATCACAGAGGTCAGATGTTTCTTGTAGTTGGCCACCAGGTTTGCACACATCTCAGGAGGGATTTTGTCCCACTCCTCTTTGCAGATCCTCTCCAAGTCATTAAGGTTTCGAGGCTGACGTTTGGCAACTCGAACCTTCAGCTCCCTCCACAGATTTTCTATGGGATTAAGGTCTGGAGACTGGCTAGGCCACTCCAGGACCTTAATGTGCTTCTTCTTGAGCCACTCCTTTGTTGCCTTGGCTGTGTGTTTTGGGTCATTGTCATGCTGGAATACCCATCCACGACCCATTTTCAATGCCCTGGCTGAGGGAAGGAGGTTCTCACCCAAGATTTGACGGTACATGGCCCCGTCCATCGTCCCTTTGATGCGGTGCAGTTGTCCTGTCCCCTTAGCAGAAAAACACCCCCAAAGCATAATGTTTCCACCTCCATGTTTGACGGTGGGGATGGTGTTCTTGGGGCCATTCTTCCTCCTCCAAACACGGCGAGTTGAGTTGATGCCAAAGAGCTCGATTTTGGTCTCATCTGACCACAACACTTTCACCCAGTTCTCCTCTGAATCATTCAGATGTTGGCAAACTTCAGACGGGCCTGTACATGTGCTTTCTTGAGCAGGGGGACCTTGCGGGCGCTGCAGGATTTCAGTCCTTCACGGCGTAGTGTTACCAGTTGTTTTCTTGGTGACTATGGTCCCAGCTGCCTTGAGATCATTAACAAGATCCTCCCGTGTAGTTCTGGGCTGATTCCTCACCGTTCTCATGATCATTGAAATTCCACGAGGTGAGATCTTGCATGAAGCCCCAGACCGAGGGAGACTGACAGTTATTTTGTGTTTCTTCCATTTGCGAATAATCGCACCAACTGTTGTCACCTTCTCACCAAGCTGCTTGGTGATGGTCTTGTAGCCCATTCCAGCCTTGTGTAGGTCTACAATCTTGTCCCTGACATCCTTGGACAGCTCTTTGGTCTTGGCCATGGTGGAGAGTTTGGAATCTGATTGATTGATTGCTTCTTTGGACAGGTGTCTTTTATACAGGTAACGAGCTGAGATTAGGAGCACTCCCTTTAAGAGAGTGCTCTTAATCTCAGCTCATTACCTGTATAAAAGACACCTGGGAGCCAGAAATCTTGCTGATTGATAGGGGTCAAATACTTATTTCACTCATTAACATGCAAATCAATTTATAACTTTTTTGAAATGCATTTTTCTGGATCTTTTTGTTGTTATTCTGTCTCTCACTGTTAAAATACACCTACCATTAAAATTATAGGCTGATCATTTCTTTGTCAGTGGGCAAACATACAAAATCAGCAGGGGATCAAATACTTTTTTCCCTCACTGTAAGTCTGCTTTATTCCAATCATACAGTGGTAATAAAATGGAGCTTTGTAAGAGATGTTTGTTCATGCATATCATGTAACTTATTCAAATGAAATGCATGCTCTCTTATGTATTACTTCTGTATTTTATCTGGTCCTTTTCTTATTCATTTTTTATGAAAGTGCCCTTACGTGAATGCATAACCCAATTGTTTTAACATAGAAATTAATTTATATTAAAAATAAGGCTGGTATACTTTCAATACTAGGCCTTATCATACAAGACTTTGGCTTTCAAAGCAGATACTCAAGTCAAAATGTAATGCCGAAAACTGTGAGATAATTCAAAAGCCCTGTTTGTAAGGATTTTATGATCATGTATCAGAAAGGAATAAGCTTTCTAAGGCACTGTGAATGTGTATATGTTATATTTTTGTCCCAGTTGGGTGTGTGATTTGTTGTCTGGCAGTAACTTAATAAAGCTTTGTGCTGTAGATTATACACTTCGTTCTAGAGTGGGGTTTCATTGTTTGGCTCAATTTAATTTCTCAGAATGTAATTTTGTGTTTCTTGACTAGAGATTTAAACTGGATTGAAGGTTTTAACATGGAAAGGAAATGTGCAATCCAGTTATTGAAAGAAATACATCCTCATTAAATATGTAGCTCAGACTTTATTGTATAAACTGCTGTCATTGTGACTGGACCACATAATAATGGCACAGACACATTTGTTAGAAAACGGGTAAAGACACTAACAGAATTATTCTTCCAGCATGCATCTCAGGAACACAGTAAGATACTGCAATATGTCTTTTGACTGAGTTTATGAAGGAGTTGTTTATTGAAAATATTAAAATGAATGATTCAAATGTAAACTAAAGACTTGCAATATAAATTCCCTTGCTTTTCAAACTTAAAGGTTTTTAATCAAACAAGCTGTTTTTTATTCTTTAAGCATGCCAAATTAAATAGTGCAGACACTGTATTTTTTCTCCATTCATTTATTCACGTAAAAAATACAAACATAAAATTTTATGTCCTTTTATTATAAATACATATATTATCGGATTTGTACAAAATAAAGCATACTTGTATTTAGTGTTAAATGAAAAAGCATGGAAAATACAATAATTGTAAAAAAATAAAGAAACTTAGTCATAAAAAATAAAATGTATTTCAAAATTTCTGCAGTCAGGACAGAGATTATAATATGCATTTCAACACCAATGATATTCATCATTAATAAGAATAACCCTTAGATTAGATTCAGACAAACTAAAAGATAATTACAAATAATATTTTTTTATTATTATAACTTAAAAAATCATATATATGAGTATTTAAATAAATTTAAATTTAAATAAACCTTCTGACAGAAATTAATACCCGTGTTTTCCAAGGAGCTTGCAAAGCTGATGGTTGTATTGTGTCTGTGCAAGAAGTATGTCACATATTTCACCACAACACCTGTGCAGACAAGATTTTTTCAGTGAGTGTTACTTTAGGATTAAGACATTATTATTTGTCAATTATTTGTCGCTACTGTAGGCTAATTTCATTTTGAACAATTTGCAAGGAACTAATTATGTATTATTATTATATATATATATATATATATATATATATATATATATATATATATATATAGATAGCATTTTTTCCAAAGCTAATGCAATGCTTTACTCATTCTGTAGAGGCACTTGGTTCACATTCAAGTTACAGACCACAGAAGCAGGATAATGTCTAGGTGAGGTGCATTTCACTTGTGGTGGGCTTCCCTATTTCTCCCCAAACCTGAAGCTATTCTTGGGGGTCTGTGCACGGTAGGGCTGCGGGGACAGCAGTAGGGGGCTCTTGTCTGTCAGGGACTCTTGGGAACCTGCCCAGCTTCGGGGTGTCAGGGGTGAAAGGTCAGGGGAGAGCTTGAAGTGCTTCTGGCTGGTGGGAAGGTTGAGGATGTTTGAAGTTTGGGATAGGGTGACAGAAGACAGTGGGGTGGGGGGTCCTGAGCTCCAGGAGTCCCCAATAGGCCCGTGCTCCTCTGCCTCCTCTCCGGGGACATCGAGCACCTCCACCTGCCTGGCCAGGAAGGTCCCGTCGTTGCTAGGGGATGCAGAGACACCCCTGCCCAGGAGGCCTCCCTCCCCAGTTGCCTGGGACAGGTGGGGCACTTCCTGCCCTGATCCCTTCTCTCTGGTTTGTGGTCCAGATGCACGCAGGCCCTGGATCTGCTGCTGGAACCTCAGCTTGGCTGTACATTTTAATGGATGGAAAGGGATCTCTTAAATGTTCTTCTATTCAGCTACAGGTTTTTATAACTATTCATTTGTTACTAATATATTAACCCTTAGGAACCCAGCATGTCTTTCATATAGCAGAGATTCCTTTACAAAACATACATGGTGTATGATCCTTATATTTGTCAGATGCCAAAATTGGCAAAAACTGCTTTAAAATATATTTTAGTCTGTAAGCCATACATTTATTTTATATGATAGAAATATATGATAGAAGTTAATCCCCATATATTTTCAGACATTTCAATAAATACATGGATTTAAATCAAATAAATCTATATTATATCTGTAAAAAATATTTTTAACATACAAAAGGGAATAATTTAGGTATATGAAAGATATAACAATCATACCATCATCTACCACATATTAAAATATATATAATTGTTACATATGGGTTGATAAATGGCGATCATATATTTTTGTCAACACTGTTAAATGATTTGTACGTGTATGTCACACTGAGTTCATAACAACACAAAAATCTACTGTATTATATATATATATATATATATATATACATATATATATATATTAAACAATTTGCAGAAGATGCAGCTGTTGAGGCTTTGTGGCTCTGTGTCCTGCATTTAATTAGTTGACTGGAATGAGAATGCAACCCAATTCCTCATTGTCATTGCATGGGCAATCAGCCAATTAGAAAGAGTGATGCCTTCAAACTTTGAAAAAGCTGAGCTAAAGAATGCTCTTTTAGTTCTGAGCTCTGAGCTCAAGGAGGATATGCAATGCCATTGAAGTGCTTTAGCGGTTTCTTTTTATTATGCCTTTAATATTTACTAAAGGATTGGTGAGATTTAAAAATGAGAAATCTCCACATGAACTTCCAGACTATCATGGCTCTTAACAAGGTCCACATATATGCACAGGATTATACATAAATATTTTGAGGGTTGTGGGGAAAAAAGCTTATGTGATTTAGGTGGTTCTTTTCATTTTAAATGAATAAGCTGTGGGATGCATTTCAATACAATCATTCTGAATCTCTACCCCAGTGCCAGTATTCAAATGTGAAGACTATATTCAGCTCAATGGAGTAGTTGCTGCTATTTTTGCTTGGTGAACATAAGCTTTGTTCCTTTATTTAGGACAACTGAAGTAGTTTGGGTCCCGGGGAGGTCCGATCAGAAAGCCTTTCCCTCCAATGGCTGACTACCAATCAAACAGACTGCACTTCAATGTGCACCCAATGTACTATCCTTACCTTTCAGGAGATTTTCATTTCTTTCTTTAAGGTTTTCCATTTCGGTGTTCATGGAAGTCATCTAGGAGAGAAGAGGGGAGGAGCCCAAACTTTAATGGTCAATGGTGCTGAGCTGCTATAATCTTAAACCTTGGATGGATCTTCCATTCAAATAATTCCTCATTCTAAATTGTATATTTTAACCATATTCTAATTTAGAAAATGTACTGGATCAATCTAAAAGCATGCATTTTTTTCTATGCATCTGTCTTAAGTTCTACCCACACCAGTTTTATTAAACTATAAATCAAACCAGATCATAACAGTCCTCAAGGTTTGGGAGCTATGGAGTGAGAAGCGAAGTAGCTGCTGTAGTCATGTGATTTCACCGGAACATGCGTCTCAGTTCCATTTGTCACAATCTGGTTTTGGGAACAATTCCCACTTTGGCCAGTCGGTATCTGAATCTAAATGTTGCAAATTCCTGGCACACCCTTTATTGGCTGAGCATGTTGGATTTGTTTTTGACCTAGTCCCCTGAAGCGGATTACAAAGACAACTGTGCTACAATAAATCTGTTGATCAGATGTGTGAATATTATTTCCATGTACAATGTGCCAGATGGCTTTTGTAATGACGTATCCCGTCAAGCTGCATGTTTATGGTATATCTGCTGCCTACAGGATCAAGACAGCATGCTGAATGTGTCAGCCGTACTGAGCATAATGGTCATTGCAATAACCTTTGGTCAGTTTTATTCCATTACATACATCTCTCATGCTGACTTTACAGCTTTAAACGAACAACTGTAGAAAGACTCCTTATGTTTTTTTAAAGGTCAGTGTTTTACTACTGGTTTTTTTCCACACATCTAAGTAAATCTAAATAAATGTCAAATTGAGGAGTGAATCCAGGGATCGCAATGCAGAGAATAATAGTCTGAACCCTGCTCTGTTTGCAAGCGGTTCTCCCTGACCTGGTTTTAGTATTTTTTTCCATCCCTGTTTTTATTTGCGAAACATAAGTACTCTGTGCAGGGCTCTCTATCCCATGGGACAGTATGTTTTGTACACCAAGTCCACAGATATAGAATTTACATGTTACAGCAAGATAATATTAACTTGTTTAGTTGTTACCACAGTTCTATTGAAATTTAAGTTTAACCCAGTTTTTTTCTGGGGGCACATCGAGTTGTGCAAATAGGGCTTTTGTTTTGGCTGAGCTCTTAGTTACTTAAGTAATCCTTTAACTGAGCTATTGAATTCATGCTTTGAATTGATCTGCTGAACCCAGCTGGGTGGAAATAAACATGGAATTGCTGTAATGTAAAAACCCACTGACCATATCTGTCCCAGAAACCTTCTATTTCCCATGACAGCCAGTCTCCCTACATTGTGTTTTTATTTTGTCCTTTTGTTACCATCAGCAGATTAAGGACCACAATGTTTAAATTATATCTTTCTCTAAACAAACCTAGTCCTGATTAATCAAAAACTCCTGGAAAAATACAATGGATAAGTAATGCTAAAAAAAGCAGTTACCAGAAAGGAGGGGGAAGGGAAGAAGTGTCACAGAATGACACAGAATGATAAAAAGTTGGTGTTAACCAAGGAGGTTGTTTTAGTTTTAGTTTGTGATTGAAAAATGGTAAGTTTAGCTTATAGTTTTCATATCAAAGGAAAGAGAGGGAGGATAAAAATGCCTCATGAGTACAGGTGCAGGTGTGTGCAGGCACCTTGTCCGTTTTGCAGCGCAGCTCCTCTCTGAGCCTGTTCACCTGCTCCTGGAGCCCCTGAAACTCCCTGTACTCTGGTGCCCCCTGCAGACGCTCTCTCTCCACCTCCAGCCCCCACCGACTCCTCTCCTGACTGCTGAGCGTGTCCAGTGCATTCTGGAGGAGGGTGGGAATATGTGAATTCAATTAAAAGTTAGAAGAGCTTCATAGTAGCATCATCTAACATACACTGAAGGGCTGGTCCACAAAAAACAAAGCTGTACCTTTCCAGGTTCATTTATTGTCAGAAGCCACTTTATATTATTGATACATCACAACTTGACAAGAAACAAGTTTGTATTGCGCTTCGTGGGCAGGTCAAAGTTCTGATTGGGTCTAGGCCGAAGTGCAGCCAGGTGCTGAAGGTTTGTCTTCATCAATGGCTGATGGCATTGTTCCCCTGGAAGGAGCCATCGCCTTTGGGGGTAGAAATTAAGCATTGCTATATGTTTTTAGTCCAGCATGATCCCCAGCTATACACAGCTTCTTCCTGGTCTCTCAAAGAATATAAGGAGTCCCTGTCCCTGGCAGCCAAACATCCTCAACCTGCTCCGTCGAACACCACTGTCCTGGACAATTCACAGGACAAATCACTGCTGGGAGTTAATGTAGTAGGAATTCATTTTAAGTGATCTGCTGTATGTAGTCGTACAATAACTGCTCACCTTGATGACCTGTGATTTAGGAGCCCACTCCTGCAGTGAGCTCTCTCCTCTCCGAGCTCCAGGTAGCTTGTCATAGGCCTTGCCCAGCTGCTCTCGCTCTTTAAATAGACTCTTCAACTGGAGGCAAAACCATCTCTGTGTTATTTCCCACATGTGCCCATACCAGACTGGGCTATTCTCATTAATAAATATAGGTGAGGCTGAATCTAAATCATCGTGCTTGACTTGCTCTGTAACAGCAGTTGACGTCTTCTGTCTAGCACGATGCCAAGACATCAAAGGCAATTTAACCTCAGCCTCTAGTTAATTCTCTGTGACGAATAATGTGTGTCTGCTGGCGCATGGGTTGTTGTGTGAAGAAGAACAATGTCCCCGCGGGGTAACAAAGTCAGTGAAAGCTACAGGCCTGCACATGTTACACAATGTGCACTTGGGTAACACATCACGGCTGACTCACTTAATCAAGAGCAACTGGCTGAACAGACACACACATATTTACAACCAATAGGAATATTCTCTCATATTCTCTCATGGATATTGCACCATGTCACATTACACACCCACGGCTGGCTGTTGGCAAATTATTACATAATACCTCATGAGGTGTCTAGGGGTCAGTATCCACTGTATGCCTGTCACATTTCCAAAGTGTTTCTGTAATATAAAGTCAGATGTTTAACTTTCTGTGCTGTGCATGATTGGAGCCATAGATGGACAGGCCTGTACCTGCTCAGTCACTAGCTTCCTTTGTCTCTCATGGTCCGTGTTCTCTGGACGAATCTCTTTTTTTATCCCGGGACCCTTTATCTTTGCTGGACCCTGCGGAAAGACAAGCCACAAACAGTGAGCCTGTACTGACAAGCGGTTACTGAAAATGTATGTATGGATGGATTGTAATAAGTACATAGATGTTGCAGTGAATGTGGTAAACACAAAACTGAATGCACTCACTATCAGAAGCTGTTATAAAGACACAGCACGGCAGGATAATTACGTCAGTGTCAATGGGGAAACCCATTCTGGGTCCATTTTATGTTCTCCAGTAGAAGCCGGACATAATCCACAATAGCTCCTCGAAGGGGATGATAAGAGAGTATAGTGGAGAAGCACAACATCCGTGAACTGTGCATTTGGTGACTCTGCTGCTGCTAAGATGAGCTCTCTGTATGGATCAGGGGGCAAAATACCTGTTGGGTCTCCTGCAGATCCTGCACTGCCTGGTCTTTCTCCTGTTGCAGCTGAACACACCTCCTCTGGCACTCTGGGACAACAAACACACTCAAACTGTAAACCAGTGGTTGCGATGCAGGGACCGCATCGTTCAAATTGCTTCCCCCTCGTCCCTGGATTGCCTGTATTCCTGCAGCCCTGAACAAATACATACTGTACTTTAGATAAAGGTCTGGCTCGTAAGTGCAAAGGCATCCCAATGTGCCAAACTTGCAATGCTTTCTTTTTGAACTATGAGGTTCTGGGGTTGTCACATTGTCTTCCTTATATATATACACTCACCTAAAGGATTATTAGGAACACCATACTAATACTGTGTTTGACCCCCTTTGGCCTTCAGAACTGCCTTAATTCTACGTGGCATTGATTCAACAAGGTGCTGAAAGCATTCTTTAGAAATGTTGGCCCATATTGATAGGATAGCATCTTGCAGTTGATGGAGATTTGTGGGATGCACATCCAGGGCACGAAGCTCCCGTTCCACCACATCCCAAAGATGCTCTATTGGGTTGAGATCTGGTGACTGTGGGGGCCAGTTTAGTACAGTGAACTCATTGTCATGTTCAAGAAACCAATTTGAAATGATCCGACCTTTGTGACATGGTGCATTATCCTGCTGGAAGTAGCCATCAGAGGATGGGTACATGGTGGTCATAAAGGGATGGACATGGTCAGAAACAATGCTCAGGTAGGCCGTGGCATTTAAACGATGCCCAATTGGCACTAAGGGGCCTAAAGTGTGCCAAGAAAACATCCCCCACACCATTACACCACCACCACCAGCCTGCACAGTGGTAACAAGGCATGATGGATCCATGTTCTCATTCTGTTTACGCCAAATTCTGACTCTACCATCTGAATGTCTCAACAGAAATCGAGACTCATCAGACCAGGCAACATTTTTCCAGTCTTCAACTGTCCAATTTTGGTGAGCTTGTGCAAATTGTAGCCTCTTTTTCCTATTTGTAGTGTAGATGAGTGGTACCCGGTGGGGTCTTCTGCTGTTGTAGCCCATCCGCCTCAAGGTTGTACGTGTTGTGGCTTCACAAATGCTTTGCTGCATACCTCGGTTGTAACGAGTGGTTATTTCAGTCAAAGTTGCTCTTCTATCAGCTTGAATCAGTCGGCCCATTCTCCTCTGACCTCTAGCATCAACAAGGCATTTTCGCCCACAGGACTGCCGCATACTGGATGTTTTTCCCTTTTCACACCATTCTTTGTAAACCCTAGAAATGGTTGTGCGTGAAAATCCCAGTAACTGAGCAGATTGTGAAATACTCAGACCGGTCCGTCTGGCACCAACGACCATGCCACGCTCAAAATTGCTTAAATCACCTTTCTTTCCCATTCAGACATTCAGTTTGGAGTTCAGGAGATTGTCTTGACCAGGACCACACCCCTAAATGCATTGAAGCAACTGCCATGTGATTGGTTGATTAGATAATTGCATTAATGAGAAATTGAACAGGTGTTCCTAATAATCCTTTAGGTGAGTGTATATCTATATGTCCTTACCTTCCAGCCGTGCCACTGGTTCTTCTAGGGCTGCACAGCGGGAACACTTAGTGCTGTCACTCCTGTAGGTTTGTCCCTCCTCCAGCTCCCTCTGCTCTGCCAGCTACACAGCAAAAAATCAAGGTCAGGTTCATGTGCATTATAATGCAAAGAATTGTGCCTACACGGCATCTGAATTAATCTGCTATTTGCTTTATTTAAATTTCCCTCAACAGAACTGTGTGCAATGCAAAGATTAAGACATTATAACTGAGATAGTCTCCAAAATTATGTGGATTTGAGCTCCCATTTCAAAGCTTCCAATTTGACTATGGACTGTATGTAGCTTTTGGAGGAAGCAGGATTTCATAGTGGAAAAAATCAATCAATCCAATTTTCATGGTGAACCCTTGGAATGATACAAAGTGATACTACTTTATAGCAACACATATGGAGCTGCCTTATCATTCCCCTTAAAATTAAACTAAAAGAAAATATTGACCTTAGAGGAAATTACCACCTTTAGTTCAAGAGAGGAAAGTTTTATCTCCATCTCAGTTTTCTCTGTCTCCCTCAGTCTCTCTAGCCGCCTCAGAGCTTGATCCCTGTCAGACGGCAAAACGTATTAAAAGTGTCAGCTATACGAGACTTTGAAATCCTTAAAGAGCTCTGCTGGGAATACAACAAAATATGAAGATGTACAATAGGTTTTAGAATACATACATGGCCTACAATAATGTAATCAAGATTTAATTTGAAGTAATTACATACATACCTACATACAGTATGGAAAAGATATTCAATTCACAACATTATTTAAAAACAAAAGATTAAATAACCTTGCCAATCTGTCTGCATTTCAGTAAAATGGCCGTAGCAGCAGTAATCAAAGCCTTGCATACAGTGGCCAAAGCTTAAATGCTTCCTGAAATTGATTCTCAAAAAAGAACCAAATCCGTGAAACGTGTTTTGTTCCAAACGAAGCACAGCCCAGCACATACGAGGAATAGCAATATCCTAAAAATGTCTCCTTGTGTATGCTAGGCTTAAGGTATTGCCTTTGTGATGTTTTGCAGAAGCTGCGGGGTGACAGGCCGACAGCCGAGATTGGACACAGGGTAGGGCAGAGACAAATTCACCTAAACAGTGTCGTTTTTCCCCAGGGGGCTCCAGCTTAAAGAACACATTACTGTAAATTTCACCCTGATTGGGTTGGAAAGGGATACTAATTCCTGTCACAAGGGAATGCAGATGTAGACAGTAATCCCACTCAGATTGTCATTACAGCAAGAACATTGAGGTCTGTTTCCTTTCCAAAAACTTGCCCACCTGCGTGTGCCAGGAACTGTCCGGCAGTTGTGTAAGTCCGCACTCAGACGTCTGTTAACCAGATGTACATTAATCTTATCCTTTCATCAGGAATAATATCAGTTCCCATTATCAAGTGTAATCATCACATTTCCTACAGACGCAGCCCCTCGCTTTGCTGTTGAAAAGGCAGAGGAAAAGTCTCGCTATTCCAGTTCATACATACACATTCCCAGACACGCACACTCCTGACATCCAGACCTAAACACAATCCTGCTGTGTATCTGGGTGTTTTCCTAATTGAAAAGGTGATGCAACCTCAGTAGGAGAAACAAAAGGTCAAATTGAACATAAAAACTCTGAATCACTGGTCTAATTTTTATGTGGCCCTTCCAGCTCAATGAAAGCCATTCTGCACACATGAAGAAAGCAAGAAATCAAGCTGAAGATCAGCAAACAGATGCAGCTAAACTATGTCCAAACTGCCTTTTTAAGATTCAAAAAGGAATGAGTCAGAGACGTCTGAGATGAACGAGGCTCCAACCAGAGTCAGAACAAATGAATTACAATTGGAGAAAGATTACTGCCAACATGCAGTTTTACAAATAACGCAGACAAAAAAATCAACATGTCAAGACTGTCAAGGCAAAAGATTAGTGGCACACAAGATTACCCAGCATTCTCAGAGGTAACGACACAGGCCATTTTTAATGCTCTGAGTCAGAGGTCAAGGGAGCTGGTCCGGACTTACTTCTTTGCCAGCTCCTGTGCCTGCTCTGCCAGCTCTTTCTCCAACCTCCTCATCTCACTGCTGCACTCAGACACCTGCCAGGGAAGAGAGGGGTGGTGGGGGAGTCATAGTGAGTGCCAGATGAAGTGTGAACCACTCAACACCATCTAGCTGGCTTGGACAGAAATCAATAATTTAAATAGTGCTCTTCAGTATTTCTGTTTTGTTAAAAGCCTTTTGCTTTGATGACTAAAACTTTTCTAAGACACCAAAACATTTGACACTGACACGGCACATTCTACATTTATTGTGGAACTCTGAATTCTCTGCCTGGATACTCGCCTAAGTTGATTTCATTTATATTAGCTTAGATAGTTCCTATCTGTACTTGTGTAAGATGGCGTTGGTTGTCCTGTACAGAATGTTTCTGTCGTCAAAACTTCCGTAGGAAATATACAAACTTCTTGCTTAAAGAGCACTTTACTTTTCATTCATCCAATGCTCATTCTCTTGATAGAAATAACAAGACCCTGAAGAAGACCGGCCAAGATGGTAGACTGTTTCCAACCCTTTTGCCCCCACCGCTCTGTAGATTTGCTGCCCCATTTTAAGCCACAGTTTGTGTTCTCTTTTGAAAAAAAACATCCTCAACCCTGTCACGCTTCTGTATACAGCTGATCCACAGGAGCAGAGTTGGGGCAGAGAGTCCCACCTGTCCTCGTGCTGACTCCAGTTCCTGGTGCTGCTCTTCCAGCTCAGAGTCTCTGGTCTTCAGGACATCCCACACCTTCTGGAGCTCTGCCCTCATCTGCAGCAGGTCGCCGTCCACTTCCTCCAGAGAGGCCTAGCACAGGCACACAATGACCTTCACATAATCTTCACACAGACACACCAGGAGCCACACACTACCACCGGCCCTCAAAGGCTGCACCAGTGTATGAGTTTCCCAAACAGATATAAAGGTACAAGGTCCATCTCTACATATATTGGGAAGCAATTACCAGGATCCAAATGATCATGTCTCTTACTAGTTCCCACATGATCTGCTTCAACCACCATATGACTGTTCAAAACTACTCTATGTTTATTTTAATGTTTTAAAAAAATGTAATGCCCATAAAGGTTTAAGTGTACAGATGAGCTGATGTCAACCTAAGGCAGATACCTTTGGGGCTCTGGTTATGGCTACTAGTGGTGTGATTGTGAAAGTCTACTCGAACGCTCAGAACACCTGCTTCTCACCTTGATGTCTCCCGACTGCTTTGATTTCAGCTCCTTCAGCTCCTGCAACACACACACACAATGTCGGCTTTCAATAAACACTGTATTTATATGAATCAGGCCAAACTGATTTAGAATAACAGAAAGTGTTACACCTTCACAGCACAACAGAGTGGCATCCCAATAGCTAAAGTCTTTAATGAGAATAACCCCACGATTACTGTAGTGTGTCTTCTTCAATTAGAAGCCATGCTGGTGAGGTATCCAGACTTCTGAATCAAATAGTGCTGCTGCCAGTCACAAAGAAAATATCCAGAGTAAAGACTTCTTCTAATTTTTCATTATTCCACACGGACATCTTACCAGACATACCAGACGTAGTTAGTAGCAGCAAAGGCTACAATGAAAAAGCTTTGCCTGGCCACTGAGGCATCAATAGTTCTGAAGCTGTATAGATGCCTTGAAGCATTGAGATCAAATGCATATCCCCCCATTTCACGAGTCATTCATTTAAACCAGTGAAAAGTAATTGGTTGTCCATTTCAATCGATGACAGCTCAGTTCCCATTATCTGACGGAGAAGCGACATGTCCCCCTCGTTATAGAGTGCAGAATGTCGTGAAAGACCAGAAGCTCCCTAGGACACTGGGAGATTGATCTGGTATCTCTTCCCCACTGCCGATCAATAGTTCTGTGATTCCCATTAGACTGCACGTCCTGCACCACTCTCCATGAGTTGCTAATCTGTGAACCTATATAACAGTCCTCTCCAGAAGGTCACGCTATCTGCTTGCATGTGACTCTTTTCAGAGTTTATCTGAACCTGAGAAAACATTCAGGATCCCAGATGAACTGAGTTAAGACAGGGGCTGTAAACTTTGGAAAGTCACTCCAGAGAACATCTTTACCCTATTAACACCTTTATCTAAACCAATTCACATACACACGCGCACACACACAACACACACACACACACACACACACACACACACACACACACACACACACACACAGCTGCGTGACAAATGTACAAGGAACAACAAAGATAGCCTGACAGCAGAATGTACAGAGTGCCTCTTTGACGCCAACCTGACACACACACTCTGATGGGTTTTGAACTTTTGGAAAGATTTTAACAATTGCGGTGTCAGTTAACACAAGGGACGCCTACCGCCTGCCAGTATTGGTGACTAACCAGAGCTGCTACCCACTCATCTTATCACCCCGTGGAGTCTTACACATCAGTGCCTGCCTGGGTCCATCTTAAAGCTAGCACGATGTACCTTCAAATGTCCTGAGTCACACACTAAAGCCTGAAACATCCAAACACTATTAATTTAATTGTTTTTAACACTGGTTTAACATAAACACATCACCATTTACCCGGCCTCTGTATGTGACTTATATGTCATGCTGGGTTCCTTTGGGTTACTGAGCTCTCACATCTTTCATCCCACGGGCGGTTTAGAAATGTAATTTGTCAGAGTTTACATTTTATTCCCACTTTTTGATTTGCTATGAGTTTTTTTTAATGATGTCTTGCTCAAGAAAAACAAAAATCAGGCTGTTCTGTGGTTGTCAAAGGGAACGTAATGGTGAAAGCTTTGTCCTATAATAATTACTACAAAAACCCTAGCAGATGGAATAAATGAAAGCTTAGGCAATATCTGAAGGATCTCTAGCACTGAGTGATCTCTGTCCATTACTGGAAACTGAGTTAAAAACATTCTTTGCAAAAAGAGAAACAAAACAACAACAACAGCAACAGCAACAGCAACAGCAACAGCAACAGCAACAGCAACAGCAACAGCAACAGCAAGCTCACTGTACTGGCTGTATGTGGACAGATCATTACATTATTTGTCATTTAGCAGACACTCTTATCCAGGGTGACTTACATTTGTACCCATTTATACAGCGGGGCATTTACTGGAGCAATCTAAGTGAAGTACCTTGCTCAAGGGTACAACAGCACTGACCTAGCCCGGATTTAAACCCACAACTTTCCAGTTATGAGTCCAGAGCCCTAAGCACTACTCCACACTGATGCCACTGCCTCTTATGAGGAATAGGAGTTCAGGGGTCAACATCCAATGTCCAAATCAAAGTTTGTATTTAGTTACAGTTTGTGATGGTTAGGGGAGGCAAGACTTAAGCATTCCAACAAACATATAAAGAACCAGTACACATATTGTGAGGATTTGTCACATAAGGGAAACAAGACACATGAAGAGTACCAGTACCAGTACCAGGGGACAGGGTTTCTGCAAATCCTATTCTATACATCCTAAGGGTATGTACTACTGAATACCGCACAGGGGCAGAATGATGTATTTGATAAGGATAGGGTGCATATGACCGCTCACCGCAGTCTGGGATTGTATGATATCCTGCTGTTTCTGGTGCGTGGAGTTTGAATCTTCTAACTGCTTCTGAAGGTCGGAGACTTCAGCCTTCAGCTCCTCCAGTGAGAGACCCAAAGACCTGCAGAGACAGAAAGATATTCAGACATAGCTGTTGTAGAGAGATATGGCTGTACTGGAACTGGTACTCTTCATGTGTAACTGTTTCTGCTGTAGCTCAGCTTTAGCTCCGCTACATTTCGAATACTACAGAAACCTGTCTCATATCTGGTCAAGACAAACAAGTCTGTGTAACTGTCTACACTGGAGAAACTGTTAAATATACCATAATGGAAACTTGAAGTGAATGGAAATTCAACAGACATCTCAAAATAAATATACAAATAGACAAATGTTTTTTGTTTTGTTTTGGCATTTGCTTTTATAAATGTAACTGCCTTGATATTGTACTCTGCTGTAAATAACATGATTTCACTGGGCAACTGAGATCAGCAGGGACATGTAACAATATAATTCTTGTTTGTTTTCTGTCACACATTGTCACACAGTTACTTGGCCTTTCAGTGACCATAGACAGGGAAAATTAAATCCACATTCAGCAATGCAGTTCCAAGACAGATTGACTCAATAGGCTACCATCAACCACAGTAATATACCAAGTATATAACTTGAGTTGCACTGCATTACTAGTTCCTAACTAGAAAAATATCTTACACATAGGAGCTCTGCAGCGCTCACTGAACCGATAAAACAAGAACACATAAAGATTCCTTGAGAAAGCAAAGTGGGCAAGAAACATTATTAAACTATTCCTGATTTTGTAAATACACTCCTGTACTAAACCCACATTCACATACACAATAATGGAAAAAAACACCTTTAATCAGATCAAACTAAACACACCTACACCCCCAAACATTATCTGCTTGAATGCAGTTTGAACTTTCACAATACGCAAACAGAACAAACCACTCACACACACACATACTCAGAACACATGTAGAAACTGCAAAACATGCCAGCCACTCACCCTCACACGAACAAACACACAAATGTGAAACATATGCAGTACCCCCAACACATGCAAACCGCAAGCACACACTAAATCACAGGCAATATAACTTGACAACTGAAACATGCTCAATATCGAGGGCAATGATGGGGTTTATACCTTATTTGTCCCAACCCTGGTGTGCTGTCTAGTTTTTACTAAAGAGCCAAACATCAGGAATGCCAGCTTATGCACCTCAGCTTCCACAGAGGTGATTTAAATCTGAACAGACTTTACTTACTCTGTAATCGTGCCTTTGTCCTGTTTTGGCAAATCCATCCATTGGGTTTCTAAAAACAAGAAAGAAAAAGAAAGAAACTGTACAATTAGAACAATATTACAAAGAATCCTTTACTAAAAAGTGAAGAAGGTTAATATCTCAATATGTGGCCAAGCAAAATCGCTTAAGGTACTTTGCAGATTTCTCTCTACAGAATTTACAGTGTCAGTTCTGGAATTAATTTGTGACTTAATGAAGATATGAAGTTAATATAGATCTCCTTCTTGCTCTCACATCAAAACAGACCACCTTTTAATTTCTTCCCATGATAACTTTGATCTCTGTGTTCCTTAATTTAAGCCATGTTGCCTCTTAATGTTAGTCACTTGACTAACATTGGTTTTATTGTAAAAAGAGAAGCTTTGGAATAATAATGAAAGAAAATAAAAAACTGTGCTCTAAACATTAGCTATCCACATGTTTCACATCTATTGGAAGAGATAAACAAGGGCATAATGACTAAATTCCAGTATCTTAAAAACAAGATGGACAATAATTGGCTAAAATTGGGAGGGACCATAATAATTGACTAGAGGAAAGTTAAGTAATTGTTAATTTACAGAGTTACAGATTGCTAAAGGAGTAGTCAGATCAGGTGTTGATAAGTAAGGCATGGCTTTTTAGGCTTTTAACAAGAAATTAAATAATTATATGGTACAGATTTGTACTTTCACAGGTAAGTCAAAGTTTTGATTTGGTCTAACCCTTAGTCTGCTCAAAGCCTTGCTTATCAACCTAGTGTGCTGACTACTCCTTTAGCAATCTGTAACTCTAAGCTTATATTATTTTAAAACATACTTAACTTTCCTGTGGTCAGTTCTTATGAGCTCTCACAGGTTTAGCCAATCATCAGCAGCTATCATGGTCACTGATTGCAATTTGCAAATATATCTGCATTTTTAAATTATTATTATTATTATTATTATTATTATTATTATTATTATTATTATTATTATTATTATTATTATTGTTGTTGTTGTTATTGTTGTTGTTGTTGTTATTGTAATTGCTGATAAGAATAAGAATAAGAATAAGAATACAAATAGTTTTTATGTTAAATGATATTGTGTAGACCTATCTGTATTCAGAGACCTTTGCATGAGCTATGGAAATAGTTACAGGAATGCCACCTCCTGTCAAACAGTGGTATAACACAATTTGCATGAAGCAGATTAAATGCATTCTGCAATAACTCCATGGCAGTGGCATGGATAAATCACACTGATACCTGAAGTAGCTAAACGGGAGCGCATGCAAAAAAATTTAGTTTATTATCATTAGGGAAAATCAGATTTGAACTAATCTCCCAAATAAAGATAGCAGTGCACTGTATACATTTTATATATATATACTTTATACCACAATACATCACCATCTGGGAGTTTAACAGATCTCCATGCCTGTTTAAATGAGAACTTAAAATTACACATTGCAGCTTGTTCAGAAGTCATAGAGCGTCAAGGTTTTAGGTTTTGATACAGACACTCAAGTTAGCCACTTACCCCTGACCTCCGATTTCGTTTGTCACAGAAAAGGTGCAGCAATTTCTGACAATGCTTTTTGATGCTGATTTTATACATTGTTGATTGCTGGTCTTCAGATGAGGTAACTATTTTGCATATGGCAGCTTATTTTATATTTCATATACTACATCATTCTATGGTTGAATTCAAAATGTCAAAACATATTTTTACCTTATATTTATTAAAGACATGTAAAGGTCATGAGCCATGGGAGTATTAAAATCAGAGTGCCCTGTACCCCTCAGGAATACAACCCCTGGTTCACTACTCTCTGTGTAAATCATGTGTAGAACTTTTCAACTTCACAAATGAATGTTTTTTTACTTCAAAGTGAATGCCTGTAAAACAACTATTTTTTTTTACAAAAATCAGTTCCTTGACATTCTTTTAATACATAAACAAGTGTTTTTGATTACAGTAATGTAATATTAATTTAATGTAGCAACTGGAATAATTTTTGCTGCATTCAATTTAAAGACCTCGATTTCTGCCATACGTGGTGAATTCCCACATCTGGTGCTCAGCAAAGCTTCAAGTGGACATTCTTGGACTGAAACATTCAGCAATTAACTTCAATTTCAAGAGATAGCTGCAATTAATTTCCTTTATAAGAGCTTTGAAAGCATGATTAATGTGTTTGTAAATGTGAACAGCCTAGCACGAGCAGAAAATGTCATTCATGTCATTGCGTAATTCATATTTTACTTTAGCTCATTAAAGCAGACATTTGTAATACATTCCAACAAAATAAAATGATTTAAAAAAAATGCTGAATGCTAGTCTATCCAAGCAGGAATAAGAGACACCGTAAAAAACTCAAAACAATTTTTGTGAATGGCTTTCAGTTTCCCTTAATCCCATAAACTACAGCCCTACAGGGAAGCTCTGCTCCAGTACCAGGCAGACTGTGTCTCCAGAAAGCAAAACTCAGAGATCATCAAAAAAGACAGCTGACACCAGGGAGCGAAGGCCTCAGGCTACAAGGAAAGTTACCATGATTTCTCAGCTGCTCGTTTCCCTCCAATGAAGCAGAACCTCTTTCACTGAAACACAGAGAGAGAGACAGAGAAGAGAAGTCATTCTGCTGAAGTAGATTTTATCACCTGCAATGCCCTTTTATTGTGCTATTATTTCTCTGAGAAGCATTAGCAGGGAAATGTGAAGGAGACAGAAACTGATATGCAGCTGGGCACTGAAGCCTGGGCAACACTGAGAAATATTCCCCTCCAATTTCCTCACACTTATGGGAACAGGATGGGCAGTCATCCAAATTGCACTAGTCACATACAAGGGGATATAACAACCTTCCTAAACAACGGCAAGTAATCTAAAGGAAAAAAAATCACCAGATGCTTCGGGGCAGAGTTTATGGTTTGCTTAAGAGGATTCTTTCACAGGATTTATTTTACATTTCAGTTCCATCAGATACTACCAAAGTTCCTCTGTTGGAACATTTCCAAATATAACTGAATCAATCAAAAGTCCGAAGCACTTGAAATTTCTAAAAGTATGCAGACTTCACTTACAAATATTACAACTGTGAAACATACATCAACAAACAATTAAATAAACCCATGAATAAGAAACACTGTACATTTCAGCCATTCAGAGACGACACATTCCTGTCACTGACCTTTGAGACCTGTTGTGTTTCTCATGCAGCTTCTCTGGCTGGCTGGTCAGTTTTCCCTGCAGTCAATGGAGTGAGAGAAAAATAACTTTTTCTGTTGACTGTGTCCAAGACCCCTTGTTTTCGGCTTGTCCAGAAAAGGGCTTAACAAAAATATGTGGTCCAAGTGCACAAGATAATGTCAATACCATACAGTGAGGAGAAGAAATGTAACAAAAATGTATTCATAAATACTTACATAAATAATGAATATGTAGTTCTGTAACTGTTCAATATTGAATGTACTTTAGGGGAGTTTTAAGGACAGGGGAGAAATCTAGACTGACTGTTATTTCTGTGCTCTGTTTGTTGTTTGGTAGGACCATGTGCAAATTAAGCATCGGTTTCCTATAAACAGCCCTGTTTTGTTAAGAGCTCATTAGCTATTGCTCCAAATAAGACGATTTCGTTTCTTTTCTCGAAAGGCCACAAAATCCCATCATGCCTTTAAGAGGTGCGGTTTTCTTTGAGTCGGCTCTGAAGCTCTATTAGCACACTGTAAAACCCGTTAATTATGCTGTAGGCTTTTTTAATGTTATGTCATGCTGTGAATGCAGGGATAAACAAGAGTGATATTTGGGCTACATGTTCTGGGCTGATTCCTTAATTGTGCAGCAGGGAATTGCAACAGAAACAAGCCAAAACAAAACCAAAACAAAACCAAAACAAAAAAATAGCAGTGTAGTTTTGTTTCAGGAGTACATAAACTACATGAACTCTTGCCTGCTATGAATAAACAATTTCACTGGCCTGTCTGTCGCAACATCGCCCACACAAAACTTAATGGCTGTCCGTTGAGTTGATACATAAAATCGGGTTAACGCTTCCATTCCAGGGTGTATAAGCATACGCGTAACCAGATTGTAGCTGTGAATAAGCGAGTGTGTATAGAGCAATACATATGGGGCCAAAGCTGAGTCTGTGCTGCAGGGCTTGGCTTTTCTCCAGCACAGTATCACCATGCAGACAATTATTATTACTATTGTGATTTATTATTGTTATTATTATTATTATTATTATTATTATTATTATTATTATTATTAAGCGGATGCCAAGGTGACTTACATGGATTTACAAACACATTTACTAACAATATAACTATACAAAATGGATCAACACAATACAGATAACACAACGAAGGAGTCGGAGAACATCAAGATGGCTTCCAGGTTTAATCTAAATGGTTTAATGACCGAACAGGCAGTGCAAGGAGGGGCCACTTTACCTTGATTCTCTTCAGTTCGGCTTCTGCATTGTCTCTCTGCTGCACAAGCCTTTGGATTTCCTCCCTGAGAAAAGAGCAGTGACACATTTATTGGGGCTTTATTTTGTCACATGAGTTGTTACTGCCCTTAAAAGTGACTCTTTTGCATTTGCTAAATATAAATCTCACACACTGTATACGGCAAATCTGTTTATCTTGTGGGGGAAAAGCAAATGTTTCAGTCCAAGATCTTTTCTTTGAAATACACAGCAGTGTAGAAGCTGTTAAATGATCAAATGGGACAAGACACAGCATCACTTGCAGAGCAGCTGTAAATTAAATAATGCAATAATTAATTGCTTTCCTTTAATTTGGATTCATAATTATAATCATTCTTAGTGCAGCTATGACACTCACTGGTTACTCTGCACTATTCTCTGAAGTCTCTCCAGTTCCTGTCCCAGCTCTAATGCCTCTTCTTTCTGCCAGGACTGAAACAGAAACAGTTGTGTTAGAACCTTTTCTTCTTCCATCCCTGGCAGCCCTCACCCTTTGGTCTCTCTCTCTCTCTCTCTCTCTCTCTCTCTCTCTCTCTCTCTCTCTCTCTCTCTCATTCCAACTCATTCCAATGCTTTTTTTGTTTCCGTCTGATTCTTTTCAGGCCAGGCTGTCACCAAAGGTTGATGTACGCTATGAATAGCAACTTGTAATTTCTTATTTAATTTCTATTGTGGTTTTATGTTTTACAGTAACATGTTGACACGTGTAACATGTTAACACGTGTAAATAACTAGAACATCAGGGTGAGAAACTAGCTTGTGCCTGCAGTGAGAGGATAGGGTACCGTGTCCGAAGGCTCCTGCAAGCGCCCCCGCGCCTCCTCCAACTCCTCCTCTCTGGACCGTAGTGCCACTGCTGCCCCCTGCCATCTCTCCTTCCAGTGTGCCACCACTCTCTGCATCTCCTCCTTCTGGCGCACTAATCCTGCCTCCCTCTCTGCCTGCTCCTCCTCTTTCTGTTGTAGATCCACTTCCTTAGCTCGAAGCCCCGCCTCCAGCATCTGGCATCGACTCTGCAGTTCTTCATTGCCTGATTGCAGGGCATTCTGGGAATCCCTGTGCAAATGTATTTATTTATTTTAATGGTCTCATATCACGCCAATTCAGCATGGCTGCTGTGGGACATGTGGGATTTTACATGTGGGTGGCTGACCAATGTTAGGTGAAACGTAACAGTAGTTATGAACATAATTGTAACAAAACAACCTTAAAATCCTTGCTCAATTATATATCTAACAGTCAGGGTTAAGTGAGTCATCAGGCAGAATGATGTTGTATAACATATTAACCAAACCTTGAGAGATCATTTTAGAGGCTATGTTTTTCTTGGACAGGCAGTCAACAGGCCAAATAACAAATGCAAGAAAACAACAACAGCAAAGTGCACAGACCACACACAATACGGAATTTAAACAATACAAAACTAAGCAAATGGAGGGTTAGATTGTATCTACTCTTTCACTAAATATTTACAGTCAAAACAAGTAACAGGCAATGAGCTTAAAAGATGCACTCTGTCAGACTCAAAGACAAAGAGCACTGAGACTCAAACGACGCTGCAGTATAGATTAATTACAACCGTACTTGACTGAAGCAGTTTTTGTTGTCACAGAAAACAAATTGTGCAGTGGGGAAAAGTAATCTGAATAGATGAAGCTCTGACAGAGTTTCAAAAAAGGAAATCCTTCACTTTCTCTAAACACAGGCAACTAAAAGGCCTTATTTTGATCACTAACCCATGAAAACGCTGACTATCCCTCTTGGAGTACTTTCTTTATTGCTTCACTCTATTCCCATGCTTTCTTCTCAGGCCAAGAGAAAGAAACTGGGAGGTAATGAAGATCATATGATTATGTGACAATGTAATTATTAGGCATGTTTTTTTTAGCAGCGCATATGATGAACAGATATTCTATTCTCCCTGTTTCATTGCTGGACTTAATTGACTTCTGCCAAGAACATGCCTGGTTCACAGCACGCCTGCACAAGCCTGCACGCAGTACGTGTCCTGAAGTAACTTGTATTGTGAGATTGTGTGTATTGTGCTTTTGCAAATTCCTTACTTACGAAGCCTTTCAATGACCAAAGGCTAGAAATTGGCCATTTCCAGAAAAAATCCTGTGTTTCATAAAGCAGCCTTTCCTGATCATTTAAGCCTGGAATACAATTGCTACTGTGAAACCCAGGTCAAATTACTTCAATTGGAACCACTTCCACTTGCCAAGGAGTGACCCCTGTCGCCATTTTAAGATTTAAGATATGAGCAGAGAGATTTAATAGTCTTCTCTTAAACCCTGTTGCATCTGTTGTCTACCAGTACCCATAAACAGTTGGACATCAGCCTCCATCTGTAAATATGCCCCCCTTTGCTTGCCAACCCTTTCCCTCTACTCTCAACTCTTACCTCAGGGCTTGGCAGGTCTCTCTGAGCTCCTGAAGCTCCTCCTGGCTCCCCAGCCCCTGACCACGCATCAGCACTTCCCTCTCTCCAATCAGCTGTGAGCGCTCGGTCTCCAGAGCTGCGATCTGATTGGTGTGGATCATCTTCTCTGCCTCCAGCTCATGCAGCTGCCTGAGGGCTGTTTCCAGCTTCTGCTTCAGGTCAGCCAGGTCTGAGGACAGTCTCTGGTTCACCTGCAGGCCATGTAGAGGAGAGCGCTCAGGGTGAGCCAGGTTCATTATTAAGATCAAAACACAACACATTTAATGTCTTCTAGTCATTGCAGGGGGAAAAAAAACACAATTTCCTTCAGGCTGCATTCCAGTGTTGTTGTTTGTTCTGCCAATTCATTGTTAATTAATTTAATTCTGGATTCCCCAGGAAAAGGAAAAACAAAACACTACATTATCAATATAGACTAAGGAAGGAAACAGTGAATAGCACTGTAAAATACTGCAAGTTTGCCCTTATATTTTTGATATCCTAAAGGAATTAAAAGGAATAATTGATTATTATTATTATTATTATTATTATTATTATTATTATTATTATTATTATTATTTATATATTGGCAGACAAAAGGGTACACATTTGAAGAACACCATGGCCAGATATTAACTGCAGATACAAATCACAGCACAGTTCAACCGCAATAAACCAATAAGTGAATGTGATTAATTCTGAGTTTCTGACACAGAGAAGAGTGCTAACCAGCAGTCCTGAGACACCCGACCCAGCTCACCTGTTTGACAGTGAGCAGCTCCTCCTTCATGAGCACTTTCTCCTGGTCCTGTCTGTTGGCCTGGGTCTTGACCCCCACCAGTTCCATGTGCAGCTCCGACACCTGGTCCGTGAAGCCCTCGCGGCCCCTCTGAGCGCGCTCCAGCTCCAGCTCCAGGCTCTGGACACGCTGGTTCAGCCCTGCCTTCTCCTGCAGTCACACAGGACAAAACAAAACATGTGGGCACGTTCTGCACACCTACACACACACACACACACACACACACACACACATGCACGCACACACACATTGTATACAAACACAAGAGACACACATGCACAGACAAACACAGAGACAAATGCACAGGGCCCCATTCTCAAATGCTGACCCCATGTGAGTCCATTTCCTGAACACCATGTTTACTAGTACACAACGGCCAGGCGACTGTTATTTCCAACAATGCACAGCCAGATAGTTCTTTGAAAAAGGATCCTGCTGTGCACAGACTCCAGGTCGCATGTGGCACACATTTGTCCAGGCAATTCATTGCAATTTTCCAAACAGTATTTTGAATTTGAATGGGGATGGACATTCAGCCAGCAGGCTCCCTGTCGTTTTATGGGAACAAATTGTCGCCTAAAGCAGTAAGAGTCACGGCTGATATTTCTAAATATAAGGGTGTGTATGATCTACGCATGTTTGATTACCCTAAGCCACTAATTTGTACTTAAGTCAGTTAACATACCTACTAGTCTAGAGAAAGAAATCTATCATGATTAAAGCTAGGTTTGAATGTTACTATATAATGTTTCAATGATACACTGTAATCCGGTAAATAATGACTCAGTTTGTATTCAGAGCACATTTATTAAACAAATCAGTGTTTTCTGAGTCTGTATCCACAATGGGTTTTTTATCATCCGTGTCCCAAATGAACTGCACAGTGACTCATTCTGCTTCTGCTTGTTATTCATTTATCCCACAGTTTATGTAAAGCAGCCAACCCCTATTAACCCCCTTTCCCGTGTCATTTATTTCCATATACGGTGTTTGTAAAAGACAGGCATCCCTGTTTCCAGTTAAATCAGCAACTCGCCTGCAGAAAGCGATCCCTGTCGGCCGCAGAACAAGACAGCTTTGCCTTCAGGTCTTCCAGCTTTTCTTCCAGCCTCATCACTTTGGAAGACAGGAGGTCCTTTTCCTGGAAGAACAAATGAGGGGAAAGGGAAGGATTTTACAGTCACAACAGTGCTTAATGCCTGAGTAATGGGGAGGGAATGTGGCCCGCTGGTTGGAGTCAACAGATGAGCAAGATGTACTAGCTACCTCTATGCTGGATTCCTGCAAACAGCAGGTTAATGCAAGAAGGTTGTGCAGTCTAGGGACAAAAGAGAGCAGGAGGACCCTGTGCATTAGCTGGTGATATGGGAAGGACAGAGAATTTAAGTGCTCTCTGGAGCTACAGTCTTGAGAGCTGAGGAACTCATATAGGCAGATGCAGCATTAAGAGCTGAGGGGCAAGGTTTGTGGATTTTGGAGCGACTCACCAGCGTGGCCTGGCTGAGGTGGCTGCGAAGATCATTCAGCTCGTCCTGCAGGTCACTCTGAGCCCTGATAGAGTCGGTTAGCCTCTGGTTGGTCTCATTGGTTTGGCTCAGGACGGCTAGCTGACCCTGTGTGGAGGAACGGACCATGAAGGGAGCGAGAAGACTTTGAGTGAGGAAGCACTGAGGTTCACTGTGGTTTGCAATATTTATTAATCAGCCTGCAGCCGTGCTCAGTAAAAGCACACCTGGTGTAAATCAATCCAAAGGATCAGTCAGTGCTGTCTATTATACAGCACAGGAAAGAAGACCAATTGCACTTTGATTTAATCCACCTCTAGGTCTGTTGGAGTAAATCTAAACAGGGGTTTACTTTGACACAGACACTAAGACAAAAACAAAGATTGGCTTTAAATAGTATTTACTTTGACAAATCCCTTTCAAAGCCTGATTTCTGCTATCTAACCCAGGACCCATTCGACAGTTAGAGGAGGTATACACCACCCATGCTGTTCCTGCTCTATAGACAGAAAGAGAAACAGATTCCTTTGTTATCAAATGCCTTCAGATGAACTGAAATGGAAGCTCATGTTTCTTGGGATCGTCTTCGTCGTGAGAGATTAATGTATTATTCTCTTATGCCTCCTGTTCCCTTTAACTGTATTATTTTTGCACTTGTTAGCTCATTGTACTACGATGTATGCTTATCGTTTTTTGTATTTATTGTATTACTGCACTTTGTTATGTTTTGAAATGTTTCTTGTGTAAACTGTAAGTCGATCTGGATAAGGGTGTCTGGTAATCAATTCATAAGAAGCAGAAGAATTAGGTTTGAGTCACTCCAGTAAAGAAGGCCTTTTTATCTCAGAACGGACAGCACTCAATTGAAATCAGTTTTAGGGAGGAAGCCACCTGTTTCACATCTGTGTGTATTTAATTAAATGCCGGTAATGAGGTGATTAGTGCATTATGACTCGGGGCCCAAGCTGTGGGCAAGGAAGGCTGAGCTTCATACTGTAAACACAAAGGATTTGAATTAAGGATGAGTGTGCAGAGTTGCTATTTGGCAGCATCCAAAGGCAGAGGTTAAAAGCAGATTCATTTCCACTTTTACATTATTCTGTGATTAATAATCCTTCTTATAGGTTTACCTTTCATAGAAATGTTCAATCCGATTACTAACATACCAGCTGTTCCGGTATGCCTAATTTCCATGTACTTGTGTTTGTTTGCTCATTTATTTATATTGTATAAATAAGAAATGTACATGGCGCAGTTCAAGCATTAGAACCTATAGCATTCACACAGGAGATTGATATATCAACTACCTTCTGGTATATGAACACAAGTACATGGGAATTAGGTATAACTGAATTGCTGATATGTTAGTGATCGTATTGAACATTTCTATCTAATGCTCATCTAGGATTATTAATCACAGAGAACATAGAATAATGTAAAGTGGAAATGGTTCTGCTGTTAACCTCTGCCTTCCGGCTGTGATTTGATAGCATGCTGCCAAACTGCAACTTTGCCATGACTGAAAAATATTCACAATTGCTTAACTAACTGCTGTCTGAAAGCATTGCGTGTGCCATTTGTCAAGTACTAGAAAACTAAAGCTCCATCTGAACTTACTGAACGTTAACATCAGTAATTTGTAAATGAAAATATTTAACTTTTTTTTCTCCAGATGACCTTTACAGTAGCTGAACATTTTAAGAGAATATATAATAATTATAATTATAATTACAATAATGATTACAGTAGTTTTACAGTATTTCAGGTTGACCACTGTTATTTGTATCGTGCTTCATGATTTTCCATTATATTGTTCAAGACCCACTGTATTTGCAGTTTCCCATTTGTATGTCTGATGCACAGATATGTTTCGGGCCCTCTATGTTTCACCAAGTTTATGTTCAATGTTGATAGGGAATTACATGTTGCATTCTTCAGACTCTGACGAGCTGCTCTGTGATGGAAAAACTTGAAATGTTGAAAAAAGCGTCAACACTCAAAACCAACTCCCTATCTTTGGCAGGGCCAGTTTGCTGCCTAAAATCACTTTTGGTTCACAAGATTTGCTGGTCACATCTTTTGGGATTACTACTCCTGAACATCAAAGCCCCTACTGAAGTAAATGGGGGACTACTTATGTATGTGGAGGTGGCTGAAAACAGAGACTCCTAGTTCTCAGCTTTTATTTTCTGTTTTTTTAAGCCTCCTAAGAGCTGGTGCTGCTAGCTCCAATGCGGTAGGTAGATCTTGATAAAGTGGATACAGTTACACACTGTTGTGAATTATCTATGTGTGACTTCTAACCCTGAGGTGCCACCAGAGACCAGTTCACAGATATTTCCATCAGATTCCCCTCAGCAGACAGCTGTGTAAATTCTGAGTTAGAAAACTGTTGTCAGATTAAAACATTTGGCACTTTTGACTCTAGTCTTAGTGGAATTTGACTAATGATAAATATAGCTGAATGTTCTATATTATTCTCAGTTGTTTTCACTTATTTCAGTTACCAGATTCTGTTAAGACTTGAGACTCGAGAAGACTGGTCTCCCATATAAGGTGTGACTTCGTGCATAGCAAGATTACAACTACAAACAAATATTTGATGCGCTAAAATGACATAGGCCTCAGTCCCAGTCTTTGTCTTCACTCAAATGAATGAAGTAGTTAACCCTTGGGATTCATTCTAACAAATATGTCACATAGAGGGACCTAGCAAATTAGGATAAAATATGTTTATTAAACCTGATATACGTTTGTGACAAGCAAAACCCAGTCACACTGGATTCTTAAAGGTTAACCAAAAGCATATCGGGTCATATGTTTATCTCACAAAAATCACATCTTTGGTATTTTATTTATTTATGTATTTATTTATTTATTTACTTACTTAATTATTAATTTAGGGTTGAGTGCGTTTATGCTGTAATATAAAGGGGGTAACCAGGTAAGCCTGGGACACACTGACCTCTTTGGAGGCACGAAGCTTCTGCAGGGCCTGGTCTCTCTCGACCTCGAGAGCCTCGACTCTCTCCTGGCAGTCTCTCAGCGCCTCTTTAGCCTCGTGGGCCTCACGCTCCGCCTGCTCCTTTCCCTGCAGCCCGACATAAAGAGAGAGGGAGAGAGACAGAGAGAGAGGAAGAGAGAGTAAATGCAAAAAAACTAAAACAAAGACCTCTGAAGGCTCCAAGCAGTGCACAATTTTCATAGGTTACAGACAGACCAGAAGGAGGCCACTTGAGCAGCTAGTACCTCATGAGATGTCAGTGGCATCTAAAACCTTCAAGTTCATCAAACAAGTTCATCCTGGAAAGATCCCAAAATACAAATTTGCAGACAAGCGTGGCTTTTCAAATTGTATTTAGACGGCAGAACTGACCTATTCCCTGTGTGTTTACAAGTGCTCTTAAATAAATATTAAGAAATAACTATGTTATAAAAAGTAACTTATCCATTCATTTTATATTTGTTATGTTTCTGTTTTTAACAAAGGATGTGATGCTATCTTTCGTATTGTTTCTGTTACACCAATCAAATACACTTTTGACCAGACATGACATGTGAACGCAAGTAAACAGCAAGTTACAAATTGAATTTGGCAAGGTCGGGGAACAATAAAACAATATTCATTACAACCACACTTCATTTTATTGAGAACTGATGTTTCTGAGAAATTAATTTGAAAATTGTGTCTTGTTACCGGAGCACAATAGCATTTTAGCCTGGGAGAGTGAGCTTTTGGTGTAGGCCAGGACCACATGTACAGGCTTTGGGGAGGACAGTGTTTACAGTACAGAGCTTGATCCAAATCTCAGCAGGCCCTATTGTGGAGCGCCCTTTCTCAGAAACTCTCCTTTGTGATGACTGAGAGGGTGAGGCCTGCCTAGACAGGCCCAGGAAGAAACAGGGGAGAGACAGGGAAGAGGGAATGGGTGGAGGACGTCACCTATTCAGTTCTGTTATCACCAATAGCCAGCATTATCAGATGAGAAAACATGACAACATCTTGGTATACGGCCAACCATTAATACTCTCACTTTATTCCACTATAAAAGGTTTACAGCAGATAGATCAGCATCATATAATGTTTTCCACATCAAACCCAAAATCAAAGTGACAGTTTTATAAAACTCTAAATCTACCAATCCTAACAAAAGATACACATTTACAGCCATTGTTAAGATTTTTTTCTGACAGTTCAAAACATATTATCAGTTTCAGCGCTTGGCTCAACATCAACCTTATGGCTTGCAACTCTCCAAAAGATAGCACTTTAGTTCTGGGTTTCTCCTTGTATTGTTATCTGATGTGTTGGTTGATGATTCAATGTCCTTAAAAGATTTCTAATGGAAGAGCAAGAATGGGGGGCTGTCATAGCCTTTTGAGCCTATTGAATGTGTTCTTGATTCCTTACATTAAGATTTGACATGAATTTAGTAACTGAAATGGTTGGTATTTCATGATGAAAAGGTTCACAGCAGAAAATCCCACAGACATATACATACAAGTAAGAAATTTTGTAAAATGCATATCTAAACATCTCTTGGTAGGTTTCTCATTATACAATCTAAGGAGAGGACAGCACTGTACCTGTTTATAGAAGTCTTCGTGTGTCCTGGGCAAAGTGCTGCTCAGAGGGGTGCGGGTGACAGTGTTGTGCCCTTGGCTGTGAGTCGGTATGGGCCTTGTGCTGCCTCTCTCCAGCATAGACCTCATCTTCAGCATGTCAAACTCCAGCTGCAGGACCCTGCATACACACACACATCAAGGAAAAGCATAATTAGGAGCAGACGTGGACAAAACGTGATTACAACTTTTCCCTTTCTAACAGTGGCGCAATCCCTTGGGCTACTTTTATCCCTCAGTCTCTGTATAGCAACCTCTTCTGAGCCTCCAGACACCTCTGTTAGTCAAAGCTCCCAGGTTCATTTCATTGAAAGCATTTTTTTGCAGGAGTGAGGGCAGTTACCGCCAGTGGCACTATTCCAAATTTTTAAACACAACATAACAATTTTTAGTGAGGCAATGGTGCACTTTATCGGATTGCTGTTAGTTGTATGCCTGTACTATTTGCCAGGTCAGTGAGTTCTGCTGAACTGAACCCTATCAAGAATGTTTGGACTGGCTTACAGACGCCAGCAGGCAGACATCCAGGCCATACTCACTCAAAAGTGAACCTAGCTCCTGCAACATGTATGACATCTGAGCAGAGAAACATACAGGCCTTAGAAATGTGCTCAGATATACACAGTATGGATCAAGTTTAAAAACATGATTTATAAAAATAATGTTCACGGCTTTTGATCGAATGCTTTTCTTTTGAGACTGTGGTACTTTCTGTTTCAGAGTCTGATCTATGACTTTGATTAAGATATCTCAGGTGAAACTATGAACAGCAAGGTATAAAACTCATCTCAATTAAAATTCCTATATCTTCCTATATACTCCTCAGCTGGGGCTGCCTCAGGGACTTACTTGTCCTGGAGTTCCCCACGGCGCCGACTCTCCTCGAAACGACACAGCTCTGCTGTCGCCTTCTCCTCTTCCAGGGCACTGACTGCCAGAGCCAGTTGCTGTGAGAGAGACACCAAGTCACACAGGGCCAGGGACAATACATATACTCTACTTGGAGTCCATGGAAGTGTGGAAGCTGTTCACAGATTAATGCAGGTTGCACATTTCCAAAAGGAAATAGATGAACCAATTTTGTGAAGTCGAAATTAGTGCAAAACATTAATTTCAAATGTATTCCAGAGACGATAACCTCTTTGAAAGAAGTGGACAAAAAATTTGCTGAAATAGGAAGTTGCTGCCTAATGGAGAACTAATGACAGGAAGGGCTCTTTAAAACAAGAGCAGAAAGGGAGTAACAGGCTTGTTAGCTTAGAGGCCCATAGGCAGGACAACATGAATGACTGAATGGAGAAAATGTCAAGAGAGCATCTTTAATGAAATAGTCTTGGAAAAAAAAATATACAAGGTTACAATTGCTCTCAAAAGGCAGTACACGTTTTGGTGGAGAGAAGTACAGCTAGATTGCATCATGCCAGTGCAAAAACCGTAACGGCATGGACAGATGCCTTTTCTTATCTCAGAAGCTTATTTTAATTAGGCCCTAGGCCCTAACCCCTACCCCCCCTTATTTTATTTTATTTATTTATAATTTATTATTATTATTATTTTTTTTTTTATTTTTTTTTACTTGTTTTAGAGCTCCCAATTCTTAGTTTGTATCCATGTGTACTATGTCCAATTGTTTTATTTTCCTGTTATGGTAAACAAATAAAAAACTATTGTTAAAAAAAAAAAAAAGGCAGTACACCACAGTTGATTTCTCTCTGCTAGTTTTCAAGTTCCACTTGAATTGCAGCTGCACTGGCCTACAGGAACATGCAGTTTTACAGGGCAAAAACAAGTCAAGAATTCCCTTGCCAAAGGTAAAATACCTTATCCATAATCTCAAAAGTGTTTTCAGACATACTGAAACTGACTGGTGTATATTCATTGTGTTTGTCAGTCCATCAGACAGTTGTTGTTTTGTAGATTGTCTCTTTAAAATGGAGAGCATCTCATATCAAGCATTTCACACAGAACCCCCTTAAACAGTCCTGCAAGGTCTCTACGCTCTGCTATTGAAGGTTGGACACTACGGACTAAAGAAAAACTGCTGCACCCTCCCTTTTAAAAGTCTCAGGCATGCGCACACACTGTGTGCTATGCAGAAAAGACAGTTGAAACCTTCTATTAATAAAAAAATAATCTAGATGGGCCAAAATCCTGAGCTGAAAGGGATTGGAACACTGAGAATGTGACAAATCCCGCTACAAGACCTTAATCTGTCCGGTCTCACAGCTGTGTCCCCTTACCTTGTGTTTGAGGTTCAGCAGCTCTGTCCCGGCCTGGCTGGCCTCCAGCTGGCTGTCTCGCGAGCGGAGGTGCTCGGTCTGCTCTTCCAGCCGGCTGTGAGCCTCCCTCAGCTGCCTGACCAGCTCAGCCCTCCGCGCCCCGCTCTCCGCCAGGGCTGTCCGCAGCTCAGGCCCAGGGGGTGAGAGGGGACGAGGAGCCCCCTCAGGGGCCAGACGAGAGAGGGAGTGCCATCTCTTTGGCCCAGGGTTGTCTAAATCATCCACACACCCCTCACTCCCACAGGAACTGCAGTGAGGGGTTAATAGTGAAAAATTAAGCACAGTAAAAGAGGCACATTGAAATCACTAAGCACATGCAGCCTCAGAGCCTATTTATACTGAAGTTGAAGTTGTTTTTTTCAACCACTGTTTGCTTTTCATAAAGTGCTTACTGCTCTGCTTGTCTAATGCAGGGAATGTTTCTGGCTTTTCCTTGAATGTGAATGTACTGCTCAAAGGCTGTTGAATGTCATAAGGATATTTTTTGTGAGATCCCTTTCCATAGTGGCACTGTCTTCCCCAGCTTGAAGTGGAGAAGCATCTCTCAGTCTGTAGTTCAATCTTACAGTCCGGTGGAGTGCTAAAGTGCTTCCACTTCCCTGGCATCCCAACCACAGCATGTGCATCAAAATTGCTTCCACACGCTGCCAGGCTGCCTGGCTACTTTGGTGGACATTAGACACGTCATCCCAGCAACAAAGTTGTAATAAAACACATCACACTATTATAAACCACAAATCTTCGATGATGAACAAAATGTCCTGATGTACAGTAGGCTTGCATAACTCTGATTGTGGAGGTTCAAATGATATTCAGGAGGAAGTTTCAATAATTGACAGCTTAGGAACCAAGGGAAAGTGAGAAATGGATTCAGCCATGTAGATACTTATTTTAACAATAGAGAAGAAGAACCTATCATTTGCAAACATTTTGAAAAACATTTGTGAAGTCAAATCATTCAGCCATGGTGCTGCTGACCTGTAGGTTGAGTACAGCCCTCTGTGGGTAGTCTCCAGATAGTCCAAACCTGGAACAGAGCTGGCTGACCAGTGTGAGGCCTGACAGAAACAAAATCACGAAGACAGGGTGTTTGTGAGTCTTACATACTATTTCATGGTGTCTGAGAGATTCAGTTTCCGCCGAGACACACATGCAATAAATACAGACAACACCAGTGCCACCATCTGATATAGTCTAGAGGACTACCGTAAGCACGATTTGCAGAGAGAGTGAGAGACGAGGAGAGAGAGAAGAAAAAAATTGAAACCAGTTGGGTTACACATGAAACACATGAGACAGAATAACAACATGATTGCTCCTGCCTCATCTTCACTCACCTGAGCCTTCATGGGAGACCTCCGCCTCTCAGGAGACTCTAGCAGGCTTAGGGAAAGTGGGCTAGAGGATCGCAGAGAGGGCCTGGTCCTTGGAGACTCTGACTTCCTGTGTCCTGGTGGGGTTCTGGACAGTTCTGAGCTCAGGGACCCCCAGCCATTGTTGCTGTAATCCCACAAGTACCAACCCCCATCATGGTTCCTTCTGAACTGGGACATGACTCTACTGGTGCTGGAGTGGGTCACTTGACAGCCGATGGAAAGGTTTTGCGTGGCTCAGAGGAATTGTCTCTGGCTAGAGAGGACGATCAATTTACAGGGACAGTTTCCAGCAGATCTCTGAGACAGGATAATTCTAGTATTCTCACGATGTCAGCAAACATTCACACGCCCTACAACAGAATACAAAACTATTAAGAGTTGCATCAAACTATTATTCTAGAACTTGCTTAGATCCTTTACTGGGTGTGTTCCTGCTGGGGGATCCAAATCTAATTTCATGGTACACCAGAGAACATAAATGTGTTGTGGGTTATTTTTTATTTAAAGAAAGCAGATATTATTATTTTTTTGTTTTGGGGAGGGGCATTTTTTTGGCAACAAAAGTACGAATCTAAATTATTTTGCCACTTATTCTTATACATAAAGATGCTTTCCATCATCTTTAATGCATACTGGGAATACAAGATGTTTGAATCTTCCCATAGACATCCACTGTCTCCAAAGTCAATTGTGGCAGGAAACTAAAATACTACTTTTAGTGGTGATTCAACAATTTTACTGGTGGAGTCACATCAAGTCAATATACATTTATGCCAACCTTTTTCCTTTTTGTTTAGATTTAACAGATTTGTTTGGAGTAAAAATTTTTGACGAGTCTTTTTCACTGAATAAAAAATAAATACTATAGAATGCATAACTGGAAATGCAAATACATAATTCATCAATTAACACTCTCTCACCTTTCTATATATGAAAACCTTTCAACATCTGTCTGCTGGTATCACTCAGATCTTACCACAAACAAGATACTTTTCAGAAATCCTGTAAAAGATACAGTTTTTCTGCTTGTATTCCTAGTGTTATCGATAGGGGGCATAAGAACTCAAATCAATTGGGATTTAGGAATCTGCAAGAGGTTAGAAATAGAAGACATCAAAACAGAGGTAATCAGTACGTGCTCAAGGTGAAAAGGCACCATGCCAACCAGCGTAATTCTAAGGGGTGAGGGAATATCTTTGTATACTGGAAATTATAATAGTAGGTAAATCAATTGATAGAGCTATTGGAGTATGAAAACACACAAATATGTGTTCTTTCACATTCTGAAGGAAATTCAAGCTCTGTGACAAAAAACTTGCCAGACAGCACACGCCTCAATTATGCAGTTGTCCTCAATATGGAAACAGAGGTCTTTATAAGACACAATCTGGTCTGTCTGCTTTTTATCCTTCTTCTTCCTAGAAAACCAAACCATTAGGCCTTTTGTACAGACCTTTGGGATCATCAGTATAACCTGGAAGCGCACAAATGCCATGTCTGACAATATCCCCTAAGCCACAGCAGTACAGTATACCTTGTAAAACAAAGGATCCCTTGGGTTTGGGGTGAGTAACATTTCTGCTTATAATACGAATGCATGCATCTGACCATAAATGAAACCTTAACCATACACAGGGTACAAATGTCAAGGCAAGCCACACCACTGCTTGGTATAACTGCAAAACAAAACACAGATAGCTCCATGGCCAAAATGTATCCCTTACCTTTACACAGTCCCCCTGCGGCAATGACTACTATAAAGCCCTCTGGACTGCTCAGGATTTCTCTGATTCTCATTGGTGGTTGTTATTGTGGAGCTGAGGACTGTGACCATAGTAACCAGGGTACACAGAGTGGCTTATCTCAAATCCACTACAGACCTGGCAGTTGAACACAGTGAGTGCAACAGAAGGGCAGGACAGACCAGGCAGAATTCCTCACATGGCTAGAGCCATAGACTTATTAACCCTTTCCGCTATACACAAGGTGCGATCACATTAGCATTGAATGATGTGAGAAACATATCTCACTTACGGCAGGATCACGGGAACCTAAAGTCACATACACTTTGGCATTTGTCTTCACAGACTGTTCTGAAGAAATGTTTAACACACTTCTTCCTTCTGCTGTTTGATATGATTAAGTTTCAATTACATTTGATGAGTGCTGACATCAGACCGTCTTACTATAGTAAGACATTGATCTTTATACTATATTTCAATTTGCTCTAACTAAGGAACCAAAGCTGTTCACAGCAGCCTTTATCCTGGAAATTGTCTAGATGTATTTAAAGTGTGAATTATGTAGGTTTCATAGCTGCACTGTAGAGATTATTACATTTGTGTTTCCATATCCCAAATCACTTTTCAAAATACTGTAATTTGCAATGCAATGCTAAAACTATTTCATGGGATTGCCTCCAAATCCACAATCAAGATGTGTTTCTGTTGAGCCACATATACAAAAATATGTTTGGCCTGTATTGTCTCAGAGAGTAAGATCCAACACAGAAATGTCTGGAATATCACTTATGTAGACAGTCAGGAACGGGTGACAGAGCAGTGATACTCTGGAAAATACAAGTCAGAGCAGAACATCCATCTGTATTAGGCCTAAGAGCTCATGAGAACATTACAAAAAAGGAAAGAACACCACACCTTTAGGTTATAAAACCATTTATTTGGCATTAAACTAGTGTGCCAAGTGCACTGGATATTGTCAATGACATTTCATCTGAACAATATTCCCAGTGGGTGGAAAATATATTTGTTTCTGTTTAAGACATACTGAACCAGTAACTTCTCATTGTGCTTAAAAATGTATGTGTTGATCCTGTCTGTGTCCAGATAGATAGTCATGTTATCTTCAATGATAGCTATTTCTTCTGACCAGCGCTGTCTTTGTGCACCAGTGGGAGTTTGGGAATCTCTTAAAAGCCTCTGGCATTCCATAAATTGGAACAAGATGGAGAATTGGGCAAAGGAGTCCAGCAGAAGGATCTCAATCAATCTCAAAGGCAGTTAATGGAAGTTCAGACCTTTTTCCAAAGTTAATAAATACAAATTACTGAAGCAAAATATCCACATTAGGAGGAACGAAATTAAGTCTACTGGGGAAAAAGGGCCTCAAACATATCTGACAAAGAGTTTCCCTCTACATACACAAAGTCCTCCCCATCACAGACAACTACAGTTTCAAATTACAATCGATCAATACGATTGGACGTATAAATACAACTTTTTCATTTCAAAGAAACATCTCTCCACAAGATTTAGTGACCACAGATACAGATGTCTAAAAGTCTAAAACAAAAGGCAATTAGCTGAAACTCTCAAAGTGTTCAATTTTGCCAGGTAGGCAACACAAGCGGTCATGTGTGTACTCTATGTTAATGCCAAAATGTCAGTTTGTCTTGTGGCATGATTTTAAATGTTTGTTTTTGTTGGAAGCAGAGGGTGGATGGGGGATTGTGGGTGTATTAAAATATGTATATATGTGATTAAACAACCAATTTTCTTGTAAATACTTTCACAACTCAGGCACGGTGGATATGAAGTACTGTTTCCGTGACAAACTCAAACACCACAGACGTCGGTAGTATCCGTGGAGACATTGTTTTCTAATTAGTCACCTATTACATTGGTTTTGTAATTATTATTTAAGTAGGAGGATAACTGCGTCTAATTCATTAGACTAATCCACTCCTAGTACATGTTGCCATTCTATGTCATAGGCCTACTCCAGAAATTATTAGATGTCTGATAATAATACTACTACTACTACTACTACTACTACTACTAATAATAATAATAATAATAATAATAATAATAATAATGTATTATAAAGTTCCCCCGTAATTAAATACAAATAATATTGTATTATTTGTATTTAATTACGTGGGAACGTTATAGTAAAGTGATGGATTTTGCGTTTCAAAAACAACAACAACAAAAAAAACATACATATGTCCCTTTTTTCTAGAAAAGTGTAAGCGGTTACTTTATGTAAATCGGGGGTGAGGGGGGGTCTAAAATGATTCATCCGTGTGTTGAACAAAAACATCTGCTGACTGACTTGTCGCCAACAAAACGCACCTGTGAACAGCAGCAGCCTCGCCTCGCCGGCGCGTCATCAGGCCTCGGGCTGCTCCGTCGCTCCAAGGTAATTCATCACTGGTTTCACTGGTGTCCACGCTGGAATGAGGTGGAAATGGTCTTTGAAAGAAATGTTTCATTGAAATATGCACGGCTGCCGTTTCCGATATTTCCGTAATTATGTAATGCAATCCCAGTTCACTGTTCACGCAAAACCCTGTAGCTGTGGGCTGCGCTGCGGACAGCGGTGTCTTCCGTCACTTCCCTGCCTGGTGCGTCTCCTGTCCACACAGGCGTTATCCCTGCACTCTCACACTGCCTCACTGCCACACTGTCATACTGCCACACTGTCATACTGCCACACTGTCATACTGCCATACTGCCACACTGTCATACTGCCACACTGCCATACTGCCACACTGCCACACTGTCATACTGCCACACTGTCACACTGCCATACTGCCACACTGCCACACTCTCACACTGCCTCACTGCCACACTGTCATACTGCCACACTGTCATACTGCCACACTGTCATACTGCCATACTGCCACACTGTCATACTGCCACACTGCCACACTGCCATACTGCCACACTGCCACACTGTCATACTGCCACACTGTCACACTGCCATACTGCCACACTGCCACACTCTCACACTGCCTCACTGCCACACTGCCATACTGTCATACTGCCACACTGCCACACTGTCATACTGCCATACTGCCACACTGCCACACTGCCATACTACCACACTGCCATACTGTCATACTGCCACACTGCCACACTGTCATACTGCCACACTGTCACACTGCCATACTGCCACACTGCCACACTGTCACACTGCCATAATGCCACACTGCCATACTGTCATACTGCCACACTGCCACACTGCCATACTGCCACACTGTCATACTGTCATACTGCCACACTGTCACACTGCCATACTGCCACACTGCCATACTGTCATACTGCCACACTGCCACACTGCCACACTGCCATACTGCCACACTGCCACACTGCCACACTTTCATACTGCCACTGTAACTGACACATTGAAAAAAACAATCATTCATTCAAAAGGACACCCACTTTCTGGCCCGCCACACTTTAACTCCCATTATTATTATTATTATTATTATTATTATTATTATTATTATTATTACATGCATACATAAGCTACATAATAATGCTGAATAAAATATATTATCAGTTCTTAGGTCAGGATATGCATTTGCAGACATTACATGTATCTTATAGCCTAGAACGGTACTAGTAACTTTACAGCTTTTCATTTTTGGTTGTGAAAGAAATAGTGAATTAGTGCCCTGATTAAATTGACATTTACACCTGCTTTTCATCAATGGACACATTTCTCTAAACTGCAAGGGGGTGGGGGGCAGTCCATTATTAAAAAGTTTGCAAAGCTAACTGCAAGAAATATTGCCATAAGCTGTTAGAGGTACTTGGATCTTCTAGACCAAGTTAGAGATTTGGTTTTCTGAACCTCCAACCAGCTCCCTGGTGCTGTAATGTATGTGTTCAAATGCACATGTTGCATGCACTAAAGGGGTAAAATGAACAATAGATGGCACACTTTGAGTCCTGCCATCTTCCTGAGGTCTAGTGACTGTTCTGTACCCCCACCCATGCTGCCGCTTGGCATCCCCACTGCTTTGGTTTATTCTGCTATTGAAGGCTTCAGTTTTTCATCTATTAATGAATTGAGTCCAGTGATGTTGAGGAGCCCTATTCTCAAGGGGGTTCAATGTCCATGTCCTCATGCTTATGTGATTCTGTAATTGTATACACACAACACAGCAGCTTTGATTAAGGATCGGTAATCAAACTGGCAATTCACCTGTCTTTATTGGACATGCACAGTTTGTGGTTCTGCCAGTGTTAGTGTGAATCGTCTTGTTTCTGGGTCGAATGGTACTAATGTTGTCAGTTTGTTTTATTCCATAGTAACAGTGAGACGCAATCCGTGCGTTTTCTTCCTTTCTGTTAGTTTTAAGCGGCTTCTTGGTTCTGAGCTGGGAATCAAATGTCGCTTATCCCACATGAAAGCCCTGGGATTTCCTCTGCGGCTGACAGCAACGCCGGGCGGATCAGAGGCGAGGGGCGCCGCTGCGGATTTACTCCACAAGAGGACGATGTTGAGGGAGCATTGTACGCTGTCAGCCAAAAGCCTTTTTTTCCTCAGAAGTGAGTTTTAAAACAGGAATGTAAATCCGCTGGGGATTAAAGCGGACTTGTACTCATCACGACACATGTTAGTAACTACAGCCAGGTCTGGCAAAGGGTATCAGATGCGGTGCAGCACGTCCCCGGCGCCGGGCTCTAGTAATATACGCATCGCTGTTTCACCTTTGGGATCCAAAACGCTTTTTAAAAGGGATACAATTCTGCCTATTTCTAAGACCTGACAAGCTTTATTGGCAAGCGAAAGCAACAGCGCATTGCTTTTAAAACAAAACACAAAAACAACATCTGTGTCTTCAGCGCATTTGTGGATTGGGTTTATACACAACCATCACGGATCCCAAAGAAAGAGAGACCAAAAGTTATGGATAGGTTTTGTGCAAAATTCACCCCTTTTATAGTAATTTGTTGCGTGGTTCTTTGGGATTCCAGGGTGAGTGCCTTTAAAAGTGCTGCTGACCCAGACCGTAAGGGGTAAGTGAACCATCTCCGTTGAATACTGCATTTGCCAATGGTCCATAAGGCACTATTTAACATTCAGACACACTGGTTCGAGGGGTTCTGTGGGACTTTATGTGTTGGACTTCAGTCAAGCTGCTGTTGTTTAATACAGCGCTTAGAGAGAATAAAGCGGGACTGGGCTAGTGGAGGCTGGTGTGCTGCTCTCCAGTGGATAATGTTCCTTCAGGGTTTGTGACTGGGGTTGTGTGGGTCCCAGTTTGGGGAGTGATCAGATTTCCAGTCTGTAGTGAATAGTGTTGGAAAGTTAATTTTATTCGCGGTTGTTGTCAAATGCCAACGATGCACGGATATGTAGTCGTCAATAGGTCTGATATATTGTATCAACTGCCCGATCCTATTGTTTTTGTCCCAGAGTCAATTATAAACGGATACAAGTAGCACACATTGTTTTCAGCAAAGTGTCGATTGAAACTCTTATATACACTGTGTTATGAAAAGTATTGGTCCGGGCTGCCTTCTGTGAATGGGTTGTACCAGAGGTAATTAGCTTTGTATGTACAGTAATCCATACAAATAAAACTAAATACAAGTAACTTTCCGCCAGCCCTTGGCAGTGTAGCAAGTGGATCATAGCTGATGGTGTTTTAATTGTAGATGGACAGGGACAAGTCTCCACAGAACTGTGTTGTTTGTAAATCTGAAGTTCACTCTGGGGAAATGGTAAATGTGAGACAAGCAAGAACGCAGTCTCCACCAGGTGAATCTGGCAGGTTGAAAATGATGATAGGGAACAAAGATGTGAAAATATATGTAGTAAAGAAAAGCTCATTGCTAGTCTTACAGCCATCACTCAGGAAATCCCAAAACCACAAAGGTGCATCAACAACATGTAGGTAAATGCATAAGGATTTTATGACAGGGCGATATCCCACCAGCCAACCAGTACACCTGTAAATGTATAGAGACAGCTGCAGCGGTGCCAATTCTCAGCCCAAAGAAGGGTTCAGAGCAGGCTATATGCATGCTGTGGAGTGTGAGTCCTGCTGCACCATTTGCTGCTCACTGGGGGAGTGAGTACGTCATCAGCTACAAAACTGCTTTGATTCATTGTCTGTCCAGAGTGCAGACCTCAGGGCCCATAGAGCACATCTGGAGTGAACTGGAACGGGCATACAATAAGGCTGCAGGGACTGAATAGTCTTGCAGCCTGAATTATTGTGCTACTGAGGCAGTGACAGTGTTGGTCTTGTAAGGAGGAGGTGGAAACTAGTCATGAATGTCAAGGGTGGTCCTCTACAATATTAGCTACATTATAAACATCTGTCTTATTTACATTTGTCTGTTGTTTCCAATTCCATAATATTATTAAAAGAATGTATAGGTCCTAGGGGCACTTGGGTTAGTCCATAACAGTCATCTCTTCACTTGTCTTCACTTTAGAAATTTTTACTGTCTTTGTGATGGAGAAATGTTTTTGGCTGCCTTCTAAAGCAGGTGCAGGATTCAGTATACAATATTAGCGAAGGGTGAAATATTTACGAGTTCAAAAACATCAACAGCAACGATCTTGCTTCAGCAGGCTTTTACATGCAACAAGGAAAGCGTGTACTCATGCCAGTTACTGTGTAAAATAGATTTTCCTGTGTCAAGCATTACTCATGTGGCCACCAGCACAATGTTTGTGCCAGAAACATGGATTCAAGTAATATAAAATATTTTATTGAGAAAAATAGCAATATGGCCTCCTATACTTACTGCTTGTTGTACTTTTTTTGGCTGTCAAGAAATTTATCTTGGAAACCACTAATCTAAATCAAACATATTCCCCACTGAGAAACTATTAAATGGTCTGCCTGAGGTGACAGTAAAACTGTTCGGTCTGTGTAGTGTTACAACCTTTTTTCATGATATACTCTGATATATAAAGTAAAAGATGAATCAGTGAATGATGTCTCATTACATCACTCTCACTCTCCACATGAGTAACTCAAAACTCACACAGTAACAAGTCTGTTTTTTTGTTGTTGTTTTTTGTACTGTTTGTCACTTGAAGAGAAGAATGCCCAGAAAACAAGATTGTGACCATGGAGTATCCTTGTACAAAAGCTGGGGGGGAGAAAAGCACCTGTCTCAGGTAAGAGTCATTCATCGCCAACCTGGTGGTAGGGATGTGGACCTGGTGCTAGCTTTTAATTCTTGCTGAGCTCTTCATTACATAAGTGAACACTTGATGGAATTAAAATGTTCTATGTCTTCAGTGTCCATGTTAATCAGTGAGCAGTTAGCACTTAAAAATGGAATTAAAGCTGCTGGCGACTGTATCACCCACAGTGGGCAGCGACAGGCACTGCTGCCTCGTGATAATGTTCAAAGTTCTCCCAGCAGAGAAATTAATCACAAACTCTACAAGGGAAAGTGTACAAAAGGGAGTTTTGAGGAGGTGCTGGATGGTGGTCAAATGTGGTGCAGCTCTCATATTCTCTGGTAAGTGCTTCCACTATTCGGAGGAAAATTAGCAGATATAGAAGGTAGTAGAGTGAGGGGCATGACCCCTAAGTGACCAGAAGAAAAATGGGAAGGATTACACGGAGATAAGGTGTTGAAGATAGGAGGGGGGCAAGTGATGGAGAAAGGGACTAGCAAAGAGAAAATATTTTCTGCTGTTTGCTGTATTTTTTGAAATCATTACGAAACTCCTTAATTGTAATATATATATATATATATATATATATATATATATATATATATATATATATATATATATATATAGGCTAAACACTCAGTTTCCTTTGGCTCCCTCTTGCGACCAGAGCATGTACATTCAGTCAGTACTTGCTGTCTGATCAGGATTAAGCCTGGACCAAATCCAGCACTGGCCCACAACTGGTTTATTACAATGTCTAACCTGGTTAGAATTAGTACAATGTGAAAGGTTAAATATACAGGACAGATCCTGGGTAGAAATATTTATACAATAAATGTCAAGTTACTACGAATACATAATTAAAAAGCTTTCCAGAGAGAATGAAAGGAGAAAAAAGTTTTAAGGGAAAAGTATTTTGGGAAAGCATGGCCAAAAATGAAATGAGTGCCTTTATGCTGACTGATTCTCTTTGCAAAACGTCTGTCTATTGAAATTGTTTTAACAAGTAATTTGCAACACATATTTTTGTAGTGTAACTGTAGTACTTTATTATTATTTATTTTATTTTGTATTGATAATAATAATGTATAAATAAAACACAATTAATTTGTTTTATGATCATTGCATTGCTACACATTACCATCTCAGTCATACAATCATCCCAATATTCTTCAAGTACGAACCCAATATGTTTCAGATATTCAAGAAACCTAAGTGTTCATAAGTAGATAAGTGTATCAGAAAGAAAGCTGTACTCATAATAGTGAAGAGGGCTGTGTGTTACGTAGGCCGCACATGTGTAGCAAGGTTGTAAAGAAAAGAGTGCAGTAGATAGTGAGAACACGAGCTGCACAGTTAGTAACCAAACTACATTTATAATTTTAGTAATATGAATAGACACTTTTAGCCATAGAAAATCACTTCCCAATACCATTTCTAAGTTTGGTTTCATAGGTCACAATGAATAACTGAATGCTTGCTTCTGTTGAATTGTCTTTTTGTGGCAGTTAATCAAGGGTATACATGTGTAAATCAAGAGTATGCAATTTGGAGACCACTGTATATGTATATGTATGTGTTTGCGTGTGTGTATATATCATAATCAGCCTTTTTCAATCCACTGCTGGGTTAGGCCTCCTCAAGATATTTCCACTTCACACCAGCAAAGCTTCTGATTTCTTGTTCCCAATTTATGTTGTTCAGATTGATTGATTCCTTTTTCTTCCAAGTCCAGAGTCTTGAACACTTCTTTGAGTGTTGTTGTCGAGTGTTGTTTTGGAGCGATTCTGTCTCTGTCTTGTTGATGGGGGATTGTTGTCGAACTAATAAGGTTTGTGTTGATTTCTAGAGCACTGATGACTGAACTGGTATAGATAGAATCAAATGCTTTTTCATAGTCCGATGAAGCCCAGGCACAGGGGAAGCTCGCATTCTCTTCTTCTTTCTAATACTTCTCGGACATCTTGAATATGATGTATCGTGTTATAACCTCTTCTGAATCCTGCTTGTTTGCGTGGCTGGGCGAAGTCCAAGATTTACTTTCTAAAAACATATATACAGAGAGAGACTCACACACTAGCATACATTACTGGAAGTTGACCATACAGTTATTACAGTACATTTTACCAAAACACAACTAATTGCTCAACGCACAGTTTCTTCTACCGTTGGTTGGTGAGGAAGAAATTACATTGCGGCTATTTTTAAGTAGCAGGAAATCGACTGTGGTTTTTTAACCAAAATGATAAACAGTTTCTGGCTAGGGCTCTAACCGTTGGGGGTTATCCTATGACAGAAAATAGTTTTTTATGTACAAATGCCAAACTGACCATATGCCTCTTGGAGTTTACTGTGTTTTTATTCTGTTTTGATGTGCGACGCCAATGCCTGACATCCAGAAAAACGAGGGAAGAAAATGGACATTGTTTACCAGTCTTCTGGTTTTATTGAGTAAGTAGTTTCAGCTGTGTTCAGAGTCATCTGCAGTGTTTTTGCTTTGTGGAAATGAAAAGAAACCTCTTTGGAGGATTGTAATAAGTTGGCTATGTGTTTTTTTGTGTTTGTTTTTTAAGCCAAATGAGAACTGTTTAAAAACAACTTGCTGACTTGTTGTTGGAGTTACAAGACACAGTTGTTGCAATAGAAGGAACTATTTCTTGGTTTCTGGAGCCTAGCTGGTATTGACACATCTATTTCTTCTCAATTATAGGGACGCATTGTTTTATTTTTTGGGATAAAGGACTTGGGTTAAAGGGTGTAAGCTGGTCCTAAACTGCGAGAGCAGTGGATCCTAGCCCTGGAGTCCCCCCATAAACAATTGGGGTTACAAATTCAGGGTGATTTTATTTTGAAATGCCTTCAATTGATAGTATAAAAACAGCATTAATGTGCCTTGTAATGCAATATTTATGAGGAAAAACATGTCACTCATGTCGGGGTGAGAGGACAATCTGCCAATATTTAAAGGGGATCACGATGACTAAAAGGTTTGGAAGCCCTGATCTATAACCCATCACATCAACACAGTCTTTTACAGCACAGTACTGTATACTAATAAACACAACTTGAAATCCAGCCATCCCCGGCGGCTGCCTACATCACACTCAATGGTTTTGTGTTCCTTCGTAACGAGGAAATAGTAGGAACAGTGGGATTCTCTCACCCTTTCTTCTCAGGTGGAACAAAGGAAAGGAAATATTTAAATGTATGAGCTATTTTTGAGCCAATAACCCCTTTTCCAACTGCTTCCTAGGTCCTGCAATCTTGCCCCATTATGACTACCTCATCTTCCATTCCAGCAGGAAAACTCATTAGGTCATACTGTGTCCCATCCCTCAGCCCGTAGCACTAAAACACATGGCTTCCAAGTCTGTCACTGCTAATAAGAAGACCACACAGACTCTGTCTCAGTCCCTCAGCATTGATCATTTGACCACACTGCTTCGAGCTCCCTCTGCTTTGCTGTAAATATGTGCTTCGGGGGTCACTCCACCCAGCATGATGTAGCATATCTTAGCAAGTTTCTTATGTGGTCCCCCTGAGGCACTTTGTACTGTGTAGACTCACAGCTGTTAAACAATCCTCATCCCTATTAGGCACCCTAATAAAACCAATCTTCCAATTATTGCGATTCTAATGTCTGTTTATTTTGTTTGGGCCATTTATTGGTGTTACTGATACAGAAATGTTGCTCCAAAAAGAGAAGAAAAAGGCTGCGAAAATATGACCCAGAGCGCTTGTTTCCAAGCCTCGACAGACGGTGTGCGTTGTTTATGCATTGCAGCTGTCCGTGGTGAGCCGGCGGGGGGGGCTTGAGGAAGCTCCCCAATGTTGTTAATGGGAAACAGGGTTGTTCTGGAGGAGCCGAGACAGAGCTGTGTATGGAGTGCGTTGGGAGCCCCCTTTCTCTGTTTTTGAATTTGGCTTCTCTGGAAAAAACAGCCCCGCAACCCACCCCCTATGTCGGCAGTTCCTGGCACAGAGCAAGGCTGTAAACTGGGTAGTGACATGCACCAAATAAAGAGTGGAAGGGAGTTAAGGAGTGAAGTGGGTTTACAAGCTGCGGTTTACAAATGCTGGGTTTCTCCTCGGCCTTGTTTTCACCAGCTTTTCACTAGGACTCTGACTGGGCGCTCGCAGTGAACTCTTAAGACAGAGGGAGCTGGTTGAAATGATGATTTGGTTGAGTAGGTTATTCTGAGTAGGAATGGAAACATCTGTTCTGTATATTTAGATGTCGACCTTTATATGTTAATCTTGATTCACAGTTTGTTACGGCCATCTGCACAGGTAAAACTGGAACAATAGCTTAAAGTTCAAGTTCCTTAATTTTATTCTCTAGTTTGTATTATATGCCAATAGCACGTGTAATACAAGTAGTTTGTCCTTCAAGCTACCCTCTGTGTTGTCTGGCAGACAGATTGAAGGCTGGCTGGCTGGCTGCTGCGATTCAGACTTTCTTGAAATTCTGGCCCCGACAGCAGCTCTGTGGATACATAAGGCTGAGGAACCTGTGAGGAATGCTCTCCTCTAGCCAGGTTTAGGAATTAAAAATAAAGGAGGTAACGAGAGACAAGATGCAGCATATTACAAAACATGCAGGTTTCATACCAAAAATGGGATTTTAAATATCTGAACCAAAAATGTGTTATTTTTTGCCCATATTCAGAAAACTTTTAGCATCATACTAAGCCACCACTGTTTTTTCCTGCTGAGAGAGAAGTATTTCCGTGCTGGTTATAAATATAACAAATATAATAATAACCAACCCATCTGACACCAGCATTTGCATTCAATGCCTCAGGATTTTTTTTGTTACCAGCACATAACAAGGGCAAATGGTGACTGAACTCTCTTCCTGCCCTTAGCAGCTCCAGTGCCCTTATTGACTCCTTTTTAATTCCGCCCTTTAGCTTACTAGGGTATTTGGTGTTTTGAGGGAAGAAAGCAAAAACGATATAAAAATAGTCTCATGTATGCATTAAATATTTCCACTGGAATACAAGTGGAGGCTAAAAACATATAAAACATATAAACATATAAGTACAGGAAGCCAGAAAATAATAATGGGAAACAATACTTTGATTTAGTTTTGTGGATTGCTGGTTATCTGGCCCATATGTATCTGATTCTGTTTTGTTATATAGTATCTGTCTGGGGTGCAGTTAGGCTGGATTGTTTGAGAAAAGAACGGAGCACTAACAGAGATTCATCTGGCTTGTGGGCTTCAGTCTGTTCCAGGAGAATTTAGTACACCCAGGCAAGGCTAGCCAAAGCTGAAAAATGCTGACTAGCTCTATACTGTTCAGTTTATGTTACTCATAACACACACCACTGTGTGTTTTGAAGTGTAAATGGTACTGATGAGATTTGGACTATGTTTTGGAAGGAAAATGAATCTGAACTTCGTGCACCGTACCGCACATTGTAAAAAAATGTTTTCAATTTGATGGCCTCAGTTGGAACTCTAACAGTGATCTGCTACATAGCTTGTTTGTAAAATGTAATAATTGATATCTGCAATTCAGATTTGGACCCAAGAATGCATAAACTGTAGTGTTGTTTTTGCAGAGCCTTATTCAAACTTGGAAGCACTGTTTACATTTCTTCCTCTTTACTGTGGAATAGTTAGGGATGAGCCAGACTGCACTTCATACGTCTCTTGTAGACTGCAGTTGAGCTACTGGTGGAGCTAGATCCTGTTAGTTTTCTTTGGATTGCATAATGTTTAAAGTCCTGAATAAGCAAACTGGAAGTAATGAATATTTTGTGTAGATTTTCAGATTTCCCAAAACTTCCAAATTTGAATGGTTTCCTAGAAATGCCCCCTACTTCATTCCAGATTTGTTGCTCCTGTTGTTTGCAGTTATGTTCTTTGAAGTGGTGTTGTCATCAGTAAATGAGAAATCAGATTTAGTTCACGATGATCAACAGCATGTCTTTCAAAACTGGGACTGACTTTCATTGACGCAACAAAGAATATATTAGCTGAACATTGGTTTATGGTGAAGAAAGGAGACATGGTGTTTATTATACGCATACGGTTGCCTGTATAAGCTAAGTATATTACCCCAGGTCTCAAGCCAGGCCTTGCTCCCTTTGTTTACTATACTTCAGGACAGTTTTAAGTGCTTTTCCTTTCGAGCTGCTACTTCATTTTTCGTCTGGATTGGTGTTCTTTGAAAGTGATCTCTCTTAGAGAAATAACATACATTGCCCTGATATCTTCCCAGGGGATCTCTGTGTTGGAAGTCATATAACAATGTAAATAAACATGAGGTGCCAAGGTTTGCTTGTAACTCAGATAATGTCTCCACTTGGACACAAAAGAAAACTGACACAGCTACTAAATGCTTTGCATTCAACATGCAGTTAACTCCTGAGTTGCCAGTTTGCTTATTTTTTGATAGTTAACAGGATTAATTAAGAGGTCTGTGAAGTGGGATTTGCACTTTTTTAAGTTCTGCTAATGTGTGCACACTTTCCACAACTGAAGATAGATGATGTTGTCCTTTTTTTTATTGCCATAGATAACAGAAAGAATCAATGGCAGGTAGAATATTTATTTTCTAAACAGGAACTGGGGGAAAAAATATTGTTAACATCTAGCCTCTTCTAGATTTATAAGGTTTGTTGTTAAATTATAGATTTGGATGACGTCATCCTTTTCTACCTCAGATGAAAATCTAACAACAATTCCACTTAATCTGGTCCAGACATAGAGATCAGTATCTAGTCTTTTAAACCCTCAAGTAGACAGAAGTTCAATCAGTCAATTGATATTTTCCCCGATGCCACACCCCACACCTGTCTCCTTTCTAGCATGGCTTGCAGGTTTACATTTTTTATAAAGATACACAGATGAAATGGGTACAAACAGCATAATGAATATATCTTGGTGGGATTAACATTCCTGAATAAAAAACAGAATTCATTTTATACAGAAAGTTCAAATTTTGTATCTGTTGAAGCCATTTTCAACTAAACTGGACCCATTTTTAATTTCAAAATTGGCCTGTCATTTATTCCATCCTCCCAGTAGCCCCTATTAATCTTTATTGGGGGGGTTAGTGAAGGTATCAATTGTGTGTTTCATTTTAAGGTTGTGTACACATAGACATTCACCCATGTATCAGTGGGAAGATATCGTCTGTCCCTTGACTGTGAGTGCTGGAGGTCATTGACCTTCTCTGCGGTCTACTTCCCCTGGCTCTTACTGCACAGCCGAGTTCACAAAACAAGGGTCACTAGAGAGAAAGTGAAAGGGGGAGAGAGACAGAGAGAGAGGGAGCGAAAGAGAGTGACAGAGAGAGAAGGCACCAGATAGAATTTTAACCAAAATAGAGTTAAACCAAAATCTGCAACTGACTTTTTTCTACAGACCAACATCAGACTATTACAATCTCTTATTGTGGGCTGATGACTCCACACTGGCCTGGTCTGCTGCCTTCTATTTATCCAGGATATTTGCACAGTAGTGTAATTTCAGCCTTAATTTCTCATAAAGGTTTGCCTTTCTTTGATACCTAACTGAATGTTTATTTTAACCTTGTTAAGACTTCGTGTTTAGCGTGCTTGGAGTCAAGACAGAAATCACAACATCTAATACAATGCATACTTTCATATCCCCGGTCAGTTGTGAAATAAATAGGGCAAAACTAGATTTCTAGAGAGATTTTGATTGGTCTTCTTCAGTGTGGTTTGTGTGGATTTTGGGTACTGATTAGGGGACATGAACTATAGCAAAATTAGGCACAAATCCATTGAATTTGAACCACCATTTTAAGCAATTCTTTCTAGTGTTTTTAACTTTCCAGGATAAGAGACCTATTACCGGCAAGTTACATTCACATTTGCAGCACCAAGTGGGAATACACCTGTTTTATGAATCTGTTTTAGAACCTCACAGATTCTTTGCATTTGTTTCCATAAAGCACCTTTATACTTCCAAGATCTCCTGTTGGTGTTGGGTTTGTACACCATTAAAGGTTCAATGAGATTTTAATTAAAGACATTGTTAATGTATTCCTTTTCTGCAATGTACATATTAATCATGCTTGGGTGATTAAAGTAAAGCTAAACTTACATAGGTCCCCAGGGAGTAGCTTGTGCATATGTACCATAGATATTGTGAGATGAGTCATAAGACTGGAGAGTCTCTGGTTTGTGTCTTGGTCTAGACAAAAATGTTGGTCTTGGCCGAGTATCCATGGACTTTTAGCAGGTTGGGATGGCAGAACTGCTGGGTGTTGGTTCACAACTCCAGGCCACAATGAACCATAGAGATTAGGTTTCCACAGATGTATGATGTGGTCCTTCTGAGCTCAATATGAGTTCAGTAGAGGTTCTGGATGGTGGGTGACATCCATCAATCCAAATTTTTCATAGTTGATTTTTCTGATGCTGGTGATTCAACACTAGAGAGAAAATAGAGCTGTCTTGACTGAATTATACTTAAACATATATATTCAGAGTTCTTCCATTTTATGTTTCATAAAGAGCACAAAATGGATCGTGAGCTTCTCTCATATAGGGTCTTTGCTCCTTTAATCACAATGAATAGGTTAAATATTAGACAACTACTCCAAAAGAAAGTGCACCTCAGTAGGATAATTCATTGCTTTGCACAGTGCGGAGCAGTGGCTGTGCAAGAGATGCTGGTCAGCCTTTCCCGATTATCCACTCTCTTGGGGCCTCCCCCAGTGCTTTATCGTGCCATGAAAGGCAGGTTTACTAGCTTTCAGATTTCATGGATCACTATGCCACTAATGATTCAGAACTTGTTCGGTGACATTAACAAGCTGTTATTAAATAGGGGTTGTATCCTCAATTGAACATCAGACTCCAGAGGTCTTCAGTTCATGTTAAATCTTGCTGCTCTACTCCCTATATGCTGTTGGAATGGAGCATAATTCGGTAATCTGGCAAAGAATTCCCTGAATTATACAGACCCTTAAAAGATCAAAGGTTTTATCCACAGGGAGAAAAGCTGTGGAGTTTCTGTCTGCTATCAGTTATTAGAGTTACTGATTGCTCTTTTATTGATGTGCAGTGCTTGGCATTAAAAGAAGTAAAATAAATTATAAACATACTCTTACCTCTGAGGTAAAGACTATATATTGCTTTGATACATAGAGATTCAGAATATATCACCATGGATTGCTTTACCTGTAAAAGCAGTGTGTCTGTCATTTAGATTTTCCCTGTTAACATATCGTGAAGTTTTAAATATGTAAGCTATAACTCTAATGCAGTTTCTTCCACAATTACAGGCACCAACACAAATGTAGCTACACTTGGGCAGTATGGCAAAATATTTGTCAGGTGGTCATGCATATTCAGACACATGTAACAATAAGCTATAGCATACTAGATTTCTTAAAATTGAAAACAAGAGTACATTTAAACTGGGTCATGTATTTGTGACTTTCTGAAGGTGTGAGAAGCTAACCAAAGATGTTGTGCCATATATTTAAGAATACTTATTTTGGAAATATTTACTCCCAATAGCTGGAGTTTGCTATCTGACCTGGCACACAGTTAATTAGCAAGCTTGGCCAGGCACCTTTTTTCCCACTGTAATCAGGAAAGAAAGCACGAACTTAAATGTGTGCCAAAGGACAAATACGGCCTCTATTGAACTGTAGTACTGCAGGCCATGTGATGGCAAGAAAGGGGCCTGTTTGATTGTGATAGATCCTTTAGCTCTCACTGAAACACTGAGCCAGTGAGCATCAAGTGCTGAGATCTGGAGTCTGTTTACTCTCTATATAGACTAGTGATCTGAGTTTTCACTGAAGTTGACCCAGCACCTTCACATAAGATTGTATGTCGAGATGACAATACTGGATCTGGTAGTGAGTATTAAGTAGCTGTCAGTGTTTTAGAAGAAAATCCATCCATCCATCCATCCATCTTCAAAACCGCTTATCCTGGTGAGGGTTGTGGGGATGCCAAAGCCGAGATTTAGAAGAAAATATTTTTCAAAATAAAAAGTTATAGGAATCCTTCTTCCAAGTCTTTGGGAGTTATTGCAAAATACTTCAAATATTGCTTAAGAAAAATAAAACAAGTCATAGTAGTAAAAGCTTGGTAAAATAGATAAGTTTTCCAAAGATATTTCAAAAAGCTTCTGAGGTCCTTGCTGTTTTTTTCCTGTACATTTCTCATCATTATGGGTGCTTTTCCCATAATTTTCTCTCTGTGGTTACTTTTCAAAACCCTCTTACACGCTGTGTGGTTTCCTGAAACTCAAATATGTTATGTTCCCAGACAAAGCTTTGCAAAGCTTAATTTCTAGTATTTGCTGGTGTATAAGATCTCTGTCTAAGGGACCTCTAATCCATCTGAGGATACTGGGAATGTGGTTTTCTCACTGTGGCTCATCATCTACAAAATGCAAACAGCTAATGCTCATGCTTTGTCAAGATAACTTGGGTGAACCCCCCCTCCCCTCCACCACCACCACCACCTCTTTTGTAACTTGCGTCTTCATTTTTACTGATTAGGTTTGTTGGACTCTCTCAAGTCCAATTTAGTTATTTTTTTTCATACACTACGCATGTTTCTCTGGAATACACCCTGGAATTAAAATGTGGAGTTGCATTTGTGATTTGGGACTGTTTTAATCAGTGTGTGAACCGTACAGTTAATATATATATAGAGTGAGAGTGAGAGCGAGAGCGTGGAAGAGCAGGAGAAAGAAGGGTAAAGCTCACAGTTGACGGATTCACTGGCTTATGACCCTTTTTCTGGACCTGGACCATTCTCCCTCTTGTCAGACAACCTCCCACCGGTAACGAACTTTGATTACGGACTGTGACTACGAATCTGCCTTATCCCTTTGTGCTTCTGTCTGCCCGGTGTTCGGCTCTACCGACCCGGGCATTTACTGTTATTTTTAGTGTTTGTTTTGTAGTTAGGGATTGTTTACGTTTAGTTAGTGCTCGGACAGAGCTAGGTTTTGTTTTGCTTTTTGACACTGTGCCTGCTATTAAGGGAAGCAATAAAACAACAGCAAGCCTGTTTTGTACCCTCTGCCTGCCTCCCTCCTGTGTGTTTCAAGACCAGACCCTACATACAGCCCTTTCTTGTGACGGGCCCCCCAACCCGTTACAATATATATGCCCCATATGCAACAAACTGCAATGCACTGTGTGTTCTGACACCTTTCAATCAGAACCAGCATTCACTTTTTCAGCAATTTGAGCTACAGTAGCTCGTCTGTTGGATCGGACCACACGGGCCAGCCTTCGCTTCCCATGTGCATCAATGAGCCTTGGCCGCCCATGACCCTGTCGTGGTACTGACCACTGCAGACCGGGAACACCCCACAAGAGCTGCAGTTTTGGAGATGCTCTGACCCAGTCGTCTAGCCATCACAATTTGGCCCTTGTCAAAGTCGCTCAGATCCTTACGCTTGCCCATTTTTCCTGCTTCTAACACATCAACTTTGAGGACACATTGTTCACTTGCTGCCTAATATATCCCACCCACTGACAGGTGCCATGATAACGAGATTATCAGTGTTATTCACTTCACCTGTCAGTGGTCATAATGTTATGGCTGATCGGTGTATATATATTATATACAGCTCTGGAAACAAAATAAGACCACTGCAGATTTTTCTTAAATCAGCATCTCTACATTTATGGCAGCCATTCCATTCATATTGTTATTTGGAATTTGGGAGAAATGTTGTCAGTAGTTTATAGAATAAAACACAAATGTTCATTTTACCCAAACACATACTTATAAATAGTAAAACCAGAGAAACTGATAATTTTGCAGTGGTCTCTTTATTTCTTCCATAGCTGTATATATATATTCCCCAAGCCATACATACTGGTTCCCTCTTCCTGCTAGAGCCAGTATATCCATTTGGTGATTATTGTTGGAATTAGGGACACCACAGGATGTGCAAAAGACAACATTTACTATGGTCAAACCACATGCCAGCCACAAAGGGTTAAATTGCAACACAAATATGTATTGTACTAGAAAAAGCTGTAATTACAGTCCTGACTAAGATGAAGCAAAAGCTCCTATCTTCCCCACTTTCCTATTAGTAATGTCTTTTGCAACATGATTCCTTGTTTTGGCATTTTTGCTTTGATTTCAGCCTAATAAACTGTTCCACTAAAAGGAAAATAATGCTTAGATGACTACACAAAGCTAAATGCAATAAAATGTTTCAGAGAAGTTAAGCCCTGTTTACCCTGTTGCACACATGCACATGTTCTTCGGAGTGTGCTGTGATTCCAGTTCGGTTCTCTTGCTAATTCTTACACTAATTCAGAAATATGTCAATGAGGATGGCATCAGATACATAAAGCTGTGATTTCCAGACATGATGCCGAAATTCAATTCAGTTTGTTTTAGAAGTCGCCTTAATCCACCAGTTTCAAAAGACTGGGAACTGTGGCCCTTGAGGATTGAAAGACAGACACTCAGGTGTTTGTTTAAGTACTGAGTTTACCAAGACAGTAGCTTAACTGATCACAGTTCAGTCCTTTATAAATTGATGATTTACAGTGAGCTATAAAACATTCTGCATTGGGACTCTCCTGCACCAGGGGTGCCATAAAGTAAAAGGAGACTGCTGGAGACACTGCTGATCAGTAACGAACTGGCTCAGAAAACTAGTCCAGGGCAAGGATTTGAAGCAGGAGCACACGCCCTGCCCCCATCCAACTCATTCCCATGTTAATAAAATATTTTGTTTCCCCTTTTGCCAGTTTGGGGGAAGTAGGCAGTGGCCTTACGTTGTACCGTCAGCGGGGCCCCGCACTCCAACTCACTGGCCCACTGGCCCACTGGCCCATCAGGAAAATTCCAGAACTCCTGATGGGCCAGTCCATCACTGCTGGTGATTCCTTAGGGATTTCGCTCTGTGACATCAGCAGCACTGCGCCAGTACGCAGTCTAAATGATTTCTCAGGGAAAACTCTGCCACCTGCTGGCGCCCTGCTCCAATGCTCACGTTCTGTCTGGATGACCAGTGTTTTATGTTTTGAATTTCCTTATGGAAATCCTGCAGCTGTTTTGCATCAGAACACATCAGGAGATAGCTAAGGCTTACCATAAAGACCGGATGTGTGCTGGAAGCATTTTCCTTTTGCTGGGCTACTTGGAAACCACACATACCAAACTGTGTATGACTGTCTTGTCGGTGAGCCTCCCCCAGGGTAACAAGAGCAAAGATAGGGGGTGATTTCCAAATCCAAGATTAATCATGAGAGCAAGGGACAATTGTGGTATCAGTGACATAGATAAGAAAATCCTTTACTTCATCTGACCACTTCAGCAGTCGTTACCAAATCAATCAAACTGGAACCACAAGAGAAGTAATCAAACATGATATCACAGGACTTATTCATTAGCAGTGAATAGAAAAATAGGCATGGGATCTGGTTCAAAGTCTCACTCATTTGTCATACTCCACTGTCATATGAAATGTTTTTAGCATTACATGTTTTTGTGTGTATTCTGATCCTTATTTCATTGTAATATATATTTACCCTGGCCATTAAATCCTTTGGCTTTACTAATAAAAAGAAATAAGCTGTCATGACCCTTGCACTACGGTTCTATCATTTTGGTTAACAGTTGATGTTTGGGCTGCTTCTTGGCAATTGGCAAGCGAGCCACCTGACAGTCTGTGTTGTCTGTCTTTGGCAGGAGGAGATGCTGTGAAGGGTACAGGTTTGTGATGGGCCAGTGCATTCCAGAAAGTAGGTAATTCACATGACCTGGTAATAATTACCTTTTCGTCATACCAATCAAATCAAGTCTAACAAGACACTGAAGAAAGTTTTAGTGTATGACCTAACAATTAGGAAACACACAGTTGCCACTAGAGGGCCCCAACATACTGCGTGATCATTATGTTATGCCATAAGCCACCTTAATTGTACAATGTACGAGGCCTTTTTGCAGCACTTAATGAAGTGTACTTGCTGTACAGTGGAATTTCTAAAGTTTGATTTGCATTTATTTTTCTTTGCCTTTACATTCACTATGTTAATTAAGTTAACAACGATAAACAAACAATACTACAATGGGTGGCACAGAGATTACCAGAGTTTTCTTTATTTTATGTGTTCATTACCTTCAATACAGCCCAGCTTATTCCAGCCTGTATGGTATGGTAATGAAGTGTTTGTTGAGGAAATCCTATTAACAAATGTAGAATATACTATACTTGTCATGTTCATTCATATTAACATTGTTAACCAAAAAACCCTTTTCTTTTATTTAATAGAATCTCAAATGTATCCACTTTGTATACAATTTAATATTATAGTATGTACCATTTGTGTTCCCATGTCATTGCATCATAGGTGTCCATAGTCCACCTATGTACATGTTATAATCAGGGCTTCACATGAGTGGTATGTAGGTATGCATGTGGAACAACAACGTGAAAATGAGGCCTGCATTGAAAGATCCCCATGCAGTTGTGTACTAAAGACTCGCTAAGTAACTGGCAACAATCTGAGCATTGTACACCATGGTATATTTGTATGGGTGATATAATGCCTTATTTTTGGAAACCTTGCTTTTTTAACCCTTTCAATTCTCTACTTTCTTGTCTTGTAAAGTGTTGATTCACAGTTGTGTTGTGTGGCAGGCCTGCTCTGATCTGTGTGTCTGTCCCGTAGGTGTGGACGTGTGTGCTGGCTCTCCGTGTGAACAGCAGTGCACTGATAACTTTGGCAGGGTGGTATGTACCTGTTACCCGGGATATCGTTTCGACAGGGAACGTCATCGTAACCACCAGCACCCATACTGCATCGGTCAGTCTCTGCTGCCAGGGGGCCAGGGGTGTGCAGCCTGATAGTTTGACACTGCAATTTGTTAACACAAATACAGGAATACATTGTTAAAGGTCAAAGCTACCTAAAATCCTGCTTTTAGACAATTTTCTTCAGTTTCTCCATATATAAATTACAGTGCAGATTGGTATACCAATTGTATGTTTTAATTTATTGTGCATGAATGTGAAACTTGAATAATGTAAATACTTATCTGTGTATTTCAAATGGCTTTAATATTTCATTCACACTCATTCACAGTCAGTGTTGTATGTTGATGAACAGAACCCATAAACAGGGGCACATCTGTAATTTGTTTATTTGTCATCTATCTATTCCACATCCAGTGCAATTCCTAAAAATCAGTTTCTTTCCCCAAATCCATCTTTTTTGTATCTTTGTACGATTCTCTTCTTGCCTGTTCCGCGCTTGCGTGGCAGACGTGGACGAGTGTGCGGACTCCAATGGCACAGTCTGTGAGCAGGACTGTGAGAACACCGTGGGCAGCTACCTGTGTCACTGCCGCAGCGGACACATCCTTAACACCGACCGGAGATCCTGCTCCCCTCTACACAACCGTAAGTTGACCGGCACATGCCCCTCCTCATTCAGTCCATCCATTTTAAATTATTATAGGTGTCTTTCCTGCAGTCCAAAGGCCCAGAGCATATGAAATGTATTTTAATAGCCACACTGACATAAGTAAGATATTATTCCAAAAACGGGCAGGGAATGCAAGCGCATAGTGCTGTATAATCCATTTCAAGTTGCATATTCAAGTGTCGTTTATCATGACTGTGTTAAGAGGTCAGAAGAGGATTAGTTCTTCATTGTTTTCATCCAGTTAAAGTTTCTGCCAAGTGCAGGATGAGTCCAAATCCAAGCTTGTTAGTTCCCAGTTCAGGATATATATTGGGAGAACACCTTCAGGACAGGACAGAATGTTGTTGGCTGAGTATTGCTGAGTACAGTCTTCTGACACACTTAAAGGGGAACTAGCACAGTTCTTAAAATTATGGTTTTATGCATCTGTATGTGTTGCTAGTAATGAATAAGTAAGGTGTAGGGGTAAATGTAATACTCGCCAAATAATAGCAGATGTCAAAAGACTGTTGTGTGCTCTTTCAGGGTTTCAGCTTGTGTCATAACTTCATGGAAAGCAGAAACACGCTAAGCTCCACTATGTGTGTTACATCTCTTTTTCACCTAGGTAGTGCAGAGTTTATTAACAATGAACAATCCGAGAGACAAAAGAATGATATAAATTGGTCAATTCTGATTCAGCATTACGCAGATGGTTCTTTACCTGCGATGGAACCCCAGTAATATCCCGACACTATTGAGGAATACCAGCAAAAGCCAACCCTACAAAGCACGTACTGATTTCCCCTCTTTTCTCCTCGTGTCTGTCTCTGGGGTTCAGTCAGCTCCACTGGCAAGTCGGACACCCTGATGAGTGCGGGCACCTGTTCCCTCACCTGCCAGGACTTCAGCAGCATGAAGCAGAGCCTTCTGCAGCTGAAGCAGAGGGTGAGCAGTATTCACAGTTCGGGACAGGTATGACGGGTATTGCTGAGGGATAGGCCTGTTTCATTCAAAATTGTCATTGCAAATAACTTCCACCAGTACCTGTAATACTTTTATTTAATTACTAGTGGCTGGTCACTTCTAATTGAAATGGAATGATACTACGGTAAACAGGAATTGGGGATTACTTTACCTTGACTGTCAGTGCTGTTTGTCTTGTACAGATGCTGTCCCTCAGTCTGGCCAATGACAGTGACAAGCCCTCCAATGTGTGGGGTGGGAAAGGGCCTGATATCCCAGCCCTGCCTGGCCCTCCTGGTCCTCCTGGCTCCCCAGGCATCCCAGGTATGTCATGAGGAAGCATTTGCCCCAGCTGTCAGGCAGAAGAGAAACAAAGTCCAATATCGCTTTACAAAGGAGATTGTGGCGTTCACCTGTTTATTCCGGGCAGCTGATTCAGTCTCATCTACCTTTTCCCTTCTGCCCTCTCTTTCTCGGTGCCAGGAGTCCAAGGAGATCCAGGGCATAAAGGGGAGGCTGGAGCCAGGGGGCTGCCTGGCCCTCAGGGGCCTCGTGGGGACATGGGCCCCATGGGACCTGCCCCTGACCTGGACCACATCAAGAGGGGGCGAAGGGGACCCATGGTGAGAGTCCGTCAACTCCACATTCTCACAGACCACTCACTGCAGAAGGAATTCATGTTTTGAGAGAGTATTTCAACCAATTCCTTCTTAACACACAATTCAGGAAATTAAAAATAATAACTAAGTACTTAAATGAGGTAACAAACTCATTGTCCTTCAGCATTATGCAATACCTTCAGAAAGGGGATGTGTGAGTAAAGGGCTTTTCATTCAACATAATAATGATATTTTCTGAAATATGTGTATTGGACAATTAGGTAAAGCAGCATACATAATTATTTTGGCAGGTAAACTATAAAAGTAATCGCAAATAATTGTTGCAGACTTAAAAAGGGACATGCAGAGAGCCTACCTCAAAAAGTCGCAGTTCCAGGCAGATAGTTTTGGCTGTTGTAGAGCACTCTTGCCACCCAGCTTGCTACCCAACTATGTTTTTTAGGCTGAGTTACTATCTGCTCATTTGAAGAATCTGGAGTTCAAGTAGAGTCTGTTCTTCACTTTCCTGGAAGCAGTTTGTGAGCACACAATCTGGCAGGCACCCTGCTCACCTGACATTGCACTAGCAGTTCAGTTGCTGTCAGGTGGAAAATGGGAAAAGACCAGAAGGGGGAATGCTGAAACAAATATTTTACCTCCTGCTTGTAAGAGCTATTGAAATATGTCTTCCTCTCTCCTAAGGGTCCACCAGGAGCACCTGGAAGACATGGCCAGAAGGTAAAATCACCATGTCCTTTATTTCCGGTGATGAGGAAGGCATTGTGGTGTCCTCTGATCTTGTTACCAACCTAGAGTCTAGTATACACACTGCTAAAGGATGTTTAAAATATTTTTTCAGTGTGCATGCGGTATTGAACATATTTGACACTTTCAATATACCAAACTGCTTGGACAATCTGTACGTTTGTTATTGGTTGAAAGCAATTTAGCCTTGAGCTAAAGAGTGGAAACGATGGAAAGGCACCCTTAACTGAATTCAAATATGCCAGGGTGTGATCAGGGTGATGCAGCAATTTAATCCTATGTCTCTTTGGAGTCCATCATCCACCTGCAAGGACATGCCACCAGTTTTGCTACGTTGAGAGCTACATGGTACCCTGGTGATTATTTCAATTGACTTACAGAGGTTCAGTGAGACTCTTTGCCATGTGTCCTAATGGGTCCTGTTTGTTTGTGGGTTGCAGGGTGAAAGGGGCTTACCTGGACCAAGAGGCCCTGCAGTGAGTCTTAGATGTTCATTATTATGATTTTTCATTAATTGTCACTGCCCACCCCCAACTCCTCACCCTGTTTTCCTGCTGAAGATTGAAGGACTGAACCGAGCACCCTCTCACAGTCATGAACACATTTAAACATGTAAACATTTACTGTAATCTAGCATGACAGTTTGATCTTGCCTGAGTTAACATGGGTGCTAGATCTATTATTTGTATATATACCATTTGTATAGAAGAATCAAAGTATTAAATAAATAATAATAGCAATAATTAAACACTGAAATTCCATCAACAGACAAAGTGTTCAATGTTGTCAAAGTCAGACCTTCAGAAATGACTTTTGTCCTATAGTACAAATGACATACTGTATAAATATCACTAATTTAGTGTTCATCAAAACACTTCTGACTTCTCCACCATCGTGCTGATTTCATTTTTCCACATCATGGTCTTCCAGGGTCCTCCAGGCTCCTTTGATTTCCTCCTACTGATGATGGCGGACATCCGCAATGACATCATCGAGCTGCAGCAGAGGGTGTTTGGGAAGAAGAGGGGCATCACACTGGAGTCAGCACCTCCTTCCTACAATGAAGAGGAGTTCAGCGAGTGGGGATCAGGTCTAGATATGTTGTCACTCAACACCTGAGTGCTAGACTATCAAGGCAGTGCTCCCTAGACAAATCCTGCCAGAGAGACTCACAGCAAAACCAGTTTCATTAACTCAACCATATTGCCTTCTTAATCTCTCCTGTGTGGTTTTTATGGCAAACAGCGGTCACTTAAGGATGTTGCAGTAAGGAGATTTGCTTCTAACATATAACACCACAGACTAAACTCAGATTAATGCAAACTCCACATACGAGCAGAATGAAAGACTGATTTACTGAAGTACAGTGTTTGTCTTATTTTCTGAATAGGACTTCCTTTGCCAAAAGATGCGTTCGTTTGTTTTTCCTCGGCACCTAAGACTCAGTGTTGAGCTGAACCACTTGTCCCACCAGACCCACCTCAAGATACTCTGCCAGATGGAGCGTCTAAAGTACTTTTTTCGCTGTTAAAAAAACGATCAGGACTCAATGTCCAGGAATGCTTTTAAACATTGCTATTCTCATCCGTCTAAAGCGCACAACTAACCAGACACATAGGAGTCTGTTTTAAAAAATCATCTTAATTATTCTCAGACAATACATTTCATGTTCAGCTTTGGCCAGGAATCAAAGAGCAGTCATTGTATGAGATTTCCCACCAGTGGCCCTTGTTTCTTCACACAGCAGCTGGCGTGGAAGATGGGGGTTGAGGACAAATGTGTGCTGTGTTAATATAATATTGCATTTAACTCCAAATTGAAGTAATTTTTGAGGAAAACAAAATGGGTGATTAAGAATATAAGGGGGAACAATATAATCTTTCTGAGACACAATGTGCTGAATATGTGGTTTGTTTTCCAGCTGCTAATTATACATTTTTCATACTTTTTAAAATTGGTCAAATCTCACTTTGGCATTTTACTGGTGAAATGGATGCATTTATCAACAGTAAACTGCTAACAAAGTTGTTGATCTCAAATCTTGTCTCCTCATGGAATTGCAATCTAAATGAAAGTTGCCAAACTAAGAAATATCCATTGGCGAAATTCAAGGGCTAATCTTGATTTCAGTTGCCTAGTTTCATTTCCCCTAATCAGGATCAATGGAACCTTTTTTCAACCACCATCTCAAGTACTGTATGTTATATTGCTATAATTCCCATTATTAACAAGATGCATTTGTTTAATAACATTATGGCCTTACGTAAAGTACAGGTGTATGGGATGTCTTATTTGGTTTGATGTCTTCCATTTATTTTCCACAGGCATTGTATAGATTTGCATTATTTCTAGAATATTTTTTTATTTTCCCCTTCATGTTTTACTCTTAACAGATCCAAGATGTTCCTGGACCGCAATGCACCTGCTAATCAGCAATAATGGGTCGCTAATAAATGAATAAATGTCAGGAATGTAAAATACCCTAGATAAACAGTCAGTTGAAGACCAGCTGTTTCGCCTGGTTTTGTAGTTCAGTTTTTGTTCTTTGGGCCCATGGCAGTTCAGCCTGTGTTCTCCCTGTAAATGCTCAGGATCTTGAAGCTGTCCTCCTCTCTTTCCACCTGACTTTCCAAAGGGAGGTCAGAGGAGACCAATTACAACCAGATCTGAAAAGCTTTACACGGCAGTACACGACTGGTCCTTTGGAAGGTGCTGTTCACCACACTGCAACATGCTGGGGTGGCAGTAACTCTGGAAAGGGGGAGAAAATCCATGTTTAAACACTTTAAAACACACACACTTATATATATATATATATATATATATATATATATATATATATATTTCTGATGTGAGACTTTTAGGGTGATTTGGGACCCATCAAGTGTAATCTCCCATGCATTCTCTGACAGGGATTGTTTAAAACTGAAAGCTAATGCCCATACTAATAAATAATAAATGTTCATGATAAATAAGGTACAGAATGTCTGCAATGCTAGCTGATATGCAAGGTACCAGAGCTAGAAATGAAATTATGCAGCAGGATGTTCGATTTTTGGATTGTTTGTTTAGAAGGTGACTGGTTTTGATCACAATTCACATTATCAAGCAAAAATAAAAATAAATATTTGGCCAAAAGCATGAAAGCTTTTCCTCAAGACGGTTCATAATAATAAAACTGTGTGTATATAGTGCTGTTCATACTAAAAGTAGCTTAAAGTGCTGTACAAGAAAATAAAATTAATGGAATATTTAAAATATTTTTAAATGTATTGAGAATAAAATGCATACAAATAGTAAAATACAGAGTACAATAAAATATAAAAAGGTAAAATCAGCAGCAGTGTTCAAAACCAGTCATTGTGTAAAAATATGGATTTTTTTTGCTTTAACATAGGCAGTGAGGGTGCCTCTCTAATGCCACAATCATGTTCTAAAATGTATTTTTTTTTTACAAGTTGATCACATACATACATGCTGATAGTGAAAATATTAAAATGATGTGGGTATTTGTTAGTTTCATAGTGTCATTTGATTTTGGTCTTGTTGTTATGTGAACAGGTGTTTTGCTTTTTTTTTTTTGCCTTGTAATAACACTGTTGGGCTTTGTGAATTTTGACAGGCGCTTCCTGTTTCGCCTGAGAAGCAGCTTTTCGTGCAGCTAGTTTCTAGTGTTGAGTGGTTGCTTGGAAACGAGCAACCAGGAAAAGCCTTAAAGTTCAAAGAAATAATTAAGGAGTGTGCCAAAACAAGAGAGTGAGCGAGCGAGAGAAAGAGAGAGATGAACTTAGTTCAACTGTTCCCCCATCTCCACTTACCTGTTCCCTTGCCTGCAGGCGGCATGTCATGCTCTTTGTGTTCTGTAGGTGGCAGTGCTGCAGGAATATGGCACCATCTACAAACTAGTTGCTGCAGGAGTTCAAGAAAGGTGGAAATCTGCCCCATTTAGTCAGCAGTCCCCAGTAGCAGAGCTAAATTCTCCGTCAGAAGAGAGGGATGGAGCACAGGAGCGGAGGTGATGCTAAATAAGCAACAGTGAGCCCAATAGTGGCCTTTTAGGACTGGGCAGTGAGAGAGAGTTTGAAATCTTGCTCTGTCCTCTGATTGATGCTTAACCTGCCGTACTTGGAGCAGGAGGCACAGTCCAATATCATTGCACAACCCTCTCTTGTGTGAACTCTTGTCCCATTTTGCTACGTGCATGGGGAGGCGGTGAGGTGGTGGGAAGAGAGGTTGAATATAATAACTGGCTTCTTTAAATGTTGAATTCTGTCAGATGAGTTGTCTTTGTAGGTATGAATGCAGCTATGTGAACATTCGGCCCTTGGGCTATTTCTAAAATTCTCAAAGTGAACTGTTTAAAAAATCTAACATATAAAGAGAAGGTGGAGTCCGGGGCGTGTGATTTAAATGTTCTCTATTAAGGTGCCAGTTTGATTATAAGTATTTGACCCTCAGTTGTCATGACTAAATATATGAGGAGAAGAGAAAAACATGTTCATAAAACAACTGGATACCTCTGCTCTAGCACTTCCTGTAGCGCATAGCAGACCTTCTCTAAACAGGACCACCTATCAGTTTAAAGAGTAAAGAAAACATTTCCAAACAAGAGAAACATTTCAAGAAGCTTTAAAGATGAATGGAATTTCAATGTCTTCCTAGCACGGTGCAGCCAGTTCGCCTGCCAAAGCTTTAGAAGTTTACATTAGAGCCTGAGATCTTCTTTCCTGCTTTGTTTACATAACAGGACTGTGCACAGGTGTTGCTGAGAATGAACACCGAAGTCCTGCGTGCCACCACAGCATAAATATTTAGAGGTAACCAAGGTTAGGCTCAAGATACAGGGCTCAACCTAATCTGAGTTTCTATCAGTGCAGGCTATGCGCTGCATGCTGGGAGATGAGTGATTGTGTTAGTGAGAGAGCAGGCGTGAGCTCTTCGGCAGGCAAATTTTTGACCATGCACGGCACATACATGCCACAAAACACCTGACAGGGTGGGTCTTCAGCTAGTACAGCTTGACACGCCAACTCATTCTTAAATTCCAGCACCGGCTCCTCCCCCTCTCATCTTCATCCACAGCCTCTTTGAAGATAATTGGCTTGTTGGACCAGCCCTTTCCAGTGCCCCTCCCCCAGCACCGCTCTGTGCAGCTGTCCTGTGCACGTGCAGAGCTCTGGCCAGAAGACTTGAGAAAGACCTGACCCCCGTGGAGGTATGGAAGTCAAGTCCCCATGCCTCACTGTCATATATGCAAGCTTGCATATTAAAATGTGTTTTAGTTGATAAAACCCTAAATGTGTTTAACCAATGCCGAGCAATTTGCCTCCAGGCATGTTGGAAATATCAATGGGTGGTTGAAAAACTGATGAATGAGCCTCATTTGGATTTGTTTCAGATAGCAAGCTGCAGGATGGTAAAAAAACTAAATAGCTCATGAATGTATGTTTGCTTTCTGGCAACTTTAAGTCGGACATGAAGAGGTCGAATTCTGTCTCACTCCATGACAAGATGTCTTTTCTCATGAATTGTGTTTTCATGCATTGGGCGAGGTGTGGTTTGCCTCTCTGGAGTGCCTTTTAACTTCTTCCAGAAGATTTTTTGTTTTTTTAATACAGTCTTTATGTTCCAACTTGGCTTGTTACAGCTGTGTCATTATTAATTACAGGGATTTGGGAAATAATAAATAAATCATATACCAAAGACAGAGTTTACCCGTTTAACAACACAAATGTTGTCTGGGTGTTTTCTAGAGGGGGGGAATAATGTTCCTTAAACATCTGTAAAACAATGCAGAGAAGCATGGTGCTCAAGCTTGGTCTCTACGGAATGATTCAAAAGAAGGTTATGTTTATTGTTTTGAACTTTATCACGCACAGCACGATGACAAAGAACAATGCCCTGGTGTTCATCCTTCACGGCAGCACTGTTGCAGGGCAGATAGCTGCCCTGCCCTTTACTAGTTGATGGGCTGGATTGCAGGTATCCGTTTGACTGATTGACCAGCAGTAGAATGCAGTTGTGCCGCGCATTCTCATTGCACGGTCCATCAGCCAATCAGACAGCCAGGAAGATGCCTTCAGTCACACAAAAAGCTGAGGTATGGCCTTTTTTTTCTCTTCTCCTAGTGTGGTGTTGAACTCAATAGAGAGCTGTTGGTTAGCAGTTTGTTTTTATTGTGAGCTCTTGTGCTTTATATTGTTTAAATGTGTGATGTCTTTAAAGGCCAGTGCTTATTTCCTTTGTGTTTGTTTATTTAGGGTTAACCTCCAGCTTCTTCCTTGGACTTGCTTGCTCCACCCTTCCATGAGCATCAGAACTTTGTTGTTGGAGTTGAGAAACCATTTTCTCTTATAAATGTTCACCAGAGGACAACAATCCCTTTCAGCTTGATATTTCCTGTTTCTTAATGTGGAATTCAATAAGAATGCTAAGTGTACAGTATTTTAATTTGAAATATGGAAAACCAACCATTAATTTATTAATGTTTAGATTGAGTCTGCAATTTTACTCTAATATAACATTCTACATGATGTAAACCAGCTGTGCAAAGGGCTCCCAAGTAGCTCATCTCATAAACACCTCCACTTGGAGAGCAGGCTGGGACCTCTATTCCAGATATCGATGGTTGGAAGCTGGATTTGTCAGTCCCTGTGGTGTAGCGGCAGTGTTGTTATTAATGGGACACTGCTAAGGTTGGGGTGGGTTTGGAGGTTGAACTCTCCCATTTGGTCCCGGGTAGAAACACTTCATATACCATATAGACAGCTTTGTAACATGTTGCTTGTCTGCTTTACATTGTGCAGGAAACAATGTAGAAATCGAATCAACTGAATGTAATGGGAGTCTTACTGCTATCCCTGAGCTGTTTATATAAATTACAGCATGTTATCACAGCCATGAAGCACAAATATCTCGGTTCAGGAATGTAACGCCAGTCAGCCATGTATAACGTATACAGATTGAGGGTTTGTTACTGTATTTCTGCACCAGGTGAAATCCAATGCATTACCATTAGGGTGCAAAGACCAGTGTCGATTGAAAAGCACTAAGAAGGCTACCGAATTGCCATTTCCATGTCAGCAGGAGCTGTATTAGCATCTGGATATGTTTGACACAGAACATAACTCGGTAAATAACCACCTAGATATTTTGACACAGCAGCTGTGTCACTATACAACTACTTATTTGTGTTGGCACAGCTTATGATATAACTGTACCTGATTAAACAATGATACAGTTCTAATATTATATAAACACGTTTATAGTTAAAAACAACTGTTAAAACAAAACAAAAACGCAAACACACACATGAACTCACATGCACTCACACACATGTATAGGTCCTACCCCCCTACAATAATCACTGATGTGCCTCCATACTGCGGATAGAAATACAGCCGAACAAGATGTGATGGGAATCTTCTTTGTTACACGTAAAACTCGCCTTTCTCAGGTTCAAAACAGAGGAGCGCTGCCAAAACTGAATGTTTGTCACTTGAATAGTTGCGCTTTTCTGTTGTGTGAGGAAGGATAAAAAAAATCCGACAGGCGGATTAATACTCGTCGCTTATGTAAACTCCCCTGGCCCAGGGCGCATTGTGTCTGCACCTAGGCTTCCTCCATCATTTACAAGTGGCTCGCATGCACAGAACAAGCCCGGAACCGGACGGACGGGTCGGGGGAGCTGTCAGCTCAGGCCCAGCGCACAGCCTCCAGCGCCGCTCCTGCGAGGCTTGCGTGCGGGCCCGGCAATCTGTTCATCTCTTCTGCAGCTGTCCCGGAGGGGGCGCTCTTCTCACGACAGGGTGGGCAGCTGGAGATAAATAAACAGCAATCACTTCAAGCGGTGCAGAAATGCATGCGACCAGAATGCATGTTGCAATGTGTTTGTTTTCCGCAGTGAATCTGAACTTAAATCATACAAAAATTGTCCAGGCAAATAATTTTGAAATCCGTGATCAAAGACACATGCTTTCCTTGTGAGCTACCCCATAGAAAATCCAATGATTGTACAGAAAACAAGAATAGGGATTCAGATCCTGTATAAATGATAGAGTGGTCTTCTAAATTATAGCGACGCCACCAAAAAAAGATTTGGATGAACACACTTTCCAGTGAGATGGATTAGCATGCCATATAAGAGGATGAAGGGTGGGGGAGTCTTTTTCAGAATTTCTGTGCCAGAAATACATTTTTTCTCAGGCCATCAGGATATCTATAGCCAGCTCTGATTTAACTTCCTCATGTCTTCCTATCAGGGATGTGGAAAACAAATTCTAATCTATTCCATTATGTCTTCTTTCCACAGCCTGTAATTGTTGCACTATAGCTGCTAAATAGTTTCCATTGTGGGCATAATCTTCTTTCAGTGAGAGGTAATCAAGCAATGCAATGGTGTAGGTTGAGAAATAACTTGAAACCCACCAAATACTAAAAAAAGAACAATCAGGCATATTCAGAGCACATTAGGCTAGTTTACTATATATAACTCCACATAATGTAACCATTCATAAAAACAAAAACAAACAAACCCTCAATTAATAGCAAGGAAGTGATGCTTTAACTCACCTCTCTCATGACAGCTTGTGGTATTTCCAGTCACCTCCACCTCCCTATTCCACCTCTGCTGCTAATCTAGATCTATTAGATAGATTTCAATATCAAGCCGTGGATTCACAGTTTCACCACATAATCCAAAAGATTGTTTTCACCCCCCACCATCAAGATAAGAGCATTTAGAAAATCAGCATATCTTCACTCATGTGAACAAAAACGTTTTTGTCTTGAAAATGTATTCTGAAGTTTTACGTCCATTTTGACTTACTTCTACTTCTAAGTGCGCCACCTTGTCTGAAATTGTTATGTACAAAGTAGTGGTGGTCAAAGAGTATTCTAATATCGCCTAAAGTACTGTAGGTCAAAGGAGATTCATATTGCTTGCAGAACTGCACATTAATACTTGAAGATAAAATACTAAACACTTCAGTGGGATGAAGGCTCCAGTCTGCATGTCCACGGAGCATGCTGGGCCTTGTAACAATGCCACATAGTAGTATTTGATAAACAGGACACTTGTGAATGGCCACAGCCCAGCACTCTTTGATAATTCAATTAAACTGCACAGGCAATCACACACAGGCGAAGGTTATGAAACAGCTCCCATGAAACGCCAGCAGTGCTGAGTAAAACAGTCGAGGGAGGCCAGTGCTGTAACTGCTCAACAATGCAGACACAGCGTCGGGGGGTTGCCAATCAAGCATCTCTAATCCCCTACTGGTGCATCACTGCTGAGCCCTGCCGGACCCCTTCGTGACCCTCAAAACAAGACTATGGCAGGAAGTCCCACACCACAATATAAGCAAGTCTGGCTGATCTTACACAAGCTGCATTAGGATTAATTGGAATGGTTTCCTTTGACTTCAAGGTTAGAGAGGAACACACTTAGAGAGGGCGTGATTAGATGCACAACCCGGAGAAAGACAGTGACCCGAGTGCAACCTTATATTTTCCTCTGAACCAGATCTCTGGTGTTATCTCAAATCTAGGAAACAGTCATTTTTTCAAGCATTTCTTTGTGGCTTATGGAGCCACTTGAACTTTTTTAATGATTGAGGGGTCTCTCTAGAAGATTGATGGACACTTGTTTTTGTTTATGCTTTTACAAAGGTCTTATGAACACAGCCATCCTATGGTATACATTTACGTAAAGGAGGTTCTTACTGTACAGCTCGGAATGTGTATTGTTTTTGTAAACCGTACCTTGGCCATATATATAAACACTACAGTTCCTCACATTGTCCTGGTACTGATCCTCAAGAAATAGGACCGACTCTTAGTTCCATGGCATATAGAAAACAATATCACATGCTTAAGGTCTGGTGTGTGAAAATGAATAATCAGAGAAGATCAAATCAAGACCAGCCTTGTTGAAGCTGAACATTTGATTGTCCCTCAATCAGGAGTAGAATGTCAGAAATGTTCAATTTGCAGTCAGAGAAATGAAAACGGCAACTGTTAAAAGGAATGTTTAATCAGAATTGGGCTTACGCACGTGGGTACGAGCTCATAGGCAAAGATGTGCTTGGAGCAAGATCCACTTGGAAATCCCCCGGGCTTTCCATTTAAACAAGGTAAAACAGGAACATCTGAATAGCTGGTGAAGCAATTTCACCCAAGTCACGCAAACAGACACTTGATTTATCCACACGTAGTTACTGAGATATTAATTAGATTTTTTTTTTTAAAGACATGAAGACAGAAAGTACATTATAGCTCTCCAGGTGTGAGTAGTTTCACAACTCTGTTGCAACTGTTTTGTAATCCATTACTAAAAAAAAAAGTTTCTTCTCACGATTGGTCTTATGTTTCCTTCCTATTAACAATGTCATAATTAAGCACTATATTAGGGAAGTGTGCGTGTCAGTGTGGGCACACCTCTGATGAGTTGTGAGCCATGAGCCATGAACCACCCGAAAAAGTGTCAAGTGATTATACACTGGGTATGAAATCATTCTGAAAGACACGGAATACATGTACACTGAGGCTTACAGTGATTAATCACAGGGAAGCATTGGATACCCATTCTTCCCAAATACGTACTTCTGAAATTGTGTTAATAAATAATTGAATCTTGTAGTGGAGAATAAATGACACATTATTTGTTAAAAAAATAGAGGTGGATATCAAGTTTTTAAATTGCTGTCTGGTGGTGCTCCATCAGTCTTTGTTAATCTAAATTCTCCTTGACTGATATCCTGGATGGCTCCATTCTCCCCTCCTTTAGTTTTTGCTGGACAGTTTCAGTCTCTGTTCTCATCTAGATCCCTTGCTGCCTCTCTGACTGCTCCTCCAAGGTATCAATGTGTGCGTTTCCCTATCCAGCTGTCACTTAAGTATACATGCTGCCCTGCTTTTTGATCCCCCCTCTCCCCCTGTGGCTTCTCGTCCCAGTTCTATCCTGATGATCTGCCCTTAATTTCCTTCAGTTGTCTCTCACGCTCCTGTATCTTGGGTTGTGCACTGAGAGCTGGCAGCTTCATGTATGAGATGGCCTCCACCCTACCTGGTGTGAGGGTCATGACTGGGGCCTGCAAAAGCTCACCCACAGTGTAACAGTGCGTATTAGAGGTGAACTGTTTGGCATCCCCCCTGCCGCTGTGTCTGCATTGCTGAGCAGTTACAGCATAACCCCTGCCTCACTGCCAGCACAACATAATCGAATTATTACTGACTGCTGAGCCGCAGGCATCTACCATGTCACTTTGTATAAACAGCACTGTAAGGTGGCAGAACTTCAAATTAAGTGTGTATTGCAATCGAAGTGTCAAATACCACATATGCATGAATAAACAACTATAACAATTCTTCAGGGTCCTGAAGCTAACAGGTACAAGTCTACTTTTCTTTTCATTCTTCTATTTCAATGACAAAATGTGGAGTAGTAATGTCAAATAAAGAAGACAAATACGAATAATGTATTTCAACTAAACATTCAATTACTAGATTGAAAATGAAAGATGGTTGTTGTTTGATGTGGTATTTCTCATCAGAATATTACTCTATTCAGTGGGGTTAAGCTGGAGATACCTAATGTTGAATATTGTGCAGTTACTATATCTGCAATTTGTGTATCGGCAGAATTACATTTTGACAGTAAACAGTAAACATCAACCCTCCCCTTCAGAACATGTGCTGAGAGACATTCTCTGGCCATGATTGTTTTGCATAGCTACCAGCAATCTGTATCAGTTGCTAGTGGTCTCTAAATCAAATACTTTTCTTATGAAGATATAAGATGATGACATTTGAACTTCTTATTTTGAACCATGGTGACTCAGAATTTACTCTTCTAAGAGAAAATATTTGTATGGGAGTGACTGAGGTAAACCATTTCTATTATTATGCATTCTTATATAATACACAATACACTCTTGCATTACTCAGTCCTTTATGTAGTTTGTATGTATCTAGATGCCAGAGCGTATACCACTTGAGAACATGTTGTCTAATCACCTAGTTGCCATAAAACACTAAATACAGGCAGCTGACCTGCTTAATAAACACAGTGCTGCTGAAGGGTTTGAGCACTGACTGTCCAGTAGAAACCAGAAGGATCACAGTGCGGAAAACCGAATTAGTCGCATCACATGAAAGGTTATCTATTTTGTTTAAAGCTGGCAACATTCATTATAACTTATCGTGGAAGTTTATTTCAAAGCTGGTGACATTCATGTGCCATTTCCTTTTAAAAGCTTTTTTGCTTCTCTCGCCCTTAATGAAACTAGAACATCTATTCTTTGTAATAATTTGCAGATGACACCGAGTCAAAGTGAAAATATCATTCCTTTGCATGTCAAATTCTCTGCATCGTTAAAACATACAGTGTCATTACTGCAGTAGTTTTAATTCCCTGAGTGAGTGCCAGAGTGAAACTTCCTGAATGGCACACAATTTATATTTGCAAAGCAGGCCGGAAGAGAATCAATCTGGAGTGTTTTACTGACATCTCTCAGTAACAATGTTAGTTGACATTTGCATAATTCATTCACAATTGCACCCCCAGGAGACACATTAGAGTAGAAAAACAATGCTTTAAGTGACTGTAAGGGCCAACAAAGCTAAAACATTCTCCTGCAAAGCTGTCATAACACACTTGTCTGACCTGTGCTCTGATATGGCCTCCTGGTATACTGGAACAGAGGCTAGTAGAGTACAGAAAACACGATTTGTTAAGTCACAACTGGATGGTTTAATGATATGCAGATGAAAGCACGTAGCTAGAGCCGAGCAATAGTGCTGGTAGTAGTTATAGAGGTATTGTGTGCATCTCAGAGATACAGTGATCATATCCAACTTCAAAACAGCAGCTCAGCAGTTACCATTAAAAAGGTCGTGGAAATTATCCATTACAAACACAATTTCATGATGTACCATTAATTTTTGAAATATTCCTGTGATACCTGTTAAAATGTTCTAATAACAGAAACATTTTCTCTTGCCCAAAAATTAATAGATGCCTCTCATCTGTGTTGTACTTCTGTATGTTTTTTTTTTTTTTTTTCTGTGGTTCACTAACAAAAAGGCACAGATTGCATGTCTACTTATACCGGGACAAAGCTATCCTGTCCTTCTAGAAAATACACACGGAATTCATCTTACAGATTTGGACAGATGCCTGACTGGAATACCTTTATCAATGCAAAGTCTTTTTTTTTCTAAAGGACACCTGTGAGTGTGCAGTCCAGCCCGTTGACTTTCCTTCCCTCCTTGAGACTCCACAGGCACTGCTATCTGAACAGATCCCAATGTGTTCTAAAAGCCATTTACGAAGATGGGACCAGTAAAGGCGCAGTGGTGGCTGTACCATACAATTTATAGTATTTATTTTTACCTCTGTGGTTAGGGTGGAATACTTTGGGAATAAAAAACAGATGTAGGAATCTACTAGGCCCCAAATGTTCTGCGTGCCACTAACCTATCACACTATCCAGAACCTTAGACACAGCTGGGAGAGTGCTGCCTTTTTTCGTAATTGGCAAATTGATCAGCTTCCCATGACTGTCAGACTTTTACAGGAATTCTTATTGCTGATGTTCCTGTCTTAAGGGAATTTCCACGGTGAAACCAAATGCCTACGTAAGACGGGAGATATCACAGTTACCAAGCTGAGTATCTCTTAGCGGTGGTGACACAAAACTGAAACAAGCATTTGGAGATCAGCCATTGCAGGTTACCCATTTCAACATACCCAGAGACCCACATCTTACATTCTATGATACAGATTTAATCATCCAAAGGGAAACTCTCAGTTGGATTAATAAACAATGTTTTTGAAAAACTGCTTCAAAGAAAAAATCACTCTCTGCCATTGCTATTTTCATTTCATTCTGTTCTGGTTTAGGCAGAGTTTACTTTAATTGTTTTAATTCCACATTCCCTATGCATTCCATACATAGGTTAAACTTCCTATTGTGTACATACAGTACAATTATATAATAGGCAGTGAATCATACTCATGCATAGGATTTTCATTGGGTTACTCAAGAGATTAAGTCTTTCTCTCATTGTGCATTTCTTCAAAAAAATATGAATGACAGTACTGGATTCTATACATGATGACTCCTCATTACTAAAACAGCCAAAAAATGACAGTATTGTGAGGACTTAATGGGGTTATCAAGAGACTCCAGTCACCCCTCTTTCTTTACAGCTACTTGCAGACCAAAAAGTACTTTCCATTGGAAGCTGTTTAATAGCATTGATGTGTGTGCAAAACTAAATTTTGTCTGAGGTATGTTTTACAAAATGAATTCCAGCTACAGGCAGCCTGCAGTGTCCTGAATAAAGGTGGTTGTCTCAAGTTACAGTGTAACTTAAAAGGCGAGCCGCAAGTTTATCTCGGAGTGCTCTTACACGCACCCTGGCACACACACTGTCTGCCGTGATTGATGTGCTGAGTGGTGGCGTGAGAAGCTGTTTACACAGAGAGAGAAACTTTTTCACGACTGCCACTTCCTTTCGTGTGGCTCTGCGCAGGAGAAGAGCTGGGTGGGGCTAGTTTACTGGAGCCTTCAGGTGCCGTGGAGAAACTCATCTCCTCTTCGCATGCAATCTGCCATAGATAAAGGCATAGATAACACAGCCCTGGGCAGGTTCTGTAGCACCACGAACACAATCTGACATTCCAACCACTGACGCTGTGGCCTAACGCAGGCCAGCACCCAACGTCCTCACTTGAGGGAGGAAAGAGGGGGAAGACAGGATGTGGAAGGAGTGCAATAATATACCACCATTAAGAAACAACAACAGAAACACAAACAAGTACCATCATTTCTTTCAAGTGCCCGGATGTATTGTGCTACATAAAGCTCTTTGGTGCTGTGTGTATCCAAAAAAGACACATTTGTGAAGATGAATTACTTTAAGATGAGTTCAATTTTATCCACATATCAGGTTTTTAGTTAAGCTTTCTGAAAAATGTTTTTTTCCCTTGATTCCTGCACAGAGCAGTCATATTTTAATATGATTTATTTATTTATGTTTTTACAGTACTTTGTAAAGTTTTCCATTTAGATAAAACAAATGTTAATTTTGTGTGCTAAGAGGAAAGTAAATTCAGAGTTTGTATGCTTGGTCATATTCTGGGAATGTTGGCATTAGGAGTCTGTAGCTGTGAATTAACCTCAAACTTTCTATGCATTTCCTGATTTAATAAGGGCTATAAGTACCATGGCTCTTTGTTTTAATACTAAATTGCTGATCCTCTTGTTGGTAAAACAGTTGTGTTTCTGGATAACTGGATAACGTTATGTCTGTGTGGCGGAAACACTTGCCCTTTAGCCCCTTGTCCTCCTGCAGCTCACTAAGCAAGCATTCCTTCAGCCAAAAGAAGATCATGTCATCTGAAGCATACTTAGGAAGAGGTGAGGACACCCAATTTCTCAGCAGGGAACTGTGTAATCAGCCCCGTCTGTCTCTGAAATTGCTCTTCTAGCATTTAAATTTGACAGGCTTTGTGTTCTTTCACACAGACTGCTTTAGAGAGAGATCACACGAGGCTGTTTGTACTGGAATAATATTCAGCATGCGGTGAGATGTGAGGATGACATGACATGCATCAGACATGGGTCTTGATTGTGGCAAGCAAACGTGTGTTGAAAATATTCTGTGTGGTGGAAGTGAGTATTGAACCCACCTGCCTCCATGCTGCTACTTCTTGCTGTGTGTTATAAATGCAAAGCCCTGCACTGACATCCTTACAGGCCTCTTTATAAAGATATGTGGATAATATGCACTGTGGCCACTGTTTGCTCTAGCACAGAAGATGGTATAAAGATTCCTTAAATGTTACTAGTTGATTCAGAGCTAAGAATTTGATTCAGTGCAGATATCTAGTCAAACAAGTAATACATTTTCTTTCAATTTCCTAAATGGATAGCATACAAATTAAGATCAGGGGATTATGGTGTCCAAATCTGAAATTCCTGTTAGGTTTCTAAAAACACTTTTCATCCATCTTCAGGCCATTTCTGTAGAACATTGTCTTCAAAGCAGCAATTGAGGAGCTGCTCTCAGACTGGAATCTCACAAAATGTCCTAAGAATTTTATACCCATTGGTGGAAATGCAATAATTTAGTAAATTACTGTGCCTTTCTCTGCAGATGTTCAGGGTGTCCCATAACTCTGGAATCATAGGGGGAAATAATTGTCATATTTAACACCATTATTCCTGTCATCATTCACCATGTGCTGGCTAACTGGGTATCAGGAACAATGGTCGACACATTAAGCACATTCTGTGAATAAAGGCACTTGTATTGCCATTTGTATTATTTTTTTCTATGATTACACTCTGTATTATTGGCAGTATTCAGACTGTAATATTTTGTCAGTTTTAACCAGAGTTCCCAAAAGTAATATTTTGAAAAGTAGTGACAGAGCCAGAAAACATTAAATTATCCCTTTTGTAGAGTAATTCTAGGAGTCTAGTATGCACCTAAATATGATATACCAATCAGAAGGATATATATTACCTTCATGGTGCAACTGTTGTTTTTGCTTTTTATTGTGTTTCAATCCCTCTTTCTTTTTTTTTCTTTTTCTGGCCCCAGGTTAGGTTTCGGCTAAGCATTTTTTGCAAATGTACAAAGCAGTGTTTAACCTGATTACTTTAACCTGTTTTATACATTATTCACGCACCAGGAATTTACACACTGCTTGGCATGTCTGACAATTTACTCAGCACAATGTACATTCACAAATAGACAATTGACATAAATAAGAACGAGACTGACTTCTTATGAGGATGCTTTTAAAAGTTCGCCGCCCATTTATGCCATTCATAATTCTGATCGTGTTTTCTGCAGTTTATGATCAGCAAGGGACATTGTCTTTTTGCAGTAACAACAGTGGCTTGCCTTCCAGACACCATCAAGAGAATGTTTATCAGGACATTTCCCTAGTAACCATTGCACAACCAGATGTAAATACACACATATATTCAGGTCTACATTACTGAAGCAAAAAGTGTTTGAGGTTCTATCTTCTTTGTTAACAGGGTAGATAGTTATCACCTTGGATACTAGGAATGTAGAACACAAAGCGAAATAATTAGTTGTTAAAAAAATGTAAAAGATCCATAACAAAATGTTCCATTTCTTAGCTGATTACAAATTGTTCTGAGACAAAAACTATTTATATCTACAACCCAACTATGATCTTTCAAATGTCAATAGAAATGTAGATTGCATTTGGACATAATCAATTGCGGATAGTTGCTATTCCATAAAAATAAAACATAAATCCACTGTTTAAATTCAAGCATGTTACCATGAAAAGATGTGTAATATGAATTTAAATCAGATATCCTAATTATGGGTGCCATCATGGCTACCATTCTCTGCTTTCTTTTCAGAGAGAGAGGGCAAAGGAGATCAACTAAGTTCAAGCTGAGTCTTTCACATTGCACATTACCTTGGGGAGTGCAAGGAGAGGTGTGACTTGTACAGATTGCATACCACTGATAGAACGATTGAAATTGACTCACTAGCAAAATAAGTTGGAGTAAGTCCCTGGAGCTCTGGACTTACAGAACCACGTGCCAATGAAGATCTCGGCCGTTGTCCAGGCTCCTTGGAACCCAAGTGGGTATCGCCAGTCTGTGATGAGAGCACACAGATTAACATCAGCAGCAGGCAGGGTCTCTGGACATTAGGATGTCAACAGGTTCCGCATGGGCATTTCATTTTGGTATCATTAGGCTTTTCCAACAAAGCATCATTTAAATATTTTGCACCAGTCCAATATGTCTTTGACCACTCCATTTGTACTGAGCAAATCTATCTAGTAATATGCCTATATGCACTTACAAGATCAAACATGGGGAAGCACTAGCAAGAACATCCAGACAGTGGTACGAGGTCAACGTCTTTTCCAGATTCAGCATTAGGAAGGTAATAGTCCACAGACAATCTGATTAACCCATCCTTTTTCAGATAATGACTACTGGAGAAATAAGAGTACTCTAGCACTCTGTGATCACTTTAGAGTTCTCCAATATGTGTCTTAACCTCCTCACGTTGGCTTGGTAGATGTATATTATTACCACGCTTGACTTGGATTTCATCTTCAAGTTGTATATCATGATAAATGTGATGTGTAAATCAAAGGGAGCTATGCAGACATTGACTTCCTTTAACTTGCTGACACATTCACAAGAATGAGAGGGGCCTTAACAAAACATCTAGAGTCTTAAGCAATGAAATACCTGGGCCCTTGCATATCTTTCAGTAAAGGTACAAAATTGTACTCGCTTGCACATTGTCAGCAGAACATCCTCAGAAGATACATTCCTTATCAACAGCCCTGCTGGGATTGCAGCAGATAACCTTGCCGAAGGGAAGCATGGGTGGATGTGAGCAGTATTCATGAAGAGTACAGTAAAGACTGTTTCTCCAGATAGGTAAAGGACTGTCCTGATATGTCTTGCAAAATCTCAAAACTTTTTCAGGATTCTCAAGATAATTTCCTGACGTCTACCTCCAATTGTGCAACAGATCCAACTGGCATGTCCTGCAGGAGTGCTGTGCTGGAACATTAAAACTACTCCTTGCACTTCATCTGACCGTTCTTCAAGAGGAAAGTTACCTGTTGACTCCCTCCCTGAAAGGTCTGAGCATTTGCTTTATCCATTTCCACTTCCATTTTAACACTGTGCCCTACACCACTTCCTACCATCATAAACCTGTCAACAATCTCTGATCCGTTTGTTTGTCCCCCAGTGATGTATGTCTCTAAATATTCAAGTAATCTGAGACTGAGAATGTAACACAAACACATGGAAAGAACAGAACTGTATTTCACCTTTCCTGATATACTTCAGAGATTATCTTCAGTTCAGGGGTAGGATTAAGATGGTACACTAAAGTAACTACATCACAACTGAGTGAGCCCAATAAGCTGAGGGGAGATAAGTAGGAATCAAGTACAGGGACTATTTTCCACAGAACATAGGGATTTAAAACCATTTACTCCTGAACTGGCTTAGAAAATCCTTTGTATTGAATTGTGTTTTTGTTGCAGAAGCATTGTATACAATATTGGCTTTCCCACTACTGCTGTAAATGTGTTTGTCTCTTCCTCTGCACTCTCTTTTCTGATGCTCTAAGGAACATTTACTAATTATGTCAATCCATAAATCCTAAACTGACTTATGCCACCTACAAAATTCAACTGGAAACTGAAACATGCTGATATTCTACTGTTAACAGACATTTATTGAAAGAAAATATCATTCATTTATTGAACTGAATGCAGGAAGATGTCCTTTATAAAGTGAATGCATGAGTGTCCTGAAGTGTCCATTTGAAGGCATTCTTCGTATGTGTTTTGTGCAAGTTTGAAACTCCTGTTACAACAAAACCTTGTAACCTTTGAAATAACTCTCTCAATGTAATTAGAATTCTTAGACCCCAGAAGACTCATAATCAACCATTTACAGTGGCGCCTCATAAAATGCATCTATATTGTTTTGGCTAATAATATAACCTCACGCAACCCTCTTGACTGCATAATAATCCAAGCATATATTCTGACAGAACTGGCTCGAACCAGCAAAAATTGTATTCTGGCCAGAAATTATGTCAGCAGAAACTGAAATCTCACACTGAGGACCTCAGTTCTTCACAGATGCAACATCCTTTCCAAGTAGAAGCTCCCCCTGTCTAGGTGCCTCATTGAACGGTGGTGTCAAGAATGTTTCACTACCTCACTATGCCAATCAACTGTCCCACCCCAAAGTCAAGAGCCTTGGCATCCCTTAGCTACCAGGGATAGGAGTACGTGCTAGTCTTGCGTTAAGTACCAGTATCTTACCTACGATCTCTGCTGTCATGGTGGAGTTAACAGAACTACGTGTCTGAGAGCATTTCCCGGCATGTGAGGGGTAGAGCCCAGAAATCTCAGGGGAATAAAATTACAGATATGATTTGCTCTACATGCTTTACAAAATAAGAAGAAAAGAAAACCCACAGTATCATCCTCTTTATAACAATTGCCACAGCAGACAAAGCAGCATTTTTGTTGTTGTTTTATTTGCTATTAATAGTAAATTGCCATTTGCTTGGCACAGTGTACAGTTCATGCAAGTTCAGGAAACCTTAGGGGAACAATCCCATGTCAGGGCAAATCTTATTTTTGTCAGTATCTATCTAAGGTACTATCAACAATCCTATTGCAATGCATGGAGACTTTTCATTGATGCATGTCAGAGAATGTCCCCCTGCTTGATGCTATCTACAATGCAATACTGTCCACATAGCTCACGTATATAGCACTGTATAAAACGTAATTGAATCCCACTGTTTTTTTGTTTTTTTTAAAGTAAGGATTCATAAACAAAGCAAAATTAAACACACTGATTATTTCCCCCTATTTCCTATATAAACCTACACAAAACAATCTCCACACTTGTGTGTGGGAAAACAGCTAAGACCAGATAGGAAAAGCAAATGAGGATGTATGTTTTCCTTTGTTCACATTTCCAAACCCGTGAATTAAGAAATTGTACCCTATCGTGTTTCAATTTATAAATAATATAAAGTGGCTTCTAACAATACATGAAACCGTGATAGGGGACAGATATGTACTGTGCAATTTGTGGGTAGGTCAATGTTTTTTATTTCATCCTGCCCTTGGTCTCTTTGTGAGTTCAGGTGAGGGACTGCAGTGGAGCAGAATTAAGGACCAGGGATAGTAGTAGGGCAGGAGAAAAGGCCAAGAACAAGGCTCTCATAGAACCGTAAAATAAACTTGGCGTTGCTTTATGTGTTTGCTTGAGGTGTCTGTGCAGAACAGGGCAGAGTGGAAGGAGGGAACGCATTCCTGTTCAGTGGGACAGCAACTTATCTAGGACAGGTAACGCCCTGTTTCATGCGAAAGCAGCTGAAAGTGCTGTGTGGCTCACTAAGAGCACAGATTCCTGCCTGTGGACCATGGCATGTTGCCCACTCATACACCTGCATCTCAGCAGTGGAAAGTGTTTTTTTTATCATATCTCTTCTGCCCTTTTTATGGGCTCCTTGTTTGAGGAAGGCTTGCTTTCCCTCCAGTATTGATAGTTTTTGTTATCTTAGACAGCACACCTAATCGAATAGATTGCCCCCCGACCAATCAGATGAGTTTAGTAAAGGATCTAGTTTTCTTTTATTATTTTTTTCCACCAGCACACAACATGTGTGCACACATCCCTTTGGGCATGAAAGACTAACAGCTAGTTAATATAACTAATATATACCAGTTCAGCATATTGGCCATGTATATTTTAGTGCATAAGTAGTCTACAATTCGTTTCTCTTATTTCCAGACTGCATAAGCATTAATCTTATTGGCATTTTGCTAGTAGTTGGTGGGAGTCAGTATATTGTCGGCAACATGTTTCTATCAATTAAGAGTGTCCAAACATTTGCCCAAGGTGACATTTTTAACATGAAACTAAATGATCAAATCCCTCAATCTATAAAACCAATAGTTGTAACATAGCATATTAAAAAATTCCAAATGACAAGGTTAGGGATAGATGGTGTTATTATTGGTGTTATTTGTGTCTGCATTTCATTTGGGGGTTATTACTTATTGCATGTAAACAATTGCAACTGAACATATTAAAAGCATTCATTTTTAAATTAATTTCCATGTGGCATTGCTTGAATGGCATTTTTTATTATTTATTTATTCATATTCCTCTATCCATCTATCTATATTTATACATATTGTGTTTGTTGTATTGATCTCATTGGTTGATTGAGCAGCATGACAATGTGAGTAATTGCATTCCCTCATTGGTTGCTCAATCAGCCAAACATGAATGCCAGAAGAACTACTTGGTTGTAGTCGCTTCTTTGAACTCCAGAGATAATTAACTGTAGTGTTTATCATTAACCTTTATGGTTATGCACAGATAAATAAAGATGGTCCTTTAGATAATAAGAACTTAAATGAATGTGAAACTAATGGCTGATTTTTATAGTCAGGTTTATGTTCTTATAGCTGCTTTTTGTGTCTTCTATAAAAGCCAATATCTACACATCTTTTCTTGCAGATAATTATATGCACAATAAAACTAAACATTAGAGTGCTGATAAGATAGAAAAAAAATCATCAAGATTATTTTTAATTTAAATTAAAAATATTGAGGAGCAAGCAAATGAAAGCATGAACAAGAAAATTAGCATGTCATTAAAAAGGGTAGAGCTGATACTTCATGATTCTGTAAACTGAAATGGATACTTTTCAAATCAAATTTGATGTAAGCTCTGCTGAGCAGGAACGTACATAAAGAAGTCTGGTCCAGCTATTACTGTTTTAAGACGCTGGATGAACCTTGGTGAAAATCTCAAAAACATAAGTACTCACCAAGTACTGGGATACACATTCTGCAAAATAACAAGAAAAATCAATCCTATGACTTACGGCATGGCGGGGGACACTGGAAGAGGCCACAGAAAGTCAACAGCCCAGAATGTTCTTTAAAACTACAAATACATGTATATGCGGGTTTGTGTTATAATGTATGGTTGCATGTTTGTGAGAATACATCTGAATATCTGTTTCCATGTGACACTTTAGCAGAAACTAATACTGAATGTGTGGGCAATGCTGGAGCAAGGAAAACCCATGGGATGCAAATTGTAAAGCAGGCTGAATACACAATACCGCGTGGGTTTGGGAAAGTGTGTGCAATACGGCAGAACTGACTTATAGATTTTACTGTGTCAAATGTGAATGCAGAAGCCAACCACATGGGACGTCCTGTCTGTCTGATCCGGGTGAAGGAAGAGGCTTGTTTTGTTTGAACCAGGTTCAGCAAATTACTTAACAAGACCCTGGAGATAAGCCCTTTGTTATGTCCAAGAAAAACACTCAGAGTAGCAGTGAAAGGCCATTCCCTAACAATACGTTCTCTACTGCCAGGCAGAGAGCCCAGAGTCCTGTCACACTGTCCAACGATGAGACCATGCTGGCAAAATTAGTGTTCGGGTCTTCCGCTGGAGAACAGCTATGTTGTGCTACACTTCTTCCATGCCAGGCTACTGTATTTGTATAACCGCTTCCCTACTCATTGTCACGCAATGAACAATCCCCTTGCGAGACAGTGCTGCGGCAATGTGTACACTGGCAGAGTCTGAATGTAAAGTCTGGGAAAGCAGACACTGGACTGAGTTGGGACATCTGTTCCTCCTCTGGGAGAAAAGAATAAACAAAACAATGCTTTTACAGTTGGGTTGGTTACAACAGTGGTGACCGGCTCCAGTTTTCAAGAGCTGTAGTCCACCAGGTTTTAGTTTTAACCCTTTCTAAGATATCACCCTGCTTGGAAACAGGGTAATTTTACAGTGGTCCAGTTCAGCAAGAGTTTTATTCTGTCATTTGAGCCAGCTGGAACGTGAAGCAGAAGGCCAATGAGACTCATAGTTCACAGAAGGCCAACCCTTCTTACAAGACTGAGGTTGGTTCAAGTCGCAACTTGATGTGTAAACTGGCTGTACATAAAAAGAACAAACAAGCGCTGATTTTGTTTTAAGTCTTTTAGGCAGTTTCAAATCGGCCTTATAAACAGGCTCAGACCTTTTCTCACCACAGCAACGTCACCTGGGATTACAAAATGGCTAGGAACCTCAGGGGAAATTGGGTTACCCATGAGACTGACATGAAGGAGAGAATCACTTGCCAAGTCTTTCACTTTTATATAGCTTCACATCAGCAAAAACTCCACAAGCATTATTTATGTACTTATTGTGGAACCCATTCTAATGAATTAACTCGTCTGTCAGTAATTACACATTTTAACTTTGTAAAGGCTGGTTTGATTATTCATATTTTTCTTACTACTACTACAAGCCAAGTCATTGTGTAATGCTGTAGATTTCAAGAATCCTAAATTCACAGCCTATCTTCATAGGAAAACAATTTGTGAGAACAACAAGTGAGAACACTAGTATAAAAATTATACTTACTGATATTATAGGTATCGAAATACTATTGAAAATAAACGACAATATAACTTGTGTGTTGTGTAATTGAAGCAGAACAGTCTATATTACACAGTTTTTCCTTCCATTTACTTTTCAGTGAATCGAGAGAAGTCATTTAGCGTGACTGGTAGACCTAAATAAACACTTTGTACCCTACAGCTTAAACACATTGCAAGATTTTACAATGTAACAAGCTGGCAGCAAACATTAGAGCTGGCTAGAAAGTCTAACAATGGTGCTATTCAATAACATACACAGTTTAGAACGTGCTGCGTTGCGTAAGACAATTAGCCTGCTATTGAATGTATTAGTCCACTGTATGAAAAATGGTATGGAGTTTACCTGCTGTGACATTGCGTTGGTTTGCGGGTTATGGAGAGTGTATTTAAAGCAAAGGTAAATCATTGGACTTTGGGGAAACATAGCGCTACCCCAGCAAATCAGTCACATGATGTATTTGGTCTATTCTGCTTTGGTGGAATGCCAACTGTAAGCTTTTACAAGTAAAAAAACTCCTAAGAATGGATTTATATTGAAATTATTGACCGTCTATTTGCTTAATAATATATAAAAAAGATCGTATAGTATACATTTAAAAGATTAATCTAAATAGTTGTTTTGTTTTTAAGAACTCATTCAATTATGAAGTGTTTTTCTTTGCCTCATACCTGTCATATATTCATTATGCTTACCCTAGGCACTGTGTAACTCATGTTTCGCAACCTTCTTCCACAATTAACTACATGGATTTTAACGGCTGCCCCCAAAATGTGTTCAAAAGCTACATGTTGTATAATCTGCATTGGGTTCCAAAATAAATACATTGAGATGATAGTAGTATTGCTTCCTCCGACTTGGGGCTGCATTAAATTAAAACTTTGACCCACCTGCTAACAACTACAAACTTGTACTTGCAGTCACATTTATGAGAAGAAGAGAGAGTCTTACATAACATAAAGCCGACAATGTTTTGTAGTTTTCTATAGTTATTATTATTGTAGTTATTATACAATCCTAGCCTGTTATCTGTAGATCCACTATGCTGGCTGCTGGCATCACCTCCAGGCATGCGCGTGTTTCTGACAGAGGTGGGGGCCGGGCATAAATCTTTGATCATTTTACCTTTTTGTTCATAAACTCTTATTTTTAATCATCATTGTACAGATTTAACCAATCATAATAGAACCAATCTGAAAATGCATTCCCTAATACGCCTTGCATTGCAAGCGAGCTACAGAGGACCTGACACATTATCTGCAGTCTTTAAATTATAATGCATAAAAAAATGGATAAGAGATTACGTTCAATACTATAAACATGACCCAAGTATGTTAGCATAAGACTCAATTTTACATTTGCATAAAAACGGAATGTGTTGATTTTTTTAAATAATGTGCAAGAAAGACATTTCAACAATATCCACACAAATATGAATGTAGTTGATTCCACTTTTACACCTCTTTAGTATTCAATTATTATTATTATTATTATTATTATTATTATTATTATTATTATTATTATTATTATAAACCTTGCATGCATTCGAATTTCCGTTTCATTGTGTGTAAAATGAGGTCATTTTGGTATAGTGTATTTAGTTTGGTGTTGTTTGTTTGCTCCCCTAAATAAATACAGTTTACAGAGCGCCTTTCTATGAGGGGGACATGTTTGACACGCCGTGATCTCCATTACATTGTTGAATATTGTGCTGAATGTATCAGATTTGCCAGCTGCCCTATTTACACAGTAGCGTGCTTAAAAACGCAGCCGTGCTGGTCTGATAAGGGGGTGACCAGTGCCCCCTTTCCTTTATGCACGACCCTTCGACCCTCCTGTGCCGGCCAATGCCCCCTCTCCCTCACACACAACCTCCCGACCCTTGGCACACAGCAAGCAAACACTGTCTGCACGCAACGCTGGGACTGCGGCGCAAATCATTAACTCGCTGCAGCTCCAGCCTCAAGGACGCGCTCACTGTTTGTTTGCTCGGAGAGAGGCAGTCCGCAGGCGAGAGAGAAAGCGCTGCGTGTTTGTATAGCGTGTCAGAGGTGGATTTGCGACTCCCTTTCACGTCGTACTCTTTCTCAAACTTTTGTTACTGCAGTCAAAGAAAGTAGGTTTGGCTCCTTCTTGTCCGAAAGCAGGAGGTGTCAGAAAGATGAATGGCTGAGATAGACGTGTCCGCACGCAACCATTGTTTACACAGAGCGGGTAAAAAAAGGCTCGCAGGGAACAGAAAGGGGCACGTCATAATGCGCAGAGCCGCAGTGCCAGCCCGGTCCGCAGCCATTGCACTACAGGCAGTGTTATATCAGCCTGTCTCCAGTCGAATGGCATTTTTCGGCTTGTGTGCCAACTTACTTTATGTGAGGATGTTTGTTTGCATGTGTGCAGGACGCACGTTGCAGTATAACAAGCGCTATGCATGTACTATTGATAGGATAGTTCATCTAATCTGTGTCTTTTACATGTTTGGTATATAACTCTGTAATTTCAATCTCGGCCCATGGTTTTAAATGCTACTCGCAGGCGTAAATCAGTAGAAAGTCAGCGGTGTGTTGTGCTTGCCTATTCTGTCGTTCTTTCCACCTCCGTTTCTTCAGAGCATGCTCAGTTTCCTATGCTTTCCTTGTCCCTGCTCTTACGCCCAGTCTCTGGGATATAATTATGGCTGCTTTTCTCTCTTACCCCCGCCACAAATCTATATATACCAACTGTGTGTGCAGTAATGTTAAAGTAAGCAGTGATACCTGTGCATTGTGTAAAGCCCCCATCGTCTATTGTATGTGTCCCAGTCAATCTGTGCTTCTCTCTCCCTGTCTTTTGTTTCTCTCCCCCCCTGGGCTGTGTGTGTCTCAGTGCAAGGGATTTCGGTTCCCTCAAGAGTTTGTGTGTGGTCGTTGTTGGAGGGCTTTGGTCTCTGGCTCAGCCTTGAGCCCCACTTAATCATATTAAGTCAGGCCTGAGAGGAGCGCACACGCAAAGGCCATAGCCTGTATAATACAGCCCTCTTGATCTGGGAGAGCAATATTGGGGTGCTATAATCACCCCCCAATTCCTCCTGAGGAAATAGGTTCCAGTTACTGTCAGTGTAGAAGGGTACACCAGAGTCCTTTACTTTATACTGAAGTGAGTGAGAACTAAACAAATACCGAAATAAAGAAAGAATAATGACATGCATACATAAAAACTCCTGGCTGTCAGCTACTTATACATATGGCGACACTGTAAAATACAAAATGTTTTACCCCCTACACCTACTGTGTAAAATAAGGAATTTGCAAACAATATGAAGGTCCGACTCAGTTGGTCAGTACATCTTGTTAGACCTTTGTTTTGTTTTGTTTGTATGTTTTATGGTTGGATCTCTAGTGTTCTTGTTAAATGACCAAGAAAATGAAAGGTTAAATTGCAGTTTACTTCTTTGTCAGATTAAAACTATGTGTTAGCTAAAAGGAGTATCAATATTGTTGTATGTTTCTGGATAAGTAGTGTGCAGATGTTATACAATTTTTTTCTTGTTTCACAACAGATTTTGCAGTTAAATCCTACAATTACCTGACTCATAATTGTTTCTGTAAATCAGACACAGCTTGTTAAGCCTCCTTTTTAAGTTCAGTCAATGAAATGTGACTGGGTATTTACAGTTTGGTTTTCCAAACTAAAAATAGCCTATCCTTTACAGTATGAAAGGGAGGTGGGTGGTTTTTGATTGTTCAAATAAGTTACCAGGAAAAATGACAGCATTGTGAGCTAGTGTGCTGGCTGAATAAAGGAAGTCAAATAACTGTTTGTTTGCATTTTTATGAGAGTCATTTATAAAACAAGTTTAAATACTGTACTATAACCCACTAATGCTGGCAAATACTGTATTTCATTACATGTGACACATCCACATAAATCTCTCTTCAGTAACTGCCATCTTAATAATATAATAATATCATTTTAAAAGTATAGCCTTTTATAGTAAGGAAAATCGAAAAAGAAAAAAACAGTTGATAAATCTCATCATAAACTTGCTTTATAAAGTACCATAGATATGAAATTATATGATCAGCACTATCCACAAGCCTCTGGGTTGAACTTCACCTTTCAGCAAGGACTTAAACTATGGAGAGTAACCGGAATTGCTAAATGGGTCTGTACAGCAGTGGTGGGGAATAATGCTGCTGCATGGGAATGTTTTGTACATCTATCTACTTCCCCACCTGCTCCTAACTTGGAAATAATGCTAAATTGCTTCACATTAGCAAATAAGTGGATTTATTAAGCAATTGATTGTTGAGGTGAAAAAAAAAAACTCAGGGTATTGTTGCCCTCCAAGACCGGGGTTCCTCACCAGTGCTGTAAAGAGATTGGAGACCATCCTAGATACTGGGTGAATCATCGGTGCAGAATGTGACTGTAAGGTGTGCATCTGTTCTAGTTAATTCTTTACTTTTACTAGCAGTCTGATTTTCTGTCCTGTTCTTTGGCCTCTTCATGGTGGATGTAGAATACGTGTATATTTCTGTCTCCTAGAACCTAGAACATCAGAACGAGTGGAGAGATGATGATGTTTTCCTTAATAAACGTGGTGAGGAGTGGATAAGCAATTGTGATACCTCTGTGATGAAGAAATCAAAGACCTTAAAATAATCTAACAAAACAGCATAGTGCTAAAGTGTGAGACCATGTTTTTTTTATATATATATTATGTTGTTACTTCTTTTACCCAATTTCTGAATAAACATTTTTTTTAATCAATCAATCTTTATTTAATATAGTGCCCTTTGCAAAGGAATTGCCAGAGTGTGTTGGAAAGACAATTGAGACCTGATGTAAAAGTCAGTATGTACATTAAGTACAATAGATGTGAAATATTAGGCATGCAGGAGAGAAAAACAAAAATAAATGAGAAAATAAATCTCAGGGGGTTTAAGGCCCACCAGGCAAACCTAGTCATGAGTTAATTAAGTGTTATTCACATGAGAACTAGGCTGCCCAAAAAGAAAGTGAACCATCAGCCAAAGGCTCAAAAGGTTAACCACTCAGGGCCAAGGAATATGAGTCCAGTGTCTCGGATTAGCATCTCAGGTTCACCAAGCTGGGTCTCATCTCGGTCCACTGCTTTTTAACTGTACCAAAGTCCAGCTAATGGTAAACAAACTGTTGCTGTCCTTACAGTTATTATCATTGCCATTCCCTCTGTGGGCTGAAAGGAAAGACACAGTCACTTACAGTAGCCTGCACACACCCATGAAAGTGATACAGGTGGCTAAATAAAATACCACATGACACTGTGTAGTAGAAATAGAACCATCAAACACTGGGGCAAAAGATGCTATGACTGGCTGAACACATTGGACAAATATCCCAAGTATGGAGAATATGACTTTTCCATTATCAAAAAATATATTTGTCCTCTGTGTGTTGTCTGTCAGTTTTAATATTGTGGCTCGGACTGGCATTGATTTGGCACAGATAGTTCTAGGTACTTCCTTGATATTCAGATGTAGTCCAGAACATTTCCCTGGATTTGAAATTCCTGGTTTATGAGCAGAAATCGGAAGTTCCCGACATTTGGTTTCACCCTGTTTGTCCAGAGGATCAATCAATCTGGTCTGCCTTTTCTAGTCTACACATTTTGTAGACATCACAAACATTGACAATATATTATATACAGCCTTATACCTCTCCTCTGATTGTAATGCTATAAACAATAGGTTTCATACACATCCACTTCAAATTCAATCAAAACTTCCTTCTGGCTAAATATGATCTCCATTCCCTGTCACTGTCAATCTCAGTAGTACTGCTTATCGGCAGCTAAGGCCATTTATATTTTCAGTAAGCTCATCAGTCTGAAAGTAATCCAAAAAAATAAGGGAGTATTGTTCAACTAGACAAACAATATGAAATACAATTTCTCATGTACCCCACTCCCCACTGATACTCAATCATCACTGTTGCCAACTTTTGCATTCAGGATACTTTTGACTGATAGTGCTGATTTAGAAGGCCACATAGTATTGTCGATTGGATATCCTTTGTGGTTGGTCTGTTTAATTAGACTCATTCATCAGTTATGCTGGCTGACCTCTATTCAGTGACCGTTTAAAAGGAAGAGAAAGAGACAAAAATGTTTAGGGTAGTTTGCTAGTTGTCAGTGAAGCACACTGTTCTGTGTTTGCTTGTTTTTTTCTTATTGGCGAGTGAATGTTTGGTCCCTCCCTATAGCAAGGGGAATTCGAATCCTGCATGCGAACCCTAGACTGCCCCCACCCCCTTCAGCACACAGGTGAGTGTGACAGATGCTGCCCCATTGCGTGCTGAGGCCCCGCTCATTTTCACAGCCGTTTGACTTCCATTCATCTTTCACAAGAGACAAGGGGGATTCCTTTCTGGATCAGTGCTAAGGGCAAATGAGAATTCCTTTAAAGTAGCTTTTTTTTTTTTCCAATCTGCCCTTTTCTTTCCCCAGCTCAGATGCTACTCTCTCTTATTCGCGGAGACTTTTTTGCAGGAGCAATTCATGGCTTCATTTCCATGTCTATTACTGAGTTTTTCTTTCTTCAGAGGCACATGTGAATGTCTCTCATTAAAGGATACACATTCACTTTGAAGTCAGAGTGTTTAGTGTAATCAGTAGAGTTAGTAAGATCAACTTTAATTGGCAAATAAGGACATGAAGGTACAGTTAGCTTGAACAAGAGTGAGTTTATGCATTTCTGTTGTTCCATTTAGGTTTTTCTCTCAAGGTAATGTCTGAACTTGTTTAATAAAAATGCCCTCATCACTCCATTCAACAAAGACACCTGTACAACTGCAGACACCCATCACAATAACTAAATCATGAGTAGAAATGCTATCAGATGAAACCATGAATGAAGGAAAGATATTAGCTAGCTGTACTAGACTTTTGTGGTCCAGTGGGTGTTTAATGAAACACAACAAAGAAGCCAACTCATATGTCTTTGTAGTAGTAGTAGTAGTAGTAGTAGTAGTAGAGTGAGCACACACACTGTTCAGGGCTGTACATGTTCAAGTATAGGCTGTCACTAACCCCTCATCAGCTTGTTTCTCCTCTCAAAAATCTACAAAAAGACAGAGGAGCCTATTTACTTAGCTTTGCTGAAGAAGCATTTCAATTAAAGAAGCAATAACGTTGGGATTTCTTCTTAACCCCTTTCAGCTTCCTATAAAATGAAAACTTAAGCCAATCTGGTCTAGTATTTGCATGTATAGAAATATAATATATAAACATGGAAACATTGTGAAGACTCCTCACATCCCCATTTATTTAGCATGCAGGTATCAGAAATTATAACTATATATTATGACATGGCTGCTTTAATACCTTAAGGACCTGATGTATTTTATGTGAAATAGCTGATGGTTAGAATGGTATAGTATACATTATTGTACTTAAAGGAAGGTGAAAACAGCTGATTTTTCTTCTGTTGTTCTAGCAGGGTATAATAATGAACCAAACACATTTGCCACCTCAAACCATGTCACATCGGTTAGTGGTTAGCTCTGTAATTTCCCATAGTGTCTCAACAGTTCACTATGTTAGATTATTTCACTGTACACTGGCACCTCACCTCCCCAAAGTAAAAAAACAAAACAAAAATGCCAGCACATTTTTTTTTATCTTGCTTTTATTTGTGTATGGATTTATTTATTTGATGAAGGCTACTGGTTTATTTTGTTAATCAAGATAATAAAAAGCTGTGTGCGTGTTTTGGAAGCGTGCCAGCAGCTATCTTTTGCAGTACCAGCTTTGAAAAACACAATTGTACACTCAGCACACATATAACAGACTCCACATAGCACGAACAAATTGAAATTGAATTTGTAATTTTAAAAGCACTCCACGGTGAAAGGTGGATTTCTGAATATTGCCATTTTATTGTAATTTGTATCAACTCTCTTCGGCGCAACTTTGTGAATTTCAGTGGTACACTGTTCCACATTTTCTGTCATGCATGGCATCTATAAAAAGTGACAAAAGTTAATATTTCTGTTATCTATTAATCATTATTGTTTATCTGGTAATTCGAAGTTCAACACAGATGTGGGTCTTTCCTGTAGAGCTGTAATACTCCAGTAATGAGTATGCCTCTATGAAGCATGCAATGGTTAATAAGTAACAGGTCTTTTAGAAAAACAAAAAAGAGATGTTTTGTGAGATGAACACTATATATATATATATATATATATATATATATATATATATATATATATATATATTTCTGATGTGAGACTTTTAGGGTGATTTGGGACCCATCAAGTGTAATCTCCCATGCATTATCTGACAGGGATTGTTTAAAACTGAAAGCTAATGCCCATACTAATAAATAATAAATATACCCTGTTGTACTCTCTCGCCGTTGCAGCATCGAATTCAATCTCTTTATCTTGTCTTACAATAATTCATTCAATTATACTTTAAATCTTGAATTAAATCAAATACTTGACCGTTATTTCGCTTCTGCCTTTAACCCAGTGGCACCCTGCCAGTAAGGGGCGGGTGATTGACACTTTTAATATAATCCGACTGTAAACTTGCATTTAAAGTGATGGGACCTATAGTGAAGCACAGCCTGTATAGTTGTATTCAGTATAAACAGCATAGGCAAAACAGGTTATCCTTAGGCATCCTTAGGGAGACAAGCATCTATTTTCATCTGCAATGCCCTCACAAGATACCTGCAATCGCTGGCATAACCAGACGTGCACCAACTGTGGATTAAACCCCCTGCTTTAGCACTCATACCACTCCACGATTGTTTCTGTTGCAATGACAGATCGCATGACTGCAAAGCCCTCAATCCCCGCATCCATCACGTAACTTTTTGCACCTCCGTGCCCAGCCAGGCTTTGTTCTCCAGGCTTAAGACCCGGTCTCTCTCGGCTAGTGTTTGCGTGACTGGCTGTGCAGATGCAGGATTGTCCCGGACAGGGAGCCGCCCCCCCTCTGGAGCAGAGCGCCGCTTTCTCACGCAACTGCAGGACCAGAGACGGCAGCGCAGCGCAGCGCAGCGCAGCGCAGCGCAGCGCCGGGACACTTTCACTCTTGCGTTCACACTGAAACGGTCTGCGGATAAGACCTCGGTTGTAAAGTCAATTCGAAAACTGTATTCGGGTCATTTAGCCGTATAATCTAATTGCTAAGGGATGCCATATAACGTGTAATTTAACGCTCTCCCTCTTTATAAATGCAATTCAAAGTGATAAAGTTACATCAAACAGGCTTGGAAAACTGCTTTGGAAAAATCATATTGGTCAAATAAGGGGTCCCCTCTGAGCTGTGGGTCTCGGCGGGTTGGATCGGTGCTTTGGGTTTAAATTAGTCTAAATGTTGGAGTTCAGAACTGTATAGATTGTTGTTCGGATAGCTGGTAAACTGGAGTTCGTCATCATCATCATTATAATAGACCAAAAATACATTGCATACAGGCAGGCAGGCGTACCTTGCTGAGGATACATTTCCGATGGTTAACATTTACCACACATTCATATTGATGTAAGATCGGTTTCGAGAACACAAACTGTAACGTTTCACATAAATCCAGACATAGATATACGTGGTTCAGTCAACGACACCAATAGGATGCGGGCTAATTCAAAACTACAGTATTTGTAAATCCGCCCGGGAATCACAAATTCAGGATTGGAACAAATGTGTTGAAAACAACTGATAATATGTCGTTTTCATGCACTGCTGAGTTAAATAGAAGCACAACGCATTGATGCTCGTTTTATCACATGCAAGTGTCAGAGAACTATAAGGACAAATACGAGAACTGCTTGGAAATATTTAGGAGAGACTATCCTGTCCACTAGGTTACCCAAAATGTATCGATATTATTGATATTCTTGTAGAATAAATAACAGATTCAAGTACTAACCTGCTTCCTATGTTCTAATTTAAACAGCACTCAACTTGGAGTATAATTTTAAAGCCTATATATATATATATATATATATATATATATATATATATATATATATATATATATATATATATTGTTTCCAGTGTGTAAACAATACAGGTTCGCATATACACTTCAAACTACTTTGCCACTTTCCACAGAACTGTGTTGACATCGATTTAAATGATCCATCAAGATAACAGACGTTGAGACTCACGAATCTTTATTCCTAAGGAAGGAGGAATAAGGAATATCAGCAAAATACTCTAACAATGAAAATGGATACATGGAAGAAAAATCACAGTTAATGTAGGTTTAATGTTTGTTTGTTTTGGCAGTGCAGTACAGCGCAGTGCGTGTGCAAGGCTGACCTCAAACTGACATTTCCGAAGTGCTGTCAATCTGTAATTTCATCAATCTCAACGAGAACATCATACCATTTCTGTTTTGCAATAATATATATATATATATATATATATATATATATATATATATATATATATATATATATATATTATTGAAATTAAATTAAGCAATTGAATACTATTCTACAGTTAATTTGATTAAAGTTGCTGGAGTGAAGTATTTTCAAAACTATACTTTTCTCTTCCTCAGCAATGCTATTTGATTCATAAAACATTATTTCTTCTGTGACATTTGTATGTGCTGTCTCTCTGTCTCTTTGCTTCTCACGCAATCCACGATTCTCTCACGCAAGGAAATAACGCAGTGAACTCGTCTAGCCTCTCACCCCTCCGCGCCATCCTGAGGGGCTCGGCCGGCGCTCTCACGCAAGCCGGGCGACCTTTAACCCGGCGGCGGACAGGTGCGCACAATCAGACCGAGCGAACCGGGCGCGGCGGGCGGCGCATCCAGGCAGAGCGGCTGCGCAATGAGTGCGGGCGTCTACCCAGGGATGGGAAGCGGAGTTCTGCGGTGATCTTGGCTGATCCTGCCTATGACAATATGAATTAAAACTCAAATCCCACACGCACTTGCATTTCTGTGTGTATGTATATTCGACGTCCTTGCTTGGTACTCACTTAGGCTATCAAATTGAGGACCAACAAAGCAATTATTCTGCAATATAAATCCTCGATCGCATTGTGTAGTTTATATATATATATATATATATATATATATATATATATATATATATATATATATATATGTATATCTCAAAACACGATGTTGTTAGCAAAATGGAAAAAGCCTGGTGAATTTAGGTGAATATTTTGCGTCCTAATAAAAACAAAGAAATACATTATCACTGTATTAGTTTGACACTTAATTTTACCCCTGCTTTTCCCGAAATCGGAAAGTAGAGCTTCTTTTGCAACGATTGTATCAAAGAGCAAATTTTTCTAAGGTTTTATTTCAAATTAGTTAAATTGTTTGTCAAAGTGCATCTGTGCTACAATTTGAAGTTGCTTTCCTCCAGTGTGCTTGGATATTTCATATAAAGCGTCAGATTGATAGCTCTCTGGGTGGATGGCTTTAAACTTTAGACATTTATCATTTTCAAATAGTCGATTCATACTTTTGCTCTATCGTAGAACGGATAACTCTGATTTATCTTATTTGTTTGTCACAGAAATTTATCAACCTGTCAAAAGCGAATCCCTTGATCAAAAGCACTTGGGGGCTTAAATCCTCCCTCCGGAACATACCTTTGCACGCTATGTGTTTTATGTTTAACCAGGGCGTCTCACAAGAGTAGATCAATTAAGTTAACAGACATGTCTGACATCCTCGAAATATATTAAAGGGGATACAACTTTTATCAATATATATCTGGGTTCTGTTTACAATGTTATCTTAGCCTTTGTAAACGGTGCTTGTTACTCAAGTAATATATTCTACGCCAGCTAAAAAAAAAAAACTAATAGAAAGTAAATATACAAATAAAAGGGAAAAGGCCGACTATATGTAAGCAACCTCTGGAGAACAAACACAATATATGTACAATCAGAATAATGTCATCTGTCACTCACTGGGGGTTTCAACTCCAGCAGAGCCTTTCTTTTTCAGTCATTGTCCAAATTAGTGAATCCTCAATTAAAGCGTATTCTTAACATGTTATTTTTACCAGTGTTGTGCCCTTGCTTTAGAAATATCAAGCCTATTTAACGGGCCTGAGAACTGGTGCTTAAATTGCGTCGCCTATCAATATGTTAGAAAATTGTTTGTTTTTGTCTGATAAGACCCTGTTACAAAACAAACAATGACAAATGATTGGCCAACGAACTCCGGCAGAAGCACATCTACAGGGACACTGCCACTTTTATATTAAAATCAACAACAATCACAAAAGTTTTCTTAATTAAAAGCACCGGTGTTGATGTCATTGTCCTCACAATGAATATCGCCACCTATTGTTCCCATAGTCCTAACACTTCATGAATCGAGTCTATTTTTTGAGTGTCTAATCTAGCTCATCCCATAGCATTTGTACAGGGTTAGGGTCAGGGAACTGGGGAGGCCAGCACGTTCAGTTGGAAAGCTGCTCATCTTTGCTGATGTTCAGTCTGACCGTTAGGCTATCATCATTAGGCTATCATGTTGAAAACCATCCTCGCACAAATTACTGCTCTGGGGGGTTAGCATGATGGTAATGATATTGTTGCGTTATATATACATTTTACATACACATTTCTTATGTTATCTCCTGGTCATGCTCCTGCAAAACAACTCCAAGCTTCGTATTTCACTGCATAGGCGCAGCGCAACTCTGACAATTTCTCACCAGATGTCTGTGAATTGCAGCTCTCCTCATCATGTCTCCTTCTCCAAGATGTATCTTTAAAACTTTCTGAGATGTTCTCAAGCAAGCGTTGTATTTTTTCCTTTTCGTCCTAGATCTATTTTGTCTGCATAGCTGTTTTGTCTATATTTTTGTGCCCCTTTGTGGAACTATTTCCTTCTGATTCCCGCCTCATGTAAAGGATACAAATTTCTACAAGATTATTTTAAAACTAACATTTTACAAGCGATATTAGCAGGAATGGCTGGGTATCCCATTGGGTACATTGGGATTCATAACTGAGGCGTATAGTACCTTCAGCCACACAGGGCGCAACATCATTGATAATTGCTAATCATTGATACGTTATTTTTGTAGTTAAAATATAGGAGACAACTTTATTTATTTTTTAGGTATTTCACATTTTAAATTAAGCTTGTCAATTGCTACTAAATAAAGATTAGTCTTCAAATTAATGTATTAATAAGAGTCACATTTTTGTTAAAAACACAACGCTAATGTAACTTATTTGAAGACAGAACAACGCACATACTTAAATTAAATGTTACAATCGCCCTTTATAAACCGAATATTGTTAAATGTATAAAACTATATTACACACATTATTAAGAAAACGAAATATAACAAAATAACCTGCCTTTTCTTTAAAAACGTAATAATCTAGAAAATATAACTCTTACGATTATTATTATTATTATTATTATTATTATTATTATTATTAATAATAATAATAATAATAATAATAATAATAATAATAATAATAATAATAATACCACAGTATGTAGGTTATACTATCTTAAGATATTGCATTCAAATAATGTACTGGTTACATTTCCTTTTATTCAATGGAATAAAACTTTGTATCTCCCTTTTAACGATAAACACCATATTTAAGTCGCTTTTCTAGTCTTAATCTGAATTTTATTTTGTTCATATGCAATCTTCATCTTTAATAGACTTTTTTTTTCCATATTTGTAGTTACATTTTTCGTCCATAACTCGTTCATAAACGCACAAAGGAATGAAAAGAACGTTTTGTGAGGCGTAATCTAATATAATGTAAGTCGCCCTGGATAAGAGCGTCTGCTAAATGACAAATAATGTAATGTAATGTAAAAAATGCTGTTATCGAAACGACGTCTGAATTATTTAAACAAAAACAGGCGATTTTTTAAATATAATGGTAATATATATGTTTTGTTAAACAATGTTATATTTAACTTGGGTAGTTTAGGAATATGCATCATATTCGTTAATTTAAATTAACATCTTGTTGTTAACCCGAATCACACCCTTGCAATGTTTTATAAACGCTGTATAAATATGTACAACTTGTATTGGGTTAATAAACGCATCAAACAATAATAACTCCTTCGAAGTGGATCCGTATCCAATTTTTATTCCCAAGAGGAAATAAATAACCTAGGATTGTGGGTGAACATTTCACAAGAATTTCAAGTAATTCATTTAAAGCAATATGAAAATAAATAAATAAGACGGAGTGTTCTGAAGGTCTCATACATAGCAAGCTAGTAAAAGTTCTCAACAGATTAGCTTCACCTGGGTGGATGAAAGTGTTAGATTTATTCTGAATGTCTCCCACAGAAACTGCGCTCATAAGCCTGTTCATCCGATGGCACAATAAATAGTGTAGTGGAAGAAGTTCACATTACTTTCATATAACGAAATAAAAATGCGCATGTATCAATACTGCTTCCGTTTGTATAACTCTTTGACATATTCGTATGCATTTTATTTTAAACTAGTACTTTTCATGTTATGTGATGAAACTAGAATATATATATATATTTCATGCATTGTTTTGCCTCATATTGGAGCGCGTCACCTTTCTGAAATTAGCCTATCTACATCTCTTACTATGGTAACATTACATATGAACTACAGCCAAAATATTTCGCTTTTGCAGTTCCTTTTAATTGTTGATTTGAAGCAATGCCAGCAGCACCTAATCAAAGAGAAACATGTCAAAGCCAAGCTCCTGTAGAGCAAGACGTATTGTAATCATGTATAGCACATTAGCACTGCTGTCTCCCGATCAGGACGGTCTTTCTCGCACTGATCTCCTCTTTGATGCCCTTTAATGAGTCTGTTCATCAAGTCAAAAACTGTGCCGCAGGGAGTTGGAAAACTGAAGCTCCAGCAGACGCCAGCCTGTGACGTCATGAGCCGACTAGCCAATCCGGATGAGCAGAGCTCTATAAAAGACTTGATCCTCGTCTAAATTTTCACAACCAAATAGAGGAGAGAAGAAACAATAAAAACATACAAAGCTTTCCAACAGATCCCTTTGTAGACCGCTCTATTGACTGCAGACCTTCCGACTTTAATACCGCTTTGCACCAGAGAGTTGAGACGCCAGCGGGGCAATAGCCAAGGTAATTATGATTTGACACTTGTACCAGTTAAGAGCTTAGATGCAATGCAATGCATTTTTATGAAACATTTATCTTCAGAATCGTGAAACTTAAATCATTCATTATGTTTACATCTTCAGTACAGATGGATGTAGTGTAGCCCCTGAATGCTGCAGAAATATGCTGTTGTACAGGCATGCAAAACACAACCTAATTTAGAAAATACTTCACATTTAGCCTATTCAAAAACTGTTATAACGATACAACGCACTTTTGACATACAAAGAATAGGGGAGCGATGGTGCTTTAGTTAAAAGACAGAAAGAAAGAAAAAAAAAACACGTTCATATGAAACTGAGACGTCCATGCATGTAGCATACAGGTCACCCAGACAGCGGATAACTGCGCGCACTGAGGCTGGCTTCCTGGGCTTCTTCCATTGAACTCGTTTTATTCCCAGACCATTTAGGGCTAGTATGATCTGCGTGTGACTGAATGTTAAGGATCGTACAAGCTTAATAAAGAGTATCTGAATAATAGTTTGAGAAAAGTGAAACATGCAAGTTCAAGCAACTTGACAGAAAACATAGCATAGTTATGTAGCACAGCACTGTATACGCATAGGGCAAATCGTAAAACTGCGCTGCACTTAAGGTATTCAACAGTAAATCAGAGCACCGGTTAGCACAGCACTTGCATGCATTTTCGCTCTTGACGAGTCAGATTGAGAAGCAGTAGTGTCCCCGCAACTGTACCTGTAACGCAAATAGGCTCTGCATATTTAATTAACACTAGTCTTCCTACTAGTCTTAATTTTTTTTTTTTTTTTTGCATTGGTCTAAAAACATCACGATTAAAACTTGATAAAACGAATCAATTCAATTCATACAAAATGTATCAGGATTGGATTAGCAACGACGGAGGGATATAGATATGTATAATGTTTATAGTAATTTGGCGGTGCTCATTTTAATGTGGCAAGGTATATGCCAAGAAATAAAAAATAATAAGAATAATGAATCAGAACTGCCACGAAACACGTGCCAAGCGCTAATTACGGACATTATCTGATGACAGATTTACACTAAGCAGAATAAACGTGTATGTCAGGGAAATAAGTTACTGACGAGTATTGGGAATCGTGATTTGCGGTTGGTAAATTTGGTCAAATATTTGATTTGGTATGGGCACACATTTGGGCATCGTGCACACTGGCTTGTGAAGTTGTTTGTAAAGGTTCCGCCACCGTATCGCATTACCTGATGCAGAGCTCGCTTGCAAAAATAAATATCTATTGCTACAAATGCCAGAGGGAGTGAACTACTTCTGAGGCACAATAAAGGGAGTACGCTACTTTTGTTTTTGCATACTACTCGAGATTGAGCCAGCAAGTGAGTGACAGGTGTCCAGATCCAGTGGTGATCGGTCTTTGGTCGGTGCTTTGGGGTAAAGTGTGTTAGTGAGGCGGGTACAGGTCAAGGGTCTCTGCCCCATGAACCCCGGGTAGAGATTATTTGGCATTAACACCAGAATATAGCCTACTCGTCCCGGGCCTGACTTTCCTCAATAGAACAAGTGACTGGCGTTTGTATTTGTTTGTATTATAGCGGTTTCTTGGATTATATGTTTTGCATGGGAAAATATAATCTACCTGTGTCAATTATCCACTTTGCTGTGTAATCCGTGGGCCTAATTAAATTATTGTATGGAATGACTTGCAGAAGGATGAAAGCTCCCTGAATACTTTTTTAGAAACCGCAGCAAAGAATCTTTTTAACTCTATGAAGAAATAATAGGCTCTGAAAATCAATTTCCATGAAGTTCTAACCTTTTTTTAAAAAGTGCCCGCATTTTCACTCACCATAATTCCGTATTGTGTAACTTTATTTTTTCTTTACATTGTTCCCAGCTAATCTTACCTGCAGGATTTATTTTGCAATCGTTGGCAATATTCCATAAATATAAATTAGTGAATTATTTCTAATGTTCTTTTCATTCATGCTGAAACAAGAATGTATCTGTAAGTGACGTATAAAAGAGCACTATAGCCTATTGTACACTGCAAGGAACTGAGCTATAGCTGCAAAAAGAAGTACTAATACGTTGGGTCTCTATTGAATATAACGTCTACAATTAATAGGTGTCTAGTAGAAAATTCATACCCTTAGCTTTGAACCTCCATAGCTTATCCCGGAGAGCTTATGAAACTATTTGGATAGAGGTTAGTTAGCTCTACATACAAATATCCCAAAATGAAAACACAAGGAGCGCAAATAGGCTATAGACTATACCTGGTATTCCCAAACTGATCCTGGAGTACCCCCTGTCCTGCTGTTTTTTGTTACAGTCAAGCTTCAAATGATATAGTGGAGTTCTTTATATTGCACTGTTAAGGATTCAATTAAGCAATTAAGATCTCGGCTGGAACGAAAACCAGCAGGACAGCTGGAATCACTGGACTAGACTGTTAAAATAAGTTTGAGAGGACAGGAACAATTTTCCAATACCCTTGCATTTGTCATGATCCCATCCGCTGAGGCACATTTCAAACCCACTTTCATTTTTACTTCTCCCAGGTAATTCCAGAGAAGTAATTGTTCAGTTTGCCAAGAAGTCAGCATGGCCCTCCTCAGTCTGCCCATGTTGGGGCCGATCACAGTCAGTGAGAGCCTGATCGCCATGGTGACGCTCTGCGTGGTCTACCTGTTCCTCCGCCTCCTGCGCAAAGAGATCCCCGCAGGGCTGCGCCGCCCCCCCGGCCCCAAACCGCTCCCCATCATTGGCAATGTGATGGAGCTGCTAGAAAACCCCCATCTGACCTTGACGAAGATGAGCGAGAGCTATGGCGATGTAATGCAGATCCAAATCGGGATGCGCCCGGTAGTGGTATTGAGTGGCCAGGAGACAGTGCGCCAGGCGCTCATCAAGCAAGGCGATGACTTCTCCGGCAGGCCCGACCTCTACAGCTTCAAATTCATCAATGACGGCAAGAGCCTGGCCTTCAGCACAGACCAGGCCGGGGTGTGGCGCGCCCGGCGCAAGCTGGCCATGAACGCCCTGCGCTCCTTCTCCATGATCGAGAGCAGCAGCACCAATTACTCGTGTGTCCTGGAGGAGCACATCTGCAAAGAGGGTGATTACCTGGTACAGCAGCTTGGCAAGGTGATGGAGACCAGCGGCAGCTTCGACCCCTTCCGCTACGTCGTGGTGTCCGTGGCCAACGTCATCTGCGGCATGTGCTTCGGCCGCCGTTACAGCCATGACCACCAGGAGCTGCTGCAACTGGTCAACCTGAGCGACGAGTTCGGGCGGGTGGTCGGCAGCGGCAACCCGGCCGATTTCATCCCCTTCCTTCGCTTCCTGCCCAACCGGACAATGCGTGTCTTCCTAGACATCAATAGCCGATTCAACGCCTTCGTGCAGAAGATTGTCAACGAGCATTACAACACCTTCGACAAGGTGAGGGGGCTTACTTTAAGGACACTTGAATAAAATCAGTAATTGTTGCACAACAGAAATGTTGATGAGTGCAGAGATGCAATTTGTAAGTAAAAACCACACATCTTGGTTCGTGGGTCTTAACAAGAATAAATATTGTTTTGTTCACATAACAACAATTAAGTGGTTATCTTTTTGCTCTTGTTCTGATGCCACTTTACAAATTAACAAGGATTTTCAGTAAAGTGCCGAGACATCTCAAGTGAGGTGAGATTAAACCAAATGCTCTAGAACTTATTCAGAATTGTCCCCATTTTCCAGAGCAACATTCGTGACATCACCGACTCGCTGATTGACCACTGCCAGGACAAAAAAGTGGATGAGAACGCCAATGTTCAAGTCTCTGATGAGAAAATTGTTGGGATTGTGAACGACCTCTTTGGTGCTGGTGAGTTATTGGTAGAATTATTTAATTGAAGGGAATGTACGTGGATAAGCAATCCAGTCCAGGGGTATTCAACCCTTGCTCATTCTTTCAAATGTTTTTGAAATGTTATTTTTTCTGGTAAAATACTTACAGCATTCATGTGTCTTATCTGTAATACATAGGCTACATAATCATACAAAGTAGATGGAAACTCAAGATGGTGATTGAACTGGTATATCGGAATGTCATGGTGAGACCTGCTGTTTGGACTTCCCTGATTTAACAAAGCTGTGTCTATTGCTTCTTCTCCCAGGCTTTGACACCATTAGCACTGCCCTCTCCTGGTCTCTTGTGTACTTGGTTGTCCATCCTGACATCCAGAAAAAGATCCAAAATGAACTTGGTAAGACAGAGCGGTTTTGTTTTTAGCCATTTCATTGAAAGCATATAAACTATCACCTGTTCCACCTATGCCTTTTGATTGAACAATAACCTGTGGTCACTATTCTTTCCTGCTCTCCAGATGAGAATGTGGACATGGAACTTGGTCCCAGGATATCTGACAAACCCAACCTACCTTACCTGGAAGCCTTTATTCTGGAGATCTTTCGTCACTCCTCTTTTTTGCCCTTCACCATCCCTCACAGGTGAGTGTATTCGATGTCTGGGCACCTGCTAGGCCCCACCGAGACCCCTCTCCGGCCTGCTCTGGGCTGATGTATTGAAACACAAACATGTTGGGCTCAAGCAATCGTGTTGCCACAGATAAGGAACTTCTTCATCTTCATTCATAAATAGTTTATTTAATAGTTTGTTTCTCCACCATCCTCTGAACGCTAAAGGCAGATCATTCCACACATTTATTGTTTTTGTAGAACAGCCCGTGTTTCAAAGATGTTGCACAATGTTTGAAAATGGTTTGCTTCGACCCCCTGTTTTAAATCGTGGCATAAATGACATAAGCTGACAAAGTCTCTGTTCCATTCCAGCACCACTAAAGACACCGCCCTCAATGGTTTCTTCATTCCTAAGGATACCTGCATTTTCGTTAACCAGTGGCAGGTTAACCATGACCCGTAAGTGTTTTTCTATGAGCATTATTTTGATTTTATTTCAGCATTGAAAGACCTTTCCATTATGCCTCATCATGATTTGGCATCTGGAGTCTCTCCTTTAGTTATGCTGTTGCACAACTGGTGCTTAAGATTTCTGGTAGATGTTAAACTGTTCGGCATTTGAAGTAATGCATAACATTAATAAACAAATTATGAATATTTAAAATTAAAATCTTTCAACCTATAAAAATCTATAAGTTTCCCAATGCGTTGATTTTTTTCCATAGGAAAATGTGGAAGGAGCCCAACACCTTCAACCCAGAGCGCTTCCTGAATGATGACGGTAGAAGCGTTAACAAGATAGAGGCAGAGAAAGTAATGGTGTTCGGTCTGGGCAAGCGGCGGTGCCTTGGGGAATCCATCGGACGCACCGAGGTCTTCCTTTTCCTTGCCATTCTCTTGCACAAGCTGACGATCCACACCCTGCCCGGCCACGAGCTGGACATGACACCAGAGTATGGGCTGACGATGAAGCACAAGCGCTGCCACCTGCGTGCCACCTTGAGAAATCGCACCCAAGAGTGAACCACAAGGAGTTTGACAAGGAGTTGGCCCAGTGGGCAGCTTAGTTCCCTTGCTTTCACTGCACTTGCAGAGTCTAGTGTCTGTGGCCTCTTTTCGCTGCTCCAGAGCAGTGCTTTATGTTGGCTGTCTGAGGAGGTTGATATATTTAGCTACTCAGGAAGAGTTGTCTTTCTGCATCTTGAAATAGGCCAGGAAAGAGGACTTGGTAGATTTTAGTCTGTCTTGTCCTGCATTTTCTACTTTGTATGAGACTCTTCCAGTCCAGTCCAGTCCAAACCCATGACAAGAATATGGTGTCGGTTAATTCAATGTAAATAGACTGGTTTCCAACATTTTAAACCATTAAAGGAATTACATTGACAATCATAATTTCAGTACAGGTTCTGAAAGGTTTTGTTTATGTTGTGCAGAATGGCAGGGATTCTATGAGAACAAGGAGATCAGTTCAGTAAAGTTCAGTCATTGTTACCTAGTGGTTCACTTTTGCCAGGTTTGGTCAAACATTGTACAGCAGTTGAGCTGAAGCCTGATTATTAAACTTTAAATGTTTAAAGGTTTAAAGGATAAAAATGTGGTTGAAAACACTGTATATTTGTTCTGCATTGAGTGAATTGTATCCCAGAATGTGATGTATACTTCTGTATTTAAAAGCACACTAACTGGAGTGGTTTTCCTATTCCTCCATAATTCTGTACCAGTAGTTAAGATATTTTGGGATAAGGGACTGTGAATTATGCCTTATAAACCACATTACCACTAATTATTGAATATTTTTCTTCCATTTAGAATTATTCAACAGTACTTATGTTCTTTGTATTTAATATGCCTATTTTGTTATGCATTAATGAAGGATTAAAAACAAAGATTGTTAGTTTTGCAATTAAACTTACATTAAGGAGAAACTTAAAAGCTATATTTTTCCCTCTGTGTATATCAAGTTGTCTCCACAGATGTGTATTTATGAAGATTGCAACCTACAATGACATACTGCTTATTAATATAGTTTTAAAAAACATTTAATCTCTATGAGATAATAAAATATATTAAATATAAACGTTGTCTCTTGTCACTTGTTTGGGTATTGATTCTGCTAGAAGAGTTCCAGCACCAAGAAAAGATGGGTCTTTTTTCCCAGATACTGTAGAGAAGGTCCTTGTGACACAATCAAGATTTCAAACTCTCTGAATTAAAGATCAACTATGCTTATTTATTAAAAAGGTGTAAGATTTGACAGTAAATGTTTTAAAATTAACAGTGCATCATTTTACTTAAAATGCATGGACCATTTTACATGAGAATAAATAATCTCAAAAATACTTTTCTCTTTCCTAATTTTCTACTTCAAAATTCAATATCTGAGGGGTTTAATCTCTATTGAATAATCGTTGAATGCATTGAATATAGTAAGTCCATGACAAATAAAAGTTATGAAAGTCATCCATTAACAAATTACAGCAAAGCATACAGCTGCAAAGCATCATTGAAATCCTATACTTCCTGTTTGGTAACTTTATTTGTAATTAATAATTATCTCTCTATGTATGTATGTATATATAAATAATGTTTAAGGGAGAGAAAAGTACACTTTACTTAAGACAACTTTTATACATGAAAAACTTCAAATGTTCCCAAATGTCCTTTTATATCAATAATAAAGATCTGAACTGCTTGGATGTGCAGGAAGTTGTGATTTTACTTATGTTGAAAGCATGCTTGGAGTTTTGCTTCCCAAATTTCTTTATTGTTCTTTATTGATACACATAGGTGGAATATATTCAAAGTTATGGGTTGATTTCTCAGAGCCAAATTAGCACTAGTCATGGACTACCCAATGCTATTTTATGTAGAGTAGTCCTAGACTAGTGCTAACTTTGGTCTGTGAAACCAGCCATACAGTTAGGTCCATAAATATTTGGACAGCGACACAATTATCATTTTGGCTCTGTACACCACCACAATGGATTTGAAAGGAAACCATCAAGTGTAGACTTTCATCTTTAATGTGAGGGTAGTTACATCCAGATTGGGTGAACGGTGTAGGAATTACACCCATTTGTATATGTGGTCCCCCCTATTATAGGGGCTGAAAAGTATTTGGATAAACTAACATAATCGTGAATTAAATTGTGAGTTTCAATACTTGGTTGCAAATCCTTTGCAGTCAATGACTGCCTGAAGTCTGGAACCCATAGACAACAGCAATATTACAACAGCAAGCGGTCAATAAAGGAGGAAGTGAAACAGATAAAGGACAAAAATTGAGGTATCTTGGAAAACAAACAAGATGTGGCAAGTATTCTAAATGAGTATTTCACAGAAGTTTTCACAAAAGAAAAAACAGATGACATGCCACAGGTTGACAATCAGTCCAGTCAAACCCTAAGAGAGATCAGGATAAATGAGGAGGAGGTACTAAAGGGACTAGCAGAATTAAAAAACAAACAAATCACCTGGGCCAGATGGGATATTTCCAACAGTACTTAAAGAAATGAGGGAAATTATTTATAGGCCGCTAACTCAATTATTCCAAATGACACTTAGAACAGGGGACGTGCCAACTGACTGGAAGACAGCAAATGTCATACCAATCCACAAGAAAGGGGACAAATCTGAGCCAGGAAATTACAGACCAATCAGTCTCACCTGCATCACTTGTAAAATGTTGGAAAAAATGATTAGACAGAAAATAGAGGAGCATCTTAATGAAAACCATATTCTTGGAGATAGTCAACATGGGTTTAGACGAGGCAGATCATGTCTTATTAATTTATTAGAATTCTTTGAACATGCAACTGCAGCTGTAGATCACGTGAAAGCATATGATATGATATACTTAGATTTCCAAAAAGCTTTTGATAAGGTTCCACACCAAAGACTGATCCTCAAATTGGAAGCTGTAGGCATTCAGGGTAATGTAAGTAGATCGATTATGAACTGGTCGATGTGTAGGAACCAGAGGGTGTCGATTAGAGGAGTTGCTTCTAACTGGAGTGAGGTTGTTAGTGGAGTTCCACAGGGATCAGTACTAGGGCCTGTGCTTTTTCTAATCTATATTAATGATCTGGACTCTGGGATAGTTAGCAAACTTGTCAAATTTGCAGATGATACAATCTCGTCAGCACAGGCTATTCAGAGGGACTTAGATAATATTCATTTGTGGGCCGACACCTGGCAAAATAAATTCAATGTGGACAAGTGCAAGGTAATACATGCAGGTAACAAAAATGTCCACTATAATTACACTATGGGAGGTACAGATCTAGATGAAGTAACGCATGAGAAAGACCTAGGAGTCTATGTGGACTCCTCACTTTCTCCATCCAAGCAATGTGGGGAAGCAATAAAAAAGGCAAACAGAATGCTAGGGTATATTGTCAAAAGTGTAGAATTTAAAACAAGGGCAGTAATGTTCAGACTGTACAATGCACTAGTTAGAGCTCATCTGCATACTGTGTACAGTTCTGGGCACCACACTTCAAGAAGGATATTGTTGCTTTAGAGGCAGTTCAGAGGAGAGCAACCAGACTTATTCCAGGTCTGAAGGGAACGTCCTACTGAGAGACTGAGGGAACTGAACCTTTTCACCCTGGAACAGAGGAGACTACGTGGGGACTTGATCCAAGTCTTCAAAATCATGAAAGGCATCGACCACATCAAAACAGAGGAGCTTTTCCAGATCAGCAGGGACACACGCACCCGGGGACACAAATGGAAAATGGGCTTCAAGGCATTCAAAACGGAAAACAGGAGACACTTCTTTACACAGAGAGTAGTCACAATCTGGAATAAAATACCTAGCGATGTGGTAGAAGCTGAAAGTTTGGGAACTGGCTGGACTGGATAGGATCCTTGGAACACTTAGATATTAATGAACACCAAACAAGCACGATGGGTTGGTACATTCTTAAAAAGGAAGAATGCACTGGTGAGCTCAGGAACACCAAAAGCCCCGGAAGACCACGGAAAACAACTGTGGTGGATGACAGAAGAATTCTTTCCCTGGTGAAGAAAAACCCCTTCACAACAGTTGGCCAGATCAAGAACACCCTCCAGGAGGTAGACGTATCTGTGTCAAAGTCAACAATCAAGGAGACTTCACCAGAGTAAATACAGAGGGTTTCCCACAAGATGTAAACCATTGGTAAGCCCCAAAAACGGGAAGACCAGATTAGAGTTTGCCAAAAAACAGCGAAAGAACCCTGTACAGTTCTGGAACAACATCCTATGGACAGATGAGACAAATATCAACTTATACCAGAATGATGGGAAGAGAAGAGTATGGAGAAGGGAAGGAACTGCTCATGATCAGAAGCACAGCATCTCATCTGTGAAGCATGTTATGGCATGGGCATGTATGGCTGCCCAGGGAACTCATTCCCTTGTATTTATTGATGATGTTACTGCTGACAAAAGCAGCAGGATGAATTCTGAAGTGTTTAGGTCTATATTATCTGCTCAGATTCAGCTAAATGCCTCAAGACTCATTGGACATTCACAGTACAGATGGACAATGACCCAAAGCATACTGCAACCCAAGACTTTTGTTAGGTAAAGAAGTGGAGTGTTCTGCAATGGCCAAGTCAATCACCTTTCATGAATCCAATTGAGCAGCATTTCACTTGCTGAAGGCAAAACTGAAGGCAAAACGCCCCAAGAACAAGCAGGAACTAAAGACAGCTGCAGTGTAGGCCTGGCAGAGCATCACCAGGGAACAAACCCAGCATCTGGTGATGTCTATGAGTTCCAGACTTCAGACTTCAGGCAGTCATTGACTGCAAAGGATTTGCAACCAAGTATTGAAACTCACAATTGAATTAATGATTATGTTAGTTTGTCCACTTACTTTTGAGCCCCTAAAATTGGAGGGACCACACATGAAAATTTGTGTAATTCCTACACTGTTCACCCCATTTGGATGTAACCACCCTCAAATTAAAGATGACAATTTATGGCAATTTGTATTAGTTTTACAATTCCACATATTTCTGGAAAGCACCTTACCTACCTACCACCACACCTTCCACAAAGGAAAATAATGTTTGAAATCCATGAATCTTTCAATGTGTCGAGATTATGAATTTAAGATTATATGTACACAGCTAGGATATGTACACATTTTTATTTTTATTTGTAAATAAATAAATAAATAAATATATTATTATTATTATTATTATTATTATTATTATTATTATTATTATTATTATTTCTTGGCAGACGCCCTTATCCAGGGCGTTACAACATAAGTGCAAAAATACAGAGAAGTACAAGGCATCAATCATTACACGTTCAACTTTAGCTAAAACAATTCAAAATACATTTTACAGATTCCAATTTACAATTTACACAAGTACAGTAAGAGACTTCCTACATCCTGGACGGTGAAAGCTAAGTGCTGTCAAGATGTAGGGTTAAAGGCTAGGGCTACGGGAAAGGGAGCAAGGAGGAAAACAATCAAGAACGCAAGGAGCATAATAAGCTGAAGTGCTATCTAGAAGGGATAGAGGACTAATATTACAAGTGCTGTCGGAAGAGATGCGTCTTGAGTAAGCGCCGGAATGAGGTCAAGGACTCTGCTGTTTTGACTTCAGTGGGCAGGTCGTTCCACCACTTAGGGGCCAGGGATGAGAAGGAGCAGCTCTGGAGGAAGGAGAGTGGAGAGGAGTTAGCCTTCTGGCACTGGAGGAACGCAGTGGTCTGGAGGGGATGTATGGAGAGACGAGTGACTGAAGGTAGCTTGGTGCAGTGTGGTCAAGACAGCGGTAGGTGAGGGTCAAAGTCTTGAACTGAATGCATGCCGCTATCGGGAGCCAGTGGAGGGAGCGGAGTAGTGGAGTAGCGTGTGCAAATCGTGGCAGAGAGAATACCAGACGAGCTGCAGAGTTCTGGATGAGCTGGAGTGGGCGGGTAGTGGATGCAGACAGGCCGGCCAGGAGGGAGTTGCAGTAGTCCAGGCGGGAGAGGACCAGTGACTGGACGAGCAGCTGAGTCGAGTAGTCAGTGAGGAAGGGACGGATCCGGCGTATGTTGCTCAGGAAGAATCTGCAGGTACGCGTCAGCGTGGTGATGTGCTGGGAGAAGGAGAGCACAGGATCGAGGGTGACTCCTAGATTTTTAGCGGAAGAAGAAGGAGAGAGTGTGGTGGATTCCAAGGGGATTGAGATGGGGAGGTCAGCAGAAGGTGAGGAAGAGTGGGGGGAAAAGAGGAGATCTGATTTGGAGAGGTTGAGCTTGAGGTGGTGCGAGTGCATCCAGGCGGAAATGGCAGACAAGCAGGAAGAGATGCGTGAGGGGATGAGAGGGTCAGAAGAGGGAAAAGACAGGAAGATCTGGGCATCATCAGCATAGAAGTGGTAGGAGAAGCCATGGGAAGCGATGAGGGGGCCCAGGGAGCGAGTGTAGAGTGAGAACAGAAGCGGGCCCAGGACGGAGCCTTGGGGAACACCTGTGAGGAGAGGTTGAGGGGTGGATGAGGAGCCTCGCCATGTCACTTGGTAGGACCGGTCGCTGAGGTAGGAGGAGAACCAGGTGAGAGCAGTCCCAGAGATCCCAAGGTCAGTGAGGCAGGAGAGGAGGATGAAGTGATCGACGATGTCAAATGCTGCAGAGAGGTCAAGGAGGATGAGGACTGAGGAGATGGAGGCTGAGGGAGTCAGTGACAGCCAGGAGAGCCGTTTCAGTGGAGTGAGCTGTGCGGAAGCCGGATTGCAGAGGATCAAGGAGTGAGTGTTGGGACAGAAAGTACGAGAGCTGACGGTGGACCGCCCGCTCGAGAGTCTTGGAGAGGAAGGGAAGTAGGGAGACAGGGCGGTAGTTCTGAGGAGAGGTGGCATCAAGGGTTGGTTTCTTGAGCAGTGGGATGACAGCAGCTTGTTTAAATGCAGAGGGGAAACAGCCAGAGAGGAGTGAGGAGTTGAGGAGGGAGGAGATGAAGGGGAGAAGATCAGGAGCAGTTGCTTGGAAGAGACGAGAAGGGAGAGGGTCCAGGTCACATGTTGTGGGTTTGTGACGTAGGAGGAGAGCAGAAACTTCAGCATCTGAGAGAGGTGAGAATGAAGAAAAGGAAGCTAGGTCGGTGGGAGGTTTCGGTATGATGGGAGATGAGGGTGGAGTATTGAAGAGCCTGTGGATGTCTGCAATCTTGGAGGAGAAGAAGGAGGCGAAATCATCAGCAGTGAGAGATGAGGGAGGAGGAGGGGGAGGGGGGGCAAGGAGGGAGGAGAAGGTGGAGAAGAGCTTGCGAGGGTTGTTGATAGTGGTTTCGAAGAGAGATTGGAAGTAAGACTTCTTGGCTGAGGTGAGAGAGGATGAGAATGTGGACAGTAGAGAGCGGTAGAGTTCGAGGGCAGCTGGGAGTTTGGTCCTTTTCCATTTTTGTTCGGCGGCACGCAGACTAGTTCGGGTTGCATGGAGAACAGCAGAGAGCCAAGGCTGAGGAGGGGAGGGACGGGCAGGACGAGACGTGAGAGGACAGAGAGAGTCAAGGGAGGAGGTGAGGGAGGAGAACAAAGAGGAGGTAGCACAGTTGACAGATAGATTTGAAAAACAATCAATGGAAGGCAAGAGAGTGAGGGCAGTGGAGGCAAGGGCGGAGGGGGAGACAGAGTGGAGATTACGGCAGAAGGTGACAGAGGGAGTGGGTGGAGAGGGGAGGGAGGGAAGGGAAAGGGAGAAGGAAATGAAGTGGTGGTCCGAGATGTCCATGGGTGTCACGTAGAGTGTCGAAGGGGAGCAGCCTCTTGAGAAGATGAGGTCTAGCTGGCAGCCAGCCCTGTGAGTGGGGGGAGATGGGGAGAGAGAGAAGTTAAAGGAGTGAAGGAGAGGAAGAAATCTGGCACAGTGGGAAGGGTTGGAGAGGTGGATGTTGAAGTCTCCCAGGAGGATGGTAGGTAAGGACAGCGAGCGGAGAGAGGAGAGAAGAAAGTCGAGTTCATCCAGGAAGGAGGTGAGTGGACCAGGTGGATGGTAGAGAACTAGAAGGAAGAGGTGAGAGGGAGAGGTGATTTCCACTGCATGGAATTCAAAGCTGTGGGTCGAGATAGAGGAGAGAGAGGGGGGAACAGAGAAGAGGAGAGAAGGGGAGAGCAGGAGGCCTGTTCCTCCTCCCCGCCCAGTAAGACGAGGGGAGTGAGACAGGACAAAGAGAGAGGATAAGGCAGCAGGGGTAGTAGAGTTGTCCGGAGATATCCATGTCTCGGTGAGAGCGAGGAAATCCAGACACTGGTGGGAGGCGAAGGCAGAGATGAAGGCGGCCTTGTTGGAAGCTGAGTGGCAGTTCCACAGGCCTCCAGAGAGTGGAGTAGAGGAGAGGGAGGAGGAGGGGAGAGGCAAAGAGATGAGGTTAGAGGGATTAGGGAAACAATGGCGCACAGCTGCACGCCAAGAGGAAGGAGAGAGCAGGACAGGAATTGGAGAGATCGTCATGGTTGCCTGTTGTTGCTGTGCGGCATCTCCTCGCAGTCTTCTCCTCGCCGGAGTCCCCGCAGCTAGAGTCCCTGCCCTTTGTAAGTGGGGCCCTTCGGAAGGGGGGCACTGAGACTGCTGGCGCTGACTGCTGGCGCAGAGGGGTGGGGGCTGTTCAATACGTCACCTGTAACTATATATATATATATATATATATATATATATATACACTCACCTAAAGGATTATTAGGAACACCTGTTCAATTTCTCATTAATGCAATTATCTAAACAACCAATCACATGGCAGTTGCTTCAATGCATTTAGGGGTGTGGTCCTGGTCAAGACAAACTCCTGAACTCCAAACTGAATGTCTGAATGGGAAAGAAAGGTGATTTAAGCAATTTTGAGCGTGGCATGGTTGTTGGTGCCAGACGGGCCGGTCTGAGTATTTCACAATCTGCTCAGTTACTGGGATTTTCACGCACAACCATTTCTAGGGTTTACAAAGAATGGTGTGAAAAGGGAAAAACATCCAGTATGCGGCAGTCCTGTGGGCGAAAATGCCTTGTTGATGCTAGAGGTCAGAGGAGAATGGGCCGACTGATTCAAGCTGATAGTAGAGCAACTTTGACTGAAATAACCACTCGTTACAACCGAGGTATGCAGCAAAGCATTTGTGAAGCCACAACACGTACAACCTTGAGGCGGATGGGCTACAACAGCAGAAGACCCCACCGGGTACCACTCATCTCCACTACAAATAGGAAAAAGAGGCTACAATTTGCACAAGCTCACCAAAATTGGACAGTTGAAGACTGGGAAAATGTTGCCTGGTCTGATGAGTCTCGATTTCTGTTGAGACATTCAGATGGTAGAGTCAGAATTTGGCGTAAACAGAATGAGAACATGGATCCATCATGCCTTGTTACCACTGTGCAGGCTGGTGGTGGTGGTGTAATGGTGTGGGGGATGTTTTCTTGGCACACTTTAGGCCCCTTAGTGCCAATTGCGCATCGTTTAAATGCCACGGCCTACCTGAGCATTGTTTCTGACCATGTCCATTCCTTTATGACCACCATGTACCCATCCTCTGATGGCTACTTCCAGCAGGATAATGCACCATGTCACAAAGGTCGAATCATTTCAAATTGGTTTCTTGAACATGACAATGAGTTCACTGTACTAAACTGGCCCCCACAGTCACCAGATCTCAACCCAATAGAGCATCTTTGGGATGTGGTGGAACGGGAGCTTCGTGCCCTGGATGTGCATCCCACAAATCTCCATCAACTGCAAGATGCTATCCTATCAATATGGGCCAACATTTCTAAAGAATGCTTTCAGCACCTTGTTGAATCAATGCCACGTAGAATTAAGGCAGTTCTGAAGGCGAAAGGGGGTCAAACACAGTATTAGTATGGTGTTCCTAATAATCCTTTAGGTGAGTGTATATATATATATATATATATATATATATATACACATACACACACTACCGGCCAAAAGTTTAATGTCTCGATGTACTCTGAAATTAAAGCATAGAACAAATACACAATTGGAGATAAAAGAAATCATGGAATCATTTGTTTACCAAAATGTAACCCCTTAAGCTGACCAACCCCTCTGGTAGCCTTGAAAGGGCACCAAATCTGTGTGCTTCTCTTTAAACCCATGTGTACTCTTCACTGTTGTGTCTTTGTCAAGTGTTTGGTATCCCATAAAAGCTGAGACTCTCAGCTTTCTAATCATGTGAAGCATTCTCTGATGTGAAACCTTTGGTTTTTATACCCCCCTGCATTTATGCCCCCCTCCGCATTCTGAAATTGGGGGAAGGGGGATACTTGGTCTGAGTAGGAATACAAAATCTCAGAAAATATTGACAATTATATTCTCGATCCAGACAGTCTACTGACCAAAACAAGACCATCCATGTTTTGGTAGAAGCAACACACACCCATAGAGAGCTCAAAATGTCAAGATGGAAAACTCTGTTTATAGTGTACTAATACACAACGATTTTACATAATTGGATCTGAACTTCTCTGTGTTTGAAAAAACATTAAACAATATATACTGGATTAATCGTTAGGTTGTTCTGAAGAAAACAAGCCTATATGCAAATAAATCTGATCGAAACTGAGTGATCTGTGACTGTCTGAATGAGACCCCCCCCCGGAGCAGACTGCACGTTTCCCCCCCGGGCTCTGAATGATGGCGGGCAACACGGAAACTGTGAATCGGATGCTTGCTGGAAGAGCCAAGAGAATAAGCTTTCAAACAATGTGCGCATTGTAGGAATACAGTGTAACTGCTATGCACAGGAGCTGCGCGTAACCCTGCCAAATAATGCTTGCTTAAGAGGGTGTAGTAACACAGTATATATCTCTGAAAGGTAAATAATTTTTCAGTTTACCACTTACCTTTGTACCATTTCAGGTTATTCACTGGACTTTCAATACATTTCAATAAAAACTGAAAAAATGGGGATGTTCTAAAACTTTTGACTGGGAATGTATATATTTAATTTATTAAATAATCTCTTGTTTCTGTCAAAATGGTGTGAGGTCCATCCTCTGACAGAGCTTTTCAATCACAAATTGCACTTTCAATTTCAATTTCAACACAATTTCAAAAGTGGATGGAATTGACAGTACAACCAATAAAAAGTTATTTCCTATATCAACCCCTTTATAAATTATATTTGTTTAATCATGTTTAGAAAACTAGTAGCAAACCTTTCCACAAAGCACACATCTTTGTAAAGCACTCTAACAAATTTGCAATCCATTACTGGTGGCTCTAGGTCTTTTTCAATGATGACAAGGTTTTCTATAATACTACTCTGCTTGTATTCTCTTCATAAAATACACATTGCTTTTTGCTTTGCGGTATCACACACATTTGGTATGAATTTGTCTATGCACTAATATTGTATGTTTGCACATCTGACACAGTTACTGCACAGGCGCTGTCGCAACACGCACAGGCCGCTCCACAGCGCAGGAAAGGACTAGCAGGAAATGACGTATACACGTCAAGCGCTTTTCAGGAAGTGGCGGAGACTGAGACGCGAGAAGCAGGCTTTATTTAAACCGCGGCTTCAGACTCTGAAAACACACCGAAAGTAATTGATCTCAAGGCAAATTTAATCCTTACACCTTTTTTTTTTCTGGGAACGACCAACAGGTATTTATTTTCTTAACGTTTGTATAATACAATCGGTAAAAATAGGAACATTCAGGGACCAAAATAACAAGATAAGAAAACCTATTCGGCTTAGACCGTAGCTACAGTAAATAAACAACGTAAAGTCAGATATATAATATACATTACTGAGTTTTTCATATAACTTACACATTACGAAAACCACCGTTTTGAGAAGTATAGTTGCAGTTGATGGGTCTGTTTTTGTGTCGGATGATTTGAGAGTGGTTGCATGTGTAGCCTATAGGCCTTATTTATGCCATGAAAAGTAACGCTTTATTGGTATTCTAGCCACCGAAACGTTAACTTATTATACAGTTACTACTAGGCCTGTATATGTAATGGTAATCAATTACAGCTGCGAGACTTTCATTTTATTTCAAAGTATGAAAATGCCAAATAAACATACAAATTGATTTGTGGTAGTAAGTGAAGTAGCTAAAGTTTTATTTTTAACGCACACACCTCATTCAGTGTTGCTTTCTTCCATTTCCGTGCATTTGGACGCTTACAGGACAAAGATTTTGACCGTTTTCGTTCCCCTTTGGATTTTGACTTATAATCTAAAACAAAAGTATTGACACTCCATTTGAATTAGGAAAATCTAGTTTAATTTTTAATTTTGTTTAGGAACTTCCCTTTTGTGCTCACTTGTAAATCTCTCTGTTGGCATCAACGCATATTACAAAATCAACCCAGTAGTAAACATTCAACAATTGGCTGATTGTAAGACTTTCCCAAAGCTGTATTTCAATCCCTACACCCCATTACACCCCCTGTAGACTCCCAAAAATTTAATTGAGTGAAAGTCTGACACATTCATATTAAGGAAATGTAATATTTGATTAGGTTCTGTATGAAAGGTTCTCCACATTTGATTCTATTCAGGTTTATCAATGCATTTTCAATCTCCTGGTATTAAATATATTGCAGAAATAAAATCACACTGTATGTATTTGATCATGTTTTGGTTTTGTTCTTTAATTACTTTTTTTGAGTGAAGCTTGTCAAGTCATGAGCCTCACACCCACAATTACAGATGTTTCACAGGATGTCTACCCAATTTAGTGTGCAGTGCTGGATGATGTCTTCAGTGGAGAGGAAGGCTCAGACAGTGTGGTGACATGATTTTATTTCCTTGCTTGTGCAGCTTAGCCCAGGATGGCGGCAGACTGGCTGGGGAGTCTGGTGTCGATAAACTGTGGGGTCACTCTGGGTGTGTACCAGGGTGAGGTGTCAGCAGTGGATCAGGCCAGCCAGACCATCTCTCTAAAACAACCGTTCCACAATGGCATCAAGTGCCCAGTGCCTGAAGTCACTTTCAGGTAAGAATCTATTTTTAATTTCTCTATGATTTTATTTGTATTTGTTTTTGCTCATGTCCATTTATACAGTGTTTAATATTAAGAATTGGGTATTGTGTGTCATTTACTCCATTGAAAGTACATTTTATCTACAAAGTTTGAGACTTCTGTTCTTGATTTATTTTTGTGTTCGTACTTATTAGTGAAACAATAACTAGAGGACTTGATGACATCTAAAATTACTTTTAAGGTGATAGTCAAATCGTCTTGTACATTACATCATTTTGCTTTCCTGGGTCTTCATAAGTGCCCAGAGTTGCATGCGGTCAGTTCCTGCTGTTCAATTCCAGGTCTGTCCCGCTGATATTTTTCAATTCTGATTTTATAATTTTCCAGTTGATCCTAACTCTGTTATTGACTTTTACACCAGTCCTTGTACTGTTCAGACTTGAATTCCACCTGAACTTTACTACCTTAATTCAACAAACATTTTCTTAGTAGAACTGAACTGTATTGAATAGTTCTTCCCAGTTCATGATTGAAAGACAGTGGGAAAACCTGTGGGACTCTGGCCCCATTTTTTTAGGAAGACCTTTATGTTTATGTTTATGTCTATGTAAGTGCAGATTTTGCTTAGTAAATGACACAATCCGTGGCAGAGCACATAGAGCAGTGTGGTGCTGGTGCCAGGTGGAGCTGTGTCATGCAGAGCCGATGACCATGCTATCTGTGCTCTTGCAGTGCCATGGACATAAAGGAGCTGAAGATCCTGGAGATCCCTGGCAGCGGTCAAGGGGGGCACCCTGACTTTAGCTCTGTGGGCCACAATGGAAGGAGCGCCAAGGGACCAGTGGTGCCAAGCAGTGCACCCATGGCTGTGCCTCGCAAAGGTGAGCTGAGAGTGCAGGAGGGGTTCAACTCGCCACAACAGTTTTCCAAAAGCTATGGGGAGCGCCACCTCGAGGTGACCAGCCAGGCCAAAGGCTTTCGCCGCCGGCATAACTCCTGTGAGTATCGTCGGTGCACTGCGGGGGGGTGGGAGGCATGCTTAGAGAGGAGGGGGGTGAGGAGGTCAAAGGGAGGTGGGCGGATTTTCAGGATAGCTTGCTGCTCTTCAAATCTGAATGATTTTCCTGAAATCCAACAGGGTTTTCTATGCTTACTGTTAGGGCCCTAACTTACAAAGCTGCACTTTATTCCTCCCAGAACAAGGGGGTCATGTAGTCTGCGAAATTAAACTACTTTTGGTGTGTTTCACAATCTCAGTCATTTTAGTAACATACATTGGTGTGTTGATTAAGTGGCAGCAGCTACAGACATTATTTTAGTCATGCATACATCTTATTCAATGTTATTTCTTAGAATTTGTAAATAAATCTAAATGTTAGATTTAAATGTTTGTGTACTAGTAGGAACACATAATTTGTCAACAAAAGAGGAAAAAAAGCAGCACTGAATTTATATAAAATATTGCAATCATCATCATTAGTTATATGATCAAGGCATACAGTGACATGTTTCCATGTTCTGATTGAAGCAATGCAATTAGAAGGCCGTGGATAGCACCATGGGGCGCTTGGTATTCTGCTGCTGAATATCATTCCAAATACATCGAATTTTATGCAGGCTTCCTGTTAAAGGAAATGTACATTTCACACTGTAGTGTTCAAGGACCTCCAGAAATTGCTTACAGATGTGCAAAGTTTAAAATCACAGGTCTCCATGATTATCACGCATGGCGAGGGACTTGTGGATCAGATTCAGTGGTTTGAAAGTTGTAAAGTGAGAGTCCATTAAACATAATAAATGGACAAACCTTCTATGATGTTTCTGAAAAACAGCATATATAACCCAGATCAATACAAAAAGATGTATGTAGGATGCAGATGCTGAAAGAAGTCTTATCTTAGAAGCTAGTCTAATGAAACAATATTAATCTTTGATCGATGCCCAAATTTAACAGCAAAATTAAACAATTACAATTTTCTGTACTGAAGCTGTAAATGACACTTAATTTGCTGCTTGCTAACAAACTTGCATTATTATGGTTATTTGTAATGTAGGCCTATATGTTACAGTATTAATGTTATGATTTCAGTATTTGTTTTTAGTTTTTTTTACTCTTTTGATTGTGTTCCTACTATAAAAACTAAGGAATAATATTAAATAAGTCGCATTAGTAATAAAGGGATACATCACTAAATGTATTTAGCTGCTGCCACTTAATCAACACACCAATGAGTGTTAATAGAAAGACTAATTGAGATGATTAAAGGAATCAGGAGATTATTAATCAGCACTGTGGAGTAGTGGTTAGGGCTTTGACTGGAAGGTTGTGGGTTTAAATCCCGGGTGGGGCAGTGCTGTTGTACCCTTGAGCAAGGTACTTCACTTAGATTGCTCCAGTAAAATGCCCAGCTGTATAAATGGGTACAAATGTAAGTCGCTATGGATAAGAGCGTCAGCTAAATGACAAAAATAATTAAAAAAAAAAGTGTTTTAATTAAGCAGATTTCATGATCACGGTGCATTTGGAGGAATGAAGTGCAACCTATGAAAGTTGGTTGTGTAAAATGCAAGGGCCCCACTTTTTGTAAATGCTGCACTTGAAGGCAGTGATTTGATCTTTTAAATGGCTGTAGGAATTGCAGAACCCAACTGTTCTACATTCTCAACTAGGAATTGCGACTGATTACATGAAGCAGTTAATTATAAATTCTCAAATTATGCATAGTTCATGTTGTTATGATTAATGTACTAGACTTATTGCTGATAAGGGCTTTGTACTGTCAGCTTTATAGCTTGATAATGATGTTTTGTCCTTGAAAGATAGTAAATCTGTTTCTTGAGCATTATGATTTTTGTTGATTTGTGTCTATCTTTTTCTTGCATTCTTCAGTCGGCTCATTCGGCAAAGGCTGCAAATCTCATCATAGTGTTGGTTTTCTGCTCTTTATTTTGCCCACAGAAAGAATAGTTGACTAATTTTTTCTTTATCCAGTGTGAATCCTTGAGGATCTTCTTTTTGCTTTGCAGCAATGTTTATGGCCTACCAGGCATAACCCTGTGTGTATGCATACATATTGTTTGCTAAGGTGTAGGCCTGTTCCTGTAAGCATGTTAATAGTAAAGCTGTGTTCATCTGAATGACAAGTGAGTTTATGGGACTGAGCTCTAACGAGAGGAAGCTATGGCAAGGGGGTTTGCGCTGATCAGTAATGGAGGAGGCAGCACACCTACCTGATGGTCAGCACACCCTCTTGGCTGTCCTGATTACCCAGAGCGAAGAGTAGCCTGGGGCAGGGTCTCCTAACTGCACAGCTGTAGGCATGCTGCTCCTCTGGAAACATGGTGGTGGGATAGCTATGTCTTAAAAAAAAAAAAAAAAAAAAAATCAGATTGCGTGCTAAAGAACGGGCCAAAGTTCCTCTTTACAATACTTGTGTGACAAAAATCAATAAACAATCGCAAATCGCCAACTCCCCATCGCACTGTTCAAGCGCGGTTATGCAAGCCTGGCTTACGTGCCACACAGCCCCTCTGCTCGCTCTCTCCCTCCTGCACGCCACTGGAGCTGGTCCCAGCCGCCGCTCCGCAGAGGAAACTGCCCGACCTCCACAGGAACTCATATTGTCCCAGCGCTGTAATTACAAGGAAATAAATCCTGGAAGCAATGTTTACCTTTCAGCTTTTTTTTTTTTTTTTTTTTTTAAATGCTAGTGGGCAGAGGGCCAAGTTGACAAGGAGCTCAATTGCATTTGATTTAACAGCTCCATGGCACGGGCATGGCTGATCAATTCACACGCAATGTAGTACTTTAAGCAGGGGATCGGGATTGGGTAACTTTGTAGGGGAGGACTCTATGTAGAGAGAATCCTTGAGCAGTAAGTGCTGAATTTACTGTTTGGATTGAGCTGAATGGGGGAACACATAGAAAACTGAGATGGCAGTATCTTAGCTAAGTCTTGTGCATCTTAAGTGGTTTTCCATAAAGTGAAGTGGACAATATAAACACTACCGAATCACTATGCAAGAACACTAGTTTCCTTAATGTGGGAGGAGTATTCCATGCCTGTTTATTAAACCTCAATGAGCATGAGCATTTTCCTTCTCGTTAGTCATTATTACACCTTGCTAACTGTACTGCTGTATGATGACCTTGCAAGCTTCCATTACTTGCAAACACAAAAGAGCTGTGTGACCCACTTTCCCTGAGCTCTGCAATGTTTCATTTAACATTTTACTTAAATCAGTAAAGGCCGAGAGCTCCGTTTGATTGCACTTGAGGTCTGCGTTGCTTAACTGTACTAATAATTCTTTGCTTGATTATTTAGTTAAACTTCTGTCTGTGGCCAACAAAACCTACCGCACAGTTGAACTCAAGACTCAGGGTTGACCACCTCTCAAACATCCAACTAAACACATCCCCGTCTCCCATTTCTACAATCACAAAGGAGGAATGAAATGCAGGCCAATATTCTTCCTTCACTCGTTCATCTGCGTGTGTACTCTTCATTCAGGTCATAGACACCCAACTAGTGCAAACACTTGAACAGAGGCACTTAAAATACACCACCCCCACACCAATGCAAAATAAATGCAAAACCTCACTGTAACCTGATTTCCTAGCAAGTTGCTTTAAAAACCTCTGAAATGTTTAGCTGCTCTCTCTTTCAAATCATTCATTTTTTAAAACCAGTGTATTCTCTGCATGATATGGTTGCAAACACATACCCCCAGGGTATATTCCAGTCAAGAACTGATGTTTAGCTCCCTCTGTTGTCCAATTATGGATAGTGTAGTACCTTGGTTACCAATGGGCACCAAAACATCTTCACAAAGAAACCCTGATGTTAAAAACTTGGCATTCTCTTATGTTGCAGAAGAACCATTGTTTTTGTGCTAAAGTCTTAGTTATGATAAGCTTTTTAAATTTTATAATTTTGTGATAAATTTAATCCTGAACCAGTTACTGTATTTATTATCAGGCAAAGGCTTTTGTATACAGTCTGTGGCTCGTAGGTTAGAAAATATTAGGAGCCAAATTATTTTGGTGCCACACTCCCAACAATCCAACTAAATTAGATGCAATTGTCGTAGTACTGCAAATACTGCTAAAAATCCCCCCATATGATTAACTCTTAACTGCTGTCTAGAAAAATAATAATCTGCAGTCATGCTACCATTAAGCTATTTTTATAACAGGAATTATCAAAGTCAAAGTCTTTTTATGCTTTATGCTGATTTAAATATTACGTTCTAGATTTGTTTTTCACTATGGAAAAACTTGTATGGAGCTGAATTGTCAATTTGCCTCCTGCTATATTAAGATCAAGTGGACCTTTTATTTAAGCTAATTTTAATGACATGTAAGTATGGACATGCGTATATACAGTGAGGGGAAAAAAGTATTTGATCCCCTGCTGATTTTGTACGTTTGCCCACTGACAAAGAAATGATCAGTCTATAATTTTAATGGTAGGTGTATTTCAACAGTGAGAGACAGAATAACAAAAAAATCCAGAAAATCGCATTTAAAAAAAGTTATAAATTGATTTGCATGTTAATGAGGGAAATAAGTATTTGACCCCTTCGACTTAGTACTTGGTGGCAAAACCCTTGTTGGCAATCACAGAGGTCAGACGTTTCTTGTAGTTGGCCACCAGGTTTGCACACATCTCAGGAGGGATTTTGTCCCACTCCTCTTTGCAGATCCTCTCCAAGTCATTAAGGTTTCGAGGCTGACGTTTGGCAACTCGAACCTTCAGCTCCCTCCACAGATTTTCTATGGGATTAAGGTCTGGAGACTGGCTAGGCCACTCCAGGACCTTAATGTGCTTCTTCTTGAGCCACTCCTTTGTTGCCTTGGCTGTGTGTTTTGGGTCATTGTCATGCTGGAATACCCATCCACGACCCATTTTCAATGCCCTGGCTGAGGGAAGGAGGTTCTCACCCAAGATTTGACGGTACATGGCCTCGTCCATCGTCCCTTTGATGCGGTGCAGTTGTCCTGTCCCCTTAGCAGAAAAACACCCCCAAAGCATAATGTTTCCACCTCCATGTTTGACGGTGGGGATGGTGTTCTTGGGGTCATTCCTCCTCCTCCAAACACGGCGAGTTGAGTTGATGCCAAAGAGCTCGATTTTGGTCTCGTCTGACCACAACACTTTCACCCAGTTCTCCTCTGAATCATTCAGATGTTCATTGGCAAACTTCAGACGGGCCTGTACATGTGCTTTCTTGAGCAGGGGGACCTTGCGGGCACTGCAGGATTTCAGTCCTTCACGGCGTAGTATGTTACCAATTGTTTTCTTGGTGACTATGGTCCCAGCTGCCTTGAGATCATTAACAAGATCCTCCCGTGTAGTTCTGGGCTGATTCCTCACCATTCTCATGATCATTGAAACTCCACGAGGTGAGATCTTGTATGGAGCCCCAGACCGAGGGAGACTGACAGTTATTTTGTGTTTCTTCCATTTGCGAATAATCGCACCTACTGTTGTCACCTTCTCACCAAGCTGCTTGGTGATGGTCTTGTAGCCCATTCCAGCCTTGTGTAGGTCTACAATCTTGTCCCTGACATCCTTGGACAGCTCTTTGGTCTTGGCCATGGTGGAGAGTTTGGAATCTGATTGATTGATTGCTTCTGTGGACAGGTGTCATTTATACAGGTAACGAGCTGAGATTAGGAGCACTCCCTTTAAGAGAGTGCTCCTAATCTCAGCTCATTACCTGTATAAAAGACACCTGGGAGCCGGAAATCTTGCTGATTGATAGGGGATCAAATACTTATTTCCCTCATTAACATGCAAATCAATGTATCACTTTTTTGAAATGAGTTTTTCTGGATTTTGTTGTTATTCTGTCTCTCACTGTTAAAATACACCTACCATTAAAATTATAGACTGATCATTTCTTTGTCAGTGGGCAATCGTACAAAATCAGCAGGGGATCAAATACTTTTTTCCCTCACTATACATATATACACACACACACACACACACACACACACACATATATATATGTATACGTGTATATATATATATATATAATGTGTGGGCAACCTATTATTCATGCAGGTTTTATGGATTTCAACAGTCTTATGAAATACCAGTATAAAAGTTTAGCATACCTAAAATTCTTTGACATTGAACATATCTGATTTTCTCAATGAACGATTAATTAATAGGCTATATTCATTTTTTTTAGCCGTTAGGTTAAGGCACCAGCAAGTAAGATGGAGTTAAAGGGTTGTTGTCCCCCTCCTGAACTGGAACTCCACTGTCGTCTTGTAAATTCACCCTGCAGCAATTGAGCTGTGCTTAAATATGCGTCCTATAGTTTGCAGTTACCTTTCTCATCGCCCCATACGAAAGCTTTGGGTTCAGGTACGTCCTGTTTGTGCTTGGTTAGAATAGTTGGCTGGCTTGGGTCGGCAATTGGTGTAACTGATATGAGCTGGAAGGTGAGCTTTGGACGGCTGTGTGGAATGGTCCGTCGCGTGACAAAGGAGCACGGTGATGTCAGTCTGGTCCTCGCGTGTGAGAGCGTCTCACTCTTCTGGCCCTTGCGTGAGAGCTCTGCACTTGGGAGGCTGAGCACCAGGTTTTTCCAGTTTTTTTTGTTCTCATCTTGGTTTCCTTTTTTATTTTTTTTGTGTGTGTCAGTGAGCTCTGCTACTTTATCAACTTGGCTATTTTATTTGAAGATGAGATTTGTTTGTGAAGGAATTATTCAAGCAGGAGGAGCCAAATAAACTCATGAGGGGCACCGAATTCCATATTTCCAGCAGCGCATGAGAACGTGTCGGCTTCATTATTATAAATGTTGACTTTTTAGTTGTTGGTCATGCATTATGGCTGATTCTACATGCTGTCCTTTCCAGCAACTATTTTAAGTTGTCAACCCCCCTCTCACACACCCTTTTACCACACTTAAAATAGTGCAACAGTGTGCCTGACTCTGACTAATTTCACATAAGATGCATGGAGAGGCATGAATTAATGTAGTGCAATACAATAACTTCAATTACTTGAACACTGCTCAAAGCATTTCTAAAGAATGTGCAAGCTTTTGTACTATTTTTTTTTCATGTTCCGTCTCTCCCAACCCAGCTGAATACCATCCTTTGAGAATAAATGTATCCTTTATTGGCTTCGTTTTGTACAATGTTCAAGTTTTTGTTTATTAATGCAATGCATCATCAACCAACCATGGATCGAGCGTACACCAAAACAATACAGTAGTATGGTAGCTGTACTAAGCTCATGTCTGTGGAAAGTGCAGTTTAAACCTCACTGAAGTCATGCTTTGCCAGTGGTGTACTGGCCATCATCAAAGGAAATTGTTACAGACTGCTTTAGAACTTGGTCCCCTTTACAACTGCGCAGTCTTTTATCCTTTGTTACTGTCCTCATATAGTATTCAGAATATCTACTCTTAGGTAAAAAGGTGTCCAGATGTTGGTTTTATCCTTTAATTCTTTTCTCTTTCCCCTTCATGACTATCATGATTTGATTTGATTATTATTATAGCTATCTTGTTTCCCAGTGTTTTCTCAAGCCCTCTGATCTAAACCTTTGAGCAGCAGGCTTACCTTTACATAACTTATGAATGTCGTCTTGCCCCACCAGGTCTTAATATACAAAACAAAATTGCATAAGTCTGCAACATTTTATCTTTTTTATGTGAAAGCAATATACCTTAATTTAATGGCTGATATTGCCAATCCCTATTGCACACTTTAGGACAGCCAAATACAGGCCTTCCTCTGTTTCCTCTGCTGCGGCTGGTAAGCACAATCAGTTTTGTTCCTTGGTCACTTCTGCTCACTCTTTCTGGGTCACAGCAGGTGGAGCACTGGCAGCAGAATACAGTCATATTAGGAAATAGAGCACAATGGAGACCGACATCCAGTCTGATATTTGCGGTTAACTTTAATGTCCCAAGGGGGCTTAAATATATATTTAGCAGCTAATTGTTTTTAGATATAGATACGATCAAAATAAATATTTTATCAGGATCTTTTTTAAGTCCTAATTAATGGCACGACTATGTTTTATGTATTCTTTGTTATTGTTGTACTTGTTGTGTAATGAAGAAAATTGTATTTAATCTTGCTGCGCTCTCTATATGTTAACAGGTCATGTGAAGGTTGTCTTGTCATTGTACACGATGTCCTCGTGCAGTTGAGACGGCACTAAATTAAACTAGGGGACACCCTTCACACAACCTTTTAACTTATAATAAATCACGCGTAAGGATTAGACAAATATCTTTATAGTGAAAATAACGTTTAATCTAACAATCGGCCCCTTCTCTGCATCAAAAACGTTTGTGGTCCAAGATCGGCTGTAACTGACCTACAGTAGCCAATTGGTGTTGTTTTCATGCTGGGTTAAGGTATCGAAATTATTAAAAACAAACATGCGTCCTGTGAAACTGCACCACTTATATTTAACTGTCCTGAATCGTCAATGGTAACCAAAAGATTTTTAAATACTAAATACTTTGCATGGGATGACATTTATACACAAGATAAGAGGTATTGAAATGTTTGTGACTGGTTTCTCATGCATTTTATAATTTGTGTTTCAGGGTCATCGAGCAGCCGAGGCCCGAGTCAGGCGACGCCAAAGAAGAACGGCCTGAAGAACGGGCAGATGAAGACTAAAGATGATGAGTGCTTTGGGGATGGAATGGAGGAGAGCCTGGACACAGACTTTGACTTCGAGGGCAACCTGGCTCTCTTCGACAAGGCCGCCGTCTTCTCGCAGATCGAGATCTCAGAACGTCGGAACGGGGCGCGGTCCCGCGGAACCCCCAACGAGCGCACGCCCTCCCGTTACCGGCACGATGAGAACATCCTGGAGGCCGAGCCAATTATCTACCGGCAAATAACGGTACCTCAGCATGGTGGCAAGGAGTACTGCACAGGTAAGAGCTCTCGGATGACCCTGCCCCAACCAGAAGGCCCTCATGGCACTATTCTGTCATACTTACTGTCTGGTCCTGAGTCGAGGAGCAGTCAGGACTGTCCTCTCTGCCTGTCACAATTGGCTTTTTTCCTTACTGTGGCCCTAGACCAATAGGTCCAAACAGGATCCTGAGGGATTGCAGTGTCTTCAGGGTTTCGATAAACCTGAGCAGGTAACTACCCAATTCAACCAGTTATTGTTTTAAGAGAACCAATTTAACTACTCGCCCTGTGCTGAGAGTGTCAGCTATATGGAGAGAGTTGAAAACCTTAATGGAACGTGTCCCTCCAGGACCTAGACTAAATCAGAACTTTGACCCATCCGCAAATAGCAGATTACACACTTGGACCCAATCACTGTTTTTTATTTGTCAGAGGCCTCTTTGTACTACTTCCAGTTTCAGATGGGCCAAGTTTAGGTACAAGTTTGAGATTGGTGTGTCGTGGGTGGGTCATGTGTTTTTATTTAGTCTAGGCCTGTGTCTCCTATTGCCTCCATCCCCATCTCTGCACTTTCCACTGCAATATTTTTTGCTAAACAACCCTTTCCTGGTGAAGACCAATCAAACTGTTTGCAGTGCAGTGGTACATATGCGCTGTTCTCTTTGTTGTGTTATATTGAATCAGTTGCACCATAGCCTGGCTTGATTAGGGGTGTACTTGTGACTTTTTGTCAAGTTAGAAAGGACATCCTTAATTCTTCTGTAAGAGCTTTAAAAAGCTGTCATAGTCTTGTCAGACGCTTTTGGTATGGTCAAATATATCCCTCTGCCTAGCAGTTTAATTTAAAGCAGTTCACACTTTGACAATTGCAGTGCAAGTTCTTGTATATGTTTCACATCCTTAAGAAGGTGACAGATTTAGTCTGAAAGGACTGTGTTGTTTGACTCTTCTGTTAATACTTTTACTTATTGGATTTCCCTAAAATAACATTATAGAGTCACCAAGCAGTTTAATGCACAAAAGAAAAAGTTGGAAATGATAGACACAACTTATAGAAGTAATTTCTGTAGTAATTATGAAGAAAATGTGACAGAGATGTGAGCTAAACATTTTTGTAACCTCCACCTATTCAAGAGCTACCAAAGAAATATTTATGACATGAACTATGCATTTGTATACCTTCAGGGCTCGATGTAGTTATCAAAAGCTTGGGATGTGAGGTGAGGAATTGTTTGTGGAGTAATCACTGCTGTTTTTTCAGAAAGGAACCACCACACCCTGTAATGTACCCACAACTAAAATAAACTACAGGGCACATTCTTCAGCATTTAGAAATCTAGCCTGTGTTTATTTTTCTTTGCCCTGTATGACATTAGAGTCTGCAGCTCAGAGGAAAATCATTGGGAAGAAAAGCAAAAAGATTTTGAGTAAATAGTTGTTAATCTAATCTGGTGTATCGAATGTATTTGCCAAACTGGTGATTCCTTGAAAGAAGATTCTAAGATTGCCCCTTAACTGTAAAGCACCCACAATGACCGCTTTTTTATTTATAAATGGGCTGCTGACGCCAAAAAGATGTATTAGATTTTCTTTTAGTATTGATTTAATAAAAAACGAACCAGTGACAAAAATCACAATACAGTTCTTTATACACGTTATTAGTACACACAAAAGCAAGCTTGGCCAGTTGTCGGTTGGCTTATTCATTAAAGTGTCTTGGAAACGGGCTTTAAATATGGCTATTGAGTGTCCATTTCCCCTCTGCATGGCAGTAATATAAACTAAAAAAGGAGGGGGTTAGGATTGTTTTTCAGATTTGTTTTTTTTAAACCACTTAATTTGAGCTGGTGTAACTCAGTGACAAAAGTTAGCTGTAACTAGATCTCTGGAAGCATCTTATAGGACACCAAAGCCAACACCCCCTGGTGAAAGCAGAGAGGCTGGCACGGTGCCAGTTGAGACCGAGCTGTGTTTGTTATTGTTTCAATGTGGAGGTGGATCAGACTGTGAGGGCTCTGTGTACAGGCAACTGAGAACATGAACACACTGATCCATTGCAATCAGGTTTCTCTTTTGTTGTTGTTTTCTTTTTCTTTTTCTTTTCCCTTTCCCAAGGCAAACTAATACCTTTAAATTCTAGTCTGGATTGCATGCCTGGATCCATACACTGTGGAGTTTCCTTCAGTCAGCTGTTCAACTGTGAACTTCCAAGACTTTTCTGTGGTGTGACTGAAGGGTGCTCACGTCCAGATAAAGACTCCCATTGCTTAGCACTGTGATTTTTATTTTATTTATTTTGTGTAATATATATAATTTGTGGACTCTTAGAAGTTGTTTGCATTTATTTTCTGATTATTCTAACTTCATGCACAACTTGTCTGGCACCAATAGCTCAGCAGGCAGACAGTGTGATGTAATTGTCAGTTGGGAAACCGCGGGAAGCAGCTTTTGTATTAAATGGAGATTTGTATTCAGGAAACTGTCTCCTAGTGTAGAAACTTACATTTTATATGCCGTTGTCTTAATCCTCCTCTTCCCATCCTCATTGACTAAACCACTTAACCTATAATTAAAGGCTGTTCTTCAGCACAGAACTATTTATTTAAAAGCAGTTTTGAAAACTGGAAGAACCAGAGATGCATGACCTAGATTTCTGATTAATGTAAATGATTAAAATAAAAAAAAAATTAATAAATACAAATAGATCTCTCTAAAATGAATGCAAGGCAAGAACATGTTTGCATGATTTTTTTTGTGTTGTTTACAGCTCGGTGTTATACAACTAATTGTCATGTAGATACTTCCGGTAATTTGTCAACATGCATGCTGCTGAAGAAGACCATTTGTACTCCCTTTTGCACGATCAGTGCATGTGCAAAATGCCAAAGTCTATAATTTAACTGCTTTGATGACATGCAGAAATGTTTTTCTCTGCCTTTTTGGATTTGGTTCATTTTATCCCATGCCGTTTTTATTAATCTTAATTACTTGTAAAGGTTGTGCAAAAAAAACTTGCTCATACTTGTTCATCTTTTGTGATTTGGTGAACAGGTAAATGAAAATTCTATTTTTTCAGACATCTTTAATTCTAAACCCATGACCTGATGTCTGTCCTCCTCTCCCCTTACCTTAACTTTCACTCTGCCTCGCAGGTCCTCAAGAATAACCAGACCCCATTGACTCTGGGGCTTGGCTCCAACAAAAAGGCCCCAGAGCCTTACAGCCCCTTAGGATTTACTACATAGCTACAAGCCCCAGCCTCTTTCCTTACTCTGACCAGTAGACCACTCAGTCCCTATCGAGTTGCCCATTTCAATCCCATTATGCTTTTCCTCGCACAAGATCCCTCTGTGTTCTGGTCTCTCAGCCCTAACCCTGAGACTGCTCATCTTGCCTGCCCACTGTGTTATTGCAGCCTCTCGTTTTGCTGGAGCGCTTTGCTGAGGAACAGACCAGTTTCTCAGGTTTGTTTACTTCCCAACTTTTATGATCAGCATTTTGCACAGCCCTATTAGTTGATGTTCAAAGCAAGCGCTGAAGCGATCTACTCATTGTCCAAAAAAAAAAGCCCCTTGACTGCCAGGCCCATCTCCTGAATTGCAACACACAATTAAGCGGGACCTACAACAGAGACTTGTGAAATCTGACTCGCACTTTCTGAGCCAAACATCATTAGGTCTGGCATCAGTCCAACCCACTCTCCCCTTCCAATGTATAAGTTTCAGCCCTTTTTTTTATGCCCCAAAGATTGCTTCCAGCTCAGTTTATTTTACTGCTGCTGCATGCTCCCTGATAACCCAGTTTAGCAAGTTAAACCTTGCGTGTGTACTCGTACCACATTGCAGGGTGTGTATGTGTTGAATGTGTATGTGTGTTGTGAGTGTGTGTATGTGAGAGAGAGATTGCACACAATGTGGGGGTTGTGACTAAGAAATTATTTTCACACACACCCAGAGGGACTGTCTAGGAGCAATTAGCACAAAGTACAACTTTTTTTAAATATTTTTCTTCCCCTTTCTTAATCATTGGTTGAGGTTGCATGTCAGCGAGTAGTTGGCTTTTCTCTCGCTTATCGCAAATGTTTGTGCCTGTGTTTGAATGGTGGAAAACAGACTTTATGGCTCTCTCACCAGTTGTAATGCATTGTAAAACAACAAAGGAAGGAGATATGAGAGAACCGATATGGCCTGCCTCTGTGAAGCACCGCGTTAGTCTTGTTGTGTGTGTTTCTCAGTGCACTGCACGCAGAACGCCTAAGTAAACAGTCATGAATGAGATGAGGCAAAATAATGAATGAGTGCTGGCTGCTAGTTCTGTCATTGCTACCTACTAGATTAATCATCTAAGGATTACATCATGTCTGTTTTTGATGTGAATTACATTAGTTATAGCACGGCTAGGAATTTTCCCACGTGGGCAAACAAATCTCGATAATCCTTAATTTAATGCATCATTACAAAATCAAATCTTTTGTCCTGGTGTGTGAGTGAAGTGTGGTTGAGCAAGGCATCTCACTCTGATCGGGTTCTGCCTAATACTTGCAGTGGTGTTGTCTTCAGAAGCTGCAGTCTTGTGCAGAATATTGGGGTGATGGAAACGGTTGATATGCCTGGGAAACCTTAAAAAGTCTTCTGCATTCTGGATATAACATTATATGAATGTATCACTATTATTTTAGGTGGTCATGCTGATTTACTTCTGCAGCCAAGCCAGATTGGTTCTGCTTTGGGGTTGGTTTACAGTAGTGAGAGAACTGGGAAACGCAGGTCAAGCAGACTGGCTTTGGTGGGTGGGAATGTGTAGACGTTGCAAATCATCTACAAATCGTTCCAAGTGACTGCTTACTCTTGTGTAATAATATGTAATAAAATTGTCTGAGTCTTCTCTGATCTCTGAAACTGCAAGGAAGGAAGCATGCATTGAAATTACCTAAACGATCTAAAGGCATTTCATTTGCAGATAAAGCATCCTTCAAAAACTCACCCTCACAGCTCTTTTATCACTGACTTTCATTTTGGCCAGTATCCTTAAATCAGCTGCTACACCAAGATGAGGCTGCTGGAAAAAGAGTACCACTTACATCGTGGATATTCTGACCTTGTGGTGCAGCTAATGGGGCTCACTTAGTATGCATGTAATCATCACCTTCATAAAGGCACAGAACATATTACCTAATGTGACATTGTTACCGTGCAACGGGATAATGCAAAGAGAAAAGGAGACTTTTCTTTGAATTAATACATCCTTCTGAAAGAGAGCTGTCCCGAGGCAAGAGCTTTCTCCTTGCGGCACTTCCTTTTTTGTTTCTTTTGAAGAACAGCACCTCTGGCTCTATGTAAATAGCTGTGTGGTTTCGACGCTGCAGGCGCTGTTCATTCCTGCCCTGCCTGCCTGCCTGACTGCCTCCCTCCCTCCCCGTGTGGCTCAGATATGCCCTATGACTTGGTTGGCTAAACTAACTTGATTTGGGGTTTAAGGCATTGGCAGAACAGAAAAATATCTCAAGCCCCTCTCGCATCGTACAATTGAAAGTACACAATCACTTTACAGCTCCTGACTGTCCCTGGTAGCGTCACCTCCCGTGACAACCTGGAAACGGCGAGTTGTGTTGTGGCCTGATGAGAGAGTGAAGGGAGACTGATGCTGTGGTCTAGTGAGAGACAGTAGAGGTCTGGTGCTTAATGCCGAGTTAATTGTCTGTGCTCCTTCTTGTCCTTTGCCCTGTACTGTGATAGAGACAGCTGTCTTGGAACAGTAGGACTGCACCGTATCTAGAACTTGAAGTTGTCTTTGTTCTTTTAGACACATTAGTTTAGACAAATTTGCATCCTAGTTTATAAAAACAGGGTTTAGTGCGGGTGGGAACACTGACGCTTTGCAAGGTACATCAGACACCGTCTTAGAACTGAATTAAAAAGTGTCGGTTGGTAGAGTTGACTTGACGGTGATCTCATTCATGCATTGAAACCCTGAAAGGGACTGGCAGAGTAATCCTGAATGGTTCCTTCAGAATCCAAATACAGGGGGGAAATTCCAGGTAGAATTACATTACTGTATGAAGCACAGGAACCTGTTTTTTGCACAAATAATTGCAGATGTTGTGGAACAATTTTATACTTTTGAAGAAATTCAGATGCATTTCTTTTTAAAATGGTACCTGCCCTATGTTCTTCAGTTTGCACTAAAATCTATTGGCTCCTCTCTGACAGACTCAGGCCTGGTGGTGCCCAGTGTACCCTTTGAAATGCACAAAAGGCTGATTTCCGTGGCGGAGCGGTATGGACTGAGCCTGGAGCGCAGGCTGGAGATGGCAGGCGTGTGTGCCAGTCAGATGGCACTGACTCTGCTCGGAGGACCCAACAGGTAAGTGGTGCAATAGACATAGCTCACTAATTGTGTGGGTATCTTCTAAGGGATTGTTTACTTTCACTGTTGGCATGTTTTCAAATTATTTGTTTTGTACTGTATGAGCATAGAACAAGCTAAGGGCAATTTCAGTGATAAAATGTAATGGCTTCAATCATTTAAAGCAATATGTTCTTAATTACAGTGGTAGAATCTCCCTTTTAATGGAAGATTTAGTGACTGTGGATCAATAGGAGATATTGTATAGATCTGATTTGGTTGAGGGAGCTGCTGGTACAATGTAATGATCTAAGATGGGTACACAGTGAGTCTAATGGTTTAAAAGTAATATGCTTGGTATTGATTAGATTGCTTCTTTAATATAGAGATTTAAAGCTCTTTTCTTTTAAGAGAGGCTGCATCTGATAGTTAAAGTTAGCCATTCATTTGTTCTTTTCAATGTCTTACATGTAATTGTTTTATAAACTTGAACATATTTAAGAAGTTCAATGGGATTGTTTGAACCTGCCAGATTTGTATGTGCTCGTGCTTTAGCCAACAACTCAACCGGTCTGTTGAGACACCATTGCCAAAGGGAATCAAACATTTTATTTCTGAGGGTTTTATTTTTTATTTTTTTACACTTTTCAGTGCACGCTCGGTGCTGTTTGTCCTTGCTACTTTGCAGCTTCTACAAAGATAGCCAGACTGACAACAAGCACAGTAATCTCAATTGCCACTGGTCTATCTCCGTGCATGGGCAATCTTCCCCATCTAATTGCCCTATTCCTTTTTATTATTTTTTCTTCATACAAAGCTTCAGTATTCAAACTTGTCAGTTGCTTTCAGATCACACACTTAAATTCACATGTTAATTAAAAACAACAGTGGACAGGAGACAATTTAAAGTGAGTTACAAGAGTACAGTAATCAGATTTCAGAGGAACAATGCTTTCCTTTTTGGACAGATTTCACGCTCTAGCTGAGTACTGTAAGGTAGTGTCTTTGTGCAGTCCTTACATTTCTCTCTATTAGTCTACCTGGGAACACTGCACTGCTCAGGTTCAGCCTAAATGCAGTCAGCAGGCCAAGGAAGGGCAATGAGCAATGTGCAAAAGAAAAACAAAAAAATATATATATAGTCGCTACACCAGAAGAATGCTTTCTTCTCTCGCTTGCTTGCACTTTCATTGTTCACTTTATCTGCGAAATGTTTTGTAATGATTGAAGTATATGAGGCCAAACCGGAGCGTGTGGAGATATGTGAGCGGGACACGCAGCTTGGTGAATAGTGTGTTCAGGATTACATCCCTTATCGCAGCATTGGCTGCGCCATCAAAGGGAAGCATTTGATGTCTGTTGCTTACTCTGCAGCTCCAAAGCCCTTTCCGGAACCATTGAACACAAAAGGAATGTTATTAATAAATCACTTAAACGCCCTGTTACATTTTCGAATAAGAAATCAAGGCAGTTGAAAAGCATAGCAATATCATTTCATGCTAATTAATTCACAAAATACATTGTGTATATATATTCCTTTTTGTTTGGTGTATTTGTTTTGTACTGCTTGTTAGAACAGATTTGATTTTGAAAATGTAACACTAAAGGTTGTTGACATTTGTCGAGTACAATCATGTAAGACATTTTGACACTACCTTCTTTAGTAATATGACAGGTGTTGAATGTGTATCGCCAAACTTGTTTGAAGTTTGTTTCAGGATGTTTTTGTTGCGTGAATTTAGAATTACCCCCCTTGGAACAGATAGTTGTTCTCACGGAGAGTTAGGTTTCTGTGCATGCAATGCCATGAGATGGGTGTATGTTCTGAACATGAAGATTTTCATATTGCATTTCTCCCAGAATAGTTAAATCTGTCAGTTGTAAAATCAAAAGTACATTTTGTACTTACTTTTCTCTCCCCCCTCTTCAGTATTTATGACTGTGACATAAATGTGGAAAATAGGTATCAGAGGCTAGTTTGCACACTCTATGAAGGATTTATTTCCCTATTTGTACAGTAGGCAAGGTAGAGAACAGTCTGTGATCATCCTTTATAATTTCCTTCTAGGCTGACCCCTAAAAATGTCCACCAGCGACCCACCGTGGCCTTGCTGTGTGGCCCTCATGTCCAGGGTGCTCAGGGCATCAGCTGTGGCCGCCATCTGGCCAACCATGAGGTCCACATCATCCTCTTCCTGCCCAATTTTGTCAAGATGCTGGAGTCCATCACAAATGAACTCACGCTCTTTGGCAAGACTGATGGCAAGCAGGTCTCCAGCGTCAAAGGTAAACCGGCTGAACGGGAAGAAAGAGGCACTGAATAACTTGATTTTTAGTAATGGGCTTTAGCTTCCAGTGGGTTTGCAGATGGAAATGATGAAAAACCGACAGTAGCAGAGACTGGAGTAAGAATGTCTAAACTAGTCTAAAGAAAATCATAGTTTTTGTTTTTCTTAACCCCTGGATTGAAACTCTTGATTAAAACCTGTTTGGACTATCCAGTGGTCTGCTGTACACTGTGTTAGTTGTCCCATTTCTGAAATTGTTTGGTGTGATGCAGTGTCGCCACCTGCTGGGTTTTTAAAGTAAGTCGACAAATTACTGCTTTTTAAAAATGTGATGAGATTCAGTTTTCGCTTCAAAAGTGAAAATTCAATATCCCCTTCACAATTCGATCGGGAATGTCCGTTCCACTTGTGTTGTCCTGGAGTCTAGGTGCCAGCTTTAGATTGCATGTTTGTGAATCAAGAATCAGTTTACCTTGAGCTGGATCCAACTGCTCACAATATGGTCCCTCTCACTACTGTGTTCATGTCATTTGTTCTCGTTTCAAAGAACACAAATATTATTGTAATGTACAAATTATTATCAGCAGCACAGTGTTACCACAAGTGAAAATCTGATCACAGGAACCTTTTAGTTTTCCTCTAATTCCTCCATTTGCTTTTATACTGTGTTCTACAGTGTTGTGAAACCACTCTTTGTTTGTAAGATTTACATTTGCAGCCTGTCTTGGGGGAAGCCCCCAGACACACAAACAACTAAATGTATACACCTTCCAACACCCTTGTATATACAGTGAGGGGAAAAAAGTATTTGATCCCCTGCTGATTTTGTACGTTTGCCCACTGACAAAGAAATGATCAGTCTATAATTGTAATGGTAGGTGTATTTTAACAGTGAGAGACAGAATAACAACAAAAAAATCCAGAAAAACGCATTTCAAAAAAGTTATAAATTGATTTGCATGCTAATGAGGGAAATAAGTATTTGATCCCCTATCAATCAGCAAGATTTCTGGCTCCCAGGTGTCTTTTATACAGGTAACGAGCTGAGATTAGGAGCACTCTCTTAAAGGGAGTGCTCCTAATCTCAGCTCGTTACCTGTATAAAAGACACCTGTCCACAGAAGCAATCAATCAATCAGATTCCAAACTCTCCACCATGGCCAAGACCAAAGAGCTGTCCAAGGATGTCAGGGACAAGATTGTAGACCTACACAAGGCTGGAATGGGTTACAAGACCATCACCAAGCAGCTTGGCGAGAAGGTGACAACAGTTGGTGTCATTATTCGCAAATGGAAGAAACACAAAATAACTGTCAGTCTCCCTTGGTCTGGGGCTCCATGCAAGATCTCACCTCGTGGAGTTTCAATGATCATGAGAACAGTGAGGAATCAGCCCAGAACTACACGGGAGGATCTTGTTAATGATCTCAAGGCAGCTGGGACCATAGTCACCAAGAAAACATTTGGTAACACACTACGCCGTGAAGGACTGAAATCCTGCAGCGCCCGCAAGGTCCCCCTGCTCAAGAAAGCACATGTACAGGCCCGTCTGAAGGTTGCCAATGAACATCTGAATGATTCAGAGGAGAACTGGGTGAAAGTGTTGTGGTCAGATGAGACCAAAATCGAGCTCTTTGGCATCAACTCAACTCGCCGTGTTTGGAGGAGGAGGAATGGCCCCAAGAACACCATCCCCACCGTCAAACATGGAGGTGGAAACATTATGCTTTGGGGGTGTTTTTCTGCTAAGGGGACAGGACAACTGCACCGCATCAAAGGGACGATGGACGAGGCCATGTACCGTCAAATCTTGGCTGAGAACCTCCTTCCCTCAGCCAGGGCATTGAAAATGGGTCGTGGATGGGTATTCCAGCATGACAATGACCCAAAACACACAGCCAAGGCAACAAAGGAGTGGCTCAAGAAGAAGCACATTAAGGTCCAGGAGTGGCCTAGCCAGTCTCCAGACCTTAATCCCATAGAAAATCTGTGGAGGGAGCTGAAGGTTCGAGTTGCCAAACGTCAGCCTCGAAACCTTAATGACTTGGAGAGGATCTGCAAAGAGGACTGGGACAAAATCCCTCCTGAGATGTGTGCAAACCTGGTGGCCAACTACAAGAAATGTCTGACCTCTGTGATTGCCAACAAGGGTTTTGCCACCAAGTACTAAGTCGAAGGGGTCAAATACTTATTTCCCTCATTAACATGCAAATCAATTTATAACTTTTTTGAAATGCATTTTTCAGGATTTGTTTGTTGTTATTCTGTCTCTCACTGCTAAAATACACCTACCATTAAAATTATAGACTGATCATTTCTTTGTCAGTGGGCAAACGTTCAAAATCAGGAGGGGATCAAATACTTTTTTCTCCCACTGTATACTTGTCTTGTATAAACTTTACATTTCCTTGCAGTATTTGAGTCTAATTGTCTGTTGTGGTTCATCATAAAATGCATCTGTCCCCTGAAGACATTAACTGTTTATTGTATATCTGCTCAACGGGTACATGTTTCCACTTGAGGTTGTGCCGTTAACATTCACAGACAGCTCTTAGTTAGGAGTAGAGCTGTGCAATCTTTCACCTTAATATCATGATTTACACAATGTTTTAAAACAATATATCTAAAGTATTACTCTTTGTATTCTCTCTCTCTCCTTTCGCTCTCCTTCAGAGAGCTGTAGTATTTGGCCCTGTAACCTCTGTGAACAGTTTTGTCAACACTTCTGTTTCCCTGCAGATCTGCCGGACAGCCCGGTCGACCTGGTGATAAACTGCCTGGATTGCCATGAGAATGCCTTCCTGCGAGATCAGCAGTGGTACCGGGCAGCTGTGGACTGGGCCAACCAGAACCGGGCCCCCGTGCTGAGCATCGACCCGCCGGTGAGCTCCCGGGAGCTGGCTGTGGAGGCCAAGTGGTCGCTTTGTCTGGGGCTCCCCCTGCCCCTGGCTGAGGGGGCGGGCCGGCTGTATCTGTGTGACATTGGCATCCCGCGCCAAGTCTTCCAGGAAGTGGGCATCAACTACCATTCTCCCTTCGGCTGCAAGTTCGTCATCCCACTCCACAGCACCTAGCATCTGAGTTGACACCGATCGAACTCTTCCCAGAGCCAGGATAGGGAAAGCATCCTTAAAATTGAAGGAAAATGTTTTAAAGAGCTTGAATGTTGCATTTTGTGTGCGGGGTGTTCCCTTGCCTTTGTTGCCAGCTTTCCTGGGGGTGGTGTGCTGGGGAGGGCTTTAAGAAAGCGTTCTGTGGGAAAGTTTTTTGTTTCTCCTGAACTCTCAGGTTTTGCACTGACATTCCATGAGGTGCAGCCAAAGGACAGTAGATCCTGAATGATTCTGTGTGTGTTTGAGAAGGACTGTGTGTTTGGCAGAGTCCATTTACAGTGCATTAAAGCAGGGAAGGTGAGTGAATGAACATTTCCCTGGAGAAAGAAAGAAAAAAAGAAAAGAGCATTGTTCATGTTGTTCGTGTTGAATTTGAAAATGATCTTTTTGTCATTTTGTAGTTACTGTTGTCACTCTTATGAGATGACAGCGCCTGGCCAAATGAACAGGTCATTGACCCATGTGTCACATTCAGATGTGTTCTTGTTTGTTTATCCTTAACTGCCAGGTGAGCAAAGGAACGAGAGGTATTTTCACCGCACAGCACAATTGTTTTTTTTTGTTCTTCTATTAAGAATGGAAAATGGAGCATATTGAACGGAGTATTAAATATAAAAAGAGGGCAATCTGTAGTTTGCTTGGGAGCTGAATGTGGTCAGTGCACTCCATACTGGAGTGTGTGACCATCCTGGTGTGGGGTCAGTGTATATTTATGATCCTAAATTTGTTAGTTTCCGAAAATTGGGACTTGCAGACACTAGTTTTTATTTGTGTTTTAGATTTAAGCTAATGCATCCAATTTTGGGACAGAAGCATTTTACAACCAACAAGGTTTGTTACGGAATTAAACTCGGTCAATGCTCAAAAAATGGTCTGGCGTAAACATTCCCACCGAGAAAAGAATTGCAGCGGGAAACCAATTTCACAGACATTTTGGAAAATGTAACATTATCATTGATTGATTGAAATAGATCGATATTTTCAATTTTGTGTACACGTTATCTACAATTGTTTTCACATACCTATTTCTCAATGTTGAAAATGTCTTATGATAAGTACATTGAAAATGACATGGTAAAAAGTATAGACAAATACATGGAGTTTTGTTCAGATTTACTTTACAAAGACCAAGTTAATGATGATACTACAGCCCTAAATATTAAATACCCCCCCAAATAAAAACTTCATTTTTTTGTTCTCCTGCCCAACATTTTAGTATTGCTTTATTCTTACTGGTATTTCATTTAGTCCTAATTACACAAAGTGTCAATTCTAGTGAAGACCTTAAATTGTAATCTTGGTCAGATATATTCACATTTTAAACTGATCAAAGGGGGGCATTTACATTTTTTCTGTGAAGGCATAGTGATTACAACAAAATATTCCATATTACTGTTGAGTCATAGTCTTCAGGTCAGCTTTTCAATTTTCTTAGATTTTCCTGAATACTGATTCAGGATGTCACAATCTGGACCAAGTGAACACATTATAGTCTCTCATCCCAAATGATCACCCTTTATAGAACATGGTAGATTTAAATCTCTAATTTCAGTTTTTTTTACAAATGTACCATTCAAACCATATACATGTTGAATAGATCTAAATGTGTACCAACGTATTGAATTCAGTTTTGTAAGATGAAATTTCAGAATTCTAGCTTTCATAAATGCATTTTTACCATGTTGCGGTGTTCATTTGTTGAAAACAAGGAATTTGTGAACATCAACATCAAAAGGTTGGCTAATTTAAAGTATGGTAAAGTTAGATGCAATTAAAGACCGAAGTCCTGATTTTCTGAAGTTAAAAAATATTTTTTCAAAAGTTACTGTGCCATACAATTTTCAAGCCTCTTATTTTATTTTTATTTTTTTGTCATGTTTAACTGGGAAGACTGAGACACATACTAGTTTTGACAAAATATTTTCTTTGCATTTCCCCCTCAAAATGGAAATCGTTAGTCTATACTAGTGCCGGTGATTGTTTTTTGTGTGTCATGTTTGGGGACCAAAGCTCAATGGGGGAGTAAGTGAACACGAGATCCAAATTATGTTTCAATATGAAATGAAGTTGATCTCATTATCCCAGGGCCAGGTATGTTACAGATTGTCACAATCGTGGCTCAAACATGGCTATGTGTTGTTGATCTGGTAATTTGTTTCAGGAAGTCAGTCCTATTTCCTGTTCCTAAAAGGTCAAATGTATTGTATTGAGTGGTTTTAGTGGAATCAATACTTCAATACACTATAGAGTGCTTTACCTTTGTGCAGACGTTAAAAACATTATCAGGTACTTTTACAGTGTGACCATGTCTTTATATATTAGGTTTGTTTTAACTAAAGTTTAATATAGGACTGTAAACTCCACATGAGATCGGCTGGTCTGACATGATGTAGGTTTATTTGCAATTCTATCGGGATCTAGGAGATTTTATAAGAACTTGTTTCTGAAGAAGCCCAATCTTTTCTTCAGTGAAGAGGATGTTTTGTAGCAGTAATCATTTTATATGTGATTTTTGTTTTACATGGAGATCTTTTGTGTATGTGATTTACGAACTATAAAAACCATGGTTACTCTTCATTCACATTCAATTAGTGGACACAGTAAGCTGGTGGTGGCTTACCCTGCTACTGGTGTACTACAACTCTTGAAATAATCTGTTACCGAATACACTGAGCACACGGGTAATTTTGAAATAAGTCCAATAACTGAATCGGTCAAGTAGTTGACAGTTTAGATTAAACCAAAAACAACACTGGTTCTCCGAGACCAGGCTGTGTTAAGATCCTTTTGCAAATCTTCATTGCTGAATGAAATGTTTAGTTTGTAGAGATTTGAGGAAGATTATCATTCAGAGTTGTGCAGAAACATCAAAGCACATTTTCCCTTACTGCAAAAAATGCCTAAGTGAAAGAAGGCTCAACGTACGGAATGTGACAGTTTATTGTAATTACATATTGTATTGCATGAGGGAAAAAGTTATTTTTTCACAAAAGTTGACGATCTGCAACTCTGTACAGGTTGCTATTTTCAGTATATGGAGAGCAGGGTTTCAGTACTGTACATGATATTTGCCTGAAATATGAATATGCTGAATTATGGATTGTCATATTTAACCACAAAACCAAATGAACACCCATAGGCTAGGTTAGACTTTGGTTCTCTTGTAATTGTTTTATTAACTCCAAACAGTGTGGGAGTGGGATTGGCTGTAATTTTGTCAGAGGTTATAATGGGTCCATCTGCATCTTTGACTGGTGTGTGTATACTAGATTGAACAGCATCCCATTTCTTCCAAGAAATCCAGTACAGTTCTGTGGGATGACTTAAGAAGGTTTTGGTTCCAGTCCAGATATTTTTCTTGCATTTGGAAATATTCATTACAGTCAAGATGTCTTCGTTATTGTGACAAAGTTAGTTTCTTCAGAGGAAGGATGCATCGTCTTTGTCCTGTGCACGCTCTGTCGTGTAGGGATGTACAAGGATGTTTGGTCTCAGGGAGGTTTAGATAATACTGCAGTGCACTGGTTAAATTCTAATTATCTTGCAAAACACATTTCCATTCATAAGCAAAGCTATTTTGTGGATATATATTTCACTTTGTAAATTATATATATTATTTGTGCTTTGCATGTGTGAACTTTAGGAATGAATGGGATTATTGTGCATACTACAATTATGTGAATATTATAGTAGCCACTGCGTTATCCCCTCAGAAATTATAAAGTATATATAGAGAAATGGAACAAGCCTCCCTCTAGTAATATAAGATACTTCACAAAGAATGATATGGCCAGCTAGTGCAGATTGTAATGTAATATTTTGCACAAATGTATACTGCAAACCTTAATCAAACTTATTTTTTGACAAAGACCTGTGTGAGATGCCATCTGCTGGGGGTGACACAGTAGTTCAAGAAGAATAGCATTGAAATAGTTGTATGTGTTGTGTGTGTGTGTGTGTAAATGTGTACAGTATATATATTCACACATTGTGTGTATTTTTAAAAAACCCAGTTAACTTTCACACTTGCCTAATAGAGATGCAATCCAACTCTTAAACACGGCCCCACGCTTGGCCTTGGGCACTGTGTAAGAACTGACATGCATGATAAAGTGGAAGTCTGATTATTCTGGCATAAAAGTGATGTGGAAAGAGCTTAACAATTCCACTGTGTTATCATTTCATGGCAAGACTCTGTATCTCTTGCCCTATTAGCTCAGCACGCTAATACGCACTGGAAGAATTGTTCTGTGCTTTGTCCAGTTTTGGTTATCGATCGCAATTGTACATTTTTACTCTTGAATTTATCTACTTCTGAACTTCTGATTATTTGCCTCCCATTCAAGCTTTTGGTGTAGCTCTGCTTACAAAGTGTGTGAGGACCAGTGTGTCATGGTTTTTGGACACATTGGAGGTGTTTTAGTCCTCTGAGAATCCTAGCTCATGAGCTGCAGTTTCCTTGCTCTGTTTTGATTTACTGTTAGGGTGTTTTTACTCATATCCTAACACTGAAGAGTGGAGAAGTGGAAGTAGAACAATATGTGTTTTTTATTGTAATTATGTCATTCTTTATGTGCAGCTATCCAAAAGAAGCAGTCTAAACAAAAGTAGTCACGCCCATGTGCAGGGATCAGGGTGAGGGAGTTGTCTTTTAAAATTTAGGAAAATTATGAACCAGATATATTTTGGATCTGATTTGTGTACTGCGGATTTATTAATCTTCATATTTGTTTTATTCTGGGCTGCAGTTGTCTTTTCAGGCTTAGTTTCATCTTGTTTTTTGTTTGTTCTCTTATTCCAAACTTGAACAACAGAATGCTGTCTGCTCTATCTGGGGAAAAAAAAAAACGGCTATTGTTCAGTGCATTTTTCTTAGTTGATTATATTTGCCTGTTATGGAAATAAAAACTGTTCCTTGAAACTGATCTAGGTGGATCCTCTTTCTTCACTGTGTAGGGAAAGCAATGCCATGTTCCAGTAAACTGCTGTGGTTGCGTTGGGGAACAATAAGAACCTTCCACTCCTGAATAGTGTTTGGTGTAACACACGTGTAACCTAATGATCTGAAGAGGTGTACGCTGTGAATCAGGTGTGTATGTCTGGGGTCATGCGACAGATTTTCCAATGGAAATGCTTTAAATGCTGTGTGATACCTTGTGAATTCATTTCTAAAAAGCCCAGTTAACAGTATAGTGTATTACATTGTGTGGATATTTCTGGGAAATGTTTGACTTTCTCTGGCCGTAACCTTGTGCCTTTGACACAAATCTGCTGCTCAAATAAACATAACAGACATAAACAGTCCTCATAAAGGCAAGAAGAAAACTAGGTTCTGGGACATTAGGGGGGGGGGTATGCTGTTTGAATATTAAAATTATGTATTAATATTCATGGGGGTTTGACAAGATGTATAACTTGAACTTTCAGGTGCTAATTTTCATTAGGTTGGATTCCAGAACATAAAGGCGGCACTGTCTTTATAAGCTTTTCGTTTTTGTTTTGTGTGAACGGAGTCAATTATACCAATGGCCACAAGATGGCACTGCTAGGCCTTTATTAGTTTGTGTTGTTTAACAGCTGTGCTGCGATCCATGGAGACCACACTGGTGAGCTTGGACAGCACACTAGGCCAGACTCCAGGCCGATTCCTCAGCTTTGACTCCTTGGCAGCAACAGAAGGATCAGATGTTTCCGGATGAAGCAGGGGTCTGGTTTTGCAATAATTGGCAGGGCTGCTCCACGTTCTCCCGCAGCCTCCAGCTCCCATCTGGCTGAAGATTTCAATCTGTCGGTTGGGGAAGCAGTTCTGTAACTTCAGTTAATTTCATCTGGTCATCAGTGCAGCTAATTAAAAAAATCAGGGAAATGAAAACTTTAAAAAGTATTAAAAAAAATAATTGAAATTAATAAAAAGCCTCCTGGATTTGTTATTTAATTTCCGCTTGACTGAGTGTTACATTTTGCAACAGCCAGTGATAATTGGGTGAAAATATGTGACTGTGGATAATTTCTCATCGCATGTGCTAAATGTTCAAATTTAGTTAGATGGATATCCCTGGTGGATTTTTTTTTTTTTTTTTTTTTTTAATGTTGCATCTAGTACATTTATTTTTGTTGGCTGTTCAGCAAGTTCCTATGAGTGCCCCTTAAATCATTTACCAAAGAAAATAATTTTCAAAAGTGTATCCGTTGGGTTCTCTATTTATTTATTTATATATATACTACCACATAATATATACCACATATACTACAGCTGTATTAGCCTCTCCATCACTGTAAATGCAAATGTGAAGATCACCATGCAGTCAGCAGAGAGGGAATATTGACCATGTACACCTATCAGCCATAACATTATGACCACCTGCCTAATATTGTGTAGGTCCCCCTTTTGCCGCCAAAACAGCCCTGACCCGTCGAGGCATGGACTCCACTAGTCCTCTGAAGGTGTGCTGTGGTATCTGGCACCAAGACGTTAGCAGCAGATCCTTTAAGTCCTGTAAGTTGCGAGGTGGGGCCTCCATGGATCGGACTTGTTTGTCCAGCACATCCCACAGATGCTCAATTGGATTGAGATCTGGGGAATTTGGAGGCCAAGTCAACACCTTGAACTCGTGATTCATCAGACCAGGCCACCTTCTTCCATTGCTCCGTGGTCCAGTTCTGATGCTCACGTGCCCATTGTAGGTGCTTTCGGCAGTGGACAGGGGTCAGCATGGGCACCCTGACTGGTCTGCGGCTACGCAGCCCCATATGCAACAAACTGCGATGCTCTGACCCAGTTGTCTAGCCATCACAATTTGGCTCTTGTCAAAGTCACTCAGATCCTTACGCTTGTCCATTTTTCCTGCTTCTAACACATCAACTTTGAGGACAAAATGTTCACTTGCTGCCTAATATATCCCACCCACTGACAGGTGCCGTGATAACGAGATTATCAGTGTTATTCACTTCACCTGTTAGTGGTCATAATGTTATGGCTGATCGGTGTATCTGCTAATGTTGAGACTTCCACGACCTGTGGGAAATGAAAGTGTTTTTATTGGCTCCCATCTAGTTTGCATTTCTAGAGAATAGCTTAAATGTGCGCAGCCTTGCCAATAACCCCTGTTAAGATTACTGGCTGAACTACAGCAAATTACATTACATTGCGAATGACATCAGGCCTGAGTTGTGAAAGACTGCAGATTTCTGACCACACCCATTTGCTGCTTTCTTTTTCTTATTTGCTGCTGTTCACACAAAATCTGCCTACTGCGCTTAATTTAAAATGGGGACAAGCAACATGGTAATAATGACTACATTCCTGGGATATCTGAAGAAGTTTGATCATCTTTATATAAAAAAGAGGAGAGAGTACTGAAGTATGTTAATCTGTCAGGTTATTGCATCTATGGACTATTTAGGTGGAAAGGCATGCCAAGAAGATAATATGCCCAGAAATGCATCAAAACATGTTTTAGTTGGGTTTAGCAATGCATTTAGTTTTGAATTATGTTGATCCTGGCCTAAATTGATCCCAAAACAGCTGCTTCATTTTCTACTGAGAGTTGCATCTACTGACCACAGATGTAATGTGGATGACAGCTGAGGCCTAACCCTTGGCATGTTAGCTGGCTTTAACGACATAAGGGCAATGCCGATGTAAATTGGTGGTGCATCACTGACAGTTGGTCAGTCAAGAATGATGTCTGGGAGCTCACTTAACACTGGGACATAGTGCCACACTTAAACTCTCCCTATCAAAGGCACCTTTTACAGAGGTGTGTTCAAGAACCTTAAACAGCCTGGAGAATGACAGCCCAAATCGGCTTTGTTCAGACGAGGATACGATCACGAATACTTGCAATGTACGTCAAACCTTTAAGACCTGTTCAGAAGAGCATTGGGTAAGTGTGTTACAGGGGAACGGGCCCACGTCTGAACCTTTCAACTCCAAGTGGAGGCAAGAGAAGAAAAACAAAGCAAGGCAGCGGCTTCAATTTGTGAAAGATATAGACCAATGAGAAAAGATTGAACTTAATGAACGTGATCCTTGTTTTCCATTGAGTGACATCTTTACAAAAGGGAGTTATGGAAGCAACCAGGTGGTCAACTTTATTTGTATGGCCACAGATACATGATTGCAAAACTGCTTTAAACTATGCTTGTGCTTTCTAGAGAGAGTCAAAAGCGTCTTTGTTTCAGGGTCACGCTTTGCCTATGGAGAAAAATAAAACTAAGGGAGATACAATGTAATTACTGCTGGATAAAGCTGCATAAACACATATATTTGCAAAGGGGATATACAAAACGTGTAATGCATTATACCCCAACGATCAGCAGCATGTTTTGAGCTGCTCTTGTACCCTACTATCCGACCACAAGAGGGCTCCTCCGACAAACAGGATTTTGACAGAAGCCATTTCCCTCTCTTGCGCCCTCCCGCCCGCGTCTCCAGTGCGCAGTACTACAGCGGTGTGGCTGCCCGGGTGCGCATGCGCCTCGGAGACGCCTGAATGAGGGACCATTTCCTCTTGGAGGCCTGTGTTTTGCAAAGAGGGGAGGCCAGGCTGCTCGCAGGGCGTGTGATTTTAGTAGAAATAACGGGATAAACACCTAATTCGCCAGCAACCACAGCGATTGTCACGGACACAAGACCCGTCCCCAGGCTGGGCTGCGGAGGAGCTGACGGCACTTTCTGCGTGTTTTGATCCAGCCTGGCTGCATAATACAGCACACTCCTCCCGGAATCGGAGATCAACTGCATGACACTAAACAGAGAGACTTTCCTCTTTGTCTCCGCAGCACCCTGGCTAGCTTCCTGGACGTGGTTGTTTTCTGTCCATGCAAAGAGCTATTGCTTTTTCTCCGGGTAATTGATCGTCCTGCAGCGGTGATTGTGGTGCTTCATGGCATAGGGACCCGACCCGCGACCCGCGACCCACAGAAGCCGGACGGATCCAGGAGCCACTGCTTGCTGCACGTCTATCCCCACGGCTCGTATAAACAGCGGGGACAGGAGACAACTGCTCTGCGGGGACATTAAGGTATGTCCGGCACGGATGCCCTCACGGCGCCGGAGTTGGAGCCGGTGTGCCCGGTGCGTCGGGTCCTGCAGGGCAGAGCAGCGGCGCCCTTCGCCTGGCTTTCAAAGTCGTGTGGCGGCTGTTTGATTTCGGCGTTTGCAGTGAAGTGCACTGGGGTAACGTTAACTTAAAGCCGGACAGTTCCCGGCAGGTCCGCGCTTTTCTGCACACATACGGGTCTCCTGCCTCCCGTCGCATCTTATTGAGAGGGTGCTGGGTTTGTATGTTTGCCATTGAGTTTTCATTTTGCGTACACATGGCTACAGCCGCATAGGTTTCCCACAAACTTGCTGTACTGGATAATATTGCTAGATCATTTTTGTGTTCCTCATGAGGGGATGCAGGTTTTAATAATGAATAGTGTCCCCCTCTTCAGCCCGCCTGTACTGGATCTGATGTCTGATTTTTGCAGTTCATTCTGTGTTGGCCAGAGTTTTTCTTTCTTCATTTCTGAAATTGATTTCTCTTCCGACACGTCCCTGGCAGCCGCGCTGTTGCTGTCAGATTTGACAGCCCTCTCCAGCATGGGAGCTGTATTAATAATAATAATAATAATCATCATAATAATATTGTAGTGTGATGGTGAAAAACAGAAAGGGTTTTACGTTTGAAGTGTCAGCTAATTTAACTGTGACCTCACTGATTTTATCCTCGTTTGAAACTTGACAATTTTCTCTGAATTTAAACTGGGACTGATTCCCTTTGTTTGAAGCCTGTACGCTATTAAAATGGACTTGACTTCAGCCTCAAATCTAGGCGAAACTATTTGTGGAAACTGTTTATTCCCTCCCCATTTTTATTAAATCATGTCATTAAAATGATCATAATAATTGTTGGCAACGCTACAAATGAACACAAGGTCTGTAATGGATGGTTTTTATTTGTGCAACATTGTATCGCGTCAGCACTTTGGTCGAACATCATAATTCCTCAAATACATTATTTATTCTCTTAATTGATTATCATGATATACATATATTTATTTATGTATAGTTAATTGATTTAAAATGAAACTGAATTCCGATATGTAGATCTAAATGCATGTGTAGTTTCAGTTATCTCTTGAATCCAATACACACCTTTCATGAGCTGAAAGCCTCTTTGATAGCCCAGTAAACATGAGGTGTTTTTTTCCTGCTGTAGGCCAGTTTTCTATGTAAAGTCACCTTAGGTGTCTTTTCAATAAGTATTTAACTAAATACTATGTGATTACATAGTGTTTCCCAGGTTTTTTGTGCTTTTTCCCCATGGTTTTACAGAAGGAGTTGACCTTCTTATCTTACTGTATTATTTGTTTTTATAGATATATAGATAGCACTATTATTATTATTATTATTATTATTATTATTATTATTATTATTATTATTATTAAGCCCAGAATGTTAATGAATAAACAAGTCTTTCCACACTCTGTAGACTGTCAATAGTGTAATTTAATGTAATGAAGCCCCTTAAAGACTTCAATTGGGTAAATGGGGCATTGTCCTGCGAAAAAGTGACAGATGCATCCAGTACAGCTAGGACAACGAAAGATTGTTGCTTAATAATAAACTTAAAAAAAAAATAATAATAATATATATATATATATATATATATATATATATATATATAATTCAATAATAAAAATAAACATTGCAGAATGGCACAAAGCATCTACAAAGCATCGTTTTCTATTCTCAGTCACTTCAAGAATCTTGTTGAAAATGTTTTTATGTCCATAAATTATTACTAAATTACAGCTTTGCTTATGCTCTTATCATACCCAGCTAGGTTTCCTTTTCCTCTTTCTAATCTGGCTAAAGCAAAATCTGATGCCTTTCCGACTCTGAACTCGGTCTCGGCCCGACACTTTCCTGACACAGTGCTGGAGGAATGTTACAATACTGTGTCAACTTAATTGACGTTTTTGACATTTTCATTTGGCAATTCAGTTAATATGTGAGTGGGTTATTTTGCCTTAAAAACTCATGCCAATAAATGGGATTCATTGTGTCTTCCTTGGTTGCCTAATAATGGTGGCCTAATAATGGTGGCAAATAGCTTTGCTGAAGAAAAACATTCTTGTTTGAACTCTGCATATGAAATGATCCCTTCAGGGACATTTGGGAATAGCTTTGAGGGATTGACAAGTACAGAGAACAACCACATGTGCTTTTGACAGTTTGTTTGGTGTAAGATCACCTCTTGGTGAAACTTTGACTGTCCCTAACTCTGGGCTTGCTTTGCAGTACAGGTATGTGTGTAAGTACTATGTTGGCTGTGTGGCAGAACCAGAATGATTTGCTAAACTGCACTTCAAAATGATCTAGAAACATAAAAGCATAATTCATAATTTATGTAATATATCATTATCATCATCATTAGGACTTTGAAAGTATTTTCTTCACTTAGAGATATTACCTTTAATGTACTCTTAAGCAAAAGAAGGAACCAAAACCTGGAAACTGTCCCTGTTTTCACCCGCCAGACAGTTAAGGAGATGTATAACCTTGTCTGTCATTAGGGAATCTAGAAACACACCAGTGTAGTGGAACCGAGGCTTTCTGGATACAAAAGTCAAGTTGTGTTCAGGCGCTTGGGTGTTTAGGAGTTTGTACACATTTGCATGTTACTAGTGTGAATTTTAAACAGTTTGTATGTTTGTAAAGGGAAATTCGCACCACTGCTCACTCGCTGCGTCTTTGAATACACCGTTTCCTGGCAGCACCATCCACACTCAGGCCACCGCATATGTGACGGATCAAGGCAGAAAGATGATTGAATAAACTGAGTGTAGAATAACTGAGCATAGCCTAATTCCTGAGCTGTGTATTATAAATGAACACTCCCAAAATGCACAGCCCTTTTTTTTTTTGTGTGCTCTTTTAAACGTATGCTGCGATTGTTGGGCACAGGAAACTGCAGCATTTCAGTGCCTAATTGGTCATCTCACATGTAGATCTGTTTCGTGACCAGACATTTTATCTCATATTCCTGTGCCATTCTACTGGCTTGGGTTAAATAGAGTAATTCTGTTCAGTACATGTTCCTAATTGGTTATATGTGCCTATACATTTTGAGTATTTCTGCATTTTGGACACATTTCTAGGTATGCAGAGGAATAGCTAATGAGATAAAACATTGTAAACCCAGCTACTTCCCAATTTACCTTGTTATGAGCTGATAATAACTGATAGGAACTGCAAAATATAGCTTGGGGATTATTATTTTAACCTTCCTAGTTTTGTTTGTGCTTCTCTATAAGTTCTGTAATACGATTTAGCAGTGTTAAATGTCAAAGAACCCCATGAAATGAAATGAAATGCAATACTTTTAACCTGACTTCAGTTCTCATATTCAGTGCTGCTCATGGACCTTCTAAATTCTGGTGTGTGATTTTGAATAATTTGCATAAATATGCAAATAAGTTTCTCTCCAGACCTAGGGTTTTAACATACCTTGTGAAGTTCAGCTCTTCAGAATAGTGAACAATACAGTATTCTGTTAAGGGTTTGAGCTTCTCGTTGTTGGTGTGAAAACCTGGATTGCATTGTCCTACCTTCATTCGTGTTAGAAGAGCTTGGCAATTGAAAGGTCAAGTACATGGGCAAATAATTAGCTTACTGTAACATCACAGCCTGCGTGCAACTTAAATGGAGGCTGTGTGTGAAGGGGCAGGAGCAACTGTGGAGAGGGAGACTGCTGCTCCAGTCCAGTGAACTTCGCTTTGGCTAACACTCCACATTAGGCATTAAATTATTTGCTAATGTGCCTCCTGAAAACTGTCCGAACTGTTGACTGGAGAGAGTCGGTATTTTGTATACAGTGCTGGTAATGAATAATATTTATGCCCTGTTAGATGCACAATCAAGTTCCTGTGTGCTCAATTGACACAAGTGTGTTGAAAATCACATCGTAATGCTCGTTTTGTCTCGTCTTATGTGATATGGTCACTTCTTATCCACAAGTATGATCGTGGTCGAGTTGGCAAAGAGACAAACACGGTTATTGTAGTGTGTGCCGCATACTGAATGAGCTATTTATTTCGGCTATAGTATTTCATTAAATTTGACCCTAGATTTTAGTGCCTGGAAGCAAAGACCACATTTTTGTTTACATTTAATTTTAATTAGCTTTTTAATTAAGAGATACTTAAAACATATAAGCATTGACAGACTGATGTTGGAGTCAACTGTCAATGTACTGCGTAGCGGAGAGCATTGGGGACAGGTTCTGTCTGCATTCCACATCATAATTAGTGCTCTCAAATATGGTAGATCTTCGGTTTCGATCAAGAGCTTCTAACCTTAGCCGTGGGGAGCTACTGATTGACAGTCCAACTACATACAGATTTATGAAAGTGAAGCAGTTATTGGTCTTCAGTCAAGATTAACATTATCTTTAGTTGCAGATTAGGACACGCACACAACCTGGTGGACTGGGCCATGTCCTGAACCAAGCTTTGGAGACCACTGGTCTAGACCACAGAACACCATAGTAATGATTCTATCCAAGCCCATGTTTGAGACCTTGAGGGAAAAAGGACAGTTTTGACTGGGGCTGGGCAATAGACCACATAAAACAAACATAATGGGGAAGCATTTAATTGCCATTTTTTTCATGCACAGTTTAAAAATAATTTTCTAGAAAAGGGAGAACAAATATCGGTTTTAATTAGACAAAACAAAAGCTATTACAAGTTTATATTGCTTCTAACATTGCTCCGTTCAAGGTCAAGACTCATTTGATCTGCATACAGAGGTCTCAAAATACAAGATTGGTACTTTATTGTCATTTGTACTACATTTTCATTTTTATTTAAAACACACTAATGTTTTAAATAAAACATATTAAACCATTTAATCAAGCAGGTCACTTCCAACTTCAAAAGCAATAGCGGAACCCTCCCCAATGAACCCGTTTGTATCTTTGCACTATGGCTGTGTTAGTTTCTCACTGGGAAGGAACTTGTTTATGAGTGAAAGTGGAAAGAGCATCTTCATGAGACGGGGCATCAGTGGTTTGTTATTTAATTTTTTTTTCATATTCAAAACAAAACAACAGATGTGGAACAAACTACCGTTCTGTCTGAACTGTGTCTGAAAGCCGTTGCAGCAAAAGGAGGTGACATGTCAATGTGGAATGTAAAGCGATATATAGATATCGTATATGTCGCCTGTTACCTTCTAAAATCATGTAATATATATTTTGGGCAATATCATCCACTCCTAATTGTGATAACAAATGTTAAATATGTAGGTGGGAAAAGCTAGGCCCATGCGTTGTGAAATATGTCATGGCTTCAAACTACAGGAGAGTAATGGGGGTGAGGGATATTCTGGAATTGCCTGTTTTTTACTGAGGACTTGGGAATAGGGAAAGTTTTAAAGGACTGGCTATATATATACTAATGTCATAATTTCGTCGGCTTGCAGTGTTGACTAAATAAGACGTAGAGAGCATATGGTCCACAGATACATTTGACTTCAAAGTAATCATTTCTCTGTTAATGCTTTAAAAAAAAAAAAAAAGAAAACTAATTCCATTTTATGTTCAGTGCAGCAGTTTATTAGCATGCTGTCAGTATTAACAACAGGAGGAAGATTCAGTGAGCAATGCCTTTTTTTTTTTTGTTCCTTTTTTTACTGCAGAAACATTTCAGGGAACAAATCCTTCTCCTCTCTTTCTGTTCCCACGTCTTATTTTACACTTCAGTTATTTTAAAGCTGGGGAATTGGCCTGAAATGGTTAAATTTCATATGGGACAGGGAAGCAGGAGATCTCAACTAGAAACTCCCAGGCTTTGCTTCCTCTCAAGAATTTTGAAATGTGTAGGGTCAGGGTCATTGCTCCTGGGACACCAGTGCACTGCACATGACGCATCACTGACCTGTGAGGCAGAGGGAAGGAGGCGATTGGGTGGAGACCAGGACCCTAGCAGTAGTGTGGTCCAGTTGGGAGCTGAGGGTGCAGGGATATGTATACCAACCTGGTAGGCAGACCTAGAAATCTGAGATTTGGATGAGGTGTAGGGAAGTGCCCCAAGCCGTGCAGGACAGCGCGGCCAGGCCACGGCCCTGATGCTCTGCAGAAGAGGAAGATGTGGCCTGCTGCGTGCCAGAGCTCCAGCCCGTGTGACTCAACGGCTGAGGCAGCTGTGCAGAGGGCTGAGCGGGGAGCCGGTCCAGCCCCTTCTCCTGGGGAAGAGAAAGAGCACATTGTTGCGAACGCCAGTCCCTTAATGAAGTCCTCTCTCTCCATCTGGGGAACTGATGGCAAGCAGGCTGGGTTCAGCAGCTCTGCCGGGCAATGGCAGATCGTGGCATTGAAACCGAGCTGTTGATTTGGAATGTTTTTCTCTCTTGCCCTCTGCCCTTATTCTGAGACGCCGACATGTTGGGGGGGGTAGGGTGGGATGATTTGTTTCTGGAGGCCCCGTGTTCATTTCCCGCTCATGAGTCACACAGGAAATGATTTAATAGTGATTTAGGCTGCTGTTGAGAACCAGCGAATGGCACTTTAATGTTTTAAAATAATTTCAGGAAACAAACAAAACATGTTTTTTCTTCATCATGCCTATTGTCAGCGCTGTGGGATTACCCTGGCTTCTGTTTGTGTCCTGTCTTCCAACCCTAGAAAGCATCTCAGGTGTTTGTACAAATTGCACTCTGGAATAAATGCCCCAAAGCTAATTCTGTAGCATCTGCAAGGACTTTATTCAGTGAAGGGGTTGTTGGGGTTAGTTCACAGCAGCAGTGCCTGCACCGCGCGCCCCGCTGCAGGAGTGCCAGAAACAGATCAAAGTGAAACAGGAAGGGTGTGCATGGAGTTGTAGCAGTGCTGTCGAACACCACAGCAGAGCTTTGGGGCGAGATCAAAGACCAGATTGAGACCGAAGCATTTTGGAAAGAAATTGCTGTATCTGACTTCATACTTTTTTTTAAATAACACTGACTTTTTTACTCTATGATTTAAAGCCCCAAACTCCATCTCCAACCACTGGCACTCAGAAATGATATCTGGGAATGTGAAGGGCATGTGGACATTGCCATGCATGCCTGTTGTTAGTTAGGATGTAACTGAACATGGAAGCTCATTCCCGTAAATCCAAACCAGAAACGTGGGTGGGGGGGTGGTTCTAAACCACATTTAAATAACAACCAAATAACTCAAGACTATTAAACGGGTAATCAAATGAGATTGGCTTTACAGGTAATAAACCTTTTTGTTACTCTAAGCATTGCTGCGGACAGCATAGACTTCCTTGGACATCACTGTGTGGTCTGGTAATTTCTCTTTTTAGAAATGCAGTGTTCTGTCGGTGAGGTGCTACTTGCTGTTTAGTCTTTGTTGTTATTTATGATTTAACATTTAAAGGTTTTGTATTGTACTGGTACCAGTAGAGTACTGGTATCTGTTTGAACTAAGATGCTTTGTCTGTTCCTGAACAGAGCTTGTCTCTAGGGAAGAGGACAAATATATATAATCCAAGCCCCTGTGGCAGTTATTCAAATTTCTGGTTGTGCTGTTTACCTGTAGTCTTGTTTTTATGTATTTTGCATAGGAGCCTCCTTTGAATTAATGAGCAGTAGATTATTAACAGACAATTATAAGGTTACTTCCTCATACAGGTAGGAATGACCTACAGAAGAACCAAAAACACTATTGTTGGGAAAATCACATTGTTCTTTGATAAGAAGGTATGACGTCTAACAGTACGTAGTTTGGATTACTATGGCCTCCTTACATTTAAAGACCCGAACCATCTCATAGCTGGCATTTTCATCAATTCGCTGGTTGAAATGGACAGTATTTTTGATCCACCATCTAAGTTAGCCATTTGCATCCCTGGCCAGGAATTATGCTTCTTGTTCCAACTTAGCTGTAAGTAATTGATTACTTACTTAAGTAGAACTGTACAAGTATTCCAGGTCTCATGTCGCAGAATGTCAATAAAGTCTGTTGTGCTGCGGCTCTCCAAGAATAAGTCTGCAAACTCCTTAAAGGCCTTTAACCCCTGTTTTGTTTACTGTTAACCCAGATTTGAGACCACACAGACATGCAGCGATAAACAAATGTGAGGCAAAAGGGAGATTTTCCAAAACGCATTGACAGACTTCTCTTTACAGAAGCTCCTTTTAACCGATCTGGACTGAATATACGATGTGCCTCTGCTGCCTGTTTTCTCAGTGCTTCAAGTGTGATTTAATTGCGTTTAAAAAGGTCTGTAAAGACATTGTTGGTACTGCAGTGTTTATGACATTCTATAGATCTAAGAATAAATTACAGAAATTTGTAGAAAGATGTAAGTAGACATTAACCTATATGCAGATTTTTTTTTTTTTTTTAACCACCTTGCACCATGCAATGCGATCTGCTCTTTTGTGGTAAACCCTGTGCATTGAGTTAGTGAAGTAGGCTACTGCTACAGTCTGAGAAATCTGTGAGACTTATGAGGCACCGAAACATTTTTCAGACAGGCTTTGCACAGCAATTAATTTATTGTGAATTATTCCGATCACAACTATAGTACATCTTCAGACAACTCTAAAACCATTGAGGGTTTGTAGGCTATAGCTAATGTCAGTTGTCAAATCGTTTGCATTGCAATCTGTTACAATTGCTGGAATTACTAGTCAATGAAATCCATTTTCTTTCTTTGAATGGTATACCACTAGTAATTTAGCACACTATGTAGTTTTCTTTCGCACCGCAGGCTGGAATCACTCAATAATGCAGATTCATGTATAAATCACAAGCAGTGAAGTATCTTTTCCTGCATTGCTAAGAGCTAGAATTGCTAATGCTTCATCTTAAATCCATCAAGGTACCTATAGGAGGGTTTAGAAGGGTAGGATCATGCATGATTCATTGTAGAGATTTCAATGTTTGGTTTCCTATGCAAGTATTGAACAGTGTATGTATTTTGCTCCACCTGCAGTCCGCTAAATCTGCCTATGGAAACTCCAGTGCTTTTTTTAGCATTTTGTGTTCTTCTTTTAAGTGTTTAAAGGATTGCTGTAGGAAACGTACATGGTTTACAAGTTTTGTTCGGTCAATGGACTGGTATGAACCGACTGCTTAATGCCAAGGAAAAAACATTTTATAATTTTTGCATTTGCAGTCACCAATTCTTTCTCCTCTTATTCCTTGCCAGTTTGGAATTGTCTAAGATGTGTCTGAATGTTCAACAATTCATTTTCTTCTCTAATGTTCGAATGCTGTTCTGAACCCTTTAAATGTGCATGCAGGCGTTCACAGCTCTGGAAAAAAACTAAGATGACCACTGCAAATTGTTCTTAAATCAGCATCTCTACATGTATGGCAGCCATTCCATTCCATTCATATTTTTATTTGGAATTTGGGATAAATGTTGTCAGTAGTTTATAGAATAAAACAAAAATGTTAATTTTACCCAAACACATACCTATAAATAGTAAAACCAGAGAAACTGATAATTTTGCAATCGTCTCTTAATTTTTTCCAGAGCTGTATATGATTCCCCCCTTTGGAAACTGCTTCACATAATCAATCATATTATAACTTGCTCTGACTGGGGTTGGGTTAATAAAGAAATGAGAAGCAATATTTACAATATGGCTATTGTGTGACGGGGCCAGAACATGTGGACCAGCGAAGCAGGAGTCTGCGTACATCTGTTACATGTGGGAACTTTTATCAGGGGAGAGCTTTGCTAGTTTTGGATGTTAATATGTAAGATTTGAGTCGAGACGACAGGACACAAATGGTAGAGATGTAAGCTTGGAAAAGAATCCCGAATGTAATCTTGAAGTATTGGATTTTTTTTTTGTTGCGTATGATTTATGACTCTTGGCTGAAGTTGAACAGTACGCTACCACAAATAACTGCGTTGCCGTGGATGAAAAAGCCTTGAGAAATTGCAGTCTGAGAGCTCCATGTTCAAATTGGCAGCTACTAGAAAAAAAAATGTTTAAAGAGGCCAAACATCCAGTTGAAAATGACTTGACTTTAACATGGGAATGTGTTTGCTGCCAAATAAAAGCATTTAGGCTGCTCTCTTTTTCAGCCATTGATCAGATTTACTGAAAGCAAGAAATTGACTGCTAAAACCAAAGTTGCTCACTCTGCGGCCCGCTGAGATCAAGGTATTTGTAGTTATTTTAGTGGAATACAACATTGGCTTTTCAAAAATGGCAAAGGAGAACTATAAAAACTATTAAAGGTCAGACTTAGATAAACAAAATTATAATATCAGACAAACAATAAGGAATATGTAAATTTCAACAGAGGTCCACAAATTCACAAATTTGTAAGGAATTTGACTAGAAGAATATAACACGCTTCTTTATTAGTCCTGAACAACAAGCGTGGCAAAAAGACTTCACAATGTTGGAGAATCTGTGGGGAACAGGTGGCGACCCATACACACATTTTTTGGCCTTGCCCGAGGGTGCAGCGGTTTTGGCAGTGTCCGAATACAACTTTTAACCGTTTAATACCTTCTGGTGTACCTTTTGAATTTCTTTCAATGTATTTGGGAGGCTTCCCCAGTGAGATAATTGAGAATAAAACACGATACATATTGGGTATTTTTTTGGTAACTAGCAAAAAAGCTATCGCAAGAAAATGGCTTTCTCAGGACCCTCCAACATATGAGCAATGGATTGACATTGTAAATGAAATCTATTTAATGGAAAAATTAACCTTTTGTCTCAGACTACAATTAGACATTTAAAAGATATTGGGATAACTGGATTAGCTTCATAATTTCAATAATACCTAATTTTATCCCATAATAACCCTTAAAAATACATTCCCCCCCCTTTCTGTTTTCTCTTTTTCTCCTCCCAATCTCTTCTTCTTATTTATTAATATTCTCTCTCTAATCCTGGCACTATGTACATCATTTTTTCTACTGTTGTTATAAAACAAAAAAGTAAGCGAGAGCAATATGCAACAAATGCTATGTGATGACTGTATATGCATACCTCATACCTCATTCTTGCAATAATAATATTTAAAAAATAAATAAGTAAAAACTCAGACTTCGAGCATGCAGCTCCCATAGCTGCATGTGATTTCAGGTACAGTTGTATGATGATGAAATGATCCATTTGAAACAAGAAGAACCCCTGTAGATTCGTGTACATGATATTAACAAAATCATGTTGCCAGTTGGGTGCCACATTGTTCTAGCTATTAAGTATAATCATTTTTGCTCCTGTCTGTCAGGTGTTTTTTGTTGATAGCCTGGTGTGTTGTCTTGGAACAGCCATCAGTGTGAGTTAAGTAGCAAAGCCAGGGTGCCTGTTTGTCTTTGTCAGCCTGGCTTGGGATGAAAGATTATGGAAAGCAGCATCCGTTCTTTGGTTTTCTTTCTACCTCTCAATCCTTCCACCGGCCGATTGGATTACAGCTGGCGACGGGTCTGCTGGTTTAATCGACAGAGTCTGAACAGCGATACACAGGAAGAGGAGACGAGCATGGCTTGGTGAACACTTGTCATTTAAGCTGGGGTTCCCCCTGTCTCTGCTGATGCGGTTGTTCTCTTTGCTTCCTGTTTCCTTGAGCTGAGAGTTACACTGCTTCTAAATTTAGTCGAGCGGACCTTCGCAAGGCGTTGTCAGTGCTGGTTATAGCAAACTTCAGCAAGTCCTTCCTCTAATATGTATTCTTTGTGTGTTGAAATATCTTGTTTCTACCACCTCCTACGATGATGTTACATGTACACGTAATGCCACTGTACAGAGCTCACCTAGGCTCAAGTTTCCCCTCTCGTCACTCTTCTGTTTGGACAGGTTAATATTTAGACACATGCTGGTTGAGATTCTGTGCTTACTGACTGTGAAAGCAGAGTGTGACTACTTCAGTTAAAATAATTATAGTTCTTTCCAACCTACAAGATTAGGAGACAGCATTTTCAAATACTTTCCTGGAATCATATGCAGACAAGACAGGCTTTATATAGAACTTGTATGTTTTATAAAATAAACTTCCCTTATTGTTTTCTTGTAGAATTATAGGTTTTTCTCTAATGTAACCTCTGGTATTACATGTACATAATAACTATGCTAAACAATTTAGTGCATTTTCTATGATAGCACTTCATGATATGGGATAATTGATCAAATCAATTATTTTAATATTCAAAGACTTTTTGGGGTGTTTTTCTATGCATGACTTGTGGACCCACAATTAGCTTTTATTTATTCTTTGACGTCTTAATGAGAACTAAGTGAAAACTGCAGAGTGGGGAGAGAAAAGGAGCAAGATCGAGGAGAAGAGTGTCAGGATGCCAGCAAATGGTGGGCCTACTTTTGCATTGTAACCTGGAATAATATGTTTGATTCAGAGATGAGTTGTCCGGTTTTTGGCCAAATTCCGACATTTAGGCAATCCTTTGGTCCATTGAGATGTGAAAATCCGAAAAAAAAATTATATAAGGGGGGTCGATCCCGACTGATTTTGTTGCATGTGTATCTGTAAATGAAGACATCTTGTGTACAAGTCACATATACGTATTCGAAAGAGAAAGTGTTTGCAAGTATTGATTTGTAATCGCTGATTTGTCACATGGTCACACTGATGGACCAATCGGGCAATGCGATTATAGATCTCTTCTGGTGTCAAAAAAATGATGTCAATCATTGATGGTTGTGAATCTTCACGAAAAAAAAGAAAAGTAAATTCCACTGGCCCTGGTTAGATAAGGAAGTTGATGTTCCTAAAGGCAACTCACATTAGCTGCAAAAACAATATCAACAGCCACGGTAAAGCAGTTTGCAAGTGGTGTACCAACTGGCCGAACTATGTAGTGCAAGGTATGTCTCGTTCACACAATTGACCAGGTACACTCATAGATGTCTGGTTTCACTAATTACCTTTTGTCATTATTGCATTGATAATGTTATATGCTTAGGTCTGGGCTTAGATCAATTGAATCAAAATGTATTTGATTTGCTTAAACTCTATTAATATAATTTATGTATGGACCTGAAAATTAATTGATTAAATGCACAGATTCATTGAAAACATAAATGCATTTGATAGTTTTAAGTCACTGTAGTTTAGTATTTTAAGTGCTGATTTGAGTACCACTTTCTTTATATTTAGATTTTTGCAGATCTTTGGTTTGTTTCTTTTATGCTACTATTAAAGTACTACTGCTATCCAATGCCCACTGCCCTCTTTTGGGACTTTGTAATTTCCTGTAAATTGTAATACATTATAAACTGGCTCTTGGAATTATAGTTTCATTAAGTGAATTAGATGTTGTATTCTAGTAATTTTGGTAGTTGCAGGGTGATGAGAATTGACATTGTTCATGGTTTATTTTGTATCATTGTAGTGAAAGAGACACCCATGAAATCACAAATGGTACCTCGGGAGCCTTTTCCCCTGGACCCCAGTGGCGGCCTCGGTGGCCCCCAGACCCCAACCTATATATAAGTGCCAATCGGCACTCCATATCTAATAGATATTTTTTTGTTCTGCCACCTCTGTCTGTTTCACATTTGCCTATTTTGCAGTTTATTGACATGAGCAGTTTTTGAGAAACAATTTCCACAACAATACTTTTTTGTTCCTTTCCCGAAATGTTTAGTGTTTTTGTAATACTAAATATACCTTTAAGCAAGACTGCTTTTCTTTTGCTTTTTACATATATATTTTTATAGAACAATGAGAAATAGTTCTGATTTAATATACATAATTTAAATGTAAATTGTCATGTTTTTTTTTATACGTTAATACTTGCTATTTAGATGGAGAACATGAACAATCAAATTAATACTGCCGAGTTAATATTACAGAATATAATCTAGTAAGGGTGCCATTATTAAATGACAAAAATCAAAGTAAGCGATGAATCTAAAAAAACAAAACTAATCTGAATCGATTTTACAAAATCTTCCTGCACATCCCCTAATAGGTACTTTATATGTAGCTGCACAATGAGACTGTAGTAAAACTAAGAATTGTATTAAATGTGCTGCAAATCTGGTACTGAGTGACAGTATATCCCTCTTTGAAACTAGTATTGCATTAGAATGCATTCATCATGAATAGTTAACAATTCAGCAATGATTCCTTACCAATTTATTCAAATATTCAGTACAACTTACAAACTAAAATGCAGAAAATCTACCCAGGTGGGGAGCAAGCAGGCGAGTTGTACCCTGCTGTCAGCTCAATAGAGTCCAATATCTAAGTATACTTGTCACCTGAGTTTTCTGAGTTCCATCTTAAAGACGATAAGGCTAAAATCACTTATCATTTCTGTGCATAGTCAAAGTGTAGAGTGGTGTCCTAGAATGATTCATGCTCTTCTTGGTCACATTACATTGAAATTCCCAATGACTCTGTTGAATCAATTATGTAATTTGTGAAAATATTGTATTCTCATCTTTTAGCACGAATGACTTGAAGATTGCAGTGAAACTGACTCTTCAGGACCTAGCTGTCACTGCTCTCTTTTAAACTGCTCTTTATGTTTCGATGATTAGATATTACAGTCTGCAGTCCACAGCACTTGACACGTTTTGCATAAGAGCCTGTAGCCTAATTCTTCATAGGTCCATAATGATCACAAACCGCTTGAATCTGTATCAATATCTGTTTCTATCTAAATATGAATGATTAAGAAATTCAAAAGAATTACTCATTTTGTCTTCATCACAGTTATAACGTCACTTAAGGGGAATTGACTTCCATGGTTACTAATCATGGCTGGGTTGTCTGAGATCATCACGTTTTACAACTGTGCAGAAATGGTTATACAGCTGGTGCAATCGGGCAGTCTATTAGTTTAAAAAATAATTAAGTTATCAGATCACCGGAAATGGTCTTCATCTGAAGTTGTGTTCTGGTAGGGAGCTTCTAAATTGACCTCAAGCCTAAAGTTGCAATCAAGTCAAGTAAAGAAAACATATCAAAGTAATTTTAATCGACTGCATAGAGTAGAGCATAGCAGGCTGTTCATTGAGAAAAGATATGTTTCCCGTTGTCTGTGGCAAAGCCTGCAGTTCTGGGCAGGCTGCGGAGATGTAGTTGCACGGGCATTGCAGATGGAGTTTGGCCTGCTTTGCTAATCAGCTAATTGAGGTCTCATGGGGGTAATAAATTGCCTACAAGTCACTTTGCCAGGGTTGTATTATCGTCTCTCTGCCCTCTCTTTGGATTTCAAAACCTCTGGCCATAGGCTAACTTTGATTATTTCATGCACCTGCGTCCCCCCCAACGCCCCCTCCTTCATCACGCTCTTATGAATATTCAGTTATGTCTGATTAAATGCTGTGCTGCTGAGACATGCTTCATGCACAAGGTTGTTGGAAATCCAGAACAGTATGTGATAATGGTAATCCTTTAGTATGACCATTGAAAGCATGGTTCTCAAGAAGAGGGTCAGTTTTGTTGTTCTGTATAGAGACTTTTACCTCATCAGAAAGCAAAGGCCCATGGAGTTGGTCTTGCATGAGTTGGCAAGTCAATGTTTTTTTCAAAGGAATGTACTGCTCACTGAAGAATCATGAAGGTAAAACCAAGCACCTTCCTTTGGTCATTTTCTGAATTTTAAGTTTGAAAGAATTGACCATTGTACCATGCCTCACCATGGTTACCTGTTCCAGCTGGACACTTTTGTATTACAAGTCTATGGTTATGCCCGTTAAACCAGTTATCAAAACGGATATGGAACGGGGTTGTCTGGAGTCAAAAAGGTTTGGAAATTCAACAGGTGTGCTCCAATAGCCAGTCCTGTATAAGCTACTATAGTATCACAACTTTTCTTTTGAGTCATTATTTCAGTTATAATAATATATTACACGCTTACTTTAAGTTGGCTTTAAGTTTTGATACTTTTTTCCCCTCACTGTATAGTGGAGAAACATATTTGATCCCCTGCTGATTTTGTACGTTTGCCCACTGACAAAGAAATGATCAGTCTATAATTTTAATGGTAGGTGTATTTTAATAGTGAGAGACAGAATAACAACAAAAAAATCCAGAAAAATGCATTTCAAAAAAGTTATAAATTGATTTGCATGTTAATGAGGGAAATAAGTATTTGATCCCCTATCAATCGTCAAGATTTCTGGCTCCCAGGTGTCTTTTATACAGGTAACGAGCTGAGATTAGGAGCACTCTCTTAAAGGGAGTGCTCCTAATCTCAGCTCGTTACCTGTATAAAAGACACCTGTCCACAGAAGCAATCAATCAATCAGATTCCAAACTCTCCACCATGGCCAAGACCAAAGAGCTGTCCAAGGATGTCAGGGACAAGATTGTAGACCTACACAAGGCTGGAATGGGCTACAAGACCATCGCCAAGCAGCTTGGCGAGAAGGTGACAACAGTTGGTGCGATTATTCGCAAATGGAAGAAACACAAAATAACTGTCAGTCTCCCTCGGTCTGGGGCTCCATGCAAGATCTCACCTCGTGGAGTTTCAATGATCATGAGAACGGTGAGGAATCAGCCCAGAACTACACGGGAGGATCTTGTTAATGATCTCAAGGCAGCTGGGACCATAGTCACCAAGAAAACATTTGGTAACACACTACGCCGTGAAGGACTGAAATCCTGCAGTGCCCGCAAGGTCCCCCTGCTCAAGAAAGCACATGTACAGACCCGTCTGAAGTTTGCCAATGAACATCTGAATGATTCAGAGGAGAACTGGGTGAAAGTGTTGTGGTCAAATGAGACCAAAATCAAGCTCTTTGGCATCAACTCAACTCGCCGTGTTTGGAGGAGGAGGAATGACCCCAAGAACACCATCCCCACCGTCAAACATGGAGGTGGAAACATTATGCTTTGGGGGTGTTTTTCTGCTAAGGGGACAGGACAACTGCACTGCATCAAAGGGACGATGGACGGGGCCATGTACCATCAAATCTTGGGTGAGAACCTCCTTCCCTCAGCCAGGGCATTGAAAATGGGTCGTGGATGGGTATTCCAGCATGACAATGACCCAAAACACACAGCCAAGGCAACAAAGGAGTGGATCAAGAAGAAGCACATTAAGGTCCTGGAGTGGCCTAGCCAGTCTCCAGACCTTAATCCCATAGAAAATCTGTGGAGGGAAACCTTAATGACTTGGAGAGGATCTGCAAAGAGGAGTGGGACAAAATCCCTCCTGAGATGTGTGCAAACCTGGTGGCCAACTACAAGAGACATCTGACCTCTGTGATTGCCAACAAGGGTTTTGCCACCAAGTACTAAGTCGAAGGGGTCAAATACTTATTTCCCTCATTAACATGCATATCAATTTATAACTTTTTTGAAATGCGTTTTTCTGGATTTTTTTGTTGTTATTCTGTCTCTCACTGTTAAAATACACCTACCATTAAAATTATAGACTGATCATTTCTTTGTCAGTGGGCAAACGTACAAAATCAGCAGGGGATCAAATACTTTTTTCCCTCACTGTACCCCTGCACGAGGTACTTTACCTGGATTGCGTAAACTCCCAGCTGTATAAATGGGGTTTTGTATGTAAAAATAATGTGATATGTATGATGTGATTGTACCAGTTGTAAGTTGCCCCTGCATGAGGCAATTTGCTAAGAAATATAATGCATATTAATTGTATCAGCAGCTCTCAGTGTGATGTAGGCTCTGTTAGTCTGGCCTTTTCAATGGTGATGTGCTGGCTTGAAACTAGGAGGGAAAAGCAGTCCAGACAGATTTCCTGGGACTAACTGTACCTCCACAACATTTCTCTTCAAAGCAGGTGAAATGTTTAAGCTTAGTTCCTCCAGAAGGTATTGTGCTACCTGGTGCCTTTTCTGAATATCAAATAATGCTCCCATACAAACTTCCCATTTTTAGTTCAGCCAAGGTCAACCCATTCGGAAGCACTAGACCAGGATTACGTTCCTTTCTGACTGATCACACAGTTCCCTACTGGCCGGTGGGGTTTGCAGTGTTTTGACAGGCTTACAGTAGCGTGCCTTACTCCTCTTCGACAACACTCTCCCATGAATCATTTAGTCAGTGTCTATTTACACAGGGAGCGAATACTGTGTTTAAAATCCAGCTGTTCCCAGGGGACGCCTTTGCTTTGCTTAATGGAAACATCTGGGCCTTTTAGAAGAAATTTAGAATTTAGAAATTCAAGGTTTGTTTGTAATTTGAGGGGTTAGAAATAAATGTTAGCTTGAAGCCCCCCCTGCATAATTGTACCTCATGAAAACTCTTGCCATTAAGACAGAAGAAATAATAATTCCTCCCCTGCAATGTAATACACATGGCAGACGTCGGCCTGAATATTATCTTTCTGTAAAGATGATCTGCTAATGTGTCTTCCTTTGATCAAATTTATTGTGGTTGCTGTTAGATTGGGGAAGAAGCTACATTAACAAAATGTTCTTGATTCCTGTCACGATAGGAGTTCTTTATTTTCAGTTTTAAAAGCACGCCATTACAGTGCAATTGTAATACACTCGGAATGAAAAAATTGTCATGAACAGTAGCCCAGCGATGGCCTGGCATCCCGTCCCGGGTGTATTCCTGCCTTGTGCCCTATGCCTGCCGAGATCGGCTCCAGTTTCCCTGCGACCCTCACCAGGATAAGCGGTTTCGAAAATTGATTTATGGATGATAAACAGTAATGTACCAGAGATAGCAGAGAGATCTGTTGTGAGCTTGTGTCACCGACACTATGCCAAACAATCATTGACGCATTGTTTTTATGGACTACAATTGCCCAATTTATCATTTGAAATTAGTAATCGATTGCTGATCCTCAGGCTGATGTGGGACAACACATTCTTGAAGCAAAAGAGTGCAGGCATATTGTTGTTGAAGTGCTTTACAAAGAAATGCTGAAATACGGGAAGGAACACATGACGGTGTTGCTAAGCATCTGCCAGGTAGTAAACTATTCTCAGAGCGCTCATTCTGCTTGTGCTGTGCAAATACAAACATTCAAATCCTGCTCGCCAAGATCTGAACACCTTGCCATTCAGTTAGTGAATTTCCTTTCATGCTTTCACTCCTCTACTGTGACCTAAACACACCTTTTACAGATTTTAAATAATTTAATCAAATATTCTTCTCCTTCACCTTCTTCATTATAATAGCCTTTATTTAGCCGCCACCTTTATCCAATATTTATGCTTTAACAATAACCAACATTTTAGTTAATCTTTTACTATACTTTTTAAGATAACCTTTTGCATTAGCACCATGTGTGTTTTAAACCTGAAAATAGCAAGAAGAAGTTACTTACATTATACAGAAAAGAGGCCTAAACCTTTGAAAGGTGTAGGTACAATTGTTACATGAACTAGAATTTAAAATACAAGTGTTAGTCCATGGTTAACTGTTAAGTACAACAGTGAGTACAGAAACAGGAGTATGGTGTTGACTTAAATTTACTGTATGGTGTGTGCCTTTTATAATTATTATGAATAGTAGTAGTGAATTATAATATATAACTAATCTTTATTAAAATTTAATATTTTAGTCCAGGTCATTAAAAGGAATAATTGCAGTACTGTTTATGGAGTCAATGTAATTTTTGGTAGTTTCCTTTCTGGGTGTATAAACATTGACGTTATTTGGTTGTTACTTATATATTTTAAAGATCTGTATTCTTCTAACCTAAATCTCACTTTTTGTGGGTAGATCTTGTCTGACAGTCAAGAATTTATATTAAACCATACCGCAGTTGTGTATAAATGTTGAAGCGGGATAGAAGTTTGCTTCCGTTGTGGGGAAGGAATGCAATATTTCGATTTTAAGCAGCAATCCTAAAATATAAACCCATATTTTGAGGGAGTGTTGTTTTCTGTACATGTGTACCTCCACACACAGATTAAGGGATTTATTTGCCGTCACTGCCAATGTGTTCAACTTGCCAGTAACATGTTATTTTTATGACTTTTACATTTGGAAATGTATACATGGCAGCACACGCTTGAACATGAAGTGCTAAACTCGGCACATGGTTTGGCACAGTGTGAGACGCAGCGTATGTATTTGGTTTTGCTCTTGGTGAGGGCTGAATTGGGCAGGTCTGTAGAGGAGGTAGACTAACAAACAGGAAGGTTCTGCTTCACAAAACAGCAGAGTAACACTGTAGCAGACTGCTGCAAAGCTTTTTCTGCAAAGTGTTTTTTTTCTTCTTCCTTCCGGTAACAGTGAGTACATATGAGAGAATTCAGGTTAATCTTATCTTAATGATCTTGTAGATGCTGCTATTTCTGATTTATCCTTTTTTTTTTTTTTGGTACAGTGATGTTTTGTGTGAATGATTAAACTGACATTTGATGAAAAAGGCGAACATGGGTGATGAAAGCCCATCTGTGAATTATCTCATTCTTGTGCTGTTGAGGGGGTTGTATTTAGAATGCACAAACTGACAAATGTATTCATTTCACCAATAGACTGATTATCGATTGATAGATTTTGTATTCTTGCTGTGTAGTTCTATTCTATTCTGGGCTTTGTGTAAACAAAGTTATGAATAGACCCATGCATTATTTTGCTAATTGCATTTTGGTTACAAAATCCCTCTTAATGAAGATCGTTCCTCTAGCATGTGTACTTTCCGTTCCTCCTATGAATGTGAAATTGCAAGCAATCTAGTGTGTAATATGTAATTGAATGAGATAATGCAGCTTTCAATTAAAAACTCTCCACTTGTATAATCAAAAGTACAGCAGTACAGTGTTCCAATAAGGGTTCACACATTGCCATGGAGTGGTTGAATATTCATGCATTATCAAGGGCAAGCTGTGCCATATTTCCATATTCACCCTTTAATTGACTGACATCAGAGGCCCAACATAAATACAGATCTCTCCAGTGTTGCAAAGGGTGTCAAAATAACAAATTCATAATTTCCAATATAAAATAATGACACCTGGAGGCAATAGCACCGGAAAGGATCTTGCAAGCTTTTTAATTTACTAAAGGGCAAAAAGGCATGCTTCTTCACTGATTTGCATTACGGTAGTCTGTGGAATATCCATTTGAGGGACCATTTCAAAAGGTAGCCTATTTTGTGCTGAAAAAGCGAAATACAAATGTGTGATAGCCTATATTCTCAGAATGTAGAAGGAAAGACGGATTATTTATTTGTCCATCCATCCCTATTCATCTATTAATTCATTCAGCCACACTGTGCATTTTTTATATGCCTGACTAATAAGATATGCTCATCAAAACTTCCAACAGTACTATCTATATCTCCCAGTGAAAATAAGTGAATATCTGTATTTTTCGTTTTGACTTCAGTTGCATAGGTTGCATTTTATTTTTGTTCCTTTACTGAACATTGAGATTTGAACCCGAAGCCTGCAGAATCTCTGAATGATGACACAGCCTGGACAGCAATAGAAAGACATCTGCTAAGGCCTGTCTTTAGTGGGACGGCCTTCAGACCGGTTGTGTATTGGTAAATGCCACTTGAGTATTTTAGAGGACAGAGCCACAAGCTGTTTTGAGGGCTAGGACTTCTGCGTGCATGTATGTCTATGTGTGCGTCCAAGTTGTGTGTCTGTTTCAATGTCTCTCTCTCTCTCTCTCTCTCTCTGTGAACTGTTAGATTTTAGATAAGGGAGCTGGTTTACGTAGCCATCAGAATTGCTTCTCTGCAGGAGGAAATGAGAAGCCACCAAAGCACAAATGGCTGATTGATTCAAAGTGATGCAAAGTGCACAGAGTGTTGCACGACAATCATTCATCCTGTCGGTGTGTGATGCGATGTGATGCAGGGCTTTGTATCGCGGAAACTGTTATCTGAAAAGGGCTTGAGGTCAAACCCATTTTGGATAATGCATACCTGCGTAAAGCAGCACATTTAATACGTGTAATGGAGCATTTCAGTTGTTGTGCTGACAGATTGACAACAGTGTGTGTTTTTTTTCTCTCTCTCCCCTCCTGTCACTATAAGGATGTCATCCTCAGTTTACTGGTACACAGCTATAGTCCACACACGCGCACGCACACGCGCACACACACACACTGCTAATAGGGAAAAGAAAGCTGGCAAGTTCTGGTGTCGATTGCCCTGTTTCAGAGGTGAAGGTGAATCTTCCCTTTTCAAATACTTAAAGAAAAAGGAAGTGTTCTGATTCCCATTAAAATATCTGTTACAGGTGTGTGAAAGCAAAGTGCAACATCACTGACAGATTTAAATTCGAAACCGCCGCATCAAATTGACATTTTTTGTTTTCTTTCTGAATGAGGGAAAAGGTGGCAACTTCTGTTATTTTTGAAAGAGTGGGCATTTGTTTTTACATTTAGTAATTTTCTCCACAGTTGTAGGTGTTTTATGTTCTGAGACGCTGTGGTTTTTAGTCAGGGGGAAAGTGTAAGCCATCGGTACCTGCCACCCTGTAGGAATGTTTGAATCTTTGTGGATTCTGAACTCCGTCTGCTTAGTTTACTGTTCTGTTTTGTGTCAACACAATGAGAACGATTACACTCTGCTGTGTACGGAAATCTTGCAGTGTGTAAGGTTAAATGCCGATTACAGTTTGGGGATAACAATCTTTCTCAGGGTGTGAACAAAGCCAGAAGACGCCAGTGTAAACAAACACAGAAACCTCCCCGTTTTCCTAAAATAATTTATTAAGGAATTACCCTTAAATCAAAGATTATCTTGGTTCACTTCATATTTTCTTTTAAGGAAAACCGTGACTTTGGTGAAGGCATTGGCTATACTTAGATGAATGGAACAATTTCATATTGTGATTGTTAGTACCAGTCCATCTTCCTATTTTAAACTCTGCAATACAGCATTTTACTTTATAAGAATCAGACAGTTGTGAACAAAATGTATTTTTTAACTGGACTAAATTATTACGCAAAATAGACCTGGGGAGTTGTGAAGTTTTTGTATCATGATGACAACCCCATTTTCTCCAATGTGACTGCATTCGGATTTGTACATTTATTTTTCAATTAATCCCCCTTCCCCCCCTTCATCTCAGCCACAGTTTTGATTCAATCATGTGAAAGGATGTGGTCTTTGACATTTATAGCTTTACCATATATATATTTTTGTATGTGCATATTTATAAATATATCTACCTAAAAATAACCAACTTGGTTTTAAAAGGGAATGTTTTGTGCCTGGTTCCTATTGGCTTTACAGTTTGCTCTAGAAACACTTTAATGCCTGTACTTCATCAGAAAAACATATCAGTTCTTCCAAATACAGTTTTTCAAATAAACCTACTTTTGTCAGATTCTTGAATGATAATATCACAGCACATCAGTCCGTATTAATAGAATTATACATACAAAAGTAAAATAGTGGAAGAGCAGATTCCACAACCAAATCAACTGGTCTATCTTGGGATTCGCAAACATGCATTCATCTCAATTTACTACAACAGTCAGGGCTTGAATTCCATGCTGTGAGGACAAATATTCAAACTGCACACCTTTGTTTGGCGTAGTTTCCCTTTATGGTAGTTCAAGTTCATTCTCTTTCCACCTGTGAAACAATGCACAGTCTCACATTATTTCTAATACATCATGTTTTGTTGTGAAGTCGAGGCTCGTCACCAGAAGACTGTTCTATAAAATTAACACCTATTGATTGGGTCTCCATATTGCCCAACTGTAGTTAACCCCTGTGACACATCCCTGTCTGCGTGTGATCTTTGCAGCAATAAGGATTCTTGTGGTTCCTGATTCATTCCTTTTTGATGCGTCGTTGTTTTTGCAGTGTAAACTGTGGAACGTTCCCTAGGAAAGGAGTTTCTTTATGAACTGGTGGCCCTGCGAGTTTGGCAAGTGGAAAGCTATCTTTCTGGTCCCTTTTCTCGGCATGAGAAAATTCACTGTCCCTTACATTGTAATTTCACAAGGGATGTGCGAGTGTGTGGGAAGATGTTTTGAAATGGTTGATCGCTCTTTCACTTTTGGAGGGAAATTCAAAATCCGATTACAATCGGTATGTATAATCTTCTCTCTCTTTATAGTAATGACATTAAAGGGGCAGTTGAATTCACAAGATATGGGCCTTTACCTTTAATTATCAGCCAAGACCAGGGTGTACAAACCTCGGTTCAATCAATACAACAGAGCTGGGACGCCTTTTTGCAGCTTTACAGGCGTGAGACGGAGAACTCAATAAACCAGTGTTTAAGTTTGGTTCAGTCTGAATAATTTAACATTAAAACTTGACACATCAACTGCAGCAGCACTGGTTCTCTCCATCTCCTGCCTGCACAGGATGTCGCTCACAAAGGGCCAGCGTGCTTCCTCGGTCGTGTGCCAGCACCTCCTGTTCAGGGTTTCAATCCCTTTGACTGCCATTTCACTTCCTGCCCTCCCAATCCACGCTTGGCTGTGCGAGCTAGTCAGAGTTGTCGGCTATTCCTCGCTCTGTTCCCAATTTCAAAAACAAAACCCTGGCACCTTGATAACAATCGCCGAAGCACACTGAACTTACTGTGAGCTGGAAATGTCGTCTTAATTACAGTCATTGAGGCACTCCATTCTCTTTTAAACATTGTCATGTTAATGATGAGCAATAAAGCCTGCCCTGTTCAGCACTGTGATCTTAATAAGCAGCACACAAGCACACTGCTCTCGGCTATCTTAAACGCTCCACCCCCAGGCCTTTAGCGCTGAGCTGTACCTGAAAGATGAGCAGCACCACAGTTTCTCTGTTCCCATCGCTCTACTCCCCCACCGTCGCCCTGCAGAACAGGCACAGTGCAAGATAGCAAGGCTGCTTCTTCCTGACAGCCAAGCAGATGTCTCTAATGGAAGTGTCTGGTTAGTATTAATTATTTAAGGCATTACAGTACAGCGCTTTTGCCTCAGGAGCTTTGTATTATTTATGTTCCCTGTCAGAACAAGACCATGCCACAGCCGCTTGGCAGTTTGTGGCAGTTGGCTTGTACCGTGACGTCACAGCTCTCGCGGCCCACAGCCCAGCGTTCACAGGTCTTTAACCCCGGTCACTGGCGCTGTGTTTGCTGCCTGTCACACCCACCCATTCTGCTGTCTTTCTTTGGGCTTTTATTGCTCCTGTTGCGACTGTCTTTGTGTAGCATTCATCTCTCTGATGCGTCCTCTGCCTTCTACCGATCCACACTCCCATGTCTGCTTTCTGGGGTTCCCAGTACAGAGCTTTAAACCATCCCATCTTAGTTCTCTCTAATTGCCGTTCCCTCTTTTCTCCAATGCAGTCTGTTTCATAGCAAACCATTCCTTTCCCCAGCCCAGCTCTTTAGCAGCCATTATGGAATTTCACAAACCACTACTGTAATAATTAGTAACCTAATTAAATAACCTATTTTCTATGAAAACGTTGAAGTTTTTCTTTGATAATTTGCATTTCTGTTAGTGTAAATTATATATATATATGAATATGTATGTATATATATTTTACTAAATATTACAGTGGTTGTATTTTCACCCCCAATTACTGTAATGTTAAACTATTGTGTCATTATTAATAGCAGGTGCATATTGTAGGCTAATTATTTCAATTGTGTTTTTTTGTTACGGTCACAGGTTTAACCCAATTTCAGTCCACACCACTTTGCATCCAGCTCATCTATGAAATAGATAATAGCTCCAAAACACTCCCTGAAACCTTAGACTTTTACACTACGTTTCCTCACACACTGACATGTATTTGTGTACTCTCAAAGGTTAAAATCGACCATGTTCATGTCCCTGCCTCCCAAGTGCTAAACCAGTATAATCATACACTGCTCCACTCCATTGTCATGTCGCAATTCTAGTTATTCGATATCAACAAGGCTGTTGGATTTACACCAGAAAGTGCCTTAATCCTGTACAAATTTTCCACAAGAAAGTAGTGCTATTTAAAACTTCAGCGATCACTCTTCTGCAGAGCGTGTCTTCATTTTTCTGTATACAGGACTTAAACTTAATGAAATTTCCCTTCGCTTGAATTCACAGATTTATGTTGAGAGATGAACAAATTGTGGAATTGCAGACCTGATTTGATGTGATTTTTTTAAAGCGATATGGAGCAAATGCAGTAAGATAAATGTGTGTCTGTGTGTGTATGTCTATTTATGGGTATGTTTCCACAAACATTTGCAAGGCCTTCTGATCGTCTGATACTGAATTGTTGAGCTGGGGGGAGGGCAGGGCGATCCCATATTGTTAAGTGGGGGTGCTTGTGGATCGGGTTTAGAGACTGGGGCAGAGCATATTTTTTGTTCACACACGTTTGACCAGGCGGCACCGTTGTTTTTTGTTTTTGTTTTTTTTATGAATAGCACTGCGGGAAACCCTGGGTATGTGTTTGTGTGCATTTATGTATACATTTGCAGATTTCTATTTTGAAGTGTATTGGATAAGCTGAACATTCATCATACCCGTTTCCCCTTTCGTGATCATTGTCTTCATTTAATTCCTCTTTCCTCTGTAGTGTTGTCTGCCAATATCCATTTTTGCTCTTCTCAAAACACCCAGCCCGTGGACTTCTGACTGCAAACTCAGCCACTGCCTTCCTCAGTGAAACCTACAGTTGAACTCCAATCCCTGCTGAAAGCTCTTCGTCTTGCAAGTTCCTGCAAAGCCCTGTAAGAGCACAGCTACTGTGGCCTTTGAAACTACGGCACGCTGTAGTGATCAGTGCCACATTCAGGTTTAATGTAAAACCCCGGCAAGGTAATACATGTGCCATGGTCTAAATAATTGTTGCAGTCTGTACCATAAAAGGTTGGCACCAAATACGTACAATTATTTTGAAATTAGATTCACAGATCTTGTACGTCTAGTCTGAAAAATGAAAAATGTAAGTAGCTTAACTTGACAGAATTGGAGCATAGTACAGAAAAGGATTGTGTTACAGTGGAGTTAATACATTGAATTTGTATTGAATCCTATCCCAGCTTATTTCGTTTGAACAACAATGGGCTGAGCTTTGAAACCTTGTCACTTATCTTTGTCGTTTCTTTCAAAGAGGATGTGAAATGATAAGAGTGTGGGAATAAGAAAATGTTGATCTTCTGTGGCTATATGGAGATGACTCTTCAAAAAAGCTAAAATCCCTAAAAGCTATGGAGGAACCCACTCCAGTGAACATAACCGATCATCAGTGATTCACAGGCATCTCGCATGCGTTCATTTGAACCAGATGAACACCCAGACGGGATTGAGCTCACTTTCTGTCTGTCCATAATCACTCACTGGAAAACAATCCATATGTAGAAATCTCTAAAGCTAAACAGTCCCTCTATAAAGCTAAACAGTCACTCTATATACACTCACCTAAAGGATTATTAGGAACACCATACTAATACTGTGTTTCACCCCCTTTCGCCTTCAGAACTGCCTTAATTCTACGTGGCATTGATTCAACAAGGTGCTGAAAGCATTCTTTAGAAATGTTGGCCCATATTGATAGGATAGCATCTTGCAGTTGATGGAGATTTGTGGGATGCACATCCAGGGCACGAAGCTCCCGTTCCACCACATCCCAAAGATGCTCTATTGGGTTGAGATCTGGTGACTGTGGGGGCCAGTTTAGTACAGTGAACTCATTGTCATGTTCAAGAAACCAGTTTGAAATGATTCGACCTTTGTGACATGGTGTATTATCCTGCTGGAAGTAGCCATCAGAGGATGGGTACATGGTGGTCATAAAGGGAAGGACATGGTCAGAAACAATGCTCAGGTAGGCCGTGGCATTTAAACGATGCCCAATTGGCACTAAGGGGCCTAAAGTGTGCCAGGAAAACATCCCCCACACCATTACACCACCACCACCAGCCTGCACAGTGGTAACAAGGCATGATGGATCCATGTTCTCATTCTGTTTACGCCAAATTCTGACTCTACCATCTGAATGTCTCAACAGAAATCGAGACTCATCAGACCAGGCAAAATTTTTCCAGTCTTCAACTGTCCAATTTTGGTGAGCTTGTGCAAATTGTAGCCTCTTTTTCCTATTTGTAGTGGAGATGAGTGGTACCCGGTGGGGTGTTCTGCTGTTGTAGCCCATCCGCCTCAAGGTTGTACGTGTTGTGGCTTCACAAATGCTTTGCTGCATACCTCGGTTGTAACGAGTGGTTATTTCAGTCAAAGTTGCTCTTCTATCAGCTTGAATCAGTCGGCCCATTCTCCTCTGACCTCTAGAATCAACAAGGCATTTTCGCCCACAGGACTGCCGTATACTGGATGATTTTCCCTTTTCACACCATTCTTTGTAAACCCTAGAAATGGTTGTGTGTGAAAATCCCAGTAACTGAGCAGATTGTGAAATACTCAGACCGGCCCGTCTGGCACCAACAACCATGCCACGCTCAAAATTGCTTAAATCACCTTTCTTTCCCATTCAGACATTCAGTTTGGAGTTCAGGAGATTGTCTTGACCAGGACCACACCCCTAAATGCATTGAAGCAACTGCCATGTGATTGGTTGGTTAGATAATTGCATTAATGAGAAATTGAACAGGTGTTCCTAATAATCCTTTAGGTGAGTGTACATTGATACACAATTGACATGCTTTTGAAACTGTTTCACTGCGTAGGGTCTTGACAACCTAGTTTTAATTTTTTTGTCCACTTTCTGTCATTTTCTTTGGTTCATTCTTTTTTACACTGGAGTAGGTTTGGTTTCCGAATTGGGGGATGTGCATTTGAGTCCGCGGGTCGTCGGTGGGGAGGTACTAGATTCCTAGCAGGCACCCAAACATTCTTTTTCTTGATTTTTTTCTTCATAGATTTATCTTAAGGAGTGGCTGAATACAGATAATGGTCCAGGGTTGGGAATTTTGTGCTTGTCTGGTCATGCTGAGAATAACTCTGTCGGGGAGTGTGGACTGAGGGTTAATAGTTTCACTCTGTTTATACCTTGCAGGAAAATGTGGATATACCCGTTTGCTTTGAAAACCCATTCCCAGCGTTTAGATTGCAGTAATGTTAAAGACTGTGTAAAGGAGTAGTGCAGCGTGTGCTCTTTGCTGCTCTTCACAGTGCAAATGTGTTATTAAATACCAGGGCTTCAGTTTCATTAGGTTTCATTACTCCTACCAGGTAGAGACTGAGCGCTCAGTCTAGAAAGAGACTTTGTTAGAAATATAAAATAATAATCAAGTAAAAGGCACATATATTTGGAACTAGGCAAACTGCTGTTTTTAGATTGTGATATTTTCATTTAAGTCGAGCCCTTCATTTGTTAACAATGTGTAGTTTATTTTATTAAACTTTCAAAACACTATAATTTTCCACCTTACATAAAAGTAAAAGCTTTGATTGTCTTCTATTCTACAGTAATGTGACCCGATTTGTTTTATACTTCATGTAAAAACTGAATCGTATTTTGCAAGGCTTTTCAAAACTTTTCCAATTTACTATCAATTGTATCCGTCTTTCTATAATTCGTTAAAAAATATTTGCTATTAAAATGTGTTGACTACCACACATAGCAGTGATTTGTCTTGAATAAAAGAAAGAATGGGGAAACTAGAAACTGTACAGTACTTTAATAAGACTAAGCTTGTCTGTGAACTGCTTTTATTTTATTGGCTTAAGACACAATACATCGGCATGTTTCCATTTTTATTCATAGACTTATTGTTTGCCTTTTCTGAGGTTTATTTTTTGAAAATCCCTCAGTTTACTCCCCCAAAATTAAGTACATCAAATAAACTTAGAAAATCACCTGGAAAATTAAAAAACAGATCCTTTGAAATAACATTGTGAAACATTCAGATAGGCCATATGACACTGAGGAATATACAGGACTAACTTAAAAAAAAAATGTACACAAGTTTAAAGGGAGCACAGTTCTATGTATTATGCAATAGGTTCATTAGAGACACAATGAACGGCCCTGTAGGCGAGATTTAACTATAACAAAACACTTAAGCCTTATCTTTTTTTGAACACTGTGCCGTTGATTAAAGTAGACCCAGTAACTATTTCCCATTACATGATTAAAGTCTTATGGCAATTATTCCTTTAAAATAATAATAATTAAAAAAAACTCTCGTGTGTAATTGACAAGGGACAAGTTAACGGTAATTACACCAGAACTGAATACTGTATGATAGGGAAAGAAGGCTATATTGTGATGGATTCAGAAATTGGCACAATGTTCAACCTTAACATTTACTATTGCTTTTTCTCCATTTTACTAATAATTTTGATAAATAAAAATTGTCTGTTAAGAATGTGTTGAAATTCTTTTGTTTCCCTTTTTTCCGAGAAAACATTTTATTTGTACAACAAGAAATACACATCTTACCATGGAATGTAACCAGTTCCATTCAGACTCAGGGTTTTGTTTGTTTTGTGGGTAAAATTAATTACTTTTGGATCATATTCCAAAAACAAATCCAGCCTTTTGGCTGCAGAGGTGTTGGCCGACAAACCGGTGTCATTGGATTTTAAGTACAAGTACAGGAAACCCGACTTGTTAGCACTATTTCAAATAAATCAGTTTTTTGGAGCTGTCAACACTGTTTATTACAACTGAAATTCTGTTCTCGTCATTGTCATGTCAGAGTTTGTCTTTAACAGTACTGAGCGTGGGCTTTTGAGCTACAGCATTTGATGGAAAGGGATATTTTGACTGGATCTTTGAACATACAGAGTTTCTAAGTGTTTGTTTTTGTCTGTTGTTACATGGTTCTCGGAAACCATGAAGACTGACAGCTCAGCTGTTCTGTCTTGTGTTTAATTTTAGTCACTCAAGATTCTCCTCAGGCCTTTTCAGCTACACAAACACAAATTACATGAGAAATGGTATTGTTCTTATTTTGGCCTTCTTTATTCTGCCACCCAGCTGCTTTAGTCTTCCATCCCAACTATTGAAAACAATCCAGGGGAGATCCCTGTCTTTGTTTGCCTTTTGAGAAATGGCTTTCCTTTAACAGCACCGGGGTGTCATGCGTCTGCCTTAGGGCCATTGTGTCTTCTGGTTTTTGTTCCTCTGGGCTCCTTAATTGGTCTAGTTTTACAACTAACTGGATGCATTTAAAGCCTTGTGTTTTCTGGTTACAATACCTTGAGGAATCAACACATTTGAAGTTATCAGCAGTGAAAATCTAAAATAAGCCTACCTGGGGAAAAAAAAACAGAGTAATTGAAAGCTCCCATTGGAACATAAATCAGGAAACACAGCAGCTTTCCAGACTGTAGTCTGCCACTAGCCGAGAGACTGGGCTGCGTCCCGCCACCCAGAGGATGCGGAAGCCCTCCTGTGCCACCTGCTGACTGAGTCCCAGGAAGCTGCAGAGGGGGCACTTAGTGAGTGGGTGAAGGAGAATTGCACTGGGGATCCATGGGTCGCTGCACACCGCAACTCCTGTGGTGTATCTGGTCTCTTGACATGTTTCATTTCATTTTTCTACCCCCATTGCAGATCGTGGAGTGAAAAGTGGCCATCTGCCTGGCGAGTGCGTCTTGGAGGAACCCGTGAGAGTGGCTTCGGTCTCCCCAGGTCAGTCCCGGTTTGTGGATTTAATGATCAGTTGGGGACGCTGGTTAATGCTTTGAACGGTGTCCTTAACTTATGGCTACTTGAAATACCCTTTGTATTCCATTTTACAGAGTGTGTTACTATGAATCAGTAGGTTGTAGTGCTTGTGTTGTATGTGTGTGTGTATTCCTATGTACATGTATCTTTATCAAGCTAGAGCCATTACACTGTTTCAGTTTCAGAAGCTAAAAAGGAAACATGATCTCCTCCACCTCATATTTCACAAAACCTGCACACTGTTGGAAGAGTTGCATATTATTTAAATTGAAGCTGCTCATGTTCAAAGTCAATTGAACAGATTACAATAAATTTAATACAATAAATAAATGGAACGTGTTGGATTGTGTTTGTGTTGTAGCTGTGTATGAGCCATCAGTCTCAAGCCAATTCATTTTTGATGTTCTTACTTATGTCTGCTTTCATATATAACTCACAGATGTATGCTATGTAGTGATATGGCAATACTTTTAAATTCTTAATGAATGATAATAATTAAAAGTGTGTGCTTCTATGAGGCTGGATTCTCTATGTAACTTATCTATGTTTCTCTATTTCAAAATATACATTCAATTTAAATGGGAAAACATGACGTCTGTTAACAGCTGTTTTTATGTTTTTTAGTTTTTGTTTAATCTTTTGAGCCAAACAAATAAATGAAAAACTTTTTACTGTGAAGAATTTAGAATATCTTCACTTCTTATTTCATTCACTACCTATGAACTACATTGTTTAAATAAAGAAAGCAAGCAAGAAGGTTTGTATCATGCAAGGTATTCCAGGTATAACTTGTTTTTCTGTAAATCACGTGAGAAGCGTATCACAGAATCTATTATGCTTTATCGCAGGAATGAATGTTCCCTCATACACGTGTGGTTTCCTATAATATTAAACCTAATTTTTTAGGTGTTCAATGGTTTTGCAACTTTGTTTTTCTCTTTTATGAAGCGGGTAGCAGGGGGCGGGGGTGCTGGAGGAAAACAGATGGGTACAAACATTTCACTGGTATGAGATTTGAAGGCAGACATACAAAAAAAATGATGAGAAGAAAAAAAAAAAAAAAGTCTACCAACCAGATGGTGGAGACAGCCGCAATATCTAATGAGTTGAAGCAGTGTCATGCAGTGCTGTAGGGCTCGATCAGAAAGAGTGAACCAGATGATCCTCCAAATATTCCAGGTAGGCGCAGCTTTACATGTTTTTTTTTTTAAATGCCTGAAAGACTATTTGCATATAGGTATTACAGAGATAGACATTGTTTAAGATCCCTCTCTCGCACACACACACAGTCTCACACAACACAAGAGTGAAATGAAAGCTGGGACCAAGCCTCAAAAAATCTGTTGTCCCCTGAAACCTACCATATGTCTCCAGTGCATTAATCCAAAGTCATCCATTGAAACTCGGTCAGGCAAAAAAACTTTCCAAAAAGCATATAGTGAATGCAATTCTTTTGCATGCTTTGGTTAACCCAGTTATACTTTGACCACGTATTTGTAGTTTTGGTTAGTTTTTCTCGGTCTTCATTATTGAAGGCCTTGTGAATTTCTCATACTTCTTAGTGGAAGCTCAATCAGAACAACTTCTCGTACGAATTTCAAAAACTGAAAGACGAAGTGATGAAAGTGAGGAGAGTATGACCATAACACTGCCGTCCAGATCTCCCAGTGCAGACAATATGTCTATGGTGGACACATTGCTTAAATGACCGTGAAATAGGCTTCCACTGATTTGCTTCCACCTATATCTCACTCCACCTAAGAGAAAGAGCTTTATTACCAGAAATCAGCTGTGAGACGATCCCAAATTATATTGTGTGACTGCAATCAAAAGTCACTTCTGCTCTAACATCAGCATCCACAGCTTAATTATAGTGCCGCAGTACAATGTGAGGCCTAGAAATAGGCTTTACTTTTCAAATCACCAGCTAACTTCTTATAAAACGATGAGTAAGTATGAAGGGCCGGGCAGTTTGACCAATAGTATTTGATGAGCTAACTCACTCATGCTGGCCGACAAATCAGTCTGTTTCCATAAGACATCTGTGTGGATCCTAGTACTTGTGTGGTGAATTCACACTGGGGAAAGAACAGATGTATTTATTTCTTCGTTCAGTTCAGTCAGCCTATTTTAGGACTGTTGAAGATGTGTTCTTTCTTTCAGCTGTTACGGTATTCTAGAAACTGCAATTGTATCCCATAGGTTTGAATTTCCTTTTAATTTGTACCACTGTCATGAAGCCTTTGGATGTTATCTTTTGTTTATTTGTTTAAACAATTAACATAAATGATAACTATTGTATTCATAATTATTATTATTATGCTTTTACTTTGGATATAGCATTTTATGATAGATTAACAGTACTTAAATTCAAAATAAATACATAATTTTGGTATGTAGGCAACTGATTTACCACAAAAGCTCTGTGTGTATCTATCTTTCTATCTATCTTTCTATATATATATCTTTTGTTTTTTGTTATTTCTTTGAGATTTAGGCTACATCCACCTTCTTGCCTACACACCAAAAGATTAGCTCTTGTATTAGACCCTCTTTAACAAGCCTTTATTCATTTATGTGCATTTTGTTTTTAACTCTATATGAATGATATGCGAAAGGATACATTGGAACATAAATTATTGGAATAAACCCAATCCAGCTTTCAATTTATCATGGAGGCCTTATTGTCCTCCATCATAACCCTGCCAATTGTGCGTCACAGTCATAGTAAATTCCACTGTATAGCTTTCAGACACATACTGAATGTGTAAATTTGATTGACTGGCCCTTCATCCTGGACTTCTGTGTGTAACTACTCGTTGTACATGATGAGGTACAGCTGTGATTTTGCACTGTACTAGTAGTGTAAATGTTTCTGTTGTGAAGCCAGGGAGCCTCCATACTGCAGCATCCAGTTGGCAGCGAAGTATCGAGTGCACAGAGATTCAGTCTCTGTTCTGAACTTGGCAGCAAGGGACTGTGATCCAGACCAATCTCCGCTTATTCAGAGCTAAGCTGATCAATCTCTGGGCGCTCCCACTGCACTGATCAGATTGCAGTTATCCCCCAACCAGTCACGTAAGAAACAAAGAGAAAACCAAGTGTTATTGATTCATATTATTTTTTTTGTGAAGGACAACTGGAGCGCAGTTGGAATCCTCTGAAAAATGCTTAGGTTGTTCTTTCTTGTCCCCTGTAATGTTATGGAGATCTTTGCAACCCAGAGTGAAAAACCCTCAAACTAAATGTTATCCAAATGGAAAACGACGTTCATACTGTACTGTTGTTAAACTGTACATTTGAGCTTGTCGTGACACATTCATGGCAAGCCATGGGGTTTAAATTGAGCTGAAATAATTTCTGTAACTTCTCCTGAATCTCAATAAATATTTCAGTCAGATGCTCATTTTAAATATTTATTTATGTATATAGGTTTTCCTTTTGAAAGTTTTTCTCTCTCTCTCTCTGTCGGATAGAGAAAGGGCTGAGGATGTATATGAGAAATTAAATGAAAACTTGAGTGGGGCTAGTCTCTGGGGGCAGACACCCTTTGAGTTTCTTGATCGGTTCACAGATTGCCTATCTGGGAGCTCACTCTCTAATTGAGATTGGTTTCCTGATTCCTGTCGGCACACAGCGTTCGTTTCTAAAGCATCCGAGATTTGTGCAGCTCTCCCCTCTCCTCTCCAGGCTCGGTTTATACATGTGCGGAGACTACAGTGTGAGAGCTGTAGTGTTTTACTTTAAGCTTGCAGCACTATGAACAGTGTGTGATTTCTGACCGCGCCATTTCTCTCTTCTTTCACTTTGTTCTGTGCTATAGTAATACCATATGATACCCTATCATTCTGTTTTCGTGCTCAGTGATCTCCCATGCTCTCAGACTGCTCTACCCGAAGCTCTGCTGGAAATGGGGGATTTATCAGTGGTATGTTTACAAAGGATCTTTACTTGGTTGATTTCGCTGTACTTTCTTTGAAGGTGCCAGATTTGAGATGTGCAAGCAAGACATTTGGGCACAAGGCTTATGGGAATCACTCGGTCGAATATCAGTGAGGTGTACAAGCAGGCACTACCATATTTTGGCTGCCCTGACCCTCCACTAAGAGACAAAATAGTGATATAACCACAATGTTTGTGTAACGTTTCTGAGCATCAGCCTGACATATTAGATACTCTTTGTTGTTATTATTATTATTATTATTATTATTAATTTTATTTCTTGGCAGACACCCTTATCCAGGGCGACTTGCAACATAAGTGCAAACAAAGTGCAAAAATACAGAAGTACAAGGCATCAATCATTACAAATTCAACTAGATAAAACATAGCAATTCAAGATAATACATTTTACAAATAAATTTTCTTTGTAGAACAGAACTGTTATTTCTTAAGTAATAATTCATAGGCCATTTATGAAGCTGCATGTTTGCAGTCACTTGAATGAGCTTCATTTGAATCTGAGTGCAAACCACTTCCTTTTTAGATTATGCTTTACATAAAGTTAAAGGCAGTAATTACTCAATTTTAGGGGTTGTCTTCGTTTATTCTTTATATTTGTATCAAGTCATTTTGAAATGAGTTTGGTATCATTTAATTGGTACCAGTTATCAAGGACTGAAACACAACTTTAAGAAGGATGTATTTAGACAATTTGAGAGATGTCAACTTATGTTAATTTTAGCAAATCTTTCTGCTTTTGCACTATCAAAGTTTGCCATATTAAAACAGTTTTAATCTCCCCTTAATCTACAGTTTCTATTCTGTTCATTGCTTTTCATTATAGTGCTATTTCTCTTATTATATGTTCAGAACTTTTATATAGCCTTAGATAAATAATACAGCATATGTTAAATGTCCTGTTCAGACTATTTCATGTGGTAAACATGAATGTGAACATTTCTGTTTAGGAGCTTCTGAAAGGACTTTTCAAAACTGATTGAGCATATTTGATTAATAAAGTCAATTACCTGTACATGATGCTGTATAAGCCATGTATTGGGGGTATAAGTCATTACACCGGTATATAAGTTTCCCCTATTCTGCATTTATCTCTGAGAGGGGTTTCACATTGTTCTCATTAGAATGCCAGGTGTAGAAATGCATAGGAAGAATCTTGCCTGCAATAATACCAGTGCCAAGTAAGTAATGCCATAACAGGACAGTGCAAGTGATGTGACTTTGTCTTGTGATTTGCTGGGTAATGTGAACACATCAGACGGTATGTATTAAATCATGCTGTGACTTGTAGATCTAGTTCCTCTTCCACTTCTTACCGCCGAGTTTCTTTTAACAAGACCCAGCCAGTGTCTGCACCCTTTACCACAGACCTTGCCAATTAAGCAAAGCGGTGTACAGTGCACGGATTTCACTGCCCAGCCCTGCCAGATGGATACTTTTTCATGCTAATGGAAACGAGAAGCCTGTGATCTGAATAAGGGCAAGACATTCACACAATAACCTCATACGCCTTTATTTCCCTCCTCCCACTAGATGCCCTGCTGGTTTCATGGTGGAGGGGGGGGATTATTTCTGTGCTGCTTGATTTGCTTCTCTTCTAATACTGTAGCCTATATCTTATACACACATCTTTGTGTACCCCCTTACAAATTTAAAGTTTTCTTTGAAATGAATTGGGCTTTTGTTCGGAAAGGGTGCGGGAGAGAGACTGCAGCGTAGGAGTATAAAGGCCTCCATTTTCTTACTGTCACACTGTGCGGCTCTGGCTAGCGGTGATCTTCGTCTTTGGTGCTGGAGCGACTAATGAGAAAGTGATGAGGGTGGGTCGCTCTGCTCACTGCCTCTCAGTTTAAAGACGTCCTTCCAGGATGCTCTGATGTTCTCAGTTGAGGGGTGATTTGTCTTCTGTGGACGGCGGTGAAGCAAGCCTTGGGCCAACACATTTTTCAAACCCAAGCATCTAGGAAAGGCTTGTTTTGATTTCTTTAATTAACCCATGGTACACCCTGGCCTCTTGTCATCCTCCCCCTGAAGGGGATGTTAATGACTATTGATCTGCAGAGCTTACAACATTAAAGAACACCCACTTATTGGAGCTGGGGAGATGTTTGTTTTGTTATTTATGTATTTTTTACAAGGGGTCAGAAAACTGGAGTAAAGGGGTGACTGTATCTTGTTTCTTGGTTTATAGGTTAAAGAGAATTTGTGGTTTCATGCACATTTGCTCAATATTTCCAGATATTCTTAATCTATCTACTGTATTACATTATTATTAAATAAATAATACACCTTTGACTAAGTAGCCTATAGCATTGTTGGCATCTTCCCTCTGCAGTGGCATGATTTTAGATCAACCCCTTTGTATTTTGTACTGTTAAGCTAGGAACAAACGTCTTGTTTCATAGTCTTCTTAATATTTGATCTATGAACAATGCCAAATGCCTTTGTTACTGTCTGTTTTCTTGAATGCAATTAGGGGTGTACTAATAGCCTGCCTTTATTGAACTATTGGAAAATTGAGCCCTATTATAGAAATATCTCTGGGGGATCTGTGTAACAAGTATTGATTTATTTTCAAATCAAAGATAACAGCTGCTCTCCACAGAGATCATTTTTCTTTTTTTTTTTTTAACAAATTCATTAATCCCACAATGTCTTTTTTGAGCACTTGTTAATGAGCTGTAAACCTAGCAAAACACAACCTGTGCACAAGAGGTGCAAATTTAAAGATATTTGTATTCAAATGCCACGCTTTTAATGTCAGCTGTGTGCCACCATGTCACTTGACTCCCTGGTATCTGGCCTCACTCTGTTCTGTGTGTGTGCTGACATTTTTTTGCAACAGACATAAAGTCCAGTAACACAATATTCCTTCAAAACAATTAGCAACAGTTCAATGAGCCTGTCTTACAACACTTAACAGTAGGACTTGGTTTTGTCAATTCAAAGATATTTGGACTTTCTTACATCATGGAGCTGAAAATAAATAAATAGCTGTCACCTTTGCACTTCAGTTAATGTATGTTTTTGATTGGAGACAATTAAAAAGGCTTGTGTTTCCATCTCTGCCTTTTTTCTGCATTTCTATTAGCTGTGTGATGCATTTTTAGACCAATATTATCTTGAAGGATATAGTTAAATGCTGAGGCTGGAACTAGCCTATATTCTATAGTAACATAACTTGCCTTCATCTCATAACATGTCAAGCCTTAATGGTCATGGTGGAGTCTTAAAAGGCAGACTAATTTAAAAGAATGTAAAAGATAACTGCAGAAAGGTTATTCAAATTGCAAGTGTAATCTGCTTTCATCTGCCACTTTTTAAACCAATAAAACCGACAGTTTGACCACAGGGCAGCTCTTGATCTCTTACATAAATGCTGACCTTTCACTGTAGATGTATTTGCAGTTTTTGGGGTGAAACAACTTGCTTTGGGATTTTTCCCACACAAAACTGTCCACAAAAGCATTTCTCACCCTTGTCCCATGTGCCTCTACAACAACTGTGCATCTCTAGCCTTCCTGCTCGGCAGTCACAACCAGTCACTGTCACTGGGTACAGACAGCAGTGGATTGCTCCTTCGCTTTGTAAGTAATTCTATGAAAGAGAAAATATTTTCTGAGACTTTGCCTTGAGAAGAAGTTGGGCATCTTCTTGCCAGCTTTGGCTTGTGTAATAACTGCCCAGTGTACAATGTCTGGTCCTGATTGACATCCATTAAGTCCAAGTTTGGGACCAGAAAGCCAGTTATTCACCAATCAGTGGGCGAAATGCTGCAACTTCTGAGGTTAGGATTGTGGTTGGGGGGGGTATTTGCATAGTGAATAGGTCTCATTTCCATATTTCTCATCCTGCCCGTCTCTTGGGCTGACACTAATCCCACAATGCTAGCTTTGTGTACACAGACTGCCGCTCAGTTTAAAGGCCTGTGTTCTCCACAGGCAACACCATGCTGGGACCTCCACTGAGGCCACAAGGCACAAAGAAGTATGGAGGAGATGTCTAGGCTGCTGGAAATGAGGACAGCTAGTGAAGTTTGACTGCCCCTAGTGATGGGAGACCAGGGGCTGGAGTGAGCTGGCTCTTAGTGATAATGGTCAGAGGGATAACCAAGACTACAGGGACTGACGAGTTTCATCCGATCAGTATTATATGTTGATGTTTTGAAATCTCTGCATCTAATTTGAAGCCTGCGGCAAGCAATGTTTCAAGTAGGTTTTAACTAGCAGTGGGAAAAAAATATATATATTTTACTTTTTATGAAATTGTCATTTAAGATCTTTAACACATATGTGTTTACAAATATTGCACAGACCAGTGGAAGATCAAACACAGCAAAGGTCCAATCTGATATCAATAAAATAATGGAATTCATGATTAAGGCTTTAAATATACACTAATCCTGCCGAGTAGGGGGCAACCGGAAGTGGAGACAACATCCTGCCCAGTGTCAGTATCCTTCAGTGAGGTCTCCACTGACTGCTTCCGATGAGTGTTCCCACTCTTCCTGTATTCAGAAAACCCTGCTGAGTGCCACGTGTCTTTCCTACCATCTTTCTACACTTTAAGGAGCATGGCTTTATCAATAGTGGAGAAAGCAGATGTTAACTGCTTGAAAAGACAAGGTGTGCAGTTTGTGTCCCATTAATCCATCTCTGTACCCCAAGCTTTTTTTTCTTCTCCTCTCTCTGTGTGCTGGATAATTCTGTATGTGGCTTTTGCCAAGTTGTAGGTGTTACAAGCGATCAAGACTGCATATACTGACAATTACTGCCAAGCATCTGAATGGGGCTGCAGGAAATTCCTCTTGCTGCTGGACTATGATTCAAACCCTCCAAATTGTCCCGTTATAACCCAATCATGGCTGAAAGGTCCCCGGTGAGATAACAGAGTTTAAGCTTCTGAAACAGTTGGGTTCTGTGTGAGTGCCTGAAAGGTCAGAGCATAAACTCAAATCATACCAAGGGTCCCATTTTCTTTTCATTGCCAGATTCATACATTTGCCATTTAACAGAAGATAGCAGAATTCACTACATTAATACAGACGACTGCCGTCCTGTGGGAGCTGTGGCGAAGCTGGAATCTGTCTGCCTTTGTTCAATCCCACTGCTGCTTTTCACCCTAGACAATGATTTTCGTCGCTGCCAGTGTAACTGCAGGCCTGCTCAAAGGGTGTCACAGTAATATGGTCTGCTGTTCAACCCACGGAGATAAATCTGTTTACATAAGACTCCAGTCTTTTGTTTGAATGCTCTTTCCCTGAGTAGCTAGCTAGAGAAGGAAAATGCTTCAGTCCCTGCACACGCAGAACAAAACCAAACAAAAGCCTATCACTGTCCCAGCCTTACCTAAATCCATTTGCCAGAAGCTCTCGGTTTCCTCCCAGCTCTTTCTACCTTCGGAGAAAAGGCCAAACCCCTTTACATTCTGAATAAAGTGACTGCAGGATTGCGTAAACTCTCATGTTGTGAGTAGAAGCTCTGTTTTGTTTCAGTACAAGGCTGGTGAATCTATGCACATGGGTGACATCACTGTCAGGAGACCTGGACAAACTTAAATCCATGCCAGAGAGAAAGTTTCACCACAAACAACAGATTTATATAAACAGACGTCAGCCCTCTCAAAAAAAAAATGCAACCGAGCATATGTTGCGCTGGGATTTCTATTATAAAATGTTTTCTGCATTTTCAAAATATCCACCCTCCCTACTCACTACTGCACACTCTGCATATTATGTCACTTGGCTGTGAATCACTGTCAGTTTGTGTCCATTCAGTCCTATTCCTCTCTCGGCGCGTATGTACAGTATGCTTATCCTACAACATTGTCCAACTGCAGTTACAAAGTTGGCGAGACCTTTGTCTCAAATGTGCAAAAGCAGTTGTTGCCTTTTATTTAAGGAATGTTAGGTTGCACCTGGCTATCCTTCATTATATTTTCTTGAATTGAAGTGTCAGTGGTGTTCTCCTTGTGTCCGACTCCGTACCCTTCAGAGTACAGCGGTTTTGTGGTGGTTGTACAGTACACACGACCATCCACAAACCGGTGTATTCAGCCTGCAGAGAATTTCAGAGAAACAGCAGCATGCAGCACATAGAGTAATATTAATAATTACAAATCAGACCCCGAGACAATTTCGATTTAAAAGGCAAGATAGCAAGGGGAATTTAGGCAAAGGCTGAGTATAAATCTTGGCTGGTGTGGCTGCACTTCCTAGTGACGAGGGAGGAGACTCCATTTAAGCTTTGTTCCTAAGGTTTTTAAAGGAAATGTGCTACCTATGATGTGAGACTTCTGTGTGTTATAATGAACTGCCTTTTTAATGCTGTTGAAAATGGTACTCTTGATTTAAGCTTCTTTCCAGGCAGAGGGGAAGTGTGAAGGCCTGGCATAGCACTCCGATCCCCCCGGGACCGTGTTAACGAAGTTAATGAGTGTCAGTGGGGACGGAGATGCTTTGAACTGGAGATACTCCCAGGCAGGGCTCTTATGTAACAGGGAGGTAGGTTGCCATGGCAAACATAGCTCGGGGACTGCGTCTGTTACTAGGCCAAGTTTCTGACGAACAGGATTCAGGAGGCAGGGTTTGCGTTTCCTTTTCTTCATTCATTTTGAGATTTATGAAAACCATGTGAGCCGTGCATGAGTCTCACTTGCTCTGGTCCCCCAAAAACGTGCTCTTGAAGTCTTTGAATGAATTGCTTTTACTTATTTTTTTGTTTCTAGTGGAGATTATATAAGTTTATTGTTAATTAATTTAAAAATGTTTTTGTCCTCAAAAGAACTCCTGATACACAATGTTGACAATGAGGCAAATGTTGCTTATATTTGGAGGATAAAAATGTTTTTCATAGCCAACCATAAAGCCCTTTTATTTACCTTCTTTGTATGCAAGTTAATGCCCATAGAGTGGCCACATGGTTTAGAATTGTTTTTTGTCATTTTTGTGGTACAATGTAGCCTGTTTTGTATACCACCAGCTTATGTATAGCCCATGCTTAAGCAAACACCTAGCAAAAACCCAGCTTTGACCTGAATCTCTAATATTCGGTGTTCATTTCCTGTATTAATAACCTTATTCAGCTGAATATTGACCACAGTGCTCATAATTACAAACTCAAGCAAAGCAATAACACACAGTAATTGGTGAATTAATGCTGGATTTCAAATAGAATAGAGGTTTGATTCATTTTAATTATTATTAATATTGTTAAATGTTACCTACACAACTGAAATCAGATTTAAAGTATTAAATTGTTCAATTTAGCCTTCTATATCTGTTTTTGTACACTGTTATTACTATCGTACTAATACTGCTTTTGGGATACTATCATTATTTAGCAAAAAGCTTTAAAGTTGTAGAAAATTAGAGATATGATGAGGCTACTTTGAACTGAATTTGACCCTGTTGATGTTTTTGTTTTTTCCCCAGTTTGGTTATTATTGCTTGACTGTACTCTACTCTGCACTTAAACTCTAGGAATACCAACTGTAAGCATAATAAATCTACCTATTGTTGAAAAGATATGTAGATAAATAACACTAGTTTAGGCATAGGTCAATGCCTGTTGTGTACTGTGGGCTCAATGCACTTTGTACCCCGGGCATCGACTACAGGAAGTAACAAAGTTAAAATAGCTTTTCTGATGTCTTTTCCAGAAATTATGTAGAAGATGACCTTGTATCTCTAATCTTGTAACTAAAAGCCAACAGAAAAAAATAATAATAATAATACATAAATGACCCCATAATGCACATAAGAGAAGCAGTTGAGGTAGAGACATCTGCTGTATTTCATTGTGGCAATAGTAGGATAGTTCTGGCAAGGAATACATGAACAAATAATACTTAGTTTGCATCAGAGCTCTTTTCAGCTGCTGGTGTGTTGATAGATGGTGCTTTTAATATGAAAAACATTAGGTAGACCATGTTTTTATAGGCATGTGTGGTAATGATTAACCTGTATTTTATTTATTTATTTATTTATTTATTTATTTATTTATTGTCAGCAACATAAATCCACTCCGAAAAGTGTTTTGAAAGTATATGTTTAGTGATGGGAGATCTGCAGTGAAATCCAATCACTTGTACTGATTTGATTATTCTTTTGATGCAAGGACACTTTTGACTTAATGCTTGGCTTAATTCTTAGCCGTGCTGAAGAGTACTGATGCCTATTTCTCATGAAAACCTTTGTGCCTTTTGAAAGTGACACCTCACCTGTTTTTGATCATTGTGCATCCCCTTTTATGTGGAAAGTTTTGTTCTTGGTTGTGCAAGCTAGAAGAAACAATTGAGTTATTTTCACAGTGTGGAGCAAATTTTGTTGTACAGTGTAGCAGCCTTGTGCCTTCAGAAACATAACAATGCACCTCATCTTAAGGGTGAAGCAAAAACTGAACAAAACTAACATTTAGATCCTCACAACCACATTAATCTACAGAATAAAGCATATAGGATTGAAGAGTAGCACAGTGAAAGTTTATTGACCCCAGTGGTCAGTGCAATTGAGGGCCTCTGGGAGAGACAGTGGCTTCCTCAGATAAGCCAACAAACCGAGGGAAAACAGTGTTAAATGTAAAATGAACTTCCTTCTTCTGTTGCCAAATGATGCACAGCTGTCCAAAAATAGATTATGTTCGAGTTGGCATGAAAAAATGTCTTCTCGTTAACTCGGCCTGTATGTTTTGCGCAAAGTGTAACACTAGGAAGCGCGGTGTATGGCATGTACAGTATAATTAGAGCTTTACTCCCCCTCACTAGCTGATCTGAATGCATTATCATCGCTTACGACTGCACACACATTCAAATGCATTTTAATTAGATTTCGTCATGGTTTTGTTCGAATCCCTGCATTTCTTACTCGGTGCATTTCAGTTTTTCACACCCAGAAGAAACATGTTATTTCTACATAGCATATCCACCATAATAGCTTACTACGTCTTCTAAAAATAACTGGCTTTAACCAAATGTGGTGAAGCCCGTTGTTGATTAACCAGGTCAAGTATATTTATCACCGATTGATTTCCAACCCTGCACAGCGCTTTGGTTTATGCTCCTTGTGTTCATGTTAGTAACTTTTTAGAGAAACAGTTTTCAGTTTTGTTCAGTGAGCCTGCATGAAATAAATCATTCACATTTTAACGTCTGTACTACAGCAGCATATACATCTTATATGGATGGAATTTGCAAATACAAATGACTGCGTTCAACTCAATTTGTTTTATGTTTTGAGGGATGGGTTTGTTTATTTTACTTTGAACTCAATCAAATTTTCTCTTTGAGATCGACAGGACATCCATTGCTTTTATCTTTTGACAAAATAAAGTATTAGCTAACAAGGTGAAGAGACCTTTGTTTTTCTCCTCCCTTTCCCCACCTTTTCTTCCCCCTCACTCACTTATTCAACTTGCACTAGTGTTTACTGTAAGAACTGACAAGCCGAGCTGGAATACTTGAGGAAGTTGCTGCTGCCCTTGAGCGATTGAGCCGATCGGGTGTTGAGGACAGGGCGGTGAATACCAGGCGCTTGTTGCTGCTGTGGAATGCAGAGTATTGGCTTCCCCAGAATTCCAAGACTGAAGCTCAAGCAGAATGCCTGTTGGGACTGTAGTGTTGAATGTCGGCCTCATCGTTGTCATTTTGTGAGGACATCTTCTGTCCTCTTCTCCATTAATAGTTTTGGATGTGCAGCAGCAGGATTATACCAGACGTCTGGAAGTGATGAATACAATTGTTTCGTTTCTTTTTTTTGGTAGAAATGGACAATGTGAAAAACGAAAGCGCAACATATTCTTGACAAGAGTAAGACGAATGGTTAGAATTACTATTATGATGCTGGTGAATAACATTACATTTAAGATGACAGTTGAAAGTAAGAAATGTAAATACATATTGTGACTATATGAAAAATTCCCACCCCTCCCCTTGGAGATTTTTTTCACATTTTGTTGTTACAACCTGAAATTTGGATGCATTTAAATAGGATTTTCCCCCTTTGATTTACACACCCGAGTCTACACTTTTAATCTGAACACAAATGGGTGTATGTGTGTGTAAAATGAAATAAATTAAATATAAACCTGTTAACAGAGGATTCTAAACGAGAAACAATATGAAGGGCAGAAGGTTTACGCCATAGACAGCTGTAACCCAGTCTGTATAAACTAGCTCTTAAGCACAAAAACCCACAGTTTCATTTCAATTTTTTTCTTGTCTTTAACTGTAATTTGGATATTATTTTAGCATTGCCTCTGGAAGGCGTTAAAGAGATGTCTAAATCTGTAACAGTGCAACTAAATGTGGCACTCATAGTTTGCATAGAGATCTGCTGCAGTCTGCAGTTAAAAGCTTCCTGTTTCAGCAGAGCATACACTAGTTCAGACCGAAGCTGCAGGCACTGTAATGTGCACTTTAACACACTCAAATCACAGTAGAATGAAATTCATCAATCAAATTGTTTAATACATTGTAGCATCAGATTATGCGGAGCACTTGGGAAGTAAATGAGAAGTCTGGAAGTATGCATATCACACTTTAAACAAATGATTTTTATTAACTATATATAATGGACTACAAGAATACTCCATTTCAGAATCTAGTTCCAATTGAATGTAGATATTTTCTTCATTCTGATTATATTGCAAAGTGATGTTTTTAGTCTTAATTCAAAATTCAGCCCTCGTCTTTGGTTAGGAATAGCTGATTTCATTCTCATACTAATAAACAGAACGTGATCACTACTATCTATCAGATTGTATCCTCTTGTGTCCTGTACCTTCAAGCATATATCTTGTTCTGCCTCTTCAGATAAACGTTCACACATTTGTGCTCTTTACTCATTCACAACATTTGTGAAATAGTATTCTACTCGGTATCCTTTAAGTTTGTGATGTGTGACTGAATGCTTTTTGTTGGTAGTAACTGTGCCTTCTAAAGTTGTGTATTTGTGGTACATTGGAGGTTAATGTTTAGAGACCGAATTGGGGGGGGTGCGGGAAGTAAGTCACCTGGGATAAAGGCATCTGCTTGTTAACTTAATAATAGTTGTGCATCTGCTATCGCTTCCTTCCTGTGCCCTGGTGTTCTTGTAGAGTGTGGAGTGGAAACTAGTATGAATGAATGATGGACTACATTGAGGCTGTTCTTCCGCAAGGCTAGATTTCAAAGTTAGGAGGTGGGTGGCTCCAACCACCTGCCACAACTGAAAGCAAACTTACTGCCTCTTGCTGTTTGAAGCATCGGAAAATCTGCCTCTTCCCTTTTCTATAAAATTTCTCACAACTTCCTGTGCAGCTACAGGAGACTCTTCACGTTTTTAGATATTTTGAGAATATTGGTACTCTAAATAACCCCACACTCCCTCAGTTGCATCTTGGCTAGAGGTCGCTCTCCACCACAGTCTTGTGAGCGGACTGCCGGATATAAAATGGACTTTGCAGTGAGGTGTTGTCCAGCATACACATGCAGCATACACATGCGCTTCATACTGTTGTTTTGCTGATCTTTGACATGGTTCAGTTACACAGCACTAGATAATCCAGTTTGTAGCAAATGAAGAGTGCGCTTATGAGTCCAGTTGCGTTGGCTCGTTCGTTTTGTTTGTGTATGTTACTTTACTGAACAGCAGCTGGTGAGATCAGGAGACGTGAGCAACCCATCCCCCAGCCATTTATGTCTTTACTGGTTCTGAGCTTTGGTATGCTTGAGAAATGGGCCAATTCATGTCAGTGTGATTAGGAATGGAGACTCTCAGGCAAGACTAGTTGGCATCAATCTTAAGCTTATAGTTCAACAAAGCTTAGTTTCAAAACTGTTTGGGTTTTATCTCAAGAGCTTAATTTCCCCACAACATGAAATCCTCCAAATTAACCAATCAATATTTTTGTATGGCCTCCTCTTCCTTTCCAAACTTCCATCTCAAAATTTGTATCTTAGCAATGCATTGATGCCCTCTGTCTACCATATTGACCCTAAAAAGAAGCACATTCCCACAATCTTAAGGTTTCATTTTAAACCTGCTGCCAGAAACTTTGAGCTGGGTTCTAATTTGATGTATTGATCTTAGTGGTTGGTTTAAAGAGGGTGTGCCCATTACAGTTATGGGGGTTTGTGTGTACAAAACCATAACCAGTGTAATTTTAATAACAGTTAACCATCTGGCCTCAGTGTCTCAGGCCTCATACTGCATTTCTCTCATCCTCTAGTCTCAAAGGGGATTAAAGTCTGCTAAATGACTACACTCATGCAAGTACAGTTCAGTATGGGCTTGAAGCGGCAATCATTTCGCTGCCACATTGTTCAATTCATACAAGATTGCTCAAGATCATGTTTTTTTATTGTGTAACTCAGGGCTTTCCTTATCCAATGTTTCAATACATAGGTCTTACTGTCACACCTGCCTTTAAAAGTAATATTTTGTCTCCTGAATGGAATCAATGATGAAATCAAATGCCACAGAATTATCAAGATCTACAATGTACATGATCCAGTTATTTGTTGTTGCTGTTGTTGGGTTTATGGTCAGTTTTGTACATTGCGCAAAAAAATTAAGGCAACACGTAATCATCACAGTATAACACCAAGTCAGTTAAACTTCAGGGATATCAATCTGTCCAGTTAGAAAGCCTAAGTGATTGTGATTCAATGTCACCTGTTTTGGTGCAAATGAAAGTGACAACAGGTGCAATAGAGCGGCAACAGCAAGACAACCCCCAAAAAGGGAATGGTGCCACAGAAAATTGCTCTCTCCTTATCCTTCCTGACTGATTCTTCTCTAGTTTTGTGTTTTGCTTTTGTCCTTGTCACTACTGGTAGCATGAGGCAGTACCTGCAGTCCATTCAGGTTGCACAGGTAGTCCAGCTGCTCCAGGATGGCACATCCATACGTGCCGTTGCAAGAAGGTTTGCTGCGTCTCCCAGTACAGTCAGAAGAGCATGGAGAAGATACCGAGAGACGGGCCGTTACACGAGGAGATCTGGACAGGGCCGTAGAAGGGCATCAACCCAGCAGCAGGACCGGTATCTGCTCCTTTGTGAGAGGAGGAACAGGAGGAGCACTGCTAGAGCCCTACAAAATGACCTCCAGCGGGCTACTGGTGTGATTGTTTCTGACCAAACTGTCAGAAACAGACTCCATGAGGGTGGCATGAGGGCCTGACGTCCTCTCGTGGGACCTGTGCTCACAGCCCAGCACCGTGCAGCTCGATTGGCATTTGCCAGAGAACACCAGAATTGGCAGGTCCGCCATTGGCGCCCCGTTCTCTTCACAGATGAGAGCAGGTTCACACTGAGCACATGTGTCAGACGTGAAAGAGTCTGGAGACGCCGTGGTGAACGTTATGCTGCCTGCAACATCATCCAGCATGACCGGTTTGGCGGTGGGTCAGTGATGGTCTGGGGAGGCTTATCCTTGGAGGGTCGCACAGACCTCCACGTGCTAGCCAACGGTACCCTGACTGCCGTTAGGTACCGGGATGAAATCCTCAGACCCATCGTCAGACCTTACGCTGGTGCAGTTGGCCCTGGGTTCCTCCTGGTGCAGTACAATGCCCGGCCTCATGTGGCCAGAGTTTGTATGCAGTTCCTGGATGACGAAGGCATTGATGCCATTGACTGGCCCTCACGTTCCCCAGACCTAAATCCAATTAAGAACCTTTGGGACGTTATGTATCGTTGTATCCGACACTGCCAAGTAGCACCACAGACTGTCCAGGAGCTCACTGATGCCCTGATCCAGGTCTGAGAGGAGATCCCCCAGGACACCATCCGCTGTCTCATCAGGAGCATGCCCAGACATTGTCGGTAGTGCATACAGGCACGTGGGGGCCACTCACAGTACTGATTAACATTATGAGTTGCTGTGATGAAATTCACACAAGTTGGACCAGCCTCTGATTTCAAATTGTTTACTTTGATTTTCGGTGTGCGTTTGATTCCAGATCTCGATTGGTTGGTGATTTTGGTTTCCATTGACCTTTATGTCATTTTGTTCTCAATAAATTACACAATGTACAGTAAAGATTTTGATATTTTAATATATTTCATTAATTGAGATCCGATGTGTGATTTAAGTGTTCCCTTTTATTTTTTGAGCAGTGTATATTAGATCTCCATTGAGACAAGAATGAAAGGTTTCTGGTGAGCTTCTCTGGCTTGTCCGTCTTCCTGGTGTGCATTAAATGAGCTAAAAGAAAAATCACAGCTTGTGAGTTGAGCAGGGACAGAGAGGGAAATTGCTGAGCTCTGAAATGAAGTATCCAGCGTCTATTGATTTTCATGTGGTTGTGAAGACCATTTTCTGTTCAACAAACGGAAGTATTTGTGTCTACGGATACCTCGGTCCTAAGAGGAGCAGTCAGCAGTGACTGGGAAGAGGCACTCAGGAGTTGGAGCTTGTCCCTGAGCTCATTTAAAAGCAGATTATGTGACTGTTTTAAGTGTAATCACTTCCTGTACTTTTGGCTGGCATGCCACATTATTGTGAGTGAATGGTCTAGACTTCAGAACATTGTTTCTTCCTACCCTGGTTATTTTGCACATGCTCTTGTAGCTTTCGATTGCATAGTCAACATGAACCCAGGCTGAGCATTCTCTTTGTCAGCCACTTTTTAACTTTAAGTTTTTAACTTGTTCAGTAAATAAGAGTATAGTAGGTAACATAAGACGTGGGAGGTAAATTGTCAACTGGCTTCAGTCACTTGATTCAGGCTTTGGTTGCTTTAAATGGGAAGTCATACTGAACTGTGTAACCCCATTGTGTGTGATCCCATTTCTGTGAAACAAATTCTAACATTCAAATGTGGTTACATTTAACTTCTTGGACATTTTTATTTGAGTTTTACGTTAACTATATAATCTCTGCTGGCCTCAATGGAAATCCATGGACAGCAGATCTTCAGTGCCACTTCCCAGAACTGACTTCTGGGTTGCAATTTCAGGTTTCCCAGTTTTATGCTTGTTGCGTTTTTCTGTAATAAATGTTCTAGACCACATTAATTGTTTTGTTTTTTCCTACGCTGGCTAAGCTTTTTCTTTAACATGGGGTTAGGGGGTCTGGCTCCTGAAGCAATCCTTGGTCCTCCCTTTCAAGATGGTGGTGGTCTGATTCAGTGGGAGTATTACGCTGGTTTGCAGTGTGCTAACTGTTTGCCTATTGTTTGTGCCTCCAGCTCTGATGGTACCAGGTGACCTGTGACTGGCGTGAGGAGGACACCAATCGACTTCACCATGTCTGGGATCCAGGTAAGAGCAACTGGCATGTTTGCTTAATCATCCTCCTGTCACATGACCCCCATGCCATCTCGTGGTACTTTTCTTTCCCTATTTTGAGTATCTCGCTGAAGCATTCAAAACAAATATAGCTGTCCTATTGATACATCGAATCGCTAAAATTGGACACTTATTTTACAGGACAATTTAAATTTAATGTTATAGCTTTCGATACTGCCCTTTGGACAGGTCTAATCATTTTCCTTCATTTTGATTTAGGTGGACTTAGAAACAATGTGTATGATAGGATTTGTCTCTAAAATCTCAAAATGCACGGTTGTAGAAGGGAAGAGTCCCAAACCCAATCATATAAATGTTATAGTATATTTATTTACACAAATTGTATTTGTTTAGAAGAAAGGGTGTTGGATATAAAATAGTGCCTGTGATTTTGTGAAAACCTTCTGTTATATGAGTGTGATGGATAATCTGTACATTCTTTGTTCAGTGCATCATTAAAATATGCTGAATAACTATAAAACCCTCACTTTACTATAATTTAATAATGTAAAAACTAGGCTGTCAATTAAATAATGAAATAAAATAAAACTTCAACCTACAGCAATGACAAAGAAGTCTTGAAACAGGAAGTGTTTGTTTTATTTTTGGTTGTTTATTTTTGGTGTGGGGGGTTGGGCTTTCATGGCATTTGCACTGTATTTAATTGAGCTTTAATACTTATAAGTACAAATTTCAAATGATAGATTTAAGAAGGATTTTTTTTGGCAGAGGATGTGGTAAATTGTTGTAGTTAATTTTATTTGACATAGACAAAAATACATTCCTTGAAATCCATTTCCTGGTTTTAATAGCAGATTGTGCAGTTGCTGATATAAAACTGAATACATTAACTTGGTTCTGACGATGTGACTGGAAGTTGTATATATTCCCTGCTCGACCGAAGGAACAAGGGTAAAATCTAAATAATTAATTGACAACACATGGGCTGTAAAATGGTATAGATTCAGGTAGATTTCCTTTCTGACTGTCGCCTTTCAGTTGTACTTACCGGTACAGCACACGTCAATAAAAAATAGTGATAATAAAAACTGTTGTACCACTTCACCATATTAATAAAAAGAAAATGAAACTTTCTGCATCTGTTTGCATTGCTTTCCAATTTATTACAATGCAAATAAACGTTATTATTCTTTAATTTTATAGAAATTATACACATCTAAATGTTGGTTCACTCTCCTCCATGTCTGTCTGTGTTTCTGAATGCACACTTCTTGCCACATCCGGCACGTGTGGATGAACCGGGAAGAATGCAAAGCCTCCAAATGACGAAAAATATTGCCGTAAAGAGTGGGATTTGTGACGCAACGAAATAAACGATAGAGCATAATATGAAACGATAGACGTTTTTCTATCGTCACATGATATATATCGTCATATCGCACAGCCCTAGGCAGCCTCCTCTCTTGCAGCTTTTCTTCCACTCTAACCTTCAGACTTGTTTTTTGGTTCCCCATCCACTGATTTTCCTCTGTATAGTGACCTTACCCCCAACCTCCACACATCCCTCATTCAGATTAAGCAAATGTTAATGTAATTTCGCCCGTGTAAGTCTCTCTCTTGCTGTCGATTGTACATCAGCCTTAAATCAAGACTTTCTGTATATATAAGGCAGGCTTGTCAAATGTGGTCATTTTGTGTGTACTTAAAAAATGGTCTGTTTTCAATATAAGTAATGCCGAGTTGAATTACTTAGTATCTAGGTGTTGTTACATAAGATGGTACGTAGCTATCAGATCTAGCGGGAAAAGAGGCGGCCCATCAGCACCATGGACAGAGCTCCTCCTGGCTGGACCAATTGAGGGACTTGAGTCAATTCAAACACTTAATCCTTTCCTTCCACGTTTTGCTGATATTTCTATTTTATTTGATGCCATTTTTAAAATGTGAAAAACGTATTAAATGGATTTCATTCTGGGTTGGTGTTCGTCTTGGGTTTTACAACTTTAATTTAGTGGAGATATGCAAGATGATTTGATATTCATGCCATAAAAAGAAAATGTGACGTCTTGACGTAGATCAGATGTTTCAAATAAAAAAATCTAAATCAACAACTTACCGAAAGTTGATGCTTCAGAGATTTTTCATACAATATGGCCACCCTATTTATATCTGGGAAAGACCACTTAATAATGTCAGCTCTACCTTGGTCTGGAGTCAGGCACTGTTGTGTTGTAGTGTATGACTGCCAGACATGTACTAAGAATAAAAACAATAATACTGAGGTGTATCCATGGAATCATTTTCTTAAAAAAAAAAAAAAAAAAAAAAAAAAAATCCAGTTTCCAGGAAATAATGCTACGTTGTGGAAGTGCGTATGTCATTAAGAATTAGACTATATTTGGGTGAATTCCTTGCAACTTTAATTTTAATTTATTTTGCATTCCCAGAAAATATAAATTATATAATCTGGAGGTCAGCAATTGATGGAATGTTTCTACACATGATGATTTGCCAGAGGGGAGAGCTTATATATATATTTCACCAGCTGGGGACAGAAAAGCGTCTCATAATAAGAGATGCATAGATTCACAGAAATGCACATACCTACAGTTAACCATGGTTTTTCACTCAGTGTGTCCTCAAGTGATTTGCTCAAGGTGACAAGATCCCATGGCCACTATGCACAGTTTGCCTGTGATTCATGAAACTGTGCCATTTATCCATAATGGCATTTCAGTCCCCATTACAGGTCACCTAGTAGTCCCAGTTATTCAAGGAATGTAATTGTGTAAAATTCGTATGTATCCATCTATATTTTGGTGTATTTTCACTGTACACCTGAATCTCTGGGTCTTGGTATCTGCAGTGAGCTTCTTTCTTTCTTCTGACAGTTGTCAAAGTGTAGTATTTGATAACTACACAAGTACTTGCCAAGTAGCAGCTGTGGACTACAACTTACGTATCCATGCCCTCCCTCCTTCATCATCTTTAGATTTGATATGTCACATTACTCTCTGCCCTGCACACTTGCCGTGTCTGAGTGGGTGTCTGCGACTGCTCCGTTATATCCCCATTTATTTAAACCAAAACTGCACAGACAGAAGCCTAGGCTGGCATTTCATTTAGGGAATGCGTCTTAAATCATCTGTTTAAGGCACAGGTCTTCGCATTCATCTTAAGTGGCATTGGCTACATTTATGGCCCAGCTGTCCCCAGGTTTATTGTGCATTAATGCCCTTGGTCTTCATGAACTCTTGTTCATGTGGCGCTTCCTGAGAACATAGCCAGCCATGCCCATCTGGGACTGTGTGTGACTTTATCAGGGATTGGGGCTGTAGAATTGGCTCGGTGGCCCTCAATGTTGCAGTTGTTTGGCATTCTCCTTGAAGGCAGGCTGGGAGGCTGACCTTAGTCCTCTAGCTGCAGCCACTACAGCCTCCATTCAGTCAGTGAACAGGGCCTCTTTGTGCTGCAGTGCACATTCAATCTGGAGATGGCTCGGGTATTAATACAGCCGATGTAAAATTCAAAGATTCAAGAAGGACGGGTTTCTTTGATTTAAAAAAATGCCACTTTCTCATCCCGGGGGGGGCACTTGCAGTGTCTCCTTTTCTTTCTCCCTTTCCCGAGATGAGTGGGCTTGTTCAGATGTTGCTTGTGTAAATGGGAGATTACAGGAACTGCTGGACCCGCACTGAAGGGTTAGGTTGGGGGGAAAACGCTTGAACGGGCTTCACAAACAATGGGAACATTTAGATATTTAGATCCACCTCAAATCGATTACATTACAGTATATGTTTTACTAGGTAACTGTCAGCATTCCAAGACAACCTGACTGCATAATTCCAACGGTGATGTCATTCATATGCTGTAATTGTTGATAACCTGAGCAGCTTTAAAGAGGACATAAACAGAATATCTACATGTACACATATACAAACACACTTTTATGTTGATAAAAAGTGTGTTTATGTCAGAGCATTACTTGCTTGTTTAGTCAATGTATTCGGCTCATGCTTACTGATCCCTTGTGAATGTCATTGTGGGGTTTTAGCTCCCATTGCATTTACAATTTTCTCTTCATATCCCTCTTAGCTGTATTAATGTTTTTTGATACGTGTTTCACAAACTCCCAAAGATTGGTATCTTTGTTTTGGTTAATTAATTAATCTCTTTGGATTTTATGTGTGTGAGTTTCTCGTTTAGTTTCAGATTCTGAAGGATCTTGACTTTGTTCTTTAAGTTCCTGTGATTGTAGGCCATTTTGTGAGCATAATTTGCAGTTCCACTCCTCCAGTGTTCTTCCATTCTGTCCACAGAATAGGATACTTTACTCATCTCCATTCAGATAATTGTTACTTGCTTTATCAGTTTGCCTGTTATCACTCTAACATTTTGTTCCTAACATATCCAAACATTTAAGGACTCATGGATTTTGTTTCAGTTCAACATGTCTTTACTCCCATTTTTTCTTTCTTTCGGATCTTCATAATATACTCCCCCATCTTCAACTAAAAAGTTCCGATCATATCTTTTCAGCTGAAAGTCACATTTTCATGTTGCCAGCAGTGATGGTGGAATGACTGCCTTGACCATCTCCCACCTTTCAAGAAGGGGCAGCAGTCATTCCACTGCCCTGTCTTAACCTTTAATCTTATAGGAGCCTGATTTGCGATCAATTGGTATATTTTTTTCAGGGTTTTTGTATTGTATTTTTCTTTAAATCCGAGGATTACCTTCACAATTCAGACACCGACACTTATTTCCCTTGTGTCTTAGATGGGCTTGTGTTAAGTCAGGTGAATAACTAGTATATCCATCTCCAAAGACATATCTAAAGGCTCTGCAATTAAATACAGTTTTTAAAATGCACATAAATAAGAAATGAATCTCTTGAGTGAGATGCTGAATATCCTGTAGATTTAATTTGCATTTCTGTTATTTGAATTTTTAAAATGTGTTGCAAAGGCCCCTGCCCCTGTTTTTAATTGCTTATATTTTCCTGTCCCCAGACAACATGGCCGTCTGGCACAGAATGTGTAGCCAAATACAACTTCCAGGGCACGACAGAGCAGGACCTACCCTTTAGCAAAGGAGACGTCTTAACTATCATCGGTGTAACCAAGGTAACCAGCTGCTATTGCCATGGGAACAGAAGGATGGGGAGGCGGCCCAAAGTGCACGGATTTCAACTTCTCTCCTACCATTCTGCTCATGGCTTTCAGTCATATATCCTTCATTTCAATCATTTGTTAAGGGTGAAAGAGGACTTGAGGGAAAGGGGAAGGGGTAAGAGGATCGACAATGGTTGTTAATTACGCAATGACATAAATAAGCCTGAGACTGTTGTTCTTGTAAAAGTAGTTAGGCAGCTCTGTCTGATGGGATGACTTGTATAGCACATTTCTCCCTCTGACAGCTCTCCTGATTAAAACCTAACCTGCAGGGGTGCTGGTGAAACAGACAAATGGCTCATTTTGCTTTTTCCATTTTCCATCATTTAATAGTTCTCAGTCCATGGAAATGTATGGCATGCCAAACTATTCCCCTTCTCTTTATAACCTCGAACTACTGGATCAGATTTCAATGGAGCCATTCAGCTCTCTGAAATCCTGCAATTGCCAACAGTAACATCATACGCAGAGCTATAGTGTCCTTTATCAACAAGGTTGTAGGCAAGAAATGGCCCTGCTAATTGATTCATGAGTGAGTCCTGCAATAAAATCGGTAGTTTTATTTCCCCTTGCTTGTTTCTTTGCACTACAGTTTCCTTCCTTGATGGCTTTCAGTTGCTCAGTTTCTTGACTTTGTGACGTGCTTCACTGTTTTCTTGTGTCTTTCAGGACCCGAACTGGTACAAAGCGAAAAACATTGTTGGGAAAGAAGGCACAATCCCAGCCAACTATGTCCAAAAGAGAGAAGGAGTGAAATCGGGAGGCAAACTAAGTCTCATGCCGTGAGTACAGTTCAGCCCATTACCAAAATGCTTGTGATCACTTTTTCTAGAGGTTGTGGAATATAAACTTTAAACTGTATATAAACCCTTGTAATTCTGTGATTTATAAGTCATGAGTTACAGAAGCATAACACATCTGGAATGTATTCTATTAGGTAAACAGGTTCCTCAGAATCCACTATTTGCATTTTCCTCAGAATTAGCATGGACCTGAAATGGCTACGGTCTTGGCTATGCCTTGGAGCTTTTGTGCAAAATACACTTGAAAAAATATAAGGGAAAATCAATACATCTGTGACAAAGTAGGCGCAAAGACAAGTAGAACAGTAAAGTTAATGTAGGAAAGCCTAGCAAACCTATTTGAATTACAGATGACCCACATTGATGTGGAGATATTGCATGAGGTGTCCTAATGGGTCTATAATGGCTCGTGAAAAAAAATAGACAAAGTATTCCAAGGTGAACAACAGTGCGATCGTGTGAGGACTTCCTCTGGCTCTGTCCCAGTGATTTAAGCTGCTCCCATTAACACAACATGCGCCTGTGTCTGAGGCAGATGTCTCTTTTAGCCTTCAATGAAGCTTGAAATGTGTACAGTATTGGACAAAAGCTTGCTCAACCCTCCGCAGAGCATTTGTGCTTTTAAAAAGGATTGTTGCTTGACTGTTTGTTTAACATGACCATAATGTAACTGGAAAATAAAGCACTCATTCCAAATGTAGTATTATTATTAATGTTGTTGTTTTTGTTGATAATAGTGATATTAATATTCTTAGATCAACCATTGAGCATGTCTGCATTTTCTGTACACTTTGTACCCTGGTAGCAGTGCTCAGGAAATAAATAAATGCCAGGTGTGTTACTGCCTAAGTTTCTTCGAAAGTCTGGTCAGTACAGTTCTTGTTAAAGCATCATCGCTGTGAGAAATTAATTGATCAAAGCCAGCTACAAGTGCTTTTGTGATGGATTCCCTTCTGACCTGCTGATCCCAAATTACGTGCTAGAAAAGGACAATAGATAAGCTTACGTCAGCATCCAAAAAGTGAATACTTTTACAGGTTGTACTGTTTTTATAACCATGCCTTAGTAAGAAAAAGTACCTATATTCCCCACAACTCTACTGCATAGCTGAAGACTTTAAGATTGCATCTGCCAGTGGTACATTGAGGGCCTTGAAGCATGAACAGCATGTAAATGCAAACCTTATCTCTAGCTTCTGGGGTTTTATCAGTGTTGTTTCTACTGTTGACCCTTAGAAAGCTGATCACTGTAGAAACCACTACTTTTAAAATACATTGGGAAACTGTGATGCAGTCCTTGTCTGATTGGCTGATCATCAGCAAGTCTGGTTACACTGACTAAAGTTGAAACAGAAAGTGACAGAGAAATGGGTGTGGAAATTCCTGTTGCCCGCTGCATAAAACACTTAGTATGCACTACTTTGAGTTTGACTTTTAGCAGCTTTTTTCTTGAACAAGTGTATTGACTTCAATGTGTTAAGGTATTTTGTATTTAGGGGAAACTGACCTTAAGTTTTTATAGAACTGTGGTGCCTAATGCCAAGTACAACAGAGTTGACAACTCTTGGTCTTATCACACTTCTTAATCAAGAGCAGCTGTTTGAGCTCAGGAATGAGAGCAGAGCCAGAGGTGGAGTAATCACCACAATTCCCCTGCATCCTTGTTTGCACTTCCTAAAGCCCTGATGTAAACAGCTGCTCCTGGACCAGTGAGGGTATTTCTCTCTTAATTTTCCTCCAATTCCTTTGTTCAAACACAGACCAAAAAACACAGGTGGGCACAGCAGCCATGTTTTTGGAAAACTAATAACCATGATCTTTGTTCAGTTAAAACATAAAAAAGGATAAATTAAGTCAGAATTATATAAAGGCGAAATGTGAAATACGAAATACATGCTTGGCTCTTAGGCACTTGTGTGGAGTGGTGGTTAGGAGTCTGGACTCTTGAGCGGAGGGTCGTGAGTTCAGTCCCAGGTGCAGGACACTGCAGTTGTACTCTTGAGCAAGGCATTATACCTAGATTGCTCCAGTATAAACCCAGCTGTAGAAATGGGTAATTGGATGTAAATATAATGTGATGTCACCCTGGCTAAGGGCATCTTGTAAGAAATATGATGATAATTAGCCTGTTTATTAGGCTTTATCATATTTACTATGTTTACTAGTTTTAGGTAGCAAGTCTAGATAGTTTTGAGCCTCAAGCGCAGGTGAACGCTGTGTAACAGAGTTACTGATATTAACAGGAGATCATTAGAGGAAGTGGCTCAATGTTATGAAGCTGTCTTGCTCCAGTTCAGGCTATTTACTGTTACTTGCGTCTGGTGCAGAATGATACAGAGGCATGTTTGGGTCTTTCCATTGTGATTGTGATGGAGGATAGTTTCCTTTCAGTAATCCCTTAATTGGCCAGAGTTTCAACACAAAAGGCTGGGCGAGTGTAATTGGCATTGCAGCTCCGCTCCTGGCTTTGTGCTGGCAGCTTGGGGGAATGGCGCTGAGGAAAGTGTGCTCCTCGTGTCTGTCTGAGCAGTTAGGAGCGAGAGCGTTTCACTCATGTGTGCGGCTCGTGACCCTGTCAGGTTACATCTCATCAAAACAACCAAAGTCTTTGTGTGTTGTTGTTGTTGTTGTTGTGTGTTTTTTTTTTTTAATTTGTTCATTATTATTTGATGAATTGTGAATCTTATCCAAAAATATGTATTTTATTTTCATGTGTTTTGAGTTCTGATCCATCAAGAAGCTAGCAAAGGTAATTTTAAAGGTGAGGTTGGGTTTCCAAACGTAGAAAATGAGTTTTTGTAATTTACAGAGCTTCCATGGTTTTATGTATTATGTGGAAATGCTCCATGTACATGTTCACATATTGGTGTATAGTTTCTGTACAAAGTATAATAGGAAATACTTTATTCTACACAATTATTCAATCACCTGTTTTATTAATTATTTGCAGTTGCTTTGCCCTCTTGTCAAGTCTTTAGCTTTTATAGCAGCTCAGTTGATTGGCAGTACAGCCTGGTGTACATTTACTCACAGGATCTACACTACTGCCCTTTCTGAAGGTTACTTCTTTGGTATTGCATTTTATTTATAGGAAGCAAAATCATTTAAAATAAGGTCAGTTAAAATCCACTTCAAGCTCCCTTTGGAAAAGCATTTCACATGCATCGTTTTCTCTCCTCTGGATTCGTTATGTAACACAGTCTCCACAGTTTACAATGCTGTTAAACAATCACCAGCCTTCTGCCAGTGCCTCATGCCTCGTGCCCCAGCTCTCCAGATAATGCCCAGCAGTAAAAAACAGGTGATGCTGAAAATGTACAAAAGCATTGGCACTGAGGCCCAGAGCCTAGATTGGGTAGAGTGGTGGCTTAAGTTCCTGAACACTGCAGTGTAGGATAAAGTATTTATATCATTTTCAGAGCTGTGTCAATTGTTTCCATCGTGCGTGCCTCTCAGCTGAGCACCAGTCACCCCAGACACCCGGCTTCACGGTCACGCCTGTCTTCATTCACCCTTTGGACACTGTGCTTGTGTGTCGAACACTGGCACTTTACCTGCAGTGCGAGACTTGTTGGCTTATCATTTGCGGCCGGTAACTTATCATAGGTGCAACTGACATAAGACTGAGGTAATCCAGAGGAAGTGGAGCTTTCATTTTCAGGGGGAGCTGAATGCATTTGTAGGCTACATGTCTGTACATCACCCAGGGCATTTCCAGTGAGTCACAGACAGGAAGAAAGGTTACCTTATTTTACCTCACACAACTAGTGGAAGGGATTCCATTCCCCGAATGACATGGGGGTGATTTATTTGTATGTATGTAGATGTATGTACTGCACCCACCTGAAAAACATCCTTGCTTTTGGACGTTCATCATTAACTGGGAACGAAAATGAAATGGACTGTCCCCCAGTGTTTTGACATTTCTCTCCCTGAATCTTACGTAATCTCTTCTTGCAGGATGCTGAGATTTAAAGACCGAGTTTCCAGCCTATTGAATATGACACACAGCTCCTATCTGTGCTCTGCCCCCTGGTGGTCGGTGACTACACTCTGCATCTCTGTTGGAAGCTAATCTGCCCAAGTCTAAAATTCTGCCTCCTTTTGTGTTTGGTTTCAGTTGGGGTTTTTTTATAAGGTGGTAAAACAAAATGAGAATATGATGTCCTTATGTTCGAAAACGAAACGTTCAGTCCCGGTGACTGATCGGACAGATTTGTGTGATTGATATTAGCTGAGCAACACTAGTGTGGAAGGGACTAGAGCCGAGTATGGTTTCAGCTCCATGACAATCACATTAATAACGACAAGAAAAATACTCCCTTCTCCTCATTCCTCAGTCCCCTAATATTGAGTGGTCAGGCGTTTTATTCTCAGGTCAGCCTTCTCAGTTGCACAGTTTAAGGATTAAATAGAATTAAGGGGCTATGAGGAAGACAAATAAGACTGATCTAATCAAGCTGAGCCACTTTAAGCTGCTTACACACAGAGTGAGATCTCAGGCTGGGCTGGGGAGAAGATAAAGATGAGGCTTTCTTGATTACAGTTTAATAGCTTTTATTTTTATTTTATAATTTTTTAAGAAAAAATGAGGAGTATGTTTTTATTTTTTATTTTGAATTGAACAAAGAGCCCACAGGATTGTAAATTATTGGATGTGAGATCAAACCAAATATGACATCACTGAAAGAGTTAAAATGACAAGTGTTTCTTGACCTTTAAGGTTGTTGAAGGGATTTATGCTGAAGTCAAAAGGCTTGTTAAGGACAAAAGCTATATTTAATGGTTTAGAGCTTTTGCCGCTGGCCACTGACCCTGCGGCCACAGTGTGGAAACCCAGTTTGGGATTTAGCTCACGTCTTCCTTTTTTCTGTCCTGACGTGAAAAGACTTTTAAACCAAGTCCAAATTAACTCCTCAAAGGGAATCGGAGGCAGGTATCTGCAGTGGAGGATTGAATGATTTAGATGTCATCCTGAGCTAACCTTGCCAGGCGATAAGTGGAGTTTTCCCAAATGACAAATGACATTTTGACCACATACATCTCTCCTCCCCCTTTCACTGAGCACTACCTCACACCAGTAGTGTCATTTTCATTCTCGTATTATTTCTCTGTGTATTTGTTTCATTTCCCATTATCCGTTCTTGCATGTCTTCCTGTCGTTGTTGCTGCTTAGATTGTTGTTATTCTTGGTGTAATTCATCCAGACTACTCCAGACAAGAACAAATAATATCGAAAATATGAACCGTCAGGAAACGAGGGAGAGGATTGCATCAGTGGTGCTTAAGCATGTTTCTCTCCTACCAACACTGCATATTTGAGATATGAAGAGATCATGATAGGAACCCATGAATTAAAAGTCAGATCTGATTTTCTGTATACTCTCTTTATAATAGAATAGTGTATTTCATTTTGGCAAGAGTGTATTCCCCACACTACTAGACTAATTGTTCTGTCTCTAATGATCATCCCCAAAAGCTGTATTGTGCAGGACTCTCTGCTGATTGTTATTTAATCTGTGGTCTGTTTAAAGTGATACAGTTGAGAGCACGCTTTTATCCTTGTTTAAATAAATATTGTCCTATATTAATGGACATTTTGTCTCATCCTCATTTGTCTTATCGGTATTTGCAAAAGGACTCGGTATCCAAACTCATTAAAATTATCCCTGCATCACAGAGGAAGGGGGAAAAATCCCTTTGAGTGGAACACTAATCCACTTAGACTGGCCGTTTAGTAATTCATCATCTTAACTCTTCCATGTTTTATTTCCCCTGGCGTGGGGACCTCAAGATAGATTCCTGAGCCTCATCTCTTGATTTTATCTGCTCTCACCAGGCCATGTCACTGAGGGCCACTGTTAAAAACGAATATCCTGAATATCATAAAACCAATTCGGTCTATACACTGGGCCTCGTTATCTAAACACTTGTTTACAGAACATGGCAGACCGACCTTACACGTCTTCCATATTCACTGGGACCATCAGCAGTACTAACACAGCCTATATTGGATGTATTTATTTATGAATAAAGTGTGTTTAAATGAAGCTGTGTTCTGATACGCATGCATTGTTTCCAATGGGAATTCTGATTTCGCAGTGTGACCTGGTGAGAGATTAGAACAGCGATTTGTTAAAATGTAGGCAGTGCTACTACTGTTGCTGTGCAGAGGGCAGCCCACTTAACACGTGCACTGTGGGAAATGTGGAGGTGGTTGTCTGCAAGCAAGGAAAGCAGATTAATTGCACAGGAAAACGCAGAGAAAATTAAAGTGTTGTCAAGCAACAAAGTGAGAGAAGTGCAGTCATTTTAAATAACTAAATATTTGTGTTAGAGTTTGGGTCAAATAAAGAAAATAGATTAACAAATTAAGCTTTAACACTAACTGGTTTTATTTAAAAAAAAGTGTGTGTGTGTATATATATATATATATATATATATATATATATATATATATATAGGCATAATTGAGAATTGTATGGATATAAATGTATGATTATATTATGATATTATGATAGGGATGATTGTTACTATTATGTGCTTTAAGGTACTAGATACTTTATGATTTTTAGTGTAAAACATTTTCTGGTTGTTTGCTGCTATGTTTTTTCTCGTAACACCAGTCTGGGTGTCAACAACATCGGAAACCACATAATATGGAAAAACTGCAGTGTGAAAGAATACAAACTTTGTTAATTGTGATTATAATCAATTTGAATTAATTTAGAGGCATGCTACCATTTGTTTGAAATGTGATGGTGTTAAACTAACCAAAGATAAACATGTACTCTTTGTTTATGAGTTGCCTTATGGGTTGCCTACCCCTGCCTTCATGAACACTACCCCAGCCAAATCCAATGCAGGGGGCGCTCTGTTGTTCACTGTACCCCCATCTCTCTCCTGCAGCTGGTTCCACGGAAAGATCACACGGGAGCAGGCAGAGCGACTCCTCTACCCCCCAGAGACGGGCCTATTCCTGGTGCGCGAGAGCACCAACTACCCCGGTGACTACACGCTGTGTGTGAGCTGCGAGGGCAAAGTAGAGCATTATCGCATCATCTACCACAATGGCAAGCTGACCATCGATGAGGAGGAGTACTTTGAGAACCTCATGCAGCTGGTGGAGGTGAGTGGGGGGCCGTACACTGCAGGTGCTTGAGGGTTTCAGTCCATAAGATTCATAATGTAATCTGGGAATAGAAATTCACTTTTGTTTTGTTCTTGTTGCCGATTTCAATGCACTGTGCAAAAAGTGTGATCAGCAGAGCTGTGGTTTCAGCAGAACTTGAATTTCCCATCAGCAGGGCTCCTAAAGAGTAGCTAAGTTGTCAAGCACTAGCAGCTTCGTTTTTCAACACTCGCTAGTTGTGGTGTGGCTGAGAATGTGTTATGTGAGCAGCGTGCGAATGCAGAGTGTGTGAAATAAGTACATAGAGGTACCTTGTGTGTGTGTATTTAGGTGGACTGTTGATGCATATTATGATTTTGCTTGGCGTTAGGCTTCTTTTTATTTTGATTTGGGGTTTGATTATTGGAGGCGTATATAATGTTTGTTCTTTTTTTTTTTTTCTATGATTAATCTCCAAGAGATGGACTGGGAAAAAAAAAACTAAAAAAAACATAAGCCCCTTTACATGAAAACATTGCAAAGAAGTATCCACAGCCAGTACCTGAGGAGCAGTCCGTTTTTAGATAAAACTATCGACATTTTTATTCTTTAAATGAATTTAGGAAAAAACAAATATATATACCACCTTAACTGTGGAAAGCAGAGCATTTTGCCAAACAGAATGCAATACATAACTCAAATTACAGCACCATCAGCAGAAACAAAAAGCAATCTTGTTAAATTAAAGAAGGAAAAAAAAAATGAACGGCCTTGGTGTTTCAGACTTGTACATGGATATATGTGCTGTAGGGAAAGTGCTGTGTTGACTGAGCTTCCCTCACTGCCCGGCCACAGATGAGCCGAATCCTGGAGGTGCAGAGAGCAGGGAGAGCGGGTCTGAACTTAGTCTTACAGAGAGTCAGTCTTCCGCTTACAGAACTCCAGCTGCAAACAGGAAACCCACTGCCACAGTCTGTCAAAGGTCTGCTAATTCTACCATTCAGAAAAGTAAACTTGTATCTTGGGTTAGGAATGCACTGAGCGGTACATTTTAGGTTTCTTTTTTGGAGTCTTAACTTTGAGTAACTTCCTAACATGCAAACTCTCACACACACGCACACACAGACAAAAACAGGAAATGAGTGAGAACAAAACACGGGGTTAGAAATAGTCATGTCACTTGCAGCCAATTAATACCATGTAAAAAGTGTCTGAAGGTGCTTTGTCCTGTAGATTTATTTGTACAGTATTATGTGACAATGAGCGATCTGAACACAGAGAAAGTTAATATGCAACACAATATTATACAATGCATGCTTCACTTACTGCTATTTGCTGTATTCAGATTAGTAGTTTAATATGCATGGGTGGAAGGCGTTTTTCATCAGTGATGATAATAAGAAGGATGTTAAATTGTTTGCAATTAAATTTTAATTAAGGTCGATCTACACTCACCTAAAGGATTATTAGGAACACCTGTTCAATTTCTCATTAATGCAATTATCTAACCAACCAATCACATGGCAGTTGCTTCAATGCATTTAGGGGTGTGGTCCTGGTCAAGACATTCTCCTGAACTCCAAACTGAATGTCTGAATGGGAAAGAAAGGTGATTTAAGCAATTTTGAGCGTGGCATGGTTGTTGGTGCCAGACGGGCCGGTCTGAGTATTTCACAATCTGCTCAGTTACTGGGATTTTCACGCACAACCATTTCTAGGGTTTACAAAGAATGGTGTGAAAAGGGAAAAAGATCCAGTATGCGGCAGTCCTGTGGGCGAAAATGCCTTGTTGATGCTAGAGGTCAGAGGAGAATGGGCCGACTGATTCAAGCTGATAGAAGAGCAACTTTGACTGAAATAACCACTCGTTACAACTGAGGTATGCAGCAAAGCATTTGTGAAGCCACAACACGTACAACCTTGAGGCGGATGGGCTACAACAGCAGAAGACCCCACCGGGTACCACTCATCTCCACTACAAATAGGAAAAAGAGGCTACAATTTGCACAAGCTCACCAAAATTGGACAGTTGAAGACTGGAAAAATGTTGCCTGGTCTGATGAGTCTCGATTTCTGTTGAGACATTCAGATGGTAGAGTCAGAATTTGGCGTAAACAGAATGAGAACATGGATCCATCATGCCTTGTTACCACTGTGCAGGCTGGTAGTGGTGGTGTAATGGTGTGGGGGATGTTTTCTTGGCACACTTTAGGCCCCTTAGTGCCAATTGGGCATCGTTTAAATGTCACGGCCTACCTGAGCATTGTTTCTGACCATGTCCATCCCTTTATGACCACCATGTACCCATCCTCTGATGGCTACTTCCAGCAGGATAATGCACCATGTCACAAAGGTCGAATCATTTCAAATTGGTTTCTTGAACATGACAATGAGTTCACTGTACTAAACTGGCCCCCACAGTCACCAGATCTCAACCCAATAGAGCATCTTTGGGATGTGGTGGAACGGGAGCTTCGTGCCCTGGATGTGCATCCCACAAATCTCCATCAACTGCAAGATGCTATCCTATCAATATGGGCCAACATTTCTAAAGAATGCTTTCAGCACCTTGTTGAATCAATGCCACGTAGAATTAAGGCAGTTCTGAAGGCGAAAGGGGGTCAAACACAGTATTAGTATGGTGTTCCTAATAATCCTTTAGGTGAGTGTATATCCCTAAGGCTGTGAGCAGGGCGGGAAGCAGAGGAGAGAACCGATTTGCTTTGACTGGGGAGCATATTTTGGAATTCCTAACATTCTTCCTGCATTTAAGGGTTTGAAATCAAATCCCTTTACCGCGTTCCCAACAGGGCATTTTCATTTGCGTGTTAGGCGAGAGTCATTGCTAGCCCCCAAACATAAACAGAGCCTTATCTAGAAGCACAATTTGTCATTTTTGGTCAAATAAAAATCTAGCAGCTGGATGTTAAATAAAGATTTGACCATTCTGGTAAACCAATGTTACTAAGCTTGGTCATCATAGCCAACTGATCAGAATATGACCTAACCAGCAGACCTCCTATCATGAACATCACAGATTAAAATAATACTAATAATCAGATATTCAAATAAAGCCCAAGTAGTTTCCGCAACCCTCCTCAGAATCAAACGCCGCACCGATCAGCATCCATTGGATTGAAAGCGTCGAGCACTTCATGGCCTCCATTACTGGTGAATCAAAATGATGCCGAAATGGCTGGACATGTCAGTTTATGGGTCTGTGTGCTGTGGGTGGGAGCTCAGTGGGATCTCCTTATGATCTAACAACAATAACTATCAGGAACTCTGATTAGCTTTCCAGATGATCCTATATTATCTACCACATAAAAAAAAAGGAAAACACTAAAGATGGGGTGAGCATTTGTGATGTTCACTAGTTCGAAGAGAAGGCCAACTGTAACAATACAAATGTGTTATTTGACTGTGTAAACAACAAATGTACAGTGAATTATGATGAACCAGATTAGTACTGACACATAGTTGAGCGCTTTCAAAATGTAGGTGACAAAATTGGGGCAGTCTGGCCAGTGTGTTTACATGCATTGGGAGTTGCAGCAGTAATTCGGAAGTTCCTGAGTTGTACTAGAGCAGATCTCATTTAAAGCTATTGCTGGATATACCTGCACTGTGTTCGCTCCAAAGGCCTGCTGTACGTTTGACTCTGTGCTGTGAGAGGGGGATCCTTGGCTCAGTCGCGGCCCAGTCTGGCACAAGGAGCTAATGAGTTGGCAGTCCTGGCTTTGGGACGAGGTATTGAAGGCAGGGCACTTCAGCACAGTCTGGCACAATTTGGCTTCCCTTGCTGGCAGACTCACTTAACGCCTCTTGGAGTTTTGATCTGCATCCAGACAGGGAGGTCTTGTGTTGGTGTGCGGTGACTGTGCCTGACTGCAGCAAAGCACACTGTAACCAAGCATTGTACTCAAAGGCCCAACCTACTAAACTTTGCTGTGCTTATCACTAATTATGCCATTAGTATAATCAGTCTACCTTGATATGCTACTTGTACTTTGCACTCCTGCTCTTTTTATTATAGGTGTATATTTTTTAAATAATGTACTTGACTCCAGAAACGTTTTAGAACAGCTGAGTGTCTTATTCTGTCTGACTTATTTGTTGATAGTGACACCCAATGAAGTCACTAAAATGGGTGGCTACAGAATCATAATTTTGCAAGCAGTTTTTTGTTGTTATTTTCTTTTTCAGGAACTATGAAAGGGGAACAAAGCAGTTTAAGTGAAGTTAGTAGATTCAATTAAAATTAGAAACTGAAGAAATAAAAATAATGTAGGTGCTGTTAAATATTTCTTAAAGGTTTCTCACACAAGCATTGCTACAGTTGTTACACAGACAATTGTCAGCCTATGCTTCCCCAGATATTACTTCTGCCTTAACAGCTATGACATACTTAAGTTATGAGTAATTGTACAGAAGAGTTGTTAATCATGTGAAGTCCTTAAAGGAATACAAATAAATAAACCTTGTGAAAAGTTTGGGATGGCAAGCATCAGTATTTGTACTGTGGATTATATGTGGTTTATAAAGGACAGTTTGATAGTCGTTGTGATCTTATGTGTCAATTGTAGATGTTTTAAAGTTGTTTTAAATGTATTTGTAACATTTTTGTGGTTTTGTTTTCGACACATTACATGTAATTGCCTACATATAAAATTAGTCAGTTTTCACTAGATTATGCATTATTTTGTACTGATATAATGTTGGGGGGTCTAAATCAAGAGCAAGTTAATTGTAACTGTAAACGTTGGTGTCAGTGCATCCCCTGCTGAATGTTTTAGGTACTGCAAAGGATTATTTGTGTGCATGACGAGCAATACACACAACAAAATGTTTATTACAGAAATGATTTTCAAATGCATTTCAAATTTCCTTTCTGGGTTGTGTTTTTGTCCTAATCTTTCAAATGAAATTCCCGTGTGAAAGTGACCAACGATTTCTATCATGCAACATACAGTGGTTTCATACTGACAACTACAGAAACCTTTTTTGGGGGGGGTGATAACTTGATAAAAGGGGTTGTCTACGTATTACATTAGAACAGGCACTGGGCATGTGAACTCTATTTGGTGGAGAACTCCAGAACACAGCGAGGGTATCTCATTTCAATGTATGGTTCTTCTTTAACTGGTCTGCTTCTTTGTCCTTGTTCTCAGCATTACACCAAAGATGCCGACGGCCTGTGTACCCGACTGATCAAGCCAAAACTAATGGAAGGGACCGTCGCTGCACAGGATGAATTTTCCAGAAGTAAGTGAACCTGCTGGGGCATAGAAGTGCGTTCTGATTCTGCTTGAGCAGTTGAAGGTTTACTGAGAAAGATTTGTATATACAGAATTAATCAATTCCCCTTCAGACTTACGGAATGCACAAAAAAGTGTGCTTTTTTCAAAGATCTTATAGGGTTTTCAGTTTTGTTTTGTTTTTTCTTCTCTTTCCTTCAAAAGAGAACACGAGAGTTAACCGATCATACTCCACTGCCCCCTCTAGTTGAACTTTTTGTTCTTGCACTCCATCCGATGTTTCTTCCAGTGCATCCGTCCTCCAGGAGTGCTTTCCTCACGACTGCATGTACAAATGTGTGTCAACATTAAGATTTAATGGCAGGTAGTGAAAGAAGGTTTTGATAGGGCATGTAATAGGGCTTTGGAACTGGATAATGGACAATAATACCTTTTAGTTTTTGCTAAATCCCTGTATAAATAGGCAGAATTTAATACAAGGATAACTCGGTATCATCTTGAATTGCACAGCAGCCCAGCTTTATATGCATTTCCTGAATGGGGATAAGTAAATACTGTCCTATTGCAGTCACCCATGTTGTTGTACAGTACCTGCTCTCAAGAGGTGACTGTGATGTACAGGAGATGGTGCTCAGCCTGTCTGGCCAGTGTCAGCACAAAGTAGACACAATTGCACTCTGCATGTTATTGGATAATTAATCTCAAGGATGTGAAGGATGGAGTCCTCTATCAAACTGGGTGCTGTTTTTTCTTTTTCATAGCGGAAACTGCATGAGATAACTGGGTATGTTCACAGAGGCAAACTCACCATTGTGGGGACCAGATTTCGTTTTCTGCAGTTGCACTGGATCCTGCAAAGTGTGCCTTTTCAAACACAGGATATCCTGTTTGTATCAAGCTGTGCAGCACACAGGCACCTCTCCACCCTGTAGACAAACCGTTATTAAGCTGTGGAAATCAAACGCCTTAAATAAGTGACCTTAAAGGGTTGTCACAAACCAGAAAAGTATTAATATAAACAGAAGTGAAAATCAATGTGAAACACCTGGCCCCACTGTGTAACTTTCTTATCTTTCTCACCACACCCTTTGCTTACAAAGTGAGGAGGAAAAAAGGAAAATATAATCTCCGTAAATGTCCATTAAGATGCATTAACTACACTGAAAAATCTGAAAGTTTTTAACTATAAAGGAATGTTGAAATATGTTGAAAAGTGTGGGATAAATACATTTCTAAGTAATGTTACATACATACATATATATAGTATTCAGTATTTGTATACTCAAATACATTACATATAATTTCCAAGTGGCATACATGAATGCATCCATGAATGTATATAATTTTCCTATGGCAACACAAAAGTATTTTCTGGGAAGGGACATTCTCTAGGTGTTGCATCACAGTTTTTTTAAATGTTGTGTAACACAGTGAACTCACATAGAGGGCTGTCTCTCTCGTTCTAGGCGGATGGGCTCTTAACAGAAAGGAGCTCAAACTCTTACAGAGCATAGGGAAGGGGGAGTTCGGAGGTAGGTGCCTTTTTTTCTTCTGTGCTCCAAAAAACCCACCAAATGAATTGTAATGTGTGGCGACTTTGAATGTCCATGATATTGTGAAGTGCAGGATTCCTAGTGCAAACTAAGACCACAGAATGCTCACAGTACTTGCAAAGTATGTTCAATAGCTTAACTACAGGCTACATACATACAAAGTAACTGATATGCAACCTTTCATGGACACATTCTTTTATCTGCAAAATCAGACTAAATATTTCCCATTAAGTTGATTACCAATTCATAAGCATGCATTTGGATTGTCATTCTAATCACCTCACCCAGAAGTTCACTGATATGAAACTGAAAAGACATTTAAATCCAACATTGTAACCTACTGAGCCCCCCCCCACACGCACACGAACACATACACACACGCACACGCACACGCACACACACCTCACCTGCAACAAAACAAAAAAAATTTACCCCACATTCAGTTTGTGTCTCATTGATGGGTTTGTTTGTGACTGTTGTGAGAGAGTGACTGTTGTCTCCTGCTTGTCTCAGATGTAATGGTGGGCGACTACAGGGGGACCAAGGTTGCAGTGAAGTGCATCAAGCATGATGCCACAGCGCAGGCCTTCATCGCAGAGGCGTCCGTTATGACGTGAGTCCCATTGAAACCAACACACAGCTACATAGTGAGGCCTTGCTCTCTGAGCTCGTCTCTACTCAAAGTGCTGGACAGCCCCTAGAACATGGAGGACCAGTTCCAGGCTAGTTCTGCTAGCAGACTGCCGGTTATTGTCCCGCACCATCACTTCACAGTTGCCCAAGGGTCGTTTTACACGCCCCCCCAAGGCTGGCCGAAGCCGAGCACCCCCTTTGTTTCCTGTGCTGACCGACTGTCCTTGTGTCCTGCAGGCAACTCCGACACAATAACCTGGTGCAGCTCCTGGGGGTAATAGTGGAGGAGAAGGGCAGCCTCTACATTGTCACAGAATACATGGCCAAGGTAAGGAGCATTCATTAATGGAGGGGAAAGACATTGAAATTGAAAGCTGCACATTGTGAAAGACTGTGCCAAGAGTTTACAGACAAGTTTATCATCAAGCTCAGAGGGAATAAAATGGAAACGAAATTCAATTATATGTTTCTAATTTGTTTAGTGTATTTAGTTTTTGCGGAATGATAAAATAATGCAAATTCATTGTAAAAACAAAACACAAAGCAGTTTACCCTGCTGAGATGCTCTTCATGCAAACCGTAAAGTGTGCTTTGATGCTCTGAATAAAAAGATTGGTTTTAGTGGTTTCTAAGAATGATTTAAATCTGGTATTCATGAGATACCAAAACGTAGGCAGAGTATGTGTCGTCAAAAACCTGCTTTAATTCCAAGCTTAGACATAGACAGTCTGGGTAGATGGGTAACCAGTAACTCTTCAGGATGAACTGGATCCTGAAGGGTCTCAAAACACAGACTAAAGTGAAATATACTGACTTTATGGCTGCACAGTATTTCCCTTCACTGGAGACCAAGGTCTGTGGGAGCGAGGGGGGTGTTTCCTCGTCTCTAAGCTCCGGCCCTTTCTTCCCCCACAGGGCAGTCTAGTAGATTATCTGCGCTCCAGAGGGCGGACCGTGCTGGGAGGGGACTGCCTACTCAAGTTCTCGCTGTGAGTAATTAAGGGAGCCTCTGGAGAATTCCTCGAATGCGACGGATACACAAACGCACGCACACAAAGCTAGGGATGTCACTTTCCAACACAGCACTGCAACACAACGCTTTTTCCTTTTCTGCTCAGTCAAAATGACAGTCTGTGCAAAAGAGATGCTGATTCTTGATCATCACAGCTGCAGCCCCTTCACACACACATCCCCCCACTCACTGTTACACAAAGCTTGAATGTGGTCCTACTAACACAGGTGCTGACTTGTTCCTCTGAGCTGAGGAATTATCAATTTTGCTTCCCAGCCTTGAACAATGGAACTTCCTCATTCTAAAATGACAGCAGAGGGAAGTACATGTCTCAAAAGCATGTATATGTATGCATGCCGCTGGTACACTTTGTTGATCTCAGATGTACAACGTCTTGGTCCTCCTGAGTAACTCCTGCCATTCCTTTCTCTCAGTGATGTATGCGAGGCCATGGAGTACTTGGAAGCCAACAACTTCGTACACCGGGACCTCGCGGCCCGCAATGTCCTAGTCTCTGATGACAACATTGCCAAAGTGAGTGACTTTGGTCTAACCAAAGAGGCCTCCTCCACTCAGGATACTGCCAAGCTGCCCGTCAAGTGGACATCCCCCGAGGCGCTGAGGGAGAAGGTACGTTGGAGCCCCCAGGGGGATCAGGGTCTAGTGGGTAGAGCTGAATACCCAAGACTAAAGAGGGGTGCACTTTTTGGGGAAAGATGAGGACCTGAGAAGGTGGCTCAACCTGGAAAAATGTCTGCCCAGTGTAACCCTTTGACCAAGAGATCACGGGTCCACCTTAAAGCCAGACTGTTGAGTGTTTTCTTAATATAAGCATATGGTTCTAAAACAGGATGTGTTCATCACAAGTGTATTTATTTCAGAAAGAATGTTTGAAGGAAAATATCTGTCCCTGCTTTTAGAAGCACCTAGATTTGGGGCTAGGAGGAAGATATTATAGCATAGTTAATTATACTGAGGAGACTGAGACTGAAGTAATGTACAAATAGAGGGACTGTGGTGACATGGTTAAACAAGCAAGTCTGGGAAGTTTATTGACATGTTTGCCTCTCAGTCCTAATCAAACTCTTCATGTCTAGTGTATAAATGCTGAGTACCCTCTGGGTGTGTTTTTGTTTTGTTGTGTAGAAGTTCTCCACTAAGTCAGACGTATGGAGCTATGGAATCCTGCTGTGGGAAATCTACTCATTTGGGCGTGTGCCTTACCCCAGAATTGTGAGTAAACGATCTTGCTTCACGATCTCACAGGAAAACTCAAGTGTCGCAAATGCCAGTGTAAGACCTTCACTTAGGGATATTCCTACATTTTCATACTAACCTGATTTATTCAAGAACATTCGATTAGCCCAAGAACAGTCAATTCTGTAGAATTTCATTTTCTGCCTCTGCTAGCTCTCTACCCCTTATATCTTTATTTATGTACCTGTCTCAGTGAAGGCCTGTTTTTAAAACTGTTCATAAGCATCACAGGAGGCATTTCATTCCCCTCTTCCATATCAAGAGGGAGAAGGTGATCCTCAAACTGGACCTTTATTTCGGGTCGGTCTTGGAGAAGGTGTGGTTCGATTCATTCAGTGCATTTTGCTTGGTCTGTGTCCATCGCTGCCCCTCCTCTGTTTTCTTTTTTTAATCTGCTTTTCCTCGCCCTCTTATGTGTGTGTGTGTGTCCCTCTCCTCCAATATTACGACTGTAGGGTGAGGGATATCATCTGTGGGGTTGTTTCGTTCGTTTGTGTGTTTCTTCTGTTTTTGGCTTGTTAAATGAAAGATGGTAGGCCGGGCCTCTCCTTCGTGCCGTAGAAGTCGATTGTGGTCGGCTGGTTCTCTGACTTGTCCCCTCTGCCTCACAGCCACTGAAGGACGTGGTTCCACGGGTGGAGAAGGGCTACAAGATGGATGCCCCAGACGGCTGCCCCCCTGTGGTGTATGACGTTATGAAGCAGTGCTGGACCCTGGACCCTGTGGTCAGGCCATGCTTCCGGCTCCTGAGAGAAAAGCTGCAGCACATCAGAAGCAAGGAGCTGTACCTGTGAGGCCAGAGAGGCACGCAGGGGAGGAGGAGGAGGAGGAGGTGGGGTGGCGGGTTGAGGGTGGGGCAGGGCAGGGTGGGGTGGGGTGGCTGAAGGAGTGGCAGAGGGCTGCTCTTCACACATCCTCGGACCATGCCAGGAAAACCAACGGCAGCTTTTGGGAATGACTCGAAATGGCCAAACCCAAAACGTCTTCTATATACTATAGCATATCCCAGCCCTCCCTCTGCCTCTTCCTCTTGGTCTCTGTTGGTGCGGCAGGGAAGGGGGTGGGGCAGCTTGGGGTCCTCTTCTTTTTTTTTATTTTATTTGTATGCTCCCCCCTCCCTGCCCATCAGTTGCTTAAGGAAATTCTACAACACTTCCCCCCCCCCTACACACACACACACACCCACCTACCAATATACACACCTCTCATTGTCAACCCCCCCAGGTTAATGTCTTGTTCAAAAGCTAGTTCCAGCATGAGAGACCCCCCCCCCCCAACCCCCTGCTACTACTCGTTTTACATAGTGTTTGTGGATCATTTTGCTCTGTGCCAAAGTGCCTCCAAACCACAAGGCCTCCTGCTTCGGTATCTCACCCCATCACTGCCCCATTGCATCATGGACCTTTTTTTGTTATTGTTTTTTTTACTCTTCTGTTGGGACTATGTATTTTTTATAATTATTTGTTTTTTAAATAGCTTTTTTCTGTTTATACCTTTGTGTTTGTTCATGTTTTGCTTTCCGCCCCCTCCAGCGCACGCTCCCGTGTTTTTAATTACATTCATCAAAACGCAAAGGAAAGCAACAAACCATAAAAAAATTAAAATGTACTTCAGATGACCTTTTTACTACAGACCTATACAGAAAAATATGTAATAAATAAATATAAATAAATGCATAAAAAGTGGTTAGGGGAGGCAAGAGGGAAGAGGACATTTTCTGAAAAGAATGTGAGGGGAAAAAAGGCAGGGGGGCTCATTTTGTATAAAAGCATAAAAAAAAAAAAAATACCAAAAGGGTGAAAAAACAACATAAAAATATATAAAAAAAAATATCAAAATAATAAAATAAAATAAAAACTTGCAAAGTGTACATGTTAAGCTGGGATGTTCTGCATGCCATGTGAGAGGCCTTGTCATCGCTATTCTTGTTTATTGTTTTATGCTATGATGATTACGAATAAACCATTCCATCTGACCAGTTTGGAGAAAAAAAACGGGATCGTGCCACTGTGTTGTGATTAATTGAAATCCCATTTGTGGTTTTTGGTTTATGTCAGAGGTGAAGCAGTACAACATACTCTTATTGTGGTTCAATCACTTGTTAGGAGCCTGAATTCCACAGAACGGAACTCACTGGTGTCTGAGACCGAGTGCGAAGCTGCAAGCTGGGAGTTAACTTTAGCTTGTGGCACGTGTGTCATGTGTTCCTGCAAGACGACTTGCTTCGTCACGTGTCGTGCTGCAAACCAGGAGCCCACAGTCGACATGCACGGTGTTGGATGGCAAACCTCAGGCAGGAGACTTATAACCAAAGCCCCCGTAACAGTTTTGACTGTGATTTGACATTGTGTTGAATATGACCGGGGTACTGGGATGTATTGAATTCTGTGTGTTTGTTTTATTGGGGTGTGGTCTGACACTTGTGTCTACATGCATTTGAGAATTGCAGTCTTTTTCACACAGGTAATTACAAGATCCCACAGTCGTATATCGTGGTGTCCTGAAAACATTGCAAGCTGCCAAAAGTGAGAATATCACCACTTAGATAATTCAGGAAGTATTTACAGGGGAAACATTGCATAGATTAGAGATATAAATGTAGAATCTCACTGCATGCAAAAGACATTGGAGTGAGGCCTGTGTCCCTGACTACTGATTGGAGGCAAGGGAGCTTTCTTCCAGCTAAACAGAAAAGCATGTCTAGCTGATGACAGTTTGAGGACAATTTTGAAGAAACCTACTGTGTTATGCTCTGGTGTGGAGACTGTAACAACCCCCCATCACTAACAAGAAAAGATTAATGTTTACTGTAGGATACTCCACACTGAGAAACACTGAGCATGTGGTAATCAGTGACCCAAAATCTATGCCAGAAGGAACATCATTCTAAAATCCGCCCCCCCATATCTCAACAACAAAAGATTTGTCAAAGGATTACGGATTAATTGTAGGTGCAAAGGTGCAAAGGAAGCAACCTATATACTGAACCGCTGACTTTGTGCAGTGTAGAGTCCGTGGCTGAAGTATCGCAACACAATCCACAATTTTTTGAGAACTTGAGTCAAGTATTAAGGAACCAGTGACTCGGACATCACTGAATCCTCTCTGCGCCCTTTCCCTGGAAAAGGGAAGTAATGAAGTGTAAACTGACCACAACATCAGCTGATTCCTGTCCTGCTAATATGGGTAAGTTTTTATGTATTAGTTTATTGTATGAATGGAGGGAGAAAAAGCTACTCCATAACATTCTACTTTTCAAACCTGTGGAAAGTAACTTAACCACTATCAAGCCTCTGTCTGGTATGAATTCTGTGAGATTTCGCAGTTGTCTGAGAGGCTAGTATGTCCACTGAATGTTAGCAGATAATGTCTTGTTAGGAGTGTTTTCAAGAGGCACTGAGCCGTCTGGGTGGTCTCAGGAATCTGAACTCTTCATTATTGTGTTTTTTAGGCATTTTGAGGACTTGGGTGGTTACTTAAGTTTAGTTCAAGCCAATCCCTAACTTACCTAAACCAGATTTGCTGAGATGACATAAGAAAGAAATTATTAAAAATTGTATTATTATATTAATAATGTAAGACATTGTTTTAATTAATTCCAAATTAATTTCTCTTTCATCTTATCCCTTGTTTTTATGTTCAGGGAGTCATGTCCTTGTAGTTGTATTTTTCTTCAACTTCAGCTGAAACTTCACTTCAGGAGGGTTGAGCCTCATTGGTTTCCCCTGTTCAAGTCAATATTGTGTGTACAGGTCTGCCGAAGCAATTGCAGATAGCTCAATGATAAAATCAAAATAATAATGCAGTGTGCATATAAATAAGATATCAAGTATGATCCACATCATAAAAGGTATTAGGCCAACAAATCAATGATATAACTTCAAAGAACAACTTTGCTGCAGCTGTAGGCTTATAAAACCTTTTACTTCTATTTTAAGTCTCGCAAGCTCTCTATTTACAGATTGGAAAACAGGCAGTTGTGTCACAATAGAGCTTAAAAAGTGTGTAATAAGCATACCGGCCTTGGTTTCTAAATTAAGTATGTCCAAGCAATCCCAAAATGTCCTCTGATTACCGACTGGTGCAAGTGGCTATGACTGCATTTCTGCCAGGTTCCAGTAGATGGCAGTGTGTGTTTGTGCTGAGGACGGCACCCTGCAATGATGGGTCACCATGAACACCTGCTGCTGATCCTTAAAATAAATAAATCTGCTTGTCACTGTTGATGGGAGCCACAAGGCAGTTGTCTAAAAGCCATTGTTATTGATTGAGTTTTATGACCTCCATGTAACCTCATCACAAAAGTAAGGTACAGGGCCCCATGTGTTACTTGAGACAGTTTTATAGCTGAAGGATTGTCTTTGAGGGGGTGGGGGAATGGGAGGGCGTTGATCTGAACTTATTGATGGTTTGTTGTTTTGGGGGGGCAGGGGGGGATTCATGGGTATGAAAATCTTGCTTCCATAAGCAGTTGAAGGTATGTGGTGATGCACAATACTTAACTAAACGATTATATTTTCTCGTCTCAGAACTTTTATTTTCCCTATCCACAGCCTTTTGACTTTCCACTGTCTGTTCTTATGATGCCTAATACATGCTGTGATATGACCCAAATGTACATAGAACTACAGTGTATACTAAAAGTGTATGCTTTCTCTAACGCATTTGCTATAAGGAAGAGGCCCTGCATTATAGCAGAAGAGGGACTCCTGTTGAAAGGTGGCCCTGATTAAATGTTTGTGACTTAACTATTATTCCTCTTGACATCTCTTGAGGCCTATGTATGCCATGGCCTGTGGAGACAGTAATTTAAGGAGTTGACCTAATCCAGTACAGGCATGTGTCCTATGTATTTATTAATAGGTGTGAAATTACATTAAATTGATAACTTTTAAATTTTTCCCAAGAATATTCTGGAGGTAACTTTGTGGCGTTCCATGTAAATAAACCAGCTGGTCAGATACACTGTCCTCTAAGTCTAAGATGCACAAATGGGCCTTTCAAAAGTGGAGAGTTAAAAATAAAATCCGTCACCCTACTGGGTAGCATTGAGACGTAACCGGAACATAAAACTTTTAATGCTGACGGACAGTTTGGTTTGCAGTCACACTGGTAAAGATATTTCAGAGCTGTCGTCTTAAGCAGACTGAAGCCTTTGCTTGCAGATATCTTACAGTTCCTCTAGTCTGTGTGAACCTGCAATATTCTTCTTTGATTACAACCTGCTTTCCAGAATGGCAGCATCTAGTGTAAGGATAAAGTCTAGTCTCATACTTTGAAAGCACTACAACAGAATGAGAAGATTTGCTGTTGAGACTAAAGATCTCAATGAAAATAATGATTTGTAAGTTACACAAAAGTGGTGAAGACTTCTCTGGTTCAGCTTATTGTTCCAACCTACAGTTCATCAGGTATGTTGTTATCTCCATTCCAGATGGGGACAGTGTTGTTCAGACACCCTAATAGTCTGGCTTATGTTTAGTACAGGTCAAACTGAGAGACAGTGGAGGAGTCACATGGGATATTGAAACCTTGAAAACAATTTAATTTTACAGGCTTCTTAAAATTGTTTTGTGTTGTTTGTAAATGCTTTTGTGTTATGTTCACATTTGTCATTGTATCACTAAGCACACTTTGATATGGTACTCGTCGACATAAATCAAGATGCTCATTATGGTGTTTTTAAAATTGCAGTTGTGTTTATTACCTATTTGGTGTTATGCCTATTTTAGTACTTTTCAAACCACCTTGAACGTGGAATGATTTGTTGCGAGTCTTTAATGGTGTACATTACTTAAAATCCAACATGTTTCCAGAAACCAGAACTCACAGGGGTGCAAACATTGGCCTTTCCTCTGGCAGTGCTTATCGCTGTATATGCACAGGGGGCTTCAATGTGCGTCAGAGGCTAAACATGTCCATTTCCAAAGATATTGGGATAAGGGATATGATCTGTTTGCTCCTCGCAAGAATGAAAACACAGGATGTTTAGATCACACCGGGTGTCTACGTAGTGTGCAGAAACCTGCCCTAAAGTTTTACAACAGGAGCTACAGTGCTCTGATGTAATCCTTAGGACAAGGAGCCATTTGTTTTGTGACATTATCGTGATAGATTCTCATCTTAAGCAGCTTTAAATTTGGGGATTATGGAGTCTTAATGAGTTCACAATGGTGGGTTTCATATCTGCCAAACCCACAATTGGAGGTTTCAGATCCACTGCTGCATCTTGGAGAGATGGGTTTCAGTGGGTTCACACGCCTTTCTGTGTCAAAATCTAAAATGCTCACAGTAGCTCGGAAGCCGTCTACATGACGTGCCCCCTGCCTGAGCGAGACAGTGAACAGTCAGACCAGATCACATGGGAAGCCGCTGTCAGCAGAATCAAGGAGGGCAGTAGTGAAATTAGCTGGAATTGAGTCGGAAATGTAATCTCATCTGTGCTCGGTGCTTCCTGAGAGAGGAAGAAGCAGCCCTGGCATAAATATTATTGTTTGTTCCCTTGACTGTTGTTCCCCCCCCCACACACACACTTTAAAGCCCATTCCTTAAGCGAATCTGTTTGGAATTGTGAAGTGCTGAAATCTGTGGATTTTATTAATTCAATTTGTTGTTTGTCAAATTCCATGTGATTCATTTTGTTTTTTTAATTTATTTTTTGTAGACTTTGTACGTTTCAGCGTTACAAGTCGTTCTCTGTTCCATCCTTTAGAGTTTAAGACTTCATACACACAGCATGAAGTCCTGGACATGAATCATTATTGTTTCACCTGAATATGTTTTAAAATGTCTCATATTGGCTTTAATTCTTTCTCAGGCTAAACTATCACTTTGCTTTAAAATAATGATTCATTATCACTGTTTCTTACCCTGAAATTCATCTCACTACCTTGGTTATAATAGACTAGGAGTGTTGATTAGTAGCCCACCGAACCACCATTCCCAGGTGCATTGAACTAGTTAACTTCTCAGAGCTATTAATACAATGGTAACATACTTTACAATTATAATGTATGTATATATGTATATGTTTTATAAATGTCAGTCAGAACTTTGGCTAGTACATTTTAAAATGAGACCAGAGAGTCCACGGACACTTGGAGACATTGGCTGTTGATGTCATTTCACAGTAAACAACATTTATTAAAGCCTTTTGAATATGCAGAGTAGTCTGCTGACACATCGGGATTTGATATTACATAGCTCTTGTTCTGTTACGTAACATCATAAATATTGTGAACAATGGCCTCGGGATGCGTTCAGAGATGACTTCATGTCTGCCACACGTAGGAGTTCCAGTATTATGATTAAATCTTCTTCTGATTAAATCCAGTCTTATTTTTGACATGCAGTTTGCACATGCTGGATATTTATTTTAAGAATCCGTACATGCAATGGAAGATAAGCTTTGTTTGTCATTTATGATTTGCCCAAACAGAAAGCAACAATTAGATGACACATATCAGTGGTTTTGTAGCTGCAGTCACATGCCATGCTGCACTTGTGGAGATTTGAATCTGAGATATCACATGTATGACCAAAAGAAGCTTGTGCTAATGTTTCAATTTACAAAAAAAACTCGCTTCCTTTAGTTTTGGAACCAATTATGTGGGTGATTTATCGTATTAGACTTATTTTGTATTATTGTTGGTACAGTAAATAATATTCACAGTTGAAAATTGCTTCAGACATTTAAGTGAATCGGTAGATTTGAAGTGTAATTACAAGATTCTCATTAGTAAAAAAACAAATTAGAATCCACAAAGTCATTCCTATATTTACGGGCATTTTTTTTTTCTTTTCAATGCCCTTCCTCATAATTGTATGGTTGTGGTCTGTGCTTTTGTAATTCCTTTCTCCTGCAATGTCAATTTAGATTTCCCAGAGAAGTTGTATAAGCAAGATATGTAACGGTCTTAATTTTAAATAATTTTTTATTTTCAATTTAAAAAAAACAAGGTGTTGAGAGCGAGAGTAATTGTGAACTGATGATGAGAGCCTTTTTATGCACCTGAGATTAACTTTGTGAACTCTTCTAAATATTCAGCTAATTTTAGCTATTTTTCTTTCCTTTCTTCTTTATTGGTGTATTAATAAACAGGTTATCTTTTCCCAAGTACAACTTGCCGGGTTAATTTACACATTAATTCAAAACATTAAAGGGGCTTACTTTCAAACTAACTTTATGAAGTGATTTGACATTAACTAACCCTGGTTATTTTAATGGAACCCAGTGCAGTGCAAATTAAATGAATGCTCTTGAGCCTTCTAAACATGTACAGTTGTGACAACTGGAGAAAGGGATTGGGATTGAGCAACTGATTTGACCAGAGCATCAGGAATCTATAGATTGCTTGGATTACCTTTATTAACTTTATAACTTTATTTTATTCTCCCTCTACTCGTTTCTCTCTTGGACCCTCTGTCTTTGTTTTTTTACATGTTTGATTTGGTTTTGCTCTTCTCCTAGTGTGGATAATGAGTGCCAAAAATAGATGTTTGCCTTTAATGTTATGCTGTGTTACTGTGCAGAAGAGCTGTCATTAGAAATCCTGTGCATTAGCAGCAAGATTTCAAATTTGAATTCATTAAAAATGATTTGGTCATTTTATGTTCATTTGCCTGTGTGTGTTGTCCATATTTAGTGATATGTATTACAGAACTACTTAACATTACAAGTGTTCTCAATATCCTAGCTCCTTGGCACAGGACATGGATCATGTTAATGCAGCTAAGAAGCTAAGCTAAGTCTTTGTAAAATGTGCCTGCTTAAATCAATATAGCCCAAACTATCTGTAAAGCACATCTAGGTTTTATTAAGTGGTGGAGCATTGGCCCAGATAGCCAAGCTTACAAGGTAGGCATTGTGAAGGTACCTGGAATTTGAAGAGCTGTCATGCAGGTGGATGTGGAGAACCGGGCAATGTGTGATATTCTGGTAAAGAGAGGAGATTTTACAGTCTTCCATTCCTATGATTTCCCATGTCCTGCTGGTTTAAATCAAGCCCAAGGTTTAGACATTCATGTCAGCACTGTTTACCCTACAATCTTGATGTTCTGATGTTAAGTAGAACATAATGAAGAGGTGTCCTGCACAAGACAAATACGCCACACTGGACTTAATCTTTGCTTTCCTGGAAGACTGGATTAGAGCCTCTGGAGTCTGCCTCAGATTTCACAGCAGTTTCTCTTTTCTGATGACTTGTCTACTTATCCCTCCCACCCCCCACCATACAAATAGATTAATTCCATAACATCCAAGGTGAATGCAAATGGTTCTTGTTTGATTCTGTCTAGATCAGGCAAAATGCCTTAACCTATAGCACAACATTATTTGAAACTCATTTTCATTGAGTGTATTTAAAAAAACACAAACTGGTGATGTTCGTGTGCAAAAATCAGGTTTAAAAACCACTATGACAGAACTGAAACGCATGTTACTTGATGGATTTTCTTGGTCTTAACCCATGTAATCAAAGCATATACTGTATATAGAACATCAGTGCTACTGAGCAACTTCTCTCTTTGCAGTATGTACTGTGCTATGAAATGCTGTCTATATTTTTGGGGTTAATTTTGATGAATCTTTACTGTTTTGTTTTTTAATATCTTCCCACAAATGTGGTGATAGTACATACTGGTATTCTTTGCAGACCATCCTGCATTTTCTTGTGTATACTGATTCAATGCCTGTGATATTTATATGAAAGACAGTTGTTTTTTTACCAGTAAGTTACTAAAACTCATAGGATGACCAACTTCTGATTCAGGTCATCATTCATTGAAGGTCATCCTATGAGTTTTAGTAACTTACTGGTAAAAAAACAACTGTCTGCAAAGAATACCAGTATGTACTATCACCACATTTGTGGTAAGATATTAAAAAACAAAACAGTAAAGATTAATCAAAATTAAACCCAAAAATATAGACAGCATTTCATAGCACAGTACATGCTGCAAAGAGAGAAGTTGCTCAGTGGAGCAAACTTGACCACAAAGTCTAACGCCAAGTACAAACAAGATTTGATTACGGTTTCCATTGCAAAAGTAATAATAGTTAATGTTCTTGCTGGGTTCTTTCATCAGTGTTTTCAACCAATATGTTATTTAAAAAAAAAAAAAAAATAGACTGACATGTTGGCTTTCTCCCACAGGAAACAAATTAAATGCAGTCTAATCCTGAATAAGAAGATGTAGTTATTGAATGAAATTAAAACTATAATATTCTTCCAGGGTGCTTTTCCGTAAGTCCTCCAGCTCACTTGGCCTTTTCTCCTACAGTCAGGGCTCTCCTTAAAACGTTGATGCGCGTTGAATTGTGGAGGTGGAACGGGCGACTGGCGACTATGGAGGCCGTCCCTTAGTTGTACCGCGTGAGACCCTGTGTCTCTGTGTGCGTCGTGTGTCAGCAGGCAGGCAGATGAGAGCAGGCAGGGCAGGAGCTGCCAGAGGAGCTCGATGGGCAGTAGGAAATGGGGGTGGTGGGGGGGGGGCTGGCAGGACTAGAGCGGGCTCTGCGGAGCAAGAGACGAACTGGCGTATGGCAGGGTGAGTCAGAGCCCCGGTGCCCGCTCGCTGCCACGGCAATGGCATGTGAAGAAGGCAATGTGACAGCCCCTACGCTTCTTGCCACTGGCTCTCCTCCCAGCCCGCCTGTAATAAGATAGAGCGACAGGAAAATAAAGCTCTTTGTGCTCCCACAGGAGAGAGAGGAATGGGGGGAGGAAGAGAAGCAGCAGCTCCTACAATGTCTCGCTCCAGTGTCGGCACAGGCCTATTGAAAGCAGAGAAATGCACAGGCAAGCATCCTAATGCAAGCAAAGGGGGACGAGCAGGGAATCGCCAGGGGAAAGGTTGGGACTTGAAAGGCGCTCTTGTGAGTGCACACTTGATTTTAATAGGATGGGAAGTTAACCCTTTCTGAGCTGAGGGCACCTCCCCTGAGTGCTGCCCTTTATCCTTTTCTGGCAGGGTTGTCTCTGGCATACATGTGTAAACATAATCTTCAGGATGTCTGAGTGTTTGTCTGTTTGTTTGTTTCTTTGTGTGTGTATGTGTGTGTGTGTGTGTGTGGTTTCTGCGAGGACAGGGCACACTAGATCTGTGGCTCCTCCTTGCAGCAATGTCAGTGTAGTGGCGCAGACAGCGGCCTGCAACGATCCGCTAACACCTCAAACCAGGGCATGAGTCTGCTGTCAGGACTCAAATGCATATGCTGAAGACATAGACATGAAAGCAATGCCTAGAACTGTATATAGATTGCTGTGTATCAGCTGTTATTCACGTGCTTAGTAGCATGAAGCACAAGCTATTGGTATTACTGCAGACACTACTCCAATTCACTATTCACAAATTCAGAACAGTAATTATAGAAGCATTAATACCATGCATCTAATAAAACAAACAACAACAAAACTATACAAGTTTATTAAAGCATACAACAGAATTTCTAGGACAGCTGTTTTGGTTCTGGTATTCTGTGAAAGGTACTGTTGAGATCACTGCTTCCAGAAATCACTTTAGGAATCTGACAGACGCACATGAATACAGAAGCACTGACACCCAGCAGTTTGTCCGCAGAACTAAGAGGTTATAGAGGTGTAAAAGTGCAGGGGAACATTTTTCCCCATAAAATATTCAGTGTTTTATTATAGAAGAAACCTACAATCTAGTGTCCATTTTGTATATTCTATCTATGCACTGTCCTGTGTTTTCTAGGTGGCAATAGACATAAAGGACAGATATTTTAAGATTTTATATCACTTACCAAACTGACATGAACAATAAAATCTCTTTTGGAGATATCAAAGTTTTAATTTTAGAACAAAATAAAGAAAGGCTAATATATTTGTATATCTTTTTATTTCTAATACTATTATTAATGATTAATGATTATTACAATATTTATGTTTTAAGTGATACCTGATCAATAGCCTTACTGAAAAGTCTAATTACAGTTCTACAGTAATTCAGTAATTCAGCTCAGTAAACAGTCACTGAAATCTGATGCAGTTCATTTCCCCCCCTTAGATGTTTCTATTAGGTTCGCATCTTGATCAGTGTTGTATAATGGCTTTTGACAGGATTAAGTGCTGCTGTTGTGTTTGTTGTTCCCTGGTGGCAGGGCTCATACTGACGTAAACAGCAGGAAGTTTAAACTTTCTGATACAACCTGAAGGGTAGGTCGCCTATCAACACGTTTTAATTCAGAGTACTTTTAGATATCAAATATTTTCATTCCTGACACATGCCTCAAAGCCCAGTGGGCTCTCGGAGACGTAAGCAGCGATTGGGGCATGCGACTGAAATGGCCACCTCAGGTACTTCCAATAAACTCCACATCACAGAGAAAAGCGTTCATAATTGTGCTGTAATTAATATTACTAGTAGTGCAAGTGCAGTATAGTGTAATATTGTTATTATTTCATGTAGTGGTCCATTACCAATGTGTTGCAGAATAGGGGACAGTAAGTGATGGAATTACCCCTAGCAAACCCAAACATGTGCCTGAAATGCAAGACCTCTTGGATTTGCAGAACAGGGAAGTGGAAGAATGGAGCATTATAGTAACACAAATGCAGCACCAATAAATAAATAAAGAGCAGCTTCACTGCAGTATTTATCTTTCTGAGTTGAATCAAATCCAGTTAGCACTTAAGCTGGCAGATAGTGAAAAATGTGTCCATGTTTCTCATAGTTTACAACATATGACTAATTTTATGGATGGAGAAGTTTTTCCAGTTTTATTAATGGTAGACTGAACCTCTCAGACCACTGACAATGCCAAAGAATGAAGAATGGCAAAGCTAGTCTAACTTGCAGAGTACAGTATAGTGGATTTCTTTTCCCTATGAGTTTATGCTCCCTAAAAAAAAAAAAAAAATCTTTGCACAGGTAGTTTATGTGGGGTTTGCAGGCCAGGAGCACAGGAAGACACAGGACTAACAGGTAAGTGCTGAGTAATGGTTTTATTTTCTTTAAAATATAAAGTTAAACAGTTAAAATAACCACAAACACACTACAATGAAAATAACTACAATGAAACACCTTAAAATGTCACTAAAGTCCAAAATTAAAATCTCTGTGGAGACAGCTGGGTGAAGTTTCTCTTCTACCCTCCTCTCCGGGATCTATGACTTACTTTAAATCTGCAGATTTGTTTAAAGTATAACAAAAACAACATCCTTTTCCCCACGGTGGAAGTTGGAAAATAAATATCTCAGGCTTCTGACTGTGAAATCACACACTAGCCTGCTGCCTAAGCATTTTCTGTTTATATTTAGTTAATAATTTGATGATTGTCTGTTTCATTTAAGTCATGCTTTGTTATTTTATCTAAACTGCCCAAAGGTTCAGTTTGTGTATCTTTTTAGGTTTTTTTTAAAAACAGCCTTTTAAACATCTCTGACATCCATGTAGTCCAAACCCACCACTTCGAAGACCAACAAGTCACCACAGGAGCTCCTGGCCTGGCTGCATCAGCAGTTGCAGAAAAATTACCTTATCAGTCTCAGTAAGCCAGAGTGACTCAAGGTAAGGTCAGCTGACCTCTTCAAAACAAAACAAAACATCTATTTCCAATAACCATCCAGTAGAGGGTCACAGTAAGCTAAAGCCTAACCCAGCAGACACAGGGCACAAGGCGGGGGCCATGGGATGGACACAAACGATTATAGGGCAATTTTGGGTAGCCGATCAACCTAAGCAGCATGTCTTTCAGAGGAAATTGGAGTTAACCTGGGTCCCGGAGGCTGTGAGGCAGAAACACTAGCCACTGAGTCACCCACAAAACAAAACAAATATATATAAACTATATATAAATCAAGATTATGTCACTCAATACATTTAATTTCTACAAAATCAAGCAAGCATTAATATAGTGAGACAATTTCTTGTTGCTAATAAAATACGTAAAGGTAGATATAAGATACACACAGAATCTAGAAGACAACCAGTCTGCTGTTATATTCTGTATAGGTACCCAAGTTTGAATTGGCAATGGGTCTTCAACCCGACGCACCATTACTGTTTGAGTCCTGGATGCACAGAGAGAGGGGGAAATTCAGGAGACAGATTACAAAGCTGTTATCATGATGTAATCCTGTGATTTGTGCTCCATAAATAACCCAATCATTGCCCTTGGGTGTTTGACATGTTACATTTGACTTTGTAAAATATCAAGGTTCCTGGAGTCAGAGAAAATATATTTTCTGCTCTAGTTGTCAGCCTCCGTTTGCATTTCCTCAGTGACATTTCTGCCTCCTGCCCCTGGCAACTCCCCACTTTTTTTTAGCTCGAGGGGCACCAGTGCCAACAGAGATCTCTGTCACAGCTGAGTGTGAGGCCTGGGGTGCTTGGTGCCACCAGGGACCACCTTACCTCCTCCCCCAGATGAGGGGCTCGCAGTCCTACAGGTGCAGCCAATCCACTTGAGTCACTGTGAGTGGGCCAGGTGTAGGCGCCTCAAGCCAGGGCTTCAATATAAGACCAAATAAACAAGCAAAGAAAAACAGTGAAACAATTCTGTTTATGTATTTATTGTGTAGTTTGTTTTTAATCTAGACTAGTTGTGTGCTGGCCTTAAGGTAATGCCAGTACTACTGAGTCAGATTTCCACAAGATATTGATGTCTGCTCACAGGATGCTCCGATTCACATTGGATTTTTCATAACTGACTTTACAAAAAAAAATTACTAACCTCCTCCACAGATGGTCAGCTGATGTCCATATTGAATTATTTAGTCTAATGAAAAGTTGTTTTACTTGTAGGTTGTAGTATCCTTACAAATATGATATCATACTTGCTAAATAGACACAAGTCACCCTCCCTCTAGCAAATGTCAAGTGACATTTTCATTTTAAACATATTCATTGTATTTGGGTTATACTGGGCAACAGGTACACTGGGACAAAATAAAGAAATGTAATACTGAAGATTAAGCAATATTGAACAACTATTTAAATCACTGTATCTTGCTTTAGAGACCCTATACAGTGCCTTGTGAAAGTATCCACCCCCTTTGGCATTTTTCCTATTTTGTTGCATTACAACCTGTAATTTAAATGGATTTTTATTTGGATCTCATGTAATGGACATACACAAAATAGTTTAAATTGGTGAAGTGAAATGAAAAAAATTACTTGTTTTAAAAAATAAAAAACGTAAAAGTGGTGCGTGCATATGTATTCATCCCCTTTGTTATGAAGCCCCTAAATAAGATCTGGTGCAACCAATTACCTTTAGAAGTCATGTACTTAGTTAAATAAAGTCCACCTGTGTGCAGTCTAAGTGTCACATGATCTGTCACATGATCTCAGTATTTATACACCTGTTCTGAAAGGCCCCAGAGTCTGCAACACCACCAAGCAAGCAGCACCATGAAGACCCAGGAGCTCTCCAAACAGGTCAGGGACAAAGTTGTGGAGAAGTGCAGATCAGGGTTGGGTTATACAAAAAAATATCTGAAACTTTGAACATCACACGGAGCACCATTATATCCATTTTTTAAAAATGGAAAGAATATGACACCACAACAAACCTGCCAAGAGAGGGCCGCCCACCAAAACTCACAGAGGAGGGCATTAATCAGAGAGGCAACAAAGAGACCAAAGATAACCCTGAAGGAGCTGCAAAGCTCCACAGCAGAGATTAGAATATCTGTCCATAGGACCACTTTAAGCCGTACACTCCACAGAGCTGGGCTTTATGGAAGAGTGGCCAGAAAAAAGCCATTGTTAAAAAAATAAAAATAAGCAAACACGTTTGCTGTTCACCAAAAGGAATGTGGGAGACTCTCCAAACATATGGAATTAGGTACTCTGGTCAGATGAGACTAAAATTTATCTTTTTGGCCAGCAAGGAAAACGCTATGTCTGGCGCAAACCCAATACCTGTCATCACCCTGAGAACACCATCCCCACAGTGAAGCATGGTGGTGGCAGCATAATCTTGTGGGGATGTTTTTTTGTCTTATTTCTTGTTTGTTTCACAATTCATAGCGGTAGGCATGTTGTGTAAATCAAATGATACAAACCCCCAAAAAAATCAATTTTAATTTCAGGTTGTAAGGCAACAAAATAGGAAAAATGCCAAGGGGGTGAATACTTTCACAAGGCACTGTATTAGGTTCCATGTTCCATGTCCCATGGCCAAATTAAAATTTGCGGCATTGTCCCTGTTAGACCTGTGGTGTTGTTTTTTTGTGCAGTTTGCTTAAAACTTAGGATTGTAAAATGTAAATGTAGGAATGTTCCCTCTATGAATGCTGCACATTATACTCAAAGAGAATAAGCACCTGTCTAATGTGCCTGAAAACATTTGATTTTCAATCAGGGAGCTGGATTGTCTTAGTATGACAATGTATCAGACTAATTTAAAGGTCAACACTGATATATTGCTTATATGTCTCCTAGCACATAACAAGGCATTTAAATTATTAATATGAGTAGGAGTAGACGAGAAACAGAAATGGAAATTAAGCTATCTCTGATTTCAGATTGGCATTTCTTCTCTTCCACTTCTCTTGCTCCCACTAGCATTCAATTCCTAGGCACAGAAAGATTCTCCACGTTGCTTTGCACTGCCCAATGAGCTGTGCCACACTTCTGTGTGTGCTGTCTCTTACCTTGTGGGTGATCAGGCTCAAGCCTGGGTCCTTAGTTTTATCACTGAAACCCTGGCTGTGATTTATCTGAAGCTCAGAAGAGAGTTGATCTTTATGTAAACAAGATGAAGGAAAACATGCATTAGCTTCCTGCCACCAAATGGGGGAGGTGCAAGGTCTAATTTTAAAGATCTTCCGTCAGAGAGGGAAGAGAGGGGAAGCTAACTCGGGATCAAAACCAACTCCCCATGACACAGAGAAGCTGCCTTCTGCACCGAAATCTGAATCTGAGTGTAGCTATGTCCATGTGTGTGTCTTAACATTGTGTTATTAGATATAAGATTGGAAGAAAACAGTGAAAAACATAAATGGCATTTCTAGTATTCTTATTTATTTATTCATTTCAACATAATTCATGCAAATGATGCAACAATATCTCGACCGTAAACAAGAATGACTCGGGGCTCTGCTGAACAGCTTCACATTAATTAAGTTGATGTGTTGTGGCAACTCTTCAGAAAAAAGACATATATATATATATATATATATATATATATATATATATATATAATGTCTGAAGAACAAAATGTTTGCAACTAGTCACTTTGTATACAATGTGATTTTTCAATATTAGTATTCAATAATGGGAATATATATGATTCACCCTCAAGGATTTTGGACATTGTATAGTGTTACAGTCTGGAACTAAAATGGATTTAATTAGGATTTTCTGTCACTGATCTAAAGTGTTCCATTATAGTGATGTTGAAAAAAAACATTCTATTATCTTTTTTTAAATTAATTACAAAAAAAAAACTGAAAAGTCTTGATTGCATAAGTCTTTGCCTTTGCAATGACACTCTTTTAAAAGTTGTGATGTAGCCAATTGCCTTCAAAAGCCACATAATTAGTTGAATAGACTCCACCTGTGTGCAATTAAAGTGTCACATGATCTCAGATTAAATACACCTGTTTCTGGAGCGCCACAGAATATGTCTGCATATCCAAACAACCACACCATGAAGACCAAGGAGCTTTCAAAACAAGTCCAAGGGAAAGTTATGGAAAAGCACCAGTTAGGGTTGGGCTATAAAAATATATCCCAAACTTCCCCTGGAGCACAGTTAAATCCATCTGTTTAGTCTGTTTTTCTAGCCCATAGTGCTGCCGGTGTGCCATGGACATGCAATTGCACAACTGTCTTTGGAAATGTCCTGCACTGCATGACCAGTATCTGAGCACGACTGCCCTCTTGTCTTCCAGCAACAGCCCCCTCTGAGGGTCCAATGAGGCACCTCATCCCCCACCATGGAAGTCTGATGAGGCACAACCCATCCCAGAAGAACCTCACCACGGAGGGTCAACAGGGCATCCACACCCAAGGTTTGACGAGCCATCGCAACCCAGAGTCTGTTGATGGTCCAAACCCTCCACCCCCGATGGCCAACGAGAGGCCTCCTCCAGAGGGAAGAGCACAGCCAGCAGCACCGATCAAGAACTTTCTGATCTCCTTGCTGCTGTAATAACTATACTGTCTGGAGGGGAAGCAACCATTAGGCCTAGGCCCTAAGCCGTGGACCACCAGAGATTCATTTTCTCCTACATGCCATCCATAGGAGTTTTTTTGTTTTTCTCTCCTCCGTGCCTAAATTGTTTATTTACTTAAATGTTCACTCACTTTATTCTAGATCATGTAAAATGTTTACAGGTCTATATTTGATTTTATTGTATTTATGTTTTTTATTTTGCTGTACGTTTGTTGTATGTTTACCAGTCTGTAAAGCTCTCTGTGGCTACCCTGCGAAGGGCGCTATACAAATAAAAATTGATTGATAGATTGATTGATTAATTATAACAAAATGGAAAGAATATGGCACAGCCAAAACTCTGCCTAGTGCAGGCCATCCACCAAAACTGAGCAACTGGGCAAGGTAGTCAGAGGAGACACCAAGAGGCAAATAGTTACTCTACAGACTTTCATGGCCAGGATGGGAAAAACTGTCCATATGTCAACTATTATCTGGGTGCTCCACAAAGTTGGGCTATATGGAATAGTGGCAAGGAAGCCACTGTTGAAAAAGGGACATGCAATATCCAACTTGGAATTTGCAAAAAGATGTGTCAAAAGATTTTGTGGTCCAATGGAACAGCATCATCTAATGGGGATGATTTTCATCGACAGGGACTGCGAAACTTGTCAGGATTGAGGGCAAGATGGATGGAGCCAAATATAGGAAAATCCTTGAGGAAAACCTGCTTCAGTCTGCAAGAGACTTTGGACTGGGATGTAGATTCACCTTTCAGCAGGACAATGACCCCAAGCACTCAGCCAAAGCAACACTAGAGTGGCTTAAAAACAAGAAGGTGAATGTCCTAGCCTGGACTTGAATGGCAAGACTTGAAGATTCCTGTCCACCAACAATCCCCATCCAACTTCACAGAGCTTGAACAACTTTGTCAAGAACAATGGGTGAATATTGCACAATCCAGATATGCAAATCTGCTAGAGATGTATTCCAAAAGACTCATAGCTGTAATTGCTGCCAAAGTTGGTTCTAGACTCAGAAAGTGCAGGTGCTCTCCATTGCCACCAACCAATATCTTTGCCTTATGTGGATTCCTGTTGGTATCCAAAACTTTGGGCAATCAGCAAAAGGTTTGCCACATAGAGCACAGATATACAATATATCATCTTCATCTCTTGTTTTGCTGGTACAAGAGATGGAGCAGTGAGAAGTTGGTTTAGCAGCTGGTGATTGTGTGTGTGTACAAAACAAGAAAAATAATTGACAACACCAAAGGGGTAGGAACTAATACAAATAAATGTGTTTGCTCACTCCAGTCCTATGAAGTCTACAGCCATTGTGCACTTGCCGCCGCCTTAGTGTGTGGTCACAAAGGGAAGTGATGAAACAGATACACATGTAAATTGGCTGGGGATTTGCCTTCAGTGTGGAAGGTTTAAATGTCCAGTGCAGTTCTTTGGCCGATGTCTGGAAAGGAAAATCTGTAGGGCCTTAGGGACTGCAGATCAGGTGTGAGACCTTATACATTCTGCTTCATTATTGACATAGTGCTGCTAATATTCGCAAATTAATAGGACATGGTCAGGAGCTCACCCAATAATAGGAAAAGGTGACATAAACTACCCCTTGGTACAGAGCCGGTATGCTGTTGTGAATCTTTCCAAACTATAGTTTTTCATGTGTGTGTTTAAATATAGATGTCGTGGAAGGTAATCCTGTTTGATTCCAGTGAAATTAATTTCTACACTGACAGGTGGGCCCTTCATTCTCTCTCGCAAGACAGAGATCTAATGACAGAGTGCGCACTGACCCCATCATCTCCTTCCTGATGAATATGACTTCATTATTTGCTACCGACTTCAGGACAGATTACTCATAGACAACATGACTGATGGCGAGTTTGCTTATTTCATTTTAATTTGAAAGCGGAATTGTATGTCTGAGTACTATAGTGGACAACACAAATCTCAGAACCAAAGCTGTAGGCAAATGGCATTTTGACATTTGCCTACAAATTCAAAAGGCCGGCTTTCTTTAAATGTAGAGAATACATGAATATTCACCGTTTGGATATTAAGAACAACAAATAAAAAAGGGTTACCACATCTTCTTCACTACAACGTCACATTGATGAGCTAAACCTCTGTCAACAGTTCAAGTGCTAACAGGTAAGCTCTATCAGAGACATTTATTAATAAAGGCATTACACACATGAAATTTGATTTGGTTTCATATCCATCAGTCTATTAATTCTTAGCTATACCATGGAGCAGATATTTGCTGGAAGTTTGAAGATAACAAAAGCTTTGCCAGCAAGGGGTTAAAATGAATTGGAAAATCTGTGTCGGTTGAAAATAATTCCATCATACAACCAAATAATACTAAGAGGTTTTTAAAATCATATTAGTGCATACTAGGGATGAAATTGCATAGTCCCATTGCATCGAAATTTGGTCCACTCCATAATTCTTGAGCTCCAGGCTGTTGTTTGTAACTCAAAACCTGTTGGTAGATATTTTATTTGTGCCAGCTTATTGTGAGCAATTTTCTGGTCATGTGGAGGAGATATATTTTTGCAGTTTAATCTGTAAGGGCACAGAACCATCTCCTCTGGATTAGTAGTTTGACTCCCAGTTATTCCCCATTACTTTGGTGAGCAACTGCTCTTCCCAACATAAGACTTGGACATCTCTCGGGGAAGTAGACTTTAATCATGTTTTTATGTCAACAGCCCAAATGTGACGAGATTGATTCGGAAGCTTCCAAATATAGCCACCATTCCAGAGCTCAGCCTTTAATGATTAAGAAATGAGGCAATGACTACTTCCTGCAGCACCACGTTTAATGATGTCTGAGCTCAGGCTACTTAATCCATTCAGATTGGGCGTTCTGTGATGGGCACACAGACTTAAAAAAACAACCCCCTAAACAACAAAAACATGCCTCATCATTCTGCAGAGTAAAAGTCTCCCTGTGACACACAGCACAGACACTAGCAGAGGAATTTAAATTAGGGGTTTGTGTTGGTTCATTTGTAATGTTTTTTCAACCAGTGTGCAGATTATAACAACTGCAGGAAAAACACATTTGCTTCTAAAAATTTACACAGATTTCGAAAATGAAAAAAGGAGAAATTGAGGTGTCTCAATACAAATAAATAACTATTTATTTCAGTCATGTAAATATTTCAGAATGTCTGTGACACTCAAGTGCATCAAACATCTGCCAAAATGTAGCTTTGCAATTTTCATCTCCTCCGAGTGATTGTCTCCATCAGAAGCCTGGCTACTGGATATTGCTAGCAAACTGTAGCAGGAAGTTACAGACTTGTATTTTGTATTTTATTGAATGAAGTCTGTCATGTGGTATGAACATGTTCATTTGCCTTTCCATCTCAAAGCCAGTAGAAGGGTGTATAAGACTTCCAGATGTAATGGATCAATCCTACGCATGTAGATGTACATCACTGGAGGCAGAACATCATAAAAGATGAAAGTGACTAAACCTACATTTATTTTTGTAAAAAATATTGTCCTTCATCTCGATAATTATATAGATCTGTGTTAGCTGTCTCTGTCTTTGTGGATGTCCATGGGCTGCACTGAAATATATTGAGTCACAGGAAGTAATGCTCGTGCACTTGAAGGTGACAGGCAGACAGGTGAATGAGAAGTTTTACTTCTAAATAACTTGTTCTAACTCCACATTTAATGGAAGAAAAACAACATTTTCAATGTAATTGTTTCTCTCAATACGTATTACAATATGCCTGATAATGTGTTTGATGTTAATTCACAATGAGTATAAATGGTATAAAATGTGACATCTGAAACATGACATGATTTTTCCGACTCTCAGGCTTGTTGTCAGTGCACCTGAATGGCGACATATTTCACAGGGAATGTATTTCTCACAACTACTTAACCCGAAAGGAAAGTGATTTGTAGCCTACAAAAGTCAGGAGTCGCTACGGGAATACACATTTTACAAATGGTACTTTCTGAAGATCATTAAATGCACATCAATTTAGAGGTTGCGGAATATTAGAAAATGCCATTGGAGGATATTTTCAAACTAAAACTATACCTGCCAATGTGGTTGGCATCTTAAAAGTGTACTTATTTATTGTATTGGTTTGAATTGAGTTAGCAAATTCACTGACATTGATATACACTCACCTAAAGGATTATTAGGAACACCTGTTCAATTTCTCATTAATGCAATTATCTAACCAACCAATCACATGGCAGTTGCTTCAATGCATTTAGGGGTGTGGTCCTGGACAAGACAATCTCCTGAACTCCAAACTGAATGTCTGAATGGGAAAGAAAGGTGATTTAAGCAATTTTGAGCGTGGCATGGTTGTTGGTGCCAGACGGGCCGGTCTGAGTATTTCACAATCTGCTCAGTTACTGGGATTTTCACGCAAACCATTTCTAGTTTTTAAAAAGAATGGTGTGAAAAGGGAAAAACATCCAGTATGCGGCAGTCCTGTGGGCGAAAATGCCTTGTTGATGCTAGAGGTCAGAGGAGAATGGGCCGACTGATTCAAGCTGATAGAAGAGCAACTTTGACTGAAATAACCACTCGTTACAACCGAGGTATGCAGCAAAGCATTTGTGAAGCCACAACACGTACAACCTTGAGGCGGATGGGCTACAACAGCAGAAGACCCCACCGGGTACCACTCATCTCCACTACAAATAGGAAAAAGAGGCTACAATTTGCACAAGCTCACCAAAATTGGACAGTTGAAGACTGGAAAAATGTTGCCTGGTCTGATGAGTCTCGATTTCTGTTGAGACATTCAAATGGTAGAGTCAGAAATTGGCGTAAACAGAATGAGAACATGGATCCATCATGCCTTGTTACCACTGTGCAGGCTGGTGGTGGTGGTGTAATGGTGTGGGGGATGTTTTCTTGGCACACTTTAGGCCCCTTAGTGTCAATTGGGCATCGTTTAAATGCCACGGCCTACCTGAACATTGTTTCTGACCATGTCCATCCCTTTATGACCACCATGTACCCATCCTCTGAAGGCTACTTCCAGCAGGATAATGCACCATGTCACAATGGTCGAATCATTTCAAATTGGTTTCTTGAACATGACAATGAGTTCACTGTACTAAACTGGCCCCCACAGTCACCAGATCTCAACCCAATAGAGCATCTTTGGGATGTGGTGGAACAGGAGCTTCGTGCCCTGGATGTGCATCCCACAAATCTCCATCAACTGCAAGATGCTATCCTATCAATATGGGCCAACATTTCTAAAGAATGCTTTCAGCACCTTGTTGAATCAATGCCACGTAGAATTAAGGCAGTTCTGAAGGCGAAAGGGGGTCAAACACAGTATTAGTATGGTGTTCCTAATAATCCTTTAGGTGAGTGTAAATTCCACCTTCATTTGCTGACAGTGGAAGATCATCTGAGGAAATTCAGCATGGAGAGCAAAGTTGACAAGTTGAAGGCGCCACATGATGTTAGAGGTTGATGATAGAAATGATTTCAAAGACCGCTTTCAAGTCCTGATGGGAAAAGTGATTCAGAGGAGGGCAATGGAATACTTATCTGGACAAAGGACTGATGTTTAAAATTGAGATGACACCATATATTCTTTAAAAAGGATGGAACACAAAGACTTTTAACAATCAGGTTACATGCGCACTGCAGACAATCGGCTAATGTAATCTGATTTCAGCTCATCTTTTCTAAGGAGTAGTCATGTCCTAAAACATAAGTATAATTCAAATTATAAAATCAGAATACAATTTTTTTTGTCACAGTTGTGGAGGATCTGCTGTATGCTGTTATTTCAGGGCAGCATTTAAAAATCTGCTAAACCCCCCTAAAGCCTGTAATATTATTGTCACCAGCATTGTGTTAGCTAATCCTGAACTGCTGCAATGCCTATAACAAAGAGATGGAGTTAGCCTAGTGAAACCTCAGAAAACAAAATGTCAGAGGTGAAGTTAACCTGGATTTAAATTAGGATGAAAGGAAAGGAAGTACCGTGAAACATAGAAAAGCTTCAGATGAAGTATCCTGCTCTGAACTCATTACCAGAAGGAGATCATAACTGAGTGAGTTGGTCAGCAATGCATAGAACGATTTCCAGATGTGCGCTGTCTCTGCTCAGATGTCACATTGAGCGTTTCAGTGTATGTGGCAACGAAGATGTTTAGAACAGAATGGCGGCAATGGGAAGATAGAATACAGAGACTGAAGAAAAAAGCTGCTATGAGAAGTCCTCTTGATAACCTGGAGTAGATTTTTTGCTGCTCTCCAAGGAATGGTATCTCTTGCCAAAATGGTTCCTATCAAGTGCCAAGGACACTTAGCCTGCATACCTATGGCATTTCCATGAGTAAAATCTAGAAGAGCGATGAATGTCTACTACTTATCCTCCAAACAGCTGAAGTGTGAGAGCATCCAGCCAGTGTTGTTTCAGGAAAAAAAAGGTATACTTATGCTATTTTAATGCACCAGCCAGTCTAAACAGTACCAGAATATCACTGCTGCCTGTTTTTAGTAAATAACTGTAATTGTATCTGGGTGTCACGTCTAAGCCATCTACTGATGATAGAAGCAGTCCAATCATTCTGGTGCCTGAGAAAAATGGCAGGGTTTTTGGAAAGGTCAGTACAAATTTCAACCCTTTCAAATGACACATATTTATGAACTGATTGAGAAGTGTATGAGTGCTAAATATAGCACAATTTTAGCCCGTGTAAAAGGTTTTGGCAAGTTCTACTGTCCCCCGATTCTAAATGATACATTGCCTTCCAGAAATATTCACTTCACTAGTTCCATTTACATGTATAGCTGATGAGAATCACTTTAGGAATGTCTTGAAAAGATTTGGAAAGCTGGATTGCCAGTCAATGCAAATCGTCAGACTCATGCTTTAATTGCACAACTCCAGAAACACAGAAGCTCTGTGAAGTACAACTACTACTACATCCAATTGACCCAGGTAACCTGAGACCCATTTTGCATCATCAGCTGTAAAAAAAAAAAAAGAGACACCAAATACTGAATAATTGAAAAAGAATGCTCTACTCTCACAAATCCTGACCACCTCCCCAATTCTGCTCAAGACACGCCTGATCAGAGTGTACCTGTATTACCACAGCCAACATCTGGACATCTCAGCACTCGTGCTCTTATGCACTCTTATTGAATTGATGTGCTGATTACTTTGGTGTAATAGCACTTTATTTTACATAATGAGACTTCATATACAACACCCTTATATTAGTGCAGTGTTTCAATTACCCAGTATATGAATTCAAGATCAAGGGAAGGCCCTTTCGAGATGTGGGGACCGGTGAGGTTGCATAGGGTTAAGGCAGGGTTTCCCAAAGTGCAGCCCAGGGACCAAATGCAGCCCTCGAGGATGCTTGGTGTGGCCCCCCAAAGCCAACCTTCAACCACCCCTAAACCTTTAATGTATTTTATACACTTTCTGAAAATGTTCTGTTACAATTTGCACATGTAATATGGGGGAAAATAATAAAACAATTACAGTTAACATAACTGTCCCCTTACAGAAATGTATAGGAAATAAAAAGGTATGATGTGGGACATATTTCATTTCCATAGGTGGTTAATTTTCTACGGTGGCCCCTCATCCCACACAACCTCCAGAAATTGGTCCTCCATCACCAGACTTTGGGAACCCCTAGGTTTAAGGATATTCAGTAGTTCAGACAAGTTATAGAAATAAGTGGGAGAAGTAGTGATTGAAGTAATGGAGTTATGTCACAGTGGCATAACTCTTAAGTTTGTAGCTCTGACTACGCCACTGGGGATTTGCACCCCAGAAATATATTGCCCTTCACCAAATGCTGCCCAAGTTCGAAATAACTTTGAATGGGAGCCACACCACCGACCAAATAACACCTAGGGGCGTTGAAAGGGGGTAGGCATCCCAGGCAATTGCCTGGGGCCCCGGGTTGGGGGGGGGGCCCAAATTGGAAAAACTCTGCCGCACCCCCCCCACCCCCGCTCTCACCGGAGAAAACTCCGAATCCCCACCCCCCCTACCTGGGGACATGGTCCTGACCTGGGGCCCCCACATACCCTAGAATCGCCTCTGATAACACCCCAGCATAGGCAGCACAAGCATCAATGAACAGTATTTTATTCTCACTTAAGAACTCAGACTGAGTGTTTGATAAACAAAAGTAAAATTTCACAATGATAAAAAATATAAAATAAATAGCAGCAAGGGTCCAGTGCATCTCTGGAAGTGGCAGTTCAGCAAATAAAAGAAAGCCAGTCGATAAAATTCCCTGTAGTCTTCTGTCAGTCAGTCAATCCTCCGCCGGCTCTACCGCTTCTGTTTAGGGCTCCTCCAGATCATTAGTCACATTTTCTCCTAGGCTAAGACAAAATAAAAACAGCAGTCACTGTTCTTAAAATTATAAAAACCCTGGTTAAAATAATCTAAAATATTTAAAATCTGTCCTGGGTTCAGCAGCAAATCTCGGTAGAGTACGGGAAACAGAGCAGTCACTATCAGTTTATAAAATGCGTGTTTAACACTTGAGCCGGCTCAGACAAACAGCGGCTCCTTTAGTCGTATAGCGTCAGTAACATCCATCCATTCATTAGAATCAAGCCAAGCTACTCCCGGGCTGTATCAGCGCTCTCTATATTGCACATCAACACCACAAGCGAAACATGGGGGTCACTTAACCTAGCGGATGGCTCGCCGGCTCGCCCTTCCTGCTGCAGATGATCACCTCCCCTTGTGTGTTGTGGTCGCCTGGTCTGCGGCTGCACTGCTCCGCCTCTCATCCCCACTCAGCGCCGCTTCTCACTCGCACACCCGTCCGTCCAGTCGATCGCCGTCAGCCCATCCGCACCTGGACCCGCAGTGTCCACTCCGTGCTGCGATGCGCCTGTCCTCCACGTCCCGGTTCCCGGTTTCTGATTTCCAGTTCCACTCGGGTTCCCCTGATGCTCTGACCCTTCGGTCTGTCTCGTCTTGGCTATCCTGCCCATAATTCCATCCTTCCTCCCGTAATTCCGTCCTTCCTCCCGTTCTTCCCTACTTGTCCGTTCCTGCCTTCCCTTCTGATGCCCCCCCCTCGACTCAGAGGGCAATTATACAACTCCCCCCCCATTCAATCCAATCCCTGCTTGACAGGAACTGAACCAGTATGTCCCATTGGTTCATATCGGATCTGGGGAGAGCACATCCATTACGAGTCTCCAGGTGCAGCATGTAGTGCATTCAAGTCAGTGCAAATAGTGCTACAAAACAAATCTCGTGAAATATAAAAGTGTACAATAATAAAACCATTCAACAGATAATAATAATAGTAGTGATAATCAAAATGTAAAAATAAGTGCAATTGTGAAATAAAGAAAAGTGCTCAATTAATTAGGCACAGACGTCACCCTGTGACACTCTCCCCCGCTTATAGGTTCCTGTCCCAGGAGCCATCCCACTTCCACATCTTACTGGGGGTATCCCCATGTTTTCCCTCTGGGAGCACCTTTGCTCAGGAATGTTCTCTTGGGGGCCTGGATTGACTCCATAAAAATATCCCCATACTAATGGGGGTCTTTCTGTAGGCACCACTGGGTCCATATTTCCAATTGGGGGATCTATTTGGGGTAATGAATACAGGGGCGGAGGTGAATTCGGTGAAGGACTCTCTCAGGTCCTTCTCTCCCCTCTGGTCTCAGACAATAGACTGGTTGGTTAGTCTGGGTGCTTCCATTCACTACATAAGGCACAGTCTCCCATCTATCTGCCAGTTTCCTTTTTCCCCTTCTATGGCTATCCAAAACCAATATCCTCTCTCCTGGTATGAGTGGTGCCTCTCTAGCAGACTTATCATAGCCTCGTTTTGCCCATTCTGCAACTCTGCCAATGTTCTCCCCTGCTTTTCCATAGGCATTTGTTATAACGGAGACTAAAGGAGCCTTACCCTCCGGCCTTGCTTTCCTCAGGTGACAGTACAGACACGCTTCCAGCCAGTCACGGGCAACTTCCTCCTGTCCAGGCCAATAAAAAGTCCTTTGCAAAACAGACAAGGACTTCTCCAGTCCAAGGTGACAAGCACATTCATGGTACTCTTCCCAGAGTTGTCAAGTGCTATTCTGGGGGACAACAATTTGTATATATGTCTCACCTGTCCCAAAATCCTGTACCTTGCGACAGATCACATCCTCCTTCAGTTCCAGACGTTTCCACTGTCTTAGTATGTTCAAAGCACGTGGGAGCTCATTTCTCCTCTCAGCAGCTGTAGGGGGGCTAGCTCTCTTCATGTATCTCAATACTGCTTGCAGGGCTGGATCCTCACCCTGCAATCCCTTCCACCAACTTGGGTTCCAGCCCCAAGTCTGACATTTTTCTGTTCCCAAAGCCACTCCTACTGCTTCACTTTGCAGGTTTCTCTCTCTCTGGATGCTGCCGGTCAGATTGCTCGAAGGGGAGTCTAGAAAGCAGATCTGCATTAGTATTTTCATGACCTCGTTCTTCAGGGTGGTTAAGATGGGAGGCAGAGAATAAGGGGTTACTCCCATTTTGTACAAACAATTTCTCCCAACAAGCTGCAATCACATTCATCCCCAAGACAGCCTGTCTGGTACCTAGACAATTGTCTTGTACGAATACTATTCCCCGTGATGGGATCTTCACGCCTCCCACTTGAAAGTCAGCTACCAAATAGCCCACATATGGAATCTCTAGTCCATTAGCGGCATGTAACTCCAGCCACGAAATACCTGTAGTATCCCTCATGCTCTTATTCCTAAAATGCCGATTAAACAGGCTCTCACTAAATAAGGTGACTTGTGAGCCTGTATCAAAAAGACATTGCACTTTAACTCTATCTACATAAGTCTCTACTAGAGGTGCCTGCAACTGCATCTTGTAATGTTCCAATGGGGTCAGTGTGAAGTAGTCCAGTTGCTTGACCCACAGCAACTGGAGAAACAAGTTTAAAGCTGGCCTGGAATTATTTTGGTGACAATACCTAGATATATGTCCAGCTAAGCCACAAGAATTACAAATGGGGCGACCTTGTGAGTCCCACCAGTTCCCTGACCGAATAGGAAAGCCATTTTCATTAGTTAACCCTCCCCTTGGCCTACCTGCAGGTGTACCTCTCACATGGTCCATTGGGGGGTGCTGTTCAGGGTATATTGGGAACCTAGTTTGGTTAGTTAACCCTCCCCTCGACCCATCTGTGGGTGTATCCCTTTCATAATCCATTGGGGGGCGTTGTTCAGAATATTGTGGACGCTGAGTCCCACCCCTCAGCTCAGCCAGCAATGTTTGGGAGAGTTCTGAGATCTGTCCTTGTACCTCTTTTAGCAGATCCCTCCTGAACTCCTGCTTCCAGTCCAATTGTGCAGATGGCCGAGTGGGAGCAGGGTTCTCTACAGTCAGGCAGGCGGGTGATGTCCACTGCTCTCCGTTTTGTTCGCTCTCATAAAACAAGGTTCCTTCTTTACCTCATCAAAAGGCATGGTCTCCTCTCGCCGTATTTGTCATCTCAGCTCCTGTCTCAGTGCTCCATCTTGAAGGCCGATGATAAACTGGTCCCTCGCTAGCAGATCAGCTTGCTCCAGGCCTACGGAGTCTCGACACTGTAATCTGGCAAGCAACTCCCTAAGACGGAGGGAAAAGGCTCGAAGAGACTCATTAGGTTCTTGTCTACAATTATAAAATTGTGATCTCAATGCTGCAATAGGTGCCCGGTTGCCATATAATTCTTGTAAGATAGCAAAAATCTTTGTAGGTGTGTTCCTAGTACCTCTATCAAGAGCAAGAATCTCCCTCTTTGCTTCCCCATCTAGAGCACCCAACACAAACTCTGCTTTTTGTTCTGCGCTCAGTGATTGTACACTAAGCATAGCTTCGATCTGAGACTTCCATTCAGCTAATTTCACCTCCGACCCTGTACCCTTGAATTTCTGAATCCAAGGTGCTCCCATGAAAAATGGCATCATTATTACTTGTGGCCCTATGGCCTGTGCTTCCTGTCCTGGCATGCTAAAAGGTCAAAGTGGCTGCTCAACCAATCAAATCCTGCTGACTCTACGCCAAATTCGTGTCACAATGGTTCATATCGGATCTGGGGAGAGCACATCCATTACAAGTCTCCAGGTGTGGCGTGTAGTGCATTCAAGTCAGTGCAAATAGTGCTACAAAACAAATCTCATGAAACATAAAAGTGTACAATAACAAAACCATTCAAAAGATATTAATAATAATAATAATAATAATAATAGTGATAATCAAAATGTAAAAATAAGTGCTGAATTAATTAGGCACAGACGTCACCCTGTGCCTTAACCTGTTTTGCTAAGAGAACAATGGCCTGGCTGTGAAGATGAGGTCATCGGAACCTCATAAGGATATTTATGATCTGTGGTATTTATGATCACGTGTAAGTGAGGATGGATCTCATTGTTTGTGCTTGGAGAGGAGTGAAGTGTGATTGGGGGATGTCTTCCTCCCAAACTTTTTGATGTGCATCCAAAATCATATTAGATGAGAATAGAATTAGTACCTGAACACTTACATGTACAGTTAGGTCCATAAATATTTTGACAGTGACAGTATGTTCATCCTAACAAAGATCTCGAATACATTGAAACGTTGATCTGTTTCTGGGTTAAATAGAAACTTATTTGTAGCATGTGTAAGTGTGAGGTTGCATAAGCTTCAAACGTTTGTCCCTGTTGTTTCTTCCAGGACCTGGAGACTGATGTGGCAACAGATGTTCCTGTAACAGCACTGGGAAGTCGCCTACATGACTGTGAATAGTGGAGATGGTGCATGTTTATGGGATCTTAGTCTGCGTGCCACATCAATCACTGAAGCCTCATCAACCACCGAGACTACTGCTTGCAAGAGAAAGGAGGTTGTGGGGGATGGGGGGGAGACATTTTCACAACAGTGTATCCTCATCCTGAAAGCTGCAGTGTCCCTCTGTCAACTCTTGTATTGTAATGTTGATAAAATATGTTCATGAGGGACTGCAGAAGGGAAAAAAAAAACCAGTTAGGGATGCAACTGTTATTCAGTCCCAGGTGCATTGTCAGCACTTCAGCATTAGGAGGAACATGTACACTTGCAATGATTTTTCATACAATGAAGTATTGCACATTTTAGATATTACAATAAGACACATTTCTGGAGTGATTTAGTGTCGTGGGAATGTGCTCATTTCCTGTTACTATCACTAATTTTCTTAGATCAGATTGCAAATGGTTTTTTTTTTTGGTTTCCCTAGATGGTTTGTCTTTGTGCATTTGCACTGCTGCTGACCTGAAACAGCCAGCTTCCCTCCTCTTAAGGTCTCCCTGATGGTTGTTATCTGGTTTACCATATGGCATTAATTAAGCAAAGCAATATTTCTGGCACAAAACTCACTTAATCGCACAAAAAATGAATAAGCCCATTGGCTACCACAGAAAAAGAACACAAATGCATCCTGGCTCTTGTCTCAAGTGGGGGAGTGGCAGTGGCACTGCCCTCTGCCCACAGCTTACGTTGGTCTAACATGCAAATGTTTCCAAATTACTGGCATGCAGGGGTCCCTTGAATGGGAGGCTGAAGACAAAAGTCTATGTAAGTCTATGTAAGTTTATAGAAAATAAATTTCTACAGTGCCATTTATTCATAATGCTAATTTAGCAGTTGCTTAACGGGAACTAATCATTCATTGTTATCAAATATTGACACATCTGATTATTGACTCTTGAATGATTTCTCCTTTTACAGTTACTGGTGATGCGTTCTTCTAGACAACTGAGAGCCAATCCCAGTGCTCGACCTTCAGCAGAAACCAAAGGGAAGCTGATGTTCAGTTCCAGTTGTTCTCTTTGATAAGACAACTGCCTAGTGCTTCAGTATAACAAGTAAGTTGGAAAATCACTGAGAGTCCTCCATGACATTGGTGACGCTGCTCAGTTTCTTATTGTTTCTAGTGTCATGTCCAAAGTGTAACTCAAGGTGACATGTCAGCATTCAGGGTCATACATCCCACAGGCTTAAATATTCCCTCGACCTTTATCTGTTCACCAAGTATGCACCTGAAGAACCCACATTAAAGTTTTATTGCAAGACAGAATTAATGTGCTTAAACATATACCGAGCTTCCAGAGGTTACCAAGGCCAAAAAATGTACGTGGTATTGAAAAGGCTCATCACGCAAGATCTCCAAAAGGAGTGCCTGATGGGAGACAAATAAAGGTTTTCTATCTAAAGGTTTAATTAGGAGGTTACAGAACCCTTCCCATGGCTTTATTATTCTACAGCCTTCAGCAGTTTGACAGAAAAACAAAGAGACTACATTCTAGAACTGACAGAAATGGAATAAAAGGACTCATAGGCTAGGATTACTCACAGACTGACTCCCTTGAACAACACTTGCTGGGAGGGATCATTAGCGCATCATTAAGCAGTGGCCAAAGCAGCAAACTTCTCGTTATGGCTCTACTTTAATTAGGCTTCCTTGCTGGCACAGAAGACAGTGAACTGGGAACTGGGTCTCTCCTATGTTTAGATCTCGTAATCTGTTATTGTCTTCTGTTGTTTGTGGGTATGTGTTTTTTAATGCTGAACAAATAATAATAAGATAAGTAACATTGCCCCCCCACTGCCACCATCACACACACACACCAACTTTACAGTGATGATTTGTAATTGCCTGCTTAATCAATTTTATTTTAAATGCAATGGCCCAACATCCTGGAAAGGGGAAAATGTTGTTAAATAGTGAATACTATTTTAAGAACATAAGAACATAAGAAAGTTTACAAACAAGAGGAGGCCTTTCTCCTATCTGGTACTATATTTGTAATTCCTTGCATCATGAAACATCATGATTGTGTTAACGTTACAAAGGTGCACGTGTGCAATTGTTAGTTTTTTTCTGATTATTTATATAACATCAGAATGTTTTCAACTAAATGTTTTCTGTGATTTGAAACTGATTTTGTTGAAATATCAACTCTCAATGCTAACCCACTTTAAATGTTCTCCCTCTGCTGCTGCTGGGTAGCCACATCTCTTAATTGGAAAGTGACAGCTGTTCAGTGCCTGTGTAAACTTCAAAATAGCCTGATCACAGGGAAAGCCAGGAAGTGCACTGAAACGGAGAAAAACAAATCTGTTAATAATCTAGTTAGGCAGACTGTGTGTATGTGTGCTTGTAGTGGTGGGAGGGGTGGATGGGGGAGTGTTACCTCAAGCCTGATTTTATTTGTATGCATTAGAATAAGTACAGTCATCTTGTTTGCATGCATAAAGAAATGCCAAGGGATCTTCAGTATTCATATTCATATTCTAGCGAGTATGATTCAGGTTTACAGTTGCCATGAAGGTTAACTCCTGGCCAAATCATTCCAAAACAATGTGAAACAGGACATGCTTTTTGTTTGGCTCCCAAATTGAAAATACTTCCTGCACAAAGACAGCAAATACATCTTAGCCAATTTAATATATTTTCTTAATTACTGAGAGGGTGTAAGGTGCAAAAGGATGGGGACTTATTTTACAGGTGTTGAATCAAATAAAAGTAAACCCAAAGACAACCTAACGGCTCTTTGAGACAAACTGGACTCTTCCCACAGACCATCCAAGTCCAAATCCTTTATCAAGTCCCAGTCCAAAAGTTCATACACCAGTATTCTGTCTCCTTTTCTCTTCTTCTTCCTCTCTCTCTCTCTCTCTCTCTCTCTCATTCTGGGCAGCCATTTTGTGGCCTAACACACAATGCATGCCTTGGTGCTGACAAAAAATCCCCTCAGTCCTTGCTCTCCTAAGTAAAAATGAATCCTCTTGAGTCAGAAAGCTCAAATCCCCTAAGACAGCACCTCTCTTGTCTTGTGTTGGCTCTATCACCGCTACAACACCGCAGCCTCACGCCTCTATCTTGTTCTGCTCCGATTCTCTTCGTCTCCACACACCTTGACTTAAGAGCTCTAACGCTCCATCACTGCACTCCAGCTGGTTCACATTGCCTCATCTAGAGGCCAGCTTCACAAAGCACTTCTAAGTGGCAGCTTGCTAAATCCAGTTTAATCACACTGAAGAACATAATATGAAAGAACATTCAACATTTAAGAAATATTGCTTCTTTCCATACACACTCAGTCACACACACGAAAATACACCATTTGTCTGAATCGACAGAATCCACTGTATATAAACAATTATTACTGGTTCTGATCAATTTACATCGCTATGCATAATTCAATTTTTTACATTCTGACCAGCGATGGAAATCAGAATATTCTTGAAGAAAAAACAGGCCAGAGAGCCTGCCATTCATTTCACCTAATCTTGGTACCTCCCTCTCTCTCTTTGAATAAATACTTTATCTGAGAACAGAAAAGGGATATACACTCACCTAAAGGATTATTAGGAACACCTGTTCAATTTCTCATTAATGCAATTATCTAACCAACCAATCACATGGCAGTTGCTTCAATGCATTTAGGGGTGTGGTTCTGGTCAAGACAATCTCCTGAACTCCAAACTGAATGTCTGAATGGGAAAGAAAGGTGATTTAAGCAATTTTGAGCGTGGCATGGTTGTTGGTGCCAGACGGGCCGGTCTGAGTATTTCACAATCTGCTCAGTTACTGGGATTTTCACGCACAACCATTTCTAGTTTTTAAAAAGAATGGTGTGAAAAGGGTTTTCCCATCCATTTCATACATCCAGTATGCGGCAGTCCTGTGGGCGAAAATGCCTTGTTGATGCTAGAGGTCAGAGGAGAATGGGCCGACTGATTCAAGCTGATAGAAGAGCAACTTTGACTGAAATAACCACTCGTTACAACCGAGGTATGCAGCAAAGCATTTGTGAAGCCACAACACGTACAACCTTGAGGCGGATGGGCTACAACAGCAGAAGACCCCACCGGGTACCACTCATCTCCACTACAAATAGGAAAAAGAGGCTACAATTTGCACAAGCTCACCAAAATTGGACAGTTGAAGACTGGAAAAATGTTGCCTGGTCTGATGAGTCTCGATTTCTGTTGAGACATTCAGATGGTAGAGTCAGAATTTGGCGTAAACAGAATGAGAACATGGATCCATCATGCCTTGTTACCACTGTGCAGGCTGGTGGTGGTGGTGTAATGGTGTGGGGGATGTTTTCTTGGCACACTTTAGGCCCCTTAGTGCCAATTGGGCATCGTTGAAATGCCACGGCCTACCTGAGCATTGTTTCTGACCATGTCCATCCCTTTATGACCACCATGTACCCATCCTCTGATGGCTACTTCCAGCAGGATAATGCACCATGTCACAAAGGTTGAATCATTTCAAATTGGTTTCTTGAACATGACAATGAGTTCACTGTACTAAACTGGCCCCCACAGTCACCAGATCTCAACCCAATAGAGCATCTTTGGGATGTGGTGGAACAGGAGCTTCGTGCCCTGGATGTGCATCCCACAAATCTCCATCAACTGCAAAAAGCTATCCTATCAATATGGGCCAACATTTCTAAAGAATGCTTTCAGCACCTTGTTGAATCAATGCCACGTAGAATTAAGGCAGTTCTGAAGGCGAAAGGGGGTCAAACACAGTATTAGTATGGTGTTCCTAATAATCCATTAGATGAGTGTATACTGCAGCTCATACAACTAAGCTGATTGTTTCTTTCAACATTTGATCTTAATTCATGACCATCAGGATTGTAATGAGTTACATGGTCCTCTTTACAACCTTACCTAGGGCATTTTAAAGCTCTGAACAGTATTCTAGCTGAAGTCTAACCAAACTATTGTCATGGATTTGTGCTCTTAGATACTTAGTAAAACAAGTCAATTTCCATAGTGTTTTCCCTCAGGATATTTGAGTCCTCTTTACCTGTGACCCCTAACTTTTATAACCCACTACCCAACCTATGCATCCAATCGTACTGAAATCATTTTACCATGCCCAAGTATCTGTATCATTTAGATCTGTAGTGATATTTATTGGATCAATTGAAGCTGTTCCTAACAGTGGCATTACGTATAGAAAGACCTAAGGGCAAGACTGGGCCTCCTCTACTTCTTGTTTTATATTCAAAGTTCACCCTTCCAAAAAGTGTGGAACTCGAACTTGCAAACCTCAGAGAGAGTGCATGTATCTAAGAGAGATGTGGGAGTCACTCAACTGTGTTTGACACCATGGCCAAGCACAGTTAAAGCCTAAGGCAGTTTGGGTGAGTCTGTTTCTTGGAAGTGGAATAGGACTGATCTGTATTCCTACTGTCACTTTCAGTTTACAGTACAAACAGGCAGCGTTGTTGTTGTTTTTTGGTTTGATTTAATTTCTATTTTTCCAGATTTACCCAAGAAGTCAATTACAGTCAGAGTCTCTTAGCAGTCTTAGCTAAGGCCAAGCCAAAGCATGTTTAATTTCAGTTGTTTGTTCTATTTAAGTATAGATAATATGGAGAAATAGTATATATGTGTACACCGATCAGCCATAAGATTATGACCACTGACAGGTGAAGTGAATAACACTGATAATCTCGTTATCATGGCACCTGTCAGTGGGTGGGATATATTAGGCAGCAAGTGAACATTTTGTCCTCAAAGTTGATGTGTTAGAAGCAGGAAAAATGGGCAAGCGTAAGGATCTGAGCGACTTTGACAAGGGCCAAATTGTGATGGCTAGACGACTGGATCAGAGCATCTCCAAAACTGCAGCTCTTGTGGGGTGTTCCCGGTCTGCAGTGGTCAGTACCTATCAAAAGTGGTCCAAGGAAGGAAAAGCGGTGAACCGGCGACAGGGTCATGGGCGGCCAAGGCTCATTGATGCACGTGGGGAGTGAAGGCTGGACCGTGTGGTCCGATCCAATAGACGAGCTACTGTAGCTCAAATTGCTGAAAAAGTTAATGCTGGTTCTGACAGAAAGGTGTCAGAACACACAGTGCATCACAGTTTGTTGCTTATGGGGCTGCGTAGCCGCAGACCAGTCAGGGTGCCCATGCTGACCCCTGTCCACTGCTGAAAGTGCCTACAATGGGCACGTGAGCATCAGAACTGGACCACGGAGCAATGGAAGAAGGTGGCCTGGTCTGATGAATCATGAGTTCAAGGTGTTGACTTGGCCTCCAAATTCCCCAGATCTCAATCCAATTGAGCATCTGTGGGATGTGCTGGACAAACAAGTCCAATCCATGGAGGCCCCACCTCGCAACTTACAGGACTTAAAGGATCTGCTGCTAACGTCTTGGTGCCAGATACCACAGCACACCTTCAGAGGTCTAGTGGAGTCCATGCCTGGACGGGTCAGGGCTGTTTTGGCGGCAAAAGGGGGACCTACACAATATTAGGCAGGTGGTCATAATGTTATGGCTGATCAGTGTATATGTATATATATGTATATATGTATATATATATATATATATATATATATATGTATATGTATATATATATATGTATATATATACGTATATATGTATATGTATATATATACGTATATATATATGTATATATACGTATATATATATGTATATATATATATGTATATATGTATATATGTATATATATATATGTATATATATATATATAAAGAGGTATAGTATAACTAAAGCAATAATAATCCACAAAAAATTACTTTGCTGACATTAATGTAGGCCCGTGCAAATCAACTGTTTCTTTTTACCTCAAACATTTTTTTCAGAGCTCTGAGTGTTTTACAGGCCATGGGGACCTCGAGTAAAATGTATAACTCAAGCTTCATGTGTGTTTTTAAGCCAGTGGGAATCAGGTGTTATGTTAGGATTCACAAACCTAACCCTTGCTATGTTATTGAAGAACACCTTTATTCAAAATAATCAAAGGACTAGAATTGTAATATATACAATTCCAATAATGATTCTAGCATGATTCTGGTCTTTTTCATTCACCGTGTCCTTAAACAGTACCCATAACTTTCCTCTATCCTTAGCACTCCAATACAACATATTTGGGTCCCTCCAGCTAACCATAACTACAGATTTCAATACAAATGCATTTGACGGTGATAAAACAACAGCAGACGAGGACAACAACTCAAACTGAGTGCATTTCATGAGGCTTACTAGCAGTAAAATCATGCTTATTCATATAATTAATGCCTGCCACCAAGTAAACAGCTGATTAACATAACTGATTTGATTGGTAGAGGACTTGAAAAGTATAGTTTATCTGTGATTTATTATTTAGTGGGGACAAACAGTGACTTTATCATATTAATGACTTCAAACAACACAAAACAAAGAGAACAAATGAATAAATCACACTACATCAGCATCTCTTCGTTGTTACAATTGCAGTGCAACAGGCCTAGTTTAGCAATGGTATGAAGCGTGATTTCAATTGTATTGTCTTTCTGTTTAAAGGACCATTTTTAAATCCCACCCTATCTCAGAATGTCCTGGTGACCATGGTGCCATATGGAAAGCTTAATCCTGAGTTTGCAGAAGCCAAGAGGTGCTTAGAGTGGACTGTGTGCGTATGTGCGTGTGTGGGGGGGTGTGAGACCACAGCATTTTTGTGGTAATGATATTTACATAAGACGCCAACCTACTCATTGTATTCCTCTGATCTCACAGCGTGAAGGTATGGATTTCTGGTTTTAGGCAGGTGAACAGAAGGCCTTTTGAAATGTATCTACAAAGCCAGGGGTATTGCCAGATGATAGACTCCAATTAAGAGAAAATGTTGCATAACAGCAAATTTGCCCCAAACTAATTCAGCATATATTATTTGTGGGTATCTGTATAAGAAGAACATAAGAAAGTTTACAAATGAGAGGAGGCCATTCGACCCATCGTGCTCGTTTGGTGTTCATTAATATCTAAGTGTTCCAAGGATCCTATCCAGTCTATTTTTAAATGTTCCCAAACTTTCAGCTTCTACCACATCACTGGAGAGTTTGTTCCAGATTGTGGCAACTCTCTGTGTGAAGAAGTGTCTCCTGTTTTCTGTCTTGAATGCCTTGAAGCCCAATTTCCATTTGTGTCCCCGGGTCCGTGTGTCCCTGCTGATCTGGAAAAGCTCCTCTGGTTTGATGTGGTCGATGGCTTTCATGATTTTGAAGACTTGAATAAAGTCCCCACGTAGTCTCCTGTGTTCCAGGGTGAAAAGGTTCAGTTCCTCAGTCTCTCAGTAGGACATTCCCTTCAGACCTGGAATAAGTCTGGTTGCTCTCCTCTGAACTGCCTCTAGAGCAGCGATATCTTTCTTGAAGTGTGGAGCCCAGAACTGTCCACAGTATCCAGATGAGCTCTAACTAGTGCATTGTACAGTCTGAACATTACTGCCCTTGTTTTAAATTCTACACTTTTGACAATATACCCTATCATTCTGTTTGACTTTTTTATTGCTTCCCCACATTGTTTGGATGGAGAAAGTGAGGAGTCCACATAGACTCCTAGGTCTTTCTCATACGTTGCTTCTTCCAGTTCTGTTCCTCCCATAGTGTAATTATAGTGGACATTTTTGTTACCTGCATGTAATACCTTGCACTTGTCCACAATGAATTTCATCTGCCAGGTGTCGGCCCACAACTGAATATTATCTAAGTCCCTCTGAATAACCTGTGCTGCCAAGATTGTATCTGCTGAGCCACCTATTTTAGTATCATCTGCACATTTGACAAGTTTGCTAACTATCCCAAAGTCCAGATCATTAATATAGATTAGAAAAAGCAAAGGCCCTAGTACTGATCCCTGTGGATCTCCACTAACAACCTCACTCCAGTTAGAAGCAACTCCTCTAATCGACACCCTCTGCTTCCTATACATCAACCAGTTCATAATCCATCTACTTACATTGCCCTGAATGCCTACAGCTTCCAATCTGAGGATCAGTCTTTGGTGTGGAACCTTATCAAAAGCTTTCTGAAAATCTAAGTATATCATATCATATGCTTTCACATGAACTACAGCTGCAGTTGCATGTTCAAAAAATTCAAATAAATTAGTAAGACACGATCTGCCTCGTCTAAACCCATGTAGACTATCTCCAAGAATATGGTTTTAATTAAGATGCTCCTCTATTTTCTGTCTAAACATTTTATACAACATTTTACAAGTAATGCAGGTGAGACTGATTGGTTTAAGTACTGTATGAGGAGAATGAGAGTTTCTACTTATTTCTCTCTGTAAAAGGCTATCTGCAACTATTCTGATGTCTAGCCTCCTCTTTAACATGCATATTTCTAACCATCTTACCGAAACTAATATGATTTAAAATCAGCATGGTGAAACTCAACATACATTTTTTAGACTCCAGCAGGATTTGTGGCACACTAATAGGCATGGGGGCTCTCCTTTGAACTCCTCTCATGTTACTTATTGTTCGTGAGTGGACTGCTGTTTACATAAGATGGCAACCCCCTCACTCAGCAGTCCCTGCCCTGCAGTGTGGAGGGTTGTGAACTCACAGCGCTTGTTTGCAGGAACTGAGCTGTAAGAATTTTCCGGTTTTCACTTTCCATTTAGCCAGAGCTCGCGCTAACCAATAGTGCTTTTTCTCCCAGGCCAGTTTTCGACATGAGGCACAGACAGAGAAAGGGAGGCAGAGAGAGATAGAGAGAATGAGGGAGAGAGAGGGAGAGAGAGTGAGGCAGAAAGAGAGACTACCTTCCATGTTAGAAACACCTTCTGTTGTGTCTCATTGCCTGTGACCAAAAAGCCCTATTTTACACACTGACACACTGAGGCCAACTGGCTTAGTCACTTGAACTTTTTGAGGGCCATGAACAGCTTGTGATACTCGAATTCACCATTGACACATACTTTAAACAGAAAAAGCCAACAACCGGATGATGTGAATTTAGGAGGACACATAATTTTATCTTCTTCCATCCTGGACTTAAGTTTGTGTTGGAACAGTGAGTGGGGTTCAATAAAAATGTAAATAAACAATAAAGCATAGTTGCTATCTTAGAACAAATTTATATTCTATAGTCTATTTAATTGTAAATTCTATTTCATAGGTTATTATTTTGAATTCTATTTGATTATATATTTTTTACATTTTGAAGCACAGTGTACCTGTTAATAAAAATACAAATGCACATCCCTAAACTTACTGTGCAGTGTGAGCTGTATTATGTCATTCATTCTGACGGCCAGCCTTCTGACTCACAAAGGGTATTGGTATGTTTGTTATAAAGCCCCTTATTCCTTCAATCAGTCTTTCTCATTAACCTCAGTAGCTAGTAGCTGGCAGCAGTTTACTATGATTTGCCATGTTTAGAAGCGACTACTGACTGTCCTTAAATATACACTTGTGGGTTACATTTAAATAACCAGTTTATGTAAATATGCTTAATTCAATTATTTATTCCCTCTTCATTCTGAAAGTTATTTTATAAAATGTTCATGTTTCCATACACATTATAACTGCAACTTAACTGCTTATCCATCCAGAGTTATCTTCCATTATTAAAGTTGTTAGGGGTTTAGCCCGGCTAATATGACCAAAATCTCAACTTGGAGTGCAGCACATGTCCTTTAGCCTTAAGGCTGCTTATTCACATCCAAGCCAAGCAATCGTCTGATGAGTCAGTCAAGAGATTCCCAGTGGCAGAGTACAGTTGGCCATATGTCACTGGATTAGCTGGGAGATCCTTGCTGAATGGCACCGCTGTTGGCAGGTTGGGCTCTTTTGCTTCTGTCTGTGCTTGCGGATTATTGTATAAATGAAAAGCACATGAAGAAATGGTGTGAAATTTGGAGGACATGTGTACGTTGCCTTTATCTCACCCAGTCTGGAGTTGGGATTATAGTCAGATGAAGTTATAATTTGCTGTTCTAGATAGGTGGACATGAAATGAATAAAGCAATTGTCGATATACACTCACCTAAAGGATTATTAGGAACACCATACTAATACTGTGTTTGACCCCCTTTCGCCTTCAGAACTGCCTTAATTCTACGTGGTATTGATTCAACAAGGTGCTGAAAGCATTCTTTAGAAATGTTGGCCCATATTGATAGGATAGCATCTTGCAGTTGATGGAGATTTGTGGGATGCACATCCAGGGCACAAAGCTCCCGTTCCACCACATCCCAAAGATGCTCTATTGGGTTGAGATCTGGTGACTGTGGGGGCCAGTTTAGTACAGTGAACTCATTGTCATGTTCAAGAAACCAATTTGAAATGATTCGACCTTTGTGACATGGTGCATTATCCTGCTGGAAGTAGCCATCAGAGGATGGGTACATGGTGGACATGGTCAGAAACAATGCTCAGGTAGACCATGGCATTTCAACGATGCCCAATTGGCACTAAGGGGCATAAAGTGTGCCAAGAAAACATCCCCCACACCATTACACCACCACCACCAGCCTGCACAGTGGTAACAAGGCATGATGGATCCATGTTCTCATTCTGTTTACGCCAAATTCTGACTCTACCATCTGAATGTCTCAACAGAAATCGAGACTCATCAGACCAGGCAACATTTTTCCAGTCTTCAACTGTCCAATTTTGGTGAGCTTGTGCAAATTGTAGCCTCTTTTTCCTATTTGTAGTGGAGATGAGTGGTACCCGGTGGGGTCTTCTGCTGTTGTAGCCCATCCGCCTCAAGGTTGTACGTGTTGTGGCTTCACAAATGCTTTGCTGCATACCTCGGTTGTAACGAGTGGTTATTTCAGTCAAAGTTGCTCTTCTATCAGCTTGAATCAGTCGGCCCATTCTCCTCTGACCTCTAGCATCAACAAGGCATTTTCGCCCACAGGACTGCCGCATACTGGATGTTTTTCCCTTTTCACACCATTCTTTTTAAAAACTAGAAATGGTTGTGCGTGAAAATCCCAGTAACTGAGCAGATTGTGAAATACTCAGACCGGCCCGTCTGGCACCAACAACCATGCCACGCTCAAAATTGCTTAAATCACCTTTCTTACACATTCAGACATTCAGTTTGGAGTTCAGGAGATTGTCTTGACCAGGACCACACCCCTAAATGCATTGAAGCAACTGCCATGTGATTGGTTGGTTAGATAATTGCATTAATGAGAAATTGAACAGGTGTTCCTAATAATCCTTTAGGTGAGTGTATACATGTATTGCCCTGGGACCTTTTCAGATGCTATGGAAAGTAATATTTTTGAATCGCTGCCAACCTGGTGTCCAAGCCCTGTATTAGATAGTTAGAAACATAGATAGTGGGACTTCTGCATAAGGAGCAAGAACTACTTTGAACCTGTTTGGAAAGGATTCCTTTCCACAGAGGCTTCTGAGTGGAGAGAAAACCCAAGGAAGACAGCACCTGAGTTTGCTTCAGACTCGTTTCAGTGTTCTTTTCTTTTCTTTCTTGTTTGTGAACTAGGAGAATTATATATAGGGAAGGCATATATTTTTGGGATTAGATTTTATATAGGATCTTAGGTAGTTTTATTTGCCACTAGTAATAAAAGGGATTTAAGATAGCATTCCTTAAAATAGCTTTACATTGCACGGACTTCATGTCCTGTGTGAGAGATTTAATAAAGATTACCTACTGAATTCTCCTTGTGTCCTTGTTTGGTGAGTGTCCTTGGATCTGGTCTGAGCCTGTGTGGGGAGATGTTGAGCCTGGTTGTGAGGTTCTCCTCCTCAGTGAAAATAATTGGGGTGGCATATTTGGTTATAAGTGTCAGAGACAACCTATGACACAAAACACTTTCCTATGGCACTCTACTGCTTTTATAAGTAAACGGCTCATAAACACAGTGAAAGCTTAACTTCAGACAGTTCAGTTGAGCAAAGGTGCCCAGATACTGTATGATGGTACTGGCAGGATTGATGTATCCTTACCCTGTAAGAGCAACCATGTAAATTTTGTAAGTGTATTATGATAGATTATTATGGACTCATATTAGTATAATGTTAATATTTAATATTATTCAACCATGTTGTCAAACCCCAGTGGAGAATTCTACAGAAACATTTGGCAGGTGTTGCATGTTCCATCCTTTTTTTTGTTACTGTTACGTACAAGGAAAGGAAGACCTATTCAGATTTTGACAACAGGCATGGTTTGAAGATAATTGCATGTGGACTTATGTCAAATTGAATATACATACCCTCACCAATCGTAGCACAACTGTTCATCCATGTCATGGATGATGCAAACAGGACAGTGTTTGCTCAGATTGGGAATGACAGTTTATAGTGGGTAGTACAAATACCAGTTGGTAAAACTGGGAAATATTTGTTTGTGCCATACATGTTCACAGAGCATAAGACTGACTTACAAAACAGCACATGTTTATTAATTGTAGACCATATTATTTGCCAAGCGACTGGCATATGGTTATTGAGAAATGTGGTTTTATATTGAACTACACATACTGTATACACAGTTAGGTCCATAAATATTTGGACAGTGACAACTGTCATAATTTTGTCTCTGTGCGCCACCACAATGGATTTGAACGGAAACAATCAAGATGTGCTTTAAGTGTAGACTTTCATCTTTAATTTGAGGATAGTTACATCCAAATTGGGTGAACGGTGTAGAAGTTACACCCATTTTTATATGTGGTCCCCCCAATTTTAGGGGCTCAAAAGTAACTGGACAATTGGCTGCTCAGCTATCTCAGCTGATCCATGGCCAGGTGTGTGTTATTCCCTCCTTAGTTAAATTACAGGTAAGAAGATAAAAGGTCTAGATTTGAATCTGTTTGGAATCTGTTGCTGTAAACCCTCAATATGAAGTCCAAAGAACTGCCAGTGCGAGTGAAGCAAGTGATCATTAGGCTGAGAAATGAAAACAAACCAATCAGAGAGATAGCAAAAACATTAGGTTTGGCCAAATCAACTATTTGGTACATTCTTAAAAAGGAAGAACGCACTGGTGAGCTCAGGAACACCAAAAGGCCTGGACAACCACGGAAAACAACTGTGGTGGATGACAGACTAAATATTTCCCTGGTGAAGAAAAACCTCTTCACAACAGTTGGCCAAATCAAGAACACCCTCCAGGAGGTAGGCATATCTGTGTCAAAGTCAACAATCAAGAGAAGAAACACTTCACCAGAGTAAATACAGAGGGTTTACCACAAGATGAAAACCATTGGTAAGCCCCAAAAACAGGAAGACCACATTAGAGTTAGCAAAAAAACATCTGAAGAACCCTGTACAGTTCTGGAACAATATCCTATGGACAGATGAGACAAATGATGGGAAGAGAAGAGTATGGAGAAGGAAGGAACGTCTCATGATCTGAAGCATACCACCTCATCTGTGAAGCATGGTGGGGGTAATGTTATGACATGGGCATGGTTCCTTTGTATTTATTGATGATGTGACTGCTGACAAAAGCAGCAGGATGAATTCTGAAGTGTTTAGGGCTATATTATCTGCTCAGATTCAACCAAATGCCAAAAGAGACAGTGTGTACTGCATACTGCAAAAGCAACCCAAGACTTTTTAAGGTGAAGAAGTGGAATGTTCTGCAATGGCCAAGTCAATCACCTGACCTGAATCCAATTGAGCAGCATTTCACTTGCTGAAGGCAAAACTGAAGGCAAAACACCCCAAGAACAAGCAGGAACTAAAGACAGCTGCAGTGCAGGCCTGGCAGAGCATCACCAGGTCAGAAACCCAGCATCTGGTGATGTCTATGGGTTCCAGACTTCGGGCAGTCATTGACCGCAAAGGATTTGCAACCAAGTATTGAAACTCACAATTTAATTAATGATTATGTTAGTTTGTCCAAATACTTTTGAGCCTCTAAAATTGGGGGGACCACATATACAAATGGGTGTAATTCCTACACCGTTCACCCAGTTTGGATGTACCTACCCTCAAATTAAAGATGAACATCTTGATTGTTTTCTTTCATTGTGGTGGCATACAGAGTCAAAATTATGACAATTGTGTCACTGTCCAAATATTTATGGACCTAACTGTAACATATGATCCTGTGCTGGATGAAGCGAGTATTGAAAATTGGATGGCTGGATGGATGTATACTATTTCTATTACCACTTGATGTTGTTTATCTTTTAATGTTTATTTTGGGCAGCTTTTCTCTGCCTATTTTACACTGCTCTGTTACAATTAATATGGCTTCTCAACTGACAGAACAAAATAAATTAAACATGTATGTACATTTAATCATCTAAGACTACTGCACCTGGATAGTTTATCCTTAAATTAATTCCTCAATTACTCAAGGGAGTATGGGTAGTCACCTTTGAAATGGAAATATATGAAAAGCCTTCTAGCAAAGCTGCCGACAGGCCCCTGCGTGCAGTGACCCCCTTGGCCCGACCCCTATTACAGCCCAAGTACACTGCACGCTGGTGGAACTGCCTCTTTTGCCTTTTCACATGCAAGAGAAGACTTGTCTGTGTGTGTCTGAATGTTTTTTCATCCCTTTTTCATAGTGGGAGTCCGTCAGGAGTATTTTGGTATGCTGAGCCTAGTGACTCAGAGTTCATGGATTTTATGAAGAACCAACATAACATGTTAGCTTCTTTTATCCTGTCTTCTTTGATGGACTGGAGGACTGCTACCCCTGCACTCTCTGCAGACGTTCCTGCTGCCCGGACATCCATCATACATCATTCATCCATTGCATCCGTCTCCATGCAACTGCCGGTTCACCTTATGGTGAAGCTTCCTGCACATAGACAGTTGGAGAGCTCTCACTCCCCACAGTGGCACCCCGACTCCATTTCTATGATGACTTCTGGAGGGTGTGACTCTAAGACCTCTGAGGAGGAAAAAGAGTCAGAAGTCTTACGCAGCGGGGACTCAGGCAACCAGGATTCAGAACACTACCAGCCTGCTGATAGTGTATGCAGTGGAGCTGACAGGAGACTTGACTGATCACTTTACCCCTGAGGCCAGGTGTGAGCTCTCGGCTATCTTGCAACCAAGTGCCAGTTGTTGTTGTCTCAGTTCAGAGTACCAGAGAAAGACAAGCCTCACTTTTCTGATGCACCAATCACACCTTTGTTCTGTGCCATGAATATGACCCTATATCTATATATTCTGATAGTTGTTGTTTTTCAATCTTTACAGGAGCTGTTGAACTAGGGCAAGTCTCCGTCCATGCTAAAACCTTGCTTGACCTTGTGCTTGAGACACGTTCCATGGCCCACTTTGAGCTGCTTCAGTTTGTTGACTTGAATTTTTTCTCCTTCAAGATGGCATTCCTAATGGCTATTGTGTCGACTAAGAGGGTGGGGGAGTTGCACAGCCATTGTGTTGTGTTGCGTGTGTTGTGCCGGTTAGTCCTCCCTCACAATGGTGTGGGTATACAGTATCCCATACTCCCTTGGGGAACTGTTTCAAAATTTAAAGATAACGTTGGGTTGCGGAAGTTCCCCAAATTTCGAGGTCGCTCTGTTGGTCTTCGTGGCTGGAGCAAAAGAGATAGTTCTGCTTCCGTGCAGTGTACTTGCACTGCAATACAGGGTCACTTCATGCAGGGGCCTATTGACTTCTAGCTTTGCTAGAAGTATCTTCATGTATTTCTGTCAAATTTGACTACCCATTCTACCTTGTGGAACTTTTTCTCCATTTCAGATCCAACCCAACGTTTAACATCTATCTATAGAACTTTGGACACAAGGAAGCATGTTAACTTAATCAAGAGGTATTACAATACCACATCACAGCCATGGTGGACTGTCTGAATTCCCTGGTTCAATTGATAAAGCTGGTATTTTGCACACTTTGACAGGTCAGCAGATCAGGAAGATACAATATGAGGCTGTTAATTGATTCACACCAACAAATTAACAGCTTTCAGCACTGGGTTACTTATTTTGGCAAGAGAGCCCTGTGGAGAAATCCTGTTTGACAATAAGATGTATACATTCAGTTAGATATCCCTTAATCTCACACAGCCTAATACATCCCCAATACAATTAAATTAATCTGTCAATGAGGAACAAAGGTGTGCAGCTCCCTCAACTCAAGCCATGCAATGGATTTAGGATTGTTTTGAACATATCTGATAACTGACGTCAGCTGTGCGTGGAGCAGCTTTATAGGTTGTCATGGAACTATTTAGAGTACTTTCAGCCCATTAGATTATCAACATATTTTCTTGGGCTGACAAATGTGAATTCTGCATTAATGTATCAGTTTTGTGCTCTATCTGTATGTTGGAACATGACAACGAGTAAGGTTACAGAGGACAGCACAGGGACAATCTTCCCCCTCCAGTTTGTAGTAGCTTAATGACTCAAGATCACCCTCAAGACACTTCTTTAATGAGCCCAGTCACTCAATAGTCACTTAGATAGAAATGCAACTATTCACTGCAGGATCATACAGAGAATTCTGCATTCATGTGTCCTGATCATAAAGTGCACTATTCGGTACTTTTCCGTAATCCAATCTGCCTCCTTGCCTTTTCTGAACCGATTTCCACAACATGTAATTTTCTCTGCCCCAGATGTTGTAGATACCTGTTAAATGCTCCTACATCTCTGACTTGCATGCTTTCCTTCAGCAAAACTGACATACTGCAGTGTGAGAGGGTCTACAATTGCATAATATACTTTGACAAGAAGTGTGTCTTTGTGTGTTGCTTACTTCTGACGTTTGTTGACAAAGCGTATCTGAATCTGTTCTCCTAATCGCTTCTTTAAATGGTGAAACTGTCGTTTTTTGGAAACAGATGCCAAATGTTTATTAGAATGATGTCTCTGGTTGCAGGAACTGACACCAATCAATGTGCTGTTATGTACATAAAAAAATACCCCTTTCTGAAGAATCTATCCATGCACGTGATTTCATAAATGCCAGTTTGACATGCAAAATCAATAATTGGTTTAGAGAGGACAGTGTGGGTTCCAGGGAGACCTTTCTCTGTAGCCCATTCCTATTGACGAATGAATGTTATTACAATTAGATATTACATCTTTTGGCATGTTTTGAACAGCATAGTCACCTCATAAAGTCTGCAGCATATCATCTTGCATGTTCTGTGTGGCCTTTCACCAGTGTCTCATTGAGCAGCTTGACCTCCTCTCCTGTCCTTTCTCTCCCTGCAAGACTGCATGTGGACTGTAGCTTCCTTTGCCCTTCCCCTTTTAGCAATAACTAGCCAATCAAGTTAAAAATCTTAGTAGACTTAGCAGATAAAGTACATGCGGTGTGTGTGTAAATGTTTACGTAAAGATATAAAATGATCAGTCTGTGATGTTTGTTCAGCGCACTGTGAGACTTAGATGTGGATTACCTTGGCACCATAGCAGGGAGGTTTAGATGTATCATCTTTGCAGCATACATCTGCACTTCCCCATGTTTGTTCCCTGAAGGGCCTGACTGGAGCTCATGCCATGTTTGGAAAAGCTCTGCTGTGTTACATCCATTTTTCATTACTTTGATATATCCACTTGGCTTTCTTCATGCTGCTGTATTAAATAGGTCACTACGTTCTTTTGAATGTGCCTCTTCTACACATACAGAGACTTTGCACACGGATGCGTCTTTCTGAACGTGTTTGACTTTCAAACTGTGATTCACATGCTAAAAATATCTCACTAGCTTTGCGAAAAGTTACCACTGTTGACAAGACATTTACAATGTATTACAGATGCACACAGAGCATAATCTGTTTGGCAAGAAAGGGACCTTTGCCATTTCGAGACTCAGAATATCCATTTTGTTATATAAGTTGACTTTGGCGCAATGAAGATGATAAATTATAAACATTTTCTCACTGTCTGTGCCACTTTTCCCTCAGCTGTGATATGTATACAGAGTTGTAGAGGGATTATGTAAACACATTTTCTTTAAGACAAGCAGTGCATACTAGTGGGATTTTAGTTTGATGGTGCAGATTCACAAGTAAACACAAGCTTTCAGTACTTCAGGCTGCCACTCAAGATCTATGGTAGCCATGTTTGTTAGGGGCAAACTACTGAGGTTGTGATTGGCCACACCTGCAGAGGCAATTAGCAGCCTCATTGAGTGTATCAATTAGGGTTGCAGTGTATATAGAGTTAATGGAAGCCACCCTCTCTTTTAATCTGCCTGAGAACTGAGTGCCAGTAAAGACTAACCAAACAACTGTTTCTGCTTTCCAAAACAAGAAGACCTAAAACAAAGGGGTAAAGAGGATAGCTCTCCCCTTTAAATAGACTGGTACCGCTAGGGAAAAAACATTGACGTTAGGGCAATTGAAAAGCAAGACTTTATTTTTCTACAGTGTGCTTTAAAGGGACAATGAGTTATTCATTGAAAAGTCTTATTTTATTTGTTTTAAATGGGGGGTGGTGCTAAAGATAGCATTTCCCAATGCAAAGAAGTGACCATAAGCAACAGCTTGTGTTCTATCCCTTTATCCTGTTGCTAAAGGATTTTAATAGCATGTTAATGGCAACCATATTTGTTCAAGGCAAAGTGGTTGTTAAGAGTAATTGCTCACACCTGCAATCAGAGACAATCGGTTGCCTGTTTGGGTGTGTCGGTCAGAAAGGCAAATGTAGTGCATAAAGGAAGCAATCCTTGGTATCACTATAGCTGTTAATGAAGTGCAAAAAAAAAAAAGTGTAATTCTATGTATAAAAAAGTGTGATATTGTAAGTTGCTCTGGGTAAGGGAATCTGCTAAGAAATATAATAATGATAAAGAAACTAGATTTCTTTTATAAATAGATTGAGAAGATGGGAAGTATGTAACAAAGTCAATCAGTACCATAGAAAAGCAAGTTTCGTTACTCCAATGAACACAATGTCCAATTGTTTTGTTGGTTGTGGAGCTTCAATAATGTTTGCCTGTGGAAGAGAGTCTGGGGACACATTGCTATGCACCAAACTATACTATATACAATCTATACTATATTGCATACAACACTCCCATAAAACACATCTGATCAGAATTATGAATAGGGGAGTAGGCCCTTAATTAATATTCTTATCAGAGTTTATATAAAGTTTCATGAATTTTCACAGGAAGAAAATGTATTATAATACTCTGCATTCAAACAGATTTAGTTTTGATATTGATCCCATTTAATTTCCAGTCAGAGATAATAAGATTTAGTTGAAACAGATGAAACATGGTATGTTGGACCAGAGCAGCACTGAAAAACAAGTGTAAGAACCTCTATATTTGCCCTGGTCACTGCCTATTCAATTACCCTTCGTGACCAGGCTGCATCAAGGGGTTTCTTGCCTGAATCTTTCTTACAAACAGTAAGAATCCATGACATTAGTGAAGTCTACAGTTTCCACCTCTCTGTAGCTTGCTGCACTTTTGCCAGCTCTGTTCTCCAGGGAAAACAGATTAGGACCCTTAAAACCTTCCTGGATTAATCCAGCCCAAGAGTCTCAGTCTCAGTCTCACAGGCATGTGTGAGAAGGATTATATAATGCTATCCTCTTCTTTCTGAAGGGAAGGGAAACCTATTAGCCAATGAGCTGTGAAATACTGAGGGGATTACCTACCCCGACACTTAAGTACAATATTACTCATTAAATTATGCCTTGGCTGCTCATGTTGGATGTTAAAAGTTTAAATTGACTTACCAGTTTCTCTGACACTTTTTCAACAGTCAGTCTGAGCAATAACAGACGTAGAAGCTCGGGCAATAGGCCTATGTGAGTAGTGTTCAGTGATAGAATGTGTGACTCTGAACCCTGATCCTGGAGGACCCCCTACCCTTGCTGTTTTTTGTTTTTTTTAAACAGTAGGGGTTTTAAGTTAAGTATAAAATTGTATTGGAACTTATTAAGGAACAAACGTTTTATCATTTACAAAATGTTAACAGTCAAATGTAAGCAAATTATTACTTGGATTGTTTACTTGTTAATCAACTAGGCTCACCTCCATGACCATTGTAGAAATATGGAAGAGATGCAGGCAGCACATACGTGTCCTCTGGTGTGTACTTTCACTTTTCTTTCCACACTGTGAATCCAGAATGCAAGCAGTAGAGCTTTCTAGGGAGGATGAATGCAGCACTGAACACATTGCCGGCTCAGACACCCAGCAAACCACAGGGGTCACTGTTACACAGTCCAGGAAACTCTGCCCGACTTCGACACCCAGTCTCGGCAGAACTCGGCCAATTGCAGGTCACCCTTGAGGAATCCCGGCCACAGTTGGATAAGACATGATATCTTTGAATTATTAACCACTGTTGGACATCTGTGCTTTTCTGCAATGCAACCATCTCCAGCTGTGCTGCCTGTCAGCTGCGCTCCTATTACCACCAAAGTTTATCTTGCTCGTGAATTATATCCCCATGCTTCTCCACTGCGGGAACAGGTGTTGCAGTTGACACATTTCTCAGTTCAGCTTCTTCTTTGAGGGACGGCTGTGCTGTACAGGAAATTGTTATCATGTCACTTTTGAAAACCACCGGGACCCCTTATTTGAATTCCAGTTGGTAGCATGCACAATCTTCGATAGTGCAAAATCCTATTTATATACTCAGTCTTTTTAATTATTATTCCATTCATTTTGAAAGTTAATAGAATCTGGAGCATATTTAAATCTGGAGTTTAATGCAGTGATACACTAGACCAGTGGCTAACTTAATAGCAGAGTATAACAATTCATTTACAAACAGCAAGTTACATCTTTCTATATTTAATTAAATTCATGCAAATAGAGCAATTTTAATTGATTTAGAGCTTTTGCAGTGCCTGCGTATTTATGGTTTTATATGCTCATAACATTTTGACACTTCATTAATGTCTATTTTCCTTATTCTGTTCTAATACTAACAACTGATTGCTCAATCAAATTGCTGGGAGGGATAATGTTTCCAAAAAAAAAATTTTTTATAATTGTGTCCATGTATCTTGACTGTTTCAAAATTATAATTTTAGGGAAAACAAAATCCCTTTCAGTCTTGTCTTGTATACCATGGAAATAAACACACATTATTCCTAAGGTTTAAGATTGATTTTTCTATTGAAACAACCTAATAGCTACTCACTAGCCTTGTGTTAAATATGTCATAATGAATAATTGCTGAGTGCATGTTTGTGATCACAGATTGGAGCTCAGCTGTAAAACTGGCACAAAGTCAGCCGAATTTTCCACTGTGGGTAAACTGCGGGCAAATTGCCCATGTAATTCATTTTCTGTGGAATGGGCATATTGCCTACAGTTGAAAATACAGCACATTTATGTTCCTATAAATAATTAAAACAGTTTGTTAATTTTCCCTTTAGAGGATTTAGGGTCACACAGATCCACATTATCGTATATAAATGTGTATATGTGTATTCACACATACACACATATAGTATGGTATATATACTATTATGAACTATGCTTCTTGGATAAGTTGCCCTGTTAAATCTGTGAAATAGTTATTGACCATAACATATAAATTACTTGTCTGGGCATTTCCTACTTTAAGACAAAAGCCTGTGTTAAGTTAAAACCTTGGCCTACTTGCCAGTCACAAATTCTGAGTGCTGAGCTTTGAATGTGTGGATTGTTTTTGAACAATCTGCTCCTTTGGTCATCCAGTGCTTGAAGAGATGGTTAATTGGACTGGTGGGATGAAAGCTGCATCATTGTTGGTTACTTGAATTAGACACTTTTCTTATATATTGTTCATATAACCATATATTCTGTAGTTCATTTAATCAACATAGTCTCACTCATCTGATTGCCCTGTTCTACATATGTGAGAATTAAGTGTAAACAGCCATATCCTCTCATCCATTGTGTTCGATAGAACTTTATTAGCTAAACACCATTAGTTTAATAGTTGTGTTGGAATTCATTAGTTTTAGGTCAGATTGTGGCGAATTATGTTCTGGCTGATATAACATTTGTTTATGCTATATACAGTTATTTATGGTACTGAAATGCTTAAGGGCTGATTAGACGGTTGGCTTATTTCTTAATTTAAAGGGCAGAGCAGAGTTCATAGTAAATCCTGCAGAATCTCAACACAGTAAGTATTTTTAAATCTAGCTTTCACATCACAGCACAATCCGTAATAATCTAAACAAATGAATCCCATAATATTGCTGACCTAAAGTTACCTAAACAAGTGGTTTTGAATTTAGATTCCCAGCTCTTAAAGGAAAACTAAGAGAAATAGTGGATATACAAATTCTTTACATGACTATGATCCAAACATTAAGAGTCCAAATTATGCATTGAGTTTACGTCAAAGCCTCTCCGACATGGTAATATGGAGATTACAAAATACAGTACTTTGAACTGCTTGGTCAGATGTCTGGATGAAAGCATCATTTAAAACTATTTGTTCCTCAATTCCATTAATCGTCCACCATTGCTGTATCAGTAGCCAACTATAAAGATAAAAATAAAGAATGATTTCCTGAGTTCAATTAAATAAGACATAGGCCTATGTGTTTCAAATAAATTATTTTGTGACAGATACAAGTTTTCAGATTAAATCATACTGATTAATGTGTAAGATAGCAATGACTTTAAATGTATGGATATTAATCCATTGACTGTGGCAGTCAAAAACTAGAAAACGACTGAAAAGAGCTTACTCGCCCACTATTAGTGTAATAGGTCTAACATTAATGGTAATGTTTTCCTTCAGTATACCAAGTGATTGTACATCACGGGTGTGTTGTGTTGATAATGTTTAATGTTTAATGGTCATTAAAAATGTTAATTTTGCAGGGTGCAAGCAGAGTCTGCAGTTCGCACTTTGCTTGGAACCGCTGCTTACAGCGCATCGATGAATGGGATTTTTTTTCAACTCCAGGTTGTTGGTAGTTGCAAAAAGAGAGGGGAAATGCCATCGTTTTCGCTGTATATGGCACGACGTTTCAGCGCACACTAAACAGTGCAATGTCTTGAACAATATAAACCGCTTGAGAGCTGCACGAACAAATGTTTATTGAAGTTTGTGCAGCCTGCCATCAAATTCAATGACACGCCACGATGTCCCCAGTCGACAACTGCTCACCGCTCTGCCGACCGTCAGTTTAGCAGCCATAGCAGGACAATCATGTCATTCGGTGGGTAACGTCTGCGAAAACAACATCAATGTAGCGCAGCCAACGCAGTCACTCTGTCCAAGTCCATATATTTGTAAAGTGTAACTATGCACAATATCCCAGTCGATCCTGAAAAGAGACTGAAACACGTCTCCATCTGCCGGCCTCTGCCACGTGGGTCTGTCATCAGGCCGCTCGTCTGACAGTTGAAGACACTGATACGAAACAATGTTGATGTGTCTAGAGGCAGATTACGGGGATGCCATGTGTGCATGCAGCGTCATATCAGCAAACACTGTATCCTGAATTACACAGCACAGCGGTTTCGTGCTTGAGACGGCGAGCAACTTGTTGGTGTCGTGCGCGCAGGCGTCCTCCGCCCTCGCATCTCCAGAGCCTCCGCGCACAGGAGAGGAGCTGTCCGCCGCGCTGGTGCTGAAACAGGCCGTCCTGGGTGGACTGTCTCTGTTGCTCAGTTGACCAATCTTGCCCATTGCATCTTCGTGCAGAGCAAGAAGCCGCAAAGCCGAGGCTGGGACACTTGTAGGCGAGGCGTTTGCTGAGGACCGTCTGCAGCGGGCGATGGCGTTCATGGTGAAGTCCATGGTCGGCGGACAGCTGAAGAACCTGACCGGGGGTCTGGGTGGCGGGGAGGAGAAACCCGAGGGCGAGAAGTCCGAGGCGGCCGCGGCAGGGATGACCAGGGAGGAGTTTGAAGAGTACCAAAGGCAGCTGGTGGAGGAAAAGTAAGTCGGGGGAAACGTAAATACTTTGCGGTGGCGGACACCTTCTGGGTCTGCTCGTAGAGTTGATGGGACACTTAAAGTTGGCGGGGTTGCGTTTAATAAGTTTGTTAAAGTAATCTGGTTAAGTGAATCTCTGTCCACATTACGCGGGTCTGTGAAGGATTCACATTCCCTCGTCGACCGCGTCTCCCTGTTGTGCGTTTTGTTTCTCGACGGCTGTTCTGTGCGAGAAATTAGTTTCCCTCTAGGTTTCTGCGACCCAGTTTAGGGGGTATTGAGCAACTGGAGAACAAGAATATAGTCCAGCCAATGCAAACTACAATTTAATTAGGCTACGTGCATATATCAAATCAAATACAAAGGGTACTTTAATTAAGCATAAAGGTTAGACCTATATATCATTTATTTCCAAGAATACGTTAAATGAATTATATAACATTACCTAATTACACTTTTTGATGACCTTCAGATTACATTTTATCAGTCTGATGTTTTTGTTGTTGTTCGTTCAATGTTGTTAAGACTGCTGTTATGTGAATTCGTGCTCAAAACCCAACATGATGGTAAGCTTAAAATGATTTAAAATGATTTCCCCGACCTGCTGACACGAATGCATCATTGTCGTAATGATGGCAGCAAACGTTTCAAAGCACTATACTGTAATTAATACATTATACATTTTGCTATTCTGGCTCTAGTCATAGGAAAACGGTAATCTGCATATATAATTAACATCCGATTATTAATCGTCTGTGAAAACAACAAAACAAAGCACCCAAGAAAGTGCATTTAAATGAGACGTCATCAGTACTACATTATTGAGACCATTTTATCCTTTTAAACAACGTTTTTTAAGTACCTGAACTTTTAAGACTATATGTTTTAGTACAATTTTAATTAAACACTGGATTAATTATCATAATATATTTTTAAATAATAATTTATTATTATTATTATTATTATTATTATTATTATTATTATTATTTATATTGCTGTTGTTGTTTCGGATAACCACTTTACAATCTTAATATGAAAACATAAGATTAACTGAATAATGAAAATAAATTGCGTAAACAAAACTCTATTTATAACATGTTAGGAATCTAAATTTGACGTTTCACTTTGAGTGCTGCAGGAAATACATGGGTTTGACTTGGCTTTGGACTATTTTCGCTTCAGTCGGGAGATTTGTTCATAGCATTTTAATTACACCCCTAATCCGTTAATCCGCTTTGGATGTGGAGATGAGGGATTGCTTTTTCATTGTGGAGCACTGCACACATTTTTTTAATGTCCTACATTTAATATTAGCCCAAAAAAGTAAAATAGGTCTACCTGCATCCTGTTTGATATCTAATTACTGACACGACGGGGTGTAAAGTTGTGATGGCACTGTCACACGGCGCGTCTGCGTAAAAGTGCTTGCGATAAAGACACGAGTGCCAAAGCAGACAAGCCATTTGTTGTTGATCTAAAAGATTGAACTGTTCCATATTTGTATCAGATGAAATGGGACGAAATGGCCTTGCAAAGTCTGTTGTAACTTTTGGTTTGAGCGTGTGGTCTTTCAACGCGGATTATGAAAAGTTATGGAACAGATGATGTGGGATGCGACGAATCGAAACTACTGTGACTGACTAATTCATTATTTTTTCATTCTCCCTCCACACAACACATGCTTTGCTAAATACGCGGGTGATTGATTGGAACAAATTGCACAAACATTTGAAAAAGTACACACTGTAGGCTACATTAAAATAATCCTTTCCGTTATATATCAATTGGAAAATCAGTGTAGCGCACTCTAGGAACATCAAGTCTAGGTCAGCAAAAGAGTGCGCCGGCTCTTCAAGATACATATGGATGTTATAAGTCTCCCTTGCAATGACTACTTTGTAATAAGAATACACATTACGTATTATTATTGTATATTATCTTTAAGGATTTGTATTGCAGGCTTTATTAATTTATTTACTTAATCTTGCCTGTACACTTAGTCTTATCACTTATTTAAGGGGGAAAGAATGTATTCGTTTTAAGCTTATTCAAAACACCTGACTTAGAGAACAAAATGGGTTTTCACTGAGTTTTGAATCGGAGCATATGTTCAAGGACCATATTATAATCAATGTTGTTCCACAAGATCAAAATTATTTATTTCAGAGGAGCTTGGAGACAGACTTATTATCATCAGCTTGCCCTGATGGAATCCCACTGGATGGTTTATAAAACACATGCTTTATTTATATCCTTGCAATAATATGATACAAGTTATATTATATGTACATGTACAATAAAGTGATATATTGTAACAATTGTAAGTCACCCTGGATAAGGGTAATAATGTCAAAATGTGCCCAGTGAGATGATTGTGGCTTCAGGTTGTGTAACCATGTACAATGGAGATCATGTACGTTGGATTTACATTAATTAAACCAATTACATCATGTTTGTTTGCATGCATTTGAAATGTACCTGACTGAAACAGTGAAGCTGTTTTATGATGTCAGTGTTGTCTGTGTTCAGATTCGGTGGCAGAATGAAACCAACATTTAAAGTAAATCAAATAGAGTTAAAGGAATTCTGATGAACAAAATGCTGGTGAATGAGATAGGAAGTAGTTTACACTGCGACCAATGTCATTTTATTAGATAGTATGAGCATTATGGCAAGATGGTGAGCATTAGTCACTACCACCGCTGACAAAAACGTTCTTAGAGAGATGAGTGGTGATGGGGTGACACAACTTGTCATGTATTTGATGTGCTTCTTAATGGTCAGGCCTTCTTTGTAGAATGTTTTAATGAGGATTACAAAACTGAGCATCAAATTCATTTCAACATGGCAACAGTCATATTCATGTAGTATCTTCTTGTAATATCTACACTGCAGCATCACAAAATCCTGTTTATTGTGCATATACTGCAACTTTATGCACATGAGTGGAACATCTAGCAAGATAAAAGGTTAAAATGGTGTTTCTACAGAAAAAACAAACTGTTATGATCTGCATCTAGAAAGAATATCTAGCTTGTTACATGTATAACCAGTGTAATTTCAGTCATAGATCATGAGAATATCAGTGCAAAATTATGTTCAGTTTTGAATTCAGACATATTATTGTAAGAAACGGACTGAGTCTTTCGAGGTGTGTGTATTTCATTTTCAAAATGAAAATAAACACATTTCCTTTGTTTTACAAAATGGACATTTTACAACATGACATGTATTTTCAATTTCTTATTATTAAACCTTGCACACAACTTTTTAGGTGTAAAATTTCAGATGTATTTTGTTCTGAGATTTTAAAATTGAATAACTGAGCAATTAACCTGAAATTATACAATGATACTGAAATGCATGTGAATGCTTTCTAGTCTGTAGGAAGATTACTGTGGCTTATGAGATCAAATCACCTTATTTTGATTCCCTACCTAAATGTAATTATTTTCCACTGTGTGTAATTTCTTTTGCCCCCTGGCTGTTTTCTCATTAAAAAAATGTTAAGTTTATGTGGGGGAGCTCTGGGGTGAATATATTAGACTACTGTGTTGTTGTTTTTCATTATCTTGTGTACATCCTGGGTTCATGCGTTAAAGGACAATGGATAGCATGTTGTTGGAAAAAACAAAGATGAGCGTCTGCCCCCTGCTGGTAGATTATGGAATAGCACAACCAGATAATTCAGTGTATTTATCTAAATCAACTGTGCTTTGAAATTCAGAGAAGTTATTTACTCTACAAAATCAATAACCCAAATTCAGCCCCAGATATACACAAATCAGTATAGTAATCAGTATAGTCATTTTTCAGTTATGAATAGGAAAAAGGCACATGGTTGACGCATATAACAAAATATACACATAAGATTTCCCAAATATATGGCATGCAATCATATTTTGTATGTTGCATTCATGATAGATTACCCACTCACAAAATATAATATGTAATAAGATGTTCATGCCATCATTGCCACACTGTTAACTATTCTTTGCCTTGTTTGTTGAAATGGAATGAATGCCATAAGCATCTGAAGGAACCATTTTTGTTGGCTATTAAATCTACAAGACAATGATGCGCAGTTTAGGGCCTGAGAGATCACTGCCCTGGTTTCAGACTAGCTGCCAACCTACGCGATATTGCACACGTTCCAGATAACACACACACGCAGACCGAGAGGAATATCCCCTACAAAGCATTTATCTCCCAGCTGCTCTGGCTCAGGGGAGGATGTGGATTTTAGACAAGTGTGATGCTGCCATTCTGGGAGGACATTTCTAGGATGTGCCTCGGGAGCAAAACTCAGGATGAATGTCTCTCTCTCTCTCTCTGTCTCTCTCTCTCTCTGTCTCTCTCTCTCACTGTCAAGCAGTCACAGGCAGACTCTCATTTTTCACAGACAGACAAACTCTAGGTGTGAGAAGCAGGCAGTACTGTATGTAGACACATATCTGCTCAGGCTTTTGTATTCCAGTTAAGCACCACAACAGGTGAAACAAACAGGAAGATTGTATATTATGACCTAGATCAATGGCTCTAAAGCATGGGGCCCAGATCTGATTATGTTCTCATCTGGATCCATCTGGCTCAATAAGGGCATGTGTTAAAAGGTACAGTTACCTTTAAAGCATTCTGTAGCCTGGGAAGGGGTGTTAAAAATCAGATCAGATAAATTGATCAATGGAGATTGGCTATAGAGGAAGTCGGAAGACACCATGGCGCTCCAGCCATTTGATACCCCTGCTCTGATGCACTTGATACAATTACAAACAAGGATTACTGACGTTCTTTTGTAATATCCATCGGCACAGCGTTAAAGTAGATGTTAGGTAATCAGTGCAGTTATGTCAGTTTTCATTAGAGAATGTTCCCCGGCTGGTTGATGCTTATGTGTTTTTAGATACAGATCAATCTGTAATTTCCACCACAATACATCTGGGCTATGCCATTGCAAGTCGTGTTGCTGAATATTGCCCTAATTTGAGATGGATTCTGTCTTCTACTACTGTAATCCTCCACTTTTCCATCCTTTCATTTTAAATGGGAATCAGGTCACATATTCCTTTAAACGGGTGTTTCCCAGTCAAATCTTCATCCTAATCTGTGCTCTTTGTTTAAAAAAAAAAAAAAAAAAAAGATACCAGCGTCGATTTCAAATTCACATTCGGGGATTGTTGATTCAAGAAACATGGCCTGGTAAGGAGCCAGGTTTGAAAAATCACAGCTGAAATGAATGGGAATTTAATTATGTTTCTATGCTCATAGTAGAGGGATATCAATTTTTAAATTAATATCTGTCACTGTATCTAGCCAGCCCAGGAGAAAGAAATCCCTTTAAAAAAAAAACTGCAGGCCGCATCTGAGCTTTTGCAGACGTCGTGGTCAGCTCCAGGCGAGTCTGTTTCTCCGCCTGTCCCGTTCTGTGGTAAATCTGCATGACATACTTATCACAACATTGTCAAAGCACGCCATCAAGCAACTGAGGGGAGGTTAGCTGGTAGGCACGCAGGCGAAAGGAGTACTCTGTATCACTCACAATTTCTTATATCCTTAAATTGTGTTGCAGAAGTGTTAAAAAGCCACCCAAGGGAGCTGGATGCACAGGGGGCAGTGGGGAGCTGGGGTATATTTTTAATGGAAAAGTGACCAGCTTGGACTCTTGACATAGGGAGACTTTTCACTCAGACACTTGTGAGTGAGGGAAGCATTTGGAAGAGTGTGACACACTATTAGGAAATGCATGAACTCTCACAGTAGTTTTACAGCCTGATTGCATTTTTGGGAAATGTCCTCAAGGGCCCTAACAATGTCCACCATTAGCTCTGTGTGTAACCTATATCCAGAAATATTCACCATGCAGGCCTAAGACTGAGGTCAAGACACTGTGCAGGCATACGCAATGTTTCCAGGGTTTTGCAACCAGCTCTGTGCCAAAGTCTGTATCATTCAGGTAGATATTAGGCTGCTTGAACAACAAAAATATCTTAGTGTTTAACTTCTATGATGTATTGCATGGTATGGCTAGCTAGAAAAAGCAGAAAACAGCATAATAGAATACAACAAAGCTTAAAAATGCATTACATGTTGTTGTTATTGTTATTATTAATGTACTTTGCAAATTACAATTATGATCATTATCATTATTGACATGTTGTGCAATTTGGCAGATGTCATACAATCCCAGTTTCTAATCTCCAAGGCATGTTGATTGAAAGAGGGTTGTGCTAAGAAGCTTTGGTGGCAGGTGAGGGGCAGTTATTTTTCAAATGGGTGATTATTCCCCCTAACCCCCACCCACCCCCCATCCATGCACATATAGACACAAGCAGACACACATGAACAGACACGCAACAATAAAGAAAAGCACGGCCTTTCTGCTTTAGGACATACTCTCCCAGACCTGGGGAGGGCAATGCTCAGTTCTCAATTGTTCTCCTCAATAGCTGATCATGCGGTGTGTCAATTAATGTCATATGTCTCTGTGCAATTGGTTTAACTTCTGCCTTCTTTGTGGAATTGTATAACTGGATGTTGGGAGCTTCCTGTTGTATTTTAAGGGGCTGAAATCTTATAGGTTTTGTATTAAGATGTATGATCTGAGAAGCATGAGTTTCATTAAGTTGTGTGTTGTTTGCAGTATGGCTTCACTGGCCAGTTTCCTGCCATTGTTCAAACTTTGGTACACTGTATGTCTGTTTTAGCTTGTGTAACCCAAATATGAGAAGGAAGGAATAGCTGGGCATCCTCTTATATCACTGTTTGAGCAGATCCCCTTTTCAGTTGATGAGTATAATTCCTGCTTTACTGCCTGAGCTGGATGTTTTCTGACAAGTAGTGAGCCTGAGTGACCTGTAGATGATTTCTGCTCCTAAGGACATCTGATGACTAGTGAGGTAGAACGAGGAGCGGGGTGGCAGGCCTGGAATGGAGCAACAGGAGAAAAGCTGGTGCAACACCTACACCTGTGTTCTTCCATAGCACCATTGTGAAGGAGGATAGGCTTAAATGGTTGCTCTGGCAAGAGGAAAATTCATTGAATCACAATTGAACATATACATGTGTAAAGATGTGTAATGTAATTCTGTCCAGCTCCATACTGCTTTTTGGTCCTTCTCAAAACATTCAAACATCTAGAAGATGTACTCCTGGATGGACTGAATGTGTTGTTTAAAATGACATTCGGCAAACTTAATATATAATCCTTGTCCTGTATTATATAGGTGAGATGGTTTGGTACATTATGTGACATGCGTGTCCTTGTTTTTTCCATATCTGGTTGTTTTTGAGATATTTAAGGCTTTATTTACCATCTGTAGATCTTTTTGTCTTCTCAAAGTCATCTCACTTGTCATGAGAAAACAAAAGTACATTTCCTGATTTAACATTTTCTAAGAGGGTGTGTTCCACAATGTAGAGCATAAGTAGAATTCAATTCTCAGGGAATACAAATGCTGCAGAAATTAGTATTTGTAAATACTGGTATATTTTTACTTATAGAGAAAGGATAACAAAGACACAAGGTGGCAGAGAAATAAATTCACAGCTTGAAACACTTCAGAAGTTTATTGCACCAATGACATCTGAGAGCAGGGATATAGGATCATATGCTGGCTATTAATGGATGACACTTTGCTTGTTAACTAAGAAGCTGTTTCACTGTCTGATATGTGTAGTAACTGCTCAGATGTACACTGTATTAATAGAGAGGTGGGCAAAAGACATACAACCGCTGACTGCCTGCAGACTTACTCAAAACCTGTGCCTTTGCCTGTGGACCTGACCTCTCCACACTAGCACTTGTAGTGTTGCAAGTCCACTGTTTTCCACGTTGGTGCCCAGCTCTATGACCACTGACCAACTCTATCACCCCATTGTTCCCACTCACCCTCAGGGCCCCCAGCCCTGTTTTGACCCCTGCCTGAATTAAAAATACAAATTCTCCATAGAGCAGTAATGGCGTTACCTAGTTGTTGAGCTGACTGTGGCCCTGTTCCTTTATTTCAGAATGGAGCGAGATGCTAGTTTTGCACAGAAGAAGGCGGAGAGAGCTACAGTGAGGACTCACTTCCGAGAGAAATACAGACTTCCAAAGGTAACCTTGCACTGCTTTTGGCTTCATAACAGCCTATTCAAAACAAGTCCTGGAAAACTGAAAAGAAGATCAAACCATTAACAATAAACCCTGTGAGAAATGTTCAAGTATTTAATATCTCACAGTGTTGGTTTGTTTTACAGTTTAAAACATATGCAGCACTGTTTTTCAATGTCTTCAAATATTTGTTGTTACAAAACTTTAAATGCAAAATCATACTTATCTGAACTTCAGCTATGAAAAAATACAAGATCACATTCTCAAATCTCTACTCTGATTTCCCTGCTTTTGCATATTGTCATCTTTGCCTGATGTGTAATATATTTAAGAATGAGAGTGTGAGCCCTTTTCTGTAATGATACTCCTGCAGGTCAGGCATGTTTTCATTATTAAACACAAAACACAGAGATCCATGACACGATATAACAGACAAACGGCACCTAATCTTAATAGCAATAAATTACAAGAATTACACTTAGTTCCTTTTTTATACTTTTTGTTGACCTTTAGCAGTGCCATAGGCTGCTCTTTTTTAAGTCACATTAGTTCTCATTCTGAAATGAAAGAATTTCACACTCCAGTGGTGTGTTATACATGACAAGAGCAGCCAGTGTAAAACACAACAGCCTGGTGGTGCCTTGAGACAGCCTGGGCAATATCCATGTAATACACAGTAATATGCACTAGGGGCAGCATCCTTCAATTCCATTTCACCTGTGGCTGGAGCTCAGCTGGAGGCCGGGCCACTAGAGGTGAAAGACGGCAGGCTTCTGAGTTAAACATATGAGTGTCTGACTATTCGTTCCAAAACTGAATTCCACTGAGAGAACTGAAGATTGCAAGCAGAGATCAAAAAGTCATCCAGCTTCACTGCTTATGAAAACAGGTCAATTCAGTATTGTCACCCAACTGCTCTGTTCTGTATGTAACGTGTCTGTTTGCATTTGTACTGTGTCCTTGCATCCAAGGAATGCACAGAAAAAAGCAAAGCAATACTCGGGGACCGTCTGCTGGATTCAGGTAGCCAGTCATTCATGCATTTGCCTGCCCCTGCCTCCACCTGAGGACTGCCCATCACTGGCTAAAGCAGTGATCCAGTACCAGCATCTGGCTCTTAGTACCTCCTACACTGGTACCTCCTACACTGAGTGCAACTCACTCCTAGCAACACTTCAGCCAGGTCCTGAACTTCTCAACCCATCATGACTTTCTTACATGACTTAAGCAACCTTAGTCCGGTGTAAGCTTGTCACTGCTTTCCCACTAATGATGGGTGTATCAAAGGGGCTCTCAGATCACGACTAACAACTTTAACCTGCTTTAACCCCTTATTCAGATCTGAGTGCACACCCTCAGACGTTACTGTGTTCTTAGTAAAATTGTAAGCAAACCACTTCTTGGATGGAGATGGCTCTATTACTGGGTGTAAAAATTATATCCAGTTATTGTATCTACTGTTACGTTTGAAATTATAAAAAGACCCAGCCAGTCAGTCCATCAGTCAGCCAGATAGGCTTGTTGGGTGAATGGTTATCTTGTTTCATGTTTCTAAGATGTCATCCCCAAATCGATTTCACCCATAACCTGAACTGCAACTGAAGCCAAGCACACTGAAGCCAAAAGGCTGGAAAAGCCAGCAGGTGAGTGTGTCTGCTGCCTGAGCAATACAATTAGCTGGTTGACTGGCAGCTTGGTTTTCTCAGTGGCGGACTGGCTGATTAGCCCACAAGCTGCTTCAATGGCTGGCAAACTGAGAGCCAGACCATGTGCCACTTACCATGTTGCCTCTTCAACCCAAGAGTAAACACAGCAATTGTATAGGCTTCCTGCGCCTGATATATCGATGTGCTGTTAATGACACACAAGTGCTATATTATAATCAGATATAGTCTGTGTATGAGTTAATAGTGACCCTCGATAACGCTGAATGAGCGTTTTGCCAAATTCTTGACTGATTGAACTGGGTAGCTACTTGAATGAGACAATAATAATCAGTGGATAGTCAGGCAATTAACCAGCAAACTAGTTAATGAATGTGCTCTGTGTCAGAGAGCCCCAGCCCGCTTCACTGTGTGCCCCTGTCTTTCTCCTGACCTCAGAACGAACTTGACGACACTCAGATCCAGTTGGCAGGAGATGACGTTGAGCTGCCCAAGGAGCTGGCCAAAATGATCGAGGAAGACAATGAGGAGGAGGAGGAGAAGGACTCAGTCATCGGCCACCTGGCCAACATTCAGAACATGGACCTGGACCAGCTGAAAGGCAAAGCTCAGGCCACACTGGAAGAACTGAAACAGACAGCGGAGAAGTGCAGTATCATGTGATGGATCTTTTGCTCAGCTTGGCACACACACACACACACACACACACCCTCAGTTCACTCAGTTGACAGGCCACTCCCAAGCCGACAAACACACAGAGACACACAAGACAACAGCCAAGTAACAACACACAGACACACACAAGCACACACTTTATATGACACCAAATACAGAAAGCCAAGTAAAGAACAGCAGTATACTATGCACCTGCTATAAAAATGAAGGATAGCAGAGACAGGCACAATGACAAATTACACCAACAGACATAGTGTGAAGAGAGGTATATTCTCACCTGAACAAGAACATTTTTAGAACAGAACCACTCAAGACAGGTACGTCACTGCAATACAAATTAATACATGTGAACAACATAGGAGTATGTGTATCCTTTTACAAGACACATACACCAACAAGTAGGTCAACATAGGAGAAGGTTCACAGTATGACATACACAGACATGAAGAAATGAGAAAACAATCAAGCACATTTTCTACTCTCAATACCCTTCAAAGATATTTTTAAATATCACTTCTGATAAAAAAAATACAGTCTTCCCTTTAATAGTGTATCAGTCATTGTTTTGTATAATTTTCTCTTTAGTTTTGGGTTTGGAAGGGATGAGTAGACTGTAGCATCCCACCATCAGAACAACAAACTAGGCAAAATAAAGGACATGGAACTATCATCTACATTTTCTCACAAAATGTGTGCCAAGTGATTTGATTAAATTCAGTGTCGCTACAATTTCAAAAGCTAAAAAGGGCTCAATTACATTCTGACAAAAATATTTCTTATCCTGGCTTCCATTGCCAGCTAAATGCGGATAAATGTGAGGTCTGGTGTTTTCATGCTGATAAAGTAATTACAGTAAAGGTGTTTTCATTACTTATTTAAGGTGGTTATGACTGGTTACAGTTTTAAATAGCTTTGGTTTATGATTATTTTATTTTTTAATAGACACTAAAAATCTGAAGAACCTGCAGAGTAGAAACCAAAACACTCTAGCTTTGTTATCCAGCCACACCACTTTAAAAAGTCATGACTCAGACCTCTACTCAAATTTTTTTCTAGCATGTAAACATAGCCAAGCAATAAAAGATGAGAACACAACTCAATTTAGAGACAACAAATTCTCCCCTTTGGTGCATCTTTTTCCATTTCCTTAAAAAGCTTCTGAATTCTCTCCAAAGTAATATTTTGCTTTTGAGAGCATACTCAGGGCATGACTACAGGTACTGCTAAATCATGTAGGGAGAAAAAATACAGTTTTACAAGTTGAGGCAAATACACTCGGATGCCATTGCCCCATTGATAATTTTAGAGAACGGTTAGATAGTCTTCAAAACAACAACCTGAAAGGAAGAAAGTGAGACTGGAAATGAGCATCAATAAATTATATCATATTTGTATTCATGCTTTAAGGAGGTTCGAGCATACGCAAATTGACAGGGAGAATACAAACACATCATAAAAGTTAATTCTATTGCACAGTGTACATTCTGCGGTTCCCCTGTATACTTTTACCCTGTAAACATTTTTAGCTTTGGTAATTCTCCTGCTTACCCACAGTCCATAGTGTAGCTCAGCCCCTGGTTCCCAGGTCTGAGCAGTGACTTGCCTCAGTAACCCTCTCTCCCACTGTCCATTAGATGCTGCCCTATCCACTAAAGCTGTATCGTGACGGTGGTTAAGTATTGTTTAGCCAATATGACGTGTAATGTGCTGTCCTTGAGAGTGTTGTTCTTAGAGTGAGAGTGTTGGGTATGTTTTTTTTTTGTGTTTTTCCAAACACGTTCCTAACCATACTGGTATGTGTCAACATGACTTTATTTAATAAATGTCTCTGGAGCTGTGTCAGTATTGCCTGAGGCTCATGTGGACACCTCTCATTGTATCAACGATGCTAGAACTTCAAAAATAAACATATGCACTAAAATGGGGGGTTGTGTATCTGACTGTGCTGATAAATGAAAGGGTTCTTAGATCACACCAAGGAAATCAGAAACCGCATTTGTTTTATGTGGAAAAGGTGTTTCTTTTGAAATGGCAAAAAGGCACTCCTGTTTGTCTTAGGAAATGAATGCATATTTATTTTGATTACATTTCATCATCGTTTCTAAGAATGCTCCAATCATACTTATAGGGAGGTTTTAAAATGGTTACAATCATTATTCTCTGTTTGAACATGTTTGACTATGTGCAAGAAGGGTCATTTATATATCTGGGGGCTACAGCAGTGGTCCACATTTGTCTTCAAACTCTAATTGTCTTGTCCAGGTAAACAAAGTGTAGACGTTCTCCTTCAACGAAGCACAAGCATTAGTAGACAGCAACTCATGTCCACTTTGTCAGTTAAAATGAAGAGCATTATTGTTCAAAATTGACAAGCAGCAGCACTACTTTGTTGGAAGTCACATTTAGTATCATTAAGTAGTCTCTTTCTGTAAACTGTTGATGTCTGTGTGATCATGTCTATGTAAGCAGGAGCCATAACATTTAAGAGAGAGAGTGCAATGACTGTTAAATAAAAAAAAAAAACGAGACAGGGAAGGGAAGACATCTGAGGGTGGAGAAAGGAAAACTACTTCCATTTCATCTAATAGAGTATGAGTTTACATTTTCAGCGATTAAAACAAATCCTTGCCTTTCATCCAGACCAATGACAGTGCATTTTCCTGTCTGAACCTTTTTGTTTGTTTGTTTGTCATTTTTACAATAAGGGATTTCACAGTTTACATAATTCTAAGCAAGTAATCTTTTTTTAATCTATATTTTTGCTTCCATTTCAACATGAGGCAGTAAGTTAGGAGAAAGTCTTTTAAATGCTCAAGACCATCTTCCAACGTGTGAAATGCGTTGATTAGAAATGTTGTACAGATCTCCCAGGATTATAACACTGACAGCTCTTTCATAGTTCACTCACTTGTGATGTAAGCTCTTAGCTGTTCCTTTTTGATTGGTTGGATTTGTTTCTTTATGTAGAACATTTGTAAACAGTACATCTCATCTGAAAGTGATGTGGGCAAACCCTTCAGTGAAACACTGGTGGAATGTACAAAAAATAAAAAGTGTTTTTTATTATAATCATCTCGTTTAGTGTTTGTTTATTGTTTGATTGTGTTTCTAAAACTGTCCCCTTCTGTTCATTTTTGCACATTCATAGGATCCCTTATTTAAAATAAGTACAGTTAAGTAAACTATAAGTATACTTCAATAAGTGTACTTGTGTATAAGAGCGTACTTATCAGTACTTCTTCAGATATGACAACAAAACAACACGTTAACTCAATATTTGTACTTTTACAGTCCTCTATTAATTATCCTCACTCTTTATTGCATTTCCTGTTGATAACAGCTGATGTTCTTGTCCCTGCAAATTCATTGAAAGCAATTTATCATTAAAGGTGCTATACAAAAATAAACCTTAATTGGCAGATATATATTGCATTCCAACTAAGATATTATTAATTAAGCAACCGTATTTAGAAAAAAAAATCTCAGTTCTTATAATCAATCTATAAAAATATATTTTGGTTGCAAATAGAAAAAAAAAAACATGGATCCCCAAAAGCAACCAAGTAGTTAAATCTGATACTTAAGCACAATACTCTGAGTCTCTTGTGTAAAATGTGTAATTGATTACGTGGCAGAATTAAAACCTGTTATTTTGATCGTCTCGGGAAGGGTGCAGTTTCACCAGAAAGGTCAGAACACATTTCACTCCGGGAAGGACGGGGGCACATGGCCGAGGATGCAGTTCCCCGGATATCCACAGGGGGCGAGTCCTGCAGAAACACGAGTCCTCCTGAAATACAGATTATGGCCACCTGGTGGAGATAAAACGAATTTGTTATTTTCTTATTTTATCGAGTTCCAGTTGGAACAATCTTGTTCTACAACAATTGAAACAGATTGGGCGGAAATACGCAATATTGGGGACCTTGTTTAATCTTTTTACACAATCTTTTTTTACAGCAGTGTTTTGGAAATCCTTTCACTACGTGTCTGATCTTCTTACTGGGATACATTATACGTTTTAAAATTGTACTTTTTTTTCCTAACTGATTGCATCTTAGAAAATTCTGCAATTTGCTTGGTAGAAAAACAACGCTCTAGAACTAGTGAGTTCAATTTTACAAATTCCGTGTTTGTTCAAGGACAAGACAACGTTGTGTTAAAATTTACCAAATTACAAAACAATAATGTGTATTTTTGTGCTTTGGTGCATTTTATCACAAAATTGTGTTGTCCTTGAACAAACACCGAATGTGTTCAATTTAACACATTCGTTCTAAGAGTGAAGAAAAAGTAATGATGTCATTGTGATGATGGTGATGATAATGATGATGATGACGATGACGATTGTTTATATTTTGGACTGGTTTATTCTATTATACAGTATAGCAATGATGGTGGATTGATTGACACATTCTAAAGCAGCTTTATTCAGAAGACAACAATACAAAACAAATACAAATAAAACAGGAACTGAGTACTTTTTGGACCGCTCAGTACATGACCACTGAATCAACGTGCGATTTGTCCAGCCTGTATGAACTCATCAAAAATACAATATAGTTAAAGACACATAGGCAGAAACAGTGCCAATTAGACCAGTGGCAGGAAGGTCGGTGTCAGTCAGTCACAGCCCATTTTAAAGTCCAGCTGTCAAGCTCCTAACTATAGTATTTCTCCAACGTTTTAATATAGCCTAAATATTGCCTGAAAAGTTTATTTCAGATCAGTTTTCCTGATGAAAACGCTCAAATGTTTTTTTTGTTTTTTTTTGGTAATTATTATGATTATTATAATTAATAATCATAATAATAAAGTGCTGGCCGCCACATCCCCCACCCCCATGCCAAGAGCGGCGCTTCATTGCGGTGCCGCTGAGCCGCTGACAGTCGCAGCTCGCTCGGCCATCTGGCGCTATACGAGCGGCGCGGCTTCCCAGGAGGAAGTTTCAAACTTTGTTTTGTAAAGTAGCCAAAGGGCCCGGGGTGTCGCTGTGGCTTTTCCATTGCTTTACCAAAAAAAAAAAAAAAATCAAGTTAGTTTCCATTTCAATAGCAGAGAGGCCTGCCTCTATTGGCAGTTTTCAAGTGCGGTTTGAAAAGAGAGAGCTGTAAAATATATTGATGTTGAAACCCCTCTCTATTGACAGGCTGCTAGGCGTGAACAATCTTCGGGCTAGAAAGACACTAGGCCAGTGCATGGCCAATCTAACACAAAGGGGGTGAAACGGGCCAGAAAATACTATTCTCCTCCATTCAGTCCTATCAATCAGAGCTTAAAACCCCACCAGAATGGAGACGGCAACGAGGGGAAAAAATCTGCACTTTTTTTTTCTTTCTCTGAACCGCCAAGCATTTATTAAACTTTATTCTGCAATAACCTCACAGCATGCATTTGTGCCTCTTAAGTTTATTCTTCGGTTTACCGTTAAACAGAAACAGATTTGTTTTCCTGGGATTTAATTTGAATAAGTGAATTGCAGATGTTTACTGCAAGCAATGGATGCTTTTGTAGCCTACTGCGGTGGTAGGCTCTGCCTAACTTCCTCTCACTCCTGCATTTTCCCCAACTAAATGAAGGAGAGGAGAAAGTCGAGGAGGACCACACAGGTTGCGAGTTTCATAAAATTTATAAACATTTGATCCTGTATGTGACGTCCAGATTGCCAAAAATGGAGTTGCTATGGGAATGAATCCCGGGGCTGACTCGCACTGACAGCCAATCCCGGAGCGCGACTGTAAAGGGGGAAAAACTTCCCTTTCTCTGCGTTGGGGAGGAGGGGAGTTTATGGGGAAAAGCTAAACGAAGCGTGAAGCGTAACAGTGAGAGGGACAAAGCGGCAGGTACTCTGGAAAGAAAGGGCAGCAAGAGGGAGAGAGAGAGATGCAAGAGGAGAGAGAGAGAGAGAGAGAGGGACGTGCCCTGGTGAGAAACTGCACAATTTGCATCCCATAAAACCGAGACAAATTGATGTTTTCTGCTGATGACAGGATCCGAGTACGCGGACAAAGCCAGAAAGAAGGAGGTTAAGTTGGGATTTCTTTTTATTTGGGAAACGAAAGCGGCGCTTTGTTGCAGCCTCTGTTTTCAGGGGGAATCTCACTACACCGCGCAACCTCTTTCCCACAGGACTGCGCCGCTGGCTGCCGCTCTGCCTGCGCTGTGAGCCCAGTCTTGCCAGTCAAGGGAAGGGGTGGCTGGACGGATCCAGCCCGAACTCAATGTGACTTTTTCTGTCCATCGCGATGTTCGTGGACGTGCACTTCCAGTGGATTTCTAAAAGAGACATGAAATAAACGCTGGAGGCATTATAGGGCTACATCGGCGTTACAGTCGCGGGCTTTTGCACTCAGCATGAAACCCTGGTGCAGCGCCTTGGCGCTCTTGGGCTGGATATTAGTGACGCTTGATGCCCAGTATGTTTGCTGGCAAGCCCTGCTCAGGTGCCAGCAGGAGAAAGACTGTGAACTGGCATACAATCAGTATCTGTCTGCCTGCGAAGCCAACATCAAAACCAATAGACGGCAGTGTCCCAGTCACTGCATCAATGCCCTGATAAGGCTCAACCAGACCCGCAATGGACCGGATCTTGAGACGTGTGACTGTGGCCAGGACGCGCAGTGCCGGAGGGCAAAGAGAGCCATCGAGCCCTGTCTGCCCAGGAGGTACCCCGGCGATGCATCGGGGATCGGCTGCACAGAAGCCCGCCAGCGCTGCGAGGAGGAGCCGGGCTGCCACTCCACGCTGACAGCCTACCTGTCCAACTGTGGACAACTGTTCAACGGGAGGAAGTGCACGATGAAGTGCAGAAACACTATCCAGCAAATGCTGTACATCCCCAACGGGATCCTCCTCAACCGCTGCGTGTGCGACGGCGTGGAGAGGCCCTTCTGCGAGGTGGTCAAGGAGAACATGGGGAAGCTGTGCTCCACGGGTGACCACGGTGTCTCGGCGTCCTACGGGGACACGGACGATGTGTACGAGGATGAGGATTACGAGCTCAAGGTGGACAGAGAGGAGACCGATTCGGAAACAGGAACGTCTTTCTCCAGCTGCTCACAGTTACTTTCTTCTTTCCCTCTACAACTAACACTGTTACTGTTACTGTTACTTTGAGCTCAGTTGGAATTTGCTAAGGAAAAAAAAAAGCTGAACATATTCAAATATTCACAGGAGGAGGACACTGCAGCAGAACTATCCTGGGGTCGTGATGTCATTCAGTTTGGGATTATGGAAATGTTATTAGGCTACATAAAGCGAGTGAATTGATACAGTTTCAAACATATATATAATTTCATTAATTTCATAAATCAATCCAACGTGGAAACTTGATTTGTAATCCCTTGGAATAAGTGGCGATCGTGGAAATTGAGCATTTAAAGATTTAGGCTCAAGCACACACTGTGGGATGTTAAGTTGGATACTGCGCCCTGCACCCCTGCAAGAGGAGAGGATAGTAGAGCTGTTTATTTTCAATTATTTGCCCGTAAAGCGTCTTAAACGAAAGGAAAACATGCTGATACATTGGGAGCCATCACTGGAGCATGCATGCCGTTCAGCAGGACTGTTTCTCTCCTGGCTTCGCTTGCAGCCTCATGAACCTGGTCTTCAGTGCCGCAGCCTTATTAAGACTTTGGACAAACATGTGAGAGTCACGGTTGTGTTTACTCTCCTTCTCTCCACACTCCAGGGCCGGGTATTGTGGCGACCACACTTCAAATATGTGTGCTGAACCGCTAGAGAACAGGCAAGAGGCTCTGGGATCAAGTAGTTAAATTAACTGAAGTGCTTTCCAGCAGCCCCCACCTCGCATTTCTTGTCAAGCCCCCTTTTTATTGAACCCCCCCCCCAGCCACCCCCTTTAGTTGAAGGAGGGGAGAGCTGGAAGGCTGTACTGCAAGTGAGGAGGGATGAGGATTGAACGCGCTATTGTTGCTTATTGAACGTTTGCTTTTTGGGGAAATGTAGCAGAGAAGGGCTTTTTCACTATAGGAAGGCATCCCCCACCCTCACGTTTTCCAAACTCTTTCAAGACAATGTGAACATTATATTTATTTCGGATTTTGAAGTTATGCAAACCCAACATTAGAAATAAGCTTTTGAAGAGTGCATTCATGCAAGTACTTCAATATGTTTGCTGCTTATACATTCGCAGATAAGCAGTACTTTATACACAATAATAAACTAGGCATTCATTGACTATTGCACCCTTGAAATCAAAGTTGTGCTGAGATGATAAAGCAGTTATATTACAACCACACATTTATATTGAGTTCTTAATTTATGCCGATTTGGTTCGATTTGACATAAAGTTGCCTTTTATTACTTAGACGTTAATTTATTCCATGTCACCCAGCTTTGAATTGAAGTGTTGACCCACTAATGCATTTCAGGAGAACGCCAATTCTTTTTTTAAATGAAGGTTTCAAAGTTGCAATTATTGTTGATTTAACATACTTTGTGAATGTGTACATTTGTAACTTCGTCTACAAAAAAATATTTTTCTGTACAGAACAAAATAGCTATTTATGTGTTATGGAAATAAATAAGAAAATTACACTTCAGAATTTGTGTCGCCGGTTTATTTCATTATGAAGTAAAAGCAAATTTGAACAAAAAGGGAACGAGCCTGATAGTCGTAAAGTTTTGAATGAGGTAATCGCCTTTCCAATCAATACCGGGCAATTTCCTAAAGAAACAAAACAGCGCTGCAGGTAGCTATTCTGGGAAAGACATTGCTGAATATTACCGATCCTTCACAATAGGTCATTTGCATTTCTATGTGTGCTGATTGCATACCATAGTATCCTTCGTGCCATGAAAAAACTTCTATTTTTAGTAGTGTAATCCCTGCAAGCTAGTATTAACAACAAATGTTAGGAGACTTACGATTTGAAAAATGTTAGCATTGCAAACACTTAAACAAACAGACACGCAGCAAGATGGCAAATGCTTCCCCTTGGCCAATAAATAAACTATGATTGTGTATATGTATTCCTTAACTATTATAATATTTATGGGATTTTTATCATTCTTCTTTGTTGTAAAATGTATTCTAGTCTTTAGACACTGTAAATAATTGACTACTACTTCCTTCTACGTTTACCGTGTTTGAGTGAAACTAATTTGTTGTTTCCTTTTTGCAAACCTGCCTTGTCTTTTGCAATTTCTTAATCTTACAAAGTTCCAAAATGGAGCAGCAAACATTTAGCCATTGAGCAGTGAAGACCTAAATACAAGTTAAATGTACTTTGAAATAACAAACAAATGCCTAATTTGTTTAGTTCCCCTTCCCTAATATACTTCATATATGTGAGGTTAGTCATATTTGGCTACAGTTGCAGATGAGAGGTGAATGGTTCAGTCATGCTATTATGTAACATTTTGTAAATCATTTTAGTGAAAAACATTGAAGTCATGAAGTGATTTTTCAGACTAAGAGGCTATACTCACAAAAGCCTGAAGTGAAGATGTATTTATGGAGGTCATTTGTAAGCCTTTTATTCAACCAGTCATGGCTACCAGATATCCCTCACAAAGTACAATTTTATTGGCAGGTTGTGATTGTGTATCTCAAGCAGAAATCTTTCTAATCTCTCATGATTTTTGTCTTTGCTGGCTGTAAACCAAAAATACACTAATCATATAAATATAGAGATATATACAATGTAAAAAGAAAAAAACACATCTACAAAAGGTGCCATGTTTGTGTTTGTGGAACTATTTGACTCTGTCCCACAACTAGGATTCTTATTTGTCAAACATCTGTATAAAAGCAATTCATGTTGACACTGACGTTAAGTGCCTTTCGACACCTCGACTGATTGGAGTTAAACCCAAAAGAGATGACTGTCAGTGTTTTAATGACAGGGTGTTAGGCAGGGCAACAGCAGCAATCTGGGGATTAGGATTGTATGTGCTTAGCGTCTGTTTCCCTGCCAAACCAGTTGTCTCTAGAACACACACCAGTCAATGGTACCATATTCACAGCATGGTGAGCAGTTCCTTGATGGTACTGATTGGCACAATCAGAAATGGAAGAACCTAAATACCAACAGGATTAATTAACCGTTAATGTTTCGTACAAATTGAGAATTTTTCTGTGTCTTCTCAGTGTGGGTCACCAAGTATCCCTTAAACTCCACGTTTTATGCAAGTCGGGAAAAATTGAAGAAGTTATTGATTTTGTCCAGCCTTATGGCCATTTGATTAGTAATTCATTTCAGTAACTATAATGAATCAAAGGTAAGCATTCTGCATTGAAACACAATTAGAGCAAATATTCCTGTCTTGGTTTTACTCATGATATAAATGTAATACTGCACACATTTATCAGACCATCGTAAAGTCTGTCCCTTATTGAGCTTTGCAAGCAATAACAACACAATATGTCTATGGAAAAAGTGAATGTTTTGCAGACTAATCCTAGATTCAAGTAATTTAAAGTTAAAAACTCTGTCTTCTGATACATTTTCATACTGCCCTCTGAGTTGATGGATAAGATGGTAACTTTGTTTGAAATCAATTATTTCTCAGTTATAATTGTTTCTGATCCTGACATACTGTCAGGATTTACAAAAGATTGTGCAGCTATTATTCAAAATTGATCCTGTCATTTGCATTTACTTGTGTTACTTGTCTCCCTCAGCCCTCACTAATTGCAAGCCTTCATTATTAAGCCTGTGGCTGAGATGCCTCCACATTGTTTTGACATGTCGAGAATTGAACACTGCCATGCCGGAGCTGAAATACTTTCTTTTCACATGGTTCGTCTTCATCAAAGAAAATACGCTTTTCAGAATAATCATGCGATAGACTGTGATTCCCTTTGTTTTAAGAATACCATTCTGCAGAACATTAGGGTTCCCAGTAATTGTTACTCAAATTGTCCTTTCACTTTCTGATAACCTATTTTGTATATGTAAAAGAAAAGCAGTAAAGCTTGTAGTGTGTATAAATATCACATTCCACTGTTAACAGTCAAAAATGGCGAATTAATTTTCAGACGATTTAAAAGCAGGCCTTACATTATTAGTTTTATTGGGGGCATAATCTACTGGTTAAATCTTTGTATGTCAAAGACTGCTACAATTTGTTAGTGTTTAGAGATGCTGGCTTTATTTAAGACATATTTGATTGCTTTGGAAAGCGAAGACTACAAACAGGATATTTGGAAGATTTAATGAAGGGTCTATGTTAATGTTTGGCATTGAGAAATCCAAAGTTATTGTGTTGGGAGCACTCTTGCACAGGGTAATGTGGCACTAAGACATCAAAAGTAGAAATATGGAAATATCCTGTTACTAAAAAAACTATCTTTCAAGGGGGGAGTCTGACATAACAGAAACTAGTAAAAGGTGAAAACTGTTTAATAAGCAGAAGTCTGTTTCTCTAATTACATGGCATTTAAATCAGGATCCGAATAATGAATGAAGGTTTAGTTTTTGGACTTGCAAACCCAGGGAGCACTTTCCTAAGGGACTAAAAAAAAAGTACCAAAGCGTACTTTAGAGGGTACAATCAAGCTTCAAAACAGATTGCAAAAGGCAAACCACACATGTAGAATAGCTTCTAGAAAAGCTATACAATTACAGAAAGCAAAACATTTCCAAATAAGCATGCTGATGGTGGTGTATTGTGTTACATTGCTTTATGGATATATGTACCTTGTGCTGCCAAGACAAACTGCAAAATTAATGCCAGGCCAGCAGTGTACTTAGGCCACTTAACAAACAACAGACCCTTCAGATCCTCAGGCAGCTTATAGATTATAGGAATGGCAAATAAAGATGGTGCTTTCACCCGCTTCACTAAAAGTTTCTCCAGTTCCAGGGCTGCCAGTAGGAAAACTGTGTAGGAGAACTACTACTGCAACAGTTCAATTGCTGTGTTTTCTGGAGAGTTATCTGGCACACTTTTGAGTGTTGCCTGCAAAGCATTTTACTCTTTCGAATCCCAGGGATCACACCATTCTGCTTATGGAAAATGGACCCACAAATATGATGGCATTTGTAAACAGTTGCCGGGTGTATTGCTATAGGAGAAGCAACTTCATTGCACTTTTTAAGGCATGGAATTAGTAAATTTAGTAAGCCACACAGAGTTAAAGTTTTCTTTTCCCTAAAATGTGATTTCAAACTTGGTCCACAGCTCCAGCCAAACTCATACAAACTTGTTCTGAGGTTGCTGTAACACCGGCAGGGAGCGTGAGTGGAGGGGACTGTGTGTTTAGCTCTGGGGAGCACCCTGTGACCTGGTGCCAGCATCCTTGGCTGCTTTTCCAATTCCTAACCCCGGGTAAACATGGTGAAGTGGAAGCTCGCCGAGTTTCTGTCGGGTTCTGGGAATGCAATGAAAACAAACAGAAGTAGAGAAGCACAGCAGCTTGGTTTAGGGAGTGGAGTGAAGTGTGTGTGTGTGTGTGGGTGGGGGGGGGATGGCTTTGCTGCAGCAGCAGTGGGCTAGAGATTTGTTCCTCTATTTAAGAAAAAAAGAAAAAGAAAGAAAAAGAGAAAACAGACCCCAGTCTTCTTCTGAACGCCTGCGAACCTGAGGGAGTGTACTGAGGGCACATAGAAGGCCGGCTTTGTTTCCCATCAGCACAATGTTCCATTCATAGTTCTCTAGTCTCACCAGGGTCAGGGTTGGGGATTGGGGGGAGTCTCGGGTTCCCTCAAGGATTAACACCCCCCACCCCCCCGCCAACAACCAACCCATCCCCTCTGCCAGCGCCTTAATAAACTGCCTGTTCTCTGCCTGTCTCTGTACCTCTCCATGTAATTAGCAATATCAACACCGCCAAGGGCTGAGAGGCAAAGCTGGGCAGAAGAAAAGATTATAAGGGCTCTTGATGTGTTCATGATGAAATGGGGGCCAATTATAAGGTCAATAGCGTGGCCAGGCTTTGATGTCACAGAATTGTACAATGTAGCTCCCTCATTCAGCACAGGTAGACTCAACCTGCTTTCATTCTCCTGCCCCCAGCTTTTGTTTAACATTTCAATGTGGCAAACGTTTTAGACTTGCATCAGCTGGAACGTTATCAAAGGGGTCCTGAAAATTATCTCATCACTGACCCGAGTCGATGTGATACTACTGGCAAACCACAGCGATATCTTTGTGCAAGAGGCTGAACCACAGAAAAGAAAAAAAAGATCAAGCTAACTCTGAGAAACCTACAGCATTCCCAGAGTAAATTATCATACCAACTCATTTTTTTGTATTAATTAGTAATCTAAATAATCTTACAGCAAAGAGGTATCTTGGCACAGTCTTTACTCAAAGTAAAATGTTTGTAACAGAAACTAACATATCAAGACATACACCTGGGACAGGATAGAGATATCTACAATTTGCATTAGAATTGTTCAATTTAAATGGTGTAATTCATCCTAAAATTAAAGACCTTATCATTAATTACTACAAGTCATCAGCACAATGGATATAACTCTCTAATCTGTCCTGTTTCACAAAGGATGAGCTATTGTGAAACCCACTTCTACATCATTAAGTCAACATTGTTTTAATTCCTACAACTTTTTAATCCACTAGATAAAATATCAAAATAACAGTTGCATTTAATTTCCCCGATTTGAGGCAAACTTCCTTTAAGCCCCCCTCCAACACACACACAAACCCCTCTTGTACCACCAGCAACTATAAAGCGAGAAACAAAAACATGATGGTTCTTACCTGGTTGGTACATTTATTTTATATAATAATGGCAAATCAAACAAACAAATAAATTGAGAAACACATTACAGTCTCTGTGAGCACTTAAGAACCTACCACATTCAGTCGTTTGTTTGTTTCAGAGAAAAACACATCACGCTTTTCCAATCGACTGGCAAACTTTTGAGAAAATCCTTTAATACAAAGCTCTCTAAACAGAACACTATTGTATATGCAACAGCTTAGTATTCAGTTATTGCTTTACTGCTGTGACAAACCAGAGCTCTGAAAAATAAAATGTGAAAAGTCTCAACTGGAATATATAGAAAGTGCATGTAAGAGGTGGAGGGTCCTGCTGCTCATCAATAACCTGTTGTGCACTTTAGAGCATTGAAATAAGTACAACAGCTGAGGAAGAACTCAAAGGATGCACTTTGCTGTGTATATATATAGTCCTTCACTGTGCCAATCCCCTCAAAAAACATACAGCACTCCATCAACTGCACAAGCCACATGGATGGCAACACCCCTAAACCACCTTCTCTCAGACCAGGAGATTTATCCCTTCCGGTTGAAAGAGTGGTGCTGCGGTTGTGGTGTAGCCAGCGTCTGTGTGTGTTGCTGTAAGGCACTGAGCTTCCATGGCCTTTAGTTACTGTATTTGAAAAGCCAACTAGCTGCCAATATTATGGAGCTATATTGGAGAGTGTGCTTTCTATGACTGTGCCCCAGACAGATCTGTAGTCCTGTACAGTTTAGGCAAAGGAGACCAACGAATGTACATGTTGTTTCAGTTAAAAAGGCTTCTATCCCCATATTCACTACAGCCAGAGAGCAGGAGCCTGACGGTGATTGAAGCAGTCAAACATTATATTTAACAAATAAGGTCTTTGTAAATGACCAGCTTCCAAAATAAATTAACAGAGTAAACATTTACACACAAATGTACAAAACCTCAGCTGATAACAGGTTATGAATCGGTTGACAGCTTTCAGGCACTTCGTCTAGGCCAACTTTTGATGTAAAAAAATAAACACCAAAGCTACTGTGACCACCAAAACAGGCAACATGTAAAGCAACATAGCATGAACACAAATTACCAAGCCTGCGCTGTGAAACTTCAAACTGTTCCCTTTCTGCCTTTTAAAATCTCACGTTTCCTCAAGCAGAGATGTTTTGAGCTGCAGTGTAGCACAACATCTGGAAAACTGCACATGTGAACATTTCATGCAACAGAAATCCAGATGATGCTGAATGCAGAAACTATTTAAGACTGGACTGTGGCTTAAGGGAAGATACAGTCCCTGGTGAAACTCTTGGGGAGAAAAAAACCCAAGAGAGGAAATGAATGAGATGTTTTAGAGTGAATGCTTCAGTTTAAAACTGTGCAAACATGGAACATCAAACCCGGCTGAGCGGTAATCTTTAAAAAATTTCAGGAGGAAATCTCGCCCAATTGTCCATATATTATAGTGAAAATGTGCAGTGAACTGTTACCATTTAATAACATTTATTGACAAGAAATAAATACGAAAAGTGCAACTGCAAATGGTTTGATTGTAATGCAGCGATTGAAGGCAGAAGAAATTTGTTCAGGCACACAGTAAAAAAAACAGAAAAAACATGAAAAGGTGATAAAAGCTCACGGGTCTTCATAAGGAGAAGTAACACCCAAAAAGAGAGAGAGAGAGAGAAAGGATTAATTCTTCTTGTTTTGGGCTCCACTTAAGTGGATCTTTCTTACAGTGTTGGAGGGTCAGAGAGGATGTAATGACCGATAGCTTTTTCAATCAAAGTCCAAATTAACAGAGTTTTCAAGTGTGAGGAAAAGGCTGATTCCTGAGCAAGCTGGGTGAATTCACAGTCACTGGTTCCAGTTGGGCTGTGGAGCCGATGGTACTTGGCAATGCCATACAGCCTGACAACAGAAGTACCGGGGCAGGAGAGTGTTGAGGGGAGGAGGCCCGGGCTGTGGTCCTGTGGGCGTGGTAGGCCTTAACCTCAGCCTGGAATCAGACCATCAGCGGAGGTCACTGCACACAGCAGGCTAGGAGAAAAGACATCCGTGTCATTATTAAAACCAGAACCCACACCTACACACTGAACTGAACTCACATTTATTTTGGTACCCCACTGACAGAGGATCAAAGGAATGAAGACAAGGGTTGGTTATCAACGCCTCACACACTTCTGTCTCTACTGACTCAAGGGACTTGGCTGTAGACATTGGCTTCCTCTTGTTTCAAGACATTTGTTTCCAAAACACAAAGGGCTACAACTTAATTTTATTTTTCTCAACCCATTCAAAGCTATTAAAACCCAAATAATAATATAAGCTTCTATATAGGTCTGAATATAATACACTACCAGTAAAAAAAAAACACCCCCATTTTTGCAGTTTGTTGTGAAATTTAAGCAGTTCAACTCCAGTGAATAACCTGAAATGGTACAAAGGTAAGCGGTAAACTGCCAGAGGTTAAAAATAATGGACATTTCAGTTATATACTGTGTACCAAACACCCTCGTAAGCATTATTTGGCAGTGTTATGCGCAGCTCCTGTGCTTAGATGTTACACTGTATTCCTACAATACGCACATCGTTTGAAAGCTTATTCTCTCGTCTACTAGCTCGTTTCATTCTCAAACATCCGATTTACAGTTTCCATGTTGCCCGCCGTCATTCGGGGGGGGGGGGTCTCATTCAAACGGTCACAGATCCCTCCGTTTCGATCGATCTATCTATCTATCTATATATATATATATATATAATTTTAATCACCTGGAAGATTTCACTAAAATGTAATTAACTGTAATGTAATTTTTCATAATCCATACTAATACAGTTGTGTCTTGGATTGACATGGACATTCCTGTACTTTCTACTTTTTTGCCAAACACCTGCAATTCTGTCCAATGAAAAAGAATAAAATCCTCTCCTTGATCTGAGAAACATTATTAGATTATCTACTGTGGGAAAAGCAAAAAAAACAACATCATCTTCACACCTGTTTTAAGTATGCTTATATTAAACCACAATGGTTGTAGGTATAGCTAGACATTTGAATTCTTCTTATATAATTATGTCACACCACATACGAAGTGGGTTAATTTCAGCTAGGGTCCTAGTGGGGAGCACAAGGTGACCACCCAAACTTCAAAGCTTCACAAAGAACCAACAAACTGGCCTGCTGGACCCCACTGGGTCCATTCCATGAAAGGCCAAGACCCATGCAGCGGTGCTCGAAAACCACCTGAAATTCTCTGATCAGCCCCGGCAGGTGTATAATAATCATAATCTGTTCTTAAAATCCTTGACTCACAAGTTGGGAAACATACCCAAAGGGGAGAGGGTAGCAAAAAAACACTGGATGTGTGTGCGTGCATGTGTGTGTGTGTTCGTGTGTGTGAGAAACCCGACTCCTATTCAGCAAATCCGGAGCCCAAGAAAGAGTAATTCTTTAGTCTTGACTTGAGAGATTTTTTGCACAACAACAGCTTGGGCAGATCCAGCTGAGCTCTGCAGCACAGTCCTCTCCTGCCACTGCTCAAGGGCCCAGAGTAAAAGTGCATAATCCCTGGTGGGTGTTGTTTTAAGGAAATGGGGATCATTAGGAGACTGTCAGCTTGTCTCTGTGTAAACATTGTTCAGCTGCTGTTTTGGCGAGTGCTTGGAGGACCAGCATACTAAAGTTCATTGTCGGCAGTACAGACCTCTGTAATACGTTATTGAAGAGACCTGCTGCTAGGCACGTATAAAGACTAATCCAAACAGAACCGTCTTTTTTGATAGTATAAGAAGCATGAGCAGAGCCTAAATGGGGGTTTTGGAGATTCCCCATGCCTCGTTGGATGTAGGGATACTGTTTTTCATACGGATACAGACAGACAAGTAATTGTAAAGAAAAAAGATCTGTGAAGCATCTGTAAAAAAAGCTAAACAATTTGATCAGATAAACATTATAATATCAACAGCGTCTGTGTGATATTCGCCAGGGTCAGGTCCCCTACCAGGCACTTCACACTATAGCACCTTATCATGGTACAAGCAATACAGCATGGCGTAGTACAGCATTATAGTACAAATAAGTAGTCTGATTTGAAAACTGAAATGTAAAAATAAAAATGCATAATTTCTAATGAGTGCCTAGACAGTGGACAACTGCTTCCTGAATTATTGCAATGGGGGGAAAAAATTGTCCTTGCAAAATAGGTGAATTCTGAGATAATGTTTTCCATCTGGCCACATAGTAAAACTGGTGCCATTTTTCCTCTTGAAATTATTTTTAAAATTCAAGTTTGCAGTGTTTTTTTGGGCACCTTTGGGCCGCCTTGTCAGAGAGAGAAATGTAAGGTGAAGCGGTTGCCGCTGTCTTCCCTCGAGGCCAGGGCAACATTGCTGGAGCAGTGAGGCAGGAAGGAGCGTGGAGGGAGGTAGGATTTGGAGGGGGGGGTTCCTGTGTTTCCACTCAAACTCACAACAGCTGTGGCCTCCATCCCCCCTAGCCCAGGTCTGGAATGTGCCCTCCCCACCGTGCCGATAGACAGCCTCAGTTACAATCAGAACCATGCATGACAACAGCAGTGGGACAACTGAGCCAAAATTCACTATTAGCCTTTTGAAGGGGCCCCTTTTTCTGTTCTACAGGCCTGCAATGATACTGTCCGCCAGTGAGCTACGTACAACATGCAGACCATATATCACACCAATCCCCCAGCTCTTATCGCTAAATCTGCATTCCCAGCGCTCTCCTTGGCCTTCAAGCCATTGACACTAAACCACAGCGCTGGTCTCCCAGACTCAGCTCGTAACACAGGCCCACACAGTTGTCGGTTCAAAGCCCGGGTCTCTCTGGCAGCATCCTACTGTTTCTCAGAGTGCAGGATAACATAATGGACCTCCCCATTGTTCACCCTCTTAGCTTGGGTGAGCACAGACAGCAGGGGTTGCGTTCTGGCTGAGTGCTCAAAGCTAGACAGCCCCCTCACCCCCCCAAACTACCTTCAATCTAGTTCACAAAAGCCAGCTCCCACCATCAACCCAATCCCCCCTCTACACACACACACACACAACACACACACGCAGACATAATCAGCCCAGGTGTCAGGAAAAGGCGGCTTGCAGTAAAATTGGTTTCAGGCAGTGGAGAGGAGCATTAGGGGGTTGGTTTGGCATTTTAAATCCAAATTAGTGGGAAGTGGGGGGGGGGGCGGGTAGAGTAAGGAACCAGATTCACTTTCACAGGGTGAAATTTATGAGACGGCTGCACAGCTGGGAAACACTGTGACCTTCTGAACGAAGCTGTGAAGCTGGAAGGCAGTGAGGCTCAGATGTTGGAGCTGGAGATCTGTAAGGTATTAGGGTATAGTTATTAGAAACGCCAAACAAGAAACGGCCAGAACCCGTGGAGTGAGTCAGTGTTTCCAAATCATTAACGGACACGGTGTTCATTTTCATTCAAAGGGTATGTATATGGACAGACAAGGATATATTTCTATTGTATCCACTTTGTCCTGCAGTATTTCGATTTTTTATTAAGTTCCATTATTTTATTATTATTTTATCTTTATTCTTAACCTCCTCTGTACAGGGCTTCCAAAGAGAGGTTCATCCCTGTCAGTGTATATCAGGGGGACACAGTCATTCTGTTGAGGGTTTTGGAATTCCCATGTGTCAGACTACACATCTAACCGAGGTACTAAGCTGGAGGAAATAAAAAAAGAACCCAAGAACTTTAGATTGCAGGCAAAATAATAGAATTTGGAAACTGGATTCCATTCCTGCATTGCAAATCCAGTAAAAGGACGAAAGAGAGACAGACATAACTGGTCTAACTCAAGCGGTCTGTAACCTGTGCACAGAATGTGGATGTTTCTGTAAGAGGGGGTTAAAATGGCATTCCATTGAACTATGGAATCAATATAATTTCATGACATTAATCTTCTTTTTTGTTACACTTTGTGGTGGTGAAATATGCACTATTCTACAAACAATAAAAACAATGTATTTTATGTTCTAGAATATTTAGTGTTTCCCTTTATGGGATCAAAAAACATTATTACTTAATGTGTATATCAATATTTAATCATATAACCTTAGAGACCTTACAATACTTCATGAGAGTTGTGTTAACTTTGGACTGGCAAATGCTTTTTCTTGGGTCGAGACCCAAACGTATTAGAATTGTTTTCAAAAAGCTGTAACCTCCTTTGTACATGGAGAAGTACACTGGATTCAAAAAAAGAAAAAACAACAGAGGAAACTAACATTTTGAGCTCCTGGTGTTGCATTAAGAGCATCACATTTCCAACTCTCAGCTTAATTTGAAATCCCCTTCAGAGAAGTCCAACCTGTCAAGAAGAGTATCTCTCTTGGCACAGAGCACAGCACTCTAAACTGTTAAACAAACATATTTGAGGATGCCATACCAAGTCTAATATAACATTTAAGTCTTAATTACCCTTCCAAGATGAGTTCCTATTGAACTGCACTTTTGTCCCAAGTTCTGGTAAAATACTCACAGCTCCTCACTGACTCTGACAGGGGCTCCCCATCCATTGAAGCCTCAGTCTGGGTTTCCCTCATCTGAAAAAAGAAAGAATAACACACACACTCACACATAAGAGAGGCATGCTTAGCCAAACCACATGGCACAAATCACATCCCTGTTCACTCTGTGCCCCGTGGCCAGCCGGCTGGGAAAGCTGTGTGAACTCGTGGTTAAGAGACGTGAAGGAGAGACTAGATAGAGTGTGGGCTGGTAATGGACGTACAAGTGCATTTCAGCGTCGTAGTTTTCGTTGTGATGTAATACAGCGGGGCTCCCCAATCCCAAATATGGACCAATATAAGTGATGGTCTGTTCTGGTTCAGTGCATTAACAGACTGATCACCATTAGTAATCACAATATTTATTTAAGAAGGTAAACTCCCCCGCAATACAAGGTGCACAAGTTGAAGTTAATGTAAGAGTTATTTTTATTTATTTATCTATTTTAAAGTGTGGTCTCTACTGGATTGTTGTGGACAATGCTAAGCTAATTCTGTGTGAAGTGTGAAATCCACATGCATTGAGTAGGCCTGTTTCATATTAAGGCAGTTCATGTTTTGGTGCCACTGAGGGGAGATGGAAAGTGTCGTCTTACCTTCAGCTGCTCTTTAAGATATTCAGCTCTGTTCATCAAGCTTTTAATCTGGAAGGTCAAACAAAATCAGTTACAACAGCTTTAGATACACTTCCAGTATAATGTTCGAGTATCATTTCATTTATGCATAAACACCAGTTGTCTTTTGAGTATTGCGGTTCTCGGAGTGCTAAATATTTCTTTTTGCTGGGCAATCTACATGTTTGCTGTGTAAATTACATTTCGACACATGGAACGTTAAAGTCAGTGGAGCCTGATTTTTATTTTTTTCCCTTCTCTGACACATGTTTCTGATTTGACACACTTCTGAGCAAAGCATTAGTTTATTATTGCAGCATCTGAATTTATTTAGACACCAATAAAACTTAAAATGAGGGCACCACACTCTCAGCCCCTTTAATCTTTCTGTTTCTGTCGCTGAAGCTCGTCTATGGAAAGTCGGCACAATTTGGGATTTTGTTTGATTGATTGACTTGTTTTTTTTCCTTCATTTTTTTGCCAAAATTACATGATTTGCTGAAAATGAAAAGCATCTAATTATTGTAAGATCATTTCAAATTCTGCCAAGTACTACAATTTTGTTTCTTGCAGGGCGGGGGGAGTCTGTAAGTGCTTCAGATGGCTTTGTGTGGATGTCAGATCGTGTTGTGTGTTCTATTTGTCGAGGAGTCCTACTGTGGTGGATCAGATCTCAATGCAGGGCCTTGGGTTTCCAATGCAATGATTTGTGACAACAGGCAGCAGCTTGGTTTGTACATGGCTTGATTAATATACCTACCTACCCATACTTATTTTGCCTTTCCTAAGATTAGTTTTGTGCCAATTTTGTTTTCCAGCAGACACAAGCCAAGCTAGCATGAGCAGACGTCTTAATGCACGGCACTGCATCACTTAGACTATGCTGGCATTGCATGGACATCAGCGGATGGCTCAGAGCTGTTGAAATACAATATAGATGCCCTTACCTCTCCGTGCAGCAGTTCTCTCCTCCTGCCTTGAGGCTCTGCTGCAGAGAGGCAAATAGAATCTCATCAGAAATTACAGTGAATTTGGTCATTTGATCATTGTCATAATAGTGCTCAGACACTACTGTGAGACCATGTGAAGAGTCTGAAACAGAGAATAGGCCTAAAAGAAACTGTAGTGTTGACCAAGTAGTGAGAACGAAGGGAACCCAGGCCTTGTCATTTTATACTGGGTATAGACTGAATTAAATTGCTCTACAACTGGGCATCCTTACTATTCAAGATTGGGTTTTTCAATCCAGGCAAAACTAAGGCATCAATCTCGACTCGAGAGGCAGATGTTGTAGGACTCCTGTAGTATCACACAGTCACAGTTATGGCTACAGAGATCACTTCTAAAGTTGAAATCCGTTGCAGTTGGTCTTGTGTAAATCTGAATACTTTTGGGTCCAAGATTTAACATTTTGGTGATAAGACTCTATAAACCCTGCAGTATCTGTCAAAATAAATTCCGGTGCCCTAAATATTTGTGCACAGTAGACACACATTTATACTCACTGGGCAGGATGAAAAATGATCCCAATGTGTCAAGGGACTGCATTTTCTAATATCTGAACTGACCTTTGGGGAAATCAGAAACCCAAACTGTATCTTCCAGGAACAGCCTGCTAGGGAATTTGCAGGAATTGCTGTTTAAAAGATGTTCTCAGGATAGAACAGCCAACAAGTCCAGGTTTCCAAGAGAGACCTGAAGAGGCTTTAATCTAGCTGTCGTGCAATGTCAAAAACTCTTTCTTGATCCAGATGGAAAGGGGGGGTTTAATGAAGTACATCTCCATTTATAAAAGAAAAAAGTTATTATTTGTTTCCATCGTATAATAACATTGACAAATGAGCCGTGCAATCTCAATCTGAAACAGATGGCACTGCTCATATACCACACACATACACTGGCACTTCATACATATATTTAAGCATCCAACATCTGGCTTCAAAAGCTTGCCCTATTAGGACAGTCTATCAGGAGATGAGGTAATGTAATGGCTGAGCTAATAAATTCTAACCCACAGAAAGAAAAAAATCAAGACACAAAATAAAATCAAAAACTGCACAGACACGATGAGAAATTAATTACATAACAGTCTTACTATGAGAAATTACGGCATCTTTATCAAATTCCCAAAACTACAAAGACTCTCATATATTCAGAGTTTTTAAAGCAGTACATACATCAATACTTTACTGATGTTTATTGTTTTTCTTTCTCGTGCATCTGTTACAGAGTTCGTAATTAAACTGCAAAACCATGGTATACAAAGAGGGGCATATGGCCTTCTCTTTGTACAATATACTGTGCACTGTGATGTTTGCGATTTTATATTTTGTCACTTTATTAATGCATGGGTAAATAATGTGTTTATACAGCCAATTAATACTAATTATTATTATTATTATTATTATTATTATTATTATTATTATTATGTTGTCACTGCTTTCAAAAGTATATAAACTGCTATCAGATGTTGAAAGTGCATTACATAATATAGCCTGCTGTTGTTTTGGCTTGCCATGGCATCTGAACTACTTGGTGAAGTACAATTAGCTTCTGCCATGCCAAGCAATCAGACAATTGCATTATCCCAATGTGGGATCCCATCATTTCATCACCCACATTTCATCACCAGTGTCAGTACATAACCATTTTGCATATTCATCAGCAATATGCATATTCAGTTACACATTACATGGTCTGTCTCTTTTGATTCACATGTAGGTTAAAAACCAGGAGGGGAGAAAAGCACAGGAGATACCACAACTGCACCGCACAGATACGAATGAGTGCCAGACACTGGATCTGTCATCGCAGAGGCACATTACTAATGTAGATCTTGGGAGAGATTGGAAGGAGATGCAGGTAATCACATTATTTCCTTCCATAACTGCTAAACAAAGGCCTCCTGATCAGCCTCACCTGCCAGTACGAGCAGCAGCTCTCCCAGGCTCTGCTGGTACAGATCCAGCGTGTCCACACTCTCATCCCCTTGTTCTTCCTGTAGGACACACAGATGGGGAGTCACTCACAGCGCCCACACAACCTCAGACCTCCACATGCATGTATCTAATTTGCAGTGGACAACATGTACACTATCTACCATACTGAAATTTTTCTACGTTTGTTTTAAAACAATTTAAAAACATAAATTTTTGACCAGGCATTCCTATCTGGACACCCAGTGTTTTGGCGTAGCGGTCTTATCGCTCTACTGGGTGGAGCCGCTGCAGTGCCGAGCGCCCGGAGGAGCGTCTGTGCTGCGCGGATCGAATCCCGAGCAAAGAGCTCCGACCGCACTGGCTACATATTACAGGGATGTGGAAATAGCATGGCAAACCCTACCAGCCACAAGCCGTCCCGATTTACCTTGGCTACAGCAGCAGACGCCACTTCTAGTGCCGCAAACAGCCTGAGATGATCCCGAGACATTTCTGTGGAGGACGGGCAAAGAGGAAGCAGAGATCAGCTCAGAGAAAATTGAATAACACTGATGGCAGAGTTTCCTTACAGATCTTTCTTTGAAGTGCCTTTGATATATTACGTAAACCCCAATCTTTCAATGCTTTCAATTCAAACCTATCCACTAATCGTTACAGTATTTTTGCTCTCCTGCATTATTATTATTATTATGGTTGAAGCGGAACTATTACCATTGCACTTCCAATAATTAATTATGAAGTTCAAAATGCCATCGGCGTTTATCTGTGCTCCTCGAACCAAGTACTAGTTTACATCTCTTTATAGCCTTACTAAACCCTGCAGGCTAATCGTGTCCTTTTGAAATAAACTTTTCATTGACCAGTCTACTAGACTTTGTCATACCTTTTAAAATGTCCCTGGCTGATTTGGCTTCTTCGAAGATGATTTTGTTGTCAGATTTCAACAGGGCTTTTAGCTCCTCTGCTCTGGAAACATACTGCTTCACCTGAATAACAAAACCAAACCAAACATGACCATGTAATGTCAATCCTCTGTCCGGCAGCTGATCAATAACTGCCTAAGAGCAGCAGGCCTGAGCGCCGTAGTGCTCATTTGACTGTGTGTGGATGAGTGCCGCTCTGTGTGATGAAGCGATGCTTGTCATAAACTGTTATTAGTGGTGGGAGTATTTTGGCAGTAAAGACATCTGCGGTTGGATGTAGGATCCCAAGTTAGCCCCACCGTGCAGTGAAAATGTACAGAAAGAAAACAGTTGCAAGTAAACAAGCACAATGGCATCAGGAGCAATTTGCTCAGCCAGCGTCTCCTTGTGGATCACACAGTTCATGGGTGATCTTCAGAACTGGAGGCCTGAGCTCAAACAGGGTGGTTTCGGATCTGGCTCACCACACTCCCAGATCAATAAGGATAACTATGGTACAGTGACGGGAATTTGATGGCCCAGCCCCTCTGCTAACCCCAGGGATCACAGAAGCCCAATTCATGCTCCTTGTGGGTCCCCTGCCAAAACCTGCAACTTGGCACTATACATATTCAAACTGGTAATATCCCAAAATGCTTTTTTTTTTTTTTTTAAACAAAGACGCTGGCCTAAAACTGTAATTTAGCTCTGGATACTTGTGTGCTAGGACTCGCTTGAGCAAATCCTTGTCTAACTTTGGGTTCCTGGGAATCCATTAGTAATAACCAAATGATGTTACAGTGATTACATATTGCCTTATGGATGCAGAGTAGACTAATCCAGTAATACAATAAATGTCATTTAATATCTGTGGGTTTCTACATTTCTCTCATTTTCTCAGTACATTTTTTCCCTCCCTTTATGTAACTCACCTTCAGTCTCAGGGCTTCTTTCCGCTGGCAGTCAGTCTCATCTATATAAAAGGGAACATGATTGCAATGATGCTTTATAAAGGACATTTTTAAATGCTCCAATATTTTATTGGATGTAGTAATTTAATTGATACTATAGCATGCTATTTAACCCTCTCCTCTTTTCTAACTTCCGTTTGCCTCAGCAGTGCTAACACAGAAGATTGATTATGACATATACTTCGCCACTTCTTAATTCCTCCAGACTAAATCAAAATGGGAATGTGGATACTCTACAGAAGCACGGAGAAAACCTCTGTCTGTCCTTCAACAGGTGAATGGCCAACAGGGGGCGTAGTCAGAGTGGGAGTTCATCTGAAATGTACCGGAGTGGGGGAGGGGTCTTACAGTGAATAGCAGGCACAAAGTGCTCCAGAGAACTGCAGTAGAAAGAAAGAGCGGCCGAGTGATCCCCACTTTGGTCCTTCTGCACTGCCTTCATCACTAGCTGGGTCTGTCAGATAGAAAAAGCACACAAACACAAGTCTTACACTTTAAAATACATCTTAACTAACTGTTAAAAAACCCAGTTCAACAGTGTATAAGTTGAAATACATCATCTGTTGGGGTTGGAACAAAAACCTGGGCTGGTAGGGAAGGGGATAAGAATAATCATGGGGGAAAAAAAACTTATCTTCCAGGATTTCATGAAATTTCACAAGTGTCCACAGAGGCCAAGAAATTAGCTATGTGTGATGTACGATTATGCACCAAATTCAACTGCAGGTTGGAATTTATAATCAAAGTTGACTCAGGAGTGGTTTTCTATGCAGTTTGACTTATCACAGGGGGATAAGGTGTCTGGTCTTCCTTCTGTAAAGTGGGTGACATCTTTGCCTGTCATAGTGTCCTGGTGACTACAAAGCCGAAGGAGCACGTTAGACTCACAGCTTTTCCCAGACTCTCCGCACTGGGCATGTGTTCTAGATCTACAAAGGAATGCCGGAAGAAATCTGTGAAGGAGATGCGGCTCTCAGGGTCCCTCTCTAGCAGCTTGAGCAGCAGGTCTCGGCAGTCATGGGTCACCCGAGCCCCAGGAGGCAGCTGGAAGACAAGAGGCAGGTCTTTTGGAGACTACCAACACCATTGTACAAAGTCAACCACAGCCACGGTGCTCAGTTCCACAGACAACAGGCGTTTCGCACACCAGGAGGAAGCTGACAGTGAGCAGACCATCCTGATTTAATGTCCAGCAGTTCATTTAAGTCACACGCAGGGCACCCCATCGAAAACCTCAATCCCATGAAATACAAGAGAATCCATGAACCCCCAGGTAAGAGGAAACCGGCTTTGGGGTGTGGCAAGCCAGGCTTAAGACCCTCAGCAGAAACAAAATGAAACACCTGCCACTGTCAAGATGGACAAACTGGCGGACACCCTCTCCAGTCTCTCAGAGCCTTCACATTGCTAGCATCCGTTTTCCTGCAACTTTGTCCATTCTAGATACCCCCCCACCCCAACACACACAAAACATTGCAAATCCTGTGCTCGTGTTTCATCCTCCAACCTCAACCTCTAGCTCACATCAGAGACTGGTCATTTGATGTAGTGCCCCACACCTAGAGAAGCGCAGGCAGACTAGGAAACGTTTATTCCCTCTGATGCCATCAGTCATCATAGGTCCAAAATAAATCCAACCCCCACCCCTTGCCCAATTCCTCCCACCTGGGCTGTCTGCCTCGGTTCCTGTCTGTCTTTACGAGGGGAAGCAGATTCCCAGACAGTCTGAGCAGCCGCCCGTCCCAGGAGAATGCCAGCTCGAGCCAGCAGAGGTAAATGCCAACAACCACCCCCCCCCTCTATACGTTACTCCCTCCCTCCTGCTCTGGCCTCCAGGCAGACACCGCTAGCCCATTACAACAACCATCACTGCCTTTCATCCACACAATAACACACTGGCTTCATCAGTGCCAACTAGAAAGGGAATTGAGCATTCGAAAGGGAAAGAATAACAAAGATATTTCATTGCCAAATCATTGACCCGTTATGTATATAGTAGTCCACTCTGTTTAAAGTGACCCGTATTCACAAGGAACCAGGGATCACATGACACATTGTTGGCTCCCATTTTTAGTTCATATTTGTAATGAATATTATGTATCATATGTATTCATATTATTAAATGAGTTCAAATTAGGTGACAACTATATATATTTATAACTAGTACCTCGATGGGCCGTGCACTGCGTATCTTCTCTTCCAGCTCAGCGTATGACCGAGAGGCAAAGGGAGGACGTCCAAACAGGGCCTCTGGACACAAACAAGTACACACGAGAAAAAACGTTTGAATAAGTCAAAGCTGGGGCCACCTGATGCCATGTACAGGGTTTCCCACAGAAATTTGCATAGGCACGGTGGTCGGTTTCAAAATTATTTTTCTTTTCACCGTTCAAACATTTGCTTGGCCAGGCAGCACTGATTTTTATGAATATAGAATATTACTACTGAATATAGCTGTGGTAAACCCTGTATGTACCAATAAATACAGATACAGAACAATACAATATTGTGTATGGTATTTAATTGCACAGATTGTAGCGTGGAATGTTTTATTGTGGCTAGTGAAAGTCCCCCTGAGTGTGGGCATCTAATAAGAAATTAACAATGACAACTATAATACTGTATAATCATATAATCCTGTGAGTTAAACTTGCATTCTGGTTCAATTGCAGGAAAAGTGGCTCATCTGAAATGACTGAAATTCCCCTCTTTGTGCAGATGGTCTCCAATGCTACCTTTTACCTGTTGCTTGTAAGTATGCCATGAAATCAACATTACAGATTTCAGATGCTGACACTTCTTATGACAACTATTGAAACCTCCCACCCACCCCACCTTGCATTCAAAGTCATTATTTTCAGTGCAGTAAAACAGATTTGGTTGTAGGAATGGTGCACAGATGTGTATATATACTTTTAGTATCCTGGTTATGGACGGACGTGGTGATAGAGAGGGAAACCTGACTGTTAAGATGCCCTCAGTGCAAACCTCTCAGTCCATTCTTACCATAGAGAATGACCCCCACTGACCACAGGTCCACCCGGGCATCGTACTGCCGCCTGCACACCATCTCTGGAGCCATGTAGAGCGGGGAGCCCCTCAGAACGTGCTTCTCATCCCAGGGAGACATGTACTGCGCAAAGCCAAAGTCTGCACCCCGACACAGAATGGACAGTGTCACTTGATAAGTTGCTGAATAAGAAGGCGGTGGCAAAGACATTTACAAAAACCTAATTTGGGTCACTTGATCTCCTCCTTTCAGAAGGTCTGTAGAAAGTGTTTCATGTCTCCACTTTCTGCACTGATAAAAAACATAAATGAGATTAGTCCGTCTTTAAGAATCACGTTGTGCTCAACTTCTTATCTAGTCCTTTTTTGATGCTCATGCTGTTACTGTCTCTGTCTTTGTGTTTATGGGGGTGTGGGATGTTCACCCTGATTGGTTTGCTCGTTTCATTTCTATGCTTTCAGAGTCCAAACGTTCTGTATTTCTTGAAGTCAGGATCGCTGACATTTGAAAGGTGAAAGTGTTCAAACTCAGCCCACCACCTATGAGCTGGACCTCAGGAGCAGTCCAAAAGGAAATAGACTCCAATAATATTGACAATTCAAGTGAACATTAAGTGATACATTAACTTAGAATGGAGTGGTCACGTAAAACAATTAAGCTCCCACAGGATCACAGTTACCTGCCAGTTTGAGGACCCCGTTACTCAGCAGGATGTTCTGAGGCTTCAGGTCAAGGTGAGAGATGTTCTTCTCATGGAGAAACTGCAGAGCAGATGCTGCACAAAGACAAGCCTGTGAGCAGAGGACACAGACACACATACACCCTCCTGCACAACTATCAGTCCCAAAACATTTAGGACTGAAAACACGTCTTTACATAGAGAGGTGTGAGGGTAGGGAACAAACCTCTCAGCCACATTGTTGAAGCTAACTCCTATTGTTCTCTTTTAAAAAAACATTATAATTAAGCTACGAGCTTCCACATGAGCAGGAGAGACTGATTAGTTGTAGCCCTTCTGGTGTTGGTATGTTCTGATGCCCTCCTCTGCTCCCACAATGCCTTTTCAATCAGTCCTCACCCAGATGCTGCAGGAAGCTGCGGGCCACTCTCTCAGACAAGAGGCGCCGGCTGCGGATGAACCGGGACAGGTCGCCCCCAGAGCACCATTCCATGATCAGGTAGATGTTCTCGCTGTCCCACTGTGGGCCAATCCCAACAAAGAAGGAAAAACTGCCAAAATTCATACCCTATTTTGATGGAGTCAGATAAAGTGTTACAGTGAAACAGGTTGTTTTTCAAGCCGAACTACCTGGAAATCTTTGAGATGCACAATATGGGGATGGCGCACAGTCTTCAGGATCTCGATCTCCGTCAGAAGGTTCTCCATGGAAGCCTTGTTCAGACTCTTCTTCCCCACCACCTTCACTGCCACCACCTCCCGACTGTCCTTCTGTGAATCAACGGTTAACAATCCATCCTATCACCCACCCACGCCCCAATGCCAGTAACCATTAGTGCACAATAAACCTCCATCAGGGAGGGGGAAGACACCTACTAATGTGTTATCACACTGGTGCAATCCAACAGTGTCTAATCTGTCACACTGCAGTTGTGCAGGTTTTATAGGCAAGGATGTGTAGAGTTACTGGAGGGTTGGTGTGGGGAAATGTTGCGTATGGTTTATCTGTAGTGTAGGTTTGTGGGTTCAAATCCCACTTGAAGTATTGTGCCCTTGAGAAAGGTACTGTACTTAGATTGCTCCACTAAAAAACAGCCGTATGAATGGGTAATTGTATGTAAAACAAATAATAATGTGATGTATTGTAACCTGGACAAGGGTGTCTGCTATATAATATAATAATTGTATATGCACAGCCAAGTCTTTGAATACTTTTGAGTGAGTCATTATTTTTTTATATGTCATGAGAAGTCTGTAGAACTATAATAACAGTGATTTAAACCAATATTGCCACTAGATATCACATCTCAAGTGTCCACTTAGTTATACATGTCCTGGATGCTAATGTACATAAGGTTTAGCTCTCAATGTACTTGGCTTGTGTAGATCTGCCTTGGGATGGCACTAAAGAGCAGGCAGCTTTTTCAAGTGTTTCGGCTCACATGTATATTTTTGGTTGGGGGAGGAGGGTGTTCTCCAGCCAATTGAATTATATGAGGAGTTCATTAGTTCAAGAAGCTTTACTATCCCTATCATTTCGTTATTGGATTAAAACATTACAAATAAGAGCAGTTTATATAGCTCTTAGACTACTAAAGTGTTGTAAATGATTTTAGTATAATGTGTTTCATTTTAATTTACTGTTGTATTCCACAGGCACGTTTTAGCAAGTTTAATGCGTTTGTAATTAATGGGCGGTGCTGAGATGGTTTGAAATAGCGGACCGAGGCAGAAAACAGGTTGGGGGGAAACAGCAGGAAGGGTCGCTCTGGCAGCGGGTCTGCATCTCTATAATGAAAATGGACCACAAAGCAGCACCTGGGAAAACAATTCAGATCCTCTTTTCCGTCCGATCCCAGGTGCAATTGGAACCCCGCAGCACACAAGCAGAACTGCTGACGCTAGAACGCTATTATAGCGCCGCACAATTACATTCCGATGCTATAGTTATTCCAATTCTGGCCAAAAGGTTCTATTCTGAACACACAAACCAGGAGATGGACGCTCGTTTTGCAACTGTGGGCGATGGAAGTGCCTGCTGGTTAATAAACCCAATCTCCTAAAAAGGATCAAATGATGACAGCATGCTAGCAGCTCCCATGGATGTTCTGCACTGCATGGCTGGAACTGCAGAGCACTCACCTTCCTGTAGGCTTTGTATACCGTGGCGTAGGTGCCGCTGCCCAGCTTCTCGGTAAGGATGAAATTGTCGAGCTTCGGGGGGCCGAAACTAGCAGCCATACCGTCGATCACAACATGCAGGAGGGAGACGGCCAGTGAAGCGGATTCGGTTAGGAAAGGCTGGAGCTTTATTCCATGTCAGTGAGGCCCGATTTCCTCAGATTGAATGAAACGTGCAAGCACCCTTTACTTATCTATATAGCCCCTTTGTAAATATATAAATAAGGTCAATTTTCGTGATCCCACAAGAAAAACAACACTGACTTCTATAGCAGTGTCTTTAGTTAAACTAGCAGTCTGACTACCGATTGCTGGTAACGCGGAAATAAACACAATGACATCAAGTTGACGAGACTATGTTAGCGCCAGCTTTCAACTTGAAAATACGATGCTACAGTATATTAATATTGCAAAACATTCTCATGTATGTAGCTTGTATCCTCATCTATATGTATCATCAGATTTAACTAATGTATACATGCACATTGGACTTAAAATGATATCTGTTTCAATAAATGACTTTCCATTAAACAGCTACTGCAGCACTGCTCTGTTTATGTCTCTTGGCTCGTCACTGTATCAACATGCTGACACTGCTGGCGTTCTTGTAGCGCAGATTTCCGCAGAGCTGCAGAATTCCGCCGATCCCATTGGTGGAGCCGCGCAGATCCGCGCAGACCTGCGGACATCTGCGACCGCCGAGCGAGAGTTGAAATCCCGGCGGCAACGAGACCAGCTCAGCTGAGGGTTACTGCTGGCCTGCCCCCTGCCGGTGCGCTGCTCAACATATATACCTTAGCAAGTCATTGTTTTACCAGTGTTTTGCAAGTGACATTTGTTATTGCTGCCATACTCATCAAAATAATGCAAGACTATAGTCTGGTTATAGTTTAACATTTTCCTGTTAGTTCAAATTAACTATATAATGTCAAATTATTATTATTAGTACTAGTAGTAGTAAGTCGTAGTAGTAGCAGCAGTATAATTAGTATTTTATTTCAAGAACTAATATAGAAATCTGCATACGATAGTGCCCCAAAATGTAGTGCTTTAAAGGCGAGAAGGAGGCGCTGCAGGCATATTTTCAGCCAGCTATGCTCTCCTCCACGCTCGTCTTGGGTGAAAGGTAAAGAAAGGAGCTCGCCGGGATTTAAACATGGCGGACTCCATAGCTGCACGCTTGACAGCTCAAGAGGAGCAGATCCGTCTCCTCACCCTGGAGGTCGGCCGGCTACGAGACGGGGTAGTAGAGGGAGGCTCGATAGCCGGATCCGGCCTCGGCGGCAGCCCGGAGCTGGAAAGCTTGAGAAGCGAGAATGAGAAGCTGCGGTATCGCATCGTGCACTTGCGGAGAAGCCTGCAGGCGGAGTGCGAGCGGGACAAAGCGGCGCCAAGTGCAAGCGAAGCAGGAGCGCCGGAGAAAGGGAAGGACAAGAAAGATAAGAGCAGCAGCAGCAGCAGCAACAACCAGGTACCTGCGGGAACGTTTGACTGTGACGTGGCATGCACTCTGCTGACTTGTCAGATAAGCTGTCTGGCGATGCCTGTGAAGTCATAAAGCACTGAACGGCCACCCCCCGGATAAAGAAAGCTTTTAGAATTACCCTGAAATAGTACATTATTATTAGACATTGTAACAGACCCTGCTCATTACTTTTGGAACACATTATACGAAATCCAATAAGACCCCATTTGCATCATATCTTGATCCATTTAAGCTTTTAAAATCTGCAGACCCATGTAAAGATTGTAGGGCCCTTAAGTACAGGTAGTGCAGAATCGGACGTCTTGCATTTTAGGATAGTTACACATTTGTAGTGTCCTGCTGGAATTGGGCAATATGCGGAGGAAGACTTCTAATGCTGCAGACACACAACCCTGTTAGTTCTCAAATCTCGGAAAGTAATTTTGGAAAGGGCTGTGGTAGGTCAAATTCAAAATTCAAAAATCGCTTTATTGGCATGACAGGGTTACACCCGTTTTACCAAAGCAAGTTCTACTGCAAAACCTAGAACAGTGCAGTAAACATAGATATCTGCCAAATAGGAAAGCCTTGCTATTTAATGTCTGTCAGTGCAGAACTAAAGCACCGTATGTCCCAGAAGCCCCAGCCCATGTCTTCCTTTCTTGTATTCTGTTATCAGGGCTGTAACAGAGAACCATTATATAGCTGTTTGTTTGTTTTTTTGTTCGGGAGGGGTGTAGAATGACTGGTTGAGGAGGAGAGTGCTTTAAATTGAAATAGAGCTGAAAGAGGGTGTGTCAATGAATGATCACCATGGGAACAAGTGAGGGTAACTGATTCACCTGGTGAGTGAGACAGATAAGCCCTGAAAATATGATCACATGAAAAATTCCTCTGCTCTTCACTTTACCCACAGCTTCCCCCGCACTGGGCAGCTTTTCATCATTTTCAAGCATCAGTCATTGCCAATGTCATTCTATATCCCTCTGGTAATAGTCTAACTAGTTAAATGATCATTTTGTGCAGCATCTATACAAATGAAGCTTATTTCCGTTGTGTGCCTGGGTGCAGTTCTGTGACACTGTTTCGCTTCGTTTTTAGGGCAATGCTGACACTAAGCCAGAGAAGGACAAGAAGAAGAAGAAACAGGACAGTGCGAAAGGAGGGAGTGAAGCTGGACAGGTAACTTGATGTATCGTTGTGCTTTTTCAGCTGCACTACACTGAATAATTAAAAAAGAAAGATAAAAACTGTACACACCAGAACTGGAAAAGCTTACATTGCTTTCCTTCTCTTTCCCAGCTTCACCCAAAGCCAGATTACATTGAGGAACGGTTGCAGCTGTACAAGGAGCTGAAGAAGGAGAGCGATGCCATTCAGAGTCAGAGAGCAGCCACAGAGAGCAGGCCCATCTCTGTTGAGCTGCCTGATGGGAAGCGAGTGGAGGCCCACTCCTGGAAGACAACTCCCTATGAAGTAGCCTGTGGCATCAGGTTATTATTATAATTTATTTATTTATGTGGCAGAAGACTTAATCCAAGCCAAGGCTGGGAAGAGCTCTTACCTTGCCTGCCTGGGTGCCTCACATCACATTGTTTACATGTGCTACTTACATATGAATGATATATACGTCTAGTGTGCTAACAGTATTACTCTCTCAGTCAGGGCCTGGCGGACAATGCAGTGATTGCTCGGGTCAACGGAGAGGTCTGGGATTTGGACAGACCCCTCGAGTCGGACTGCTCCCTGGAGCTCCTGCGCTTTGACCATGACGACGCCAAGGCGGTGAGTGCCCTGCCGGTGTTGTGACAAATAACAGAACATTTAAGCAGAACGAGTTTTGTTATCCTGCCTGGACTGTGGGTGTGTGGACTGATGGAACAAATCAAACCATGTTGAACCATTGTAAAATTGATCATGCTAATGTACAGTAGATTCACATCACAGAGAAGGGGATCTTGCATGCATATACAGGGAAAAAAAGCATGTTAATTGTTTTTCTTTTTCTCTGGTGTTCATGAATTATAATTGACCTTTTCTGCTTTACAGTATTTAATTTATAATTTCCCCACAAATCAACGTAAGGCAGTGTTTCCAAAACCCAGAAAGAAAGTAGTCTGGTTTTAACTTTAGATAACTTAAAGACAGCTTATTTATTTGTATTAAGATCTTCAAGCAAAGAGCTTAAAGCATTATATATATATGGAATATTTCAATAGTGTATTTTTGAAATGTCTGTGTTTCAGGTATACTGGCATTCAAGTGCTCATATCCTAGGAGAAGCCATGGAGAACTTCTATGGTGGCTGCCTCTGTTATGGGCCACCTATTGAGAATGGCTTCTACTATGACATGTTCATGGATGGAAGGTGAGGCACTTCTTTGTCTGCCCAGCAATATCAGGTCTTGAAATGTAATTTGCTTTCAAAATTACTTTTCATTCAATGAGACTTGTGTACCAATGACAACTTTTGTTGGTTCTGTCATGATACATATGTTTTTCTGAAGTGAACTGTATTTAATATGTTGTATTAATAATGTCTTTGCTTTTTGCACCTCTTTATTGAGTGTAGCATTTAATATCCGAGCTGACTTGAGTTCTTTGTGATAATTAGGGGTGTATCCAGCCATGAGTTCTCAGAATTAGAGGGGATCTGTAAGTCTGTGATGAAGGAGAAGCAACCCTTTGAGAGACTGGAGATTAGCAAAGAGACACTACTGAAAATGTTTAAGGTAGGAGGCATCATTGTGAAACACAAAATATCTCATCATGATAGTCTTTGCCAAATCTATCCACAACAGATTGTTCTCAAAACTGTGAAACTGTTGTTAGAAAAAAGTAGAAAATGAAGAGAAATGCTTGTTTGAATAGTTTAAGCGACTGGCAGGAACCTGGAGAAGATGTGTCACATGCCTTTGTAAAAATAAATTTATGCATAGAAAGGGATACAACCTAAGAGTTTGGGATTTGACTCATGTCAAACAACCACAGAAAGTATAACTCTTTTATTCCAGTACAACAAATTCAAGTGTCGGATATTGAATGAGAAGGTCAGCACACCTACGACAACAGTGTATAGGTAAGGAGCTGAAAGTGTTAAAAATGTGTCTGTTAGCACCTACTCAAGTGTTGTGTGTGTGTTTGTTTGAGCTACGGCCACCATGTTTCTTTTCCCCAGTTGGAAATAGGAGCACATGTTTTTCCCACCTTAGTAATAACAAGAATTAAAATAAACCTCAGATTTACTTGCAACTTATGAATTTGATACCCATTTTACTGATGAGTTTATAAGCTGTATATCCCACTGTGCCTCTAGTATTTCTGTGGTCACTGCTTGAGATGTAGAAAAGGCTTATTAGATTTAAATAGTGATTCTGCATCATAATGGTTGAAATTACATCTCCAGTTACTGAATATGACTTCTAAAATGCATACATAGTTGATTTGTAAGGATTTTTTTGCCTATTCAGTTCCCTAATCCTCGAAGTGATTGCTTTTGATTCCTATAGGTGCGGACCCCTGATCGACCTCTGTCGGGGTCCTCATGTCAGGCACACCGGCAAAATCAAAACCCTGAAGATCTACAAGGTATCACCGTCCCTTTTACTTTATCACATGCGAGATGATTTGTAATTGGTACAGAAGATGCCCCTAAATTATTAGAGATTGGAAATTAGATCCATCTCCACAGACCTTTCTCAGCTGGTTTTCCACAGGTTTGTCTTTCCTTTGTTTGGCAGAACTCATCCACTTACTGGGAGGGCCGGGCTGACATGGAGACACTGCAGCGCATCTATGGCATCTCCTTCCCTGACTCCAAAATGCTGAAGGAGTGGGAGAAATTCCAGGAGGAGGCCAAAAATCGAGATCACCGTAAGATTGGCAAAGTAAGGGGAGAGCAGCACGCCCAATGAACACAGGGTCTCCTTAATTATGTTGGAATTTTCTAATTGTCCAGGACTCCTGATCTCTCATTTATACTATGGATTCAAAGGGTTATTTATTGTGCTACATGAAAATCATAGTGTTGTTTTTTCTTCTCTCTAGCTTTGCTTTTACTTCAAAAATAAAAGTGAAGACATTTTGCTCTTCTAGTGTCTTGTGACAACCTCCTTATAATTAGATTTGGCATTATGATGTCATAACTTTTCATTCTTCTTCTTTTGCTCCTGCTTGAACCCCCTGCCTCCACTTTGTAGGACCAGGAGCTGTTCTTTTTCCATGACCTGAGTCCAGGAAGCTGTTTCTTCCTTCCCAAGGGTGCTTTCATCTACAAGACACTGATGGACTTTATCAGGGTGGGTTGACTTTACTTCGGGCGCAGGAATATGCACCCTTGAGAACCAAGGAAAGTGAAAGCACAGTGACAGGTCTGTAAATCTACAATGAGTCATGACACAGAGAAGGCCTGCACTAAAAACTGTGATCCAGCTTGTTAGAAATGTATTGTACATGTTTTTTCCCCACAACAGCTTGCCTGGGGTAGAGCAGTGAGGTATATGTCATCTGGAGCCTTCAGGTGGTCTGATCAGCCACCTTCCTTGTTTCTGACAGGAGGAATATAACTCCCGGGAGTTCCAGGAAGTGGCATCTCCCAACATCTACAACAGCAAGCTGTGGGAGACATCGGGCCACTGGCAGCACTACAGTGACAACATGTTTTCCTTCCCAGTGGAGCAGGATGTCTTTGCACTCAAGCCAATGAACTGCCCCGGACACTGGTGGGTAAAGACAGAGTTGGGGAGATTTAAATAAGAATTAAATTATCTATGGTCTATCTATCTTAGTCATCTGCTAATGGAGAAGTACTTATAAAACCAGACAAAACCTGAATTTCAAGGACTAGAATGGCCAGCCTACACAAAATAAAATGACTTTGCCAGTTACCAGAGCAGATTGCACAGGAATTTAGCTAAGGCCAAGGGTGCACAGCTCCAACTCTGGAGGGAGGCAATCCAACAGGTTTTATAGGTTTCTGTGAATCGCCAGTGCCGTAAGAACTGGGAAAAGAAGTTAGGAGCCCTAGTGGAATGTAAACCAGAAGATGCAAAGCCCTGTCACTGTTCACAATGCTGTGGAAACTGTTCACACCATTTCCCCAGCTTATCTTCACCCTCTTTCTTTTCTCTGCAGCCTTATGTTCAGCCACAGGCCGAGGTCGTGGCGGGAGCTGCCTCTGCGCTTCGCAGACTTCGGGGTCCTGCACAGAAATGAGCTGTCAGGCACCCTGACTGGGCTCACCAGAGTTAGGCGCTTCCAGCAGGATGACGCCCACATCTTCTGTGCCATGGAGCAGGTACTAAGCAAGGGCCTTAGACATCAAATAGGAGGGTTTCCGAGTTAGATTTTTAATGCTCCTTTTACAAAGTTTTTTTTTTTTTAATTATTATTCACCATGAAGGATTTCAGTTGATTTCTGCTTTCCTACACTGGAGAAACCTTCTAAATAATGCTCTGATGTACATATGGAGTGGGGTTTTTGTATCTCTGACCAGTGTATTTCAAAGCTGTGTTCCCTGTCTCCAATTTACAAGTTCTTTCAGTGATTATTATTAGGTAGAAACCCATTTGGTTAACTTCTTGCCAGTTGGCAAAAAATGAATAAAAAATCACTTCACTATGGCAAATGTCTTACAGCCCCCACCCCCTTTAAGAGCCCACCTTTAAAGTAATGCCTAGAAACATGGACTCCCCCAATGGAACAACGATTGAGAGGTGGTTTCCTTTGCAGATCGGGGAAGAGATGAAGGGTTGTCTGGACTTTCTCCGTGCTGTCTACACTGTCTTCGGGTTCTCCTTCCAGCTACATCTCTCCACTCGTCCAGAGAAGTTCCTGGGAGACATTAAGATCTGGGATGAGGCTGAGAAGGTAACCCCTCCCTATGGTGTTGACCTGCTGGTTACAGTAGATGTGTAACTGCAGCATATCTACTTTGTACTGCTCAAATAACTTTTAAATAATACTTTCTAAAACAGATACTACTAGTTACCTTTACTAACCAAAAGAAGGAATTTCATTTTCTTGCATGTAGTGCCCTGCTGTTTACAGAAACAATCATAGGTTATGTGACTCACAGGTTCATTCTGTGCCTAACTGTTCATTGGCCTGCTTTCCACACACATTGCTTTTCTCTTTACGTGCCTCAAATTTATAATTCGATTACTGAACACCATCTGTGTTTGATAACAAGGATGATGCTTCTTTATGCATACATTTGTGGAAGAAAGCTAATGGTTTTACTCATGCTGTAAGGAGGAAATAGTTTGCATGAACATTTCTAATTTCTGTTGTTGGAGCTATTCCATTTGGTTTAAGAAGCAGTGAAGCATAACCATCTTATTCTAACACTCGTCTCTCCTGTCAACACCTGACAGCAACTGGAGAACAGCCTGAATCAGTTTGGGGAGCCATGGCATCTGAACCCAGGAGATGGGGCTTTCTATGGACCCAAGGTGGGTGTTTATTTATACACCTCAGCTTTGACCCTGTTAATGCAATCTTTATACAGTGGATTGTTTTTCACCTCACCTCCAAGGACTTTTGGACATTTTGTTGTTATAATCTGTAACAAAAATTTATTTTAATTGGGATTTTCTTTCACTGATCTACACACAGTATTACATAATGTTAATTCTATTATCTTTTTTTTTTTTTTTGCAATTAAAAAACTGAAAAGTCTTGATTGTGTAAGAATTCACCCTCTTTACTATGGCACACTTAAATAAACTGTGGTGAAGCCAATTGCCTTCAAAAGTCACATAATTAGTTGAATTTCAATCACAAGATCTCAACTTCAGGGGCCGGTTGTACTAACAGGATCAGAAAACAGGATCGTCGTACGAAGCAGATCAAGATCAGGATCCGTTGATCCGATTATTGAGCAGTGCGGGCGGTGACTCAGCAGTTTCCTATTGACGTAAACCGGCTCGTCCATCTCTGTGCAGCTGTTTGAACATCTTAATACAATCGTACACCATTCAGAAAACTGTACTGTTCTGTATTGCTGACAGATTTATTAATTAAATATTCAATTGATTAGTCAGTAATCCGAAAGTTGTCCGTCGAGGACATTGCCCATTGGATCCGTTAAAACTTCACTAAGTACACAACCTTTCCAGTTTCTTGCACTGGTGTGTGTCTCACAAGCTACACCATTGTTTCTTTAATTCCTCAACTACAAAAATAATATTATTATTATTATTATTATTATTATTATTATTAATAATAATTTGCCAATAATCAATTGTATTTATACCGTGCTTTTCTCATACCCAATAGCACTACAATTCAGTCAAAACAGACAAGATCAAACAGGCAAAACACCGCAGCAGCAACTCAAGAGTATTTAAAAAAAAAAAAATTGCAACTAAGAGAGATCCTTAACAGCTTTTTAAAAATGTGAGGGTTTTTTTTATGTCTCTTTATGCTCTGTTGGAGTAGCCATGGAGCTGCTTTCGTCTTCAGTTTGCAATGGGGTGCTGGAGAAATAAGGGCTTTTACATTATGTTTTACAATAATGTTAATAAATAAAAACATAATCGCACACAAACTGCACCTCACCATAAAGACACAATAGTATAAACATTATATTGCTTATTTGAAAGTGCAAATCTTTGTAAATAATGTAAGTCACATTTTCGTTGTTTATCTATGCTTAACCAGATTTGTCTACACCGATAATTTATTTGCTGAAATCTGCCTGTTGCAAAAAATCTCAACCCTAAACGCAGCTTCAGAGATTTTGGTAATTATGACTGCGCTTCGATGTAGGTCCTAAAACAGGATCAATTATGTCTGCAAGGTTAAATTTGCATCAAGCTTTTAATCTATATACCCCTTTCATACGTCTTCCTCCCAAAAAAACTCTAATGGTTTTTGCTTGTCTTTAAATATCCGGGTCTGTGTGTTTGATGCCAGCAAACTAGCTGAAATGTACAGAGTTCATGCATTTTAAAAAGTCAGATCAAGCTCTGATCCTGCTCAAAAGCAGGATCATTTTTGAGCTCGGATCTGAGCTCAGATTGAGCCCTGATCTGTTTAGTACAACACAATTGAGATCAAGATCAAGATCGGATCCTGGATCTGGGATTGGATCCCGTTAGTACAACTCGCCCCAGGGTGTTGTGAATGTGGTGTTAAACAGAGGGAGAGATTAAATCAATTCCCATTCCAGATTGTAACATCACAAAATGTGAAAAAGTCCTTAGGGGGGTGAATACTTATGCAATCCACCAGAAATCTACACATTTTCAGCATCTGATGCATTGCTCTTTACTTGTGCATTTGTCTAAATATACCACTAACCGTTAGATCATTAAGAACACATTGTATCAGAAAACACAGATCCCTATATGCTGTACAAACAATATACACAGCATTGTGATACAAAAGATGGGGCAGGAAAAACACTAAATTGAGTTAAGAAATCTTGAGGCCGATAAGATACAATTAATGTGTGGATTTGACTAAGACAGTGGAGTTAACATTCCTAGTCTTGTAAAACGTGTCCTTTGGATCTGTGAAGTCCAAGATAGGGACAAATGTTCATTTGAATATCTACTTAATATAAAATACTTTCACCTTTACAATATACAAAGAGTGGCGACAGATTTTCCAAAAATGTCTCCTTTCTAAATACTTGCCAGGGTTAACCAGGGTTGAGATCGGGCTTTGCAGTTCAATTTTGGAGGTTTCCACGTAGATCAGGCTGATGTTTAATTGTATGCTTTCCAACAGGCTTCTATAGAGTAATTTGAGCATCTCTTGTTTTTCAGATTGACATAAAAATCAAAGATGCCATTGGAAGGTACCACCAGTGCGCCACCATCCAATTAGACTTCCAGCTTCCCATTCGCTTCAACCTTACCTTTGTGGGGTGAGTAAGTTTATAGTATTGTCTGTCTGCTTCCGTGACTTTCCACCAAAATTACTGTGATCTGGGTACAATATTAGAGGAACCGCAACTTCACTAACCTCATTCCTTGTCTTTTTTCTTCCTGGAACATTGTGCTGATAACGTATTACGCATCACTACAGGTGCTGAAATGTTAGTTGAGTATCTGCTCCTCTTCTGACAACACTTCTCTGTCCTGCAGGAAGGATGGTGATGACAAAGCCAGGCCAGTCATCATCCACCGAGCCATCCTGGGCTCCGTTGAGAGGATGATCGCTATTCTTACTGAGAACTATGCTGGGAAATGGTGAGTAGGGCCCACCAGCTAGCTGATTGGCCAGCAGAGAGAAATTGATTACCCAGAGATAGACAGTGAGTAAATGTGTGGACTTTGTGAAGTGTGTGTGTATGTGTGTGGCTCTGTATATGTGTGTCCTCCCTGAGATGTCCGTCTGTGCTTTAATTCCAAAAATGTCTCTTCGCAGGCCACTCTGGTTATCCCCAAGACAGGTGATGGTTGTGCCAGTCAACCCTTCCTGTGAGGAGTATGCTAAACAGGTAATCTTTCTGTGGTCCACTCTTTTGCTCTCCCGCTTTCTAATCCTCCGTGTGAGTTGCCTTTTTAGAATTTCAACCACTATTTTTTGTTTGTTTGTCTGTCAAAAGTTTATGCACTAGTGGCCATTTTGCCCATCTTACTCTTTGGGTTTCTGTTAGCTAATGAATCCCAGAATAACAAGCAAGCAGATCAAAGAGAAAAACAGTGGAATCTAACAATTCTTCCATCCCTAACACTATTTCAACATCCTAGTAATAATATGGCTCCTTCTTTACTCTTAGTGTATAACCCCACCAGTATAGAGGGATGCTTAACGAGCTGTCACTCCTTCCCTCTTCCAAAGGTGTGCCATCAGTTTGTAGAAGCTGGTTTCATGGCAGATGTTGACCTGGACTCTGGCTGTCTGCTCAACAAGAAAATCCGCAATGCACAGCTGGCCCAGTACAATTTCATATTGGGTAAGGCGAACCTGCTGGAGTTCAGTGGGCTTTTAGGAAGAGTCATGGTTTTATATGCTTCATAGTTTTTGTGGCCTGTGTTGTGACCCATGTATCCTGTGCTGACAGTGGTGGGCGAGAAGGAGAAGGTCACCGACTCAGTGAACGTGCGCACCCGAGACAACAAGGTGCACGGAGAGGTGACCCTGTCCGAGGCACTGGCCAGACTCGGCCGGCTGAAGGAGTCGCGGTGCCGGCAGGCGGAAGAAGAGTTCTAACGAGGTCCGGTGGCCCAGGGCAGTGTGTAAACCGCAGTAGCATCAAGGCTCCTTTCTGACACCAGAGCAGTTTATACTATACAAGTGCCCATCTGCAACCTTGTAACTGCTGACTAGAAATAAACTGCTGTGTCTGCATTTCCTTTCATGTAGCTTTATAGATTATATTTCTGGTGCCTACAACGTGTCAATTCCAGGGTGATGTAGGAATATGGTCTGGTTTCACCTCTTACAGAACCCACAATAGCAAAACCTGTAAAAGTCACTACATTTAAATTACAAGACCCCAAGTCTACCTCAGCCTCCATCTCTTTGCCATCACAGATTGCTTTTAAAAATGCACATCTTAAGTATACAGTATCTTTCTTTCACACTTGATGCAGTAAATTATAAAGTAAAACCTTAGTGGTTTGCTTCCAACTACAGAAGTAACAATCCCTGTATCTTAATATTGCAGTCAATAAGATGGACAAAGGTCAAACAAATTGTAATTTCCATGTCCTTCTGTCACGCATTCACTGCGTGTGACTAGAGACTGGCTGTAAGAAATTCAAAGCTTGTAAATTAAACTGAATGCCTAAAACCTTTCTCTGAGGCCAGTTATTTATGTTCATCGACCCTCCAGTCTGTACTATTTGTCCATATTCCCATCAAATTGCATGCATTCTCTTCACATTGCAAAACACCCAACAACACATAGCATAACATGTCAAGGTCTGTAATTGAAACATATCCATCATATAACCCTTGAAAAAAATAATCATGTTTTATGGGAATGTTGCCCTAATGCAAATCTTGCAACCAAAATGTCTGGTCACTAGTGCCTTGTGAGAGAATAGTAGCTAACGTTTCCCCAATTGATCTCAAATATACCCACGTAGATCTTATGCCTGTTTTCAAATCCTATTATCAAATAGCATGACACTTCTGTGGTAAAAACAGAGTTGTAACCAAGTCATTAAAACTGGGACTCGAGTCATTTAGGAGTAAAGACTCGTGTTGCGTCGAGTCACCTATCTGGCCCGAGTCACTTCGAGTCATTAGATCCAACAGTTCAAGACATCTTGATTGAATCTATTTTATTACAGGACATCATCTGTATATATAAATATCTGTGCTTAATTGGGGTTGGATGTATAGTAACGAATAATACCAAAATTAAACAAATCTCACTTTTTCTCAAGTGACACTACCCTATAATTGTTTCAGACACCACATGAAAGGAAATTTGGTGGTCTTTAATTTGATATGCAGACAAAAAAAAAACTTAGGGCAAGAAAAAAATAAAAAACGGTTATAATGTACATGAAATTAGAATGCCTGTTATTATTTTTCTCTCAAACCAATATTTTATAATGTACAAGACTGTCAGTATGTGTGTGTGTGTGTGTGTGTGTGTGTGTGTGTGTGTGTCTATTACTGTCCGTGTGTATCAGTATGTGTGTGTGTCTGTTACTGTCCGTGTGTATCAGTATGTGTGTGTCTGTTACTGTCCGTGTGTATAACTTATGTGTGTGTATCTGTTACTGTCCGTGTGTATCAGTATGTGTGTGTCTGTTACTGTACGTGTGTGTCTGTTAGATTATTATTAATAATAATAATAATAATAATAATAATATTTATTATTTGGCAGATGGCCTTATCCTGGGTGATTTACAGGTTACTAGAGCAATACAAAAGTGCAGTAATAGCCTACAGTACAAAATTACAAATGAAACATAAAACAGTTAATATAATAAACAGTTAATATAAAATACAATTTGTACATCCTAGTTTGAATAGCTAACAGATGCAGACAGATGCGCTGAATATGAGCTAATGTAATATGTCTTTGGATCAGTATGCGTGAATGCGTGTGTGTCTGTCAGTATGTGTGTCTGGCTTTGACCACACTGCAGTCTCTGTATCCCAACTGCAGCACCCGAACCGCACACTGCAGCGGAACAATGGCTGCGACACAACCTCACCAATCCCCGCAGGATTTTGACACCCGGGACCTTTTGACTTGGAAACACAGAAAATCTCTCGACTTATTGCCCTCTTTTATTCTTGATAGTGGGACTGTGCCCCTGGTGACTATTGATACCCGTACAGAACACTAATTTACAGGGTGGTATTGAAAATCCTAAATTCACCCTTATCCTGCTCTGTACTGGCACCAAAGTCCGGGACACCGCAGCCACCATCCTGTTCGTGACGCCAACTGAAGAGTCGTAGAAATCCAGAGAGAGATGCACCTCCAATCAAAAGGTTTTTATTACAAGCAGCTGCAAGGAAGAGGTTCAAGAGGCAATCTCAAGAACAGTCTTAGAGAAGTTACAAACTACAGACACTTTTATGCAGACCAGGCAGGAGAGAAAGATAACAGGCCCACATGTTTGTCTTGTGATGAGTGCAAGTCTGGTTTCTGCCTGACAACTATTTAGTTAAACATATAAGTGATGTATTTTTTGCATGAACTGGAAGTTATTTGAAGATATCTCTAAATGATTTGCAGATATCTCTAAATGATTTAGAGAGATCTGCAAATCATTTAGAGATATCTTTAAAAAGCACCTTATTTAGATATCTCTAAACCGTTTGCAGATATCTCTAAATCATTTAGAGATATCTTTAAATATTTGAAGATATCTTTAAATGCATTTAGAGATATCTCTAAATGATAATTTGGCTTGCCAAAGCACTGCAGACAGACGGGGAGAGATCAGAGACATTGTGTCGGAAGATATAATCTCAAGCCATGTGGGATCACGAAGAAATTAGTTTTATTAGCAGCATGGAGTGAAATCCACGTACAGAAACAATGACTGATACAATTAATATCCGAGTGCATTAAACACTGTGATTTCACAGGACCGGTGCAGTGACTGACTAGTTACAATATACTGAAGGATAATAATCGGATCGGTAGGGAGTCGATATTATTAATATTGTATGAACAGCTGGCTGGTGTTCAGGCTGTGTTGTGTGAATGTGTGCAGGACAGTCCAGAGACAGTCAGTGTGAAGGAACACGATTCAGTTAACGTGTCCATTTACAATTTAAATTAATGAATAAATAAATACAGCAGATCTGGTTTTCCCTCTAAAACATGAAGGACTGGTTTAATAAATGCGTCCATAAACGCCATGTCTCAGACGCGCACACTTTAGTTCAATTATAACCTGCTATATTGTATCTGGATGATTCATCGTTAAAAGTGTGTATTTTACGGCATACGGCAGAAGTGTCGTTTACAGTTACAAATCTGTAGTAAAAGTCAAGTTGTGCCTTTTAAAAGATATATCTACTAACACATATTGACCTCCCGGCGCTAACTCAAGACACACCTTTTCAGACAGTACTTACAATATTAGTCCTAACCTCGTCAGATAGCACTTCATATTTTTATTATGCTTCTCGCGTTCTTGATTGTCTTCCTCCTTGCTCCCTTTCCCGTAGCCCTTGACTGTGACCCTACATCTTAGCAGCACTTTACACTTGACAGCTTTTACTGTCCAGGATGTAGGACCTCACTTACTGTACTTGCCTGTGTAAATTGTAAATTGGAAGTTGTAAAATGTATTATATTTTGAATTGCTATGTTTTAGTTAAATTGAATTTGTAATGATTGATGCCTTTATTGAACTGTATTTTTGCACTTTGTTTTGCACTTATGTTGTAAGTCGCCCTGGATAAGGGTGTCTGCCAAGAAATAAAAATAATAATAAAATAATAATAATAATAATAATAATAATAATAATAATAATAACCTATATTGATGATGATTACAATAATAACAATAACCATAATACTAAATAGCAAATATTTATTTTATTGTTGCACATGGAAACGTTTTCTTATGGTAACGTAATGCTTGTCTGAATATAATGTTGTCTATACATGGTAGGCTCTTCCTCATATCTCTTAACAGAAATTTGTATTTATTACGCTGTCTCCAAAAAAATAGAATAAAATAGACACAAAAGTCCTTTCCACATCAGGCTCTATCGCTCGCAGTGTTTTCTGTCTTTGTTTTTTAAAAGAAACACAAACCAAACCCTCCTCCCATCAGAGGGGATGGACTTCATAATGGCCTGGTTTTACAAAAAGCTCTGGAACAAGGCAGTAGTTTCAGCTTAGCCTTGGAACCAATATTACTGAAGGTGTGTGGGTTTACTCAACCTAAATATGTGAGTTTTTGTATCTGTGTTGCAGAATGTCACTGGTGGTTCTGCTCTACCTGCTCCTGGGAGGTGGTCTGCAGGGCCCCGTGGCGGTGGGGGAAGATCAGCGCAGTTTGGAGATACAGTTCTGTGACGGAGTGCGCGAGAATTACCTGAACGACATGCTGCAGATCTTTCACCAGGAGATCGACTGCCTGAGCCAGACCGCATCAGCAGAGGACACTAAGCTTTCCTGGAATTGGGAGGAATGTGCCTTGAAGCTTCAGAACCTAATGCACAGGTTGCTTGGAGTGAGGCTGGTCCTGTGTGGGTTAATCTTCTGGGGCCTGTGCTCTAGGAGGAGAAGGTGGAAGAGGGAGCCAAAGGCCAAGCCAGAGGAAGAGTCAGAGGAAGAGTCAGTGGCTGAGCCAGAGGCCGGGCCAGAGGAAGAGTCAGAGGAAGAGTCAGAGGAAGAGTCAGAGGCCACCCCAGAAGTCAAGTCAGAGGAAGAGTCAGTGGCCGAGCCAGAGGCCGACCCAGAGGTTGAGCCAGAGGCTGGGCCAGAGGAAGAGTCAGAGGAAGAGTCAGTGGCCAACCCAGAGGCCTACCCAGAGGTCAAGCCAGAGGAAGAGCCAAATCCAGAGTCTTGGACCAAGAAACAGTTGATCAAGCTTAAAGTAATCTCAAATGGTGGTGTTGCCAGAGACATAAATAGAGACGTCTGTTTTGTCCAAGAGGTGGTGGAACATCTTCTGGATGTGGCACGGGACTCCAGCCAGCTGTGCACCGACATGCTGCAGGAAGGCTATGTGGATGTGGGCATACAGTTTGAGGGTGGTTGGAGCAGCGGAAGACAGCAGGATCCTGATTTTGACATGTTGGTGGTCATCAACCCGCCCCGCACTATCTCCTTCAAGGTGGAGCTTGGCTATAATGATGTAAGCAATCCCCTGGCTTCGGAGGCCCCCCCTGATTACTGGGGGCAGGGAAGGGTGCGTTTAATCAGTACCTCCCCGCCCTCTCAGGGTGTGCCACCCAGGCCTCATGAGCCAAAGAGCAGCCTGAACTGGTGCTGCAGTGGCTGGGAAGTGCACTGAAGAAGGCCTAGGGCCAAAGAAAAACAGTGAAAGTTATCTTCGGGGGGGCCGAGTGTCCCTGCAGGCTGCAACTGGAGAATCCTTCAGGCCAGAGGCTGTACGTAAACCTGGTGCCCGCAGTGAGAGTGGAGGGCACCAATGCTTTCCTGGTCACCCAGGGACCTGTGCTGCGGCCTCCAGAGCACTGGGTCCAGTGGTTCAGCCTGGACGAGGCAACTTCCTGCGTGACGTGACTCAGAAAATGCCAAGTAATTCCTGCCACCTAAAATGTCTGCACATGCTCTCCGTCGCCAACACTCAGCCAGCGTCTCTCAGCCCAGAGGGACCCTATGTCCTCCTTCCTGACCTCCTACCATCTGAAGACGATTCTGATGTACATGCTTCTTAGATGGCCCAATCCATGGGACTGGACGCAGAGGCAGCTATCTAGGCAGCTTCAAATCGCCCTTGGTGTGCTGTAGAAACACCTGGAATGCAAGTGGCTCCCCCACTGTGTACAGGGGTCCCGGGACCTGGGCTCACTCCAGGGGATGCCCCCCGTTTTACCCCACACCTCATCCATCAACCTCTTTGAGCCACTGAAGCAGGACTCCCATCTGCACATGGTGGCAATGAAAGACTTCCGGCGGCTAACTGCACGGCTCAGGATGTTCACACGCAGTTTCTGTGAAAAGACCAGACGCAGAAACAGCGAAATCGCAGAGAACAGACTGAATGAATGGCTGCTGTGAAGATCAGAGAACACTTCAACACTTCAGCACTTCCCTACTTCCCTTTTTCCTTGATTACAAATAAAATATTACAATAAACACTTATTTGACTTGTTACTTCATGTGAGCAATTTATATATATGATTGTATTTTTATTTAAAATGCTTCAGTTGCGCACAAATATACACGTGCCTTCATCTTACTTGTTAGAATAATTTGTAATGAGAGCTCAAATCTCAACTTTGGTGTGTGGCCTTAGTCTTATGAGAAATTCATTTGCTGAGCATAATTAGCTTCAGAAGCATGAAGTAAAGCTCTAAATCCAGCATTGCATATGTGCTGCTCCAGGTGTCAAATGCCCCTTTTCCAGATCAGTAGTTTTTATTACTCTACCTTATTATTATTATTATTATTATTATTATTATTATTATTATTATTATTATTATTATTATTATTATTATTTATTATTTTTATTATTTTTATTTCTTGGCAGACGCCCTTATCCAGGGCGACTTACAACATAAGTGCAAAAATACAGAGAAGTACAAGGCATCAATCACTACAAATTCAACTTAGCTAAAACATAGCAATTCAAAATAATACATTTTACAAATTCCAATTTACATAAGTACAGTAAGAGACTTCCTATATCCTGGACGGTGAAAGCTAAGTGCTGTCAAGATGTAGGGTTACAGGCTAGTGCTACGGGAAAGGGAGCAAGGAGGAAAACAAGAACGCGAGGAGCATAATAAGCTGAAGTGCTATCTAGCAGGGATAGAGGACTAATATTAATTTAAGTGCTGTCGGAAGAGATGCGTCTTGAGTAAGCGCCGGAATGAGGTCAAGGACTCTGCTGTTTTGACTTCGGTGGGCAGGTCGTTCCACCACTTAGGGGCCAGGGATGAGAAGGAGTGGCTCTGGAGGAAGTAGAGTGGAGAGGAGGCAGAGTTAGCCTTCTGGCACTGGAGGAGCGCAGTGGTCTGGAGGGGATGTATGGAGAGACGAGTGACTGAAGGTAGCTTGGTGCAGTGTGGTCAAGACAGTGGTAGGTGAGGGTCAAAGTCTTGAACTGAATGTGTGCTGCTATTGGGAGCCAGTGGAGGGAACGGAGCAGTGGAGTAGCATGTGCGAATCGTGGCAGAGAGAATACCAGTGTGGGCGGGTAGTGGATGCAGACAGGCCGGCCAGGAGGGAGTTGCAGTAGTCCAGGTGGGAGAGGACCAGTGACTGGACGAGCAGCTGAGTCGAGTAGTTGGTGAGGAAGGGACGGATCCGGCATATGTTGCTCAGGAAGAATCTGCAGGTATGCATCAGCGTGGTGATGTGCTGGGAGAAGGAGAGTGCAGGATCGAGGGTGACTCCTAGATTTTTAGCGGAAGAAGAAGGAGAGAGTGTGATGGATTCCGAGGGGATCGAGATGGGGAGGTCAGCAGAAGGTGAGGAAGAGTGGGGGAAAAAGAGAAGATCTGATTTGGAGAGGTTGAGCTTGAGGTGGTGCGAGTGTATCCAGGCGGAAATGGCAGACAAGCAGGAAGAGTTGCGTGAGGGGATGAGAGGGTCAGAAGAGGGAAAAGACAGGAAGATCTGAGCATCATCAGTGTAGAAGTGGTAGGAGAAACCATGGGAAGCGATGAGGGGGCCCAGGGAGCGAGTGTAGAGTGAGAACAGGAGCGGGCCCAGGACGGAGCCTTGGGGAACACCTGTGAGGAGAGGTTGGGGGGTGGATGAGGAGCCTCGTCATGTTACTTGGTAGGACCGGTCGCTGAGGTAGGAGGAGAACCAGGTGAGAGCAGTCCCAGACATCCCAAGGTCAGTGAGGCAGGAGAGGAGGATGGAGTGATCAACGGTGTCAAATGCTGCAGAGAGGTCAAGGAGGATGAGGACTGAGGAGAGGGAGGTTGCCCGAGCACGGCTGAGGGAGTCAGTGACAGCCAGGAGAGCCGTCTCAGTGGAGTGAGCTGTGCGGAAGCTGGATTGCAGAGGATCAAGGAGTGAGTGTTGGGACAGAAAGTCCAAGAGCTGACGGTGGACCGCCTGCTCGAGAGTCTTGGAGAGGAAGGGAAGTAGGGAGACAGGGGGCGGTAGTTCTGAGGAGAGGTGGCATCAAGGGTTGGTTTCTTGAGCAGTGGGATGACAGCAGCTTGTTTAAATGCAGAGGGGAAACAGCCAGAGAGGAGGGAGGAGTTGAGGAGGGAGGAGATGAAGGGGAGAAGATCAGGAGCGGTTGCTTGGAAGAGACGAGAAGGGAGAGGGTCCAGGTCGCATGTTGTGGGTTTGTGACATAGGAGGAGAGCAGGAGGAGGAGAGCTTATAATAACACGTTTGTGTTGCCTGGAACACTTTGGAATCTGCAGTTCTGTGTTTTGGGCTTTCTTAATTGGCACTTGGGCACAGGCTAACCCTGCCTGTCCCGGTGAAAAGGTGGCAACCCTAATGGAAAGAGATGAGACTTTAAAATAGAAGATGAAAAAGCTGTGAATTTGTATGGACTATTAATACAAATGAAATAATTTTATATATATATCAGTGGCGAGCGGTCACAGTAAGCTAGGTAAGCAGTGCTTGGCAGAGGCAATTAAAATGAGACGTAGCCTAATAATATCAATTTAATTTGTATCATATTATCATATATTATTATATTTCTCTAAAACTCATGCCATGTAAGTATTTGTTTTGCCACCTTTATTTTCTCCTCATAGAACAAGTTCATCTTTTCATTTTGTGATTACAGTACTGCTACAGTACAGCACCCGGGGTTCAGCTTGCTTCGCGCATGCGTTCTGTGTGTCGCCTCAGCTCTCATCATGCACACCTGCTCATCGGCTGGCTGGAAAGCTGTGTGTGGAAACGCTTGTTTAGGCACCACGCATGCGCACTAGTCAAGCATACGATGGAGCCATAGTTACATCAGGCCAACTAATCGACTTGCAGGCCGAGTTGAGCTAACGATATCCGTGCGGAAGTCCTGAATTTAGTGTTACCACAAGCATGCAGCACTATCAAAGACTTATTTTTTTTCTACTTTAAATGGCTTGCCCTCGGATTTTTCTACTTCAGCAAAACGCACCAAGGCTCCATGAGACAGAACTGCCCCTACAAGTAACCCGTTGCAATAGGAAGAAATCTGTTCTTTCAGTGACTGGTTTTTGCATCATTTGGAATAAGATTCACAACTCCACTTTCTCTTCAATCATCAAGCAATTGGACAATTTATAATTTGTTTCATCTTCCTTTTTCCTTATTAACATTCCCGCTGCTTGTCTCTTGTGCCAGTGTACTGTGTCACATCACCTCAGAAGGATGATAGGTGTAAGGGTCCACCCCCCACTCCACCCGGATACCAGGGACTCTCTTTAGTGGATGTAAAGGAAGGAGGACCCCCCCACCCACACTTAAAACCTCCAGAGTATAGTGTGGCAGTGCAGAGGTCAAAGTTGATGAAGGCCCCTTGTGCCATTGCTTGCCTGCCCGAAGCTGTGATGCGTACGAAGAGACTAGCTCAGTGCCAAATGCAAACCCAACAAGACCTTGACTCTAGACTAGGAAGTGTTATTCTGCAGAGCCAACAGGATAGTGAGGATGATGGTACATGATATGAAACCAGAAAAAACAAATGGCTGTAGAACCAGCTTCTATGTGTGTTTTTTATTAATTTTGTATTACTATCATTCCAAATTGAAAGTTTCAACCATGTGTATATCTGCTATATTGTAATTTGTTAACCCGTGAAATTTCAGTTTCCTGATGAAAAGAATCTTAAGACAATAAAGGACAGATTCACAGCTTTCATCTAAATGCAATATATTAATTAATTAATTTAAAATCAGGAGACTGGGAAATGTGGCTCATATTGACATTGTAATCGGAGTCCGAGTGTGACTTGCGTTAAAACGCCTGCTTTATCCTTTTTCTGGTCAAGATGGAAAACTGCACAGCATCAACCAACGAAAAAGACATACGAAAACTACAAACACATTACGCAGGATTGCTCACCACCTCTCCATGCTGGCTGATCTCCTTTATTTGCTTCATGTTATGGTGTACACATTTTAAGTTTGGATCCTGGAAAGACACAGGATTAACTCCTTATTTCACATGTAAGTGAAGTAATTCAGCCGGTTCACTGAACACACACGGGGGCCCCATGAGGTCCTCCGGGGCTGGAGCTGGGAGTAAGAGTGTTAGTGTAACAGGTGGGGATATAACTGGAATATCTCTGGGTTTTCATTTTAATTTGCTATGGGTGCCCAAGATTTTGTTTTGCTTGTTACATCATACAAAAGACTTTAATATATGAATGGTAATATATACTGTACATATGCATATACACTCACCTAAAGGATTATTAGGAACACCATACTAATACTGTGTTTGACCCCCTTTCGCCTTCAGAACTGCCTTAATTCTACGTGGCATTGATTCAACAAGGTGCTGAAAGCATTCTTTAGAAATGTTGGCCCATATTGATAGGATAGCATCTTGCAGTTGATGGAGATTTGTGGGATGCACATCCAGGGCACGAAGCTCCCGTTCCACCACATCCCAAAGATGCACTATTGGGTTGAGATCTGGTGACTGTGGGGGCCAGTTTAGTACAGTGAACTCATTGTCATGTTCAAGAAACCAATTTGAAATGATTCGACCTTTGTGACATGGTGCATTATCCTGCTGGAAGTAGCCATCAGAGGATGGGTACATGGTGGTCATAAAGGGATGGACATGGTCAGAAACAATGCTCAGGTAGGCCGTGGCATTTAAACGATGCCCAATTGGCACTAAGGGGCCTAAAGTGTGCCAAGAAAACATCCCCCACACCATTACACCACCACCACCAGCCTGCACAGTGGTAACAAGGCATGATGGATCCATGTTCTCATTCTGTTTACGCCAAATTCTGACTCTACCATCTGAATGTCTCAACAGAAATCGAGACTCATCAGACCAGGCAACATTTTTCCAGTCTTCAACTGTCCAATTTTGGTGAGCTTGTGCAAATTGTAGCCTCTTTTTCCTATTTGTAGTGGAGATGAGTGGTACCCGGTGGGGTCTTTTGCTGTTGTAGCCCATCCGCCTCAAGGTTGTACGTGTTGTGGCTTCACAAATGCTTTGCTGCATACCTCGGTTGTAACGAGTGGTTATTTCAGTCAAAGTTGCTCTTCTATCAGCTTGAATCAGTCGGCCCATTCTCCTCTGACCTCTAGCATCAACAAGGCATTTTCGCCCACAGGACTGCCGCATACTGGATGTTTTTCCCTTTTCACACCATTCTTTGTAAACCCTAGAAATGGTTGTGCGTGAAAATCCCAGTAACTGAGCAGATTGTGAAATACTCAGACCGGCCCGTCTGGCACCAACAACCATGCCACACTCAAAATTGCTTAAATCACCTTTCTTTCCCATTCAGACATTCAGTTTGGAGTTCAGGAGATTGTCTTGACCAGGACCACACCCCTAAATGCATTGAAGCAACTGCCATGTGATTGGTTGGTTAGATAATTGCATTAATGAGAAATTGAACAGGTGTTCCTAATAATCCTTTAGGTGAGTGTATATATATATATATATATATATATATATATATATATATATATATATATATTAGGGCTGGGAATCGATTAAAAAAATCAACTAATTAATCGTACAATTTGCTGTGATTAATCGCAATTAATCAATTTTTTTCCCCAAGCTTGTAATCATCAATATTTAAATGTAGAATCACCTAATTAAATTAATCAACACAGAGGAAGTCTATTTTAAATAATATTTTTAATTACATCTTGTGAACTGTAAACAGACTCTCCTCAGAACTACACAGTAGTCATTCCCATCAAATATATTGAATGCAGCAACATTATAAACAAAGTGCAAGTTGAATATTAAAACCATCAAGGTTATCAAAAAGACTGGATTAGCTTAGAATGTAAGCCAATAGGCCAAAATAAATACTTTCTTTATATGCACCAACAGTGCCAGTTGAATTTCAAAAAGGTACATAAGTCTTTGCAATATGAATAACAAAAGGAGAATATTCACCCCAAGATTTTGTCTACTCTTTTACATTAAGCCAGCAACTGAGACAGACCAGTCGGTTTACATTATCAGGGACAAAGCAACTATTTTTTTCTGGACATTATGTCATTAAAGTCATTAAATCAGAGGCTGTCAATTGCGTTATTTTTTCTTAATGCATTAAACATTTCAAATGAATCACAAAGATTAACACGTTAATTCCCCCAGCCCTAATATATATACATACACACATCTATATTTTTGTTTTATTATAATTTAATGTTGCTGACAATGAATAGATGAAGAAAGAACTATAAAGACTGTATTTTAATATTTTCTTATAATAAAATATAAAATTGAAGGTTGTGATTGCCCTTACCAATTTTGGGGCAGGAATCTTAATGAGAACATGTATTTTACATTAACTCAATGACTGAGTTTAAGTTTGAAATCCCATAGTTATTGTACAGAGCTTTTTTTTGTATTATGCTGTCATTTATTTTCCCTGTTTTTTAATGTAGACATATGGCAGGACTGCACAATTGTGAACAAGTAGTAATTGTACTGCACATGTCTGGGGAAAACAAAAGTATTATTCAATCGGTGGCTTCTTGTCTCCCACTTTTGATAGTTGTTGTAACATATGTCTTTTAGAAAAACAATGATTTGCCTGTATGCTTTTTGTACTTTTACCAGTGAGTGTAAATATTTGTTATATTTTGTTTAAGAGAATGTTTAAAAATTACTGTTTATTCCTCCCAAGTCTACTGATGACAATAATAAATTCAGTAAATTCATGTAGTCTGCAATGCATTGTAATGGTGCTGGTTTTATTATCTTTTACTCATTCAAAGTTATAGCCTGGAAAGTATAAAATTCACTGTCCCTTACTGAATCAATACAGGACTTGATTTGTCCCGTATTTTCATGCACACCCTACTCTAATGCAAAGGCGCAGCTTGTGAACAGGCAAGGCAGGCAACTGCCTGGGGCCCCAGGCCATTAGGGGGCCCCCAAGGTTATTTATAACGTGGTAGCCCCCTGGGAATTTTTGACTAGGGCCCCAACAGACTCTAGAATCGCCACTGCTCTAATGCATACACTACATTTTCATATGCTTGGAATGACATGACAAATAATAAAACCAAAAGAGTTTAATGACACATAGTAGAGAGTATTAAATCAGACTGATAAATCTAGATAAAGTAGTAATTATTGTTCCTCCACATTTCACTCACTCTGGAATAAGTTGATCTTTATTTCAGTGCCTACATCCAGGAGAGAACAAATGTATTGTTCAGTCATCCACTATAGTGGTCTCTGCGGTCTACCAGGTCATTTGCTATTTCCGAATTTATCAATGGGTTCTTGCTTCTTCCAAATAGTTTATTTTGACAGACCAAACATTTTGCCCATGTCTATGATCTGATGTTTTAATCCTTAATATAACTGATGCAACTGTGCTTTACTCTTATTGACTCTTTATTTCCTTTACATTCATGTTGGGAGTAACAGAGGACTTTGAAAATGATGCATAAAAAGCACAAATTGGTGCTTAAAAATTCACCAGAATTCAGGAAATTAAGTGTCTGACACTCAAAATCTCATGGGGGAGGACCCCCAGACCCCTGCTTGATTTGTGTCCACTGGGCATGGGGCCGCTGGCAAGGTGTCCCTTATTTTTCCACATTGAAGGTGGCAACCCTAGTCTGAATCAGGATGTGTGCCGGCAGGGCTGACTTCAGAATCGGGGACACCCATGTCCAGTGCGGGGGGGTGGGGCGGAAAGCTCGTCAGCATCACATCGAGAGAGGGGGCCTCCACTGCGCGTACAGGAGCCGGCAACCATTTTGGGGGGCCAATTTAACTTTCTTTCAGCATTACATTTTTACACGCACAGTAACACACACAACAACAACAACAACAACAACAACAACAACAACAACAGCGAGCTAACATCAACAGTAACATTGACATTTCAGGTTCAGCTCCACCGTAATGTACTGTGCGAAGCTGAATTAACCGATGCAGTCCTGTGCTGCTGTGACCTCTGGATGAATATTAAAAATAGACACACAAAAAAACAAAAAACATGAGACACACACACTGTTCAATATGAATATTAATTTTAAGCATAATATGGTTTCCATATTATTGAACGTACACTACACTACCCCACATCTTCTCCCTCACATCTTAAGTGATTTTCTGGTACGCCTATTTCTGCGCAGAATCTAGACATTTATCCAATTAATTCATAGTATCCGTGCAGATTGTGCGCAATGCGCCACCATAGGGCGACTGCGGCTCGCTGACGTCATGATCGCAGAGCCGCGCTATAGGCTAGAAACGCGTTTCCTTAGCAACGGCCTGGCCAATCACTGCAGAAGCCGTTTCTGTTTGTGACGCGTTGACCACGTGTACAGAAGCGGCGTTTCATTCATAAGACCAAAGACAATGACTTGAGTCAGATGGAGACTTTTGTGTTTTGACTCGAGTCGAGTCACATATTTTGGACACCGACTCATGTCAAGTCAAGTCTTTTATTGCAGGGACTCGAGTCGAGTCATTTGATATCAATGAATCGAGTCATCAAAAAATACGACTCCAGTTATCACAACTCTGGTTACTAATACCATTATAATGAAAGTCTACGATATCTGATCTCCCACATTGATTATAACAGGTACTTTTACCTTTTACTTTTTACATTATATATACAACTCCTGGCAGCGTGTTTCTTCTGAGGATATCAACAATATGTCCACTTGTTCTCATCTGTACCGACACGTGTTGGGAACAGAATAGAGGGGAAAATCAGACCATGTCTTTCGTTCTGTTTTCTCAAGTTCATATTTTCAACAAGTTTCAGACAATGGTCAATTATTTGTTCCATTCATGTTTCTTTGTAAGGTTTCTGAAAGACAGAATAGTGAACGATATAAAACACGTTTCATGCTCAATTCTCCGTGGATTTGTCACTCAAAAAGGGCACATGTTTGTACTTAATATTTTTGGTAGTTTAACTGGAGAATGAATAATGTACTTGGCTACATTAGACTACCATTATACATTTTACATTTTCATAATTTAAATCTTTCTAGGCAGTTGACCTAACGGGGAACTTTGTTGCCATATATATCATTTTCTAAAGATCGCTTGTTATTAATAAACGTTTCAGTTTCTTGTGCATTCATTATTGTATTTCCATTATCCAGCCTATGTTGTTTATATGGGATATATGTTTATTAAATGTATGCCTGAATGTATCGCTGATTTTATTATCTGTGCTTTGGTTTTTACAGTAGACTACAGAACCGCTTCAAATACGGATTCGAAAACGGAACGTCCTCCTAGAATGAGAACTGCGGCCTGACACGGCAGCGCTGCTTGTTGCGGGCGGCCGCTCCCTCCGTGCGGGCCAGTGGCGCAATGGATAACGCGTCTGACTACGGATCAGAAGATTCCAGGTTCGACTCCTGGCTGGCTCGGTCTTTTTCTGCCTTCAAACAAGCTGAAGCCAGTGGAAACTCCGACGCGAGAACATGAGGTTTCAGTACTCATACCAACACGTGCATTTTATGTTAGTCCAAGTATTACAAATAATCGAAATCGTTTCTGCATCTGAGTATGATTTGACATTCTTAAGAAAAGGAGAGAGAAAAATAAAAAAGTAGTCGAGCCAGCCAGGAGTCGAACCTAGAATCTTCTGATCCGTAGTCAGACGCGTTATCCATTGCGCCACTGGCCCTCCATGACTTTGAGAAAGTAACAGATTCATTCTGAGGATAGGACAAATAATAATTCTCTTTCTTTTTAATATATGAACATACTCTGTGAAGTTATATTATTAACTTCCCATTGTTATATGTATGCAGTTATATTTAAACAGGATAAAGTAATTTGATAAAGTATTGAAATGTTTTCATTTTACACGACATTACAACATATCTTAGTGGTTGGTATTAGTGAATAAAACGTGGTAATTGATTTATACTTAACAGCAAGGTACATACAAAAAGTTTATTGTCACCCACGTTGTTGCGGAACAAACTTGGTGACGTAGCATGTCAGACAGCAGACACAGCAGACAGCATCTAATCACATGTCGCCGTAGAGTTTGCAAGCTTTCCCCCATAGATACAGATACACTATATTGGAGTAAAAGGCAGAAGTACAGTGTCTGTGACACAACAGATAGAAGCGGAGATACAAAATAGTTGTTTATTGTTTATACATTTGATGATGATAAATATTTTTAATTTACTATAACTGAAATCCATTTTTTTTAATAATAAATTGAAAGTAACCTCAATGACAACGTGCTTTTCATTTTAAAAACAAAACTCTTTGTAAACAATTGTTTTCACGTAATATGTGTAGTTATAATATTTGACTGTATACATTAATACATAAAAACACAATAAAACAATAAACACTTATTTTGTATTTGCGCTGCGATCTGTTCCGTTATACGCACTGTTCTTGTGTTCCTAGGCAATATGGCGGCTTGGGACCATTCTAGAGCTTCTATATCTATGATCTTTTCATTCTAGAGCTCTGGTTTCCTCCGAATACACGTCACACCGGAAGGAGCGTTTGGATTGCTGGCGGGAGCTTGTGGGTTGTGTGTACATTTGTGTCATCATAATCGGCCCAGTTATTACTGCACAATTACCCGGCTAAGCAAAGGTAGGCTATGTGATATTAGAATGTAAACACCACGTCGATATTGTGATGAGTGTAATATATTCGTTTGTTATCTCTGTAACTAAAGCGATAAGTGGGATAAACATTGAGTTACACATCACACTGATCCGGTTACTGTACCAGTGGGCTCAAATCTACATCACTTTACAAAGAACACGCTTTGCAAAAAAAAAACACACGTGTTCTGTGCTTTATGCAATGTTCGCACACTTCACAGTCACTAGAGTGCTTGTAATATCTTGATTTTGTTTTTGCTCGGGCATCCAGAGGAGGGTGGACAATGGAGGAGAAGATCGTGTCTCTATCCGGGGGGGAGAGTGTGCGAGAGCTGCAGCAGTGTCTGCGGGCTGTTAAAGACAGCGAGGTGAGTGTTACTGCTCGCCTACAGTTCAACCAAACGACACACCAGTGACAGAACTGTGACTCCCCAGTGCAGCGTTTACATCACAATGTACAGCAGGTGCAATCCCACTAATTTTACTAAGTCTTCCTCCAGCTCGGCGCACTGATCACTCGTAGCGCAGTGAAGGGAAAGAACATAGGACCTCTCATCAGAGCCATCTTTAAAGGTAAGTGTCAACTCTCACAGCTATTGAATATCATTGTGCAGCCAGCTGCGTGCAGAGACTGATGTGTCCCTGTGTCTTGTTCGTCCGGTGTGTCAGGCTCTCCCACCACGGAGGCTGAGGGAGTGAGCCGGAGACTGCTCCTGTACAAGCACTGCATCCGGCTGTGTGAGTCCGGGGATCTGCAGCTGGAGGTGGTGTCGGACATCACTGGACTGCTCATGCTGGAGGTATGGTGCAGCTGTGTGTCAAACTGGTGTGGCTGGTTCTCTCTCACGCTTTCCTGAGAGCCTTGTCTTTACTGGTGCTGTCTTTGTGTGATGTAAAATATTGATGTTTACAGTTGCTGTGCTTAAAGGGAGAGCAGCTCATTCTAACCAACACGTGAGTTATCCAAAGCACTAAACTATTAATTCCATCTAAATGATTCAACAGGAACAAAATATGTTCATCAACATATTTTTCATATCGAGGTGAAATGTCAATCAAAGTACCTACAACATATCTACTGTCTGGTCATTTCTAAGCTTATCACAATGTTGATCTTACACTGAAGGAGTTTCACTGATTTATGTAGGCTGTGTGTTTATTATCTTGCTCGTCTTTCTGTTTAATGATGTAGACACACCAGTTGCCGGGGCCCTCTCTGGCTGAGCTGGCCTCTCTCTACGTGGATGCCATCAAAGGTGGCAGTATCAGCAATGGCAAGTCTTTGGAGCTCTTCCCCAATATCCTCACTGCACTGGCTGCCACTGAGAGTCTGGCCTATGGCAAAGGTAGGTGCTTTACAGCTTCTCCTTAACCAAGAGATTTACACTGCAGTCTTATTTCTATCCTAGTCAAAAAATAAATAACAAGCATCATGATGTGTATTTCGGTTTACGCGTATGTTTTTATACCTCGAGCTGCACAAATATATATTTTGGGGAAGCTTTTTAAAAAACATATGTCCTGAATATAAAAAGACAAACCTCATGGTGTTTCTTGTCCTGTTCTTAGGCGAACTGAGCGGTGAAGAGTACAAGAAGCAGCTAATCAACAGTCTTTGCTCCAGCAGGTTAGTGTATTTGATAACCCCTATTTACAAAATGATGAATGCAGACCTGAAAGAATGGAATTGAACACAGTCAGGATCCTTCAAAAAAATAAATAAAAAAAACTATGTACGGCAATCATGGGCAATGCCCCAATCTAATCAATTAATTAGAAAATATTTACACTGTATGATTTTGCTTGAAAGTTAATTCTTTATTTTTGTGTGTTTGTGTTTACATTCAGATGGGATCCCCATTGTGTAATCCACCTTACCTCTATGTTCAGGTACAATCCTTTTCAATCTGGTTTCTCCCAACTCTCCATTTCACACTCTTATGCTTTCTTTCTCTCGCAACTCCTCAGACTGCCTTCATACTTTTTTCTCATCCCATATTGTAACTCATAACCACTCAAACACCTTCTGACCATTCAGTCTTTGCCATTGGCAGCTATACTTCTCACTACCTGTCTTGCTCTCTCTAGCTCTTCCTCTGTCTATGCCTGTCTGGGTCCCTGTGTTTCCCACCTGAGTGTGTGTGTTTGTGTGTGTAACCAGAGATGTGCCTGTGTCCGTGGAGGAGCTGCAGTTTGTAGTAGAGAAGGTTCTAAGGATGTTCCCCAAGCTGGACCTTCAGGAAATCCCTCCACTGGTCTACCAGCTCCTGCTGCTATCTGCCAAGGTCAGATTGAAATGCTCACCTTCAAACAATTACAAAATATTTAAGGAAGAGTTAAAACAAATGTTTGCTGGTGGTCTTGAGCAAACATGTGAATGAGGCCAGGTGGCCTAACATGGCCTAATTCACGTTTGCTCAAGACCACCAGATGCAGAAGCAGAGAGGTTTTTGTCTGCTGTGTCTCAGGTATCTTTGCGTCTGTGTTTGTTAGGGCTGTAAGAAGCTTGTCCTGGAGGGCATCACTTCTTACTTTAATGAACAGGACCAGCAACAGAGAGAGGAGCAGAAGGACACAGAGTGAGTATTTTATACGCACACACATCAAAAGGCAGAGTTGCCAGATCGACTGCCTGCATGGAATACTGTCTGTACTTTTCTCTCCTGTCATTAACCTTATAATCTGTTGGTATTTCATTACCAACCAGCTTCAGAGAGCATGAACTAATAATATTGTTTGCTTGTGCAGAAGCCAACACATCCTGATACTTGCAGAATACCTTTTCTCTCTGTCTAAAAGTTTCATCAACTTCCTGCACAGTGGTTTTGCTTTCAAGGGGTTAAAAATAAAAAAAATCTTCAGAAGCAAAAGGGGTGCCCTTGTAAATGTGCAAACTCTTTTATATGCACATGAAGTGATCACAGTTGAAAGTGAACTCGGTGGGTAAGATGGACATCAGTCAAAAATCTGTGATTTTGTGGGATGTCATGGCATGGGACCTCTGTGCTCCAGGAGCATGGACGTGGAAGTGGTGTCCGTCCCTCAGGACCAGCTGCGGCACGTGGAGGGCACGGTCATCCTACACATCGTCTTTGCTATCAGGCTGGACCATGAGCTGGGCAGGGAGCTCCTGAAGTACCTCAAGGTTCGTCCATGTACTCGTTCGCTCTCTGTCTCCAATTTGGGAATGCAGCCAGACTCGGAGCTAACGCGAGGTGGCAGCAGAGTGGAGTAACAGTCAGGGCTCTGCAGCGGAGGGTCGTGGATTTAGTCCCATTTGGGAGACACTGCTGCTGTACCCTTGAGCAAGGTACTTTATCTAGATTGCGCCAGTGAAAATCACGCTGTAGAAATGAGAAATTGTATGTAAAAACTAACAATTGTAAACCGCCCTGGATAAGGATGTCTGCTATAAAATGTAGTAATAAGAATAATAACAGTGGTTCCATGTGGCTAGGCCTTGTGCATCATGTAGGTCTAGTGTCAGAAACTGTGCAAAAATCTGATTATTAATATAATGTCATGGTGAATGAAAATAGGTTAGCTTAGGCTGCATAAGAGTGTCCAGCTGTACATCCCTCATCTGTTTTTGTGTTTCTTTTGCAGGCAGGGCAACAGGGGGAGGTGGGGCGAGTGCTCTGTCCATTCAGTATAGCCCTGCTGCTGTCGGTGGCCCGAATCCAGCGCTATGAAGAGCAGGTCTGAGCCCCTCTTTACTGCTCAACTATTTATATATTTGTATATTCAATTTTTTCATACAATTGTCATAAGAATGACGATCCTCGAGCAACTTTATTGCCGCTGTAGGCATATTGAGGACTCTGGGTCCGTTGAGCTGAACGGTGAACCTCAGGCCTGCGTCTAATGGGTGCTCTTTTTGTGATGCAGGCGTTCGACTTCCTCAAGGTGGCGATAGTGAAGAGCTTCCGGGACGTACAGGTTCAGCAGGGCTCCCGCTTCGTACAGGACCTGCTGACTCGGCGGCCGTGCGTCTCCCAGATGATCCTAGAAACCGTCAAGAACAGGTTGGAGCACCGTAGTTCTTTATACTCTTAAGACGCAGCTAAAGTGGATGCCGTCTCTTCGGTGTGGCGTGTAAATCCCACTGTGAGACAGGGCTGTGACCGAGAGCTTGTTGTTCTTGCAGTGTGTTCGGCTGGGACCACGTAACGCAAGGGCTGGTGCAGCTGGGCTTCATCCTGATGGACTCCTTCGGCCTGAAGCCTGGGCCTTTTGGGAAGGCAGCTGAGGCTCCCCCTGCCAACCCAAAGACGCCCTCTCAACACGCCTGCCAGCTAGGGGGCCGTATTCTTCTAGAGAGCTTCAAGGTGGGAAGAGAGCAGGTTTGGCTGGAATTGGGGAAGCCATGCATGCTAACTATAACATCTGGTGGCCCCAGTGCTATGAATGCTTGTCATCCAGACTGAATTAAATAAAACGCGTCTTAACTTTGCTTCAGTGTTTTAGCTGCAATTTGCTTGAAATACGATCTTGTAACAATAAAACAAAATGGCCTATCATGGGCCAGAGACGACGATGTCTGAAGTGTCACGGAAGAATATTAATTGATCCAACAGTGGCTATGTCTTGCTCTGTCCTTTCAGATGCACGAGCCTATCAGAACCGAGATTCTGGAGCAAGTCTTGAACAGGGTGGTCACGAAGGTCGCCTCGCCGGTCTCCCACTTCATAGGTACACAACACGGGCAGCCATTTCCTTACGTTTGCTTTCCTGTCTGTACATTCTCGTCTGACCAGTAATCGCACTCTGTAGTGATCAAACTGGCTCACTATACAGTTAATGTCTGCATTGTTATTCTCTATGTTGAATGTTTTTTGCCTGAACACCCAGTCCTAACCTGAACCCTTTCTGTACTGCAGACTTGTTTTCCGATATCATTGCGTCAGCACCGATGATTCTCCTCGAGTCCTCCTCCAAAGTGATGGAAACCTTTGACCACCTGGCCTACCTGCCTCTCAACACTGTGCATGGGCTTCTGAGGGCAGTGCAGGTACAGTGACAGTGTGCCACTAATCTCATGCATCCCCTGTACTTCTCATTACAATTGTCCATTAGCCAAAACTGCGTCTTAAGTTTAACAGACTATTATTAATAAATAAATAAATGTAGGTAAGAGGTTTTGAGTGATGTTTGTGGGAAGAAAAGTAAAGAATAAATTAAAAGGTGGAAGTTTTAGGGTCTCAATTTGTAGTTCTGAGTTTCTAAGTTAATAGGTGTTTGTAACCTCTCATGCCCTGATTTTGATTTTCTCCACAGCCCTTACTGAAGGTCAGCATGTCCATGAAAGACTCTTTAATTATAGTTCTGAGGAAAGCAATGTTTTCCAGGTACAACATCATCTTTCAGTTTTCGCAAGTTAATAAGTACCTTTTTCTTGCAACTCTGTGATTGCAGCGGTGACCCCTTCAGTAGTGTGGTGCCCTATTCGATGATCTCATGCTGGTGTGATGTTCCTCTTGTCACAAGCATTTGTTCCTCCATAAAAATGAACATTTGAAAGGAGTTTACTACTGGGTTGGAATGCAAATGACAATGAATATTGTCACAACACAGTGCAATACAGTAATCTCTCTCTCTCTCTCTCTCTAGTCAGCTTGATGCTCGCAAGTCTGCTGTGGCTGGTTTCCTCCTGCTGCTGAAGAATTTCAAGGTTCTGGGCAGCCTGGCCTCCAGCCAAGCTAGTCAGATTATATCTTCCAGCCAGGTAGGGTTCAGATCACAGTTAGCTGAAGCGCTCTGTTTGTAATAACAGGTTTGAGCTTTTGTAATAAAGAGTAAAAATACACTCTGGTCTTGTTATTTATTGAGGAATTCCCATTTTCTGTGTAGTTCTTCCCATCTGAAGACTCAGTGCAGCATTATTGTGCTCTGACCTGGTGCTGAATGACTGCTTTATATTCTAGTATGAATATTTAGCTGAGGTTTTGACGTAATTGCCCTCTGTGTGACTGTGACTTTCGAACCCGTGCAGATCCAGGTGGACGTTCACTCGCGCTACAACTCCGCTGCCAACGAGGCTTTCTGCCTGGAAATCCTGGGCAGCCTGCGGCGCTGTCTGAGCCAGCAGGCGGATGTGCGGCTCATGTTGTACGAGGTAGGCCCTGTCACTGTGCTCTCTGTATCCACTCTGTGTGCTTACCCAGCTTCAGGTCCTGTTTTTATTTGATTCTTTCTTTTTAATTTCTATTTGTCTTAGGGTTTCCATGATGTACTGCGGAGAAACTCCCAGCTGGCCAGCTCTATCATGCAGACTCTCCTCTCCCAGGCACGGTGTTGGTTGTTTTTTTTTGTTTTTGTATTTGCTATGTGTGGATGTCTCAATCTCATGGAAACCGAAATTAATTTATTCCGCAGAAATGTAAATTAAAAAACGTTTGACTGCGTTTACTTTAATGGATGCGTTTAATGCATGGATCAGGAAAAACTAGGCACAGGAGGAAGAAGGCTGTGTAAGTCAGACTTGACAGTAGTGAAGAGGACATGGTGCTCAGACCATTTTCACACCCATTACAATATATGCAGCTTGGACTATCGATGGTCTTCAGACAGTATATTGGCAGATCCCTGCATTGGTTCATGCTCAACCGATAATAGACGTCAGTTCTGTTTCGATGTGAAGGTTTTTTGATGTGAACCCTGTGTCTCTGGACATTGTGTCTGAGCAGCTGAGGCGTTACTATGAGCCGGAGCAGGACCTGCTCCCCCCACTGAAGCTGGAGAGCTGTATCAGCGCACAGGGAGACCAGATCTTCTTACAGGAGCCTCTGGTACAGTACACCCACACACACCTGCACAACCCTAACACCAGCCCTGCTGCTTACTGCATATTGCTCTTCTCAAGGTTTCTTGAAGAAGTTTACTATAGATTCCTGCCATATTCAATTGAAGAACCCCCAAATAGTGTTGTTTTCCACTCTTTCTTTGACAATACAGTCCTGCTCTTGTAAATATCAGTCCTCTGCACGGCACAGGTCCGGCTCCACAGTGGTGCAATAACCCAAGCTATCAGCTACTCCTGTTTTCTTGAGTATCCATGACTATCCTGACACTTTCTTTCCACATAAGCTACATGCATGCTTCATTCATTGATTCTGGGAGAAATCCATAGTTTCTTTAGTAGTGAATATACACATTGCCTCCCCTCTACAGGCCCACTTGCTGAGCTGCACAGTCCACTGCCTTTTGTGGTACCAGGACCTTCATGACCACAGGCGCACAACTGTTGAGGAGGATGAGGATGAGGAGGAGGAGGAGGACGAAGGGGGGTTCCAGGAGGATCTGGAGGTTCTTCTGCGGTCTGTCACTTGCCGCATGATCAAGAGTGACCTAGAGGACTTTGAGCTGGTTGGTGTGAAACACCTCACATGCGTATCTAGGAAAGGGTCTCTTCAGTCATAAGCCCTCATTCAGTGAAAAGAGGCTTATTTATTAATTTTGTGCACAAATTAATGTTCCCTTGATTGTTTAGCAGTCCAGTTACATTAATCAGAAAGAAGATTGGGATTAAATTAGCTTTTTTCATCAAATCAGTTTGATTTTATGTCTTGGATTGACTGAATCTAGAACTGACTGATTCTTCTGTCTTTTGTGCAGGACAAATCAGCAGATTTTTCCCTTTCATCCAGTGTGGGAATCAAGAACACTATCTACGCTGTTCTGGTAATGGGAGTGTGCGAGGTTCTCATGGAGTATAACTTCCTCTCAGCCAACTACAGGTAACCCGATTGTACACCATCTGACAATACTGTGACATTTGGATAGATAAATGTAAAGATCGACTCTAAATAAATACATTTGATCTAAATGCTGCATGTTTTAGGGTTTATCAATGGGGAATGCAGATATTCATACAATCAAATCATTGCCTTGTTTCCTGCCACTCCACCCCTGTTTTTTCTGCAGTAAGAACCGCTTTGAGGAGCTTCTTGACCTGTTTAATCGCTACCACAAGCTGTCTGAGATCCTGAAGGAGAAGTCTGGGAAGGGCAAGTCACCTTCCAGTAAAGCTGGCCGGAGTTTGCTGTCAATGGGCTTCGTGTCCACTCTCTTAACAGCACTTTTCAGGTATACCCATTGTGTGCATGTGTGTGTTATTCTATAGAATTTATGCTGTTTTGAAGGCAAAGGCTGGTCACACCAAATATGGATTTGATGTAGATTTTTCTTCTTTTCACTCACTTTGCATTTAGTTAATTGATAGATATAATATATTAACATTTGTGAAAGCATTCTTAATTTACAGCATTTTTACACACCTGCCTAAAACTTTTGCACAGTACTTTGTGTCCCTGTGTATACAAAGGGGTCACCTTCTGGGTTCTCCTAGCATAAGTAAGTAAATCTATGCAGGGTTTCCCAAAAATCGTTGCCACTTGGCCAAACGTATGTGGAAAAAAAAGAGAAACATTAAAGCACAAGCGCACATGCTCCGCCCCCTGCTCTCATTCACCACGGCTGAACCAGAGTACCTGTCCATACCCTAGCTCAGTACATAATGTCTGTACTCAGAACAGTTCAGTGGCTGTGACAGCACTGCCTTGTCTCAATGGCATTTTGGCATCATGAAGGTGCTTTAAAGCAATTGCTGCTGGTAGTCTGGGAGAATAAGTAGGAGGGAATCTACCAATTCCTGTGAGTGGTTAACACTGGCCCTGTATTGATTTAGGCCAGCTGGTGTTTGGTTGCCAGAAACTGTGTTTAAGAACGTGTTTATTTACATTCCTAGCATATATTTTTCTCAAATTATGTAATTAGTATAACATTTGTTTCATTTTTAAAAATATATTTTTTTGTAAGTAATAAAGCCTATAGCCTAAATCCCAAATCTAAATCTAAGAGTACAGATTACATTTTGGACTATTTTCATATTGGTTTGTTTATAGTAGTAATAGCGCCCTTACCTGGTGTAGTGAAGAAGGTTGACTCTGACAGCTGAAATGTCCATTTTTAAATTCTAATTCGTCTGGTTAAAAAATAGTTGTTGTTCTAAGCTGTATGTGAAGTAAATGGTAATTATGTTTCTAATTGTACATGAACATTCTTCAGTTTCCATGGAGATTTCAGTAAACTGAACTTCTGCACTGACATGCTGAGCATTCTACTATTGTTGTAAGGGTTCCATGTCATAATGGGAGTTACCAATACATAACACATAAGTGCTAATACCTTCGATTGATTGACTGATTGATTTTGTGTATTTAGTCGAGATTTCTGTTGATTGTTGAAACATTATATTGATATGTAGCAAATGAGCATGCTATGTTACTCTTACTCAGGGTTCCCCGCAGCGCTTTACATGCCAGGTGGCCCACCACAAATTGGTGCTACCTGGCCAAACATGCGTGAAAAAAACAGGGACAAAAATAGAAAAACTAAACTTTAAAGTGCACATGCTCCGCCCCCTGCTCTCATTCGCCATGGCTAAACCCCATCCACAATACGCAATCACACCCCCAGCTCGACAATTTATTATCAGACCACCTTGCCTATGCACATTTCTGCAGGAAGCCCTACTATGTGTATAAAAAAATACATGCTTATACTATCTACACCAGGGGTAGTCAATAGGTAGCCGCTATTGAATGGACCACGAGAATTATTTTAATTAACTTATCATGATTGATTTTTTTTTTTTGCTGTTGTTTTTTTTTAAATTATTTTATTGTTACGGAGGTTTGTTGCACTCAGTGTGTGTTATTGTGTGGAACCCACTAGCAGCCCTTCCTGGTTATCAGCCAATAGGATGTTACGTATTAATATGGCATGTCCTATATAGAGCTCGGGTTCCAGTTAGTTAGTTGATTGATTGATTGCTCACAGATTCCCGGTTCGGGTGTCTCTATACATGTTCTGGACTGGGGCAAGAGCGTCACTTTGTACTCATCAAAAACGCATGTATTCTGTTGTTTTCCTGATTTCTATTAATAAAAAGCTGATCTGCGGATCATTTGACGTGAGGACATATTTCAACCTCGCCTCCAAAATATAAAAGTGCATACACACGACCAGGGAGGGGGGGCACAGTGCCATTGCTTGTATTCACCTAGAAACTTCTACATCAGTGGTGGAAACAGTTTATATCCAATGAAGACACATATTTCTAGCAGGCGCACAAATTGAAAATTGTGCATCCTCACCCGTTACAATTGCAGAGCTCCACCGAAAGAGATCTGTGATTGACAAGCACCAGAAACCGCGTTTAGTTTGCTGCACAATCTCGATTGATATGTAATTTCTCGCTGGTGATATGTGGTTGTGAAGCAAAGATATCCAAATCTGCCTGATTTCATGGAGATTTTGAGCTAAGTTTTTTGACTTCGAAATGACTCAGAATCGCTCATTTCAGGTCTTCAATTTTCAAGATCTTTTTCTTCTGGGGGGGAAACCCAGAACCCCACCTGGAGTTCCTCAATCCTCTTTGCCCTCATTTTGCAACATTAAATTTGAACAGAGGACAGTGATAAAGGGGAGTGGTAAAGACCCAAATGCTTGAAAGTTTATGTTAATCTATATGCCTACAATAATCTTTAACAAATTAAAGCATTTTCAGAGCACTTTTAATTGTTTTAATAATTATATTTACATTCATTTAAATGTTTTCTACTTTGTCAAATGAATGTACTAAATATAAGCAACGGTCTATTTGACTAATTCACAGAATTGTGTGTGTTGGAAAGGGGCATTTGGAGGTGTGATTTCCCCCCCCCCCCCCTTCTCTGGAGTCTGGACCTTGACTATACCTTGACCAAGAAATGTGGACCCTGACAAAAAATAATTGACTACCCCTGATCTACACCATAATGACACAATTATTGGGACATTGCAGGAATAGCCAAAAGCACCCTTAGCCCTTAGTCTGCTAGGTGCTTTTGAAAATCGCCAGAGGACTACAAGTCCTCCCTTCTCATAGTAGTTGCTAGTTTATTTTGTGTATATATATATATATATATATATATATAAAGAATAAAAACCACTGAAATCAATAAAGGGGTTTACACAGCCCCTCCGTTCAGCCAGTTCTTTTTAGGCTAAATCCATATTCCGCAAACTCTAAAAAGATAGCATTCATAAATAAGTAGAGCTTAATGAACAATCTTTATCAAACTACTTTAGTCACAGAATAACCCCATTGCTTCAAAAGAAGGGTGTGATTAATTTGAACTAATTGCATCTTGCTGATTACTCAGAATAACTCGGCATCTAAATCCTGCTATGTTACTTCTTGGCTGGGAGAACTGTCTGTAATTACTGTTAGGGCCCTTGTCTGTTTTGGCACGGATAGAGACAGTACTCAGAGCCGAGAGGAGAGCCTGGCTGTGCTGCGCTCCAGTACCGAGTTCCTGCGCTACTCTGTCAGCACCGCCCTGCAAAAGATCCAGCAGCTGGAGGAGATGGGCCAGACAGACGGGCCTGAGGGTCAGAACACAGACAAGACCTTCCGCTACCTCTGTGACATCACAAGGTCAGACACAGATTGGGCCTTGGGTATGTGTAGGGTACCTGTTTTTGGGATGTTTTCTCCCCACGCGTGATGCGGGTTGAATTGCTGCTACCATGTTTATTACAACCAGCAGATCTAGCTCTCGAACAGATGGTGAGAGTGGAAGCTTTTAGGCCTGAATCACACTGTTTTATTTGTCCAAGCAGTCTGATAATCCCCACCTTGAGACTGAAAAGCACAGTGCCCTTATTACAGAGACATTCCACATCTGGAACTGAATTAATGCTTAGTGTTTGAAGAAAGCACAGTCTTTGGGAATTATAAATCACATATGAGAATCCTGGGTGTGTCTATAAGAGAGTTTCCACGCACTGGAGACATGGAAACGGTAAAAGGCTTACATTGTTGATTCCCTCAGGGTCCTGCTTTGGAGGTACATGTCAATTCCGTCCACTGTGGAGGACTCTGGGAAGAAGGAGAAAGGGAAGACCATCTCCATGCTGTGTCTGGAAGGGCTGCTGAGGATCTTCAGCACAGTTCAGCTCCGCTATCCCAGCAAGGCCTCCCAGTTCCTGTGTGCAGTTGGTGAGAGCCCTGCCCCTGAGACAGGGAATGGCAGCTTGACCTAAAAGAGCGTCACAGTAATTGAAATAATTAAATGACAAACGTTAAACAGAAGGCAAGGAGGTCTGAGAGAATATTAAAGCCTGGGGTGATAAATCAGTTAAGAGTTATCAATAAAAAGAGTCACTGGGCTTTTTGCACCTGTGGATAAGGATGTCATTGGAACTCTTCAGAACTCGGGGAGAGAGATCCGATATTGTTCACTATACCTTGTAGAATCTATAACTCTTCAAGACACTCGTTCGGTACTATAGATGCCATTGCATGTACTGTCCAATGAGGAACTATCATACTTCCTGTGTCTTGTTACTGTAGATGTCTCTGAGGAAGAAGACAGTGAGACCGACAACGCCAATGTGACTGAGAAAACGGCCTTCTACATTCGCCAGTTTCAGGTTTGGGATGTTATTTTAAAATATTTCTGATTGTTTTCTTTTTTTATGTTTGTTTTTTTGGGGGGGAGGATGGGGCCCATTTTTTAGTGGGATGTAAGCATTTGTAGAACAAGAAAACCCAGAACAAACCAAGAATAAACAGTGTCTACATTTTCCAGATCTCATGCCTTCAGATCAGCAACGCCCCCCTTGTTTCTCTTGCTGTTTTGCTCTTCAGAGGTCCCTGCTGAACCAGCTGAGTGGAGGAGATGAGGATTTCCACAGTAAAGAAGCCCAGCTGCTGCTAAACATCCTGTCTGTGCTGTCACGGCAACTGGAGCCTACCTCCCCACAGGTACCGCAAACGCACTGCGCTCTTAAACAGGCTCCTGGCCGGCTCTTCAGCTCGGTCTGTTTGTAACAGGAGGTCTGGAAGTTTCTCTTATTACCAGACTCATTGCTTTTCAGGGATGAAAATTGGTGCACATTTTTTTTTTTCTTTTGAACAACCGTTTCTTGCTGCATTTTGATCATTCTGTGTAGATGCCTGCAACCTCAAAGTTGTATTCCAGTTTGGCAATACCCACTGTGATTACTTCCTATTTTCAATGGAGGTTTGACAGATGTTATAGATGTTGATTTATAGCATGTGGGGGAAAAATGTATTGTCCTACAAGTTAATCATATTCTTGTTTCTTTGTTGCCGGGGCAGTTTGTTCAGATGATTTCATGGACTGTTAAAATCTGCAAGGAGAGCAGTTTAGGTAAGCTATGAGTATACTCACTGTGTATTCTGATTTATGTGTTCAAGGTTTTAATAGAGAGGCATTGTATCAGTTGAAATAACACACAATAAAAGCATGAGTAACTTTTTTTTAGAGGCCCACCTTGCTTGCTTGTGGTTCGCTCTGGTCAGACACTATTCTTTGCTGAAGAACTATGAAAAAGTTCCTCTCATTAACAGTCTGTGCCTTTTGTGTTTTCCCCCAGAGGATGTACAGTTCTGTAAGGGGTTGCTGTCCCTGCTGTTCAGTCTCCATGTCCTCTACAAGAGCCCAGTGAGTGTCCTGAGGGAACTCTGCCAGGACATCCACAGTCAGCTGGGAGATATTGACCAGGTGCTGCCTGTTCGTTAATGTCATTCATAGGGTTAAAAGCAGACCGCAACGCAAATCAATTTGTTGCTCGAACAGGTTTGGGGCTGTCTTGCCTGATTTGAATTAGAAACAGAAGGGGATTACAAAGCTATTATAAATTCAAAGGTATACAGAAAGGATATAAACTTTAGGTCTGCTGACTGGATACTATTCGCTGTCTTTGACATTGGGATTTTATTTCCCTCTTCATGTAGGACGTTGAAGTGGAAAAGCAGTCTCATTTTGCCATCATCAACACCAAGACGGCAGCACCTACTGCCACTGTGAGTACAAAGTCCCTTAGTCTTTCAATGGATGCACAAACTGTCCATTAATGCCATAGAACAGGGGTGTCAAACTCAAGGCCTGTGGGCCGAATACGGCCCCCCAATGGTTTTAATCTGGCCCCTGTAAAGGTGGTGTATCATTAAGTAATTAAGCCCGTGACAGCTTGTGAATGAGGAAATTGCATGTGAAAACTACAATTCCCTTCAGCCACTGCGAGTGTCATTGGCGCGAGGTAGGGTTTTAACAGCCAATCACAGGCTGGGTTACTGTCCGCGCTCCTGTTCTTTCAGTCATCTGCAATAAACTCAACTCAAAATGTCCAAGAAAAGAAAAATCAACAAGAAAGAGTGTTTCAGGAAAGCAGGGGGTGGGAATATCGGTTTATGGAGCAGAGTTTAAAACCTGCATGCCTTGTTTGTAAGGAGAGTTTAGCTGGGATGAAATAATTAATATAGGGCGGCACTACGAGACTAAACACAGAGAAGTACTGGGTGTTTGGAGAGAGCAGAGGCTGCACAAAGTAGCTGAATTAAAAACATAAACTACAGCAAACCATGTGTAGCAGGTGGCTACAATTTAAGACAAATAGGGTTTCTCAGTTTGATGCATTGTTCCCTAATTTCAACCAGTGTCCTAATTGACTAATTGCCAAGTTATTGCTATTTAAACTTGCTGTTATTGTAAGCGAGAGATGCTCTTTTACAGACATGGGGCCATTCTAGCAGTGCTTGTTTCTGCTGTTGTTGGTAAGCCTGGCTGTGGTTGCCCAAGGTCAAGATTTTATTCTCTTTAGTGCTGGCAGTTGCATGTGAGATCTGAATGTATTCAATTGTTAATTGCGTGTGTTTTTATTCTAGCGAGCATCAATCGCTGTTTTCACTATTGGGTTGTTTCTATTATTGGTTTTGTTTTTTAGTTTGCACTATTTGGTTCGTTATACTTCTGTATTTGTACTGGTGTTTGGTTTCACATATGGTGATTCGTTTGTTCTATTTAAACTCCTATTTTCGATTTATTCTTTTGGTTTGATTAAGATTGGTGCTTGCTGCGCAAATACAAAAGGAGAATGTGCATACTGCGATCTCCAAAGGTCTTGTTAAGAGTATGCAAGTCATTTTTAATTGATACAGTCCTGCATTAATGACACACTTAGGCGCAGTTCAGTCCCATTAGTGCTGCAGTTTATTACAGTGCCGGTACCACAGACCCGCCTGCACGCCGCACACGTCCTGTGTGTGAAGCGCAGACCTGTTCAACACATCCCCCCAGACATCAGGACTGAATGACAGCCATCTATACTACATATCGAACATCGCTTCAGCACAACACATCACACCGGACATTGACAAGCTAGTCTCACAAAAAAGGTGTCCTCCACAAATGAACCCCCTCAGAGCAGCAATTAGGTCAGATGTGTGTTTTGAATAATCGTAAATGTCAAAGTATAATTCTAACTAACTATTTTTAAATTAGAGTTGCCAATTTTTTTCAATAGACAGTGAATTATAAATAGGGATGAGCAAATATTTATGCGGCCCTTGAATGAAACTTGAAATGATCATATGGCCCGTGGTGAAATTGAGTTTGACACCCCTGCCATAGAAGTTCGAGTAGATGTGGAGCATTTGGTAAACTGCGCTTCCATTCTGTGTTTCTCCAGCTCCTGATTTTGTCCCAGGTTGGGAGAGTCCTGGAGGAGGTGGAATGGCTGATCTCCAAGAAAAAGGGTCAACTCAGTTCAGAGAGGCCTGCAGCAGGTACTAACACTGTCTCTGACTCTGTATCCCTGCAGTGGAAGGGTGGCAGTAGGACCAACTCAACAGATGCATGCAGCCTGGCAATCGAAGTCATAGCAGAGAGGCCACTTAACCTAATGGCAGTATTCTTCAAACACAGTCCTTGAGGGCAACAATCCCAAGAGATTTTACATCTACAGGTTCATTAGACCTTGGTTAGGTACTAGGTTGGTCCAGTTAAGTGGAAATCTTGTGATGTTAAACCCTTAAAAAAATTGTTTGTTAATAAATGCCCATAAATAAATGTCTCGCTGTCCTGTAAGGCATGGACTCTCAGCGGGCAGCAGGGCAGCACGACGCTCTGGAGAAGGCCATAATCCTGCAGCTGGGAACCCTGCTGACTGCCCTGCATGAGCTGGTCCAGACCGCCCTGCCGCCCGGGGGCTGTGTGGACACCCTGCTGAAGGAGCTGGCCAGCACCTACACCATTCTCACGTCCCTGTGCAAATACGTGAGTGTGCCTCCCACTGTGCAGCTCAAACACCGCGCTCATTGTCCAGTGGCTTCAGATCCCCCGCAATTATTTGTGAACCAATTAAATCAGAGTATTTGGTGGCGCTTTTGTTTATGACCTGTAGAATTCTCAGTTTGGAGCTCAGAGGCCCTGTAACAGGTGACCAGGACACTTGAAACCTTTTCCTGCAAAATGTGTTCCTCTTTTTAAGAATTGGTGCTAAATTTGCAGTTACACATGTAAATGACCTTACAAATTGTGAACAGAATGGTTTGCTGTAAGTGCTTCACATCACAGGGCTGTATTTAGAAAGACGTAACCTATTCTAACTGGATTTTAATTTTTTTCCTCTCCTAACCTGTGTTCACAGTACATACAGCTCTGTGCCAGCCTGCATGGTCAGCTCTCTCCCAGGTTTGAAAAGCTGGTGAGTTTGCTTAATCTCTCCCCATAGGAGGCCATGATGCATGAACGAGTCAATTAGCAGCATCAACTAAGTCCTTACCTGTGATTTATGACCAGTAGTATATTGTAGGAGCCTGCTGTTTGAGAATTAAATGTATATTGTAGAGTTTAAACAAATCTAGGCTGCCCTGTAAGTGTCCTAGGAATCGCTGTTCTCTCTCTCTTCAGGTGAAACTGTCTGGATCCCACCTGACTCCACAGTGCTACTCCTTCCTCACGTATGTGCAGGTAATGCTGTCTGCCCCAGTGATCAGTGTTGCACTTTGCTAAATGACACTAAATGTATATGTCGTGTCTCATCCTCCCTCCTATGGGTTTTGTTTTGCAGTCTTAGGTCTTTTCTGAGATTATCCTGGGTTCTCCACGATCAAATATTTCATTACTCACTTAACTGTTGTTTTTCTTCTAACAAAGTCAACACAATGTCCTACTACAGACACCATACAGGACCCATGAAGAATATTATATTTAACTGTAAGCTTGAAGGAAATCTTGTCCATGGTCTGATTACGTTTACTCTCCATATGGGACTTGCAGAGTGAGGAGCTGAGTGCCGCTGGGGGGGACAAGAAGAAGAAGAAAGAGGAGGCCACTACCGCTGCCTCGGTATGGAGCATCGCACAACATGGCACATATCCACACACCCGTGTATTGGATTGAATTGTGTATGGCATTTAATGTCTGTTTAGTAAACTTGTGCAGTGTTTTGCCATGTCTTTTCACTTACAAAACGTGTTTTTCTTCAGGCCAAAGCCTTGCGGGAGTCGAAAGCCATTCCCAACCTGATCTTCAGTATCGAGCAGTACGAGAAATTTCTCATTCTTCTCTCCAAGAAATCGAAGGTAGATTTTCACAATTCCCCAGATGTTCAGAATTCTCCAGAACACTGCTGTCATTGAAGAGTTACGATCTTCATTCTATGTAAACTCCACACGATACTGATGATTAGTTTAAGGGGTAGTTCAACTACTCCCTTAAAGCTGGGGCTAAAGCAAGCTGGGCTCTTATTAATGTCATATTTCTTTTGTGACAAGTCTAAGTCACCCTAGCCAACAATCTACTCAATAAACACACCAACAAACCAATGTGAATTCACCTCTGTTCTCCTGCACAGCTTGTATACCAAATGCTTTTTAAGAAGGCCCAGACAGTGACGGTGGTTTTGCTCAGAGCCCTTGTTCTGCCCCCTGCAGGTGAACCTGATGCAGTACATGAAGCTCAGCACGTCACGTGACTTCCGCATCAACGCCGCCAGCCTGGAGGCCGCGCTTCAGGAGCAGCAGGAGAGCCAGAGCCAGCAGGTAGGGTTAGGCAGCTGCACCACATTTAACTTTAAACTATTGAACTACTAAAACTGTGGCCTTTCTTTTATGTGATTTCAGATCGATTGCTGTGGTTTAAATAACTCTGAAAGACCTATATTTTGGGTTATCAGTGTGAGCCCTCAAAATGAAACTGATCTGAACTATCAGTACATCAAATGACATCTGTGTAATGGTCTTTAGGTTTCAGACAACAAAAAGAAGTACAAATATTGACATCGCTGCTCTTTTCGACTCATTCTCAGACTGAAGTTTCTACCGAAGTTGAGGAGAGCCAGGAACCCAAGAAGAAAAAGAGGAAAAAGTGAGCCAGCCACCCTCTCCATCACTTCCAACCGTGACTATAATTTAGCAGTAAAATTAGTGTTTCTAAGAATAATTTCACCACAATTCTTATTTTCTGAAGATGAATAATGTATTCTTCCATGTGGCGGATAAAAGCAACCAGAGTGCTGACTTACGAACAGTGTTGGTCTTCTGAACTCGGGCTCTGGTCGAATGAAGCTCCAGATTTATGTTGTTAGTGCTGGGGGTTTGACTGCAGGCTTTGCTGAACCAAGGAAGAAATGTTTCGATAATGAAAATGATAGAGGATAGTTTTTGTTTTGTTTTTTTAATCTTTGCTCAGTCCTCAAATATACACTTTAGATATCTGATGATGTGAGCCTTTGTTTTTGTGGCACTCAGTTGCTCACACTTCAGATGAGTCCAGGTAGTGACCCTGACTCCCTGCAGCTGCTTGCCTTTAGCCATGCAGCCTTTAGTGAGCTCAATCAGCAGATAAATATCCAGAGCTTCACCTGACAGAAGAAATAGAAGTAATTGGATTAAAACTGCTTCAAATTATATCAAATCCTTACATTTGCTCAACAGCTTTGGCAGTGTAAACTATTTCCCAGGTTTTAATTTTTGTTTGAATTTGTTCTCTCCATTTTTACTGTTTTTATCAGATTGGTTCTCCCTGTGTAGTGCTTGTGTATAAGTTGCAAAAAATTGTCATTATCAACAAGTCTATATTTCTCTTCACTAAGGATGTCAGGAATTGATTGAAGTTTTGAAGGTAGATAAACCAGCAGGACATAGACACTGTTAACAGTCGGTGCTTAATGCAATAAGGCTGCACGGGTTCAGTTATGTCAACCATAAGATTGTTAAATGTTTCACAAGTGCTTTTTTCATCTTACTGTTACAGGGTATTCAAACTATTTTTCGAACGCTTGCTGGAAAACAAATATTATGTTGCAAGACAATTAGCTTTTACTTTATAACAAAACAAAGTAAAAGCTAATTGTCTTTCAACCTAAGTACATTTTTCTGTCATATAAATATTTTCTTTATTTGTACAAATCCTTCTCACATTAAATGTCTGAATCAGTTACACCAGCACTGCTATTTTAATTGTATTTATTGATAGGGTAGCCTTCTTCAGTTATTATTGAACACAATCCTGCAAATCAATATTTGTATTTGGACAACCGATACATGAACATTTGTGCTTCACACCTACTTTTAGTATCGCTTGCCATGCTGTCATATACTGTACATGTAAAACTTTGTCTGCAATTCTTACTCTGTCCACATGTTGGAGACAAACACCACAAATGAGATGAATGCTCTTCGTTCAGGAATTAATCAATTAATTTGATGTGGACGGGTCTCAGTGAGTCACAGGTCCAGCAACCTTAATTACATTTAATTATACTTAATTGGGGGCTTATTATCATATATATTATGATGTAACAAATACAATAATGAGTGCTGTACTAAAACCTGCTAGATGAGAGCATATATTTTACCATGCTACACAACACTACACTTTATCATATATTACCATGTTTCAACCATGGTACACTGCAAGTACTGTTTTTATCGCTAATTGCTGTCAAATTGTTAGAGTAAAAGCTGACCTTTATATTGATATGGAGAGAAATTATAATAAATACTGTTACAGTGCACTCTGACATTTTGCATTCCCAGACGTGTTCTATTGTTTGCTAAATTCTCCTCTTCAACAAGATATATATAGAAAGATCTCTGTACAATCACTCTTCACACTTCAGTCTTGTGACCTGAACATTTACACAGATCAATATTTTCCACCAGAGGGTAGCACAACTTTTGATTATACCACAATTAGTTGAATTTCATCACTAAAGCCATTGGTGCACGGATCCAAAGTACTAGTCCTCGAGGGTCACATGGCCTTCTTATGCATTTACCACCAGAGGGCAGCAGAACCTTATTCCTGTATGGACTGGAATGCAGGGTAATTCCCTGTCAGCAAACTAATCATAGTATTAAGAAGTAGTGTATAGGAATATTTCCCAGAGAAGAGCAGTATTTTGTGATGCTCTTCCTGTGTGATGCTTTTCCGTGTTCAACAGGAATTGCAGTGAAGTTGTGATCTTGAAAGCATTGGGGACTCCATTGATTTAGGAGATTTAACAATCTCTCCCAGGCCTCGGACAAACAGAAATCGGTCTTAAAGCATTCCTATAATTTCATATTTTGTGCCTAAGAACAATCAATCAATCTTCAGAATATAAGAACACAAGGACAATTTGAATGAAGATCTGGAGTTTTGTTCCCTTTGTGTCTGAAATCTTATATTCTTTTAATCTTTTATTCTTGTAAATCCAATCCCTGTTGTGTTGTATCTATGCAAGTATGAGATTATGCGTTACAAAGCATGTTTACAGGAGTCGTTCTAATCACTTTGATTCCTCTTATTTGATTTCTTCTAAGTGTTTTGTAAATATATATAGTATAGTGTTGGGGAAAGTAAAGCACAGACGCCCAGGTCTGACTCCCTTTCCGTAGCAACACAGAGGCATTGTTTATGCTGTTGGGTGTTTGGTTTTATTTTTTCATGATGTTAATGACGTGGGCTTATGTCTGAAAACACTTGAGTTCACCACCATCTCACTGGGATTCTGTGACCTCGCATTGCCCAGGGACAGACTGACACACAGCTCAGTCCTGCAGGCTCCCACAGGCCAGGCAACTGTACAGATCACCCGGAGTGTCTGACATGTCACTACCGCAGTGTAGCTGACCCAAGCTGACTTCACATGACAGTGCTCCTCCAGGCACACGTGTGGTGAGTATGTGCTCATATAGACAGCCTACATCCACTACATGTACATTCTTAAGTATTTATCATTACCCAGCAGTGAAAGAGGAAAGCTACACACACACACACATACACGCACATTGGGGAGGATCAGACCAGTCCACTGGCTCTTTCTTCAGCTCACTGGCTCTTCAGAGACTTGACCCTATTTATAGAAGTGTTGTGTGTACACTGCTGATGAATTATTCAACACTGAGACTCTGAAACATCAAATGTTAATGCAGCTCCTGCTTCGTTTCATTCCAGGATCACAAAGGTCACATGGTTATCATCCTGAAATAACAATGTCTCGGAGAAGTCTCCATCCATTAAATGGTCTTATAATTAGCAAATATATCTCAGTTCTTAGTAATCCACCAAGGTTTGCCTCCATTGCCTGAGTTTATACATTTTTTTTGTCAAAAAGCAGCCTTATTAGGTTATCACTAGTGGCTTTTTAGATGAATCTGCATTCCAGTGGTAATATCAATCAATCCATTTTTATTTGTGTAGCGCCCTTTGCAGGGTAGCCACAGAGTGCTTTACAGAGTGGTAAACATACAGCACAATAAAAATAAATACAAATAGACATTTAACAGGTTAAATAAACTAAAATAAAGTAAACCAACATTAAATAAACCATTAGGCACAGAGGAGAGAAAAACAGAAACTCCTATGGATTTTATGTAATAGTGTGCTGGTGGTGATGTGGTGATGAAAGTGTGCCAGGAAACCCAGAGCACTGTGGACTAGAGACATAAGCCAGGAAAAATCTGACCGCCTGAAAGATGAGTAAACATACCTTCTGAGAAAAAGACCTTCTCATTGTCGACAGTAGTTAGACTATGTGTGTATACAGATAAATAGTGTAAGATACTGAGGGGCATAGTACACAGTGTCTACTATATAAGAGCATCAGCCACAGGCCCAGAATACACAAAACTTTCCACATACGCCTGTCAGCCCAACAGGTACAACACACCTGCTGGCAATAATTTAGGGAAGCTCTGAAATAGAAAATGCCTGCTGTACTTAATCTCAGTGTACCTGGGGGGAATACAGCAGGGTGTTAGGAGTGCGTGAGATAGATCGAGATAGAGAGAGTTTACCTGGCTGTGACTGCTTTGTTGCGAGACCCCAAATTGGACATTGGCCCCGGACAGACACTGACTACGAATGTTTATTGACCCCCTTGCATAAGTGTTTTATTTGGTAAGCTGAGTTAAGACCCCAGGCTCTCTTGGGACTACAGTCCTGGGCTGGGTTTTGTTTTCCCCGGAAAGACTTTTTTTAAAGCTAAATTTCGGAATCTTGCGTCCAGCCAGCTACTCAGACCAGCATAGTTTTGTCCACAGCTTCCAACCCTGATCTCCAGACTCACACTACCCACGCCCCATAAAGTGTTACAATAGGTAGATAACACAGACATGATAGCTGAATATCTCATGCACATCCTGTGTTCATCACATGTATAACAGTAACGTTTAGGGACAGAGGTAGGGCTTGAACATGTGATTGTCATCAAAGTTCAGAGCGAGTCCTTCAGAGGTTAGTCCTGTAGTTTTCACACATTGATTGATTAGGAATTTGTGGTGATTATTGTGAAGTGTATATTAGTGAATAATTGTCATATCGTTGGTATTACAATTATTACAAACACCGGAAAGAGGCATTAATTGGAGACATTGGTGGTGGGAGACTGTGCTTTGTGTAAATTATTAGATACCTGTGCCAGTCCCGTTTAAACCAGTTCTGTGGTGTAACAGCTGTCCCAAGCCTCCATACGTAGACATAGAACAAAATGTTTGGAAAAGGCAGATTCAATAAATGTGCAAATTATTAAATAAATTAATGCGTGTAGAAAAAATAATATATATATGCACATAATCCAGGAAGCTGCTCAGGCCTCAAAGCAAAGCTGTTGAATTTTTCATAGTTGAGCCTGATGAAGCCACGCTTGTCTGGGCTACAGTGGGAGAGACGAGCTCTGACAGGCCGGGAATGAATGGATGTGGGATGCAGGCTTGAAACGAGTGAGTTCACACTCTCTCTCTTTCACACACACGCAGTAATTAAGCATTCTGGGGCCATGCTCCTGTAGTGACAGGAGTGAAGGGGGGAGGGTGCTGGTGAAGCACTGGGGCCTACTTCAGCAGAGGGGGGACAGAGAGACCAACAGAAAAATAACATGGAAAAAATATTGCACCTCAGCAGTTCCCCAGCGCACAGTGAGAATGATAAATGATGGTGTGCTAATTTAATTTCCGTGGATTGCAGGGAGAGCTATTTCTGGCAGCCAGAGTTGCGTAAGAAGCGCTGTACCCTAAGGAGCATCTTGCTGGGAAGCTGGCGCAGGCTGGGGGCTGCAATTCAGCCTCTCCCTATTCTCACCCAGTTCCCCCATTAAGACAGCCTCCACAGCCACCACCTCTTTCGAAGCATAGCAGCCTGATGTGACTGGAAAGAATCAGGGTTCAGGTCAAGACACAGTAATGGGAGGTTTTGAGCTGCTATGGGTGGCTCCGGGGCCATGTTAACTACATCAAATGCTTTATAGACCTATTTAAATCTCTCAAGTCATCCAAATTGTTAAAATAATTAAATATCACCATGCCATGTAAAGAAACATTGTATATAATTGAGGGGCTGGAGAACCATTGCAGATAATGGTTAATAATGAAAAATGTATACAATACTAGTTTCAATTAAGATCAATATAATCAGCCTACTTTATATTTCTAAATTTTGATATATATATATATATATATATATATATAATCAATCCACTCACAAATCATTCTGTAAAGCTCACAGTGCTAAGCTAACCAATCCAACTATGTTTAACTGTTTAACAAAAAAAACTCAGATCATCCAATTAAGGGACATGCAGAGACGGGCATAAATAATTCTGCCATTGTGAGCTCAGTAATTAAAAGCAACATTACTGAAGACTCTCCTGATGAAAGAATTAGAGGCAGAGAACGTGTTTGAAAGACCTTGTTTATATACGAGGAGGTTAGATGAGTTAGAGTCCTACTAAACGCAGTAAAATGCTATTTTTTACCGTTGGCTGCACTATTGTGATTTCAGTATCCCAAGCTAAATGACGTTGCTCTGTTGTTTGATGTCGGTCAGTCAGTGGGTTTCAGAAGCCTCTGAGCTGGAGCTTCAGGACGGCCTCTGCAGGGAGTAGCTGGCGGCCGGCCTGCTGTCAGACTTCCTGAGGACAATGAGAAGAGCGGGTAGAGTTGCAGTCTGAGTGACCCACGGCGTGGCCTCTGCCCTCATTCACTTGTATCCATCAGTACGGAGACAGCGGGCACTCAAGACCTCCATCTGACCTCAGTCTGTGTCAGGGCCCTATGCTGCATGGAAAGATATTGGCACTCTGTGTGGCAGAAGGGCTGGCGGACATCCAGCTCAACTGCACAATCAATGGTGATTTATCAGGTTGTATGGATGTGAAGTATTGGAGTATATTATGACCAGGAAAGTAAATGGATTTATGTAAGAGCTGCACTGTTTTTCCAGTGGGCCTGGTTTTATTTGGCTCAATTTGCAGCAGTTTCTACTGCGGGTGACTTGCTATATGCCCCCTGGCTCTAAATGTTGCCCCTGTTTTCAGTCTGATGAGCAGCCTATGCCTAACTTGGTATGTCCAATATTTCCAGTCCCATCGCAGGTTTTCTATTGTGGGGGTCCTTTCTCAGAAACCATAGTGTACATTTCGTAAAAAGTAATTTGTATGCTGTAACCAGTGACTTCAGATTATCTAAAGACAGCTCAAGTACTTAGAAATAAAATCTTCCTAATACATATTGAGACATCTATGAAGTGAATTCTTCCTCAGAATCCTTGAGTAAATGGGTAAATCTCTAATTTACAGTGAGCTTTCATTAAGTTAGAACGGGAAAATAACTGCAGAGTGAAGTAGAAATGTCCTTCACTGAGAAACAGTCTGCCATCTTATGCCACAAACTAGTGTCCCGGACAGTACAGAGGAGCTCCGCCAGGACCGAGGCGGTTAAGGAGCGTACAAGGCAAAGCACAGCTTGACGTTCAAGAGATGACTTTGCTTGTGATACTTTAAACACTGCCGACTGTATATCTAGACTCTGTCGTCTCTGCTGTCACATCTTCACAGTGAGATGTCACATGGCGTTCTCATGGCTGGATTTCAGATTCCCTTTATTTTTATTTTTTTATTATAATTTTTTTAATACATCAACATATTAAGTTCTTTTAACCTTAGAAGTTATTTAATCAACAAATATATACACAATAACATACATTAATCCAACATCAGAAATTCAGACAGCAAAATCTTTAGAGCAAAATGTCTATAAAATAACTATTATACGATTTGTTTTGTGTCATTGAAAATGTCAGTATTTCTGGTGTGCATTTGCATATGATTGGGCAAGTTATCATGGATTAGAGTTATGTTGTTCTCTACAGAAGCACAGGGACTTAATTCCTCACAATGGTCTTTGTTTCAAAGTCATAAAGGGGAGAATAGAAGCTGAAAATACATTTTTTTGCCTTTTGTCACCTGTATATAGAAGAGAAAGGAAAGAACCTGTCAAGTACATCAATGAAGAAGCAACGAGTTTGTTCCGGCCCCTCATTCAGACTGTATGTAGCATGTGTCCAGAGTTTCCACTCTGATTTAATTCACTGTCTCTCAGGCTATGAGCCCAGTTACATATACACCATTGGTTGTTTTTTTTTTCCAAACCTGAACTATCTGTCTCTCTCTCTCTCTCTCTCTCTCTCTCTCTCTCTCTCTCTCTCTCTCTCTCTCTCTAACTATCTATGTATCTGGTAACCTGGTAACAATACAATACTTTTATTATTTTTGTCTTCATTGCACAACACTATTTTTTTCACATCAGAAACACCTTAAAATGCCTGTTTGTGTCTTACTGAATACAATTATTTTTATTTATTTATTTATTAGCAGATGCCCTTGTCCAGAGCAATACAAAGTGCAATAATACAGTGCATTTCAGGCATAATACATTTTACAAATTTAGAATTTACACAAGTGTATATGAGATATAGTAAAAAATATATAAGGTCTTACAACCTTGTTTATGATAGCTGATAAGTGCAGACAAGATGTTAAGTCAAAGTTAAGAACTAAGGTAGAGGGAGCATAGGGGAAATCAAAATAAACAATACAAGTGCTAGTAATGCAAAGGCAAGATGTTTTTACCTGTTAATTTGCGGAACGTTTTGCACTTCCAGCTGTAAAACAATGTAGGCTCCTTTAATGTGGGTGTCCCTTTTTTAACTGTTGTATAAATCATAAACAGGACTGTCATATGAAAATGTATTTCTCTCTGATGAGAAATATTGGCTCTGCAGCTTATCCCAACCTCATATAATGCAAGATTTTCAAGTTTTACTCCCAGTGATTAAAAAAAGCCTTATTAAAGTGTGTCTTGTTTGAAGCACCTAGACGGGCTACTAAAACCATCTTGTAACACTTGAATTAAAGAGAAGGCTGCCTCACAACAATTCTCATTTTTAGAGACCTTCTCTGTAGGTCACTACAGTTGTACTAATCTAGTCAATATTCCCAGATTTAGCCTGGAGGCAGTGATGCCTCTGTGTCCCAGATGGGCAAGAGCACAGGCTGACAGCAGTGGAGGCCGGCTTGTGAAAAAGAGATTTGTTTCTTTTTTATTTTATAGAAAAATTGTTCCCTATTGTTCTCCCCATTTCCAGTCAGTTTCTCGTGCTCACGAAGTATTGTGGAGTATCTCCCAAGTTCTCCAAATGGCAAGAGCATCTGCGTGGACTACAGGTTGGTTCAAACTTAATTTCTGATGGGATAATAAAGCCATTAATATCCCTTTGCAATATCCAGTTTTACTGTATTATTTGTGCTGAATATATAGATATATGTGTGCATAGAAGTGCACTCCAAAGACTGATTTAATTCAACTGTATTTGCAACAGATAATGTTTATTATCCTCAAGGTTCCACTTTAGCATTTGTGCAAACTGAAATCAAACCATTTATATGAATCACTTGGGGATGACACACGATGATGGCGATGATGATTATTCTACTTCAGTGATGTAGAATCCATTAAGATGTATTATTCTATATGCTTGTATTAAACACTTCCCCAGACTCATCTCATGCACTCATTTTATGCTTGAGTTACTGAAAAAATATTTTAATGTTTATTTTAGTGATACTAAATGTATATGAAACTCCTAGAAACCTTCCAGAGTTTCTTCATTAGGAAATTTCTGCAGCGGCTTAATCAATATCCCAGAGGCCTGTTCATCCACCCACTCTCCTGTCATGACTTCTCTTCTTCTCCATGTGCTCTCAAAATGAACTGTGTTTAATTTCCCTCAGAAATCTGCTTGTTATGTCTTCTTCTGGTCCATTAGGTGTGTCTGATATCCTGAACTGGGATTCCAAAGACAGCAGGACTGAACATTCAGGCTGAGAAGGCTGGAGAAGGGTACTTCAAAACACACACAAAAGCCCCACGGTCTTGGCTGATCTCAGCTCCCAATGACTTTCAAGCAGAACTGAAATGGCAGAGAATCTGTTTCCTGTAGATTTCTATCAGGGGAGACAGAGACTGGAAGGCCAGGGATAGGAGGCTTCAGATGGAGGCTCAACAGCTTTTCACCTGTTTACACAGCATGGGCATCAATCTGTGAGACTGCTCTTCAAAGCAAAAGGAAACTTGTTTTTCTTCCCTGACTGTCCTGAGAAGCCTGGGACTTGAGAGTGTATTTCATGTGTAAGCATGATCATTTTGTCAGGTTGACTGCCTTATTCAGGAAGCATGAACCACTGTATTCTATCAGAGTGCCACAGAGAGAGAGTCTGCTTTTTTCTTGTTAGTAAGCAGTACAGATATTTTCATTGTGTTTAAATACAATAGTTATTGATTTACAGTGTGGAGCGAATGCAAATGTAAAAGTTTAATTTGTAAATGCAAAATCATAGTTCACATGATATATATTTTTGGTGAATGTGAATATCTAATCATTTAGTCTTCAATCTTTTGACCAGAGACTATATATATTTTTCTTCTTCTTCTATACCATCTAAATGCTACATGAGCCAGAAAACTGCATACTCAGTATAATAAGATTATCTCCACCCACACACTTCTCTGGCATCCCACAGTCTCCGCTCCGAGACCAGAGCTCCTCGGCGCAGTGGAGAGAGGAGACAGCATCACAGACAGAGAGCACACTGCCCTGAGAGAGAGCCCAGTCACACACCGCTCAGCACAGAGCACGGCCACTCACTCTCCATCAGCATCACTGCGCCGATGACTCACCACAGCCCAGGTAGCCGAAAATAACACCATGGAGACGGGCAGGAGAATGTCAGAAACACAATGTAAACACGAGCTCTTAACCGGAAGAAAACTAAATATATAAAAGGAAAATGAAAGACGCTTACATGGATAGAAAGTGCTGGTTAACGCAATAGCAAGAAAAACAAATCACTGTGATACTGATTTGAAACAGGTGTTTAACTCTTCTTTGCATCAGAATGACTGAGGTCAAGCTATAAAACATACCAGACTAACAAGTATTGAAAGACACACAACCTAAACAGTTAAATATATATGAATATGAGCAATTAAAGCCTTTGTGTTTCTGATAGTCACACTTGTATATTCATTAACCTGATACTCTTAAAGCTTTTTGCATTTGGTCCAACATCAGTGCCATTAACCAGCCTTCTAGCTTTCCAGACCCAGAGGGAACGGCACTGCCAGCCCTTCGTTTGTGCCTAATGAATGAAAACAAGCCATGCTCTATCGCAGTGCAGGAGTGCGCACTTAGAGTCTGGGATGAAGAATGCGGATCAGACACAGCCAGTTTGCACACTCTTCTTTTCAATGGAAAATGTTTTAATGCAGATATTTTTGCCACTCAGTAAATGAGGATATTTATGAACTGCATCTGACAATTTTCTCGGCACCTATCATTTACAATTACACTATGATCACGCAGATACCCATCCATCTACTTCTGCACACCATCACACACCTACTCACACACTCGAGCTCTGCTGCCTAGCTTGTTTCTTGTGTATGGAATCCAGTAGAGTAATAGAAGTGGATGGTAATTATATAGATTTCAGTTAACACACAGAGATAGTGTAAAAGAGGAGTAACATAAAGGGTAAAGGCATAAGCAATCAGCAGTAAACTGATGACTCACTGCTACTAATTTCTTTTCAAGTTCACAGGATATGCTTCTGTTTAGAAAGGGCTGTGGGTTCCTAATGCTGAGCGATGTTTTTCTTCAACCTACTCCAGGCCAGTGACCTTTCTGCAAATAAAAGACAACAAGAATATGAAATTGACTTTTCATTTCAATGAAAGACATTTAATTAATGCAAATCAGTCTGTTGTTCTTATAGATGGGATGACTCATGCTGTTTGACAAGCTTGACGTTTAATGGACTGGATGGCTCCCTCTGCCTACGCCAGATTTCTCTCACAACTGAAATCATTCAAGATTATAGACCTATATCGCTTGTTAATCCAACTGCCTTTGCTCTTATCAGAAAGCCCTGTCATTTAAAACATGCCCATGCACTGGAGCAGCCACAGCAGTCACTACAATTTACTGTTAAACAACATGTAAGACGAGTAAAACATCAGATACACAAGGCACTGCAGCAGAAGCCATGTCGAAGGCAGTAAATGCGTTTGTAGGTGGTTTAAATTGCAGTTCTGTTCAGCAGGTGGGGAGGCATGAACTCTCACAGCTTTCAGAAGATTTTGAGATGCTGATGCTGCTGAAGAAAGATGGTCTCTTGTCGTTTCCTGGGGCGGCCACCTCACACCACTGAACTCCAGTTAAACCATGGAGCTGACGTGTCTTTGGCTCCTCAGCAAGATCACTCATTGAATTGCAATGGCATTTTAAACTACATCCTCTAATAGTATTTTTCAAACATGCTTGCTCAGGCACGAAAACGTATAAATCATCTTAATAACTAGAAGTTGTGTGAAGTAGTGAAGATGAAAGAATGCCACTTACACACCTGGCAGTTGGAAATTACGTTAAGGCGTGTATCCATGATTATAAATGAGGAAGTATAATGAAATATACTGACAGTGGAATTTACTGACAAAGTGTAACGCCTATTTATTGACCTAAACAGAAAAGAAACAAAAGTACAGAGAGTTCGTCATCATTCTGTGGCATCGAGTTCGTGTCTGATATGGGCGCTGACAGCAGGGGAGCTGAGAGACAGGGCTGTGCTCGTGGACTTGCCTGCATCTTGTGCTTTTAAAACACGTTAAAGGAAAGACATTGCACTGAAAACAAAATATACTGTTTCTTTTCTTTTTATGCGGGGAAATGAAGATCTTTAGGAAGTGGAGCATACTGTGCCCTTGCCTTACACCATAGATGAGATGGGGAAGGTGATGTACACAGCAGAAATATTGAAAACTAGGACATGACCGAAAAAACTGCAATCTGGAGAGAGAGTTTGCATTGACAATGAGGTGAAGACAGATAAGAAAATGTGCAGAGAGACAGGAGGAGGCTGACTGGCCCTTTCTCGTCAGATGCTGTTTACTAACACAGATTGGGTGTCTGCTGAGTGGGATTCTGTGTGTTGGCACCGCTGAGGCTCAGCCAAGCAATATGTGCAGAACATTGTGTTTCCAAAAAATGAGCACAGCGAGAAATCCAGAAGGCTGGGAGTAGTCTTCCAAGTAGAGCTTCGTTCGATATATCATCAGAGCAGTCTGAGTCTGAGCCTGACTTGTCACCTTGAGCTCCTGTAACCTGCTCACCTCTGGCCTGGCAGGCATTGGCTCGGATCACAGTGCTTGGCAGAGACTCGAAAGTTCAGGAAATGAATACACCGACCTGCTGAATGGTTTTGAGAACAGTTCAGCAGCCATGGTGTTTAATTTGCCTTATCATTGGCACTGAAGGCATGTAGCAAGCAATCAGCAGGCATGCATGGATTCAAGGAATTTTACATTATTTTAAAACAATATCTGTATCAGTAAAGCAGAACAACCTTTTTACAATATAATGCCTCGCATGACAGGGCTAGAGCTATTGTCTGTAACAACAGGGAAGGGAGGTACATGTTTTAGAAAGAATTGCATTGAGAGGTAACAACCCAGACTCAAAGCAACCATGTACTTTTTTAATTATTATTTTGTATTTGTTTTAATTTTTTAAAGCTAAAATAATAATACCCAAATGCAATGTTTTCATTTTGTAGAAACTGATACGTATATTTTAATCTGTTCACATTAAAGTACAGCACAGTAAATAATAACAGGGATATAAATGTCTTCTCCTAAGAATGAAACTAATTTTAGCAATTTCTTCTGACAATGTCTTTGAATAGTTTAAAGAGCATACTGCAGTTCCTGATTCATGTTACTGTTTTTCCACATATTTTCCTATATTTGTAGCCACATTCACATTTTGAATGTCATTACAAATCCCAGTGAAACATCATGAAAGCTTTTCATGAGCATCTGAACACTATAGCAACTTTGAAAAGCCATGTGTAAACAATACCAGCTGAAACTGTTTGTTGGTGAGGAATTCATAGATTTCAGAGGAAACCTGTTTTTCTGAGTTATTTAGAAAAGAACCAACACAATTATTATTATTATTATTATTATTATTATTATTATTATTATTATTATTATTATTAAGTGGCCTAGTGCTGAAGGTGCTTTTGTTGTTATTATTAATTTTTATTTTTATTACTTGTATTATTTTATTATATTATCCATTTTATTGTTATTCTGCCAGAACTTCCAAAGCTCTAAATCCCACACGGGAAGCAACCATAGTGGCTCTGTCTCCAAACCCATCCTTTCTGTGTGGTGGAGCCAAAATGGCTTCTAGCACCAAGATTCACAAAGGTCCCAATACCATATTTCAGAACAGACTGTTTACATAGCCCAGACTGCAGTGTCACAGTCCATTGTTCTTGTCCTGTCAAAGACCCCTTTGCTTGTAGGGTCAGCGTTCTTTCTTTTGTGAGAGAAAAAATTATATATAATTTACAGATGCTCTAAACTAGTGTTTCGAACTCACCTGATGCAGTGCACATAGTAAGCAACATTGGTCCCCCCCTTTCCTTCCCAGTCTGTTATTCTTTAACCAGGCGCAAAGTCCTAGAAGAGTTCCGTTATCTTTTGAGGTTTCAGACACTGTGAAACATCTCATAGGTGCTCCTGCACTAACTGGGTCAGGTGCTGTGAGTGTGGGAGAGGGTGGCAGATGCACTGACTGGCAGAGACAGAGTAAAGCTCCCAGTGAGCCCCAGGACTCTCAGCAGCACATGTCTCAAACCCAACTGATCTCTTACAGCTGGCATTGCGAAACTATTTGTACTGGAGCTGAAGATGCTGGTCCTGATGAAGGTGCAGTGCAGGCAGAAGGGTCTCATCCACAATGTGATCTAAACAAGGGCTCCCCCATCAGGTAACAGCTCCTCTGACAGACAGCCCCAGCCTGGCAGAGTGTTCGAACAGCTGCATGATCAGCTCAGAACAGGAGAGGGAATCCTGGGGCACAAATCTAGAGGAAATATCCCCAATGATTCATCTCTCCTTATTAGTGTTTATAACATCTTAATGCATCAGAGATTTAATTTCAGTGGTTCACATGAGCTCAGGTGAGGTGGGGTACAGGACAGTGATGGGAGATGTTTGTGTCCCAGTTCTCGCTGCACATTATCCGGTTTCACAGCCCATCTCCATAAGAGCCCAGCTTTACTCTTTACTCAGCTGGGCCCTGCATGAACAGCATGCTGACAGGGCCTGACTGAACCGCTTTTCTTAAACGGTACGTCTGCTGAATTAGCCCATTGTTCTGCAGCCGTTTACAAATACTAAATAAAGTCTTTGGTTTTGAGTAGAGCTCACCCTTTTCACTGCAGTTAACTGAAACACCAAAAGGAAGAATTTGTGCGACATAATCCTCCATTTATGTCCTACAGTTCGGTCCAATCAAAGGTTGCCTTTATTGCTTTAAGTTTCAACAGTAGTTAACATCTGCATTACCAATCTCAAGCTCATAACGAGTCAACATGAAGCATCATGTCTAAGATCATTGAGACAACAGTGATTTGTGCTTTAATAAAATAGTCCACAAACATATCCACTATTGAAAGGATTAAAAGACCGATGGTCACCTGTCATTTGGTTTTGATTCACCATTTAATCTATATTGAAAATATTTCCTAAATTATATTTTGTTCATGCAGCTTCAGTCGGGTAGATTTATTTGTATTTATTTTTTAATTAACGGATACAAATTCGTAGATTTGTCAATTTGGAAGGTGGTCCAGAACTCTGCAGCTTTGTGTATACCTGTAGTCCGTGTGTGAGAGGGGCTGCATGGGGCCGGGCCCAGCACTGCTGACAGGAGAGGGGAGGCAGGGCTGCGGTGCCAAAGTTGTGGCTCCAGATGGAGGGGTGTGATTTAATCTATTCCCTGCTGCTCTCCTGGAAGTGATCAAAAATTCCTGCTGCCTCTCAGTGTGCGCTGGAATTATAGTCTCCCAGTGAGGGGAGCAGTGCAGACTGTGACCCAGATACACAGGCCTGCCAGTGTGCAGCCCTTTCCTCTTCACCATTTCTTTATTGTAATGGATGGGTAATGCACAGTTCCATTAGCTATGCAGGAAGATGTTGCTTCTTTCTGCACATTCTGAAAAGTATAGCTTGTTTGGAAATGTTAACGTGCTACGGGGGTCTGGACTGTCATGTGTGGAAGACTTCCATGGGGTTAGTTGTAGTGTACATGTGCTTCTTCTCGTCTGTGAAGTCTGACTCTGCATAAAGATTCTTTCCATTTTATTAATAACAGTAGTCAATGCATTGCCCATGTGTGCATGCACCCATCTACACCATGGGGACTGCTGAAGGAAGAAACTAGACCAGCATGCCATCTGTGTGCAGAGCTACAGACAGTGGGATCCGTGTACCTGTGAGACACCCCACTGAATCCCCAGCTGCCAGCTTCATCTCAAATGAGTTTGCTGACTGAACACAACCTGTCGTGGAGTGCGTTACAGAGCTGTGTACCAATGCACGTTTGCACAGTGTTGGCAGTGTAGGAGCAAAACCTCTTGTTTTGGACAGAGGCAGAAAGGGGAGAGAGCAGGTTTCTATGTTTTCAGTATCCCCAGACCCTGTAGGGCTTCTAGAATTAGTCAGAAACATTGTAATCTACCTTATTTAATGATTAATTCAACATTTTGTTGCTGGATAAGCATCCGTTTGTTCACTGTACCTTTAAAAGGAAGCATTTATCCCTTTCCTTGACACCCATCACTGCTGAGATACATATACAATTAAAATATGCATTTCATTTAATACATAAACATATATTTATCAATGATTATTTCAATGCATTGTGATAATTGAGTCAATTATATTTAATATGTGGTATTTGTAGTTGATTTATACACTTCCTCTGATGGAGATATTAGGTGTTTCAGTGAGAGATGTGCTGGTGCTGTTTGCCTGATGGTCATGTGGAGAGTGACCGGCACGGTTGTCTGTACGAGGTGAACTGGGCTCTGTGATCGCTGCATTGTCATTGAACATCAATTCACATGTCAAGCAAAATGTCAGATCAGGAACAACATTCTTTGTTTTTCTGTCAGTACAGCAAGGGATTTCTGTTATACTGCATTGGTATAATAACCATCAAGATCAGCCTAGACTGTATGTTGACAGCACATGCAAAAACACAGATAGATACATAGATTAGGTAAATTAAACTTTATTTAACAAATCCACATTTATCACATTGAAACTTTTTGCAGCAGACCATATAAAACTATTTCTAATTTCCGGAAAGGTGACAGTCCGATGTGTGTGATTGTGCATTCAGACACTTCAATAAGCCATCAGTCAACATTTGCACATTAAACATTTAGTGATGAATTTATATCTTATTTGATCTGATTACACCTTGGTGAAATGCTGCCAAAAAAAGCCAGACACTCCGCCAACAGAAAGCTGCTGTTTCACAGTTACCAATAATTTCTGATGTTTGGCTAACAGCATGGATACCCAGTTCAGGACCCTGCTCAATCCTACAGAATCTATCCTCCTATCAGATGTCAGAATGTAAAAAACCTTGATCATATCTGATTGGCTGATATTGACCAAGTCACGTAATGCTGGGTTTCAACCTAACTGACCGGGGACCGGGAACAGAGTGGCTCTGCAGTGTGATTGGTTGTTGGTGTTCTATTGCTCTTGGGATTGCCAATGGGATATTGCCTGTGTAGGAATGCAGGGAAACAATCACCTTCGGATACCCAAAGGCTACTGTACACCCACACACACATTTATAATAATAGTAATCATATTTGTTTCAGTTATCGAATTGTGTTCACCTTAATATTACCAGTACACAACCTGAACAAACTATACTTGCTCAGTGTGCAGAATTGTGCTCAGGTTGCCCAGCTGCATGTCTCACGTCACATGTCTCCACAGTGCCCTTGAGGTCAGCTGACCAACCCCGACTGTGCTTGACACCCTTATATCAATCAATCCAGGCAAGATTTTATGTATGTATGTTCAGGAATCAGAGTGTAAATTGTTTGGCCCTGAATATTACAACAAGGAGGTGTCACACCAGTGGTCACTCTTTTACTAACCGAGGATTTATGACTGGGAAACCAATACTGACAGACACTGTGAACAGGACAACTATGACATGAACCACAGCAGACAATCCTAAAGACATTACGATAGAAGGTCAAGCTGAACTGAGAAAGTCACAAGAGCAGAATAAAATAATGAAACTGTGAACAAAATGGGAGAAGAGGAATCCTGTTAGAAGTATTGGTGAAGATCAAAGCCTGGCAGAGATGAAAAGACTGGTGACGATGAGCAGCTTGGGGCGGAGAGATGAACTGCAGTTTGTCCTCAACATCACTCTTCCTGAGACGCACACCTATACAGGACTTACCTGGACTTACCTGGAATTACACACCTGGTTCTGGCATTCATGAGGAACCACAAAACAAATTGTTGTCCCAATTCCCCTATGCAGGCTTAATGCATTCTTGTGGCGTATGTACCCTTTCCTGACATTAACAAAGATATTAATAAAGGGCTTTACCCTGAATAAAAGTGAAACATGTTATGATTGACAGATAATTAGACACCATGCACTTTTGGCTAAAGCTGAACTTGTGGGTAGCTGTATTCCTGTCTGTGTATTGTACTTTCCTGTCTTTGCAGAGCAGGCTGTATGCTGTTTTACTGAACTTGTAGGGAGCTACATACATTTGTATTCTTCCTCTTTGTCGATTGGGCTGGACTGACACAGGAAATGCACTTAAATCCTACCAGTGTCTTAAATCTTTAAAACATTCCTCTCATAACAAGCAAACATGTTCTAAATGGTAATGTGTTATATTGTGAGTGTGATAAAACATGTATGGGACTCCGGCTGTGACTGTTCACCTTAAATGAACAGAATACAGCTCTGGGTTGAAATTAAATTAAGTTAATTTAAACAGCTCCAAACACAGAGACAGACACAATCTCTCTCTCTCTCTCTCTCTCTCTCTCTCTCTCTCTCTCTCTCTCTCTCTCTCTCTCACACACACACACTTCCAATCCCCTGATGAAACACTCTCTTTTACACCCATAACACAGTCGCTGATTTCAGCAGTGGTGAAACTTGATTCTGCAGTGTACCAGCAGGTGATAAGCATCTGTCCCCATGCCTATCGGTGTGTCACTGAAGAAGCCCAAGCCGCACGAATGGCAGTGGTACAGTACTGCCTGGCGAGCATCTCTGCTAGCTGCACCATTTCACAGCAGGGACTGGACTGGCACCTGTCAGCAGTAACTCAAACAGGTTCTTCTATTTCATTGAATTTGATTTGAATTGTAGTATACACTCACCTAAAGGATTATTAGGAACACCTGTTCAATTTCTCATTAATGCAATTATCTAACCAACCAATCACATGGCAGTTGCTTCAATGCATTTAGGGGTGTGGTCCTGGTCAAGACAATCTCCTGAACTCCAAACTGAATGTCTGAATGGGAAAGAAAGGTGATTTAAGCAATTTTGAGCGTGGCATGGTTGTTGGTGCCAGACGGGCCGGTCTGAGTATTTCACAATCTGCTCAGTTACTGGGATTTTCACGCACAACCATTTCTAGGGTTTACAAAGAATGGTGTGAAAAGGGAAAAACATCCAGTATGCGGCAGTCCTGTGGGCGAAAATGCCTTGTTGATGCTAGCGGTCAGAGGAGAATGGGCCGACTGATTCAAGCTGATAGAAGAGCAACTTTGACTGAAATAACCACTCGTTACAACCGAGGTATGCAGCAAAGCATTTGTGAAGCCACAACACGTACAACCTTGAGGCGGATGGGCTACAACAGCAGAAGACCCCACCGGGTACCACTCATCTCCACTACAAATAGGAAAAAGAGGCTACAATTTGCACAAGCTCACCAAAATTGGACAGTTGAAGACTGGAAAAATGTTGCCTGGTCTGATGAGTCTCGATCTCTGTTGAGACATTCAGATGGTAGAGTCAGAATTTGGCGTAAACAGAATGAGAACATGGATCCATCATGCCTTGTTACCACTGTGCAGGCTGCTGGTGGTGGTGTAATGGTGTGGGGGATGTTTTCTTGGCACACTTTAGGCCCCTTAGTGTCAATTGGGCATCGTTTAAATGCCACGGCCTACCTGAGCATTGTTTCTGACCATGTCCATCCCTTTATGACCACCATGTACCCATCCTCTGATGGCTACTTCCAGCAGGATAATGCACCATGTCACAAAGGTCCAATCATTTCAAATTGGTTTCTTGAACATGACAATGAGTTCACTGTACTAAACTGGCCCCCACAGTCACCAGATCTCAACCCAATAGAGCATCTTTGGGATGTGGTGGAACGGGAGCTTCGTGCCCTGGATGTGCATCCCACAAATCTCCATCAACTGCAAGATGCTATCCTATCAATATGGGCCAACATTTCTAAAGAATGCTTTCAGCACCTTGTTGAATCAATGCCACGTAGAATTAAGGCAGTTCTGAAGGCGAAAGGGGGTCAAACACAGTATTAGTATGGTGTTTCTAATAATCCTTTAGGTGAGTGTATAAAGCAATGTAATTGTCAAATTTAATTTAACGCAACAAGCAAAGGGTTTGGCACAGAAATTCTTTAGAATGACTGTGTAACGTTGATGCTGTCAAAGTCAGTTAAAAATGCTCCACACACGGAGGGTGCGGTGAAGATAGGACATGAGCCATTCTATTAATATATGACCACATATCATATTGGATTTGTATTCAGTAACTATTTCATTTATTTATATAAGGTTTGACCACTGTTGGTCGGGTGTCATGCAGGTACAAGCTGTTAAAACTGTGAACACAAAACAAGGATGAGATATTAGGTATCCAGGACACGCAGTGCCCCCCAGGACAACCGGTCTGACCGGGATGTTCGTCCAGAGTCATTACATGGCATTTTTTTAGGAAGCCTATATGCAATTAGAACCTGCCTGGATAACCATGCAAAACAGTAGGCACTGTCAGAGCAGTTACTCATGCAATCTCACTCTCTAATGAAGTGTTTAGCTGCCGTGCCCAGTGCGTGCCCAGTGCGTGCCCAGTGCGTGCCCAGTGCGTGCCCGTGGCGGAGCAGCTGATGTGCCACCGCGAGCTGCGCGCGCCCCGCCGGGACCTCCGCCGCGCGCGACTCTCCTCCGCGAGCCGCGCTGCCCGAGAGCCGCGTCTGCGCAGTGGCCACCCGAGTCGAGCGGCTGGGCTGCGGTGAAGACGAGCCGAGGAAAACAGCGAGTAACGGAGGAACACCGTACCGAGGAATAAAGACGCGCTCTCAGACTGGACACTGCGGGGGAAATCGGGGCTCAGCCATGGCAGGGACGGGAGTAAAGCGCAGGAAAGCGGGGCTGCCCGGTTTCTGCTGGAAAACCTGCTATTTTCACATTTTATTCTGGGTAGTGTCAGTCTGTGGAGAGGAGAAGACCTTCATCGTAGAGGTAGGTCAGAAGAACCCAAAGCGACGAATCGCCTTCAGCGCATGGACTGCAGAATAAACAGGCTGTTCATGTTTTGCTCTTTTTATAAACATCAGTGTATCAAATCCAACCTATTCTAGAGGCGGACAATTACGTTTAAATCTGCTGATTCTAAAATTGGCTATTTTCACGCATATTTTACAGGATATAGAGTCTGTAGACATGGGAGCATAAACATTGCAAATGGAAAGGAGCTCAATTAGAAAACAATAGACCAATTGGTCATTGTTGTCATATTTCGAGATACAGTGATATCACGACAGAGAGACGGGAAGCATCGCGTTTTAAGTCATTGTATCGGATACAATGTTAAACGCACAGGCTGCGGTGTTTATATTGTGAGATGGCATGGGGAGTAATGTGCACAGAGGATAATGTCAGCCTGTATGTTGCTGTAAAGAGGAATTTGCATTGTTTTTCTAAAACGGTGATGCTATACCAAACCAGTGGCCTGATTTTTCTAAATGACGCATATCTATAAATGTGAACGAAAGCCAACTAATTAACCTTGATTCAGTCAATTAGCTGGGCGTATATATATATATATATATATATATATGCAAACCTCCACAATCTATTTTTAGATTTAAGAATATACAATTTTACACTCCGGTAAATATATGTATGGTCTAACAATCTACCAAGCATTTGCCGATCTGGAGTGAAGCCTTTGATAAATAAATACATAGATCGACAAAATAGACAAATAGATAAGCAAACATGCATAAATGGCGTGTTTGTTTTTGTGGTTTAAATCCCAGTGAGGGGCTGCTCAGCTGTCCAGCTTCACCTGCATCAGTTCCCATCCTCTCGGGCTCCAGGCTTTGTTTGCCCATGTATCCCCCTGCCCTGTGCGCTCGCATTCATCTATCTATCCATCCATCCATCTGTCTATCAATATATCTACCTGTTCATTTTTATTATGATGTCTTTATTTCTTTGTAATGACGGAAGATCAGTAGCCAATATAGGTAATGTTTTTACATTCAATTGACAGCTGCGAGGCTTTGAAGAGTTTAGCACAAAGACTTCAGCTTTCTTCTGGTTTCCAAATATAGCGTCTTTCATAATTGATCAAAATAGCAAAGAGACGCAGGAGAGCAGAGGGGGCCACTGGCGACATGTAGCATTACTGCTGAATGTGCCGTATATATTGTATTAAAAGGGTCTGTTAATTTGCGTTGAGGTCGAGCTCCTCGGTCTGTTGTTATTACCTGCCCATGACGGAGTGTGTCCTTGTTAGTGAATTTGACAAGAGATGCCCACACGGTACAAAGAAAGCTCCTCCTAAGTCAGTGGAGATGTGATGGGACTGACATGACATTTACACGTTCAAGATCTGGACTAGGTCCTGCTTATGATTCGTTCATCTGCTGATGGCAGCAGCTCTTATATGTTACGTTGTGGAAAATATCCACCGAGTGAGATCACGGTATGAAGGCCTACAAAACAAGACAAAGAAGTCTGAATTACACAGGATTGACTTTGATTCTGGACAGAAAACCAAAGAGCACATTTGAGCTGAGTTAGGGGTAGAGTCAGAGTTGGCCCCACAGCCCATCCGCAGGTGTGACTGACCTTACTGAACTGACTTTAAGGTCATTTTCATGGGATTGCCAGGCTGTATCCCCGCTGCTTCAATGCAAACAGTCAGCCTTTAGTGTCTCATGCTGTTACACCTTGGTGACATTCATAAGAAGCCTTTGAAAGGTATTTCACCCAATAGGATTAGCACTACAATGGCCAGCAACAAACGCCATGTGCTAAATAATGATTTTGAGTTCGCTAATGAAAAGAAGGAGAGAATAAATGTTTTGTTTACTCACAGTTTCACACTTTTAACGTAGCATATTTAACTGAATAATCCAATCAATATTAGTTCTGTATATAGTGTTATTCTATCTCAATCAGGAGTCAATGTAAATGCAACAAAGAAAACAATGAGACAAAGTGTAAATAAATGTGATGTACCCTGACATGTTGACAACAATATTTGATCATTATAGATTACAAGCAGGTCAGTGAACTGTAATGTCTTCTTGTTGTTATTTTTAATTATTTTTATAGTCAATAAAATGCTAGTTGGAAAAAAAAATCAGAACAAAGTAGCTATTATTCATTGAATAGATTTCCGAATTACATCAGATTATTGATCATATATTATTATATACACCATTTGAGTCTTACATGGAGTAGACTACATTCATTAAGAGGAAGTACAAAATACAATGCAAAATTCTAATTTGCATTAATTCAACTTAAAACAAAAAAGTGGTAATAGTTACATCAGTGCATTGAAGTCAAAGCAGCCATAATTATCAGAAGTGGAGTTGCAATTTACAATTAAGTACAAGAATATGTGCAAAAGCAGTGAAGCAATAGTAGGATGCATTTAGCTGGGGAGCAGCTTAGTGTGAGCTAGAAAGGGCATTAAAGGTTCAGTGCAATACTGTCCCGGAGGTGAAGGTTGAGGTATTACAGGTGCAGTGGAAATACGTGTGTCTTCAGTTGGTGCCAGCAAATGGTGAGGGACTGGGTGGGGCCTCAGTGGACAGGTCGTTCCACCACACTGGGGTGAGGGTGGAGAAGGAGCCAGCTCAGGAGGTGGGGGGTAAAACCAGTCTAGTGCAGGAATAGCAGATAAGTCTGGAGCATGTATTAGGGGGCATGCTGAACTGTCTGTAATAAACACATAAAGGTCACATTTGTTCGCTGGTAAATGTTCTAAAACATCTGTGTTACAGTCTTAAAATTAATAAGTTACGCTGCCATTAATAAGTATAACTATATGGTTGCATCAGAGTGGGCATTCCTGTTTTCATACTTAAAGTGGAATTTCAGCTTCACCATGCTTCTATATGTTTATGATTAACACAGCCTTTCTATATGGTTAAAAAATGATGGCTTGATTGTATCTCAGTTTTTGTTGGATACAAACTCCACCGCAACAGCAGAGTATGTGAATGAAGGGCAAATGCCTTGGTGCCCTCACATACAAAAACTAGAGAAGGAAAAAAATGGCCTGACCGATGTTGAGAGATGTGAAGACAGTAGGATGCAGTTATACATCATAACCCTAGATGTAATGAACTACCACATATTCTGAAATATCAATCTGAATAAAAGTTTGAATTGCTGAAAAGCTATTCTGTTAGTATCCTTGTTAGTGTTGTCTGTTTAATGCTTTTCAGAATAATTGGCTTTAATAGCACCATATGATTGTTCATTATTTTGTGTTCTGACTATCTTTTTGAAATTTTGCTCAATAGCAAATAAAAAAAAATACATATAAATTAAAGAAAATCATTGATATGTAATGCAAAAGGAAGTATACCTTTGATGTTCAGAGTAAGCAGGGGTCATATATAAATCTTTTCATAAAATATCCATCAAGTTAATATTTATTTTCATTCACATTCATGTACTATAATAAAAATAAATTCTCATAAATGCTCAAAACTAAGGTCTGTTTCACAGGAAATGAGATTACACTCCCTCCATTTCATATTAATGCATATAAGTACAGATGCCACTTTACCCACAGAAATGAAAAAATAATAAATAAACCCATTATGGGCTTTATCAGTGATTGTTATTAAGCCCATTAAGCACTGTATCATTCAGCCTGTAATGTGTGTTGTTCCAGGTCCTGTTGATTTAGCAGCACAGACTGTGTCTCACAGTTATTTTTAGAAGTGAGCACAACATCTAAGACAGAAAATGCGGAGGGTTAAAACATGCCATTATAATAAGCTATATATAAGATATATAGTTAGGATTATGTGGATACTAGGTTCCTCTGTGTTGGGTACGGAAGAAACAGCAGAAGCCTAGGATGGAGATGAGTGATAAGAGGAGTATTGTGGAGGAGAACAGCTGGCTCTCCGGGGTGTTTTTAGGAAGATTCCCAGTGAGTCGTGCAGCCAGGCGGTGCTGTCAGACAGTGTCATGTGAGGGGCCGACTCTGCCCTGAGGACAGGTCACCTGTGAGGGGCCGACTCCGCCCTGAGGACAGGTCACCTGTGAGGGGCCCTCCTACTTCAGGTGTCCAGACAGACCAACCTGCCTGCAAAGCTTATCTCTATTGTTTCTGCTAGATCAGGTCTTCTTAAACTGATGAGGATTTTACTTAATCTTAGCATCATACATATTTATGGAACTCTGCACATATTTCAGATACCATCTGCTTATTCTGAATTGACACTATTATGAGAACCTTAAATGTTTGCATTAGACATTAGTGGCGAATGTTTCTGCTGTTTGTATGTGCATTCCAGGGCTGCTGTGAGCTTGTTTCTGTTGTGTCACTGTAGAGGGCTTTCCTACTCCTGCACGTGATATTCAGATTCAATCGGGCTCTAGAGAAAGCCTGATGTTGAGTCACTTGGCAGCTTTATTTATTTGTAATTTTGCATTTCCAAGGCTGATTGATTAGCTTCTCTCCAGGAAACCTTTTTCAGTTGCCAGTGAGTTCCTGAAGCAGAACATTAGAATATCAGCTTTCAGCTCTTTTATAACCTTTGTCAGACTTAGTGCACCCAGTGCAGCCGGTGAGAGAAGCAGGACTGCACACTGGAATGTGTTTGCTGGGTGGTAAAGTCAGTCAGACTCATATTTTGAGTGGCAGGACGAAGTAATGGATAGAGTTTTACAATCATTCAAGGGATTTTCCTAGATTCAGAACTTGTATTCTGAGCAAAATAAAAAAAATGCCACAGAACTTTCTCAAACAACCAGCTTCTAGTTGGTTTCCTGTCAACTACAGTAGAAGAAATGTTAAGGGTTTATTATCAGTGAATACCAGAGAATGACTGTTATTATTGTGTAGCCTATATTTTTCCATTTATTTGTGAAGTTTCTATAAAATATTTAATTTTCATTGATTGCAGAATATTTTCTATGTTCTGATTGATAATAAAGTGGTAACTGGTCATCAAACAAGAATAGCAGTTTATGGATTGAATTTGTAAAATCACAGCTTGTTTTTTTTATTGAAATAACAGATGCAAATATAGCATTGTAAGATAAGCTTCATGAAAACCCAGTAGTGATGTTATTTCAATATTTTACATTTGAAGAGCTTGAATAATAACCTTTAATCATCTCAATATGCAGACATCTTGAAGAATTTGCCTCTCCGATGCATGGTGTTCCCAGTTGTACATGTTGTTGGCCCCTTGGGTGTCTGCCCCAGTGTGCTGAAGTTTCAATGGGAACTCTGAGCTCTACTGGTCTCTGGTGCAGTCCAGGGGGACTGTGCATGTAGCAGATCTATGATTTGTCAGTTCCAGGTTCTCCAAGTTGCCACATCAATGAAAGGGAATATGTGTTAGATCCAGTTGACCCAGGCATTGGAGGGGAACAGTCAGAGAATGAGCTGTACTGAGAATGATGTGGTTCATAGGACACACAGAAGCTATATGATAAGATTGGAGGACATTCATATATGTTCATTCGTTAACACTGGCTAATGGGCCGGAACTGATGCGGTCCAGCACATCCCACAGATGCTCGATTGGATTGAGATCTGGGGCATTTGGAGGCCAAGTCAACACCTTGAACTTGTGATTTATCAGACCAGGCCATCTTCTTCCATTGCTCTGTGGTCCAGTTCTGATGCTCACGTGCCCATTGTAGGCGCTTTTGGCAGTGGACAGGCGTCAGCATGGGCACCCTGACTGGTCTGCGGCTACGCAGCCCCATACGCAACAAACTGCGATGCACTGTGTGTTCTGACACCTTTCTATCAGAACCAGCATTAACATTTTCAGCAATTTGAGCTACAGTAGCTCGTCTGTTGGATCGGACCACACGGGCCAGCCTTCACTCCCCACGTGCATCAATGAGCCTTGGCCGCCCATGACCCTGTCGCCGGTTCACCGCTTTTCCTTCCTTGGACCACTTTTGATAGGTACTGACCACTGCAGACCGGGAACACCCCACAACAGCTGCAGTTTTGGAGATGCTCTGACCCAGTCGTCTAGCCATCACAATTTGGCTCTTGTCAAAGTCGCTCAGATCCTTACAAAATATCTGTTTGTTTTTAAAGTTTTTGTATTGGTTAATATTAACAACTAACCCAGGGGTAGTCAATTCTTTTTTGTCAGGGTCCACATTTCTTGGTCAAGGTCCAGACTCCAGATGGGAAAAAAAAAAAAAAATCAAACCTCCAAATGCCCCTTTCCAACACACACACACAATTTTGTGAATTAGTAATATACCCCATTGTACATTTAGTACATTCATTTGACAAAGTACAACAATTCAACATTTAAATAAATGTAAATATAATTATTAAACCATTTTCAGAGCACTTTTAATTGTTTTAATTTGTTAAAGATTAATTTAGGTATATACACTCACCTAAAGGATTATTAGGAACACCTGTTCAATTTCTCATTAATGCAATTATCTAACCAACCAATCACATGGCAGTTGCTTCAATGCATTTAGGGGTGTGGTCCTGGTCAAGACAATCTCCTGAACTCCAAACTGAATGTCTGAATGGGAAAGAAAGGTGATTTAAGCAATTTTGAGCGTGGCATGGTTGTTGGTGCCAGGCGGGCCGGTCTGAGTATTTCACAATCTGCTCAGTTACTGGGATTTTCACGGTTTACAAAGAATGGTGTGAAAAGGGAAAAACATCCAGTATGCGGCAGTCCTGTGGGCGAAAATGCCTTGTTGATGCTAGAGGTCAGAGGAGAATGGGCCGACTGATTCAAGCTGATAGAAGAGCAACTTTGACTGAAATAACCACTCGTTACAACCGAGGTATGCAGCAAAGCATTTGTGAAGCCACAACACGTACAACCTTGAGGCGGATGGGCTACAACAGCAGAAGACCCCACCGGGTACCACTCATCTCCACTACAAATAGGAAAAAGAGGCTACAATTTGCACAAGCTCACCAAAATTGGACAGTTGAAGACTGGAAAAATGTTGCCTGGTCTGATGAGTCTCGATTTCTGTTGAGACATTCAGATGGTAGAGTAGTAGGGTAGAATTTGGCATAAACAGAATGAGAACATGGATCCATCATGCCTTGTTACCACTGTGCAGGCTGGTGGTGGTGGTGTAGTGGTGTGGGGGATGTTTTCTTGGCACACTTTAGGCCCCTTAGTGCCAATTGGGCATCGTTTAAATGCCACGGCCTACCTGAGCATTGTTTCTGACCATGTCCATCCCTTTATGACCACCATGTACCCATCCTCTGATGGCTACTTCCAGCAGGATAATGCACCATGTCACAAAGGTCGAAGCATTTCAAATTGGTTTCTTGAACATGACAATGAGTTCACTGTACTAAACTGGCCCCCACAGTCACCAGATCTCAACCCAATAGAGCATCTTTGGGATGTGGTGGAACGGGAGCTTCGTGCCCTGGATGTGCATCCCACAAATCTCCATCAACTGCAAGATGCTATCCTATCAATATGGGCCAACATTTCTAAAGAATGCTTTCAGCACCTTGTTGAATCAATGCCATGTAGAATTAAGGCAGTTCTGAAGGCGAAAGGGGGTCAAACACAGTATTAGTATGGTGTTCCTAATAATCCTTTAGGTGAGTGTAGATAATCATAATATAAACTTTCAAGCATTTTGCATCTTACTAGATTCAAGTCTTTACCACTTCCCTTTACCATTGTTCACTGTTCAAATTTAATGTTGCAAAATGAGGGCAAAGAGGATTGAGGAATTCCGGGCTGGGGGTCTGGGGGTTCTCCCCCAGAAGATTTTGAAACTTGAAGACCTGAAATGAGCGATTCCGTGTCATTTCGAAGTCGACAAACTTAGCTCAATATCTCCATGAAGTCCATGAAATCAGGCAGATTTGGACTCAAAGATATATTTGCTTCACAACCACATATCAGCAGCGAAAAATCACATAACAACCGACATTGTGCAGGCAAACTAAACGCGGTTTCTGGTGCTTGTCAATCACAGATCTCTTTCGGTGGAGCTCTGCAATTGTAACGGGTGAGGATGCACAATTTTCAATGTGTGCACCTGCTAGCAATATGCGTCATCATTGGATATGAGCTTTTTCCACCCCTGATGTAGCAGTTTCTAGGTGAAAACAAGCAATGGCACTGTGCCCCCCCTCCCATGTCGTGTGTATGCACTTTTATATTTTGGAGACGAGGTTGAAATATGTCCACACGTCAAATGATCCGCAGATCAGCTTTTTATTAATAGAAATCAGGAAAACAACAGAATACATGTGTTTTTGACGAGTACAAAGTGACAATCTTGCCCCAGTCCAGAACATGTATAGAGACACCCGAACCGGGAATCTGTGAGCAATCAATCAATCAACTAACTAACTGGAACCCAAGCTCTATATAGGACATGCCATATTAATACGTAACATCCTATTGGCTAATATCTAGGAAGGGCTGCTACTAGGTTCCACACAATAACACACACTGAGTGCAACAAACCTCCGTAAGAATTAAAAAAACAAAAAACAACAGCAAAAAAAAAACAATCATGATAATAAGTACATTAAAACTATTCTCGTGGTCCATTCAAAAGCGTCTGGCGGTGCGGATTTGGCCTACAGTCCGCCTATTGACTACCCCATAACTAACCTCTCTGCTATTGGTAACCACAGTTTGTTGCTATCTAAAATAGTCCAATAAAAACTTGTGTAGGGCTAATGTGTGGGTGGAATTTACAGACGATAATCATAAAATTAAGTAATTTGCTGCGCTATACCAAGCACTATCATGTGTGTTAGACAGCTGTCCTGATGCATTTGCCGTGACGTTAGGGTTAACATGGTTTTCAGTAGCTTGTCGGGATGACTGACTTGAAGAGGGAGATTCATTCTTCCAGTCCTTATTAATTCAGGGTATTGGGGTTGATCTGTTTTTTTTTATCAGGCTGATGTTGGTTCTTTGTGGGTTGTCATGATGAGATTTAAAATTAAAAATTCATGTCTGTATCTCAGTCTGTTACAAAGATACACACATGTACAGTGACACACAACATGAATGAACATAAGCATTTACACACCCAAACAATTTATGCATACTCATGTAGCTAATAAGCTCTTGGTTAATGTCAACAGGTTGAAAACAAAATAATGCTGCAGGTGTACATTGTGTCTTTAAAGAACATTTAACCTTTTACAACAATTATGGATTGTGTGAATTAGTGCTGCAGCACCACCATAGATTTAACCTTCAGGTCTACAAAACTATTTTCTAATTAGCCACAGGGAAACTTCATGTTATACAGAGATTGTTAATGTCTGCTGAGGCAGTTATGTGAGTAAAAAGGCATAACATTGATTCTGGGAAATCACAAATCTGCAGTGACTCATTGTTTTAATGCATTTTTTCCCCTAAGTGGTCAATAGAATTATGAGACATAGATCTGGACTTGATCTAATGTGACATGCTTTACACTGCATTAGGCTGAAAGGAATACTGACAGGAATATCATAACATAGCAAGGGGTTTGGTGTACCAATATTGAAGAACATTGGTAGGATGAGGCTCTAAAAAGTGGCGAATTAGAGATGTGTCTAATCAGAGGAAATAAATGCCATTTAGTGAAGGAGAGGGTATCTGACTTGGAAATGGTTATGTAATATTTAAAGAGTGTGCCAATGCAGCCCAGTCTAATGACTCTCCTTTTCTTCCTTTGCATTGCGGAGCAGAATCAACACCACCTGCATTTCACCATTTATTCCATATGAAATTTGTAGCACATTGGTCTGACCTCAGTTCCAAAATATCTCTAGGGATGTTTGGATTAAGGTTTTTAAATAAAATGTGACTGACACAAACAACCAGTTTGTAGTTTGACTACATCAGTGCCTCCCATTTCTTTAGTTGTAGACATATAGACATATGGTAGACCAGCCCACACTAGCAAAGCTCTCCCCTTTTTTCTTTTCAGTTTTTCTTTCTTTGGTTTAATAATCTCCATGGAAACAGAGAGTGGAGCCTGATGTCTTTTTGTTGGCTGGATAGGTGTTCCTCTCCACATCCCTAAAGCTTAGGCTGTGCTGGCATAGTGGAGACCAATGATATGGAAGTGAACCATGGTTACCAATAAGAGCAACCGTGTTTTTAATTGCAACCTGTCAGTCTCTGTAATGTGCAGAATCTTCACAATACATTGTGCCCATTATGCTGTGGTTATTATTTACTCCATAACTTCTGAGCAATTTTTAGATGTGAAGAGTTAATATTGTGTGTATTGAATAATGCCGCCTCACAATATTTCTTATTCACTTTTAATTAATTAATTAACTGATACAGTTACATGAAAATTAAATATTTACTTATGCAGTCACTATCGTGATCTGGAGTGTTTTGTTCCTCCCCATAAATCAGAATTTGTCCTAATTTTTGCAAATGAAGAGACTCTTTTGCACGCACATATACAGCAACATTCACAACACACATATACAAACATAGACAAACACACACTCACACTCAGATCTGGCCTGGGAAAGTAGTATTAGGAGGAGTAATGTGTGAAATGTGATACCATTCCCCTTTAAAAAAAGAATACTGCCCAATAGAGGTACCCAACAGGTAGAAATTAAACTGTAGATGATTTTGAATCACTTTGGTTTTACTAATGGCTTTTTGGACAAATGATGAATAAGGAGTAGAACGGGATAGAGCCTCCTCTCTGAAACCAGTATATTTTTTAGTCAACCCAGGGGGACCTGGCTTCTTTCCCTGTGTCTAAGGTCTCTGTATGACATGTTTTTTAACTTGCCTTTACAGTTTATTTGGACAATATTTAAACCACTAAACAAATATGACTCCTGATTATTTATAATCTCTATAATTTGAAGAACCTCTACGTCACCTCTACGTCATGTTCCAAAAGCCACATAAATCTTTTTACAGGATACCTAACTTTAGAATAACAGACTCTTCAGATGATATTGGAGATATGCACCTATTTTACTGATTCATTTTCCTGTATTATTCAGCCCTGTCATCACAGCAGAGTTGCTCGTTCTATTCTGTTCTATTCAATTAAGCTCTTCCTTCAGCCCCCCCAACCTCTCACTTACTCTCTGGCTCTTGTCTGCTCTCCCTTTCTGTCCTCTTCCCTGAATGTCTTACTGTACGGCTAGTTTTTTCACGGTTTGGTCAGGCATATCGAGAAGGAAGGCTTCAGTATCACTGCCAGACAACATGTTTGTATCATTCATATCCTGGAATGTATTGATCCTAATGTGTAGGAATGCTTAGTGTAATCCCCTTTGCTATGAAATACGAGAGGCCAGATGTGAAGTCATGGTGCATTGGTGATCGATCTGAGTAATTCTGCGTTTTCTGTAATCAGTGAGAAGTGGACATCCAATCCAGGCAGCTTTTCCTCAGGTGAATAACAGGGTCACTGTGATATCCTGGTTTGTTATGCACCAGGCCCTGTAAATACAATCCCTATGATTCATACAAGAAGGGTGAAAAACAATACAAAATATATTTATATAAACGTAATTCAAATGTAATCTAAGCCTGATGGACATTAGCAGAAACAACCATTTGAAAACAGATTATCTAGCCAGCTGAATATACTTTCATTTGCTTGCTTGTTGCCTTAATTTAAGGATTTCTAGCCCAGTCAACAGTTTTAAAACCATCACTTTAATAGGAAAAGCCATGGATATAGCAGGGAACACAGTAAGTGGAGCCTCTACTGTGATTTTACTATGGACTCTCAAGCTAAAGGTACAACTCCAGAGAATAAAACAAATTAAACAAAATCTGAAGAAAGCTTCTTAGCTGTCTGCTTATCTTTCCTCAGCACTCCTGTAGAGCACAGTCAGATAGAAAGCCCAAAGTGCATGAGTGCTGGCATTAAACCTCAGCCAGCATTTCACAGAGATAACACCAATTTAAAATAACAGGATTTCTATAAATGTTTAAGTAGTTTTACATAACTCAGCTGTGCAGATCAGCCAGTTTTAAAAATGTATACCAGTATGCTACCAATAGAAAAGCACTGTAGAGCCCTAGAATGTATAAAACACTGCCTAATTATTATATTTCTCAGCAGACCCCCTTATCCAGGACAACTTACAATTGCTACAATATATCTTACTATTTTTACATACAATTACCCATTTCTACAGCTGGGTTTTTACTGGAGCAATTTAGGTACAGTACCTTGCTCAAGGGTACAACAGCACCTGGGATTGAACACCCGCTCACACCAACACACACCTCCACTCCAGAATCCAAAACCCAAACCACACCACACTGCTGTCCATAGAAGTATTTTTATTATCCTTCAGTGTTTGTGAGTTTGTCAGGATTGCTATTAGTTAAGCAGTCCTGCTGGCATTTTGGGAAATATTGCTCAGTAAATACCCAGGTATTTGCATACTTGATATTGGATAAACAGGGACAGAGAATGTATTGTCTGATATTTCACAGTGCTTCTGTTTGCTTGTCTCTCTGTGGGGTTTAAAACCTACACTGCTGGGGTGTGGCCATTTCTAATGGGTGACACAGAAGTTTTATATTTTTCCTAAAGTGATTTCAGTGATCTGGCTATATACCAAAGGCAAAGTTGCATTGCTGTGCATGAGCTGTGAGCTATAAACATGCAAATCAGGAGTGGGCTGAGGCTACAACACAATGGCTTGTTAATTCATGTTTTCTAGTTATAGTCTTGGTGATCACAAAGTGACAAGAAGCTAACTATATTTACAAATAATGCTGATGAATGGTCAAAACTTATCAGTTTACTTCTGGGGTTGTGATTAGTGTTACAGTTCCAGGGGTTGTGAAAAAGTGTTCTACAGGAAAAACATTGGCGGTGTACTGTGTCTTATAAGAGTGTTGAAAGAGTTTGAATACTCTTAGGTGTCTGTTGATCAGACCAACATTCAGTTTGGAGAGTGTGTTGTAATTAAAGTTTGTTGTTGAAAAGGACTTTGTATGATTTATTCATATGTTTGCTGTAACTCAAAGATAGCTGCTGGCTTGTCTTTATTTCTGGATTAGGATGATTCTAGCGGTTTACAACGTGGTTATATTTCCTGGGGACTTTCTTGGAGGTACAGAGTGCAGTGCAGAGGGAGATAGGAGCAGTGGTGGTTCTAGACCCTTTCAACTGGGGGGGGGCTGGCTGGGGCCAGTTATAATATTAGGGGGGCCATCAATTTCTAGGGGGTTGTATTGTGTGCTAATTGTAGCGCGGGGGGGTGGGGGTGCTGACGGTGTTTTGTCAGAGATGTTAGCGGGGGGGGTGCTGACGGTGCTTTCTCCATGATGTTAGCGGGGTGGGGGTGCTGACGGTGTTTTCTCCTCAATGTTAGTGTGGGGGGGGGGGGTTGACAGTGTTTTGTCTGTGTTGCTAGTTAGGGGGGCCACCGGGGGCCAAGCTTGCTGTCACGGAGGCACTGGCCCTCCCTGTCCACCCCTCAGAACCCCCACTGGATAGAAGCTGAGGTTCTACCTGAAGTAAATTTGTCGAAGTTCATTAACCCCTAAGTTTTTGTCTTTTGCTCCTCCATGGTTTATTATTTTGTGTATTCATTGTTATGCTATATTGTTCTTTAGTTCTCTGTGAAGCACTCTGTGGAAACCTTGTGAAGGTCGCTATAACAAATAAAAATGGATTGATTGATTGATTGATTGATTATGACTTGTCAGTGTTCTTGAGGCACCCCGGCCGAGATGAGGTGTCCTGGTCTACTTTGTGTTTACATGAGTTGGTACTTAATGATAACAAAGGGTTAACCTGTGCGGTTTGATCACCCAGCGAGGCAGACAGGCAGGCTCCATTCAGGGGATAAATGCAGAGACAGAGAGAAGAATGCGGTTTCAGATCAATCCCAGAATTTAATTTCTGGTATTTCATAATAGGAATGTATAACACTACCAGCATGACATAGTACTAAAATGTTCATTGAATTATATTAAATTGGAATCACAATATTATTTTCAACCATAATATATGTCCCCCCTTATCTGCAAAGAGCATGGGAATTTTTCCCCACAATAAACTTATCATATGTCATCAAATATGATAAGAAGACACCTAATTTAATTCAAGGCCGAAGCAATGGAGAAATGAAGGCTAAAGACATGGTATATTTATGTAGTCATGCCCAACCTGTTTATATCTTCATTGTGACTTTTCTGCAGTGAATATGTATCAGTTTCCTGGCAGCTCTTAATTAATGTGATGCACTAAAAGCCCCCCACGCACACAGCAAAGCATTGTGTTTTTAGGTGATGATAATAAGGAGGAAACTGACTTCCAGGGCTTAGTTTCGTAGTACAAAAACGGAATTTGTAAATATTAAAAAGAGACATTTACTTCACAGATTAATTTAGCAGATGAACATGTTACAATGTAGTTAAAATTAATGTGTAATATCTTTAGAGCTTCACATTAGACAAATCTCAAGAATTTGATACAGAAAGTAAAATAAAAATTATTTCATTTTGTTCAGTTTAAAGAGGTTCAACATGTTTGGTTCCTCTTGCTGATTGTATTGGGATGCCAACGTATTATTGTTCATTGTTCAAGAGATAAATTGATGTGGAAATCTTTGTATTTAAAAAAAGTCTGCACATGCTTTTTCAGTCCTGCTCCTTTCTTTGTGCTGCCTTTACACCAAGATAAGGGTTTCATTAATTCAGTTTGTTGTGTCTTTACACCTGCCATTCTGCGCATGCTCTAAACTTTAATGATGGTCTAGTAATTGTCATATAAAAGCACTAGTGAATAATTTAACTTGAATGATTTCCCAAGAGCTGTGAGCAGCTGCTTCAGTTAGCACGGCTACATTAAGCTTGTATAGCTGTTCCTGAGAAGCAGCTCTTCATTGCCAGGTATTACTGTTTGAGTATTGTGTTGGTATTGATTATTTAAGTGTTTCAGCTTGTGAGATTATGATTTTATGTTCAATTAAGTTGTTCTGTTTTTATCTCATTTGGAACAGTTTGTCCATCAGCAGAGTTACAAAAGAACACTAACTGCAACAAACTATACTTTAAAGCTGAAAATGTTGTTTCACCACATTTTTAAATAATTTGCTTCAGCTATATTATAAGTTCCAGTATTTCTGAGCTGGAGGTATGGGACACTGTCTTTTAAGATTGGATCTCTGACGCTCTGAACTAGTAATAATAATGATGGGTGATTTGTACATTTATCTCTTTCCTCTCCTACCCCTGTTGACTCCTTCTCGTAACTTTCAATAGACATTGTCATCTCTACTCTCTTTATATCCCAAATCCCATTGGTATCTTTCTGTATTGTCACCACTGACCCTGCGTACTTGACTCTTCCACTGCCCGGGCAATTTTCTACAATGCTCTCAGCTTATACTGTGGTCTGTAGAGAACCACAATTGTATCTTTGTTATGAAGTTATATTTTCAGTCTGTCATGCAGTCCTCCCACTGTCATCGTCTGTCCCTGACTTTCCAATTGCAGGAACTGCCTTTGCCTCATTTTCTTTGTACCTCTCTGATCATCCTTCGTGTATTCTCCTCATCTTGCCATCTCCGTACAGGTGTTTCCCAAGGACTCATGCCGGGAGCCCTTCTCCTCTGTCTCCCAGCAGCTTCTGGATAATTTTCTCTCTTATACCTTCTCCACCATTTCTATGCTGATGATTCTCACACTTCCCCCTCCTTCACAACTATAATTTGGAGATCTGTTTCACGGGACACCAACTGCCTCTCATCTTTTCTTTGCTTATTTATTCTGCTTGCTATTCAAGCATGTTATATTTGAAATTGTTCATCATTGCCAACATGATTTGTCTGGATTTATTTCTTACAAGGTTTCCATACAGCTCAATTAGATGAGTTTGTATTTGCCTTGTCTTCAGCTTACATTGACACTGATTTCTGTATGTAAGTATAATAAGAATCATCTTGTACATGGCAAAGAATAGGCCTAGTTTTAATGAAATTAGCTCTGTTTATTGCATCACAGTTCAATTTGCCAAGCCGACTTCTCCCAAACTGTATAAATTGAAGTTTTTCTTTTTTTAATGCTGCTAGTCTTTTGCAGTGTGTTGGGCTTATATAAAGGCCTGTGCTTGAAAATAGAAAAGCAGCAATGCCAGTAAGTGCAAGCTGTTCTAACTGGTCCCCATTGAATAAACTGCAGCTTTTAAAGATGCATTTGCTTATTCAAATATTTATAAAGGAAATCGACCCACTTAGATGAAGTAGCTGATTCACAGTGGGGTCTCTCATGAGGTAGCCACAGATTTGGTGTTGTTAATTGGTGTGGAGGTTTTTGTGTTTCCCTCACAGTGAGGCGGTGATACCTGGCAACTGAAGAAAATACATTTCATTGTAATGCCAAGTTTTTTCTTTTTAAAGTTTCAAAGGAAAATGTAATCCCTATTTTTCAGTTGTACTTGTAAAGTTACAATTCTAGCTACATTTTGTAGAAAGATTTTGGAAAAGTGAAATCAATAGATTGTTTTAAAACTAACTATTAGTGGAAAATTGTCTTTAGTTTATCCAGAACTAGACAAATGTTATATAGTTATACTTTGTAATGGAGCTTTAGTCAATCATATCTTGCTATATCTTGAAGCTATAAAAGTACTAAATTATAAGACAAAAAGAGAAATTGTGTTCAGCTACTGATATAGGAAATAACAGAATACACTGTGCATAGCATGCCCATGGTACACTGGCGGCACTATTGGTTATGATGACTAGAAAAACAGAGATTAAATAGAAGAGTCTTCAGCCATGATTTAACGCTAAGACAAAATGGGTATCTCTAACATAGGTTGGAAGATCATTCCACAGTTTCGGTGCCTTGCAACCTGTGGTTTTCCTATAATATGTAATATTAAATATCCCTAAATGATGATTATGATTACATTTTCCAAAATAATGCATTCTAGAAATATCTAGAAATATGTGCCTGTCATGTCAGAGGCCATCAAAATGTACTCTTCCTGCAACTGTCATCTTCAAAATTTATAAAAAACATGCAACCAACAGAGCTTTGGTGAACCAAGCAAAACAAACTTGGTAACACATTATTTTCGGGTTCACCTACTTTGCATTTATTAGGCATTAACTGTTCACTAACAATCACAAAACAAGGCATTTGTTGGCACAGAATAAGGATTTACAATAACCTTATTACACATGTCCCTTATGAATTGCTAATTGTGTGTAAATAAAGTATTTGGAACCCCTATTCTGAAGTGAAGACAGTTTTGGCCAAAGTACCAGTTTATGTTATGTTAACTAATCATCAATACTGTATTAATTAAACTAATCACAGTGACCTGCAGAAAATGTCCTGCAGGCATACATACATACGTAAATGGTCACCAATACAGGCTTTTTTCTGAAGTGAAAATATATGAACATTTAGGTAAGATCTAAGAGGTTATTGGTCATGAATAAAGTGTTACCATATCTTTAATATGCCTTATAAATAAACTTGGAAAGAAATCGGTTTGAAGAATTTGAAACACAATATATTACCTAGCTCATGTCTGTCTCTTTTGGGGGATAAGGGAGAGTATATGTTTCCCTTTCCTCAGTTTCAAAGAGAGACAAACACCAGTTTTCTGCAGAACAATTGGTAATAACAGGCATTTGCTTGCTGATGTAGATCAGTAATGTGCTGAAGTAGCACCTCTGCATTTCCCCTCCCCTTTACCTCAGGCTCAAATATAATTGCATTATGGTGCCTCTCAGAATGTAATGATGTATCTTTTCCTGGCACTTTTTTGTGCAGTGGTCTCCTCATCAGCACACTGCTGTAGTCGAAGAATCAATAGGTGCAGTTGAACTGGCGTACATTAATTCCACTCTGTGCGTTCTGGTGTTGTTTGCTTTTCAGACATGGCTGAAAAACTATGGCTACCTTCTCCCCCATGACATCCGCACATCTGACCTGCGCTCAGAGAAGGCCATGCAGTCGGCTGTCGCTGCCATGCAGCGGTTCTATGGCATTCCAGTGACAGGAGTGCTGGACCAGACCACCATCGAGTGAGTTACTCCTGCAGGGCTGCCATTGAACGAGTGAAGAGAGTGTCTAAGCTTTCGCTCCAGAACATTTTCACATGCGTTTACTAGAGTACTGTGAACACAGATATAATGTTTAATATCCAAGTTCTTTTTTTTTCCATTTTAAATATAGATATTTGGTTTTACTTTTGGAATAAATGCGTTATTACATTGCATGTATGTGTAATTACACTGATATAATGCAAAATTAAGTAATGTTCCTACTTTAATGGAAAATATGCCTTGAAATGTCTCACACTTGGTTCTGTCAAATGACTTTCCTTTCTGGGTATTAAAAAACATTTTGATTAACTTTATTTTTGCATTGAAATATGCTATTTGAACTAGAAACTTGGAAGTCTGAGTTTGTTGTTTAGTTAGACCATTATGGAATCTTTGGCCATTCTATAATAATGGTATAATAATGGTATAATGAGCTGTTCCTTGTTTTCTTCAGTCTTGTGACCTGTGTTTCTCTAGCAGACACACTATAATGTCCTTATTGTTTAGGCCAGTGTCTGCTGCTGTATTTAAATTAATCAAAGATAACTTCAGAGATATTATGCCCAGTATCCTTATTGATAATGTATCCATTGTGTCTGTGATATTGTGTACAGTATTCTCAGTTTCTGGCCTGGTCACTCTACTATGTCCAGTGTGTTAGTGATATTGTTAGTGTTGTCAGTTGTATGCCTCAGTGTGTTCAGTATAGTCCTACTTCTTGCCCCAGGTGGATGAGGAAGCCACGCTGTGGGGTCCCAGACCACCCCCGCACCAGCCGTAGGAGGAGGAATAAACGCTACGCTCTGACGGGTCAGAAGTGGAGGCAGAAACATATCACATACAGGTGCGCTGTTCCTATACTTGCTGCAACCTTCTGACATGAAACATCAACACTTCTTAATGAGAGCCAGGCTAGTCACTCTGTGTTTTGTTGATGTCACCCACTTTATTTTGGTTTCATTATGCTGTTTAACATCTGTTTGCCACACCTATCATTTGAATCCTTTACAGCTCTTCTCTACAGTTTACAATATTCCCCTTTGCACCCCGCCCTGCTATGGGAACCTGGTCTTAGGGTCAGTCACCTGGAGGTATAATTTCTGCAACAGAGTTCTCCGTTTCATCATAGTACAGCTGTTATCGATTTTCCAGAGCTCTCTATCCATTGTCTCTGGCTTATCTCCAGGATTTCTTTTTTTCTCATATCAGTGTGTGAATTATAAGACAGAGCAGAGTTTCTCTGATCACTCGATACGCCTTCAATAATGCATACAGGTCTGCTGTCTATCTTAGACTGCAACATAAACAGAAGAAACAAAAAGAGAAAACACTCTAGTTAAACACAGCTCATTGTATATTGTACCTGACTAATATGATCCACTTCATTCTATTTCTTCAATGTATTTTCTAGTATGATTATTACTTTTTTGTTACAGTACATTTCTGTGCCTTTAAACCTTTTTAATGTAAGCGCTATATTTAGAGCAGTCTGGGTAACTGAACGTGATCTAATCTTTGAAGACTGTCAAAGTGTATCTGCGTCAGAGCGGTGCACGCTCTCAGCAGGACACACAGGCACTCCTGCACACAGGGTTTTCTGGACAGAAGATTCTGAGATGCTTCGTTTTCTGTCCTAAGTGTTTTCCAATATTATCTTTTAATCCTTAAGTTAAGTGTGCTCTCACACATGCATCAATTCAGAGGTGTTTAGTTTAAAATAGTACTTAAGATAATGGTACTATAACGTCTGTGTGCATTTCGAATTGGGGAAAGGGGAAATTATACATATCAAATAAATAGTTTCCACAGTGCTTGTTTATGCCTTTGAACACTTACATAATTACATTTAGCTTAAGGCCTTGATGTCACTGGTTTCAGAACTTTCTGTGTTATATCATATCATGTGTATATGATTTTGCTCACCTCCCCTTTTCTCCAAAGAAGAGCTTACCCATAGTTTCTCACCTGGTTATGTTTGTGTTATTATCTGGAGGAGGGAGGATTGACACAGCTGACTGGTTGTATCCTCTATGCCGCTTCTCAGCATACACAATTTCACGCCCAAAGTTGGGGAGAAGGACACACAGAAGGCTATCCGGCAGGCCTTTAACGTGTGGGAGACAGTAACACCCCTGACATTCGAAGAGATCCCATACTCTGAGATCAAGAACGAGAGGAAGGAGGCCGACATCATGATCTTCTTCGCTTCGGGTTTCCACGGAGACAGCTCCCCCTTCGACGGCGAGGGGGGGTTCCTGGCTCATGCTTATTTCCCCGGCCCGGGTATCGGGGGTGACACCCACTTCGACTCTGATGAGCCGTGGACGCTGGGCAACGCCAATCACGATGGTAACAAAGGTTTTAATGATTTATATACTTCTTTATTTTACCAGACTCTTGTGCAAATACTGAACTGAGGAAAATTCCAATTCGACATCAGTTTGTTTATCACTGCCGTCCAATGAGGGAGCTGCTTGGGGCTTCTGATTGCAGGCCCAATCAGGAATGCCTGAATGAAACTGCTCTCTGACAGTAGTAATTTGGCTTCTTGCTGTTGAAGCATGAAAGGTTCTGTGAAGGATTCGGCTTTGTGTTGGTTAGAAGAAATGTGCAGATGGACAGTGGAATGCTAATCAAGTCCAGCTACAGTCTGGAAAGGCTTAATGTGTTAATACCTTCTTCAGTCATATGTACAGCCATTAATGCAATAGCTATCCCTAAAGCGGCACTGCCTTCTCTCTGCTGCTACACACTATTAATAATTGATCAAGCGCACATTAAACATTGAGCTGGCCTACAAACTGGTTACCCCCAGAGTGTTGGCACAAGGCTTTCACATGGTCTAAAATTACAGAAGTCTCAAACCAGATGGTTTTCATTACTGAATGTTTGCAGAATAAGATTAAATACCAAATGGGGTAATAACTGCAATATCTGGTGAAGCTGACGGTGGAACTTAAAAGTAAATATGGAATAACTAATTCACTGACCTTATATGTCAGCTGTTTGGTCCATCAACATGCCAATTAAGCATTGTTTGATTTTAATAATTATCCTGCTAAGAAGATAACAATCCATACACTCAGATTCCTTGAAGTGTCAACTGTACCCACATCTGACTGCATTTTCTTATAGCACATTTTAATCTCATTGGAATATACTGTATATCTAGCATTGTAAAACCAGGGTGGGGTTTGTAGATACATTTAAAGCAAATTTTACCTATACATCTCTTCATTTTACCTGCAGCTTTAAAATTGAGCTCTGTCACAAACTCTCTGTTTATGAGGCTAATTAGCAACCTTTATAAGAAAAGAAACCAGAGGCAGCTACCCTAGTATCCCACAGGCTGATCTGTAGCTAGGAGACTGTTCCTGAATTGATTTCATGATGCTTTTTGGCAGGAAAATGATTAAGCTCATCTGTGCAGCCAGTTTGATCTCTTCTTTCCTGCTTCTATTTCTATTATCACGGTGTGGAATCACTGCCCAGTGCTCTGCACAGGCATAGGGCTCTTCACTGATTTCCTTCTTACCTGTACAAAGCCCCTATCTCCTTCTGATGATGAACCTTCTGAGTATTTGATCTCATAAATGAACTAAACTATAACATGTATATAGTGCATAGCTTGTTTTGTTGTTTAAATTGTTTAAATTTACATTTTGGAAATAATTATTGAAATACAAATCAGCTGATACTGCTACACATCTATCCGGTTCGACTCTGTCTTTGTGCTGCCTGTGTGCTACAGCTCTGCCCTCTGTGTTGTTCCACAGGCAATGACCTGTTCCTGGTGGCGGTACATGAGCTGGGCCACGCCCTGGGCCTGGAGCACTCCAACGACCCCAGCGCCATCATGGCCCCATTCTACCAGTACATGGAGACACAAAACTTCAAACTGCCCCTGGACGACCTGCAAGGGATTCAGAAGATATATGGTGAGAGGAGATCTCAGCCCAGGGCAGATGTGCTACAGCCTGTTGCGCTTCCTTGGCCTCCAAACGGCCGAAGATGCAGAGTTTTCTATTTCTTTTCCTCCTTCATAAATGTCTTTAGTACTGAGACTGAATATCTGTCCAGCCTTCACAAAGCACCTGTTTCTATTATGGTTATTATCCTGCTGAGTAGAGAGCCAATGGAGCCTTTGTTGACTCCGCAAATGGCATTACAGCAGCTCATCACCTCGTCATCCCTCAGAAAATCCAGATCAGTACCCTTGTTTGCCGCCACTAGTACCAGCAGGCGCATTGCATTTAGAGGGCTGATGCTGGCGGCGGTGACTGTTTTAACATCGGGTGGAATGGCAGCTGGTTTTATCTGAAGGGGGAGGATATTCTAGCTGCTGGGTTTTGAAACAGTAACAGCATCCTAGGAAATTAAATTGTTATGTTATTGCCAGTCTGGATACATTGGGATGATGAAAATGATTGAACTGTTAGCTGTTCTTGTGCAAATATCTGGACTATATGAATATCCAGAAATTCAGGAAACTCTCACCAGTATATGCAGTCTTAGAAGGGATGCCCCAGAATGACTAAAATAAGTTGAGGTATACTCACTGAGGTTTTTTAAAACACTTTGAATATTTGTAATTATATTTGTATTATTTGTAATTATCTGTCAAATCTGCCCAGTTAGTCAGTGAATGCACATTGCTTCACTGTGTAAGAGCCATGTGCCAGTGAACGCTGTTAATATTAAATTTGATTTTGGGGGTTGGATTTGCAGGGGTTCCCACGGCGATGCTGGAGCCGACACGGCCCCTGCCCACACTGCCCGCTCGCCGCACTCACTCCACCTCCGAGAGGAAACACGACCGGCAGTCCCGGCCCCCGCGGCCCCCCTCCGGAGACAAGCCAGCCTCCCCTGGGACGGCCAAACCTAACATCTGTGATGGCAACTTCAACACCGTGGCCTTCTTCAGGAGGGAGATGTTTGTTTTCAAGGTGAGGCATGCCTCACTGGCTTTGGCAGCTAAAACCTGTGTTGGTTCTGTAATTAAATTAATGTATAATAAGAGAAATGTACTTAAGAAAAATGTTTTGGATTTAGAATAATATATTGGTGGATATCACATACATACCCAAATAAGCTAAGTAGTATGTCTATTTGTTTTAATGTAACATTTGTTTGCTTTTGCACATTCAATTTTTTCAGTTGTTTTTGGTGCTGTGTGTCATACTAAAGTACTGGAATAGTTCAGATATACTTTGTAAGAAGTGTTATCATACAGGTCTTAACACTGGGAGTCTGTTTCCTCATGTAGGTTTTAGTGAATATGTTTCTGATATGTGTCTGATGCCTCTGGCTGTTGTTTTCAGGATCGCTGGTTTTGGCGACTGCGCAACAACAAGGTGCAGGAAGGCTATCCCATGCAAATTGAGCACTTCTGGAAAGGCCTGCCCCCCAGGATTGACGCTGCGTATGAGAGGTCCGATGGGAAGTTTGTCTTCTTCAAAGGTAAGCATTCATCTTGCTGATGTTATTGTTGTTTTAGTGTCTGAGTGATGCAAGAAGAGGGCAGCAGTCAAAGAAGCCATGTCTATAATATAGATTTAAGAGATGTTGTCATTCTGTGTTCTGTGTTTGGGGAAAACAATTTTTCCTGGAGGTGTTGTGTGCCCCTGGATCATCACAGCCTTGAAGACAGAGAGCAGATTCTCCCATGGCTCAGCACACCGTGATGTCCATAACAGCAGCCAGCTCTAGCCAATATCACTGAAGGGATGTGATCTTAAAACACCACTTCAGGATAATAGCAATCAAAATTATTAATCTAAAACAAACAAATCAGTCTGGTGATTTTTCAGCGGGAGAAGCCAGCATTATCATAGGAATAGAACTGGATTCCTGGCACTGCGTTGGAAATAATTGACCATAGGCAGCAGCTTAAAAGATGCAGCATCAGAGGTATCAAGCCTCCAGTATATGAGGTCACTCACTCATGACACACACCTAGTTTTGGTGCCGTAATTCATAGAAATCTTGTGAATAGTCAGTTAATGATTGGTTTATCATTGAATTATAGTATTAACTTCGCAGAGCTAATGAAATCAAGGGACAATTTTTTGTCAAGGAGGCCTATGGATGTGTTGATTGTTGAATACGTTACAGGTGCAAATCTGGACAAATGTATAAATGAGTAAGGCAAATCAAAGCAATAATAGCATGTGCTTAGTTAGACGTCCATTGCAGGGAGTTCACACAGAAGCTGCTGCAGCCAGATAATGTGGATCAGTGAGGCTGTTTACTTCGATGTTGTCTTACATTAAAACTTTTGTATCGGGTCAGAGGTGAAGTTTATTTAGCCACAGAAGAGGTGCTCAGATACATTCCCAAGGAGTGCTCTTGCCTGTACAGATTCAGATCGCTGCTTCTCAACTTTGTGTCTGAATTGTAATTTCTTTATTGTCAGCTGTGACTAAAGAGAGTGTTAGCCTCTCTTGCCATGGGTACAGCAATGCACTGTGCACAGCAGCCTGTGGCAGGCACTCTCCTCCAGGATGCATGTTTCACAGTCGCTTAAGAGGCTCTCTGGAAAGTGAAAGATTTACATGGGGGGCAGGGCCACTTTTGAAATAAACTTTTAATGTAATTGTAAATATTCCAGTTATCCTAGAATATAAGATTATATGTGTTCTACATTCTATGCCTGTGTACTTTTCACATTCTGAAGCTCAGATTTAGACGTGTGAATATGCAGTTGCACGTGTCTCATCCAGAGTGCTTTAGACTTGCTTGCAGGACAAGACACATTACATCACTTGCACTGGACTCCACAATTCTGACTTCCACAGACTCCCACAGACCATCTGCTGCAGAGCCCGCTTCTGCTTCTGCAGTAAAACAGCCCAGTGAAATAATATCCCCGGATTAGTGGAATAAGTGACACAGAAACTAAAGGTTTCAAAGTGGACAGTCATGCATTCTCAATTGGGGAAAACAGCTAGTGTTCAGAGAACTGGATCAGCTAAGACATATATTTTTATCTCAAATATCATGTTCAACAGAATTTGAATAGGAGTGGTGATGTGATATATGTATCACATATATATATATATATATATATATATATATATATGGTGACACGATGTGGGGTATCATCTGTGTCTTTTGGATATCAGCTCAAAATATTACTGAAAGGAAAGGCAGGACCATATTAAAATGTCCTTAAAATTTCTGACCTGTACTGCAGGTTTAGCCATGACAGCCTAATCAACAGAATAAAAAATACAATTTGGAAATACAAAAAGTGTCACATTTACAACTTAATCTGTTTATCTGCTTAGCTGATTATGTGTGATTTATTGTATTTTTTCAAATACAAAGAGGCCCTATAAAGCCTCCTGCAGCAGAGAGAGCCATCACTCTGACTGGTGACGGATGGCTGCAGTGACGTGTCCGACGTTGTTTTTTCGTCAGCTCCTTAATTCATTATCGTTCATCATCCTTCCTTGCCATGCTTTTAGCCAGCTTGTTTAATATTATTACTGGCTTAATTGTCATTTTCTAGCCACTGTAACTCAGTCTTTGACAGCGCTCAGAGTCAGCAAGTACCTGGCTGAGATATTAATAACCTCAGCACAGAGTCCAAATGCTTTGTCAGCATAACAGTGGGAATGCCTTATAATTATTTCCTCCCACATAAAAAAAGTGGTGTTCTTGAAATTCTGTGCTAAACCTAATTCCTGGAAAACTGCCATTCTTTTATTCTGCTTGTGTCTTTATCCATGCCTTTTGTTTAACCCGGAGTGCGTGCAGTGAATATACAGACACAAAGCAATCTCCAGCTTTTTTTTACCTTTTCACGTCACAGTAAAGCAAGCAAAGATCGAGGAGATGGTGAGATGATGCCTCAGAAAAGAAAACCACCTGCCTCTAACTTTAATTTTTAATAGTGATTTGGTTACTACGGTGTTGTGTCTCTCTCGCTTCAGGTGACAAGTACTGGGTGTTCAAGGAGGTGACAGCAGAGCCAGGCTACCCACACAGCCTGGTGGATCTGGGCAGCTGTCTGCCCCGCGAAGGCATCGACACTGCTCTCCGCTGGGAGCCTGTGGGCAAGACCTACTTCTTCAAGGGGGATCAGTACTGGAGGTACAATGAGGAGAAGAGGGCAGCCGACCCAGGATACCCCAAACCCATCACTGTCTGGAAGGGTATCCCCGAATCCCCCCAGGGAGCTTTTGTCAGCAAAGAAGGCTGTGAGTATCCACACATGGTCAGAAAGCAATGATGTCATGTGACTAGAGTCTAACGTACTATATGTGTAGTTTCTGATGATACAATGATAAAGAAGGCAATTATTCAATTATTCAAGGCAAATTGATATCCAGATTAAATGTGTGAGGAGATATGTAACAATTTGAATAATACATTTATTATTATTATTATTATTATTATTATTATTATTATTATTATTTTTATTTATTTATTTATTTATTTATTTATTTATTTATTAGCAGACGCTCTTGTCCAGGGTGACTACAAAATATAAGAGCAACACAAAGTGCAATAATAAAGTACAGTTCAAGTCATAATACATTTTACATTCTACTGTATTCTCTAATCAAGTATTAGTCTTATTAGAAGGATTAAAGATTAAATAATGATCAATAGCAATTGTCTGTATAAGTATATTTTAAATAAATCAATGATTATATTATAAATTAAACGATGAGTCAATATCCTGTCTAATCTGCCCTGTATTTGTAACCCTGTTCCCTGTAGTCTATACCTATTTCTACAAAGGGAAGGAGTACTGGAAGTTTGACAACCAGAAGCTGAATGTGGAGCCGGGCTACCCCAAGTCGATTCTCAAGGACTGGATGGGTTGCGACCAATCGGTGATGGAGAAGAACAAAGACCGGCACCTCCCCCACGACGATGTGGACATCATGGTGACCATCAACGACGTGCCGAGCACCGTCAACGCCATCGCCGTGGTGATCCCCTGCATTCTGTCTCTCTGCATCCTGGTGCTGGTCTACACCATCTTCCAGTTCAAGAACAAGGGCGTGCAGCAGAACGTCACTTACTACAAGCGCCCAGTGCAGGAGTGGGTATGACAGGCTGCGGCTGCGCTGCCACTTAGAAACATTGTCAAGAGGGCTACAAGCAACTGGAGCGCCATCTGATGAGTGGCTGCCTTGCACAAAACTGCGGGGGTTTATTAAAGCCCCAGGACCTTGAGATATTGGAGAAATGGCCACATTAATGTTATTTAGCATGAGCAGAAGCACAAAAGCAGGGAGGCCTTTGAATTGTAGAAGCTGAGCAGCCTCCTCCCTCTCCTGCCTTGTGAGCTACGTCCACTCTCTCTGGCTGTGCCATTCTGTACGTTATCCTCTTCCCAAGACTGCCACCTGAACTTGTGAGGGCAGGGGAGCCCCATGTGAGCGTTCATAGCCAGATACCAGCAGTCTTCTATGAACCCGTCATCTGTTTCTCTAATCTCAACTTGGAGTTGACATAAAACAACAAAACAAATAAACAACTAAATAAACAATTGTAGGTAGAAAGGCCATAGAAAAGGAAACCAAGGAATTTTCCATGGAACATTGAATCTTTTAATTTAAAGAGACTTCATGAACCATCAAAGAAATGCAGTTTTTTCGATGAACTCCTTTGACTCCCAGATAGCCTCAGATTCCCGACGCTTTCTCACTTCAGTAATCAGAGCTCTTGGATGGGGAAAGCATACTGCAGCTGAATGATTTTAATTGGAGCCAGCAACCTTATCAAAAAAAAGTCTGGAGAGAACAAAAAATGATTTTGTATAAAAAGAGAGAAGATGTGGGTGGTATTCATATGGATATCTCCTGCTAGTGTCCAATGGCTGTTAAGAACATGTTTATTTTCATGATTTCAGATCACAGACAAATACACAGCACTCTTCTCTGTACTCCTCAGTGACAGTGTATACCTATCTGGCATGTTGTCAACAGGAATGACTGGGGGCCAAATGAACTGCTATCTTGAAGCAGCCTTAATTTTTTTTTTATATATCTGTTGTCTATAAATGTTTTCATTGCTGTCTTTGTATCACAGTTCTATACCACAACAGGAATCTTACAAAGTGGGTTTGATGAGAGCATGGGACACTGGGGTTCTCCAGCACAGTGGCCTGCAAACAGGGGCCGTGTGTGACTGCTGAAGCCTGCGGTCAGAGGGGCGTGAGGCTGGCTGGACTCCCCCTGTCAAGACCCCATAGATAAAGAAAACAGCTGGTACAAGCCACGAGGCGGTTGGCTTTTACACCCCCAGTTCAAGTTTAAAGAAGAGTAGACTCCGTTTTTCATTGAAGAATATCATCTTAAATCCAGGACTTAGTCGAGGGGACAGAAATATAATGAACCACTCATAGTAGTAATGTAATGGTTGCTTTTATACAGAATTTTCCTTGCTTCATATCACCAATTCCGTACCATACTGGGAACTTTTTGTACTCATAAAATGTTTCCACTTCATCACTAATTTATTTTGTAGAAATATTTTCCGTAATGATATTAGTCAAGAATTGGATAATTTGACAAGTGTAGAACTGAGATTGATGTCACAGCTCTTATCAGACCTGAGTCTGACTCCAGCTTGGGCCGGCCAGCTGGATTTTAAACTGTGGAGTGTTTCTGCTTGTGTTCCAACCCAGACAGATATAACATTGTGCTATTATATTGACCTTACACTCAGTGCTAAGGTGTGCGTTAAACAATTATCATATGCATAATTTTAGATGTGCTTAATCTGTGTGGTTTGCCTTGGCATACTATCGGTATCAACTTCTAATACCACCATGTTAGTTTGCTATGCTCATAAGAAGTCTTATTTTGACTAAACTATATTTAGTTGAAAAACGTACACATGGATAATTCATGCGGTGTTGAGATTAATCTTGTTCTTTTGCCAGTGTTTCACCCACAATTCTTAAAGGAGGTTGACTGTGTTGTATTGTGGCTGAGCTTTAAAGATTAGTGACGCAATGGGGTAGATGCCAGTGAAGGTTTCGATTGCCTATTACTGGCCTAGTTCTTAACTGCTCAGATGCAGTCCGTAGGGTCCGGGTCAGATAACATATATGTTACAGCCATGTATTAGGAGCTGACTGGCTTGGCTCTTTCAAACAATGGATGGATGATTTTCTGTGATTGATTATCAACCAGAAACCATTCAAGCAGAATACTTGATCTTGTCTCATTTTCAACCTATCCTACTTTCTCGTGCACACTTGATTTATACAGTAGGGTCAGGTCTATTCTTCCTTTTTAACCAGTATAGCAATTTTTACAGCACTTCATAGTCATATACACTGGAGTTTACTGCAAAACAATCCACTGGCTAATGCAGTAACAGCCTTCATCACATAAAAGGGTTATTTTTAACAGGTCTTTTCCTGCTTACTAGGTTCTCTCACATAATGCAATGGCAATGTCATTTTGAAGATATAACTGTGTACATCACCATGATGCAAGGCTCGGGAATCAGATCACTGCGTCACTGTGGTGCTGGGTAGAAATTAAGATCCATTAAAGCAGACAATGTAATTAGTGCTGCCCAGAGCACCCTGTCTGCAACTGTATCTCACAAAGGATGGAAAGAAATAGCGGCTGATATTGGTCTGAAATGCCTCCATGCAGAGCTGTTGCTTTTTGCGCTGCCCCTTGCAGGTTCCAAGAGCTTCAACTGTTTGATTTCTATCAAGGAAGGAATACTCATGGTAGTTCACTAGATAACAAAGCAAAGGGAAATTAGGTATGTTGAAAAAACTGATTGTTTGCCTTATTGTTTTTCTGGGACACAGTTTACATCCTGTTTCTTGCATTTCTTACATTTTAATGGATGAATGAATAATATGTTTTGGATCTGGAGATGTCAGTCAAAATCAGTGAGCATTTTACAGTTCCAGTTCTGGATTATATGTTCAAAATTCTGAATTAGGAAAGAGGTAAAAAGTTTTTTCTTTGAACATTTTTCCCACATTCCCATTTACAATATTTGCATTTGTGATATTTGGACATTCTGGAATTTTAATAATGATATTCCATGTGCATTTTTTGTTATTAATGTGTCACATCCTGGATCTGCATCACTGAATCATAAGCATGGTGCTGTGAAGTTCTGCTCTCATAGTCATACTATATCTGCTGTGGAGAGGCATGAATGGGTCATGTTTTCAGCTACCAACAATATGCTTTATAAGTAAGAGTCTGTGGGAAGGTTTTGTAAACCTAATTACAATGAGTACATGATGTATAAAAAACATACAGGAGATATAAAAGCTGTTGCACTAATTTTTACAACTGTGAGCCTTCCCATCAATTGTTATATATGCTTTTTATGCTCTAGGCATCTAGAAAGTCAATTCATGCAAATACCCTAAAGGATTTTCTTTGTACATTTTGGTAATTGAGTTGTTTTTTAATTTGATTGTTTCTTGTTGTTTTATTTACTTTTTTCATTGTTTTTATAGCATTTCGACAGCAATCAGTAGAGATCTAACTGTGAACTGGAATAACAGTTCTGTGGTACTGTACTCTGAGCTGCTCCACACTTCAGTGCCAAATCACTGGTACACTGTCTTATATTTGCTTGTGTTTGCTGTAAATCCACTGTGTTTTACCAAAAGTAAAGGTTCATCAGGCAAATGTGAAAATACAGCTGTTCACAATGTATGAAATAGGGCCCAGCCTTGGCCTTAATGGCTCTGCAATCCCCTCGATTGAGGCTGGATGAACACTGGAGTTTCAGTGTGGCGAGAGGCGTGACTGTGTGGAATCACCTCATCTCTTTCGCCATTGTAGTGCGGTGGACCTGAAGTGAGGAACAACACACCACTGCCTGTGGGAAGAGCTCTGCTGTTCTCTGTCAGCAACTGCTGCACCTCCAGCTTTATAATGCTGTATGGGCCCTCATCATACAATTCCTTGCAGAATACTATTGTTCAGATGATCTATACATGTTTATAAAGGACAACCTGTATATAGTACATGACCTCTAGTACAGGCCATAACTGGTAGAAGGAAGGTTGGTCCAATTACTTTTGGTAATTATATACATCATAAGAGTGACATATATATATATATATATATATATATATATATATATATATATATGCAGTTTACTCACATTTCATCTTGTCCCCATGGCAATTTTAGATCAGCTTTAATCACTCTTCTTATATGGGCTTGATTCAGTCCTGCATCTATCAGTTCACACTTCTGTGACGTCCCAATCTGAAAGCCAGCAGGAGTGCCTATGAAAAACCTTAATATACATGGCTTTCCATGACAGTTTGGTGTGTCATGATGGGTTTGAGAATGCCCAGGTCTTGGTACACATTCAGGTGGGCGGTGGGGACATGGCACTGTGCCCCCGGCAGCAATGTTTGGACTGGAACAAATCCCAGTATAGCCTTGTGTAGTCAGTGTTAACTGGTTGTTAGATCATAGTGTAAATTATGAGTAAGTTATCAGGCTCTTGCAGATTTCCTCCTGAGAGAGGCTTCTGAACTGCTTCTTTTAGAATGAGTAGAAAACAGTATTCTTTGATATTAACTACTGGAAATGGATTATCAACATATATATATATATATATATATATATATATATATATATATATATATATATATATATATATATTTAAAAAAAACACTATTTAACTGCTAAATCTTACTATTTAAATAAAATGTATCAATTCTGGCCATTTCTCTCCATGTTTATTTTAAACATGGTGAGCAGAAACCGATATTTGTTGGACTAATCAATACAAATACTATGTAGTGCAAGATGTATTTGAATGGCAATGTCACAACTATTTAGCAACATCAGATTTGTCAAAATGATTTGAACTGAAAGGATGTTTATAAATGAGATGCTTGGCAAATTCTGTATGAATATCCCCCTCCCCCCTTCTTTCCTCAGTCACAGACGGTGTTCTTCAGACAAAATGACCCAGGGGATGAAAGTTAAATCATCTTTGAGCTTCCTCGAGAGATTTCTGTGTGCGCGTTTCAGCACTATCTGGACAGAAGAACAGTCGCCTTTAAAATAGCCTGTTGTTGCCTTTTGGTTTTCATTGTACTTTTTATTAATGGAAAATGAACAGAACAGAACATATCAAAAGTACAAAACCTAATAAGCAGTAGTATATGATATACTTTAGATACTGAACAAGCCAATTTTTTAAATGGAAAGCTTTATGAATAATGAACGGTAAATACATTGTTCATCTTGTTTTTAATCAAATGGATTTCAAGAACAACTGAAAAGGATTTTAACTAGAAATATTTTAAAGAGGTTGTTAGTTAAAGAACAACTGCTTTTGCTTATGATAATTACTGTTTCTTTTACAGTAAGAAAAATCTAGTTTTAAATTTTTACTCTCAAAGATACCATGACTAATCTATTACGATTTCCCATTAAAACGTAAATATACAGTTTTTGTAAAACTAATTTAAATTACTCTTTGGAAAATGTTGATTTAATGTATTTTATTATTATTATTTGACTGGTCCATACAATTTCTGACAGAAAATAGTGGAATAAATGCACAATACAGGGTTTTGCAATGTGCAAATGTTTACTGTTTTGGTTGTTTTAACATTTTCTTATGATGAAAGGATGGGGATGGGAGATTTTTGCAACTAAATATAACTAAACATTTAACTAAATACACCAAACTGGTCCTGTATATTATTGTTATGTATTTATTTATTTATTTCAGTTAAATCTGTATCAAAATAATACATTTGTCAAAATTCTATTGGCTTCCAAAGCATGTCTTTAATCTCCACTGCACTGAAGCAACAGAAGTTAATACTTGATACTCTCGTACTTGAGTTGCATGTGAAATACAAAATAAGAATTGAAAACAAACCAACAAAAAATGGTTCTTCAAGAATTGTGAAACCCAACAAAGTACCCATGCTCTGATTCAGTCTAATATGCTAGCAGAAAATTTGAAAAAACATCCTCATCCTTTGTGATTAGGAGACCTCAGCTTCCGTGTTGCAGTGGTGTCGGCCCCCATGCTCCGTGCTGAAAGCCCACTGTGGGAACGGGACCCTCAGTGTGAGGCTGGCTCGTCCCGCTCCCTCACGCCTTACTGCCCCTGTATGCCATGTTCCTGGACGTCCAGAGCCCGTCTCTGTTTGCACAGTGCAGGTGCTGAGGCATGCTGGACTGAGACAGGCTATCCACCCAGCCCAGGAACAAATATAAAGACACTTAATGTCCCCTTCACAAAACTGGAAAAAAAACAACATGTAAATAAACCCATCATAAACCACTATCATTGGGAAATTACCACCTTTTTTATTACTGTTGCTTATGCATTTTTAATTCAGCACTGCATTGTTCTTCTTACGGCCTTTGTTATAAATAAAGAAGTCTTACCTCATTCATGATAAAAGAAAGTTCCAACATTTATAAGACAAGTTATTTTTCTTTTTGAATTGTTAACCACATTGACTGGAGCAAGGTATTGCTTTATTTTATTATTTTCTTTAATAATTCCACACTGTATCTAAGAATATCTCACCGTGTTGTATTTCAAACAAATTTGTCAATAAAAAAGGAACATGAAGAGTGTTGATATTATCATCTGTTATGTAGTACCTAATGCACACATGTTCTTGTGTTATTCAAAAACCAACACTAATGTTGAAATAGGTTACTTTTGGATCATGTATGGATGATGTTTTGAATAGAACAAAATGCAAACATGACACTAACATGCTAAGGTAAATGCAAATTCTGAAATCAGGGATCTGAATGTGGATTTGAGAGCATGACATCCCTTCACTGAAATGTACCACTGCTTAATTAACTAAAAATCCCAACAAATATATTGAATTTATTAGGGAATGTGTTTCTATAAAAATGTCTTAAAGAAATAAACATTCTCAAGGTATGTGTGCAGGCAAAGCCTTAACTACTAAAGGCAGGGGCTGCACTGAGGGTTATACTAAACCTGCTAGTTGAAGAGAAAGCAGTAGCAAAAGAGATACAGTTATACAGTTAATTTACATGTCAATTTATAATTCTGTATTTGAGCCATTTTGAAACATGAAAGAGCGCACATATATCAAAGCTACAATGTCCTTTGTACATATTTTTGCTTTGTCAAAACCTAGAAAATAAATAGCATATTTAATTTCTTATATATTTTAATTAAATTGCAATTTTGTTGTTGTTTTTAAATACGATATATTACATTTGACTAATTGAAAACAATGAACAATTAAATCATCTTAAAAGTCAAACAACTGCTTTCAGGGAAGGGAATCCTGTAATGCAGGAGGAACCTGCACATTGTCCTTGAAGAATATTTTTAAGGGACTAGTAAGGAAGCAAGACCTGTCTAATGAAAACTACTGATCATAATGTCAGTTGCTGCATTGCTTGAATTTGAATCCCTTGAAGGTGGCCTCGGCATGCTGTTCATTTAGAGACAGGCTGTCTTGTTCAGTACCAGTTTGTGCAGGTGATCATAAAGCACATGTCGTCCACTCTCTTACTACCCATGCGGCACTGAGGCAGCTCTGTCCTCTGCCCCTGAGGGGTCTCTGCTGTCGGCCCCCGAGCGGTCTCTGCCACGACGGTGTTTGAGGGGGGCTCTGTGAGGACTGCGGAGGCCTGTGGTGTCACTGTGATGTCCTCTGGCGCTGCACTCCTCTCACAGCTCTGGCCTCCCCCCATTTCCTGAAGGACAACAAAGAAAAATCACATCAGCACTCTGTAGGAGACCTCGGGCAGAGAGGTAGAACTGTGAGGAATGTTCTGGTCACACAATATTACAGCTGCTTCAGCTGCCTACGAAACTGTACAACTTCATTCTGTAGTGCCAGGGCTCTTAATATTGACTGCACCTTTATCACGGTTTCTAATACATTGAAGGACCATTAAATTGTAAAATATAATGCATTGGAAGACTTTACCAAGTTGTTTTTGTTCACCTGCACTTAAACACTAGTAATTACGCAGACTCTTGCAGGAGTTGAGTACTGCAAAGGTAAATTAAAGCTATTGAATAATGCATAGCAATGTACAACCATGAGTAATAATGGAAATAGTTACATAATTCCCAAATCCAATTGGATAAAACCAGTAAAACTAGATCTGAATACTACAGTGTGCGATAGACACTTTACTGCCACAGTGGAACAGATCTGCTCCTCTCAACAGAAGGTTTTGTGCAGACTGGAAAACCTGTTCAGTGCACCTCTGTGGCCGATATAAAACTATGACAAAACGTACAGATTATTATGTATGTAATGTTGGACAGTGACAGTTTTTAACTTCAGATTCATCTCAATGTTTTCAAACAAAGTCACCAGGCTCAACTTGTTATGGAGGACACACTGTAACTGCAAACTAGGTTAGTGCCACAGCCTGGCGAGCATCGTTTCCAAAATGACACACGTTGCTCAACACGAATCCACAATAAGAAATAACCGATGACTGCACGTCTCTGCTGACGCCAAGTCAAATCAGGACTAAATACGAGGTGAACACAATATAATGATGCTACGAAAACTAATTTGCAAGAGTTACACACATGTTGCAGCTGACAATAGATTCAAAACTAAAAGTGCAGTCGTCCCCACACGAACAAGGTCAGAACAAGAATATCAACTCTGTAATTACCAGCAAGACTGCACTGCCAGTGTGGTGTCGTGTCGGCGCCTCCCTGCCAGCCCCTCCGCCCGCACCGCCGCCGTGTTTCCAGGCAGATCCGCCGCCGCGGTGACGCTCCTCCGCCACGGAGCTCAACAGCGGCGTCAGAGCGCAGGCGCGGCGCGATTGGTCGGCGCGGCGGCCGTGTTTTGACGCCGGAGTTGCTATGCAGCGGCTCTCCCGGCACGGCTCCGCTCAGCGCTTTTTGTATATATTTTTTGTATGAGAGTATCTAACCCAGCTTTACACATTTCTTTCCTTAACATGTCTGAGTTAAATACTCATTACGTACACTACAAATCCATGCTTTTCTAATGTAACGTGGGATGTTTACTATTTTCTGTTTGATTCAAACCCACATTACATGACCAAAGGAAGTAGTTCATTTGACCAAAATGGCGGTTGTGAAATAGCCCTATCTTATGTGGTGCGCACGGGTGACGTCACGATGCTGACCCCGACGCGGAAGTAGACACGTTGTTAGTGCGGTGCACGCTGTGCGAGTGAGCAGGCCTGATCTCGCCGAGGTAAGGCAGTTTTTTGTATGAATGGCAATTACATTAGCCGCAGAAACGTAAGGAAGTCAGATATTTACTTTAATGTAATTATACTGATATTCATAGGGAAGCTGTACATTTTTGAAGGACGGAGTGTGAATTTCAATTCACTTATGAAAAGTAGAGGCAGAGGGTATAGTACAGTATTAGTAACTCGGGCATTGGTTTAATGTGTACATTCCTCGTAGATGAGCTAATGGCATTGCGCTGGTAAACGCAACTGGCGTAGTTCGTGTGTAATGTGTTGTCAGGAGAAGTGACGTCCAAGGAGCAAAACAGGGCCTTCGCCATGTGTGTCTGTCTCTGGTGTATAATCCCTTAGGGGTGAAGCGATTGACCATGATGCTTGTAACAGGTTTGGTCTTCCTAAAAATGGCCATGGTGTAACCCCACAGAGGGAGTCACAGGGCTGCTCTTCAGGGGGTTTGGGGGGCGTGTTAAAGGCCCTGCGGTGCTCTCTCAGTTTGAACAGACCCCGGATTCATCCCTCCTGCGATCATGGCAGTCCGGGCATCTTTCGAGAACAACAATGAGATCGGCTGCTTCGCCAAGCTCACCAACACTTACTGCCTGGTGGCCATCGGCGGCTCCGAGAACTTCTACAGGCAAGACAGCGTTTCGTCACAATTTAGATATGTATATGTGCGTGTAGATGTATGTTCTGTATATGTAAAAATACCTGTATAACGGTATAAGTGTGGCCATTGGTAGCACGTTGGACTTGTCCAGACATATTCCTAATGCTTTACTCTTCTTATATGGTGTTATTGAAAAAGACATTGGAATTTACAATGACATTTTGGCACATAAGCAGTTATGTATTTTTATTTTATGTAAGGTAAATTAGCATTGCTTTCTAACATTTGCCAGAATACCTGGAGTGTTGTCTAACCTTGTGTTTATGTATCCCACTCTGGCTTGCTGTGTGACCCTGCAGTCTAATTCATTTCTTTCATTTTTGTTTCATAGTCTTACGGGATTCAGTTACAGATCTAAAATCTTCACTTTTAAAAACTTTTTAAAGGCCCTAAGTGGTAGCTTGGTATGAAAATGTATGGTATGGTATGAAATGTCTTTCACTGTGCTCTCTCTGGCTATCTGTTTGCAGTGTCTTTGAAGGCGAGCTCTCGGAAACCATCCCTGTGGTGCATGCCTCTATAGCAGGCTGTCGGATCATAGGGAGAATGTGTGTAGGTGAGTATGTCGAGACAATACGCCACTTTGCGGGAGTCTCCCTGCCTCGATTACTCACCGCACCACGTTCTGAGGGCTGTTTGCTGTCAAGAGGGATGAGAGGATATCACTGTAGCTCTCACTTTTTCACAGGTTTTTCAAGCAGTCTGTGTCATTATGTTAATTAAATGACTGTCCACTCTTCCTTTTGGTGGTGGAAAGCTGGTACCTGTTATTAGTTCTTGAACATTGTGTTCTGTAGGCGTGTATAGGAGAGCAAGTAGCAGTGTGCACAGGCCCCAGGAGCGCTTCCCGTCACTGTAATCCTGTTAGCAGGTGAACTCCCTGCCTGTCAGTATTCTGCTATCAGGACGTGCCCTAATCCGCCCTTATATCTTGGTCCTGAGCTGCGCAGGAATATTGGCCTTAAAATACATGTTCTGCATGTTGTAGATTCAAGTTCAACGCTCAGCCTTGTACTGATTATTTAATTCTGTGAGGCACTCTGTGGCTACCTTGCTATACCAAGAAAAAATATGAATTTTATTAAACAAACCTATTCCAGTTATACAGTTAGAAACATATTTATTGCGCTTAAAATACAGCTTCAGAACAGTGACTTTTCGTTTGGTCTAATCTGTGTATTGTGTTGGATTTGGTCTTCAGTCTTGCAGTAGTGCATCTCCAGTGTACTCTGCAGTTGTGCTTTGACCCCTGTCCCTTATGGACTCGGCTTATCTCCTGTCCTTCTTGTGAAGTTACGGGTCACGATTGTTTCCCCCCCAGCTTTGCACTCTGGACTATTTACAGATTTCATGGGCGAAGAGTGTAAAATAGTATAAAGAGTAACTGTTGTTTATCCCTTCCTTATGTCTGTACATACACGCATGTAAAATTGACCTTATTTGTAATTACTTTTTTTGTGTAAAGGACCATTCAGTCTGTCTGTGTTGTTGGAGCTATACATAGTTTATTTCTGTTGGGACTCAAACTGCAGCCAAGGCCTGGGAATCTATTCATATTTTATGACCTGTCATATTGTTGGGAACCAGGCGCTTCGCTGAAGACCTGCAGAAGTGCCCACCAAGCTCACTGTGTATAGAGAAGTGTCTGTAAAAGCTGCCTTCGGCATCCATAATAAGAGGAGCTCTCCCTAATGTGTGTAATTTAGATTGGAAGTGGCTCCATCACTGTCACGTCCACTTTTCGTAACAAGTTTTCTCCCTTAAATTGTGCTGTTTATGTGTCAGTGTTGAGTGTTGCTCTGTCTTCACTCTGTTCACTACATTCTCAGTCATTCAGCTCATTATGCCGTTATCTGACTGGTGAGATCAGATTCTCATTTACAGAGTGCTCGACTGAGAGATGCGCATACGATAATCGGGGATCTTGACTTTGGTACACATCTAATGTCGATAAATAATGCATAAAACTCCATTTTGAGTCCACCCCGACACTGAAAGCATCAGGTGGAAATCGATCTGAATTTGTTCTGTGTCTGGCCAACTGGAATGACGGATGCCCTGCGGCTGTAGTCTGGAACAGACGATTTAAAAACATTGTCCGATCTTAGGTTAATTAAAAAGCTATACGTAGGGTCATCATCAGCATCATTTCTCTCTCCCCGCAGGGAACCGTCATGGCCTCCTGGTGCCCAATAACACCACAGACCAGGAGCTGCAGCACATCAGAAACTGCCTGCCCGACACTGTGCGTATCCAGCGTGTGGAGGAGCGGCTGTCAGCTCTGGGCAACGTCATCGCTTGCAACGACTACGTGGCACTGGTGCACCCTGACCTGGACCGAGTAAGAGCCGGGGGTGGCAGGGTCAGATTGGAGAGGAGTGAGTCTGCCTGTGAATGGGGCTGTTAGGTGCCAAGACGCACATTGTGGGGATTCAAGTCATTCAATCTCGGGGGGAGTATCACACTTAGCTTCTGTCTGCAGCCTGTGAGTTAGAAGCTAGGTGTGATATTCCCCCTGAGATTAAATGACTTGAATCCCCACAATGTGTGTCGCCGGCATATGTAATGGATAATGTACATGCAGTCACAATAATTCAGTACTGATTGTTCACAAGTGGTAAGTGTGGTGTCCTGATGAAGCCGCGCTCTTTTCCCGCAGGAGACCGAGGAGATCCTGGCCGACAGTCTGAAGGTGGAGGTGTTCCGGCAGACCGTGGCAGAGCAGGTGCTGGTGGGCAGTTACTGCGCCTTCAGCAATCAGGGCGGGCTGGTGCACCCCAAAACCTCCATTGAGGACCAGGACGAGCTGTCCTCCCTGCTGCAGGTTCCCCTGGTGGTGAGTGCAGCTCGCACACTACTTGAGCACCTTTTAAAAATTCAATTAAATGTTGACTGGCAGCATCTTGCGACCATCTGCTTCCATCACATGTGCTAAGCGGACAAATCAATACATTCAAATTTCTTCAATCTGGATGCAAAAATAATTAAAAAGGTTTCAATGGATTCGTATGACTGGGTGAGTAAGCAATCGGACTAAAATGCCAAAATACTGAAGTGTATCCCTTTAATAAAAATTTTAAAAAACGATGTGTCCATTCAGGAGTGCTGGTATTAATTATGTTCAAGGGCTTCAGGAGCTGTTACAAAGTTGTGTTGCGTTGGCAGTGTTACTCAGCCCGTCTCTCTGCAGGCCGGGACGGTGAACCGTGGCAGCGAGGTGATCGCCGCAGGGATGGTGGTGAACGACTGGTGTGCGTTCTGTGGCCTGGACACCACGAGCACAGAGCTGTCCGTGATCGAGAGCGTGTTCCGGCTGAGCGAGGCCCAGCCCAGCGCCATCGCCACCACCATGAGGGACTCGCTGATCGACAGGTTAGGGACAGACTGTCTGGGATTTATTGTACTTGGGGGATTTTTTTATTGATGAAAAACAAAGAAGCTGTAACCTTTCCTCCAAGAACAGGCTCTGTATATAGTTAAATTAAACATCATTTTAAATACATTTATAGAGCTTTCTAAAATGATCATACCAAAACTGACCTCCATCTTCTTTCCTTTCAGCCTCACATAAGCAGCGTGTGCCTGTGGTGCCGCCCCCCTGTGCTCCAGTGGGCCTCCTGCTAGAGGTCATACGACTGCGGAGAGCTTTGCATTTTAATGAAATGCAAAAGTGAAACTGTAATGCGTTGGTTAAATGCAGGTCTAACCCCGACAAGACCTCCTCCTTTTCCCCATCCAGTAAATTAGTTAAAATTCAGTATTTTGTGGTGTAATAAAACCACAAAGGTTTCTGCTATTTAAATGAAGCTGTGCAGATTGTGGGCTTCCTCATGCCTTGTATAACTAAAACAATGTTCTGTGGAAGTTTATTTGTGTAGTAAATTCCTGGTGTTTTTGTGGAAAATCCCCAGGATCTTGCAAGAAATAAAAGTTTTCTGTTCTGAAACCAAACTCCATATGATTTTTAGTTTTTAAAACGCAGTGAGTAAGAAGTTTACTGTAAATATGAACACTTGCATTCATGCTACATTAACTGTGATAACAGTAATGGCCTTGTTTATCGCTGGTCTAGTTCATTGCCAGGTTGTGTCTGTACGTCTGTCTTGACAGCGCTTTTACAGAAGTTATTCTTTTCATCACCAGGTGTCTTAATACGAGTTCTTACAGTGCAAACGCTTTCTCAGCATGATTTTAAAATACATTTTCAAGTTTGTTTTAATTAGTCCAGATGTATTCCTTTGTATTAACTGAGGTTCTTGGATATATTATTTACTTCAATGCTAAAATAGTAATAATAATAAATGTCAAACTGTAATCACAGTATTTTGTAAATGAATACAAATAAAAATATTTTCAGGTATTACCACAAATGATGCACAGTCTTTCTTTAACAGGTGAAAATATTTTATTGTGAACTTGTCTAATTTCAAGATGAATTGGAGCAGACACTGATAAAATGTTAGCATTTATAATTGACTGCCTTCACACAACATGTAGATTAAATGTAGATGTTTGGTGCCGTTCAGGAAATCTTTTTAATAAACTGCATTTTTAAGAATTGCAAAGCTGTATGGTAATATTGGTAAGAACACTGAAGTGTTATATCTCGATAAGTCATATTTAATACATTTAATCTTAAAAGTACCATTTAAGGAGTTTTTCTTTTTCTGTATCTGTTGGTTTTGTCCATTAACAAAGCTGGAATCAAAACGATTCCATCATCCGAAAAAGCTTCGACCTGAGTTTAGGTACGTCATAGCAAAGGGGGTGAATACTTATTTATTTCTCAGGTTTCTATTTTTAATTAGTAGTAGTTTTTTCCACCCACCCATTTTTCCCCACATGAGAAACCCACAATCCTCCACTCCAGATAGTGGATGTGGATAGTGCTGTGCTTCCCTCTAGTGGCTGGATTTGATATTTAAAATTCAGATTACATTGATGAATTTATTTGAACTTTATTCATGGGGCAGCAGCTCTGTAATCATATTCTGTTTCATCCCTATCTGATCTAGAGGAAATTGACTCGGTCCACTCTAAGGAACTCTAATACATTTATACATGGCTGAAGTAAGGTAAAGATTGCCTAATTACAATACAACAGAAATACACATCAACATTAATTTGATAGAAACTGATAAGAACAGTTGACAGGTCTTGATAAGAACCGAGTCGAGAACAAAAATACAGTATAATTCATGGAGAAGCGTGTTGCTTATTGTTTATTTTTCTGGCACAGTGTGGGCATCCATGACAACTGAGTATTGAATATAGATTTGAATAAGAATTTGATAAACCCCCCAAACCATACCCCCAGAGCCCGGCTGCCATGAAACTGTGTCTAAACAACACAGTGAGGGCAAACATCACGCTGCGAATTGTCTGCTGAGAAACAATGCTCCATTTGATTCCACAGTGCTGGGGTGCATCGGCCCACAGGGACTTGTGGAATGTGCATCCTGGTAAAACGGGGCTGTTCAATGCGATCTTTGCACTCTTTACAATAGAGACAAGGATGGTGAGGAAAATATGGAAGATTCTACTGTCATTGTGAACAACGAGGCTCTGCACGGCCACCGGCACATGACCAACCCCTCCTGTAGTGCCAATTCCTGGCCCGGACCCACGCTGCTCACCAGCACAGTACCGATGCTTATACAGGTCGGTCAGTCTGGCTCTGACTGACAGATTAGATAGACACCAACAGGCTGCAGTTAGAAAAACAAAATGATAGGATGGCCTTTTAAAGTTAATTTAGAATCATTCCCATTCACAGTAATGAGAAAGAGCCAGGCAACAGAAATAGCCCAGCAGCAGACAACCCTGATCACATCGCACTCTGACATGAGGACAGTCTGGCAGAGAAACAGCAGATCCCCCCGCGCTTTGGTATGTATCGTACACTGCAGCTTCAGACACCAGTCTCTGGCCTGTGTAGAATACCCACTATACCAGCAGGACCCTCCAGAAAGCCACACCCAGAAACCAGAGCAAGAGAACCAACAACAGGCTGCTGAAGTTTATGTTTTTATGACTGAAATTAAATCAATGCAATTCCAACAGAAAAGGCCTTGGGGTGCTCTGCAGAGTAAGGATTGGTGAGTCACAGTGTATGCTAACCAGAATTCTTTCAAAATATGAACTGCCACCCACTTCAGGCACATCGGACCCAACCCATTTTAAAATCAGTAATTACTCTTCATTTACATGTCTGCTCTTTGCACTTGCGATCCTCTCTTCCTTCCCAGTGCGGAGGAGCTGTGGGGCGTGGCTGGGGGGCTGCGGGGACCCCACCACTGCGACTCCCCCGCCGCGCAGGAGCGCCCGGCACAGCCATCCATCACGGCCGCGGTGCTGTCAGCCCACAGCCTCTCTCCACTGCAGATTTATTCAGGGTTGCGACTCCGTAATAAATCACTGCATCGATTCTCCTTGGAATACCAGACCACACTTATTAAGGAGAGCAGAGCCAGTGATGAAGTACCTGCATCTCTGCAACTTCAGCCTTAAACATGTTCTCAAGTTACTGTGGAGAGAGCAGGCAGACTGCCGGTGTATCTATATTTGTAACCTTTCTTTTATACAACATACACACCCATGCCGTATTAAAATTAGCACATAGTGGTACAGGCCTGTGTTCCCACAGCACTTTCACTCCCAACATAAATACCAGTGTTGTGCATTAGTATCTGAGGCACTTAAATTCTTGTTGGTTGTCTTTCAATCCTGCTTCCAGACACTTTGATTTACCTACACACACAGAGCCTGAGCACTTTAATGGCAGGGTTCTGTAGGCAGCAAACAGAATACATAAACTGCTGCTCTTCAGCCATACACCAAGGACAGCATGCCATGGCAGCAGCTCCTCACCGGCCAACATTAGACTGAAGATCTGCTCTAAACACCAGAAAACAATGTCCTCTCAGGGAGGTACTGTTTGTGTCTAACTGTGAAGCAGTCTGCGGTTCTTTACAGGGAGCGCAATGAGGCGGATGCGGGACACGGCCCTGTCTAGATATCAAATCATACTTTATTTGTATTACTGTTGTAGCAAGATTGTGTATCCCACGTGTGAATTGTAGTTTTGTCTATTGCTCTGGGCAGGCCGGGTTCAGGACAGTTTCTGTGTGTAGTGGATTCTTAGAAAAACTATTTAACCCAAGGCTATATAGAGAACAAGAGATAAATAAGTCTGTGATAAAGTTTGGGGTCCCTTAGGAAGCTGATTGATGCCAATGTATGTGTTCGGCAACCAAGGGAGTAATCTTCTATATGATAGTATGTTCTTTAGAAAACTTTGCCATAAATACTGAATAAATGAATGAATGACTGTAGTATTATTCTAACTAATCTGGTCCTGGGTGTCTATCCAGAGAGTACATGTCTCCCTATCGAAGCAGTGTGGGGTTCTGCACAGGGGGCATTGTCCTCCGCAGAGCCGCCCATGTCCCCTAGAGCAGAAGCTGGGGCTGGGCAGCCTCTTCTCCTGCCCATCGCCTGCTCTACAGGATTTTTTAACGTTTCCTCGGCAATAAAGAGCCTGTCAATTGTGGGGCGATGGCCTTGTTTACTTCAGGATGCAGTTGTGATCTATCGGGCCCTGTCTGAGGTCATTGCTGAGCAGAAATAGATTGATCTTCTCATCTCGGTGATCGATAGCTCCGCCAGGAGGATGACTCACTGCCCTTTGCTGACAGGTTTCTCATACCTTGTAAAGGGCAGAGGGACGCATGTCAGAGGAGGTGTGTTGACACTGAATATAAACAAGCACTTTCACTGACCGATATGAATGATGTATGATGTGCATGTGGGGTGTCACGTTGGCAGGCCTCTTTTAAGAAAGACTTTTCATTCCAAAGCATCCCTGATGAAGCCACAAGGTATGTTCTCCTCTGTAATGACAAATCACGCAAAAGCAAAACTCGCAGCATCACTTTAGCTCAGAAACGTGTCCTGTGATAGATACAGACCCAGACACACAGATGCAATGTAACAGTTAACCGCCCCTGTGCGAGGGGTGACGTCAGCGCCGCGGCTCGCAGGGAGGCGGCTGTGCGGACTGACCAGCAGCCAGACTGGGAACCAGCGACGCAGCAGCGCAACATGGGCAACGCGCAGGTGGGTCTCAGGACGGGTCGGCTGTTTTCCACGGCCGGTGCTCGGCTCGCATTAGGCGGCGGGGCACTGAGCGCAGACAGCGGGCTCGCCAGATCACAGAGCAGCGCGAAGTGTATTATTAGACACTGCGGAGGGATAACCAAGATACTCGAGTGAGCGCTTTACCTGTCACCAGGGAGAATAGTCCTAAATACACACAAAATAGAGGTCTTGAACGGTTATTTGAGGCTGAAAAGATGTTAGCAAATGTCTGTTTAAAATGTTTATCTGCATACGACATATGAATATAATCCCAAGCGTATTATGTGGTAAAGTCATGTAAAAGTGAACGAAAGCGACTTGGAGAGAGGGAGAGGGAGAGGAAGAGGGAGAGGAAGGCGTTGGAGAAGCCGGACGCCGGGAGGACAGGACGAGGATTGGGGTTGAGATTATAAATGGTATAAATTATAAATTGTGTCACTCTTTGCATTGGGCTTGAATGTCGTTTTTTTTTTTTTGAACTCTCACTGCTACAATGGAGCCGACTTTTACACTCCATATCAATACTAGTTCATGCAGATGTAGATGTGAGAAACTTCACGTACACATGACCTTCTGTCTGATTAGTGCTGTACGGAATACGATACAAAGACAATAAGAGAGATTCCCCAACGTTTGTTATAATCCAGTCGTGGCAAGGATTTAAAATCGCCGTGTCGTAGGCCGGCTGTACGGCGCTGGGAGTAGTCCCGTTAGAGCAGCCGGGGAGGGGGAGGGAGGAAGCGGCTCAGTCAGGGCCTGCAGACAGCCTGGCGGGCCGACTCACCCACACACGCAGCCCAGGACAATGACCCAGCCGCCCGGCCCCCAGACAGCTTCCAGAGCAGAGTGTCTCAATGGAAAAGTGTCTCACTATTTCACAGAGGAGTTGCTTTTCAGAGCTGATTGTCCAAAGAGGTTGACAAGATGCGTTTTGGCCTGTGCATTGGGGGAATTTAAGGAACAGTAGGAGCTATATATGTATACTGCCCCGCCTGTACTGCAGCTCTTATTGAGGTGGGGCGGGAGCGGATGGGCAGTCTCAATTGACCTTCCTCTGCTGCAGGGTCAGGGGGAAGGACGGTGCCTGTGTGTGAGCATCACCTTCAACAAGTTCTGGGCTCAGTGCGCTGTCGACTGTATTTAACGCGACTAGCGGTGTTACATAACTACACTGTCCCAGAAATGTGAGCTCAGGCTCTGCACTGGACGGCCTGATCTGGATGCTGTCACTGCCCTACCATACGTTTACGAGAAATGATCCTGTGTAAAAAAAATTAAGGAATGTGGGATTTTAGCTCCTCTTTCTTTTCTCCTAGCCGACCATCGTGGAGTATCCTGACTTTGATGTCGTTGCTGACATTAAGGCGATCCGCAAAGCCTGCAAAGGGCTGGGTAAGAGCTGCCCCACATCGACACCCAGACTCGGCCTGAGACACGCAGGGCCCGAGCCAAAGCGGCAGCATAATCGTTTGTTGATAAATTAACCAACACAAATAATGTATAACCACATCCCAATATGCTGAAAGAATAATTAATAAATTGTCCCTTGTTCTTGTTCTCCTGATGTTCTTGTTCTCCTGATGTCTTAGTTTATTTGTTTTATTAATCTCGTTGTGTTTTGTGGGTGTTTGTTTTTGTGCTTAACCTCTGTCCCCTTCATGATGAGTTGCTATCTTCGTGCAAGGTTTAATGTGAGGATTGCTGTTTCCTCAGGCACCGATGAGGAGGCCATTATCGAGATCTTGGCAAACCGCTCTTGTTTCCAGCGGCTGCAGATTAAGCAGGCGTACTTTGACAAGTACGACGATGTGAGCAAACCTTCTTTTTTCACTCTTATTACAACAGACAGGGACCAGATTGTTCATGGAAAGTGCAGGAAATACGTCTGTGATCATCTGAAGGGCAGTCTCTTTCAAAAACACCTTTGACAGCACTTTGAGCAGCTTTTAGTATGAAAGGTGCAATATAAATAAAGTTATTATTAAAGGTAATTATTATTACCTTTAAACATGCAGACTATATATACTATAAATCAAGTCTGTTCTTAAAGTGTAACTTCACTGTGCTGCTGATTTTCATGTGCTTCTTTACTTGCTGATGTAATGAAACAGATCAAGGAGGCTGCTCTGCGCACTGTAAGACACACTCAGTTTAAGTTTCAGGGTTAATGATCCGGTGTGTGATAGCGGAAAATGATAAAGGTGGCAGCAGCCGTTCTCTTAGGATATACATGAGATACACGAGAGGAGACAGTCAGCACTGTGTTGAGGAACCCTGGACAGAAGGACTGTGCTGTGGAGCCAGGTACGTTGTGTGTCCAATGCTCTGACACTCCTGTGTGTCTGTGTGGGCAGGAGCTGGTGGAGGTGCTGAAGAAGGAGCTGTCGGGCAGCTTTGAGAAAGCGGTCATTGCCATGCTGGACTCGCCCGTCGTCTTCGCTGCCAAGGAGCTGAGGAGGGCCATGAAGGGCGCTGGCACGGACGAGGACGTGCTGGTGGAGATTCTCTGCACCCGAACCAATGAGGTTTGCTTCCACAATCCAGATCAGAAACGCACCAAATCAAGCACCTGGGCCCAGTCCCCTAAGCAGTCGCATATTCATTACTTGTGGTGCTTTGCCTTTAACATATTCAGTCCCAGTCCGTCACTACACTTCATAAAGGATTCTTTCTTATAATTTTCAGGAGCTAAGAGCTGTGAAGGAGGCCTACCAAGAGTGTGAGTATTCTTGTGCTGGACAACTTGCACATTCAATCTTCTGTATTCTGTAGCAATAGTGCAGGGACCTATAAGCCTGACTGATTTCCCAGCTCTCCCCTCTACACCCAGCAGCAAACTCTCTCAGAGAGGAAAAGCCAGAGCAGAGGACAGATCAGTGTATATCACTCTGCATTAGCAGAAATGACATTTCTGATTCTTCATGCTCTCCAGGGTTCCTAACAAAGTGGTAGAAGTCAGCCCTTTTATTTTGCAACATCAGTAATAAAGGGGGACAAAGCCCCTTTATGGGGGGCGCGGGAAAAGAGCTGAACGGGTAAAACGTGAAAGGGATCTAACAACTGTTGATTGCCGCCCCACTGAAATCACATTGGGTAATATTAGGTCAATGCAAAAGAAATATCTTTGAAACCACTTTTTCCACACATACATACATTAAAAACAAACTGTACTCTCCCGACTAATAAGAGTTTAAATCAGTTCTTGGTTATTGGATTATTCCATATCCAGTCATGGCCAATGAGAATAGTGGATTGTCAGATAGCAGCGTCTGTGAAAGCCGCTAATTGGTAGTTTCAGACCAAAATACACAGCATGTGAGGTGATAATTACGGTAAAATAAATACATAAGAATAACGTGCAGCTTCAAAAATGTCATCAAGTGGGAAACGAGCTTGCCAGGAGTACAATATTTTGGAAACGCATTAACATAGAAATATATATATATATATACACTCACCTAAAGGATTATTAGGAACACCATACTAATACTGTGTTTGACCCCCTTTCGCCTTCAGAACTGCCTTAATTCTACGTGGCATTGATTCAACAAGGTGCTGAAAGCATTCTTTAGAAATGTTGGCCCATATTGATAGGATAGCATCTTGCAGTTGATGGAGATTTGTGGGATGCACATCCAGGGCACGAAGCTCCCGTTCCACCACATCCCAAAGATGCTCTATTGGGTTGAGATCTGGTGACTGTGGGGGCCAGTTTAGTACAGTGAACTCATTGTCATGTTCAAGAAACCAATTTGAAATGATTCGACCTTTGTGACATGGTGCATTATCCTGCTGGAAGTAGCCATCAGAGGATGGGTACATGGTGGTCATAAAGGGATGGACATGGTCAGAAACAATGCTCAGGTAGGCCGTGGCATTTAAACGATGCCCAATTGGCACTAAGGGGCCTAAAGTGTGCCAAGAAAGCATCCCCCACACCATTACACCACCACCACCAGCCTGCACAGTGGTAACAAGGCATGATGGATCCATGTTCTCATTCTGTTTACGCCAAATTCTGACAGAAATCGAGACTCATCAGACCAGGCAACATTTTTCCAGTCTTCAACTGTCCAATTTTGGTGAGCTTGTGCAAATTGTAGCCTCTTTTTCCTATTTGTAGTGGAGATGAGTGGTACCCGGTGGGGTCTTCTGCTGTTGTAGCCCATCCGCCTCAAGGTTGTACGTGTTGTGGCTTCACAAATGCTTTGCTGCATACCTCGGTTGTAACGAGTGGTTATTTCAGTCAAAGTTGCTCTTCTATCAGCTTGAATCAGTCGGCCCATTCTCCTCTGACCTCTAGCATCAACAAGGCATTTTCGCCCACAGGACTGCCGCATACTGGATGTTTTTCCCTTTTCACACCATTCTTTGTAAACCCTAGAAATGGTTGTGCGTGAAAATCCCAGTAACTGAGCAGATTGTGAAATACTCAGACCGGCCCGTCTGGCACCAACAACCATGCCACGCTCAAAATTGCTTAAATCACCTTTCTTTCCCATTCAGACATTCAGTTTGGAGTTCAGGAGATTGTCTTGACCAGGAACACTCCCCTAAATGCATTGAAGCAACTGCCATGTGATTGGTTGGTTAGATAATTGCATTAATGAGAAATTGAACAGGTGTTCCTAATAATCCTTTAGGTGAGTGTATATATATATATATAATTAGGGATGAGACTGAATAGTTGAAAATATATATAAAATTGGTAAAATCGTATGAAATGGAATGAGGGTGTTACTGTATCTTCATGCTCATCCGTCTCATTAATTTGAATGAGCAGCACTAGATGCAGTAAGAATAGGTTCATGCAGAGAGATTCCAATGTAAATGACCAAATAAAATTGTGAAAAGTTAAATGCAAACAAGTATTAGTGTATTCATCCTTGTTAAGCATTAGGGCTTGTGTGTGAGACATGGGGGGAGGGGGGGGCGTGAGCTGTGACTCAAATGTTTTTGGGGGGGCGCCACCCAGAAAGTTTGGGAACCGCTGCTCTAAGGGGCTGAACAGTGAGTGATGATCATCCAAACAACTTGTAGAATGAAAATTCATAATCTATAATCATAAGTAAGTGTAATTGTGCTTTACATTACTACTCCCGGTCCACAGTAAGGACTGACAGTGTCTGCTGTGAGTGGATTTCACCCTGATCCTTGTGACCTGGTCTCAATTTCACTAACAATCTCAAAATACAAGCAGACCACATTACTCATTAGCTCCGAGACAAGATAACTCACTACATGTCTACAGTTTTTCAATAGCAAGTGACTTTTTCATCTATTCTTACATAACATAAAACAAACACAATAGCATCGGCAAGGCTGAGATCTGTCCTAAATCCCGAATGACTTTGGACCCAACAACAACTTCGGGGTGATCAAAGGCAGACACACAGTGACTATAGAAAGTCTACACCCTCATTCAGACTGTTCACCTTTTGCTGCCTTGTGGCCGGGAATTAAAATGCAAGAAAAAAGAAATGAAAATGTAGAAACTTAATTAAAAATAAAAACTCAAAAGACTTGGTTGGATAAGTGTCCTCCCCCTTGTTATATCAATCCTAAATTGGCTCAGGTGTAACTAATCGCCTTCAAAACCACACCAAGTTAAGTGGTCTCCTGTCTTAAATTGTAGTGATACATGATTTCAGGATAAATTCAGCAGTTCCTGTAGGTTCCCTCTGCTGGGTAGTGCAGTTTAAAGCAAAGACTGAACCATGAGCACATATGAGCTTTTAAAAGAACTCCGGGACCCAGGTCCCAAAATCCTGCATAGATCAGGCCGTCCCTCCAAACTGGATGACACCAAGAGGGCCAATGGCACCTTTGCAAGAGTTACAGGCTTGCATGGCCAAGACTGGTCAAAGTGTGCATGTGACAACAACGTCCCAAGCACTGCACAAATCTGTACTCAAGAACGATTTTGCCAAATTTGCCAATATTGCCAAATCTATGTGTGCAACTTTGGAAAGACCCATCCCAGCAGACTCACAGCTGTAATTGCTGCCAAATGTGCCTCCACCAAGTATTAACTCAGGTGTGTGGAGACTTATGATATTTCAGTTTTCTATTTGTAGTATACATTCTTTCACAATATAACCTTTTCCCCCTTAACAGTGTGGACTATGGTGTGTAGATAAGTGAAAAACATCCTCATTTATATACATAAAACTCTGAGGCACTGATGCAACAAAATGTGAAGCAGGTTCAAGTAGGTGAAGGATCTCCAAAGGCCTCTGTAATAAACCTGCTGATTCTTGACTCCAGAATCTGACTCCATTCAAATATGCAACACCAGCCGTAATGATCAGTTTAAAGGTAGTGATTCGCAATCTTGCTGCTCTCTGAACTGGAAACTGATCAAATGTGAGCCCCTGTGAAGTGCCCCCTGCCTGTGTGATCAGCCAAAACCACACGGCCATCCCTCTGTCTGCTCAGTGCAGGATGATCACAGATCTGCTATCACAGGTGTAACTGTTACCCTGTACTGTTCTGCCTTTGGCCCTGTGTCTCAGTGCTGTGCTGGCTGGACACCATGTGCGTGTGCGTGCGTGCGCGTCTGACTGTGCCCTGGTGTTACAGTGTTCGAGCGCGACCTAGAGGAGGACATTGAGGGTGACACCAGTGGCGACGTGAGGAACCTGCTCATCACCCTCTTGCAGGTGAGGCACCTGTGCTCTCCATAGCACTGCTCACCCTGTGCACACTCCACAGCGTCATGCGTGTCCTCGTGTTTCTGATGTGTGCTGTTCCCCTGGCAGGCTGACCGGGATGAAGGCTATGAAGTGAACGAGGAGCAGGCTGTAGAAGATGCCACTGAGCTGTTTGAGGTACAGACAGATATTGATGCTTCTACTGAATTAATCAGAGCAGACACTGTGCAGTGTGTTGACGCTGAGAGGGTTCTGTGTGTTTCTCTCAGGCAGGAGAGGGCCGCTTTGGCACAGATGAGTCAACCTTCAGCTTCATTCTGGCCAAGAGGAACTACCTGCAGCTGCAGGCCACCTTCAAGGTGTACGAGCAGGTATGTGTGTCTCACTCTGCACAGCAGGAGCCCCTGACGTGGGTTTAAAATAATGTCTCATAGGACACCTAGCAAAACTACTGTTAACAGTCTCAAGGAACTGCACACTGACTTAAATATTCATCCATTTACATGCACACTGAACACTCCACTCCTCTCTCTGCGCACTGAACACTGTCCACTCTTCTCTCTGCGCTCTGAACACTGTCCATTCCTCTCTCTGCGCTCTGAACACTGTCCACTCTTCTCTCTGCGCTCTGAACACTGTCCACTCTTCTCTCTGCGCTCTGAACACTGTCCATTCCTCTCTCTGCGCTCTGAACACTGTCCACTCTTCTCTCTAGCTCTCGGGGACGGACATCAAGGATGCCATTAAGAATGAAGCTTCAGGAACCCTAAGAGACTGCTACATGACTCTGGGTAAACAGTTGTCGTCTGACACTTACACTAGCTGTGCCCATCAGCTGCTGTGTGATGGTAAAGCACTGGTCTGCAGAGTATTTAACATGTTTACAAAACCCCACCTTGAACATAGACATATGCAGTCACCTCCTGCTACCGCTAGATGTCACTGTGGCCCTGCAGCCACGGAGGCAGGGCATCGAGGTTTGCCAGTCGGTGTTGTAAATGAAACGCCTCAGTGTGGCAGTCATTGTGGGAGCAATTAGGAGCGTTAGGACAGATACACACACACAACAAAAGTAACAAGGAGAACCTGTAGGGCACTTGATCATGACTCCATGGAAAATGTGATTTGATCTTTTCTTGAATATTAGACTTGTGATGTAAAACAATCACAGTGACTAAAGCAGGCATTCACAAATCATCATAACTATGACTCCCGTGCTGCCATTTGATTTATTATTTCTTTCAAAATGAGACCCAAGTTGTTATCATTCGGCTTCTGAGTGATCTGTCTGCCCAAAAATCAAATTGATCAGCTATAAATGAGGGAGCTGCCGCGGAGACGCAGAGCCCTCAGAGCTGCTGTAACCCAGTGCTGTGCTCCTCCGCAGTCAGGTGTGCCAAGAACCTGCAGCTGTACTACGCACGCCGCCTGAACAGTGCCATGAAGGGGGCGGGCACCGACGAAGACACGCTGATCCGCATCATCGTGGGCCGCTCCGAGGTGAGTGCGGCGGTGCCACCTGGACCATCGGCAGGCCTACCGAGCAATCGATTTTAACTAACAAATCCCTACGGGTAGTGAAACACCCAGCAGGCGGTTCCAGTGCTGACATGTCTCTGCGCCGTTTCAGATCGACCTGGAGACCATTAAGGACATGTACTCGGAGAAGTACGACGTGCCGCTGAGGGACGCTCTGTGCTCGGAGTGCGGTGGCGACTTCAAGAGGCTCCTGCTGCAGATCCTGCACTGAACCACAGCGCCTCCCCCTGATCAAGCCTCTAAAGTGCAGGGGGATTTTTAACAATCAAAGCCAGTGTAACTGTTAGCCAGCATGCATACGTCTTATGTAACCCTGTTTTATATGCAATTCCATCTCGCATGACACCCATCTCTAACCCATCATTAACACAGAAGTCCTGACTGTGTGCAGACATTTGAATCCGATGCAAAAATCCTTTGGGTTCTGAAAAACTAGCTCTTTTCAGTGCGTTCAAATCTAACAAAGGAAGCAGGAAGGGAAACTCGTTAAGCAGCAAGAGCAATATCCCAGAGAATCATCCTGCATTTGCCATCTGCATTCCTGTTAGTGTTACTTATTTTTACTATGGGGACCAGAACCACAACATCCTGAGATTTTTCATTTTCTAAACGTGTACTTCATACTGAAATCATTAATGTCGTCATACCCTGATCCTCGACTGCTGCTTTCTCCGACAAATCACCACATTGCAACGGGGAAGAGGGAAAGCTCATAATCACTACATTGCAAACAAAATCTAAAATGAATAAAAAAACTATTCTGAAAAGCTTTAATTACGAACATCTCTCCAGCTTTTATACAGCATCTATCTGAAGCACTCATTGGCATTTTATACAACCCTGTCGGCAGAAAGCAGATGAGCTTCAGAAGACGACATGAATCCGTCATAACTTTTGTAACCGGTGCAGTTCTGTTTCCGCACAGAGCCTCCAGTTGTCTGGGTCAGGAATATGATGGACAGGGAGCACAACACTTCAGTAAAGATCAAATCAATAAGGGACCAGCTGTCAATTGTAGTGTGTTCAGACATCATCTTTCTACTAAACAAAACACTGAACAAACCGTGATTGTGTGGCTCATTCTTTTCACTGAAAAAATTGTCTGCTTTATGGTCGTTGACTGCTGTTGTTTTTGTTGTTTTCAGTTCAGCAGCGTCCTCAGTTCTGCTTAGACAGTGTATTTTTATTGGTTATAGCTCAAATCCAGAGCAAGGAAATATTTGGATGTATGTTAAATCTCATATGTAATACCTGTTTTCCAGACTGCTCGCTCAGCTGCTCTCAGTAGGGGGCGGTCAGTCTCGGTCACATTGTCTCCTTCGGCCTCAGTGAGCATCTAGGACTGACTGTGCAGTGACAGGACAGTCTGATACTCAACCTCTACCTGTAGTGTACTGCTCTCTGCAAGGCCAGGCCACTGACAGAGAAACAATGCATTAATAATATAGATGTGTATTCATTTATAAAGATTTAATATATGCAGCTCTGTACAACTGACATCTCTTTCACACACTTCCTGTAAAATACCAGAGCCCCACCTGTCCTCCCAGTGCCTCCACAGTGGGATTATCTAGGGGGAAGGCTTCACACTAACCCTACTAATAATGTATTCATTTCACCTGCACACGAGCTGTAGTGTGAGAATAAAGTTTTGAGTCCATATGACTGACGCCTACACATTGTGTTTTAAGTGTGTGCTCCTTCTGGATTTTAATTTGCTTTTATAAATGGACTGAAACAAAATTCCTCTAATTACAGAACCATTCACAAACTTTCAGGCTAAGTCCTGATATTTGAACAATATATACAGTATATATATATATATATATATATCAAACATCATATTATATATATATATATATATATATATATATATAAACCTTGAACACACATTCTGCCTGCCAGTCTCCCTGTATATCTGCCTCTGTCAGTTCTTCCACTCCAGCAATGAGACTGGCTGTCAGTCCGCCCTGCAGCTGCTGTTCAGAGGGAGACGAACTTCCTCTCACGGGGTCTCTCTCCATGGCAATCTGTCTGTGAGTGAGTCATTGACCAATACATCAATAAACACAGAAATGTATTGGACGGCATTTAGTAGTATTAAGCATTCCTTCATTTTGACACCTAATACTGTGCAGAACATAAGTATTTGTGATTGACATTTAAAATGAGTTCAGCCAGTTCATTTTCATAAATGATTTAACAAGAACAGACTGAGTGCCAGGGCTAAGCTGGGTGTGTTTGCTATGTGGATTCCTTGTGCTCTTGCATGGGAATGAACAGCTGGGATATTTTTAATAAATATATCAAATAGATTTGCATTTTTGTAATCATAATTATTTTAATGGTTTAGCAAAGGCAAAAGTAGTGTCCAAACCATGCCCAATGGCAGGCTGTCACAGAGAGGGGCACCCTGTAGCCAAGCACAGCTAGTTGTCCCAGCAGAGACACATAATAAATAACAATAATAATAATAATAATGAGTCCAAAAGCCCTGTATACACATAGCACTGTAATTTATTATGACCTACTATCTAACAAAACTCCAGCCAAAGGAACAGACTTTATAATAATAATAATAGAAAGAAGAATAATATTTCAATCTTAATTCTCCCAACCCAGTGAGTTTGTTCTCCCTTTAAAAAGTCTTGAAGAAGTTTAATGCTCATTTGGGAGGTCTGTATTGAAAGCAAGTGTAGTGAACTATGAAGGAGCCGATGCCATTGCCCTCCTCACCCCAAGTATTATCTTCATTTGATTTTGTTTAAATGGGTTGTATGCAGCGTTTAATAATATTCCGCTGACTTAATGAGATATTGAAAATGTCAGTAGATTGCAAGATTATATAAATCGAGTGTTGCTCGACTATTGAGTGAATTGTATTGTATTGATCTTTATAGAGGTCTGGTGAGAAGCGCATGAACATTTAATTGTGTGTTAAAAACAAAGTGCTTCAATTAAACGTTTGCGCTTTCCTGTCCTGCCCCATTCTTACTGTGCTCTTGAAGGAAAAGGAGCCTGATGAACATCAATTTGTGCATTAGCATCCTGGTTTGAGGTAGTCAAACTACTTGCAGCAATTATGATACTAAACGTATGAAAAATAAGTCACGTGCAGATAGAGTATCTTTAGTTAATTATATTTTAATTATTATTCTATTCGCACAATCACTTAGGCATGTCAGAGGAAACTTTGTGCAATGACCCTGCCTTATGCACAATAGGTTGCTTGTGCTCTTGTACCTTTATCAAATGGGTTTTGCAATATATTCTCAGTAAAGCATTGACAGTATTTCGGACCACACAGAAGCCAAAATCCCCATCCTAACATAAAATTATGGCACAACATCCCCACAGAGGTGAGTTTTATTTGACTCCCTCAGTTCAGTACAGGACGCCCACACTGCTGAGTTTCATTGTTGAGCTGATACTCCGGTTGCGATGATGAAGCCTGACTAGAGACCTAATCAGCCCCGACTGTTTACAGTGAGTCATGATCGGCTGTCAGTGGGTTGTGGAGCTTCATCACTCAGGTATGTTCTGCTCTGCTATTTGCATGTCTGACCGAAATAGTTTCCATGATGCTTGTTTTTTTCTTTGATCACTGGGTTTCATTCTATAGTGAGACCAGACAACAACACATTGTGAAATTTGCTAAAAATAATAGATTGACAAACACTGGGATTCTGTAAGCTCCTGACAAGCAACCATACCAGAACAAAGCCTGAGTTATTATAATTAGTGAATGGTTATTGTTCTCCTCATCTGTACAAAATCATCATACCTTTAAAAATGTGCACAATTCCAATGATAATGCTTTTATTCTAATCTTCCTATTCACGCCCTCAGTGTCCTCTCACACACCTGATCATATGTTCTTCACCCCCCCTCCCTCTCACATATGTCAGGGCCAGGAAAACAGGCTGAGTTACAGTGCTCAGATGGCCTCCATTCACTCTATACTCCACATTGGCCCTGCAGGGCTGAACAAACATCAAACAGCATACCTGTGCTGTAACCTCAGACGCGGACTGCTGCCATTGTCATCCGATGGCTGCTGGGTCAATAAACCGAAGGCAGAGGAGCGCAGGTCACCAGGTCCTTTAGATGCCATTACTGCGGTGCCCAAAATCACACAGCTCTGTCTAAGTACATCACTTTTAAACACAGTGTCCCTGCAGCTCAGAGAAGTTCACCTCCGAAGACAGACAGGGAGACTACAGAGACTTGAGAGCGACTTTGATGCAATTGACATATAGGTGTTAACCTAATGAAAGCAGACATACGTAAAACACAGAAACCCAAGTAATTTCCCAGAATCACAATGCATTGTTCAAATATTACTTCCTTTAAACTAAACAGAAACTACATTTTACTATAAGGCCACGGAAACCTAACAGTAAGAAATGGGGTGAGAGGGAATTATCAGAACTATGGTCTAACCCATTGGTTCCCAACCCTGGTGCTTGGGACTCACTGTCCTGCTGGTTTTTGATCCAACTGCACTCGCAATTAATTAATTGAAACCTTAATTGATGCTCAAATTAGATCAATTGATAGTTCTATTTTAGGAAGGTATATCTCAGTTGGAACTAAATCCACCAGGACACTGGGTCCACAGGGCCAGGGTTGGGAAAAACTGGTCTAATCCTTTAAAAAACATAATTAGCACACCAACAAGACAAAATATAATCATTCAAGGAACACCAAGCTGATTGTAAACCTGTAATGTAGTTATTTCAGGAGAAATGCAATAACCTAGATTATACATGTAAGACTAATTAAAAAAAATGCATACATTATATGTGAATATTTAAAAATATATTCCTTACATTTCAAGAAAGAGGTCTTTGATTTATCCTGTTTGGTTTTGTCTGTTTAACAGAAAGCTAAAGGAGCAGAAATAGACAGTGCTGGGGATTCCTGCTGTATGTATTCCCTGTCATAGTGAGTACAGTGAGGGGGCGAGGTCTTGCGAACAGAAGGGAACAGGGAACACACAGCATCAATGGCTGTTGCTGCTGCTCCATTCAGGCAGAGAGCTGACCTCCACAAAGGCAATTCAAAAGACTAAGGAACAAACCCTTCCGCTCTGTTCTTTGAGGAGTAAAGAGGTTGGGGAAATACAACATCCACACAGACATTCTGAGCAACACTTCAAAACTGAACCCAACTTGGAATTTGAAGTCTTATTTTCCTTAATAATTTCCTTAAATAATAAACAGCGTCTCCATCAGCACGCCACGTCACACCCCTAAGCACAATGAAAAACAGAGTTTGTTTCTCGACAAGTAAACCCTCCAGTCTTCCAACTCTCGGTGTCCCTGACAAACAGCTCGTATACTGCGGCTCATTAACCAGGGGGCTGCTCATTAACTTGCAAACAAGTTAATTAACAGAAGATCCATAGGACCTATCCTCTCCTGGGATTTAACCTGGCCTCTCTGTCAAATAACCAAAGCAGCATCAAGAGAGACAGGGGGTGGGGTGTAGAAGGAATAAACACTAAAATGTAGTTTATGGATTTCCTACTATGAAACCAGGCTTCATCACATGATCAGAGGAAACCCTCACACCCCAGCCCGTTCAACAGCCTTCCAGTGGTGACATTAGGTCTGTGCAGTGCAGGCAGGGGGCCCAGGGGTCCATTCTGCCTGCCACTGGTTACCAGCACACCTATCCACCCAGCTTAGACTTTTAAACTTTATTCCCTGTCAGAAATGGGAATTGTGGCTTTGCGTTTTCCTGTTCCTTCGAAAACAACTTCTACCAGTGAATGTTTAGTGGTTGACACTCAAGAGCTACTGCACATCCTGAACTACACTACACTGACATTGTGTTTTAATAACCATGTGCTACAAGCAGGACAACCCTGTACTGAGAATTCAACTTTCCACAACGATGATGGAGGGCCAGCCTTTTTCTTGGTTTATATCCAACCGATTTGGAGAAACGGTGATGAATGATTATACTGGCAAAGTAGAAGCAGCCCTCTTCACATTTATATTTAGGACCCTCTGATAAGGCTGCTTCACTGGGATCATTTGCATTGCAGATCCAGTGGCTTTATGTGGGATCACTTATTTTTCGCCTCATGCTCCAACACCATGCGTTATTCTTGTTTTTTCAACCTTCAGAGTATTTTCAGAGGAGACCAGTAAAACTTGGTTTGGCATTGCTACTTGCCTTTGAAAATGAAGACCAGCTGTTTACACAAGAAACTTGGAAAAAAAAGGAAAAGGTAACCAGTGAGAGCGGAGTGCGGCCGTACGGGAACAGTGTCGGTATCAAGCCTGCGAAGCATGTGGACCGTCTTCATATAGGACACCGCTTGATCTAGAAAGCTCAAATTGTAGAGCACTGCTCTGTATGGTCCCACAAATACACGTGCTACACAGAAAAAAATACACATCAAAACATGTACACATTTAGAACACGTTATTCTTTTAAAACTTTACACACATTCTGGAATGCAGTTCTCCAGCTGGGAGGGGAAGCGCAATCGACATAACCCTGATGAATTGGGTTGTACTTGAATCACAAAAGATTACAAGGTTCTCTTTTAGTTGACACGTTTATTTTTTGGTAACACTGTCATCAAATACTTCTTCCACAATTTTCCGATATGCATTTTCTGTCATGGTTGTTATTTGTAATGTTTAGAAAAATGAAAAAACTAATACAAAAGAAAGCATTAACAAAATACAAATTCTCTTATCATTATGTTTACATTGCTTGATCCTTTGGTAGAAAATTCACATTAAGAGAGACCAGTTGTGAAGGATTAAATCAAGAGGTTTCCATTCCTTAAAACAATCTAGCAGTGACATCAGATCAAACACTGTCAGGACACCCAGGAACACAGCCAAGCGGTTTCTGAATTCAGTTTCAACCCTAAAGCTGAAGGGACACCAATGTACATTTTATTAGATAATGCAGAATGAAACCTGTTGCTTCTACTTTCAGGAGACACCAGTCTACATTTTGTAGAGAATGTAGCCAGAATGTTTATGGGTAGCCAATTACATTAATAATTAAATATTGAATATATGCATTACAGATTTCATATCAATATTTTTCATTATTATATAATTGTTTATTATAATTAGAGCATATACACATGATAATGAACCTAAATAGGAAGTTTAGTCACAAGAAGCAGGTAGTCACATGATCAAATTATTCTATTATGTATTTTTTCTTCTACAAAATCTAAACTCATCTGATAATGTTGCAAACAACAAAGCTGCTTGAAAATGTAGCATCACAATTTCTAAAACCAAAGAAATGCACTTTTTAATAAAAATGTTAGCAACATGTAGACTGGTGTCCCCTCCACTTTACAGACTCAGTCCTATAAAGGTCTATGCCTACAATTCCTAGAGGGAAAAGTAGACAATCGTGGTGCTCAGACAACAGGCAGTTGAATTCAAGGCCAACCGTAGAGGATGCATGTAGCGCCACGGCATCCAGTGACCTGTCCTGGTTACAGCATTATGGAAAGACACGCTACCAATAAATACTTCACTGTAAACCAAGGTGAGGTACTGAGAAGGACAGGGTAACCCAGTAAATCGGGGGGGGGGGGACCTAAAGCTACAGTAGATAAATCACAGATCATACAACACTGAAAACCGACACCTCACAAACAATATAATTCCGTTGCATTACATATTTTACAGTGCACTTATTTTGTAAACACACAAACATTCATGTATTTTTTTTCCAACCCCTTAGATTTATATACATCTACAGCACAGAATACTCCCACTAGAAACCCACCTTCCACTGCTCTGCATCCCTGTACAGACTTTGGTAGACTCTTACATTTTTTCTCCAAGAAATGTTAAGTTCAGATAAAACTGAATAAATACACAGAACTTTCCCTTAAATACCTATACAATATAGCATGTGTCCGACAATTGAGTGAATGCTTTGCGAAGTCCATCATGTGGTATCTATGGGATTGCATGTTAAACAAACTAAAACATGAAGCATCTCTCGACACACGCATGTGCTCTGACTCTGTGCGGTCTGGGAGCACATCCACAGCAACAAAGTGGGAGCTGATCTGAGGCAGTTGGCCACCTGTTCTACATAAAACAGATGAGTACAAATAAGAGGTAAAATGTTACCTGAGGGACGTTATTACATTCCTTCTGGTTCAGTCTGTTAAGCATATACATTTAATTTTTGTATGTATTATGCTGACAGGTGTTTCTGCACAATAAAATAACTTACAACACAATGGTAACATCTATAGAAAAGAAACTGTCTGGATTCCCTCTATGGGCATTTACAGAAAGAAAATTAAGAGTCCCTTCATTGTAAGCATCTTCACTGTAGCCACACCTAGGAGCTGACGACCATGAGAACAGAAGAAAGGAAGGTCAGGAGAAAGGTGCGGTTACAGCTGACAGCTCCTGTCTGCTTGGCCCGTCGCTGTGCAGCCCTCTGCCCTCCGCTGCTGCTGGGTTCGCTGGACTCTGCCCAGTGCTGCTCAGTTGTTGTTGCCATTGTTGTTTTTCAGCTCAAACCTGCTGTACACCTGCTTGGACTTCATCTTGTTGTAATGGTTAACCAGGTCCAGCTTGCTGTGTCCCAGCGTCATCCTCTTCTCATCGCTGCGGACCAGCTGCCTGTCCTTGGGATGCAACTCCACAGCAATGGGTGCAGGGGGCTGCGGGGGCCTGCACTCCGGCTCAGTCTGGGACAGGTCCGGCCCCCCGAAGGCCATGCTGTGAGGGGGAGACTTCTGAAATGCCCCAGCATCTCTGTCCTTAGCAGAGGGGGAGAAGAAATCGGAGATCTTGCTGAGGAGAGGAGTGGCGGAGCTCTTCTGCTTCCCAGCCAAACCGGATTCCAGCTGTGGAGGGCTCTTGGACATGTGTGTGAAGTTGGGCTTAGACTCAAACAGGCCCAGACCCTGCATCTTGGAGGACAAAGCCATGTTCCTGGACATGACATCAGGGGTTCCAGATTTGGACCACTCTGCACCAGATGTGGAATTAGCGCCCAAGTGGGACCAGTCCACAGTGGGCATGTGGCCATTGTGGGAACCCTTCTTGCCCAAGCTACTCTGGGTATGCGACAGCTGGCTTTGCCCCCTGGGGTAGCTGTTGTTTGGCTCCTTCGTATCATAGTTCACTTTGTAGGTGGGGGTGGGCATACCTGGCGACTTCTTGATGCTGGAGATGCTGTTGTTGGAAAGGGTGCTGGAGTTGTCCGAGCACACACGCTCCTGCTCGTGCTGGCGCTCCTGGTTATGGCTCACAGCCCAGTGGGGGGCCGGCGGACCAAAGGAGTAGTGGGCAAGTCCCTCCTCATCAGGGTTGTGGAAACGGTCAATGATCTGGGAGTCCGCGTAGAGACACCGGAACTCGTGGTCAAAGCTCTCCGCTATCTTGCCAGAGAAGTGCAACACCATGTTGCTGTGCACCTGCGAGGACAGCCAGGTGAAGCTGTGGACACAGGGGAGGGAGAACAATGTCAGAGGAACTGGGCTGTAATTACTGCAGGAAACTCTGAACCAAATAGTTTCTATCATGGCAGCGGAGAATATGGAGACATTAATCTTAATATAAAAAGAAAGCTACACTGGAGTACAAATAAGTAAGTAATGTAAGTCATTGAAAAAGTAATCTAGTAAAGTATATAAAATACAGCTCTGGAAAAAATTAAGAGACCACTGCAAATTGTTTTTAAATCAGCATCTCTACATGTATGGAAGCCATTCCATTCATATTTGTATTCGGAAGTTTGGAGAAATGTGGTCAGTGGTTTATAGAATAAAAGAAAAATGTTCATTCTACCCAAACACATACCTATAAATAGTAAAACCAGAGAGACTGATAATTTTGCAGTGGTCTCAATATTTTTTCCCAGAGCTGTATATAAAAATTTCCCTTCAGCTTCTAAACATTTTTTACAACATGCACAATACTGCAATAACAGTTTAACCACCACCACTGCTTTTTTTATTTGCAGTAATTCACAAGTTGGAAAGTCTACATTAAGCAACTAATTTTACCACGACATTTCCTAATTTTGAAATGCTTTGAGCATAGCATGGGTCCCACAGTTCATTTTGTATCACCAACAATATCTAAGACACAGCTGAGGCAACTTTGAATTTTATTTGAATAATCACCTTGATTATTCACAGCAGAAAGCTTCCTATTACTCCTCTTTTAGATTCCCATCTCTCTCACAGAAGTTCAGAGCCAAGGTACATATTTACTTTGTTTGCATCACCATCCATTCATCATTAATTGATTCAGTGTCATGAGTGAGTCAATAATATAATGTTGGTCATACATCAATAGGTTACCAAAGCTTGTTTTAACCTCAACCATACCAACACCTAAGTTTAAAGCTATACCCATACAAATCTACACAGAACTGTTAACTCTGAAAATATGCAATCCTAGTTCACTGGGGAAGCTAAGAACCCTATGCCAGACCAAAATGTAACTAATTTGAAAGCCAAACTTCATTGTAGTGAACAAATGACTCCCAACAATACCCTGAAAACAAACCAAATGTTAGTGTAATATCATTTCTACCTTCCTCTGTATCACGAAGTGAAATTTACCACTGCCAAGTTTTATTATTTTTAAACATGAGGAGAAATGAGACATTTTTGCATTACAAAACTACAAATGTCTTTTGGAAGTTTCCTGGACTCAACGGTGGAACTCTTTCAAACTTTTTATTGGTTGCAGGGCACATCATTCAAACTGTTCTCCAATCACAGGGTGATATTACAGAAGGAAATAAAGTGATAACCCTCTTTTGGTGAGATTTACACCATTGATCACATACCACTTCCTTGACTTATTTCAAAGCACAAGAAATTGATTGAATCACAATTTGTTGTGCAAGCCATAAAGAAAAAAAAGCATTGTAATTCTAGCTTTGTCATCTATAATATACTGCCCATCCTGGCTTAACATAGAAGGAAGTGCTTTATTAAAATCGACTTCTGCCATCTTGCCCCTGAGGGCACTATACAAAGTGGAAGTGTATCTGGTCCAGCAGGCTGGCAGGACTGTACACACGCCCATCTAGAGCTCTGCACAACACTTCAGTGGCAATGTATAAGTTGAGGGTACGATCCTGCTCTTCAGGCAAGACATTCAAAACACAGCCACGGAATAAACAAGCCATTTCTGCAGTTCAATATCTTAGCAATGACATGAAGTGAAGAAATGTACATCGGTAGGATTCTGAATCTCTCATGTCAAATAGCCGGTATTGCAGCAGGTTTTCCCTTTTGAGCTAGAGCTGCCGTAACAACCCTGCCGTTGTTATGAAGTGTTAATAACATGCAAATATCCTGCTCTTATTGTTACAGCTTCCTCATCAGTGTAAAACCATTACACTCTAAACAGGTTTTTCATATATGTCATGATTTAAATAAAATACCTTCAGCCTGCATACAGTCCACAAATATTTTCATAACAAATGTGTTGCGTTGTTTTCAATGTGCAGTGCGAAGTATGTACATGTGCACTAAGCCATGACGGCAGTCTAAGCCTCACATATGAACAAGCCAGCTCGCCAACAGCACGAGAGACTGTTTGCACAGTCACACTGCAGAGAAAACCAGTGGCCCTGCAGCGATCCCCTCCCAGAAACAAAACACAATCCCAGAACACATCTGGCACTCTCTGGGGTGAAGGAGTAGAGTAGCTGATTAGGCACCTATAACATTTACCAATGAATCATAATGGTACGCTGCAGCTGAGTTCATAAACACTTCTGCCACCTGAGCCCCCTGAACCTTCATTGCTTGGGGAGCTCAGCACACACACACGTTATGTGAGGAAATGAACAGCAGACATCTCCTTTCCAAGGTGCTTTTCTGAGAAAATACCACCAGAAGTGCAGGTCAGCAAGGAGGAAAGATGCAGTCTAGAGATGCACTAAGGGCATACAGGACAAAGCCATGTCAGTCAATTATCAAATCTGAATGAAATACCCCTTGGTGGTGGAGTGCTCCTGTCCAATGTATCACAGCACAAACTTTGAGAGGTTTATTATAAAGTATTATAGTGTAATATATTAATCTTGCTGTAAAAGGTCAGGTTTTATTTCACTGCATTTATGCTGTACTGCTCAGACACTGCATTGTGTGGGATCCTATGATCAGCAACACTGCTGTTTTATAATCCTGTCCCACAGACACGACGGGAATACAAGGGCAATTCATTCACAGGAATCTCTCCACACAGATCATCCATTTAAGTAAATGTATGGCCTTCAAAGATTTGACTTTCAAAATGGCAACAATCCATCATGTAAAAACTTCCACAGGAGCCTTCAGCCACAGTGAAAGCTTTATTAAGAAAGGACACACAAAGAAAAGCTGTAGAATTGGCAGCATTTGTCTGGTCTCCTGCCTGATTTTAAAATTATGATTTATTTACATGAATCTAAAGCCAACAAAAATACAGAGTCAGGTAGCCTGTAATTTGGAAGGATGGTCAGTTAACCTTCAGTAAAAAGTTGCTCCTTACCTGTAAGAGCCAGCGATCACATCCTGACAGTCTATAATCAGAAACTTCTCCTGAACCTGCCCTGTAAACTTCTTTCCAGACTTGGTGCAGTAAGTGTCTCCACAGACACTACGGATTCGCATGTTCTGGAAAGACAAGTAATAAATAAATATTAATGCATAAAGGAAAATGTAATCTTTAATCTTTAAACAACTTTGCTACAAAGGTGGTGTGTGAGGTGGAGGAGGGATGCAAAGCAATGAATGCTGGGAAAGCACAGATACTTATGCTTGGGAGGGCAGAAGTCAGGTACAATATTTGGGGTTGTCTTGCTCCCGAACCTCAGTTTATAATCTATATTTAAAATGATTGGTTCAGACTTTTTTTTTTGTGGATTAACAAAAGGCAGAAAGGCAAGGCATTCATAAAGACACAGGCATTCAAAGAGACAAAAGGCATTTGTGTTCCACGAATGCAAGAAAAATGTGATAAATTATAAGCATTTCTGTTATTCTTACGTATGCAAGAGTCTGTCTAAAACAATTTAGTAGCTCCTGGCAAAATCTTGACAAACTGGACTGACTGCTGCACAAAGATGCAGAGGTACTTCTTTGGAAGTTTCATTTGTGCACAACATAAGGTTACACTCTAGTCCCCCTAGGACATCTGCAGCACTGTAACCTTGATCTTTCAGAGAAAAACAGCAATTTATTAGAATAATCATCAAATTGTACAAATCTTTTCTAAAAATGTAAAAGTTTTATGTCATTAAATGACACACCAAGATAAAAAAAAACATCCAATAAGTATTTGACAAAAGAACTCTCCAGCTTTCAATATTCAGATTGATAAGGATTGCCCACAATATACAGCGGTTACAAAATGAGGACTGGATCATTTAGAAACCCTACAAATCACTATCCTCAACAGTGGAAATGGATACTTAAGTGATCTTCACAAGTGGAAAAATCCCTGTGATTCAAAACAACAGCATAAGACTGTTTTAACACTACCAGCCTGTGTGTAGATAACACTTACTGCACTACATCACCAAACTGAGGTGAACGTGAGTGCAGTAGTCCATATGATAATGTTATTCAAAGCATTAGTGTGCATTTAGATAATGTTCACTGTATGAGAATTGAGCTGGCGTGCAGCATGAGCCCAGAGTCTCCTCGCCACTTGTGCAGCTCTGCTTACACCGAGGTGTGTGTTGCGAATTTCCAGGGCGCTGCACATATCGAGGAAATACTTCAGGTTCTTCTCATCCAGCAGGATGTACACTGGAACCTTGCGCTTGTTCGAGGCTTCCATCAGGTCACAGAACAGGTCGACATCGGTGAAGAGATCCATTACCAACGCAATGACCTGCAACACAGATTAATACATTCATGCTTGAAAAGTCTGTATATACCAGGGTAGAACCATCAGCTATGGTTAGAGGGAGTTTATTTGCTGAAAACAAATAGAAAATATTATAATTTAATACTACTGATGTCTTGATAAGAATATAACTGATGTTAAATTGAAACGTCAATTAAAAAGGTCCTATTTGAAAAACGCACTCCCTCGTAACCATCTGAACACCCTAATCTTGAGTCACTGTGTATATGGCCTCTTTCTGCAGTTCCTGGAACAGTCAGACCCAGCACAACATGTTGCAGCATGTCCTTCCTAAAGCACACAGAGCAACACAGATTTCAGTTGAGAAAGTATAGCAATCCAACACAAACCCCTGTCAGAAATGCTACTCACTTAACTTGTTAGTCCTGAAGTGTAAACAACAGTTGTGTGCTAATCAAACAGACTCTTAGGGGTTCAAGACTGGGAGAATCTGAGGCACTTCTTTACACCACACTGTAGTTTGTGAAAATAATAAAGCTGCCATGTGTGTTTAAAGAATTACAAGTCCCATTGCAGTTTCTCAGTGCAATAACTCAACAGGCTGGTGCAAAACCCCACACTGCTTTGAAACTACACACCCAGCCTATGACTTAAAGGGTTTGTATTAGTGCACACGTGAAGAAGAAAAGAAAGTTCAATAATGAATGGAGATAATGTACATCTATGTATAAATCAATGTTGCATCTACAATACTTTTAAGTAAAAGCAAAAGTTAGATGTGCACGGGACATCCACTTAAATGGATATAAATATAACAGCTGAATTGTCTAAATACTTTTGTGTATCTAATACAAACTATTTTGCATTCAGGATGATTGTCCATAATGACTCAAAGTCATATTAAACAAAGGTGTGCTGCGTTTCCTCTAAATAATGGAACAAAATAAAACTCCAGCAGTGTGGATTAGTGGCCAGGGCTTTGGACTCTGGAGTGGTTCAGTCTCAGTTGGGGGACAGTGCTGTTGTGCCCTTGAGCAAGGTATTTTAATTACATTGCTCCAGTAAAAAAAAAAAAAAACATGTTTAAATGGGTAGTTGTACATAAAAATAAAGTGATATATTGTAATAAATAAAAGTCGCCTGAATTAAGAGCATCTGGTAATTAATAATTTCTGAAAGACAAAAACAGCCCACTGGTCAAAGTGGTAATGTCCACCTTTTCCTGGAACCACCAGCCTGCACTGCAGAAAACCAATGTGTGGTTTATTGTATTTTAGTAAACCATTAATGGGTAGTCATAGGCTACTCCTTTGTAGCATTCACAGATCAACTCGTTTATGTCAATAAGTTCTAGAGATCTAGTCAAATTGTTAAAATATAAATTGGATACATGTGTTAATTCCAAGAAACCGATATACCGCTCGGGTCACTCTTACCCGCCTGGATTTGCTAATGAGGGAGCGGATCAGGTCCTTCACGTTGTGCGACTTGTCTCTCTGGAAGTAGATCTGCGTCTCGGAGGGGCCGTATCGGGACTGCGGCTCGGGCCAGCCCAGCTCCAGCACAGGCGGATCCTCGTCGGACATCATGGGGAAGTACGTCCCGGAGGTGAGCTCCGACACAGTGTCCCCCTCCACGTAGGAGTCCCTGTCCGAGCCGTTGGCGCAGCCGTCGGCCATGCTGCTCTTGGAGCAGTTCTGGGTGATGTAGGCGATCTCCGCGGCGGACAGGAAGGACAGCTCCCTCTCCTCCGACAGGACGCGGTGGTACTCCTTCTCCCCGGCCTCCAGCAGCGCGTCCGTGGCCAGCCGGGCCGCCTCGCTGTGGCTCAGCTCCAGAGTGGAGCCCTGGCGCCACGGGTTCTTCACCTCCTCCACCCGGGCGGCCAGCTTCCCCAGCGGCTTCCGCCCCGGGTTCGAGGCCGGTCGCAGGGCGTCCGAATGGATCATGTCGTGGTGACTGGGTCCGAGCCGGCGCGCTGCTGTTACACGGTGAACACAGAGCACCGCGGTGAGGCGCACAGCGGGCGGGTGCGCTGTTAGTGCCGCACCTCACCTGCACAGGCCACGCCCCGCGCCTCACCTGGACTGACCACGCCCCGCGCCTCACCTGGACTGACCACGCCCCCCGCGCATCACCTGGACTGACCACGCCCCCGCACCTCATCTGAACTGACCACGCCCCCCGCGCATCACCTGCACAGGCCACGCTACCGCGCATCACCTGGCGAGGTAAACCGGAAACAGCGCAGTCGCTACATGCCGTCTTCTTTCAAGTCTTTGCATCAGCCTGATTAGCGGCTATAGTATTGGTTAATTGATTGAAATGATGTTTGGATAAACAGATAAACAAAGTCATATTGTAGAGGTGTTACAACTGCAGCACTTATAGATCAGGATAATACCCCCCCTTGCCCCATGCCCCCTGCCCCCACACACACACACACACACCATTAACAGAAACTGCACTTCCTCATCTTCTCGCCAGTAACCATCTGCCAGCTCATTACCATGTGTCACATGATTGCTCTTGACAATAACACTGCAATTCACTGTATAATCACCACGGGGTACTGCCAGTGAGAACATCAAATAAATATCAGCATCCCTGACTAAGCACTTCTCACTGAATTCCAAGGATCACTTGTTGCGGTTGGTTACACACACCAGTCTCAGGTTCATCACGTAAAACAAAACAAAATATACAAAAGATCGGATTGATGATTTGATTTCTTTTGAACAAAGCTTTATTTGAATTAATATAAATGCACCCCAGTAGTGAAGACAGCTAGTAGAATGATGGTAATAATAAACAAAATCATAACAATAATAATAATAAACCCTTTATTGTCAGTCCAGGCCATATCAGTTCCACTGAGCACAAGGAAGCTCAGGACAAAGTTCGTTTTGCATATCTCTATTGCCACAGCGTAATTCACAGTGTTACAGGAATATTACAGTGAGCTGTGAAGGTCAGGAGGTGTGAAGTGATTACCAGGAGAGAAGTGCTAAACCACATTCCTTTGCAGACTCTTGCAGTTTAAATCTCAAGATGCACCAGTGTCACAAAATCCTTGTTTAGTTCTTTAACGCAGCACTCAGAAGGCAGACCCCATAATCCTGCTGGTGGAGGGTGAGAAGACCGCCCAGGGTCACAGTGAGGTGTTAAAGCAGTTTAATCTCCGCAAAGACTCTCAGCGATCGAGACTGGGGACAAGCAGACAAAAAGATTGAATTAACACCCCTTCCACAACACAGAGATGCCAGAAACTTGCAGAAAAACATTTAGCACGTGGCGTTTGAGGTGTTCAGCTCTGGTTCAGCTAGTTTTCATTACTGTCTGTGGAGAACTTGGGGGCATCACTCTCCAGCGAGTCTCCACAGAGCACATACAGTGGCACTCAAAAGTATTCACCCCCCTTTGACTTTTCCATCTATCATTGTGTTACAACATGAAATCAGAATGGATGTAATCAGGAGTTTTTGACACTGATCAACTCAGAAAATATCCATAATGTCAATTTTCAACATATTTTGACATATTCTCAATTGGATTGAGGCAAATGGCTTTGACTGGCCACTCCAGGACATGGACCTTTTGGTTTTTAAGCTACTCGTGTGGCTTTGGCTGTATGTTTGGGGTCATTGTCCTGCTGGAAGATGTCCCCAAACATACATACTTTTCTACATCCATTTTGCCCTCTATCTTTACAAGGTTTCCAGGCCCTGACACAGAGAAGCTCCCCATAGCATGATGCTGCCACCACCATGCTTCACGGTAGGGATGGTGTTCTCAGGATGATGTGTAATTGAAATAAACCCTCACTGTAACTTCAAAAACCATTTCCCTGTTCCATTGAAAGCCCAACACAGACAGATTTAAAGTGTGAATGCTGAGAGAAAATTGCTTTCTTTACAACTTACTGATTTACATGCTTAAGTTTTAAGTATCTACATTTTGCAAATATTTACTGACACTATGTCAAAAATGAATTTGCATTTCATGGGTTCACTGACAATGTGCTCTGCACCCTCACGTATGACTGGCAGACCTAGTAATAATTTAACATTTTGACAATACAAAGACACACCCTGTTCTCTTCATTCACGGCAGACGGCTGCAAACATACAAAGATAATTCCTCATTTGTACACAATGTTAAGCTTGAGTTGCAGTCCTTCATTGGAATTTACCTTATGATAGAACAAACATGATTGCAGAAACCTAATCTTGTGACCTGTAATTATGCATCACCTGCCTCAAGTAATAGCACACATATTGCATCCAAATAACCCTGAGACTAATTACATAAAACCTCTCAGAGAATGAGGGAACCTGAGCTCAACGCAAACAGCTGCCTGACAGTTTAAGATGATTTGTTAGAGAGAGTCAAACACTTTTGTTTTTGAAATCAGTATTTTATGAATTTGTTAAAATAATGTTTGGGCTCAGACTGTGTACACAGATGAGAGTCTTTACTCAAGAGCAAACTATTAAACTATTTTGATGCTATTTTTGTTGTGCTGTTGCTTCACATTGTACTTTAATAACAAAAAGTAATTGAATATAGAAGAATCCTCCGGTTGGTCCTACAATCATGTGACTCTGTTTTAATACAATCTCCCACAATGAGAATATTATCCTGGCAGCTGATCTGACCTGTGAGGTCTTACTGGCCCAACATCAATACACAGCGCTGCGTGTGTCGCTGTCCTCAAACGATTCAGGAACTCCCAGCAGCGTGTTAATCTGTGATGGAGCTCTCCTGGAAGAAAAGCTGCACAGTGTCAGATAGGTTTTTGACAAGATTGCTTGTGAAGGGTAGAGCTAATAAGCGCTCATGTAACGTTAGAGTTTCTTCGGTGCTGTTGTTAATTCTCATGACAGAATGGGCCCTGCAGGAGGGGCAAGTACAGCTCCCATCTCAGATTGTGGTGAACGTGTGGAGCCTAACCAGCCCTGGCAAGCAGGACAGCCCTGCAGGAACACCAGGGCAGAGTTATCAAGAATTTTCCACACGTTGTAATTCATTCCTTTACAAAGGAAAACCGAGTCTGTTTATTTTAAAACTTAGGAAATGTCAAATTAGTTGTCCTTTGCAGTTTAAAAGGTAATCCTTCAATCTGTTTGTTAAACAGTTTTCCTTTCCCTTTCAGAACGCGAGCCCAGATTGCACTCCGTTTCTAAAGACCTTCGTAACTCTGGCCCCGAGTCTGGAAAAATATTGATTCAAGGAAAGAGGAAATAAAAAAATGAAGCTCAAAGCAAGTGCTGTTCTGCTACGAAGGTCATCTTTGTAATTGCTACCAGCCTTGGAGAAATTGCTGCGACAGGAAAATCACAAACAAATGCCCACTTATCAAATTGACATACTTAGATATGGCCTCAGCAGGTGGGCAGACTGGTCATAGATACGGTGATGGAAGGAAACTGCTATTATGGAAAGAAAGCTCCTGAGTTTTATAACAATGAAGAACACAGACTGAAAACATACAGATCTTAATACAGTTCTTAATACAGAACTTAGGCAAAGCTGTATAGAGTTGTTGTTTCTCCCTCATCTCCTCATCTGCAGACGTTAGCTCTGGTTGTCAGCATATAAAGATAGCTGTCGCAGAATCAGCTGCACACCTGAGGCACGGCTTTCGATTGGTCAGATCTCCATTGTGTCTCTACAGGAAACGCTGGTCGTGGACGGTAAGTCCAGAACAAGCTGCTGGCAAAACCACAGAGCTCTCACAATGTCATGCCATCCTGTACAGGACCTCACTGCCCTCAGTGCTCCTGACAATGTAAAGGCAATTTGTGTGATGCTGTTTTATATTATTGTACAGACCTCTGCTGTGGATTGTGGAGCATACAAAGCTTATAAAGTCCCCAGCTGAGGAGGATGGGTACGGCTCACCAGCTCTCTTGTATTCAAAACAAACCCACAATTCAATCTGATGTCACATTACCTACTGGCACGTGAAACATTGCAGAACTCTGTGCATTTCCTGTTGCTGAAAGACATGCATATTTACTGGACTAAAGTCTATTTATATACATTAGGAAATCAGTCCCTTACACACCCACTGTTACACAGAAACCTTTGTAGATGAATCCAACTGCCTGGGGAAATAATGGAAGATGAAGTGAGACTCAATTGCCTCTGTCCATTCTGGGGGGTAAAAACAAATGAACACCACACCGTCCAGAGTAATTATACAAATATAAATAAACCTTTTCTTGTTTTTCTTTCCAAACACAATTGAAATTTCTTGGAAAAGACAGCACAGTCGCCAGTGTTTTGTTGTTTGTTTGCTTGTTTTCCCTGATTGTGTTACTGTGTTACTATGGATTGCTGGGATTCCAACACATTTCCAACCTGTTCATTTGGCGAGTGTGTCAGACTGTTTTTCTTATTTTAAAATACTGCTGTAATCCCAGTTATAAAGCCCAGCCGGCATTATCTTGTTAAACAAGTCTCTCATAATTACGTTGCAGAGTCGGTGATTTATGGCAGGGGAGAAACGCTGGCTTGGGCTCAACAAACACTGGAGCAGTCTGTGGAGCCCTCACAGTCCTGGAATCAACCTGTTATGAAAGAGCAACCATTAACAATCATTCTATGCCATATTTGATATGTTGTTTCATTTGTTTCCCTGCAAGCTGGGGGCTGAGCCTCCTGGACAGCCAGACCCAGACACCCCCACATTGCACCCTGCCCGAGGACCACCGACACCACTCAGCCTGCCCCAGCCTCTGAAGCCTGAGGTTTCAGAACGAATTTTACAGCAGCTTATAACAAGAACAATACTACATACTTTTCATCTAATTCCAAAGACATATTTTAACCGCATCCATCAATCACAGCTTGTCAAGATGGTAATCGGTACACCACTCAGTACAGCACAACCTTTCATATTCTCACGTCAAGGCTTCTCTCCCCACAACCAGGCTGCTTAACCCATTCAGTGAGTGGTATGTAGATCCTCCATCACCTCTCGAACAGGGTGTGTCTATAGGAAACAGGTTCCCAGTATGAAAAGAGCTCAACTCCAATCACAGCTGACAGATTCAGAAGTAAATGAGAGGCGTTACTGTCCAAGCAACAGGCAGGCATCTTAATTTGCTCTGCTTCAGCTGTAATATTTCCTGCAGTCTGTGCTCTGTGCTGTTAGAGCGAGGGTGGTGTGCGCAGGGAATCCGTAAATCAACACAAAAACATCTGATGGAGAACCGGGCTGACCACAGACTGAATTAATAGAGATCGTGTACCTGGAAATTTTCTGAAAGCGTGCTTTATGTAGATTCAGTCCGATCCAGATGCTGTTTGCCTAATTCTACAGTAGTAAATATGTGCTTTTAATTTCAAACGAAGATAAACCCAGTTGACCGGGCTCTCCCGGTGGCCGATGGGAAATGTGTCGTGTTTTCTCACCATTTAATAAGGGCGGGACTCGCTGTGATTACTTGGATGTTATGAGTCGTGTGCGTCAGCGTTGAACACAGCCAAACTCCACTACTGTGCATTTCTCCACCTGAACAATCTCTGGGTGCTGTGGTTCTGACCTGCCCTTAACCTCGTGCCTTCATATAAAAACGATTTTTTACTTTTTTATTTTTATTTTAATGTGAGAAACATTGTGAAGCAGTAGACAGAATGAGAGTGAATCGATTTTGTGTGCGCAAGGTAAGAAAAAAATAACTCCCCCAAAGGTACGGTGGTATCTGCAGGGCGCCTCTGCCGTCCGCACAGTGTAACAGCAAGGCCAGACCCTTGGTGCACAGTGCCAGCGCGGTCCAGAAGGGTGACACCCCAGTGCTCAGGATTGCACACACAGCAGCACACCCTCAACAACACAGGACACAGCGAACTGGGAACACAACTTTATTTGCCACTAGGAAACCTTCAATTAAATCATTATAAAAAGAACAACAAGAAACAGTATTTCATACAATACTGATAATGTGAGAACATTAAACAAATAGGCAGCTATCCATCTATCCCAATAACAAAATAATTCTCTACCAACAATAGAAGTAAACAGAGCCCCCTGCTGCCTGATCTAGGCTAACACATTGGAGTCGCTCACTCACTTACTTGAAAAACAGTTTATTTTAAGCAATTTTAAGTTTAAAATTACTCTAGAACTCTTAAAACTCTGTCTGTGCTCCATACACCTGCAGGTCAGTCCTCCTCAGCCTGCAGGAGGATACAAAGCACCAGACTCAAGCAACGTCTGTAGCGAAACCATGCACTGTTCTCACTTATCAATAACATTTATTGACTTAAGAAGTTATAAATAAATTTGTACTGGTCGGTTTAAGTGTCTTGGCACTTCCACAGTAACTGATTCTATAAGCACAGGTGGGAAGGAAGGTACTGTGCATTGCAAAAAAAGAAAAGCTTATCAAATCAAGTAAACCAACCAACCCAACAGAACTAAACCCCTGCAGCAATAACTTATCAATGTCAAATATCAATCCATGGGACAATACATGAATACTCTATGGTCTGTGAAAACTAAATCCTAGAACAGTGTTGTGGTGTTTCAGGCAGGTCAGAGGGACACTGGGCTGTTCGAGTGTCTGATTGGTTTCTCCGCAGATCGCCTCCCTGCAGCCGGGCTGACCGCAGATACAGAGAGGAAAATGTGCCTTTGCTGAATTGACAACTTTCAGAAACGTTTGGGGGATTTTACACAGTTCAGATGCACACAGACAATCAAAATAAAACATGGCTTGTATTCATAAATATTTTAATTTTGAGAAAATATTTGTATTTATATTAAAAAATGATTGAGGAAACTTTGGTAACTGAATTAGAGGCCTTGTAATTCTTATTCAATACGTTTTTCTTTAGTTATTTTTAATAAAAGCTCCTGTGGGAGAAGCACTTTGGTGTGTGTTTACTGGGCCTCTGCGAGTGTGATGGTTGGTTCGGGTTGTTCAGAGGGTTAGGGCTTCTGGGGCAGAACTGATTTCCTCCACGCATGGGATGCAGTTGTGAGGTAAGAGTAAAAAATTTGCAAAAAGGATAGTTCAAACAACATATATATATATATATATATATATATATTTAGTTTCTAATCAACGGCTGCGGATCACACTGAACGCTGCAGTCTTGCTCTTGGAAGCACTGTGCCGTAACCCAACACCACGCACCCCCGCTGACCCCGGCTCCGCACAGGCTGGAACACTGCGCACTCCAGCTTTCACACTATTCACCTGCCACCGAGCCACATGACATCATCGCTGGATCATTCGTTCAATTCAACCGATACGTTTTCCCTGGAACTGCTTGAGGAAGCACCTTCAGCTCCACGTGAAACAAAGCAGAATTTACTGTCAGTGAAATAGTATTTATACTTTTACAAAATATTTTATTCGTTACCATAAAAAGAAGATCCATTCACCTCGAGACGGTGTTGCACGTCCCAGAAAACACTTAGAAGCACAGAAAAATAAGTGTGCAAACAAAATGTGCACCAGAGGGCGTCCACTGCATCCCTACGAGTGTGCAAGTATGGTAGGTGTACATTACAGCATCTTTTCAAAAGTAAAATCCCTCGTTTCAGAAACAAATGTGCAAATGTCCACAAATAAACCCACGGACTTTCTCAGGGTTCTCTCAGAATGACTTTCCCTGCTCGTCATGAGTGGAGGGGGCAGGGGTTTAAGTAGGAGTGAAGGTAAGTGGGTCTCTGTGGTCTATACTGTCTACAGAGCTGCACACTGCCTGGGGGGGGCAGGGATCACAAGCCAGCATCATTGTAGGTCGGAGAGACAGGCTTCAGGATGCTCTGTGCGTTCTCTTCCACCAGGGGGCGCCATTTCACCTCACCAGTCAGCAGCAGGTCCTCTCCATCCAGGGAGTCGATGTACTGCATCTGAGGGAGAGGGGAGAGCAGCAGGGCAGTCACTCAGAGAGGCAGGGGTTCGGAGGGCAGTAATGACTACAATATATTCTTGTGTATGAAACCACTCTCTACATCAACAGCGGCACACACTTTGGTATTACGAACGATTCCTACATTCTCAGTGTCGTCTCACTCGAGAGCCAGTCAGTGAAGCTGTGGGGCACAGAAAGGGGAAATCACCATCAAACCCAGCTGTATGCAAAGATACAACAATGAAACAAAGACAATAACGCAAGGATTGGGGTGACACAGAGAAGATCTTAAACAGAGAAACCGCCTCAGTGAGCGTCTAAAACAGAGCCCAAGAGTCAGGGCTCTCCTGCCAGACTCCCAGGCAGTGACAATGTCAGTGATGTCATCAAGCTGCACAGGGCAGCTCCGCTCAGGCCTATGGGAGCCCTGCACTTTTAATTAAAGACGTTATATTAGCTCATGGAAGGAGTGTTTGATGAGAGTAATTAGCATGAGTAACGATGCGGAGTGGTGCCAGCTCTGCGGCCTCTGTACGTGATTTCAGTGTGGCGGAGGGGCCGCAGTTTCCTCCTCTGCGCTGTGTCATCAGGCACTGCGCTGGTTTATGTGCTGCAGCTGCACTATAGCAGGCCGAACCGGCATCAAAATGCTGCTGGGTCCGTTTCTCCCTCTGTCTCTCTCGAATTAAGGCCCCTGGAACACTGAAAACGCATTTTTTTTTATTTTCTTCTTCTAAGCACTTGCTGGCCACGCATATCTCGTTAATAATAATGTCTGTTCTGGTTGGGCCTGCAAGCCCGTGATCCCCGGCTCTGTCAATACCGAGGGACTCAATCCATCGCCCTGCCTGGGTGTGGACAGCAGCTCGGCCTGTGTCGCTCACTGGCTCTGCTCCCCTTCTGTACGCGTGCAGGAACGTCCAGTACCTGAGCCTGTCTGACAGACCTGCATCCTGCAGCTTGCTTTGTTTTCATGTTGTGTTCTTTAAAAATCAAAACAAGCGGAGAGCTGGACTCCTCAGCAGGTGAAGTTTCCCAGCCATGACAGTTAAAGCACACATTTATCCTCCTCCTTAATGAGCCAGTTATAAATCACCCACTCTCAGCGCCTGTGCCCCCACAGCCTGGGCTCCCCGCTTCCCGGCCTGACAGCCTGCCACTCAGCGCTCGCTGCTCAGTGAGCCTGGTCTGCTCAGGTTTCCCAGAGATTAAATTAATCCTGAATTTAAATCTTTAGACTTTCCTCTGCTGCTCTGGCACTGTTTGGGAGCCCTGTACCAAATGCATATGATAGCTAGAGAATTAATCACCCCTGTCGTGCTGGGCGGCTCGTCAGGGCCCAGGCGGCGATGGTTGGTGGCGTGTTTCGGGTGACGTGTGCGTCTCTCGGAGGGAGAAGGGCTCCTGGAAAGCTTTCCTGTGGAATCTTTAGTAACATGTGGCACAGGCTCACGCAGCCTGCAGGTGTTTCTGTAGCTCTGATGTTTTCAATCAAACAGAACAAGAACATATACAACATAAAGGGGACTTCTTCTGGGAGCTGTGGAAATTAACAGAGATCTGTCCCAGGGGAGGAGAGGCCAGCCAGCTCTGGCTCTCAAGTTACCCCCCCCAGGTGTGAGAGCAGGAGCTCCGGCCCGCAGCCGGCCCGCAGCCGGCCCGCAGCCGGCCAGGCACGCTACGCCTTACTGAAAGACCTGGAAACAGGAACAAGCACTCAGAAAGCTGTGCTCAGGACCCAGGGCTGCAGAAGTGGAGATGTTTACTGTTGGGATCCGGGTGACCCTTTCCCCTCCACAGTGAGCACCCTGTGACCTCACACTACCACCCTGTGAGCCACATGGTACAAATGAACGCACAGGGGACTGCCCATAAAAACCATTCCCACCACTGGGAAGCACTGGACTGCTGCTGAATACTTTGAGGCTTCTTCTCTCCGGGTCGCCCTTAGCAACCAAAGCAACAAACAGCACATTTGGGTTTTCTGTCCGCAGTGGGATGGCTACGTAAGCCGGCTTCATTCCTATATACAAGTGCTGAGTTTTTGGTGTGAGGCACCTAGCTGGATAGCGTGGGGATCACAGGTAATCCATATGCATTTCACTCTGCCGTTTGGCAGCCTACATGAAACCGAAAGACATGCAAGCACTGCAGCGTCGGCACCCAGTCTCAGTCTGGTCCTGTTGCCGTCTTTATTAAAACATGTGGCACATAGCATGAACACATTGATGGGTGCAGGCAGTATGCAGCCGGGGGAAGAGCGTGCCAGTGTGGGAGAGTGTCAGGGGTCAGGCGCGGTGACCTCACCTGCTTGCGGACATACGCCACCATGAGCTCCAGCTGCTGCGGGTCCTCGCACTGCTGGTTGAAGAGATTCCTCCACAGCGAGGCGGCCAGCACTCGATCATCGGACAGGATCCCCTGTGAGCACACCGACATTGCAGAGCTCGCCCTGGATAGCGTGTGCATCTGTGTGCATGTGTGTTTCTGGACCCAATCAAATTTTCTGGCCAAGAAGACTAACGGAGCAGATTGATCTATTGGCATAACACTTCACTTGACTGGATGTATAGCAAGATATTGATGAAAACAGGCACCTCCACATTCCTACGTCAGCAAATGCCCCACTTCAGACGAGGCAAAGAGCTCGCAAATTGACACCTGTGTGCAGAGTCGTCATGAAGAAGGAGAAAAACTAAAAGACGCTCTTCTGCTTGCCAGGGTTCCAGTGATTTAATATAATTATATATTTCTTCTTCTTATACATTTCTTCTTAAACCCCCGTCTGCTGAACATGACACACTAATAACTGCTCTCCACAGGGCACATATCCTTGATTAGGTTTATTTCTTTTCCCCCCAAATATGAATTGTACTTAAATAAATATTTTTTATTTCCAAACTAGTAACGCATTGTATTTACAATACCTTGATGCAAACAAGATAACTTGCATACTTACCTCATCGTACCCAAAAATAGCAGCATAGAAATTCTCCGTCATGGCCCTCATGCTTTCCTTCAAGGCAAAGGAATTAATCTGGAAGAGAGGAAAGAGCCGGTCACTCGGTGGGCTGCAGCCCCGGGCCGGCGGGCACGAGCGCAAGCGGCTGCAGTGCGGGCCGTGTGTTGGTTACACCACTGTTTCGAATAAACAGATGAAGACTCCTGCTTTGCTGCTCACTTTTAATCATATTTTCCACATCAAATACATGCTTTTTTGTGGTAAAATAAACACCATTCTCCAGGCTGGTGTTTAGCATCATTTCCTGTGCAGTGGTGCTCTAGGCACAGACTAAACCGGCTGGCGAGGTCGATCACAATGCCAGTGCTGGGCTTCACCAGGCTGTTTATTATCCCTGGCACTGTCCGCGTGATTGACAGCTTGCACTGAGGGTTACATTCTTGCCATTATTATCATTATTAATTTAATATTTTACTTATTTATTTGTATTGCCCTGTGGTATTGAGGTCCCAGCGGGCAGCAGCCCTAGCGCATGCAGTAATGGAGATGGAGCGGAGAGGGCAGCCTGTCCCTCACTGCAGTGCCAGCATCAGCACCCATACTGGGAGGAAGTCACCCTCCTGCTGCTGAAGCTTTAAAATCCTATTTTAAAGATCTTGATGTGCGGAGAGCAGACCTCGTCCCAGCACAGATTCACCAGCAGGAGGAGCTCCTCTTGGGCTCAGGCTTCTGCTGTGTGCCGTCTGCCCAGACTGAGCGGCTGTGGAGGGTGCTGCAGGTACCAGGCTGAGGGGCCAAAACTGTCCGACAGCCCCCATCACCCTTCCAATTACTGACCGTGCACAGTGTGCCATGCTGGAGACTTCACTGCACTGCGTGTGTCTGTGCACTGAGGGCTTGGTTTGCCCAGAGTCACGTTGAGGACTCCAGCCCTGAATCAAAATTTAAATCTGTTTCAATCCGTTTCAATCCAGTTTAAATCCAAGTTACTTCTCAGGATAAATCCACTATGCCTTCTGCTATTTTCTTAAAATGGTTTTCGTGTGTGTGTGTGCATGCGTGTGTGAAAGAGAATTCGCAGGGGTTGCCGTTTCTGTCATGCTCCGCTCTCTGACAACGTCCAGAAAATATTAAGCTGGCTGACGCAACTTTTGGCTGTAAAAAATTAAAACAGAGACTAAGAAGATAGCGAGTAAATCTGATTACACTTAAAAGCTTAATCCCAATCAAAACAGAAGTGAGACGCAGACGAGTGGAACCCCCTTGGTCTTTTGATTATTTTTGAAAATCAGTTTGTTTATTCAAAATCAGTTAGGGTCTTTACTACAGGACTGCATTCGATATCTCCTGAAAGCACCTGTGCGTAATTAGAGACCTGTACGTAATTAGCCACATGTGGCAGCACTTCGCCCCGAGTACGGCTGACACAGCTCTGCCCAGCGAGATATTTAATATGCTTCACCGATCACACAGAAAATGTATGAAAGACAGAATATTGCCCTTTCACTTGCAATTAGCATCATATCTCGCTTCTGTTATTTTACAAACATAATAACCCCCTGTGCAAACTACCTGGAACAGCTTTCCCACGCCACACTGAGTCTGCACATGTGAAAACCTGGCAGATCCCACTTCAACTGACAAGTGTTTTATTTTTCTGCTCAGTTAATAAAAATATATTAAACACAAAACCGAAAAGCTACTCTGACTGCAATTGCTACGCTCCTGTGAAGCCTCGTGTAGGAGTCAGAAGTCTGAGGCCGGGCCGTGTTCAGCAGAATAAGATGTTCGCAGAGAGATTTTGAAGGCGCAATGGGCCCAAAGTGCATCAACAAGAGCTCTGCGCCACATGTGGAAAGTGAAATCTGATCTTGGGCAAGTTGACTAGAAATCACCACAGCCTTGCAATTAAATTAGGTCAGATCCAACATACGAAAACAACGCATTATGTGCGAAATGACATTTTTATAATGATTAAAAACTTGGTCTATAAATGATGACACTTCCAGACAGGCTGACAGAGGACCTTGCATTCACAACCTGAGACGCAGTAATGGCAGAACTTTCATCTCGGGCACATGAAGTAACGCGAGGCCTGCACTTCAGGACAAGCTGTAGAAACCCTTGCCCATCATATTTTTCATAATAATAATCATCATCATTGTCTTCGTCTGCCCCGCCAGAGGACTGATGGCTAAGATCTTTAAGTGCCAAACTCTTTAATAGCTCTGGAGGCTTTAAATTACGGGTAAAATAAACAATGGTGGAGCTGTGAAAACTGCTGCCTGCCATGTCCTCTCATGCTAACAAGGGTCTCTTTATTACAGTAACCTCTTCGAAGTCAGACAAATTATAGGCTTGCCCTGGTTGTGCCCTCAGGCAAAACGGGTGGAGGGCTGGAAAATTAGGCAAGCTGTAACGCTGCAACACTGCCAGAAAGCAGCTGCCCAGCACAGCGACTGCGGCTCTCACAGCAGAGACCCCGGCCCTGACCTCTGCCTGGCCATTGGGGGACTGCGACTACACACAGAGAAGGGCAAGAATCATGACACCGGCAGGGGTATCAGAGCCCCACACAGAGACGATGCACACATCAGCAGTAAGCATTTTGAGATGGAGAATTTGTTAATTATTGCTCTTGTGATACATTTCACACTGCATTTCCAATGCCACATTAAATACCTCTATTATGTATATATTTTAAAAATATTTAATTCAGGGTTCATACCGCTTTTATGTCAAATTCCAGCACTTTCAAGGTGCATTGTCAAAGATTTTCCAGCACCTCTCAACTTTGGTAAACTAAACCTTCTTGTCTAAAATTCACTTTTCTGCACTGAACTAAGCACATTAAATTATAATTTCACCACATTAGATTAGAGGTTATTGTGCTGGCGCTGTAACAGCCAAAATGTTCCATGAAAGACTTGGAATTGTGTTATGTTACCTGGATTAGGCCAATATAGATCAGTCACGCAATCAGTCAAAATCAGTGAACAGTACACAGTAACTTCAGTTTCAATTAAATCTTTAGTGACTTGTTTTAAACATGCAACAAATAAATGTTTATTGTAAAACAATTTACGTGGAGAAAAAAAAAAAAATGTATGATGGGAATTGTCCATGTAGCCGGTGCGGTCGGAGCTCCCCACTCGGGATTTGATCTGCGCACCACATGCGCCCCTCCGAGCAGCACCTTCAGCGCAGTAGAGTGTCAAGCCCGTTATACCAAAAGACTGGGTCTCCTGACATGGAAGGCTTAACACTGTACTGTTTTTTAGAGGGGTTACACTACTTGTAACATGCTCATTTTTACCTAATGAGCCCTGTTACATACGCAGGGAAAAAAAAAAAATACATGCGAAAAAAATGTAATCTACTTCCAAGCAGTTTATTCAAAATTCAAGCACTTTCACACCCTTGAAAATACAGCATTACAATTCATGCATTTTCAAGGATTTCAAGCACCTGTATGAACCCTGTTATTTTAATATTTTGCAAAGCGAGATGCATTCAATCTCCAGACAAGCAAGTAATTTTTTTCTGCAAGATTCAAGTCAGATGTGGGGAGAGGTTTACAGTGACCTGTGACCCATTAATGCATAAGCTGGAGGCTGTAGCACTCAGAGGTTTCGCGGTGTCACCAACTAGGAAATAGAAATTCCTAATACAAAAACTGCAACTTTAATTCCAATCTGTGGTCCCCGGGAGTTCCCCCGTTTGGCTCGGGTCAATATTACACCATGGAAAAAGACGGACCATGGCACTGACGCACTGGTGACTTCACTGCCTCGCTCAGCTGCCTGCACTGCTTTCAAACCCTGATTAATCCAATTAAAATTAAAATCATAAAACAATCGTGGTGACAGGGCAGGTCAACCATTCTAACAAGGCCTATAATTAAATGGTTAAATAAAAAATAAAAAAGCTATACACTGAAGGTTTTAAAATTCATACTAACACAACAGACATGGGCTGGCGTTGGGGGCAGGCAACACAGGGGCTGTCTAAGGCCCGATCCAAAGGGGGTGCTTTTCTTATACAAAGACCATAAATATAAAAAATGCGTGCCCTGTAATAGGGGCGCGTCATGTATATTTTTGATAATATATAACTATTATTAACGGGAGCATCACAGTTGCATCTTTCAACAGAAATTATGCTATACCCAGACCTAGATAACTATGCACCACAATCCCCGCCGGTGTAACGCAGTTGGAGAGAAGGCAGCACGGTGCGCAGTGAGCGAGAGAGAAAAAACGATAACTCTAAAAACAAAAACCGCCTTAAAATAGGTAATAAATGAGCTACGAGCTTAGAGAAAGATGAGCAGATAAGGACAGATGAGATGAAGGCTTAACAGGTATATTTATGGGCAGTATATGAACAGTCTGAGGCCAGATGATGGCAGCAGCTGCCCATGAGGAAACCAACTGCAGGCCTAGTTGTCGTACTGAGTGTCAGCAACCCACACACACACGGCAACACAAAATTGAGCATCAACAACGGCATGACACGGCAGAACCTCATATAGCTCCTTAACGGGTGAGTGACCCTGCAAACTGGCCCAGAATACCTTCGCCCTAGATTATTAACAATAATTTCTTATAGTAATTTGCAGTTGTTCTGCACTGTCATTCTGCCGGCGATGCATGTCTAAGGTGTAAGACACGTCCTCCGCTGCCCTGCTGTTCTCTACGGACTCTGTGGAATAACAACAGAGCTACAGCCTGGGAACGATGCTCAGCCGGAGACACGGCGCCCCAGAAATACCTAGCGGAATCCCGAGAGATTCAGTGCAGGGAAAGCTCAGGCCCGTCATTCCTGATGTGTTCCCGAGGCCGGGTCAGGAAAGGTGAACAGTCCGGGAGAGGGGCGTCTGGGCCGGAGGAGTGGAGCTGGGGCCTGTTTTCACAGCTGTGTCAACGCTGCCGTCCACACTCCCTGCGCTGGGGAGCAGCCTTGCCCAGCCCTCACCACACTCCCCACTTCAAACACGCCTCGGCGATCTGTTCATAAAACAGCCACTTCAATAAGAAAATACTGAGGGATGTTGTGTTTTAAGGGGGGGGGGGAACTCTCTCTCCAACTGGGAATGTAACCAAAAAGAAAAGAGCTGCCCTTTATTTTTCAGGAGAATGCCAACGTACAAGAACTGAAGTTCCGGTACCTTCTGGCCAGGTCCTTACCTGACCTCTTCAGAGCTCTTCCTTCCCTCACAGTCACTCAAGAGTCTCGTGAGCAGTGCTTGGCTGCTATCAGTACTAATTTGTTGCTTGGTTACAGGAGATCACTCATAAGCAGATTTCCTTATATCAGATACAGCACAAAAGCCACTACTGCAACCTGCTTGTGACCGCAGGGGGTTTCAGTGTAGGCATGGTGACCCTTTCCTCTGACCTGGGTGGGAAGCACGGCCCTTCCAGTTGGCACAGACTCACCCCCATGATTTTCCCGCGTTGCTCCACGTCCTCCCACATGGAGTGCACGATGTATCGACACATGTACTTCCCCGCACGGCCCTCCTGCCTCATCCGCACCAGGCACATCCTGCAGGGGACAGCAGACACAGCGTCACAGCAGCCCAGGCCCGATTAATCCCTGACACAGGTTATCCTTGACATGACCCCTCTGCCCTCTCTCTCCATAGCACAGACATCCACCTTCACAGACCTGAAGGAGCCAGCACAGAGGACAGAGAAAGCAGGGCTCCCGAACCTCCACAGTGAGGTCAGATATAACCCAGTGCATGTGCTGAGGATCACTTGTTGTTGCGCACTTTAACTGTCAAATACCGGTCCGTCATTTAGATATGTCTTTACTGCACACACTGTGCTCCGAGTGAACCGGTGTGTTTTTGCAGCATAGTGACGTGGTGAGAAAGAGGAGATTGAGGAGAGATGTACCGAGAGCAGCAGGTCAGCAGGCTCTGGGAAGGCCTTTCGGTTCTCATGCAGCCTTCCCAAAAAAAGCCTGTCAGAGCAGGCAGCGGGGCCGGCCCCTCAGGAAGCTGCGCTGGTTTGATGTATAGCACTGCGGTAGACCAATTTATCAAATAACACCATGAGGTAATGGACTCACACTCTATTCAAAACAATAAGAGGGAGAAAATAAGTGTAATATTTTTTTTAACTGTCACCTGAATATTAACACAAATCGATTAATTAAAAAATATAATTACAACATTTAACAGTATTAAAGCAAACCATAATCAAATCCAAAACTGAAAAATCCAATGATACTTATCTTGGCTGTGACTGCCAGAATGAAGGACTGCATTCAAATTCAAATTTACATACATACCCATTTACATCTACATCTAAATATATATGCACACATACATATACACATAGTGAAATATAGCATGTGAATGAGACCTTTCCTCATTCTACATGCTGTTGTGCATTCCCACAATTTTCTCCCACTAATCTTCTGAAATATATATCTTCTGATATATACACACACAGAACAGGTTTGGGGAAACCCTGAAATTACCTATTGCATCCTGACGTTTCATGAACGTGTGCAGACTGCGGCCCAGGCCTGCCAAGGAGCACAGGTTGAGAATAAAGGGGTTTTTCTCCTGCAGTGAGAGGCAGTGGGGCCTGTGTGTGTTGGCAGCAGCAGGTTTGAAATGGGAACCTGTGTGTAGTTTGGCAGCAGCTGCACGGCAGCAGCTAGAAAGTACCGCCGGAGAGGGGGAGGGCGTAGCGCTGCAGCCCTGAGGTCCCCGCCCGCGCAGGAGGAGAACAGGGGAGCATTGAGGCTGGCCGGGCCGGGGAGGCACTTCCACACTCAAGGACAAACACTAACACACTCTAACACAGCAGCTGCACCGGGAGATTACTGCAGCTGTCAGCTAAAATCACTCAAAACCGCTTTACGCAAATGTCACGCAGAGGAAAACCGAAGCACGAGCCCACAGCGGCTCCTTAACAGCAGAGACGAGAGTGTCACCTGGCCTGCGGGTTGGGGCGGGGGGCACGACAGACATGCTCGTGAAAGCTGATCAAGAAACGAACACGGTGTGGCATTGTCAGACTTTTCAAGCTTCATTTGGTTAGTAATTCCACCACAGGAGCCTGGAACTACTTAAAGCATCAACTGCAAAACACTGAAAGACTCCATGATAGGTCATAGTCCGCAGGGGAGCGTTTCTGTATCTGGATCCTGACAGCAAGCCACGCAAACACTGCACACACCTGACAACCCCTGGAAACATGAAACTGAAATCTAGAATGGCAAGAACTGATCTGTATGCAGGCAGCAACAAAAGTAATGATGTTGTCGTACTTTTTTATAAAGCATGATGCATGACATATATTGCTCCAACTACCATTGAAATGACTACAACTATTAATAATAATAGTAAAGTAGTAGTAATAGAGAACCCAGGAGCATCTTCAAGGCTGTACTGATAGCCTTATCAAAGCTCTCCAGTGTATTGAGGTGTCAGTGGTGCAATGTGTGTGTGTGTCCTTACTGCACCGATCGGTTCTTTACTCACCAGACGTGTAGCTGGGCCACCAGGAACCAGGAGTTGAGTGTGTCTGGGAGGGAGCACTCTGCAGGGAGAACACAGGCCTCAGGCAAGCTGTACGGTTTCCTCAGAGTTTAAACATCTTGCAAACAAGCACTTCGCACCGCTGCGCACTGTGTACTCACTTTCAAAAAAGTCGTCGTAGTTGATCCTCTCCACGCAGCAGGTGTACATGCGCAGTGCTGCGATCTTAATTTTCTGTTCAATAACAACAGCAAAAACAAAAATAAATATTTTAAACAAAACCAGCGAAACGAGTTTCTGTAGAGCATTAATCTCTAAAACTGGGAACAGCCAGGAGCAAGAATGGGTCTCTGCACCTTGTGTAATAAACACATTGGCTCATCCTCATGACACACATCGGACTAAAACCAGCTGAAGTTTAACACTTCTGAGAGTATGGCCCTTTTGATGTCACCTCTGTTACATTTCGAGTATTACGAACACATAACTCAAATTCACACCTTATAAAAAGCAGAGGTTTTGGCCTACACAGACAATGTCATAATGAAGGAGGAATGTGCATCATGGATAAATCACACTTCAGGCCAATGGGCAAACAACTGGCTTGGCTGCTCGTCTGTGAGCTCAGACCCAGCTGCACTGGATGAGGTTATTTCAGGAACTTGTGCAACTTGGAACCTGTGAACCGGCCGCCGCCCGTCCTGCTGCAGGGGGGTGCGAGCAGGGGTGGCCGGAGCAGGTGGCCAGGCTGGGGAGACTGTGATCAATACCTGTGCCTGAAACCTAGAACGTTGACCCTTACCGCTCAGAAATTAAGGGATAACTGGGGGCACATGCTGTCTGAAACCCCAATATTAACCCTCAGCCAGCTCTCAACCACCCTCACTTCCCATAACACAATGGTCTGCTACCTTACAGCAGAGAAAATCTAACAAACAAAAGACAAATTGTCCCAGCTATACAGACACCACTCCTGCCCTCTACTGAGCCTCACTCCACAGGCTCTGTACAGCCACTGCTGTCTGTACACTTCCAGACGGTGTAATAAAGAGCTGTATGGTCATTTACCCATTTGTTATATTTGAGGGGTCCTGTGAATCCCATGGCTTCTATTAGTCTGGTGAAGGCTCCCACTTCTTCCTCGGACGCCTGTGGTGTTTCTTTTACTGTGAACAGCTGTGGAGAGAGAGCATGTAGGCTGGAGTGGATACAATGACTGAAGAGAGCAGTTACCCACATCACAATTACACCTTAAACACTGCTCCTTACATAACTTATTACAACCCAGTGGAGACTGTACACAAACATTTATTTTCAATTCTACAGTCCTGCCCATCACTTGCTATATTTCGTTTTACTTGTCTGACTAATTATAATATCGATGGTCGAGATGCCCGTTTGCCATTACCTCTCTGGTGGAGTGTAGAGCTCTGCTCTGTGATGGCGAGCTGGAGGGCAGCCCTGTCCTTGAGCACATGACCAGGGCTCTGGAGATACAGGCTCCCGCCTCCCGTCTCTGCAAGGCAAAGGAGAAGTGAGCATTTCTGAAAGACCTCTTGCAGCCACATCCCAGGACTGCAAGGGAACTGTCTGTGTATTTCTAGAGCACTTCTTTCCTAATAAAGTGCACAGTGCTGTCACAGCTGGCGTCCTGCTTAAGGAATCCCATTCAAGCGATTAAAATCTAAACACAGCGCTAATGTTCTGTGCTCCACTGAATCATCTGTGTACAACATGACAGGATCTTGACAACCCAGTGTGCAGTGCATGCTGGGGGATGTAGTCCGTCAGGATACTCTGAGACACTGTCATATTAGAGAGAAATACACCTCTTCATTTCTAGACACACAGGATCAGCTGACAGAATTTCACAATGGTAAGACACCACAGAAGGAAGCTTATAATTCTCCAGGCCGGTCCAAACTCCAAAGCCAAGCCATCGAAAACTGTGCAGTTACGTCACAAATATGCACCAAACCACTGTAATCAATTATAGACTTGTTGCAAATATCGTTGGGGTGGTGGGGGATTTTGTTATTATGAATCAATACAACATATTCCCTGGAGAAACTATAATATATATGTGTATAAACAAAGATGTCAAAGAAATTAAAGAGAATCTCATAGTGTCGGAATCAAAAGGATATGTCCCACAAGATATTACTGCACATTCCTGCTCCACTGCACTGCACGACTGTTTCATTGTCTGGCTGTGCAAATCTGTGCAAACAACCCGTGTCGAAAAAGCCAAGACATTGTGTAGTTGTTACGGAATTGTATCGAAGCAGCTGTAATGTGATGTCAAATGTCTAAGTTAACAACAGTTCGTTTCCACAAATGACGACAGTACAAGCTACACTACAGACAGTAAGCGTGCGTGTTTTTGCAATAGTTTTCACAGTGCTGCCGATTTTTTGACCCCAACGCCAAACCCGGTGCATGAGTGTTTATATACTTCAGAAACTGTCACAAGGCACTGCTATCACCTCCCCGGCCTGAGGGATTACCTTCATAGCCGTCCCGGAGGCTGAAAGAGTCGCGCCGCTCCTCAGGGCACACTGCGCCGCTCGCCGGTACATCTTACCGGATCGGAAAAGTCGTACAAGAGGGAAAAAGAAAAGGAAAACCAACGCTTAAAGTAACTATTTTAAATGTAAGATTAAAATATGCACGTTTTGTAACACTGTGTCCCCGCCTCCTGCAATGTCAAAGGAACCCGTCCCACCGCGATCTGTGTCCGGGTTGCACATTTTCTGAGTAGTTTGTGTCCGGCTTCACTGAACACATCACAGACACACTTTCATGTCAGGTAACCCGTCAGTGGCAATGAGACTGTTCCCCACCGTAATCAGAAATAATAATTAGATTATACACACACAACAAGCTCAGGTTCCTCAGTAAAATTGTTCGTTTTTAATTAGTTGTGTTAAGACATTATGACTTTGTCTTAAAGACATTGGAAACACTGCTTTATAGCCAGATCCCATAATCTCCCCTCCCCACTGACATGCTCCTGTAAATCCCTGTTCTGTTAAATGGGGTAAAGGTGCAAAAGGTATTCCTCCATTCTTGTACATTAGATTGTGGCACAATTTATAAGGCATGTGAGCTAGAGTGAGAGAGAGGGAGAGAGTGAACATGACAGGCTGTTTTCTCTTTTGATCCCTGCTGCTGAGGGGGAAAGAAGGGTGGCCTGCTTTCTCTGCTCACTGAGCCCTGTTAAGCAGTGGAAACACGCCTGGGTCAGACCTGACATTTCAACACAACTCCACCACCTCCACCCCCCACCCCGAGCTCCTTCATTGAGTGGTTGACAGGCCTCGTTTGCAGGAGTAGCGAGTGACAGGCCAGGTAGAGAAGCCCCGAGCTGCTGGAGGGCTGATGCAATGCAGAGACCTCCTGTTATAGTCTGAGCTCACGGCAGCGTGGAAAATATGAGACGTGTGCATGACAGGCAGCAGGTCCGGCTTCAGTGGCCCTACATGAGCAGAGCAGCCTCAGAGTACAGCTGCTGTGTGACTTAGTGCTCTCAGAACCTAACATCACCGCTTCTCTTTTCTCATAATAAACTAGCTCTTACATTTCAAGACATAACCCAGTCTCCTGGCTGTAGAAACTGATTGAATGAATGAATGAATAGCTGAAATAAGAAAGAAAAACATATGCAAGTTCAATGCAAAGTACTTTATTCCTTCTGTGAATAAAACTATGCTCTCTAACAACTCCCTGCTGTGCTCACAGTTTCTGAATCTTATAGATGTGAGTCGATAGGAACAGCTTTTGAATGAATCGAGGTTATGTTTGTTGTAAGCCCGTGTGACATGCATGGAGTTCTCCTCGCCTGTGGATTTTCTGTTCCTAGCTGTACCTCTCTGGCCTCTCACCCGGTCCCTAATGGGACTGTGTTGCTAGCTTCATCCTAAGTGGTCTTGGAAACATTTTTGATGTATTGTCATTTACTGAAAATTAGGCACCTGAAAAAGCAAAGTAGTTAACTGTCTGTACAGATAGGAGGGTGTTAAATACATGATGTCATGTTTCCATACTGCTCAACTTCCCCCCCCCCCCCAGAAGGCAGCAGGATTACTCCACCACTTTGATTTAACTATGTTTATTTTCTCTTACCCTTAAACTCCTAAATCACTATATTCCCTACATAATCATTATGTTTTGCTACTCAGAAGTTCGGTAGGCTTACTTCATTTCGTGTTCAGTTACCGTCTGTCTTCATGTTCTCTGCTTTTGAAAACAAACACAGTTTCCGTTTCTCATGGCATGGCACAGCACCTCTCAGGCCTTGCTTTGTCAGACATCTGAAGACCGTTTCTGTGTTAATGCACCAGGCACAATGGCTAGTATTCCATTTTTTAAATCTCTTGAATTACAGAAACTATTTGCAGATAAATAATTCTGTGTTTTCTACTGAGACAGCCCTTTGGCCGTCCTCTGTGTGTCCATAGTCATTCCTAGAACTCACAGCACTTGGCTACACACCAGTATGGCCCCATAATTCTCTATGGATTGACAAACAAGAAAGTTGTTTATGTGGTTTGAAGTAGAATAAACACACACACACACGGACACAATACTGTTTCTCCTCAAGCCAGACTGTGCACTGAGAAGAATGCAGACTGTGCTTCTCACTAGGGGCCAGGCTCTGTCATCGCTGCTTCTGTCTCCTACACTGTGGAAAACATTTTATAAAAACGTCTGCTCGGATTATGCCTCCGTTCTTCTTGAAAGTTCTTGAAAAGTGAGCTGGAATTCTCTTTCACTACATTAATCATTGTCTTCCCTTTGCTCTCAGATATAAAAACTCTGCATTTCAACAAAAGCCTTTCAGAAGTTCTGCTCACTGCTCCCACCAAGACACACACTCACACACATACGCACAAACACACACGCACATGCACACGCGCACACACGCACACACAGAACATTCACAGATGGAGAGATTCTGCATTCTTACACTGAGGAAATAAGCACTGCCCTAGAAAAACCCTAACATTGCTGAAGAATGATAACTACTGTGAAAAAGAAATTTAAGTAGTTTTTTTCACCTGCAAACTTAAAGGACAATTATGACCGTTAAAAGTCACACTTCAACCACAGTTCTTTATTTTAATACAATGGCATGGTGCATCATACACCTATGGTTCAGAGGGGAATCTGCCCCCTACTACCACTTCAGTAGTACTGCATTCTCACCGAGAACAGAGAGGACTCTGGGTACTAAAGCTCAGCTCACTGGTCAGTCACCATCCTGAAACTTTCTATTCAAGGCTGTGACATTCACTTCATGAGCATCAATCCAGTCAGAGGAACCATTTGTCATTCAGACTGTGGCCTCTGTTTAGGTTTCACCAGCTGCAAACCAGAGCTGTTTAACACAGCCGTACCAACATTGATGTTAATATGCAAATTAAAAAAATAAAACATGTAACTGACAACTAGCTGGCAGGGCTCTGGTATGAGATTAATGTTGGATAAGTACCTGATTTCACAGCTCCCAAGATGTAAAGTAAGCAAGGCCACGCATCGCTGCGTCTACAAATTGTTCAAAGGCATCCAAGCATCGGGCGGTTTCCTGCCCAGCCTCGTTCCAAAAATCACAAAATATGTAACGCACTTCTGCATGAAAGACCGAGAAAAATAATACATAAACCCCACAGTATACACACGTAAAAGTACCGAAAACACTTGGCACTTTGAAGTGGGGATGTTTTCACAGAGGGGAGTGGATGAGGTAATGTTTGAGTTGTCTGTGAGTTGCTCTCGAAAGGCTGTTTATGGTAGGTGAGAAATTTCCTCCATGTTGTTGATTTTCTTTTGATTCCCCAACTCCCATGTTTTCTGTTTAAATTCAGGGAGAAGGTGAAGCTTGGGCTTGTGGAGCAGCAGTGTCTGACGTCCTCAGCAGTTCAGAGACACGCGGCACAGTGGAGTGAGGCAAGAAACACAGGTGCTGCTCAGGCAACAGATTTGATTCAAATGACTGCTATCGCTGGTCCTGCCATGTGTATTTTAATTAATATTTAGATGGATACAATTCTTCAGATCTTTAAAAAGAGATTCCAAGATTCTTCAGTTCTTCAGATTTTGTATTGATAAAACAAGAACAAAACATGTATAACCATCTTTTGACTAATTTCCATGTATCCCAGGAGAAGCAGGGTTTGGGCATCGTCTGCAGTGGCACAGTAGGTGTTTGGATGAGATGGAAGACAGAGGTCAGTGACTCTGTGGCTCTCTGTATGATGCTTTGAATAAATCCTTTGCTTTGAGGACCATTTGTAATGATTACTCTTCTGGAGGGATCATCGGTTTCCTCTTCCTATTCTCTTGGGGGTCTCTCTCAGGCCTCTTCCCACCTGTGTCTGATGTAGCCCTGCCCCACGCAGACTGAGGCGAGCTCACCTGCTGGCACTGATCCACCCACTCATCCATCACCGGGCCCCCGAGAGAAGGGCCATCGAGCCGTCCACAGCCCCGTCAACGCTCTCCTCCACAGCTCTGAGCCAGGCTGCTGGAGGTGGCTGAGCGGGATCATGGAGAGGAAGACTACAATGGGATCAAGGCCTGTCTGGAAGAAAAGGTTTTCAATGATGAATAGAAGCTAATAAATTAATATGTTGCTGATGACATAAAGCAGAATAAAGCAACGGTAAATAATGATAGTACTGTGAAAGTGAGCTGCACCCCTGGGATCCCCTCACTGATTTTGCAAGCATGCTATGCTCTTTTGATTAATTTATCATCCAGTGCAGGGCTGTCTTGTATATTTACCAAAGCATTACTTTAGATAAGCTGTTTACTTAATCGTGGTATTCACTAAAAATACTATTACTCATCCTTTTACTGGGATTTGCTGCAATTCAGAAAAATGTTGATGATATTTACCACAGTGGAAGATTTGTTTTTAAGGCAGTCAATATACAGTAGGCATTTCATACATTCTTGTGAGTTCAAGGGTATCAACACAAGACTGAGACAGATAGGTTAACATATTCAAGATTTAATGTACTTTATCTAAAACAGAATGTGTTTTTGAATCCATGTTTTGTACTGGCTATTAAACATAAGAGGTGCATGTAGAATAAATGGTAATAATTCAAATCACAAGAGTTTGGGGTGCATCAATATTGAGACTGAGACTGATCTTTATCTGTAAGTCTGTTCCTCATGCACTGATATGTTGTGCAGCAGACAGTGGCAGCCAGGTCTAGGAGGAGATTTCAAGCCCAGACTCTCAGCTGAGTAGAGCGACCTTGGCAGAGGGAGAGGAACAGCTTTATTACAGCACACGCGGCTGATAGATGTTGTGCAGGTGTCAGGGAACCCAGAAACCATTAGCAAGGTGAGGGGTCATCCACCAGTGATGGGAGCTGTGTAGTCCTGTTAACACTGGTGCCCAAAGCAAAGCCAAATTCTGTGTTAATACAGCATTGTACTTGTGCCAGAGAGCTGCTCGGAGCCCACTGTATCCGGCACTTCGTTCTGTTTGTCAGAGCTGTCAGAAAATAAATGCTGTAAGATTGCTCATGGAGAAAGGGGTGCAGAAAGAGACTAACGGCAAAGCCAGGAATTCAAAACAAATGAAGGGAGAATCCTCAAGAGGTAAAAACAGAAAAGAAAAGAAGAAGAAGAAAAAAGCAGTCAGTTCTAGAAATCTGTGTTATATTTCAGCAGCACAAAGACTCTGTCTGGAAACAATAAACGTGAACATTCAACTGTATTGTCGTTCATCATTTCATCATCGGCTACAGGTGTATCCAGAAGGATTTAGCGTTCAACACAGTGCCGCCAGGCCTGGATCTCGCTGGGAAAGGACAGAGACTGGAGGACTCTCAAAATACTAACAGCAAGATCAATTTCAGGGAAAAGAGACTCCAACGCACTGTATCCAGAAATATTCACAACAATCTCATAGTATTTAATTTTCAGGTTTTAGATACTTTATGTATACTATTCCAAGTTGTTTTGGAAGGCAGGGACTGGTTGAAATTCCAACAATCAAAGTTATTTTAAGCAAAGTTTCCTGGAACACAAATAAGCATAACATGTAGAAAAGAGAAAGACAGTGTGAAAAAGATTAGTTCTTCAAGTGAAAAAATGATAGGTTTCGAATGCAACCCCAGTTATCTAAAAAGGAAGCACTGCCCAAGGGGGAGGGGTTCTGTGCACTTCCATAGGAACCCGATTGAAAACATCACTCTATATACACCACGGGGTGCAGGAACCAACTCATGCGCCACTCGCGGAACACAGGAGAGAGTTGACGCCTGCTGATTAGAGCAGCTAACGCAGGGCAACATTAGCTCTACTGTGCTGACAAATGAACGATGTACACAGTGGAACACGAGAGCCCGCTCAAGTGCTTACTGCTGAGGACAGCAGCAGTGGTCTCTTGCTCTATGGCACACAGCCAGAGCGGGCCACAGACCTGCTGACAAAGGAACTATATACACAGCGAGAACAACTTGAGCGCCATCAGCTGGGAACAGTGGCAGTGAGATCCAATCTACACAAGCTAGAACGGAGCCACAGTCCTGCTGTTTACTTGTTATATATATATATAGTGGGGTATAAGCCAGACGCATGTACCACTGCAACACAATGCAATAATGAACAAATTATATACAGGGTGGCCTCATAAGGCAACATACATGTAGGCTACATGACAGACCCTGGGAACAAATCGAAAGGTTGTCAGAAAGTCCAGGAGCAGCTCGCGTGGGTGTTCGACTGGAAGGCATAGACCGGTGGAAGGGAAAGACATGGTTCAAATAGCTCCATCCCTGTGGGCTACTGGGGCTCGATTGGAGCCAACACCGGATTGCCAATTGAAGGGACTGGTCCCATCACATCCAACCTGTAGAAACAGACAAATGTAAGCGGCGAAGCCCAAGCTGCAGCCGCACAAATGTCTGCCAAGTGGGTGCCTTGAAAAAGGGTCCTGGTGGACTCGTAGGCCATGGTAATAGTGACGCTGCTTTGAAAGTGCCTGGCCCTGTGTCCGCACTCCATGAGACACAAACAGTTGGTCCAAGCACCGAATGTCCTTAGTGCATTCCAAATAGCACCTGAGGGCCCACACAGGGCAGAGCAGGTGAAGCTGACTCTCTTGCTCCGAAGCAAAAGGAGGAGGATGAAAGCCATCAACTCAATAGGCCTGTTGACATGAAATGGAGACAGCACTTTCGTGAGGAATGCAGAGACCCTGGAACCATCTCCCACAAAATGGACACACAATGGGTGTACGGACAGTAACTTGCTTACGCATTTTGCAGAGGGAAAGTGCGTCCAGCACTACATCAAGGTGCCATGTGGGCAGTGAAGGGGTGCGAGGAGGCCGTAGCCGTTGAGTTCCTTTCAGAAACTGCACAGCCAGGAAATAAGACCCAGGATACATTCTGAGCATGGACGGGGACTTACCCTGGTCCAGCAGCTCTTGTAAAAATTGTAATATGACCCCAATGTGACAATTAATTGGGTCTTGACCGCTGTCTTGGGACCAGGTGCTAAACATCCGCCAGCGGTAGGAATACTGTGACCTTGTAGAGGGAGCTCTCGCCGACTGAATAGTAGCTACTACCACGTCTGATAGACCCCAGGCAATCAAACGTTCCTGCTCAAGGGCCAGGCCCAGAGCTGGAGGAGGCCCGGATTGGGGTGCCAAAGCATGCCCTGCACCTGGGACAACAAGTCCGTTCTCATTGGGAGTTGCCAAGGATCTCCTTTGAGGAGGGTGATCAGGTCTGCAAACCAGAATCTGCGAGGCCACCGTGGGGCTATCAGCAGAACTATCACTCATTCTCTCCTGACCTTCTCCAGGACCACTGGGAGAAGGGGGAATGGTGGGGACGTGTAAAGGAGACAGTGCGGTCACACTGTCACGTCAATCCCTAGGGTTCCTGAGCGGTCTTGGATGGAGAACCATAGTGGGCAGTGTGTGGACCCTGCTGAGGCAAAGAGATCCACTTCCGCTCTGCCAAACTGGCTTCACAGTTGTTGTATCAGAAGTGTGTGGAGGTGCTATTCCGATACCAGGGGGCCTCCCCAAGAGAGGAGGTCCGCCGCCGTGTTGGATGGAGCTCGCCCACAGAAGCAGACGGCGTGCTAGACAGTACAGTCTGCACAACTCTTTCTTTTTTTAATTGAAGACGTGGACCCCCTGGCAACACAAGGGGGAGGAACATGATGTCCATGCACTTAGAAAAAGGCCAAAGGGGAGAACAGCAACTGGACTTTCAGATCCACCGTAATGAACCAGTTGCCGGGCTTGATGGCTTGGGAGATGGTGTGCAGGTTGAGCGTGCTGAGGTGGCGGTTCAGGTGTCTCCAATCCAAGATAGGGTGGAAACCACCATTTTTTCTTGGTTACTGGGAAGCGTGGGGATTAGAATCCCCCGTGCTGCCCCAGTGGGTGTGCTTCGCAAATTGCTCGCTTCTCCAGGAGAGCGCCGATCTTGACGTGACGCAAAGTGCCACACACTGCAACAGGTCCCTCACTGACATCCACACTATGCCTCAGAAGTGGGGTGGACAGGCCTGAAACTACAGGGAGTAGTCAACTGTTATAGTTTGGAGTTGCTGGGAGGTGTATGGGAGGGCCAGAGACAGCTGGAATGCCGAAGCGCAGGAGGGGAAGGGGGCGGAGGTCTGCCAGCCGTCCTCCTGACCCATGCCATGCCGGATCGCCAGGGGCCAGGACGTAAGGCCTGGGACTGGGCTGCTGTGGGGGGCTCCTGTCTGCCAGTTTGAAGATCGGCAGGGGGGCGGAACTGCTGCCTGGGCTGCTGCCTGAGAGCCGAGGTCGGAAGACGTTGAGCTCCTGAAGGCTGCCTGCTAAGCTGGGCCGAGGGTATAACAGGGTAGACCCTGACTAGCTGCAAGGACTGTTCCCTCTCCTGGGGAGTGCGCATCAGAATCTCCTTCATGGAGGGGCCGAAAGTAAAGCCCGGCAATATGGGTGCATCTATGAGGCGGCATGCACCATGGGCACGTCAGGCAGGGGGGGTGCAGCTGCTGTGGGGGAAGAAGCGGGTGCGGGAGGCGTGGCTGTCTTCGAAGTTGCATGTCTGGAGACGGAGGGGCTCGGGGAGAGGCGGAGGTCCAGAGCCACCAAACCCCTACTGTCACTCACTGGAGTGGGAGATTACCTGGCGATTGCAGTGGCGCCCGGTGGGAGTCTGGTGCCCAGACAGACAGGGCAGAGGACCTTACCATTCAGCGTCGGTTGCAAGCGGCACAATGGTGGGGGCAAGAGGAGCTCATCGTCGAGCGCACACCCGTGTGACCAGGGAAACGTGCACCACAACAACAGGGGGTGCACAACAACTGAAACGCTGCCGCAACAAGTGGTGCATCTACCGGGTGCTGGACAGAACACTGTATATTCCAAACACCAGGTGCAGGATACAAGCGCCTCGTAGGCCTGTAGGCTTAACCACACCGTGTGTGCCAGGGTTTCCGGGGACACTGGGTGACACGGGGTCCGGGGTCCAGGGGGCCGAGGGTAGTAGGTCACCAGCCAAAGCGGGGCCTAGAACTGAGGCCGCACCTGTGGACAGTGGAGTGCAGCAGAGCTCGATCCAAGCAATCTGAGAGAGCGAGATCTCCTACAGCCGCAGTTGCGGCGGAGGAGCACCTCTTGCAGGCAAGATCTCTTATGACAGACCAAGGCTTAGGCCGGGCAGCCGGGCCTCGGATTTTACTGCCACTGCTAGCGCTCCTGCTGTGGAGGAAAAAGCCCTGTGGACAAAATACCAACACAGCAAGCAATCGGATAATATATGGCACTATATTAACACGATTATTATTTTTAAATGCTCTATTTGTGAACCAAAACCACAAGTGCAGCTGGAGCTCTGGTGCGCGGACGGACAGAATCAAAATTAGCTATAAATACAACTGATAAGACACACAACAGAGACAGAGATGTAGTGAAACCGTGGTGAACAACACTATTAGTGAAGCCAGGCAGCCAAAATATGCAGTTTTTAAGGTCTAATGCAACACACAGACTCAGAGAGCTCATTTTCTCAGGTCCAGCAAAATGGCAAAAGAGGACGAACCTGCGCCAACCTCACGTTTTATAACAGGAAGTGGGAAGGGACCTGTTCTGAGTGACAAGCGCAGGGGCCAATGGCAGCTTTGATAGAGTGATGTTTTTGATCAGGTTCTTACGGAAGTGTGCAGAACCCCCTCCCCCTTTGGCAGTGCTTCCGACTTGAAAGATAAATGTAATTTGTATGAAAGATAACTGATGAATAACTATTGAGCTTAACCAGGAACAGCCAACAACTTAAATATTCTCTCTCCTAATTTAAAGTGCAGTACAGAAGCTGCAGGAATGAATTCCTCTGTGTCCACACAATGTGTTTTACTTGTTGTACCAAGATTTAATAATTGAAAACTTAAAAAATCATAGCCAAATAAAATGTCTTTCTCAGGAAACTAACTACCCACATCCTTTCCCTTGTGCGAAACATGCTATCGCTTTTCACCGGGGGCTGATTAATAAAGAGTGATTAATGAAGACAAGAGAGGAAACGTCAGCTTCCCAGCTCCGCTCCCGTTTCTGTGAGAAAGGGCTGGGAAAGAAAGCAGCCATAAATTATGGCGGCACTGCAGTCTGGGGAGTGCTGTGCCCCCGGCGCACAGTGGAATTTGGCGGGCTGTCCAGGGGCTCTGAGGCTCACACTGCACCAGGGCTGCCGAACAATAGGCAACAAAAACACCAGCGACGCAAAACAAACCCCCTCTTAGAGTTGCCGGGCACCGCCTGCACACACACTGACTGACAGACCCGTCTCACCATACAACCTTGTGACAGCAGCGTCGGAGCTGGGGGCTAGAGCATTTCACAGGCTGACACTCTGGACAACGAAACAATAAACCTGCTGGTAATCTGATTCTAATTATATAGAATGTCTACAGTGCTTTCCCATAGAAAAATAAACATGTTCACTTGAATGTGTAAATGGAGAAGGGACAGGTTTAATGTCAGAAGGGAGAAGGCTCTTTAGCTGGGCTGCATTATGAATTACACACCCTCCTGACACACTGTACAGCGGAAAGGAATCGGACGTGTGTGTGTGCCCCAGCTGGAAGGTCACAGGCCCAGGGTTCATTCTAGATTCCTCTGATGTAATGAGTTTAGAGGGGTCCTGGGGGTGCGGATGGAAACAGCGAACAGGAGACGCCAGGATGTGTCAGTTTGTGAGGCTGGAGGACTGTGGGGAATGAACGGGCAGAGCAAGACACTCCGCCTCTTGGTTTGTCTTAACACAGATGTTGCAACATTTGTATCCTGCAGAAATCACCTTAATGAATTAAAGAGGAAATAAATAATTGACAATTGGAGATGTTCATTACATTTGTAACTCTGCCCTCACTCTGCCCTGCCCTGGCTGCCCCCTGCAGGTGAGAGTAAACAGTGTAATCCTGGTCAGCTGTCTGAACATGTGAACATGTGACCTGAAGCAACATTCTCAATGCCAAAGTCTCAGCAGTATCACATCTGCATCGTCTTCTGCCCGTGTCTCTCCTCCTCCCTTCTCTCTTCTTTCCCCCCAATTCTCCGCTCCCCTTGGGCCCCTTCTCCTCTTCCTCTCAGCTCCTGCTCACAGCCGCAAGATCCTTCAGCAGCCATGGTGCTGACACCCAGCCTCAGCCAAAAGGAAAAAGTTAAAGAACAAAGAAAGAAGGAAAGGTATAAAGAAATAAAGTTTCCATGGTAGCCAGCTGGACTGTGGGACAGCCTGTGTCTGCAGTCCAAAAATATAATATAATAATAGAGAAAGAGGGAGAGCCTGATGGTTGTACAGCCTGCACAACCATCCGAGAGCAGTGTCTCCTCACCCCGCCACTCACGGCTGTCTTCTCTCTCTTCTTCTGCTGCAGGAACGAACCCACGGGAGACAGACTGAAAGGTCTTACGCAGCACAGGGACCCGATTCACCCCTAGTCAGGACCAGTCTTATAAACATAGAAAAACCTGGAAACTAAAACTAATACAACAATTAAAAGAACTCTATACAGGAACCGATCAAAGCCTAATGACTGATTAGGATAATTAAATGTGATGAAATTCAATACAGGGTTTACACCAGTTACTAATGGGAGCAAATTTGCAGAACATTAAGGCTATACTGCTGTGTGTGTTATTTTTTTGTGAAGTTGTTTCCACATTTATTTATTTTTTAACAGCTTGCCATTTGTAGAAATGTCAAATATTTTAATTTAATTTAAATAATATCAGTCTTCTGATAGGCAACACCTGCCAACACTAACCTGTGCTGGCCTACCATTAACTGCAGCCCTGCAGCCTCCGCAAGGCTAAACGCTCTGACATCAGGCTCAAAGTCTCAATTTTTGTGGGATTCTCGCAAATTGCTGACACTGATGATCTTTAACAAGGTTCTGACAGCGGGGGCGCGGACAGGCCCCGGGCCGTGTTTTCTTTTCTTATAATAGTGAAAGGCTGTGTAAGGTGGAGGGGTTTAGCGGGAGGCTGGATCTGGAAGACGCATAATAGATTTCTGTAAAATTGTTGCTCTGACCTTTACTGGTACATGGCGATCAGCGGATACCTGATCCTATATGAACATTTACTTTAAGAGCCTTCGGCAGGCTGCAGCGAGCAGCCAGTAATTGCAGAAACAGAAATTACACATTTTTTTTTTTAACGTGGAAGAAACCCAGCAACTTTATTAGGACTGAGAAACACAGGGGTTAGGAAAGACTGGATGACACATTTCACTCAGGGTTTCAGGTGAAAGGAAAGTCTCTAGTGCCTCCTGTGAAGTGATTCAGGTGGGTTATTTCTGAGTGCTCCTGCTCTCTGTACTGCAGACCCTGTCTGCTGTGGCAGGGTACTCCCTGGGCTCTTACACAATGTTCTTCTCTGGAGGTTGATCTATAGTCTGTAGGAATGTAAAGGTATCTCCTGTTTTGTATGAACTCTTTTTCTGCGTAGCTTTCATATTATCTTCCAATTTTGCATATTTCAAGTAGAAAGGAATCCTTTGACAGCAGTAATCTGGTGATAATGTTGTGGTTGTGTTGCCCAGTGGTGCAGAAGCCATTTTTAAGGTGTGTGTGTGTGATGTACTATAGCACAAGCACAGGGAAGTGTAGTAAAGCACAGTGAGAATATGATGGAGGGTAACGTGTTATGGTAAACCATGGTACAAACAATGTGAAACCTTGACAGGGCCAATCTAATGCAGTGTAACAGCACAGGACGAACGAGGGACCCTATAGAGTCTCTCCACATTGACAGAACACAACACACAGGCCTGTATTCTAGCCCAAGATGTCTCCTGTAAGGATACACTGTTTAACAGCACTCAAACAGGGCCTTAGGCTTAATTGTTGCTTTCTGCAGAGTAACTCTGGTTGGGTTTGTGATTCAGTCTTTTGTCGGGTGGGTTTCATTAAATGTGAGCGCAGTGTGTAATGTGCCGTTTCTGTGTATTTATCTAGATTATTGAGTGAGGTGTAATCAAAATGCTTCTTGAGCCAAGGTGTGAAAAAGAGGCCCAGCTGCAGGGAAGCACTCAATGTTTATGAGTGTTTTAAACAGGCCGCAATGGGGACCCCGGCCTGCTGGCTTGAGTTTCAGCATGTTTGCATCATTGGGGTCAAGGGGGACTGTATACCGAGCTCGGCTGTGCATCGAAAAGATAGCAGCATGAGTTACACTAAGCTGAGGTACAGATTTAAAAACTTGAACAAAAAAATAAAACTAAAAATGTTAGAGCTCAGGCTGCGGAAGGAGCACCTTGAGAAGCAGTTTTCAGTAGCGCTGTTGCTCTCCTCCTCTTCCTCCCGCTCTGCCAGGCTGTGCTGAGGCACCGGCCTGAACTCGGGTTGTGAGGGAGTTGTTGTTTGGCTCGCTCAGGAGGCTGATAGATTGTTGTCTGGTTAGGTAAGCAGACAGGGGCTGCAGTAATTACTGGGAGAAAGTATGAGTCATTGGTTCATGCGATGCCCGCCCCACTCGCTCACACACTGGCATGGCCATCAGGCTGCGGCATGACGGGTTCCTCCAAGCCACTCCGCATTTGTTCAGCGTTTCCTCGGCAGGGCTGGGACGGGTCGCGGCCAGGGGAAACTATGACAGGACGAGCAGCACAGACATGGCTTACGACAACACACACAGGGCCATCACGGGCCCCCAGCAACCAGCCACGCCCAACTATACAATTCCACTGGGCTTTATAGTTCAGGACCCTCCGTGATGTGCATAACGAAAGTCAACACTACAGCCTGACTGGTTTATTCGTATGTTGCTCTTAATGTGCAGTGACTGTGCCGATCACAGAAATCAGAAAGGAGCAGGTCATGAGCACAGAGCTGTGTCCATGTGGGTCAGGTCCAGGACGTGCTGGACCTAGCACCGGGTGCCTGAGCCACGAGCATGTGCCCCTCTGCCTGAGGCAATGCAGAATGGGAGGGGGTGGGGGAGGTGGGGGCATGGTGTTTGTATTGGCACACAGCTCTGGACCAACACGCAATATGCACTGGTGACATCATATCTTTAAAGTTTCTGGCGAGGTCTAATCACTCCCTGAAGTGCAGCGCCCCCCGAACACCCCCATGTTCCAGTTCAGAGAGAGCCGCTGGAAAGCATTCCCAGATAATGACCTACTGTTATTAAATACCGCATTTCAGTACCGTGCAGGATTTGCAAAGTGTCTTCATGTTCCTGACAGATCGCTTTGGCGTTTTTTTCACAAGTAACTGCTGACCTTCAGGTGTGCAACTGTGAAACCATAAAAATACATTTGAAATCCATCACGTGAATTTAAGCAAAAAGCAATAGCGCTATACTTTAGTTTTTTTATGGTGTGAACCTCAGTTGCATGTTACATCCCAACAAATTGAACTGCCTCATAACCCTGAGAGGCAATTACCCTGGAAAGTCTATGTGGTGATTTTGCTTATGGTTGCTCTCCTGTGTTTTACTCCTTTTATTACCAGGACCGAGTGGTTCTAACTGCATTCTCACTGGGCTGGAGAAGTTGGTGCTCAGCACACTGCCTCTGCACTGATGGTTTCTCTGCAGTACAATCATATGAACTGGTGGCACGGTTAGCTGGTGGAGAAAAGGCAATAAAAAGAGAAAGGCGTTGCATTATTGTGAGAGTAGGACACGGAAGTGTACTCCTGCACTGGGGTGTGAATCAGGGCCTGTGCAGACGAGGTGTAGTGACAGTGTAGAGTGGACAAAGGCCTGCAGTGTTTCATTGCCACACTAGGGGGTGCTGTAATGCCTGGTTCGGGGGCTGACTCGCTGCTGTTTCGGCTGGCTTTATTCTTTGAAGGTGGACTGTGATGGCATGTATGGTGACCTGAGCTTTGCCTTCTCCCTGCATGGCTCCATAAGTAGGCTGCTCTGTCTGCAGCTCTCTGTGGCAGATAGAGTGAGTGCCCAGCTGTCCCCACGGCGGGTATTGCTGGCAGGACTGGATGCCCTGGCTCTGCCACACGGCCAAGCTGTGTGTGTGGGACACCGCAGTGAGCTGCTCTCGCTATCTGTGTGATCCAGTGTGCTGCAGCCCATCAAGTGGCCAGATGTGTCCTGTCAGGTTTATCAGCGTAGCTCTCTGCAGCCAGGCCAAAGCCACAGCTGAAGATTTTAATTATTATATAATATATATTTTTTATTTTTTTTAACTTTCCATTCACATTTTAAACCATTCAGCTTTTTTGTCCCACCATCCTTGGTTTAGGTATGAGGAAGTGTTTCATGAGCCAATGGACTACATCTGAACTCCACACAGCTTTCAACTTTCAAACCACTCTTCTCTGAAGCTCTACTGCTCCCAGTGCCCAGACAGTTCTGCCTCTCACCCTCAGTCCCGGTCTCCCCCTGTCCTGTCCACAGCCCCCAGCCATGGTGGGATCCAGCTGTCTTGAAATTAGGAAACAGCTCAATATGTCACTATTGGTACACAAAGGAAATCTATTGAATAGCTTAAAAAGATAATTGAAGTAGACTACATTTTGTTACACATATTTTCCTTGCTTCTTATGCATCCTGGATATCTTACAGATTGTCCTGTCATGCTGGCTGTGACCCCCTGGCTTTTTAAAAATTCTGTTTAAACAAGCCAGCTTTCAGTACGTCTGTGCAGTATTGCAGTTACCAGGGGGTTATTTTACAAGGCTGCTTTGCAAATGCGCTGAGAGGCAGGGTATGAGTCTTTGCAGGGGGCAGTTGAGATTCTGTGCCACAATCTTTTATTGCAGCAGCCTGGTTTTCACAGACCCAGCTGACTCTTAATGGCAGCATCTACAGCAGCTGCCCGCTGGCTCTGGTCAGCGTTGTTCCCAACTTTAGGCTTGGTCTTTAGGAACAACGCTGACCAGAGCCAGCTAGCGAACCCCAGCCATGTGAACCTGCTGCTGCCGAGCTGCTCCTTTTGTGTGTGTGTGTGTGTGTGTGTGTGTGTCTGTGTGTGTTGATGTTTCTATTGGGCAAATGCTGAGCCAGAGCTTTTCAAACTCAAGCGGACTGGCGTAACAGCCCAAACAGAGGCCTCATTCTAATCTAATAGTAGTTTCAATAATAAAATTTATATACCCAGTCATGTAAACAACTCCAAGGTGCAATAAAGTGTGCTCGATGAGTGATGTCAGCACAGAAGGTTCAAAGGCCACGCAGCTCGTAAATTAAAAATTACAACAACATGCTGGAGTTGCTGCAGGATGACAGAGAACGTCCCGGCTTCCTACAGCACACTTTTACTGGAACTGGAGGAATGCTGTGAGAAAGTGTGCACCACACAGCTCTGACCGAGGAAGCTGTTTAATAGTTGAGGCAATAAATGTTTCGCTTTGGTTTTCCTTTCAATGAGCATTGTGCCTGACTTTAATGGGAGGATTCCAGATTGGGGGATACAAGGGGAAGGAAATGCCTCCTTCTCTTGCTGATCAAGGTCCCGAGGTTGAAGCAAAGTGGACAGTGTTCTGTGGCCTGATCCAATGACAGAAGAAGAAAGAAGAAAGGAGGAAGAAAGGAGAAGAAGGTTTATTTACCATCTGGAGAACTTACTCCTATAATTCTAAGACACTGAAATCTCCACAGTGCAGAACTATGAAGGAAAATCCGACTTCACTGAATCAGCTGTTCTACAGACTAGTGACAATGAAGGTTTGCCAGGAAGGATTTAGTGTGTGTCAATGTTTAATTTTTTCTTAAACACGTTTCCAAATCCCAGTGTTACTCTGGCAGACACCATGAAGTCCATTAGGGCTTTATTATTTCAGAGAGCGTGCTGAACAAGGACACCACACTGAACCAGGGTGCTCTTTCCAGCACCTCCAAACTACAGCCTATCATGTCAAATCGGAAAGAAACGCGGAGAGAAAGAAACCTTTGGAATATTGAATTCCCAAGAAAAATATACGTGGTTGACACAAGAGCTGCTCCATTCAAATAAATCACCAAAGAGATAAATAAATATTAATAAAACAGCGCAGCCTTGATAGTCTAGATAATATTTATTTTCAGAAAAATGTGCGACTGCAGAGCAGATCTCGTGAAGGAGAGGGAAGCGAAAAAGGAGAGGGAAGTGAGTGAAGTGAGGTCTGTTACACTGTGGTCAATCCCTGAGTGCAGCCTGGATATCTGTGTGGGATCAGAGAGGAGGTTTGAAGCACCGGCAGGATGCCCTGTAGCTCAGGGCCCAGTCAGCCACCTCAAAGCTGCAGGAACAGGAGTACTCACTCAAGGAGGGCACTCTTGGCCTTGCAGCTCTACAGGTCTACTCACCGGACCCCCACCTGAGCTACATATCTCATCTCACTGGGCCCTCACCCCAGCTCCAAATCTCATCTCACTAGGCCATCACCCCAGTTCCATATCCCAGCACACTGGGCCCTCACCCCTGCTCTATATCTCGCCCCTGGCTGCCATCAACTGGCCTGACCAGCAACAGAACTTGAAAGGGCCTCGACATTGTGACCTTTCACCTGAACCTGAGAGAAGGACATGGGTTTGGATCGGCTCCCAGGAGCTCCAGGCAGTAGGTGGCAGAAAAATAGTTATAAAGAAAAAAGCAAAGAAAAAAAGGAAAGAAGTAGGTAATAAAAAATTATTATGCATAGCCAGTCTAGATTTATTAGGCCTGGGTAGGGGATCATAGCCTCGGTTGGGCAATAACGGTGGAGCTGATAGGTTAAAACGAGTACTGGGACAATGACATCATTGCATGGCAAGGCAAAGTTTTTTTTGTGAGCTACAGTGTGCCCTTTATGTTGGTTTTCATGGGCTAATTTTTCGACCACAAGGAAACAAATAATTTATTAACCTCTTAGAAGCACAGGAACTGGGCCTTTTTGTGTAAAAAGTGTAACAAGCTGAGGAAATTGAGTCTGAAGTGGCTCATCGCTTACCTGCAGGGTAAACCTTCCTGGAGTCGTCTCTCCCAGCTCAGGCAGGCTCATTGGCGGACAGCTTAGTTTCCACCCCGATCCCCTCAGGTGATGTTGCCAATCCTTCAGCCTTTGTATGTCCACCAAGGAGAAGGACTCCAGAAAGTTCAGTAATGCAGCTTCCACAGAATCCACATTGTGTTTCCTCTCTTGTAGTGTTTCCTAATCTATTGTGCTTACTCAATCACAAACTCAAACACTGTCCCAGAATTACACTGACATAAACACACATCACAATCTTTGCTGATTCTCCTGCCTGAACGCTTTCTTCCCCTCTTTCTTCCAGCATTTAAAATATTTATTTATGCCATTTAATTATAATTTTGAAAGTATTCAACTGCTTTCATGAGCAATTAACACCAGCTCAATATATTTACACTGTGGTTAAACCTACTGCAAATAACAAAGTTCCAGATTTTCTGTCATAAATACATTATGGACAGATTTATTTTCTTGAAACATGCTTTTCTTGTGAAATTAAAATGTAAAGGCTGAAAACTGAGGCAACTATATATCCAGACTACGGTTTAACTTCTGCAGTACAGACGTTCATATATTAATTTAAAATGAATGCAGAAAATAAAAGATGAATAGATGAATAATCCTTCAACCTTTATCTATAACCATTAATCCATGCTGACAGATCTCAGGTTCAATTTGTAGTTTATATGAACATGGTGTTTACCTCCAATGTAAGTTCCTTCTTGAATTCATTATAGGCTCTTCCACAATGCCCTGTAGTTTGCTATTTTACTATTTATTTTCAATCTTGTGGTAAATTGTGTTTGACAAGGGAATTCAACTAAAATGTAAAGACTCATTTTGACCAGACCTGTTCTGCATTACATTGACACACAGCAAAACATGTCATTGAAGAGAACATGCATTTAGCGTTGTGTGCCCTAGACATTTTCATATATCTAAACTCTTGTTACCTTTATTAAAATATAAGTTGCCAGCACATTCCTAATAACCTGCAACCTGATGATGATTTTCAACAAATTACAAAATAATGAAGTGACTGTGCACAATGGCTTCGAAATGTGGGCAATTAAACTAATTTTAATAGCTGGGCAATGCTAATGACAGAAGTGTTTACTCTTTTACTGTTTAACAAGTCCATGCCACAAGGGTCATTACACACAGTTTTGGAGAAAAACAGCTGGCATTCGCTGAGATTTTAATTTATTGAAGTGTAATGGAGATGCAGGTAGAAAAAAAAAAAGTTTTTAAAATAGTGCAGAGTGACATTGAGAATAAAATCAGAGGAAAGTTCGCTCTGTGGGGCAGCCCAATTCTCTCTGACTCTGAACCCAGGGAAGGCCTGTATGAAGTGAGTGATCTGTACACAACGTTTTGTTTATAAGATTTGATCTAAACTCTTAATTACTACAAACCTGATTAGGCAACAGCCATGTGGATTCCAGCTGGAACTGTTTTAGTGTCCAGATACTCCTTTCGAAAAAAACTGGACAGCTATCAGGTATGCAAATATGTCTCTCATGTTTTTAATTCCTGCTGATGAGCTCCCCTGCCAAGTTGCATCTAGGTCTGTTTCAGAGTTATGAAATTGTCAGTGTACAAGTGCTGGGCCGTCCCCTCCTTGCCCTGCAGTTCATTTGTGAAGCGCTCTTTGTATTCAGCGCTGCCTCCTATGGGGGCGAGATGAACCAAGCCAACGAGAAATCTAATTGTTTTTTTTCCTTCCCTTTTACCATCATGTTTTACTCTTATTTTTTTGCGATGCTCTTCTGGAATTTTACTGTTTGCGTAAAGACTGAGGAGGAAACCCAGCTGTGCGGTGCGCGGAGCTCTTTCCGCTGCGCTGAGGAGCCTCACCTGCTGCAATGGCAAGCACTCGTTACTGCCGCGTGTGGGCGTGTGCTCGTGTGTGTGTGTCTTTCATTTGATGTCTTTATTTGTGTGCCTGTGTGGGCCTGTGTTTCTGTTTGTATATGATTTCAAGTTTCTGGAGAGCATGTGTTAGGCGTAGGTTTAGGGGAACATTAAATTGTCCCACCCAATAATCTGTGCCAGGCACCATATGCATAGTGGACGCGTCAATAAGAATATTGATGAATTCCCCCCCCTCCCTGCTCAACAACTCTGATCTTTCCTGGAAAGAAAATACAATCCCTCTTGCATCTTCAGTGTAAGCTTGCTTAGAGAATGGCTTTCAACAAGTACATACAGGATATCTGTGGGGGCACTGTAGGATGAAAGAATTGTGTTTCTAACAAAAGAAACAGGCAAATTTTCCAACATTATAGGTGGAAAAACAAGTATCTAATTATTTCTCCTTGCCATACCTACTTTGTCTCTTGCTAGACCTTTAGTTTTGATACTTGCATCAGAATAGTGAAACCACATTTTGCTTAGAGAGACATTGCTTTATAAATTAACCTCAAAACTGTTAAATAAATAGACCACTTAGAGTGCAAGTCAGTATAGGCTCCACACAGTCCTGTGTATTTCTTAACAACCTTCAGTTCTGTCAGGAGCTGCTGTCCTTTTAATTATGCAATAATTGTACATGGGCAAAAGTATGTAGACACCCCTTTTAATTAGTGGATTCAGCTATTTCAGCCACACCCATTGCTGACAGGTGTATAAAGTCAAGTGCACAGCCATGCAATCTCCTTAGACAAACATTGGCAGTAGAATGGGCCGTACTGAAGAGCTCAGTGACTTTCAAAGTGGCACAATCATAGAATGCCACCTTTCCAACAAGTTAGATCATCAAATATCTGTCCTGCAAGAGCTGCCCTGATCAACTGTAAGTTCCCCTAGTTCCACTGAAAGGAAATCTTAGCGCTACAGCATACATTGACAATCTAGAACTTTTTGCAATTCTAATTTTGTGGCAACAGTTTGGGGACGGCCCTTTCCTGTTTCAGCATGACAATGCCCCCATGCACAAAGTGAGGTCCATACAGTAATGGTTTGTTGAGATCAGTGTGGAAGAACTTGACTGGCCTGCACAGAGCCCTGACCTCAACCCCATTGAACACCTTTGGTATGAATTGGAATGCTGACTGTGAGTCAGGCCCGATCACTCAACATCAGTGCCCGACCTCAATAATGCTCTTGTGGCTGAAGGGTACCAAATCCCTGCAACAATGTTCCAACATCTAGTGGAAAGACTTCCAAGAAGAGTGGAGGCTGTTATAGCAGCAAAGCAGGGACCAACTCCATATTAGTGCCGATGATTTTGGAATGAGATGTGTCCACAAGCAGGTGTCCACATACGTTTGGCCATGTAGTGTATCACTGCACTGGATAACTATATTCCAGCTTTATTGATATGTAGTATTGTAGATTTGGCAAAAAAGATTGCATCCTGATAATAAGTCAGCCTGTGTATTGCCCATTTTCCCAGAGATTTTGTAAGACCGGTTCCACACCTAGTTTGGGGAGGGGAATCAATCACACAAGACCGTTTAATTTACCGTAGATCAACAAACGTAAACAATCATATGAACACAATGATTGAATAATTACACCTAATACGCACGTCCTCCTCAACAGACTTCCAATCCCAATACATGATAGATCAGCTGAAAGTTCACAACAAACAGGCCAAATCCCTGTGGATGCCAAGTTCTGATGGCAAAGGTATCCAAAATATTATTAATGTCTTTTAAAGTAGGTCAAAGTACATTTATTTTAAATAATAAACAGAGTTAAAAAAAATATTTAAAAACCTTAAGTTACTGAATTAGAAAAATGCTCCTTTTAGCCCAATGGCCCTGCTTCTGCACCTTGAGGCACATGGTTTTCATTAAAGTGATATATTAATATTCAAAATGTTTTCATATCTGCAAGTACTTTAAATAATACATTCAAGTGATCTGTTTTTGCCTAGTTACCAGTAGCAACCCCATTAGCAGCGCGTGCGGTGTGGAGTGTGGAGCGGATGCCCGAAGCCTGAGTCAACAGCACTGAAACGCTCCGCCACCAGACGCGGCTCTGTGTGGTTCGGTAATGGAGAACTCACTGAGCAGCTTCTTCTGCTTCGCCATCTTACAGGACCCAAGTTAAACATTGAGCACCAGTTTGAGACGCTCCATTTAAACACACACACAGCAGAAAACCAAGTGTCAGTCACACTCATACCCAGGCTAGAGGTGAGTGTAGCATTGCAGTCTAACTGAGGGTGTGAATGTATATTCCTCAGTCCCCTGCCCCACCATTAGCGGTGTAATTTATAAATTCACCAAAGTGTGGCAATGCAGGCTGAGGTCTCTGGCTCACAGGGGGCCAGTCAGCACCTCTGACAGACCGGCCCCCCCAGCCCCATCGCTCAGCCCTGTTGCCCCCCACTCCTCCCTGGCAAAAGGCCTGTGTTCCCCTTCCCCTCAACAGCCCCCATCATTAAATATCTCCTCTCCTCTTGAGGATGCCTGCACCCCCAAAACTGAAACAAATGTATATATTTTGTTTCCAGGTTCTGAATGTTTTCTGCTTCTCTCTCTCTCTCTCTCCCGCTCCCTCGCTCTCTGGGTGCAGAGGCATTGTGCTGCTCCCCATCTGTGTTCTATTTGCAGAGCTGAGGAGCCTAGCGTGGAGCACTGGCTCGGGTCCAGACAGGCCCTGTGTGGGGTGTCGCAGCAGCCCTGACCACAGAGAGCAGCACTGTGACACCGGTCTCCAGAGAACCCACGTCCCATCTGCATTACTAATACATAGTATCAGGTTCAGGTACACAATCCCAGTTTAGATTACACCATAACTTTTACGGCATTTACAGTGAATGCTGACTGAATGAGTGGGATACCCACATGTAAAACAAACAGTAGCTACACTGCTGGTTGCACAATGGTGAGCTATGTTTGTCACAATGTGCTACTCACTGCTGGTGATTTATAACTTTGTTTAGACATTTTGAAGGCTCCATATCTGATGCTGTGATCTCTATAGGATAATATAGCACAAGGCCTGAGGATTGGCGTATCATGTAAAAGCTATCTAAAGATGTAACTTTGCAATATTAGATGTGTTTCCACTGCCATTTCTGATCCGGATCAACTGTCAGCAGCCCCAGAGGTCTTCAGATGTGCACTCATATGTGAGTCAAACTTATTTATATGTACATACACTCACCTAAAGGATTATTAGGAACACCTGTTCAATTTCTCATGAATGCAATTATCTAACCAACCAATCACATGGCAGTTGCTTCAATGCATTTAGGGGTGTGGTCCTGGTCAAGACAATCTCCTGAACTCCAAACTGAATGTCTGAATGGGAAAGAAAGGTGATTTAAGCAATTTTGAGCGTGGCATGGTTGTTGGTGCCAGACGGGCCGGTCTGAGTATTTCACAATCTGCTCAGTTACTGGGATTTTCACGCACAACCATTTCTAGGGTTTACAAAGAATGGTGTGAAAAGGGAAAAACATCCAGTATGCGGCAGTCCTGTGGGCGAAAATGCCTTGTTGATGCTAGAGGTCAGAGGAGAATGGGCCGACTGATTCAAGCTGATAGAAGAGCAACTTTGACTGAAATAACCACTCGTTACAACCGAGGTATGCAGCAAAGCATTTGTGAAGCCACAACACGTACAACCTTGAGGCAGATGGGCTACAACAGCAGAAGACCCCACCGGGTACCACTCATCTCCACTACAAATAGGAAAAAGAGGCTACAATTTGCACAAGCTCACCAAAATTGGACAGTTGAAGACTGGAAAAATGTTGCCTGGTCTGATGAGTCTCGATTTCTGTTGAGACATTCAGATGGTAGAGTGAGAATTTGGCGTAAACAGAATGAGAACATGGATCCATCATGCCTTGTTACCACTGTGCAGGCTGGTGGTGGTGGTGTAATGGTGTGGGGGATGTTTTCTCCTTAGTGCCAATTGGGCATCGTTTAAATGCCACGGCCTACCTGAGCATTGTTTCTGACCATGTCCATCCCTTTATGACCACCATGTACCCATCCTCTGATGGCTACTTCCAGCAGGATAATGCACCATGTCACAAAGGTCGAATAATTTCAAATTGGTTTCTTGAACATGACAATGAGTTCGCTGTACTAAACTGGCCCCCACAGTCACCAGATCTCAACCCAATAGAGCATCTTTGGGATGTGGTGGAACGGGAGCTTCGTGCCCTGGATGTGCATCCCACAAATCTCCATCAACTGCAAGATGCTATCCTATCAATATGGGCCAACATTTCTAAAGAATGCTTTCAGCACCTTGTTGAATCAATGCCACGTAGAATTAAGGCAGTTCTGAAGGCGAAAGGGGGTCAAACACAGTATTAGTATGGTGTTCCTAATAATCCTTTAGGTGAGTGTATATTAAATTAGTCATTTAGAACACAGAGCTATGTCAAGAACTGTCGTTTTTTCTTATTACAAAATATTCTAATAACTAAAGCCAATGCGCTTGCATATCTTTTCACAAACCTCAAAACATTTTTGCTAATGTAAAATAACAAGTCATTTACTGCTAATTTTAAGAATATTTTAATTATGGTAAAGGAAGTAGGGAAGTGTTCTCTTAGCTCCACTGATTCGAAGGTTTGTCCACATGTTTATCTCCCGCCTGCCTTTAAAATAAACTCGGCTGCAGTGCATGCCTGAACTTGAGCTGATCGAGTTTTTACACTGCCATGATCAAATGCTACCAATGCATTTGATCCAGATCTGTACCATCTCCTGGTACATGACAACCATCTCATCTACCATGAGAGGTACATTTGATCTGATCACTGAACGTTTTCACTGCCATTTCTGAGCAGGATCAAATGCTACCGATGCAGATCCGGATCAGAAATAGCAGTGTAAACGCACCTATTGTTTCAAGTGCTCTGATGCCCATCTGTACTGTTACCCTGGCTCTCGGCCACCTACATTCGCTCTTTAACTTAATGGTAATCTATGCAGCTACTTCCTCTGTGTGTGTGTGTGTGGGCTGGCAGGAGAGCAGAGCACGGAGTCAGTGTGTATCATCTACTGCAATTATGTTTATTATCCCCATCGTAGTCACAGACACAATAGAGGCAGCATTTTTCTTCTTGTGTTTGTTTGTTTGTTGTTCAATAGCATTCCTCCCTCTGTGTGTGCAGTGCTCCCCGGGCTGCAGCGCTGTGCTGCAGGATGATGAATGGTCACGGAAACAGGCAAAGTACTAACAGGCAGAACGCAGGGCACGCGACCCTACCTGCAGGGGCGTAGAGACCAATTACTGGGAAGCAAGAGAATTAGCGCACTGTAAAAAATGCAGGCGAGTGGAGAGAAGACAGGAGGGAGCAGAGAGGGCCAATGAGAGAAGGCAGACTGCACTAGATTGCACATCACGATGAATAGGAAACAAATGTGTCCAGACTGGAGAGGACTGCCACTGACCAGTATGTCTCCCAGACTGCCCCACAGGGCACTGAGATGAAACCCAAGAAAAAGCTGAATGGGATTCTGGTATCATTGTTCTCCAGCCCTGGTCCCAGAGAGCCCCAGCCTACTTACTTATTGAATAATTGTTCTAGTCACTTGTTCAGTGAAGAGAACTGTGGTATTATTATTTTTTTCTTAGTTGATGCCCTTATCCAGGGTGACTTGCGGTTTACACAGGATTCTTGGTATTTGAAGGCTGGAGGGTATTGAGGCATTTGTTCCAAATTATTAGAAAATTACCACATTTAGCAGAACACCTGCATAACTGATCCATTTGAAACATTTATTTAATAAACTGTTTAAATGTCGATGATTTAAGACAACTCATTAACCCTGCTAGACTGAGGCTGTCCAGAACAAGGCTGGGTTGCACTGCCCTCTCTTGCCTGTAAAATGCCTTATGGTTTGTATTCTCTCTTCCTCCAGAAAACAGGTCTCTGCTCATATATTATTACACAATCTTTCTGGCTTGAGAGAAACACACAGACACACTGCTGGCACAACAGGAAGTGCCCAATGGAAATCATTATGGTTGTAATTTACCAACATTGCAGCCTTTTAAAGTAAATCTTGTTTCTAAATTGCAGGCACAGCTACAGAAACCCCAGGCCATTCCTCACAGCCTCCTCCTCCAAACAGAAAAGAGAAAAAGCTTTAAGAAGATGAACATCTATTATTAAAATAATGAAGAAAGCAGCTGTAATTGAATAAATTAAACAAATTATATGCAATCATAAAGAAAAAAAAACTTCACATTCACAGAAACATTCTTTTTCATGACCTTTTCTAAAAATGCATAAAAAAACCTCCACTCGAGTGCCACTTCAGAGTGAAGCCGTGCGAAAGGAAATGGTTTCAGAAAGAGCACATATTTTCTTACTTCACAGAGCTGTATTTGCCTAGCACCTTGCAGAGAGAGACACAGTGTTTTCTTAATGACTAGTAATGGGTGAAAATGTCAGCAAGATCATGTGGCCAGAGGCCCTGCGATGTGTGAAGTTTACTTTACATGCCAGATGCAGAGCCCTTCGGCGAGCTGCGCCTGAGCCCGGCTGGGTACGGGAGAGGGGGAACAAAGGCTGCCTCTTGCCTGGGAGCCCCAGGGACCGCAGTTCAAACTCAGCCCCAGATTAGCAGATAACAGCACACACTTCGGGGGCACTTGCCCTGGTGTTTTTAACGTGCCCTTTCACAGCTCTCTTTAAATATTGACATTTCCACTCACCGGGTGGACGCAGGTGATGCACATATTGAGTTTGTTCTTCTCCCCGTGTGCAGCGTGGGGTGTTGGGCTGCACACTGTCTGAGCTGAGCCAGCAGAGCAGTGATGTGTCTGCCATCCCCACATGCCCACACTTCACCACATACATTTACTGTGTTGACTTCCTGCACAACACTTACACCGACTGCCATGGATTTAACACAAATACTTTTTCAGTTTTCCCCCATTCCCTCCTCACTGCCTCGGGTCTGAACATCCTCTCTTCTGCACTGTTCCAGGAGGGGCCACCCCTCACTGGTGACACAGGGGCTTTAAATACTCTAAATTTCAATTATCCGATTGCTTCGTACTGCATGGGGACTGGAGAGGCAGAAGAGACGTGCATAGCGAAAAATGTGAATATAATTAAAGTAAACAAAGTAGAAAACCATGCAGTGGGCTGAGACCGACAGAGGACATTGATCGCAGTAATAAGGCTGCCTCTGACAGCAGAAGGAAATTGAAAAATATCCTCAATAAATCTGCAGAGCTTCCGACAGTATATCTACACTGGCTGGGTTAGGGCTGGGGCAGCAGGGGTGCAGCGCAGCATGGGCGACACAAGACGGATTGCTTTAATATTCCTGCATTGATATTTACGGCCCTGCTGCCAGTTGGAGGGAGAGTGAAGCGAACAGCTGCTGCACCTGTTCCTAATCTGTTAGTCTTTTCCATTTTCATTCTGTTCCTCAGATACAGCACAGGGCGGTGGCTGCGAGGTCAGAGGGCAACTGTTCACAAGAGTGATGGCGCTGGCCTGCTCGCTCTCCCTCTCTCCCCCTCACTCTCTCTCTCTCAATCTCTGTGCAGTGTGTTGAGCTCATATTAAACACGCACTTCTAATCCAGCTGCACTGAATAAATCACCTGAACACATGCAATGTACAGTTATGTATTTAAATGTATGACTGGTAACTTACTGGCAAACAAACAAACAAAAACTTGCAATATCTGCAGTGTGTTATATTTAGTGTGCTGTGTCCATATCTGGAAAACAGACCTGGACGTGTCGCTTGGCTGTCCAGTGCCGTCCCTCACTGTCACTAATGCATTGCAAACAGAAGCCTGTTTCAGAAACCTTCAGTGTCAGGCCTGACCATGCGTGGCAGCCTGCAGCTCGGCCTCCCCTCCCCTCTCCAGCAAAGGCCGGCACTGCGAGAGAGAAGAAAGGGCTTTTTGTGAACTCTCCTGACAATTGCAGAATAGCTGGAAGATATACGAGTATAATATCTTTGTTTCAATCTGCAGTGTGCAGAGGAAGTTTAATTTGCCAAAAAATCACTTTTGAGGTCTCTCTCTTGCAATTACATAACTGTAAATAGAGCGTCGAGGGACAGCGGCTGCCCTGGCCAGTTTGAAAGCCAGCCTAAGTGGAAGGAATCAAACAATCTTCCAGCGCTGACATCTGACAAAGCAGTAGTCCTATCAAAGGCTTAGCATGTATATTGGAAAAAGATTTACAACCCAGTCAGTGGGAAGGGGTGGCTGGAGGTGTAGGCAACATGTGGGAGAGGAGGAAATAGAAACAGGCAACACAGAGAGACCCATTCTGAGATAACACATTATAAAGCATTTCTAGTTATAATAGTGTAAACACACTGCTATCAATACGGCTGTGTCTGTCCTGACAGGGAGTGACGAATGTTATTTTGAGAACCTTTCGGATGACATTAAATTGGAGCCTAAAAAACAATGGGCGTCTTTATCTCCCAGAGAGCCCATGAACTCTCGCGGGGCTCTGAGGCTGAGCGTTACTGGCCTGTGGTTCTGTCACCTGCACACCCCTGTTATTGAACCCCCGCTGCCGTGCTGTATCACACTGCCAAAACAGGGGAGCAGCCTGTGTGTGCTGTGTTTGTTTGTGTGCTGTGTGCTTTCTGTGCTCTTTGCTGTGCTGACAACCCAACAGCACAACAGACAAGAAGTACGTACCATTCTGATCACAGCTTGACTCTCTCTCCAGTATCTCCTTCCCATCTGCCATAGCTGGCCAGTGAATGGAGTCCAACCCCACTGGAACCCAATAACAAGATGAGCACCCGGGCACTTTGACTGAGAGGAGGCCGCCTCAGGGCCTCCGAGGCAGAGCATTCCACCGCTGCTCCAGTGACCACCAATGCTGCGGCTGGACCAGGGGCCACCTGCTAGTGGGGGGGAGGTGGGCACAGTGAAAGGCTGTGTGTTATTTTCTCATGGCTAAAAAAGAAGCTCAGGAGGTTTGGAATTTAGAGCAAACCACCAATCGGCCCCCTTCCCCCCGACCGCTGCCTACCTCAACCTAAACAAAACAAGACAAAACAAAAAAAACATTGTCCCGTCCCAGCACACAACGGCTTCTCCCAGATGGGGCGGGGTGTGGAAGCAGGCAGTTCAGAAGTGCAGAAGTGGCTGTAGAAAAACACTGAGGTGGGAATCTTATTTATCCAGGCAGGGGACAAACATGCAGTTCACGGAGGGACTCAGAGAAAGACAGGAACTGTTAACTTCTGAACTAATGGGCCAGAGTGTTTGTATTTCCAAATGTATCACTTTTAATAGCACTCCTAAATCTTCCAGTTACACTTCAACCTGTAGAGCCCTGCTGTTTCCTTTCACAAATTTACACAGGTTTGAGCGTTTGAAGTAACATTCGCTATAGATTTAGATCTGCATAACATTTTCTACTAGTTCTTTACTCTCCCTCAAAGCAGGACCTTATTATCGGCTTAGGGCAACACAATCAGCCCACTGTAAGTTCCAAAGACTTAGCTCTCTCGGCTATATGATTGTTTTCTTTTTTTACTTTAATAAATACTGCTGATTTCTTTTTCTTCTTCTTGGTTACTTCGGTCTGGCCGGCATTCAAGAGCAGATTCCCCAAGGTGAAAAGACCAGTTCATTAGAGTACAGCATTAATCTATATGACCCCCAGGCTTTACAGTTTTTCTAAGGCCTCCACTGAAAATAGTGTCAAATTTGTCTGTTTTTCTGGCTTGACGTTTTTCTTAAGCCATTCCAGATTATGTTATGGAAGATGAAAGAGTGGAAGAAAGAGAGAGAGAGAGAGAGGTATAGAGAGAGAAAATGATTGAAACTACCTCAGTGCCGTGGATTAGGAACTGGCAGAGCAGTGGGCAACCATTCTCCAGGTTTCCTGAAGTTCAAATGTGACAGAACTGTACTGACAGAAAATCGCAGGATCACTTTCAAAGGATTTCAAAGGAAGCCCGCCACAGCATCCACTGAATTGGTTTTCTGGAAGAACTAAAATCATTTTAACATTATAAAAAATACAAAACTGCAATATAGGAAACAAACATTTGGACTTCCAGTCCATCTGAGAAAAACTGAAGTGTTGACATTTTGTAAATCATTGAAAGCTTATTTCCCTGATGAGACGTGTTTATGTAAAGATAATGGTCAATGACACTCAGAGCCGGTACGCTCAGACTCTCGGCAGATGATTCCAAGAGAAGATTTTTTCCCACATCTCTTTAAATGCATCACAGTCCTTTCTCTAGCAGACTGCTGGTGTTCATCCTGGGAGTAAGCTGAAATGCAAGCCGCTTTATGTTGCACAGTTGGGCACAGTGGGGCAGAGTGGGGCAGATTTATACCCAGTGTGGTCCCTCAGACTCTAGTGCTCCGCAGCTCTCTCACTGCTCTTTACTGTGCTGTCCTGCTCTCTGCTCTGCTGTGGCTAGACATTTTTAGCTTTAGTGCGATAAAAACAGATACATTTCAATTAATTTTATCTCTAATAAAAATGCATCATCAGTTGTGTTTTATTATGCTAAAGATTAATCATGCTTGGAGCAATAAAGATAATAATAATAATAAACCCCTGTTTACACCTCCAATTACTCTATAAACAATGTTATTACAATGTTATTACACATGATTGCAACAGACACAACCCTTTCAGTACAATACAAGTACTGAGGTCTTAAAAATTATAAAATATAAAATAATAACACACAACTGTTTAGGCTGTAAAAGCAGTGACTTAAGCAGGCATTAGGCAAGAGCATCTGGAGAGGAGAGGAGAGGAGAGGTCCGGCTGTGGCTGTGCTCTTAGAAGTGTCCAGATCAACAGGTCAGGCATGTGTCCAGGGCTGGGGGGGGCAAACAGTTGACAGTTTGTAAGTGCCCCTCACCCCCCTGGTTGAAACCCTGCCCCTATAATGCTCACTGCATGGTTCCGCAACAGGCCTCCCCTACTGGAGCCCCTCAAGCGTGTGCTGGGGGGATGTGGTCCTGGCTGAGGGCACAGCCGGACACGCTGAGGAATTGTTTGTGGAAGAGCTGCAACCTTCTCTACACTGGGCAAGTTTGCCTCGCCACAGACAGCACTGTAGCTATTTTAACAGGAAAAAAGGGGAGTATATAAAGAAGTCACTTGTAAAGGCATTCTTTCTCCTCACAGCTGTACACTTTCAGTTCTCACATTCCCTCCTACACGTCTTCATCAATGCATAACATTCTGTCAATTAAGAAATAAACTCTTATTACAAACCAGATTAAATCACAATATATTATTTGTTTGCTTTTTCATTTGTTTTTGTATTTTGTTACACAGGCGAGGGTAAACTGACTGTCACTTTAGCCTAGGTCTCTCTCTCTTTCTGAATATAAATATAAATACGTATTTTTTTTTCCTGTATGAAAGGTCTGCCATAAATTTATATTAGTGACATTTCTGATATTACTGATGGTAGGGGAATATCATGCCTGAGACTGAAATTCCTTACAAAAATATACACTCTGTAACAGGACACTCCTAATGAACAGTAAGAAATCTCATACTTCCCTGAAATGTAACACAAAGAAAGACACTCATTGTTTCTAATTTGTAAGTAGGATCAGATCCAATTCTTATCTGCTTTAAATGCTGCTAGTTGACCATTGTTGACAGTAGCCTTGTAAGGTTTCTGTAAGGCCAGCTAGGTTTTATGGTCGGGCAAACAGTCATCAAAATGCCACTGCAACCATTGAACTATAGGTAACACTGCACACATGCATATTTTTTACAGGAAATGACATAATTGTGTACATGGAGTTTAGGCAGTTATTCAACTACTAACGGGCAAGCATTGTTTAAAATGGCATAACTCTCTGTTTACCCACTCGGCTTAAGTTTCATACTGAAGCCAAGTGCAATAAAATTTAACAAAACATACCTGTATTCTATTTAAATCCCAATACAAGCTCCAGTCGAGTTCATTTGAGATTTGATACAGCGCCAGCATCTCCCAAAGGATGCAATCCTGTCTGTAGAAAATAAATATCGCCAATTCTCCCAGCTGCATCACCACTACACACCAGAACAAGATTGTGTGTAGAGTCATCGGGGAGACAGTCCTCCAATCCACTGAGGAGCACAGGAACCACACTTCAGCACCCTTACACTGCCACAGAACTGGAACCCTCCAATCACATTGTTCTCACTGTCAGGCTGTCATGACATCAGAAAGGAAGCAAAACTCAAGCTGAACATTAGACTGGAAGGGCAGAATGAGAGGAATTCCTGCAGGTGCCCTCATTATATAAGTTTTAATTAAAAGCTTATGTGAAAAGTGGTAGTTCTCTGTTTATTACTAAGTAATTACATAGTTATTAGTGGCATATAATCTGAATATAAAGCAGCACATTTTGAAACCATCCACCTGGAGAATGAGTCACACTTTCTGGTTTTGCTGGCAACCGCAGCACCAGCATTCACTGAAAACACAACGAGATGAATTGACAGGGATGAACGGCTCTAACATGCATGTGATATATGTTAACACAAATCATGTGTTCCTCAAGTACTTTTTTATGAAGTTGTAATGTAGTATCACTTTTTACCCCATTTTAATGAACACATAAAAATAGCTGCTGTATTTAGATTGCATTGCTGTTTGAATCTTGAATCATGTCCTCTGAGAGCTACTCCTCTTATGTGAATGGGCCTGTGTTCAGTGCTGTAGACAGCCTGCTCAGATCTTGCTCCAGCAGCAGTCCCACTGCCCCAGTCCTGCCCAGGCCTGTCTGCAGCGCTGTGAGGATGCAGCAGCCCGCTCTCAGCTGCACAGGGTGGGCCAGTGACATACAACAACAAACACAACACAAACATGTAAATGTGCAAATAAATACTGACTCAGAGGGGCCTGCAAATCTACAGCTGAGCTGTGTGAGGGTGTGGGTTGTCTGCAGGGATCATGACTGTACAGGTGTTGACCACATTGCCAATCAAGACAGGAAAGAAATGAACAGAACAGAAAGACAGGTACCTGGCAGAAGCACATGAAAGCCTGAAAACTTCCCCTCGCCACCTCAGTACAGATGTGAAATTCAGAAATTATAGGAAAGCTGCATCATCTACACTTTAAACGTCTGGCATGTTGAAACACATGATGAGTCTGTTGTCATTTGAAGAATGTAAATAGAAGGAAGCAGTGAAATTGGCCGTCATCGAAAGAATGCCTCGATACAAGAAAACATCGGCTATGTGTGCAGAGCCAAATTCAGAACATAAGGCTGCTGTATCTGACTGGAGCTCAAACACGATAACCTGTTTGGATGTCCATTCCAGCTTGGCTGTTTATGTTTCAAGACTGAATGGAGATTTTTTGTGAGCGTGACATTTTATGTATTTATTTTAAAGATTTCTGTATTCAGTGTACAAGTATGAAAATTAGAACAAAGCTGGTTTATAACAATGCAGTTGTTGGATTCTATGTCAGAAGAAATGAGGAGAAGATTCACAGTTCCACCCTGACTCTATGTAGGTGTCATTCCCGCTGCCAAATATACTTGTGTATAATAGATTATTTCTTTTCTCAAGCATTGGCATGCTCCATGATAAAATTCCAACAACATCTGTCTAGGAAATTCTACACTGCATTTACAAAATGTTAAACATCGGTCATGGAAGCAAAGCCAGATCTGATAATAAAACCAACAAGAATGCTAAACTGCAGGAACGTCAGGACAGGGCAGACGGCAGGGCTGTGTGGGGCTGGCCAGGACAAGGACTGGCCGTGGAGGGGTCCCAGGACAGGAACTGGCCCTGTAGGTGGTCCCAGGACAGGCAGCCCCCTCTCCATGCACTCAGACCTGCACGCTTTTTGTTTTTTTTGGTTACCTAACATCATTGTGAAATTGTCATGGAATTACGGAGCTGCAATTAAAGTAGCAGTAAATTAGGTTACTCTTAAAGACTCTTTGAATGAGATCTTGCATATGTTTCAGATTATATTTGGAAACACAAGACTTCACTTTAATACCATTTGATCCTGTACCATTTGATTCAGTTTGACACTTTGCCACAATCCAGGGCTGCTAACAGTGACAATGAAACATAATCCTGTAAACAATTCATGTTTTTGCTTAAGCTGCAGACATTTCTGTGTTCAAAAAACAACCCTATACAGTCCAGAGAGCATAATCCAATTAAAGGTTTTTCCATTGGGAATGTATAAATTCAAATCCTATTCCTAAATCAGTTCAAACTGCAAAGTATATAGTAGTAACTTAAATTTTTCAGATACCAGTGTCAGATCCTTTATTTATGGTTGGTATATTGCATTTTAAAAACATTATCACATTAACTATGGTTCTCTGTACATTCTTACAAATCCATATAATAAACTAATCAATTCTTGCAGTTTTTAAGAAACTAGTCATAATGAACTGAATAGAATATGAAAGTTGTGTAGTTTAACTACCTCATGATAGATATGGTGACCACAAAAGAACACACAAAGAATAGAAAAGCAACAGTCAAGTGAAGGAAGAGGAATAGGTTGTCTTTTTTAGCTCAATATTTATTATCCAAAGGCAACATCAAACAACTTCATAAAAAATACAACTTGGGTATCACAACCTATAGAAAAAATATATGTCATTCAAATATATTCTTTGATATATATCTTTAGAGTTCAAATAAAATAGATTTTATTTTTTGCTTTTCGAAACCGAATCTCTGGAATGTTTATGGGAGAATGTTTTCTAACCAGTGCACCAGTAGATTGGCCCAAACATGGCATTTGTCATCACTTTCACCCCATAAGAATAATTTGCTGGCTCACGCACAGTAATTTTAAAGCATCGTGGTCCTTCTGTCTTCTCTCCTTGCCTTGCTCTGTACTCTGACCAGCCTGCTGCTCCTAGGGTCAGTCAGTGTCTGGACTCTTCATAGACGCGGGGACCAGCACCAGAACAGCAGCATCAGTCGCCAGACCAGGGGTCACTGAGCTGGAAGAGCCAATTCCTGTTATACAGTAGGAAGGTCTCACCCACAAACAACCCTAACAGGTAGGCAACTTGTGTCCCTCAGCCCAGAAGGTCTTACAGAAGAGCCTTCCTCTGCTTAACTGTTCATGGAAAAGTTGAAAACCATCAGGGGTTATACTGAGACTGCTCTGTCACAGCCAACTTCAGGAGGTCTTTATGTTACAGAATAAACAGGAGGGCATCGGGGAATGATAACAATCACTTGGGCAGCTTTCTGTTTCTCTACGGTGAGTATTCTGTTAAAGGAGATTTGTGTGCTCACTGTGGGTGAAACAGAAAATGCAATAACTGGTTCCCCACAACTGGTGACCTTGCTGGCTTAAAAACACCCTGGCACACAAATGCAGCAGTGTGCAGGCTATTTGGTGGAAGAGGTTGTGTGTGGTGTGTTACCCCCTCAGACCGGCCGTGAAATCAGCACACAGCACGCTTCTCACATGGTCAGCCCCAGGGCTCCAGGAGCGCACAGCTCAGTGCTGCTCGGTGGGAGCTGCAGCTCTGGAATCCGGGAACTCTGCTCCTTGTTCATAAGGTAGGAATGCAGAGGGCCCTGTGAGAGTTGTGGCTTTCCTCTGCCACAGCCCCTCCTTTTATGGCATCTTGTGTATGCTAATGAAACTTCGAAGTAAGAGTTTTTATTTAATGAACACTGGGTCCAGATGTGATTCTGGTACTAAGTAAACCTCAAGAACAGTAACAACAACAACAATAACAACAATACAAAATTATTTCCTTCTGACTTTACAATGACATTCTGAGGAAAGGCAACAGCTCAGAATAACAGAGAGGGAATCGCAGTGTGGACAGGCAGGGCAGACTTCGGTAAGATAACAGGGTTGTCGGCAAACCCAAATGGAGAAGAGCTGCTCTCACGGCACAGGGAGGTCTTCTATGGCAGACACTTCACCCACTGCACGCAGGTAACATGTTACATTGGATTACATCTCAGTTTAATATGGACAACCCTTTCAATTTCAAACCATTAAAATATCAATTCAAACAAGTATAAATATATAAACAGGGAATTCTGAAGTTTACATCTTCTAATATATAAATCGTATGAACAGTGTTATACAATACTGATGTCTAACGTTTCCAACACAGAAAAGTAGGAAAAACTCCTTTTTTGTTCCTGCCAGGATCTCACTGTAACACTGTAGTGTGAGCAAAAACCTCTGTGGTTAAAATACCCCAAACTTTAGATTAAAGATGGCTTTTAGATTCCTCATATGGTCAGTTCAAGAACAAAAAGATTACTGATAAAGTCTGTGTTTGCACAATAGGGAACACGATACGGGAATTACAGGGTTGAAATAAACAGGAATACACAGAGTTACTCATTCACTTGAGTCCGAAATGTCTTTCTGAGAAATATTAAATATTCCAGTTACTGCACTTATCCTTGTGGGCCACAGAAACACGACACAAGACAACAAAATTACAAAGACATATTTATGGAATGATTTAGCTTCCTGCATGGAATTCCCTTGGCTGGAATTGGCTGAGCTATCCAAGGTACTAAAGGGATCAAAAAAGTCTGGTGTCCTGGCAGTAGCACCTAGGCAATGTTTCTTCATACAATCCGTCCGAGTCCTGGGATTATGGGGCGCCTGTCCCTGGGCAGCTCTGGAGTTGCTACCTGCAGCCACAAGACTCCACCACCATGTCCTCATACTGTTTGTAGACCACGTTGTTGGCAGAGTCAATGTACAGGATGCTAATGGGGCTCAGTCTGGTGGGGACACAGCAGGTGGGCGGGGTGGAGTCAGGGTCCATAGAGTTCATGAGAGTCTGAATGATGGCATGGTTGGTGGGCTCCAGGTGGGATCGGATGGGGAAGTCACATGCGCCGTCGCAGTGATAGGCCTCATACTCCAGGGGTGCGATAATCCAGTCGTCCCAGCCCATCTCCTTGAAGTTGACATGCAGGGGCTTGCGGTTGCAGCGGGGCTTGGCGTTCTTGGGTGGTTTCTTGGTGCGGGATGTAGGTGCCCGCCTCATCCTCCTCTGGGTGAACAGGTACTCGTACACTGTCTTATTGTCGTGGCCGGACCTGGCTTTGATCTCGTTGTAGAACAAGTCCCGCTTTTTGGTCCTGCTGAACACCAGGAAGAAAGCCTTCTCCTTGGTCTGTCGGCCCAGGCGGCTGAACCCCAGGCTCCGCAGGTCCACCAGTCGCCCCCTGTCTGAGGCCTCCAGCTCAAAGCACAGCTGGGTCGAGTTCCTGAAATTCTTGAACAGTTTCCAGATGTCGAACACCTCCCATTTGGGCGTGTCCTGGTCATCGATGGAGCGGGAGTGCAGGAGCGTGGCCTTCTGCTTACCTGTGGGGCAGGTCAGCAGTTTCAGGGTGATGGCCCCCCCGGCAGAGCGAGCCTTGCGTGGGTCAGTTGGCCGCTTCCTCAGGATGCGAAGCTCGGTGCCCAGCAGACCCTCCTTCTCCAGTGCGCTGATGTTGAAGTTGTACTTTTGCCTCCTCAGCAGTGGGAGGCGCTCATCTATGAGAGTGAAAAGAGGAATGTATAAGAGCAAAGCAAGCACTGTAGTAACACCAGCCCCCTACATGCAGTCTACAGCCCTATATGGTAACAGTTACGAGTCTGGCATCTTCTCTTTGTAGATAGAAGATTATTCAGATTGACACCAGGCAAAAGCATTACCTCTTTCATGTGAGTGCATTCATCCTTTAAAAAAATGCTGAGTATTTATCTGCTCAAGCACAGTACCTCTGATCTATGTGCATGTGCTTGATCCATTCATTCAAGGCATTGATTGATCAATGAATGATCAGTTGATTCTTATAATGACACTACCTCCATAGGTGCCCACTTCATTTAACAATGATGCACTTTGTATTGCTCTTATGTTTTGTAAGTCACCCTGGATAAGGAGTCTGCCTAGCCATAAATAATAATAATAATAATAATAATAATAATAATAATAATAATAATAATAATAATAATAATAATAATAATAATAATAATAATAATAATAAGTTAGAATAGCAGAAGTAATGATAGAAGCTTATGCAACTAGTCAACAATTACACTACTCTATCAATGTAACTCAAGAAAAACCTATTCAATATATGATTTATTAATGTATGAATTAATTTCTTTTTATTCCAATTCAAAGAATGGAAAACAAGAAAATCAACAATGGCTGAGATTTCACATTTTCAAATTTTGAACCAATAGAGCAGTTTGTCTTTTTGTGTTTAAGATTTATGGTATTAAAAAATGCAAAGTTTAGACACTCACTAAAAGGTCAGGCCTTAAATGCACAAAAGACAAGTTGTATAAATACAGTGCAAATTAAAAGTACATTAACTACTTGAAATATAAACAGTTAACAGCTAGGAATATTAAACAAACATTGCTTAACATTCTTCTAAATTGTTTTACTTGGTAAAGAAAACAATACATTAGAGGGGGCCACCCACCCCTAATAGCCTTTGTTTATTTACATTTGGAAGGCTGTACATTAGCCTGTGAGGGCTACAGTACTGACATTGTGACAGACTTACATTCAAAATTAGGAGCTAGTTACTCTGAGTCTGGAGAAAATCTTTTCAGCCACATCAAATAAGAACTTCTCTGCACCTGGCACTCACACCCACCTCAGCATACCAGTGTCAGAATAAAGGCAGTACAAAATTTAGTGCTGAAACCTAGAGGAGCTGTGAAAAATGATGCATGGTAACTCAGGTAATACACTCTGATTTAATAGTTCATTAACTGTTATTGAAGCCTGGCAAAGAAAAACATACAGGACAGCATCAACATTTCAGTTCACGCTGAGAACAACAAAGCAAAGCCATGTCTTTCACCAAAAACGAACACACTTCTGGCAGAGTTGCAACTCCTCAGAACTCTCTGAACAGGCTGCCCAGCATGAGTGCTGAGTAGTTTATTTAATTTGTGCTACTGAGGGTTTCGGATTTAATATTTGCTGCAGAGGTTTGGGTACAACATGTGGTTGTGCCCTCAACAATTGAGGATCTCTTGAATTTTGCCTCATACATTTTTTGTTCTGCATTCAATATGAATGGAATTGTACCACAACGTTGCTGGCGTCTATCTGTTGAAAGTACATTGTGTGTGGGGGGGGGGGGGCGTGTCCTGACAGATCTGTAAGCCTAACCACTTACTCTAAGCAGAACTGAATTACTGAAAAAATCTTTGCTGAGATCCAAGAAGATTTTGTCTAGCACGTTGGTCCCTGTGTTATTGTGTGCATTTATACAGCATGGGAATGCAAATACTGGGAACCATGAAGTGCTTTCCATGTGAGTGTGGAGCAGTTCTGGGATGGAGACAGTCTAGTGGGGCAGGAGGAGAGACAGTTGCCCCCTGACACTGCACTCCAAGACCACACTGAACACCGTCCACAAGTCCAGCTGCCGAGTTGTGTTTTCCACCATTGTCTTTTTCACAGCTACTAGCAGAAAATACACAAAATATGAAATCGCCTGTTTGTCACTCATTGACAGCTCAAGATGGATATGATTGATTTAAAAATGGACTGCCCATGATAGACCACTGCTATAGTTTCAACAATTCAGTTTTGTTTTCTTGCTGCCCCTGGCCACAGCCAATAATGACGGCTTCCTTACCACTGAGAACATTTTCTGTGTTAAAAATTCAACCATTCACTCTGCCAAGTAGTGAGTGCACTGTGAAGGTAATGTGGTTTAACCAGTATATTAAACTTAAATACTTTATGCTTGATTTATTTATTTATATATTCTACAGTATAATGTTGATAGATTTAAGGTACTATGATTGTAAATCTCTTCTCCCATACCTTTCCTCCAGAGCCCAGTCCTTTTCCACCCTTGCCCCTAAGTGGTGGAACGACCTACCCCCCGAGGTCAGGACAGTCCCTGGCCACCTTCTGGCATCATCTCAAGACACATCTGCTCAGACTGTACCTGTGATGGTAACCTGATCTCCTGGGCAGTACAGCACTATTAATGTATGCTCCCTCATGCTCCTGTTTACTTCTGTATTGTTAGCACTTCTCCTATGCCTACCCCACCGCTTCACACATACCTGGGGCTTAACTGTATTATGTCTGCACTTGTTAGCTTATTTGCACAAGGATATATCATTATTGTAATTTGTACTTTGAAAATATTTATTCCGGAAAGTGTCAATGTCGCCCTGGATAAAGGTGTAATAATGGATAATAATAATAATAATAATAATAATAATAATAATAATAATAATAATAATAATAATAATAAAATACATTTACAAATAAATAATAATAATAATAATAATACTTCTACTACTACTACTATTACTACTACTACTACTACTACTACTACTAATAATAATAATAATATATAAATTGTAACTGTTAATAAATTAAATCAATATATTAATATAAAGGTTTAAATGTAATGATTAGCTAGGTAACACATAAGTTACCGGTATAACTAATTAATTAATTTATGAATACTATAGGATTTAAACACCAATACATCATGAATATCATCTGAGTTCTGATGTTGAGCACATGAATCCGTACTTACGGGCTAACCCTAAGCCTAACCCTGTTATACATATTATTAACATAAGAACTCAGATGAAGTGCATGACATATGCATGTGCTTATCCTGTGGTATTCATATATTAATTCATGAATTATAACGGTACCTTACTGTAAAGTGTGACCATTAACCATTAACACAATGAATGATGACAACACTGTTAAGACTGGCAGTTGTTCTGTTCGTTATCCGATAAAGGAGCGAAATGACAGAAGCAGCGCTGTGTCTGAAGTGAGATCTTCAGCTGCGCATACACCTGGCACAGCAGCAGCAGTGTCTGCATGGCATAATAATAATAATAATAATAATAATAATAATAATAATAATAATAATAATATGTATATGTATAGTGTGTGTTACAATAATAATATGAATAACAAAGTGTCAGTAGCAGCAGCAGCAGTTCGGTGCTGTTCTGTACCTTGGCCTTTGTCCACGAAGCTGGTGATTGTGTTGGCCATCCCAGCCTCATGCATCGCGCTGCTGTTGACCTCCCCGGTGGACAGTGTCCAGTAGAGGGACAGCATGTAATCGTGCGGCGTCACCAGCGGGTGTTTGGAGGAGTCCCTGTCACCCACAGGCTTGCCCGCCGCAGGTTTAGCGCTCCTCTGCCCCAGCCCGGCGCCCTGCGTGCGGCTCGCAGCCTTGTGCTGCTCGGTCCTGGCTGGCACAGTTTTGGGAGCTGCCCTCGCTTTGGTGCCAGTCTGCGCGGTTAGGGCTCTCGGGGCCGCAGCGACCGCCCTGGCACCATCCCCGGGCACCCAGGAGCGCGCTGCCTCCTTCCTGCCCAGATTGATACCCCCTCTAGTGCTGCCCGCGACGCTGTGCTCCGCCACTGCTGTCGCGGGTTTCGCCTGGACCGGCTCGCCCTTGATCAGCGGGGGTCCCGTCCTGATGCGAGTGATCCGAGCTCCGTTGGTGGGTGCTCGCGTCCCGGCACCATTACTGCCCACCATCAGTTTGACTGCCCCGCCGGCCCTGGGCAGCTGGGCTCCCTCGCTCCCACCGCCCCTGCGACCCTCCACCCTGCTTACTGATGCGCTGTGTGCGGTCCCTGTATTGCTCGAAGCTGCTGGGATGAAATCCAGGTAGAACAGAGTCCAGCACCCCAATAAAAGAGGGAGTCGTTTTGGTAATTTCATGCTCTGATCTTCCTTTGAATCTTGACGAGAAAGAAATCTCCACAGGTTCTTCCAGCTTTAAATAAGAAAACATGAACAAGCTTGCAAGAGCGCAGATGCAGACCCGAATTAAGTTTTCTTTGGACAATCAAACTGTGCAAACCGTGTTCCCCAGCTCCGCTATTCTGGACCATAGTGATACGAATCGCTTGCTCCTTCTTCTGGGTTCCAGTATAGAGAAAGCAATCCGGTTTGCATTGAAAGGAGAAGCTCGACTTCCCTTACACTCCTGCAATTCTGTCCGGTTTCTTGCAGGAGTCTTGTTTAAATCCCAGTTTTCCAAGAGGGAAGAATGGCGTAATGCTGCCGCTGAAGAAAAAAAAAACTTTTTTTTTTTTTTTTTTTTTTTTTTTTTTTTTGTGTGTGCAAAGTTTTGAACCTCGTCCAGTGAAAATATTTCACACACAGAAACCTGCAGGTGCTCAGAAGTCTTTACAAACCTGAACTCAGGAATTGGAAACGGAATTCCAACAAAAACCAATTTAATTACTCTCTGATGTCATGCTGTCCAAACTAATTTAAGTGCAATATATTTCTTTTAAAATCTTCTTTGCTCTTTCCATAGCCATGAGTCATGCACTACATGAAAAAAAGCCACTAAGACCAATTCTTTGCATTAGGTCATTTAAAGAAGCAGTTTACTCAAGTCCTTTACATTTATTTAAAATAAAGGGGTTAAGGGTCTGAGGTGTATAGAAATTAGCTATTCTGAACTGCTGAAATAGAAACCTTGAGTGCACAAATGCTGGCAAACACTAAAACACTTAGTAGAAATAGATATCCTGACAAATTAAAGCATCATCATAAATGTGTGGACTATGTATTAATATGTATTTAAGAGTTTAATACAAAGTAAATACTGTTGGAACGGGATACTTGTTTGCTCTCAACACTGTTTTTCATGCATGCGTGTGTCTGTAAGAACATCTAAATTAGTGTATTATTCAGTCCACATTGCACTGGGTTGAACAAGCATGCGAATATGTGATTGGTGCCAGAGCTCCATGGGGCTCCCTGACCCAGGAGGCTGTGGGCTTTGAGCAAGTCTAACCTGTAAACGCTACAGTCCTGCTTCACAATATTTACACTATCTCTCTCTCTCTCTCTCTCTCTCTCTCTCTCTCTCTCTCTCTCTCTCTCTCTCTCATTACACTGCTAGGGTAAGCTCCCAGGGGGACCTCTGCTGCTTGAATTTACAATGCCATTAAGTCTCCGGCCGTAATTTGTGTCATAAATATAACAGACTGTGTAGCAGAAAGAATTAATTACATTTGCCAGAAATTACTTTTGAAAAACTGGCAGGTTGTCATGTTTCCTGTGGTTTGTGTAAAACAACACACTGTGACTTTTTTTTTTCTTTCAGAAGATTTGTAATTTTTTTAAGCAAACCTTCATCTACTAAATAAGTTGTGAAAAACTTAAATCAATACCCCTGAAGCAATAAAGTCATTTTACACTACAGAGTGAGCCCTGGTTGGAGAAAAATAAATCTGCTAGTGTCGTATGTTCACACAGAAGCAGCTTTTCTGTCATATCAGGGAGTTTTTGTGATAATGTGCCTTTTTATCTGATAGTTTATTTTTATTTACATTGTGTCCAACTGGGACTGTTGTAAGTCTGGGCTCCTGTTCTTGGATCCACACAAAATTGAATGATTAAAGTCTACCTATCGGCAGGACCAGGAGCTGACTGCTGACATCCACTGGTCCAAGCCTGAGGATCTCCCAGCAGGAGACACTTCACAATGGATTACCCTCCCTCTCACTACAGGGAAGCAGAGAGCAGTCTCCACACAGACATCCACTGAAGGAGTATCTGATGCATACTCAACACCCCCCGACAGCCCCGCTCTGCACTGCGGTCAGACAGTGACCTGGTCAGGCCTTTCATCCTCAGTCTCTGGAGGAGCCTAGCAGCACCATTGGCCAGTCTCACACTGAGCCCCACAGCCCCACTGCACTCCGAGAGAGTGTCTCCTACTGCATGCTCGAAGATACTGCACAGCCTGTTCCCTGCAGGACCAAAGACACTGGCGTCTGCTCCCGCTGCTGGACGGCACCCAACTAGACCGCCCCCGCTGCGCGCACACGCATCGTCCCAGCAGCGTCCACAGCCACTCATTCACACACGTCATCACCACCCGTGAGTCCATTAAAAACATCAGTCGATACCCCAAAACAAGCACTTCAATCCAAAATAAACTGAAAGTGTTTCTTGTCCTGTTTATTTGTTTGTGTGTTTTTCTTGTTTGTTTATTTGTTTGTGTGTTTTTCTTGTTTCTGTTTTCATTTGTGAGAAGAAAAATGTGGTACAAGTATGCGAAAATAAACCCTCATTGGCACCAGTCTGCTTTCTCTGGAATTTTTCCTTTTTTCTTTTCTCTCTCTCTCTCTCTTTTTAAATCTCTGTATCAAATGAGTAACACACATTGTTCAGATCCTGGTTCCTGGCATTGATTAGATGCTTTACTGGATGTTTTCTGTTTCAGTCATTCATGTTCTATTATTAGGCTTTTAAGTTGTTTCCCCCATTAGTGGGTATGATGTATTTTGGCTCTTCCTCCTGTGTTAACCTGAAGAAAATCTCGGAGCTGAGAGAGAAAACCGCAGAATGGCATGGACCCTCCTGGGGGGAGCAGCACAGGGTAGCCTCCCCATGTCTGGCCTGCTCCTGGGTCAGGCCTGACTCCTCTCCTCATTGGCAGGAATATAGACGAGCCTGGGACTGACGTTTGTTAACCTTTGTGTTTTTCTGGCACACTACATACTTTAAAGCGGGAAACAGGGTGCAGGATTTAGGCTGAGCAGCCATGTGTTGCCATCTCTTAGCTTTGCCATTGATAGTAAGTCTTGCATATGCTGCTGTATGCTGACTGTGCATGCTTTGAGAATCGCACCCGCAAGTCCCAACTGGCAACTGTGATTGTGTATTTAATAGAATTAAAAAAAATATATAATTTCATGTTAAATTCACACAAAATGTTTTCTTGAACTTTTCCCAGAGTGTCTCAGGAAATGTCGTGGCAATGTGCTGAAAGTGCTTTGTTTGTACATTTCACTGAGAGACCCTCCGATCTGCCAGAACATCAGCTGGATCAGTTCTGATCTCAAGCACACAGATTCCAGCCATTCTTTCTTTTTCTTTATTTTTCCAAAGGAGACGAATGAGCTCCGGGGACGGTGCAGCAGAGAGCCGATCAGCTCAGACAGAAGGGAGACAATACAATGATAAGAAATGGGCTTAAATATATTCACCAGTGCCCCCTTTAGGAAAGTTTCCAGAATGTCTCTTCCTTTAACTAGGTCTACCATAGCTGAGGAGGCATCACTCCTGTGCTGAGGATACATCACTCCTGTGCCTATTCCTAATAAATCAGCGGCACCAAGTTCTTCACTCTACAGTTGATGGACACACAGACCATAGAGAGGTCAGCACTGTCAGTATGTCAGTAAACAGCTTGTGATAATCTCATCTCCTAAAAGATTACTATGTTTGATGTGTTTTACTTAAGGTAAACCCTTCGAAACTGATGTTCAGTCTAAAAGGAAGCTTAATGAAAGTGATCATGTTAAAACCATGAGAAATTCATAAGAGGGGATCATCACAGTGAAAAAAAAAAGAGATGATCATTCTTCCTTGGTCTTCAGTAAATCCACACCGTGGTCACATGCTGCCGGTTTGGTGCAGCAGTGCTGGGCAGCCTTGCCTGGCTGGTGCCCAGGACCCTGGCAGGAAGCGCAGGGGCTCAGCTGAGTCAAGCTTCCTGAGGCGGGAGAGAGTGTCTGGCAAGCAGCGGACCGGAACTGTGCCCCTGTGCCGCCTGTGTCCTGTGCCTCCTGCCAGACAGCCTGCCATGGGCTTCTTACAAATCCGGATTAGTCTTTTATTTTGCACACTTCCTCTGAATATGTACCTTTTAATGTATTTATTTGTTTATTGTATATATATATATATATATATATATATATATATATATATAATTAATCAGTTTGGTGTCCCTACTAATCTTGTTCTTAGAAAATATCAGGCTGTGTTGATGCTTATGGTGTTGGTCTCTCTTTTTCTCTCTTTCACTCTCGCTCTCTCTCTCCTGTGAATGTCTCAGCATCTCTCCAGTGCCCCCTAGCGTTCTCTACCAGGTGCTGGTTGTCCGTGCCCACAGCTTCAGGGCACCGTTGGGAGATCAGTGATTTTTCCAGGCGTGGTTGCAGTCAGGTTCGTGGTGAGGGACTGAAGGTCTGGCGTAACAGTAATCCCACCAGCTGGGCTGTACAAACACAGGGCTGAGGTGCTTCAGGGTCTTTCATAATCAACAGAACAAACATCTTCACAGTAGAACTGTGGGAGTTCTGCTCTTTACACACTCATACCATGTCGGGTAGATAGGGAGAGGAGTGAACACAGACTGTATATGAACTCAGCTGGGATGTAAAATATGGAAGAATGTTTGACTTTACCAGTAGCAAATCCCCGTCTAGTGTTTTTGCCGATGGGTGGAGAGTGACACAGCTGTGGCACACTGAGCTCTGGACACAGACAAGCATCACAGCAAAGGGATATGTGGCTGTCCGGCCTGTCCTGGGCCAGAACCCGGAGAGATGGCAGCCTGCGGAGCGCTCTCCCGCCCAGCCCTGCTCCTCCCGCCCAGCGCCACCCATCTCCGTCTCTTTCTCTCTCCAGCCCTGTAAGCACTGTAAGAGTGTGGGGATTGTATTTGGTTTATTTTTGTGAGGATATATTTTCTAGCCATCAGTGCCAGGCACAATATTATTCTGGAAATATACAGGTATTAACTGTTAGATTTAAGATGATAAAATAAACCAACGTGTTGGGGATTGGCAGCGCAGAACAGGACTGGGATTGTGAGAGCTCTCATTAACGCAGCACATGAATGAAACTCAATCACGAATAATTACCACCACACCCCATAATTCAAGGTGATTCGCACCCATTCATTTATCTTTGCAGTTTTGCTTTCATAAGGTTCGAGCAATTTTCCTCAATTCATTACAAGTCTGAGTGAGCGGTTATGGTTACAGTCCTACAGTGTTAGGCAGACAATATGGAGCTGCAGTGTCAGGGCTGTGTGCTGGGCCTAGACTTTCAGCTCTGTGCATTAAGAGACATTCTCCTTCACAGCATGGCAGCCATTCTGCTGGGAACAGAGGGTGAAGAGAGAGAGAGAGAGAGAGAGAGAGAGAGAGAGAGAGAGAGAGAGAGAGAGAGAGAGAGAGAGAGAGAGAGAGGAAAACATGCTGAGTATGTTCTTTTAGGAACAAGGATCTGTTAGTAGCCAATAAACAGACTGTTATCCTAACAATCCTTGACATAGATAGAATGGTAGGAAGATATAATGATAGATAAATAGATAGATGGATAGATAGATAGATTGTAATCCATTAGATCAGTACATTACATACATAGTAGGTGGCCCTATTTCTTCATACTCTTTTGTGTAATGTGATATCTTAAGCTTGTGTGTAATGTTGTATGAAAGTCAAGTATTCAAAGCATGCACAACACAAATACACACTGACTAGATCAATCCCTAATTAGTACAGTATGATCTGGCAGGCAAGAGAACTGCTATGGCATATTAAGTTACTAATGATAATTATGCACATGTAGCATTTCGTAGCTTGTGTAACGGTGATGTCATTGTTTTGTTTTGTGTTTTTCATTGATTGGTGAAGCATTTATTATAATTCAATCCTTTCGATTGTCTTCCAGACTGAGGGAGGCCCCCGGCAGAGTTGAGAACTGCCCCCCCCCCCCCCCCAGTAACAGGCAGGCTCCATAGCCCCACCCTGTCATTAAGGTGGAGCCTGTCCCGGGAGCTGTCAATCCTGACAAAGCACAGGAGCTGAGATACGACAATACTAACTGCCTGCAGGGCTGCCTCACAGCTGAACAAATACTAATGCAATTATTGTATATTTTTTGTTTCTTTTATATATCTGCGAGATTAATACATCCCCAGGTCAGCACTTATTTTGGGGATAAGGTTTCTGCTATTTAAAGTGACAGCAGGGTTTCGAGAGGGGGGTTACAGGAGCGTTAGAGTCAGACACACGACCCAGTAATGTAAACCCTTGTCAGCAGCCCTGCTCAATTACACGCGGCCACATGCTGCCTCTCTTCTATAAAACCATTCTCTATTCTTCTTCTGCTCTCTTTTTTACTTTTCTCATCCCATATTCTCCTGCCCGTGTTACTTGCCTCTGCTCATGTCAGCCGCAGTGCTGGGCAGTGGGAGCCGCCGTAGTCAGGGGGTGGGAGGAGCTTCAGAAACTCCCACTAGTGGCAGCTGCTCGGTCCCATGAGCTGCTGTGCAGGGCTGACTCAAACCGTCCTCCACTCTTTGTCTCCTTCAGCCTCCCTGGCAGAGACTGCGCTGGAGCCAGCCTGCCCTCCACACTGCAGCAGCTCGGAGAATGCACTGTGACCAGACCCCCCATCCTCTATTTCCAAATGCCACATGAAACTTCACTTTAAACAACTTTATTAAAACAAAAGCCCCCAATAGTGTCTTTGCAACACAAATCCTAAATTGCAGGCACTTGCTCCAGCTCACTGTTTCAGCATTACTCAGTGTCACACAATCATGACAACAGGACATAGATTGAGATATAAAGATAGATAAAGTAAAATAATAAAATAGACGTCCATTCCTAAAACTAGAACTTCAAATGTCTGGGTATAAAAGCAAATTAACTTGTTTCTAAATATTCAGTACCAAGAGACATAAAGAGGCAGGAAATGTTAAATTACATTTTCTTAATGTTAGCAAAAAGTACTTTAACAGGGTGATTTTGTAACATTTATTCGTGGAAATCTGTTGCCACCTTGTGTAGAACTTGGATTAAACATCCATGATTCTCTAGTAGATAAAAGGGGAGGGTTTTCATAAGGGCATCTAGTGGACAGATTCAGCAGTTATATATTTTAAAGAGCAGACTGCATCAAATGTGTCATGTGTGCACACTTCAATGCCTATTGATGATTAGATTTATAAGCAAACATTTACAGTAACCGTGACTCCTTTCCCCCACTGTTTCGTCCTAATGAAAATCCGCAGTTTCTATATGCAACTTCCTCTCAATGCTCTTTTCATCAGTGAGCATGAACAGACTGCGGAGGATCTGCCCAGAACAGCTCAACCTGGGGAAGGCACACCCTCTGCCTGCCGAGACAGGCAGCACAGGGCAGGAGAGGGTGTAAGCACTGCCAGGAACAGCTCAGGGGGACTTATTTGTACGCATATCCACGGAACCCCCCTTTCTCAGCACGGCCTGGAGGCAGGGGATCCAGTTGTGTGAATCAGAAAGAAGCAACAGGTGGAGGAAGGATGTGCAATTACGTGAAAGACATTTTCAAGAATGGTCTTCCTAAATAAGAGCTACAAGCGTGCTGCCTGTTCCTATAAGGCTTCAGCTCCAAAAGCCCAGAGAACCATCTGCCCCCTACAGAGAGAGGCTCCTCTGAGGGGCGGTGCAGTGACTGTGGGTGCAGAGCAGCCAGACTCCTGCACAGCAGTCAGTCACAGACAGGCCAGGCACCAGAGCAACCAGGGTCATACAGTCGGGCAATTAGATAGTTGATTGATCAAGATAACAGTTTGCAAATGAGAGAAACGGCAGACTTGATCTCCAGGAGTATTGCATAATTGTCTGCACAGTTTTAAAAAAATCCCCATGGAGATGACAGATCGAGATCAGTTCTATTTGTGTATTTATTAATTTTGTTGTGTTTAGCTACACAGGCTCAAGAGGCTCAATGAAGCCAAGAACACTTTTAAGCACTAGGGGGAGCGCTATGCTGAGGACTGCTCTCTCTCATCACCAGATGGCAGTATAAAGTAGCTCTGTGGACAAGAGTTCCGCAAAATTGCAACAGCTGTGAAGGTTTCTCTCCAAAAGATTGTGGCTTTGGCTGGAAGAGCAGCCATCAGCGCAAACCTCACCGTAATCAACACATACTCAATCACGGCTCACTGTCAGTTTGCAGCCATTGATTTTTCCAGCTGATGCTGTGATCCAAGAATCATGATCTCTTTCTGGTGAGAATTTCCATTTCTACTTCTTGATGTAAAGATGGGAATGCACATACAGTTGTTTCTTCACCAGTCATACTGTATTGGCTGCTGCAGACTCAAAAACTGGTTCTGTCTCCAATTTACTGGAAGATCAAACACCATTCATTTACCTTCAGGTGAAGGAAATTGTTCTGAGATTTAATTTGTATCATTTCCTTTTTTACAGGTATATCTGTTCTTCCACTTTCAATTCCTGAAAAATTGCTCAGTGTTTGTTGTCACACTTGTTTGCGAGAGCTTATCGGTTCTGTTAAACTCCTTGCACTCTTTCCATGAGGGCTTGCTGACTGGCCCTCAACAGCTGCACGGACACACCCAGGTCCTGACCTGAATACGCTGATCAGCAAGACAGGTAACCAGGTCACCTTCCACTGGGGAGACACAAAGCCTTGAGCAAACAGTATCACTGTGTCTGGAGCTGAGCATGGTGATCTGGACAAACCCTTCATAGACATCTGCGTCTCACTCATCTGGCTGAGTATCTAGTTCTGATCAGAGCTCTTGTTCAAGTATTTTCTTAGAAGAACGTAAATCAGGAATTCTGCCAACCCCACACTGTCCTCACATCTCCGCCAGGGGTTCTTATCTACCTCATTCACCTGTATATTGGTATAATCTGACCAGTTTAACAACCTAAACCACAACATATTGTACACTGCTGTCAGAGAATCACCGTTTTCAGTCTCAAACCTCAAACATCTGACCTTGATGAGATGAATGCTCTCAAAGCTGCAGCTTGACCACTGAAAATGCAAGGCAAAGGGACTAGCACACAGGAGCAGTGGAGCCTGGGAGGTGTCGTTTATCAGGGGACTTTATCTATGTTTCTTACTGAAATAAGGGTCCTAACATTACTCAAAAAAACAACATTGTACTTACATTAAAGAGTAATATGAATCAGTAATATCAGAAATATGATAAATATAAACCTAAATGATGTGGAAATGGTGTGAGAAATGTATCAGTTTCAGAATGAGTTCATCACTTACTGTATAGATGATTTATTTTTCCCCCAAAAAATAAAGCCTGTCTTGACTTGTTTCACCCTGTACATCTGCTCTGGCAAGTCAGGGCAGCTTCAACTGTGTTTTGAAATGAAAGGAGGCCTGTGAGATGTGTAGGAGGATGGGGGTTTGTTGTCACTTTGGATTAGAGACGGTGGGCCGCTGTGGAGGGCTGGCGACAGACCAGCAGAGATGTGCTGCTGGAGGCAGGGCACCCCGGCTAATGCAGGTTATTGTTCCATCGCATTCGTATTGATCTGCACAATTAACTCACTCTCTCATGTGGGACAAAACAACTGTTCGACATATAAGATTACAAAAGTCCCGTCCCCCAGCACAGGAACAGCGTGTTCAAGCAGAGGACTCACATCCTGGTGAGGGAAGGAGGGAGGGAGGGGGAAACGGGGCTTAGGAGGCACAGCACTCCGACTCACAGCCCGCAGCGCCTGAGCTCAGTACCTGCATTCTCCCTCACACTGGCCTGATCTGGAGAAAACACATGTGTTTAGCAACAGTGTGACCTCAGACCTCAGAAAGCATATAATCTGCTGGCTTGGCAATTTTGTAAACAGTCACAGATAAAATTGTCCAGGAGGCAAATCAACCCCGGCTTGAGGAGAGAGCTGCCTCAGCCAGGCCAAGGCAGGGAGGCACACAGATTCCGTGAGCTCAGAAGCTCACAGGACAAGGCTTGCCTCCGAGTGGAAATAAAATATCACATGGAATAGATGCTCATACACATACAGGGAAGATGGTCACACACTCACGCAGATACTCTCAGTGTTGTGAGGGTGCCTCAGTGATGCTGTGGAAAAAGAGGAAAGACTCCATACAATTGTTCCTACGCAGTTACTGACATCAGGGCTATAAGCTCTAGTTCTGCTTTCTGGGGACTTCCACAGTGTCAGCGGTATGTAACTCTGCTGCTCTTGGAACAGGCTTCACTGTGTGGCATAGGGCAGTGTTGTGCAATGTAGTGTAGTAGAGTGCATTGGGTCTGCAGTCTGTGGATGACTCAAGCTGACTAGGGCAGGGATTAAATCAAAACTTTAGAAATAGAAAACTACAGAACTCAGTTGTGGCCACATTTTTAGTAAGATACTACATTCTTCTAATCAGAAATGTAACCACTATGATGTACAGGTTTGCAGTTGTCTATTAGCTGGTGGGTCAAAGTTTTAATTTAATCTGGCCCTAGGCTTGTTGTTAACAAACAAATCATTTTGTTATATAAATTTATTTATTAATGTATTTATTTGTTTGTGCAATTAATTCAATGTTTGTGCCAACTGACCCTTTGTATTTGTGAAAATTGAAAGTATCTTTGTTTAATGATTTGATTTTTAAATCATATTGTTGCATGTATTTTCAAATGTTTGTGTTTATTTCACTTAAAATGTCAATATAATAGGCCTTTCAATTTCAATTGCTGTATGAGTGAATGTGAAATCACCTTGGGTTGGGTTGTAGTTTTGTCTCTTCCCCTCCAAAGCTGCCCTGGTGCCCCTGAAGTTTCTTCCCCACTGGAGGCAATATTGTCCTGCCCTTCATGAGCTGAAACACTGTCCGTGATCTGATTTTATTTGTTAATGTAACTACTCAGTTACAGATGTCAGTCAAACTAATAATAATAACTAGAGTTTAAATTATCAGAATATACTTTGTCTGCATGTGATGGTATTATTTGCTTAAATAAGGCAGAATTATTGTACAAAATGTAATCTGCCTAGCACACAAGCTGTGTGAGGAGTAAGTGATGGTCATAACATATTATTAGTAGTAGTAGTATAATAGAACAAGAGCCCGCTTCACTCTACACCTGAAGCAGTGTCTGTTTCCCTGTCCCTCTGGAGTTATTGCCGAGTTGCTGAACTTTTCCACCCAGATTAAGTGTTCTTATTGTACTTATTTGATTATCTGCTGGTTTTGTTTCAGGGTGGCTCTGCAGCACTTATTGTGCAAAGCCAACGAGGCAGAGATCAGGAGATAAGCAGTGTTAATTTCACTCATCACCTTGGTTAAAATAGAAATGGAAATGTGAATGAAAAAGGCAGGTGTCATTTCTAAAGCAAGGGGAAAACATTGCATGGTAGTGCATTTGTTTAACAGTAATATCTGTGAGGGCCACAGCTGATAAAAATAGGGTATTTTCCCCTGTGCTTAAAGGGGAATGCACCTCTCCTAACCTTGTTAATGCATATTGATTATTATAGTCATTGGTCATAGAAATAATAAATCATAAAACTTCCCGTTGAGTGAGTCGCTTCCCTTATCAAAGCTACATTTTAAAACTAACTTCAAGATATAAATCTGTCAGCCAGGCCAAGCTGGTTAAGCCCCTCCACAGACCTTTCACTGTGAGACAGAATCGACAGATGACTAATGAAAGATCCCTCTATTAAGAAGTGTGAAGTACAGTTTATGTGAAACATTCCCGAGTGTATATTGTGCTCTAACTGTGATTGTGTATGTTGTGTCTGTGCCCTAGGTGACCCTAAAAGGAGTTTTCAATGGACAGCACTATTGGTCACAGCTTTCATAACAAGATTACGGAGTAAAATCAGCTGTGTTGTTCTTTCATCATCGCCAGAGCACCGCAATTTACACTAGAACAATTAACCAACTGAATTCCTGTGAATCAATCAATATGTTTTTACTTAGTATGGCACCCATCGCAAGGTAACCACAGATAGCTTTACAAATTGAATATAAGCAAATAAACAAATACACCATTAGGATCGTCAGGAAATGGACTTGATTAAATGAATGATGAAAAGAAAAACAATCAAAAGTTATCATCTGTTGAAGAGCGCTCAGGAAGAGTCCTGAGTGGCTTAATAGATATCGAACTGAACTTTGGTGTGCAGACCGGTGTTGACACAGGGTCCTGCAGTGAGTGCTCAACAGAGCCTAGTGTGTCTGTGTCTCTGTGCCTGGAGCTCTGGGACGGTCCTCAGCGCCCCCCAACACCTTGCTCAGAGTCGTCACGCCTGGCAGCAGCAGCAACCAGCTGTGAGATGCTGAGCACTTTGATCTTCAGGCTGCAGTGCGATTAGAAAGGTGTTAATTAGCTCCTACTTGACAGACTCACATCAAGACGTGAAGTCAGAAATGGAGCTTTGAAATGAAGTTACAATGATAAGTTAGATTGGTAAGTGAGGGTGGGGGAGAGAGAGATAGGGAGAGGGAGAGGGGAGAGAGCAAGAGACAGGAAGAGAGGGGGAGGAAAATAGATAAAGAGAAGGAAATCTAAAAACCTGGAATTATTCTGATTTCTCCCCTTCCCAGTCTCATTCATTTCACAACTATCCCTCACTAAATGCTTGTTTACAGTAAAGTGATTGGTCACAGCTTTGCATATGTACATTCCCCTTTTATAACAGTGCTGGTAACCATGGTGAGGTGACGTTGTTAGTGTGTTCTGTCCTGAATGGCTGTGTGTTTCCAGCACCTGAGTTAGAAACCCCCGTCCGGTGCTCTACCTAACACCAACGCTGTATCTCTGACTGGCAGGTTACTTGATCAGGCAATTACATATTTCCAGCCTGTACTCTTACCTGGAGAAGGTGAGTGCACTGCTGCCCTGTGCAAGAAGGAGCTTGCCTCTCTCTGGGCATGTGCTTAATTAATTCAGCCTATTATTAAATTAGCTGCTTCCAGCTGGCGTGACATCCCTGTTTAGAGACTAACACGGCATCTCTGTCAGCCGATCACTGCTGCTCCACTGATACTGTTTTGGCGTGGAGCTCTCACAAGTCAGCCTGTCAGTGTGCATCTCGCTATCCGCAGACACACTGCCTGGCTGACGTTAATGCTTTCGTGTCTGAGTGTTCTGGGCGTTGCTCTGACTTGGCGTGCGTGACGGTCTGTCTGGGCCATTGGCGAGGTCTGCCTGTGGACGCAAAGCTCACGCTGGGCAACAGGAGGGTAAACAGTCAGAGACACCTGTAGTCCTGCTGTATTATTATAAATGGAACAGGTGTAACAACACATCAATCAATCAAATGGTTTATAATTTGCTATAGCTTCCTTCACAACTAACCGCCTGAGAGGGAGTTCACAGATGAAAGACAAACAAGGAAGCTTACAATACAGTCCCTAAAAATCAATATAACCCTCAGGCACAGAGGAGAGAAACACAACATCTCTTTTTCACAATGGAGCAGGATCAAGCCCCTGCTGCCCCTTCTTCCAGCAGTCCACACTCCTTCACATCAACAACAGCCACCTGCCACGATAACCCGTGGTTAAATAATAGATGACAGGCCCGCCGAAGGTGCAGCCCCCGTGTAGAGCCACAGCCGGGGGGATTTTCTCATCCTGACGCTCGCTCACCACATCAGAAAGACCACTGCCCACAGATCCCAGTGACTAACCGCTTGATTCAGCTGAAATCCCACAGAACATCACAGGCTCTTCCTGGAGAAGAGGTGGGGGACAGGCTTTCACTCTATACTATGTTGGTTGTATTTTTAACTGATGATATTACTACACTTCGTATAGATAGATAAATAGAAAGATAAAAGCAATGCCAATAAACCTGTAATCAATACAACTGCTGATCAGGACAGAAAATTATATCTCACAGGACAATATAATACAATACATCTAATAATTATAGTAATTCTACTACTGCTACTAATAATAGTAATAATCAACAGTATTGAACCCTGGAGAAGCCGGCTGGGAATGAGGAGCGAATGAGTCACATCAGAGGTGCCGCTCTCACAGGAAGCTGACGTCATACAAACTTTCCAGAAAGTGAGAAATGCCGCGGTTACAAAGCCAGCCTCGTCCTTCCCTCCAGACATCAAGAAACGAAAGGAAATTGAAAAAAACGGACTATTATACGTGCACTAATAGTAAGGTGTGTAGCTATTTATAGCTATTTCACTACCATTTCAAAACAGAAGTAAAACATCATCAAAGTGACACAAACTGGGAAAACACAGAGCTGTTTCGCTAGTCACTGCGGTTTCCTTCTACAAGCCACCAGGAAAACACAATCATAATATTATGAATAGTATGTGAATAAAATAACACAAAGACAGAACTTTGACTAACATAACCAGACGCAAATGATGATTGATTAGTCGTAATATGTATTGTTTAATAATCTACTAAACCACTTCATTCAATTGCTTTAGTAAAAACTTTGTGTGGCGGGTGGGGAGGCCAGTAGTAGTAACATGACTCCAGTTTTAACTTCTCTATCGACAGCCAGAGCAGCGGGGAGACATGCTGTTTAAAAGGAATGATGTTCTCGCTTCGGTTTCTAGAAAACATCCAGTCTGGGAAGTTCCTTCAAAAACCCGTCATTCATTAGCCAGGCACCTATGTAAACAGAAAATAACTTTAAAGGTACTGTATTGATGCGAATATAGGGGAACTAACATTTGACTTCTCGGCCTGAACGTGCGTTACATTAACCGTTTTGTGTAACTTTCCTTTAACTTTGATCAACTCAACACAGGGTGTGTGAAGACAGGGGTGGACGATGGGGGGTCCATTTGCACCCCCCGGTAAAGTCTCTACTGCGCCTGTAATAGAGGCTGCACGGTAAGATGGTAATTGGCTGTTGCGGGCTGGGCGGGGTGTAGACGCGCTTTAAGATGCGGGACGGGGCTGCAGTCGTCAAATTTCAATTCCGCGGTGGAGTACAAGTGTTAACGGTAACCGTTCATAACAATACTGTCGTGAAGTACTAGCAGACGGCGAAACCCATAACGGCGAACAGAAAGCGGCCTGTCGGGGATACCTGCCCATCTTTGAGTCTTTATTGTCTGCTGTGAAGAAGAGCGAGATGCAGACGCCGTGCCTGTTCGTGCTGTTGCTGGTGGTCTGCGCACACGCCGAGTCGGTGAGTACAGGGCAGTGCGGTCGTGTATGGGAGGGTCGTGGAGCAGGTCCGCGTAAAGTCCTCCACTGCAGGTCAATGATTAACTTCACTTCAGCCGAATTGGCGTTTTCGGTTTACACATCCGAAGCTCCGTGGTCGCGTTACTGTGGCGCAGATGCCCGCAGTTCTGCGCAGATCTGCACAATCCCGGCGATCCCATTGGCGGAGCAGCGCAGAACTGCGGACATCTGCGCTACAGGAACGTTGCCATTTACTGCTCACTATCCGCACTTAGGTCTGTGTGTCCAGAGCGGCTTCCCTGCTTATTCAAGTTGTGTAGTCAATGACTTGTCTTTTGAAGTGTTAACCTAAGAAGAAAACGATGGTTGTTTTAACGATCTGGCGAGTTCTGAAATTCCAATTCGTTATAAAATGTGGATATGAACCTGCCGGGGACAAGCAAAAGACCACAAAAACGCAAAACGTCCCATCTTGCTTGGGGAAATCGGTGGCTGTGTGTCTTTCTCTGAATTGATGTAATGTGTGGTTTTATCCCAGCCTGCTGTTTTTGAAGTACTGTACCAGATTTTCAATTGTAATCTCTATACTTCAAGCCTGTGGCCGGCCGTGGTCACTGAAGCGCAGCGCGTTGCTCCTGCTGGCCTGTGGCCGCTGTGCGAGTGACGCGGCATGACTTGTTATGAGCTTTGGGGTCACAACCGGGAAATCGGTCTTCACTTCCTGCGGGGGGAGTCCCTACTGTTTGCACTTCTCGGCCTCGGCCAGCAGCATTGCTCTGGGACGACAGTGACGTCTGTTCAAGGGAGTTCACCATATTTGGACATCCTGGATTCCGTGATGTGCGTTTGACGTACATTCGTTCCAATGCGTCGTTCGAATGAGTAGAACTTCCATAAGTGTTCTACTAGTTCTTAGACACGCGTATCTATACTGTACACCAAAACGGTTATGACATTTGTCATTTGGTTTATAAAATAATTGGAGAATTTGTTTCATGTTTATGGTATTGATTACAGCTAGGCTTGAGTCCCAGATTGAAACTCCTAGCATATCCATAGTCTCTAGCGCTGTATACAGTATGGAGTGTCTTTGTTTGGAATGTTGGTCCCACTCTTTAATCCTGGACCCTGGGCTAAAGCCTCTGAATTTAATTTCATACCAGCACTATCCCAGGCACAAACCTTCCGTGCCATTTTTCAGACATTTGAGACCTAAATGAGTTTAACACACCCACACACACACACACACACACACACACACCCACACACACACTGCTTTGGTGTGTGTGTGTGTTGCTCAAGGCAAATCTATTTAAATGATGGCTGTTTGTTGTAAAGCAACCTGCCAGGCTGGAGCTCTGTAGCACCTGAGTGGGGCTTCTCCAGACTGCTCTGGCAGGCTAAGTGGAAAGAATCTGCCGGGGGAGACGGCCGAGTTGCTGCTGCTGTGTGTAAAGGAATGTGGCGAGAGAAGAGGAGAAGGCTAAGCCAGGCAGTGCAACTAGGACAGCCTGCCCAAGGACGAGTGTGGGGGAATTGCACTGTGACATTTATATACCCACCCTTGGATAGGTGTAGTCTGCAGATGGGGTCCAGATCCTAATCTGCTACTGAATGTGAAGAGCTTATCTAGGGGGTGACCTTGCTTTCAGCACTGGATTTAGCTCTCTCCACTTCTGACTGCTAGCAAACCTATGGCTAAATGAAATCCCAGATGGAGCAGCGCACAGCTCCATGGTGCACTAGAGCGCTGTGCTCTCAGGCACTGAGGACAGCAAATGTCCTGCAGACACAATGTAATGTGTAATGGCTTAATTTTAGACGGCATGCCAGAGTTTGGTTTATATTTATGTATTTAATGGACACCCACGAGAGCCTACCGTTTTAAAAGACTGAGGCAGTGCGTATAAGCAGCCTCGTTGTCGCTCTACTGAAGGGGGTTGTTTTTGTGCACATCAAAAGCCCAGCTGAGGTTTGGATTCACTCAACTATCAAGCCGCACCAGAGCCAAGAATAGACTGTTACATTCCTCAGAGCCATGCAGAAGAAACTGCTCCTTCTCTTCCCTTCCCAATTCCCCCCCCCCCCCCCCCCCCCCCCCCCCCAAATTTCTTTTTACGTGTTCCTGTGGAATTTGACCCTTGCTGACCTTGACCGGACCTCTTTTGGGATTTCACACACTTGGGCGGATTTAAATGGTCAGAGCGCTTTCATTAGCCTCCGTCTCAGCCAGGGGCTAGAGCCTGGCACAGATGCAAGATTTTATTCTCTTGGTTTAAAAAATTTGAAACAATCAGACCTGCTTTATTTTTTCCTTCCCTGACAGTGTTTGCTGCCCTTGCATAAAGTTCCCTGATCTGGATTACTTGGTTATTTAGCATTCCCTCCCCTGCCTCTTGCTGTAACTGCTTTATTCCCAGCCCTCCCCTACCCCCCACGTTGCAAAGAGGATAAAAGGCAAAAGAGAGGGAGATCTGGACGTGTACTTTGGGGGCAAAATTTACAACTAGTGTTTATTTATTCCAGTTTGTACCCGTCTCCTCCTGTTTTGAGTGTCATGTGAACTCCTTTGAGAGTCCTGTTCCTGCACATTAATAGTTCCAATGGAGTTTTATTTGTTGCTGTTTGGGCTATCCAGTCGCTCCAGGATGCCTCCAGTCTCTCCTACGTCTTTGACTTTAAAGATGTGGCCTGTTGCTATCGGTGGGCTCCTGTCTATTCGCCAGGCTCTGTTGGAATGTGCTTCCTTTGGAATAAAGTGCAGATCATTTGCACTAGAATGAGGCTGTCTTTTTGCTTGCTGGGCTGAATTCAATGCCAGTGAAAGGCTGTGGAGAGAACATGATAAATACTTTCACCAGGATGTAATAATGGTTAGAGCATTGCTGTCCACTGGGCTATAAAATCCCTTTGGAAGCTGGAATGCTGGCAGTGGGAGAGAGGGTTTTGTTCAGAGGGTGGGCTAATAGAGTTAAGAATTTATGGATTTCTGCTTTGCTGGTTCAAAATTCAGGGGTGCCATTCTTGTGGCATGAAGGCAGCAGATTTTATCCCCCTCTTGTCTTGTGTGTAGTTGCTATTCACCCAAAGTTATTTCAGATCTGTGAGCTCTCCTACTTGCAGATAAAACTAGAACTTGGAGACTTGTGTGGGGTCTTGCACATTTCTTCCCACTATTTTACTCCATTATTTAATTGTAAGCCTAGTCACGGGGGATTTGAGCATTTTAGTTTTTCCTGTGGGTGCTTAACCAGTATAGCTACTGCACCTGATATCTTTGTTTCGCTGTAAGTGGAATGGTATGTCTCCTGTTTACGAACGTAAGCTTGTGGTTATCCAGATGTGTCCCAGTTCCTAACCTCAGTGTTGGGGGATTTTGGGGGATTTTTTTGCCCTGCCATTGATATCCTCTGGCTTATCAGTCCCGCAGGTGTGTAATGTACTCTGACTGAATGAAAGTCCAAAAGGGAAGTGTTCTAATATGAGTTGGTTGCGCTAAGCGATTTTTCTTTATAAGACGAAACCAGTGTGATCCTGCTCGACTAATTCCCAGGGTGAATCCTCCAGTGTCCCAGAGAGGAGTGTGAGGTCCCTCTATTTTACTGCCTGAATCTTCCATATGGACCTCCATCAGCCTGCTGCCACTGCTTCCACAGAGCTCTGAGCAGGAACAAAGCCTGGGGGGGGGGGATTAAGCAGGATTTTTAATTGAGTCAACAGATTTCAACAGGATGGGGGGGGGGGATGATGATGACGACGACTCTAATTGTCCCCAGAGGAAAAGTGCAATTTATCAATGGATTTGTAAAAGTGTGTGGTTTATTTAACTTTTTGAAGATGTAATCTTTCTAGTTTTGAATGTGGTTGCCTCCCCCAAGCTAACCATGTGTTTAGGGTTAGTGGGTTTTCTAAATCCGTTGTGTACTTGTACCATTAGAATCCAGAGGAAGCAACTTCTTACGTTGGCAAAAACAAAGCACTTTGGATAAAGCTGCTTCCCCCCCCCCCTCTTCTCTCAAGTCCAAGCAGGAGTGCGAATACTCCCAGACTGCCAACAGTGGTTTCTGTGGTGTTAATGTAACCAATCTCTGCAGTAGCTTTGTGAGAGCAGGGGCCTTGTAAACTTTACGGCGCAAGGTAGAATGCTAAGCCGGTTCTAAGTTTGAGATTTTCACATTTCTGCCTCGGTCCTGCTGTATAGAGCCCAGGCAGTGCAGTGTGGACAGATCAGGGAAGGCCAAGCTCTTTCATTCCTACTGATTTTTCTTTGCAAGGAGAGCTTCTTCCTTCTATTAAGATTTTATTAAGTGAGGAATGTGAATCGGGGAGTAAGACTTTAATGTTCAGAGAAGTAGTAGGGACCCACTGTTGTGAGTTGGGCATTTTCTGTCTTCACTTAACTTCCTGGCTGTTCAGACTGGAAGAATCAATTTCCTTTCTAATCTGCTTGCCTGAGCACACTAATTACTGACTCACTTTTACGGCAGGGGGGGGTCTCGGCTGTCTTCAGCTCTGGGAAGGACAATTTCCCCCTCCCCTCACTGCCTCATGTAATTCCTCTTGCTCATTTCAGTTTAGTTTAAAGTAGGAGAGAAACGGCTAAATATGTCAGGAAGTCATAATTTGATTCGATCTGTCCTGTGTGGACACCAAGACCCTTCTTAGCAGCAGTCTGTCCGATCGGTACATGGGCATGTCCATTGTGCTGTACAGGGGCTTCTGAGATGTTTTCTTTCCTCTCTTTTTCTACAAGAACCTGCTTTGTTTAGAGGACCGTGCATGGTACTTAAGCACTGTGTGTTGTGCCAGGAGGGCAATGATTTGTGTAGGTCTGCTTTGGTTTGCTTTCCAACAAGCACTGCTTCAAATTGGTGCTGCTATTGGACAAGACCTTCCACTTTTGAACTCCTGTGAACAGTGGCAGTAGAGAGACAAAAGGACCAATCACGTTGAGAGTGACTGAAACTAAAACTGGGCATTAGTTGTAGTTCAGTGCAGGGTGAGGTGAGGTGCGATGAGGAGGCGAGTGATGGAAGAGTACATGCTGACGGGACCCAATACGCATGATGAATCTGATTGGTTCTAGTGACGACAGGGGATAGTTGCTGCCATAACTCGGGGTGGAGTACATTCAAAATCTTCCCAATCCATCAATCAGTCACTCTGCAAATTGTTTGTATGTAATGCATGCATGTAAACATGGAGTAGAATTGCCCTGATATGTACAGTTCAGTGTCTGTTTTTGGTGATTTTGTGTTGGCGGGGCATGAATGTTGAATGGGTGGAGGGCTGACCCTGTGTCAGAGATGCACACTGAAAAGGGGCAGAGATGGGAGTAAAGGGTCATTATCCCAGGAGAACAGATGCTGAGGATTTTGCCAGCAGATGGGAAGGATTTTGTCCCTGTGGTGCTAAACCCTGGCAGGGCTGGACTCTCTGCTAATTCGTGCTATAAAGATGGCTGGTATTGCGGTGTAGTGCTTTCCCAGAGGGACCATACCAAGGTGCAGGGATCAAGCCTTCCCAGTTGATTATGGTGTTCCATTCACTTTAGACCCTAAGCAAATGTAAGCAGCTAGTTCCTATTTGGTCCTCGCCCCAGGGCAGCTTGGGTAAAGGTCCAAAATGGGATTCAAATTGTTCACTAAAGAAGAACAGTTAGCAAAGGCTTTTTTTTTGGTTGTAATCTACATGCATTTAACCAGATGCAGATTACATGTCCATGCTGTTCTGTTTCTGTTACTCAGTGTCTTGAGGACAGTCATTTGTTACGCCTCTGTTCTCCGTATGGTCTCTGCTGTGTGGTACTTTTTGTTTTCGAAACAATGCATTTCACATGACCGGCTACTGTATTTACATCACAAGCGGCCTTCAGCGGTGGCACAATGAGGCGGGGGGAGGGTCGCTGAGCAACAGCATCTGCTCTGCAGGAAAAGGGTGACTTCTTAGCCCTTGCTTCAAAAACTTGTGCTGACTTTTAGGCTCGGGGATTAATTGGCTCTGTGGAAAATTACATTTAAAGACCTTCATTTATTCTGAACAACCAAAGGTTAGCGCACCCTTAATAAAGTTTCATTTGCTTGGAAATGATACAACTTTGTCGTCCTCGCACTGGGGGAAATGGACACGTGATTTCTGTGTAATGTTTCTCTGCAATTCTGCACTAGATATTTGAAATTGTGCATGTGTTGCCATGCAGGGAAACTCCAGTAGCTTGCTGCCTTTCATCAACTTATTCTAAACCTATGTATTGTAAATGCTGTTGAGTGCAGATAAAGGCACCCGGGGGATTTGCTGCAGGGTTTCGCTGCAGTGATGACTTGTAGAAAGCCATCGCTTCAGGAAAGCGCAGGCGAGGGGAATCCCGCAGAGGTGGAGGCTGTGAAGTGCTGAGTGGCATTGTAGGACTTTCCCTGCTTGCAAAGAACTGTAGAGAAGGCCCACAGATAAACATGACCTGAAAGGTTTCAGTCTTGCAGTCAGACTGTTGCTGTGTCTAAAATCTAAAAGCTATGGTGTTTTATCATGAGCTTCCCCCCCACCAACTTGACTGTGACATCCTTATGGAGTTTCCAGTGTGCGGTGTTTCCCGTCCTTTGCACAGTCCTGAACTTGTAGTATTGTGTGTGTTCATGAGCAGCACCATCCGTTATACTTCTGAAAAGGAGAACAGTCACTGAGCAAGGAAGCAAGCGGCCTACTTCTGCTCATAAAATGGCTGATGTGGAATAATGCAGGCATGTGTGAGGGTGCGCGATTATGATTGTGCACAGCCATTCATGACAGGAATGCGGTCTTTCCAGATCCACCTACTAGCCGTGGGACGTACGTCGGGGAGCTGGCCCTGCTCTGCCAGGCTGCCGTCTTGGTAGCAATGCTTCGTTTGTTAGGCTGATTCAGAGTTGTTTTCGGAAGAGAAAATTCTGGAGAGTTATAAAGGGTCTCTTCATGCAGGCTGTTTGGGGAATCAACACACCAAGTGAGAATTGGTTCAAGGATGCATATTGAGAATTTGATTTTCAGTGAAGCATAAACCAGCCTTTTAAAATTTGTCCATTCCTGCTGCACTGCAGGAAAAATTTTACAGGAAAGAAAATGAAACTGTGGGTCTGTCAAATATAGGCCTTTTATCTCAAGATCTGTAGGGGTAGGTGAACTGGAGATCTGTGAGTTTGGTTCCAGTCTCCAGTGTGATCATGCTTTCTTGGCATTAATGGCAAGAGCAATGTGTGTACAGATCTGATTTTGTTTTCTGGTGGCACCTAACCATGCGATAAGGCTGTGTGGCCCAGTTTGAAGGGATCTCTCCAGGGAATCTCGCCCCAGACCACAGGCGAGGAATCCTGTTGTGACAAGCTGTGTACCTGTGCCATCGGTGCCTTTTGACATCCTATACATTTAGATGGAGTGCCTGCTGACGTGATATTAATGAGCCTCGGGTTGGCCCTGGCCTGCAAGCAAGATGAGCAAGATGTTTTTAAAGTGACGGCAGGAGAATGGGAGCAGGGAGAGGGCTGCAGAGGTGCACTCGGTCCCTCCTGCGCTGAGGAGCCGTAGTGTCACGAATGCTAAACCAGGACTACATGGGTGTGTGCATCAGCAGTAGATCAGCTACAAGCATCATCATCACGGACTGCCCAGGAAATGATGTTCATGGCTCTGTCCTGATCGAGAGAAGCCTGGATTTCACATTGTTTGTGCAGCACAGAAACCTGCTGGCTGGCTCCGGTTCCCCGCCAGCCCCTGAGCACCCATCCAGAACTGATAAAACTCGCGCCCTGCCGGAGCAGAACAATGAATAATGCATGCCTGCTTCTTTAATCAGAGATGGAGCACATATTTGCACAGCCAGCCCAGGTGCTGTTTAACCAGGGCCTGTTCCTTGCCTTGTACAGCAATTGCTGCTCAACAAATAGCTGATGATATCTGCCTGCTGTGTGTGCCGGGCAGCAGCCTAACCCAAACACGTTCTGGTTAACTGTACCTTTGGAATCCCCCCCCACACCCCCTCCTCTGTCGCTGGTGCTCCTTTGTGGGTTTAAACTGCTTTGAACAATGCAGCTTTGTTTTCTTTTTAAATCTCGTATACGGTGTTTTCAGATAATGCCGTCCTGCTAACTGCAAGCATGTAAAGCATTTTAATGTGATTAGTAAGGCTCTAATCACTGCTGATAACTGGGTTTAGGGTGGTTAAGTAGAGACTTTTTGGAAGGGATGTTGGTGGGGGTGAAAGGGGGGGGGGGGAGAAGAAAATGTGAAGGTTTCAAACAACTGTGTGTCTTCAGTCTAGGAGCTACACAATGAAATATTGCATAACAGCCCCAGATGTGACGGCTGGCATTTTAGTCTCGCCCCACCCCCACCCTGTCCCAAGTACAACCCAGTGTAGTTTTGGGGTCTGTCCACCTGTTCTGATCACAAAGCGACAAGTGAGGAAGTGAGCCCCCAAGTGCAAGCAGGAGACGCACCCTGGGCTCTTCAATCAGTTCTGCTTCAGCCTGCTGGCACCTCCAGCTCATTCATTATGCAAGAAAAATAATTGCCAATTAATCAAGCAAGGCTGGCTGGGCTGTTTTCATACAGTGCAATGGGCGGGATGGGTGTGTGTAGCCACAGTGCTGAATGTCCATCCTCCTTTGTGAAGCAGCCCAGGCCCTGTGGCCAGTCTGATCAAGGAAAGGATTTAGTAAATGCACTTTTCCCTGGCCAGGCTCTGTCGTTTAGTGATGCATGTTACCTACAGGAAGGACCTGAGCACCCCCCCCACGGCCTCCATGAGCCTGGCCACATTCCACTGCTCCCCATAGAGCTGCTTCCTGTCTCACTGGGACCAGATGTTCCAGTTTAAAAGGTCACCTTGATAACTTCCTGTTCCTGATTGACCCTACCTGACCTCAGGCTCCCCCCCCCCCCCCCCCCCATTGGATTAGAGGGCAAGACTCCAACAAGCCAGAGTGTTGGGGGGGCAGAGTGGAGTGCAACTTAGCTGCTGCTGGGAGATCCTGTCTCTAACCTGACACTGGCCCTGATGAGGCTACACAAATGCGTTATTGGCATGATTGTGACCTCTGTTGTTTTACTGGGTCTGCTTTCTACTGACCTTGTTTGCGCCTAACTGCCCCCTAACTCCCCCCCGTATCTGTGTTGTGCTCAGCAGGTGAGGGAAACGGAGACCTGGGTGCCCTCAGATCAGCAGGACGAGCAGCTGGAGGGCATGTCTTCCGGAGCCTCTCCCAACAGTTCTGACTTTGGCTTCCAGGGCGAGGAGGACATGGACACCTTTGATGCCGAAGACGACGATGATGATGATGACGATGACTACTATGAATACTCTGGCTCTGGAGGTAAAAACCCTTTTGTCCGTGAGTTTTATAGTTCAATGTAGTGCATTTTGTACAGGAATTGTTTTTACAGAACGGCCTCTCACTTCTTTTTTTCTCCAGATTCACCTGCCACCACAGAAGACATCCTCCTAACCACGGTAAGATTCTGGTTTCACACTTCCTGTTGCCCGTGTTCAGGCTGAACCCTGCGGTGTCAAACAATGGCTAAACTGTAAAGCCAGTAACTGTTGGATTTTTTTTTTTTTTTTTTCCCCTTTTAATGATCAACTCCTAAACAATGATCAGACTTGTATCTTATCTTGTGGCTGCTGTAGAAGTCTCTTACTCGGTGACTAATCCCTCCTTCCTGTCCTCCTCCCTGTACAGCAGGACATTGACAACCGTATCCCCGACCAGGACCCCACCCAGAGGTCCAAGAAGCCCCTGGACGAGAACGAGATTGTGCAGAAGAACGAGGTCGGGGTGCTGCGGAATGAACAGGAGGAGGTCGAGACCAATGTGCTGATGGCCCACGCGAGCGAGGAGAGCATCTTCAACAAGACCGAGGTCCTTGCAGGTGAGGAGCAGACGGTCTGTAGACCACCAGGCAATGCCAGGGTTGCTTGAGCTTTGAGTGCTGGAGCAACAGACCCAGTGATCTTCTGTTTTCAAGCTGAAATTAATGAACTTTAGTGTCATGTGGCTTGCTATGATCAGATGTATATTCTTAAACTTTCTCTCTCTCTCAGCTCTGATCGCCGGAGGAGCGGTGGGTCTGCTGTTTGCCATCCTGCTCATCCTGCTGCTCATCTATCGCATGAAGAAGAAGGACGAAGGCAGCTATGACCTGGGCAAGAAGCCCATCTACAAGAAGGCGCCTACCACAGAGATCTACGCATAGGGCCCCGCAGACTTTCAATGGTGCCTCTGAAACCAAAAACTCTGCTACTTCCATGCCTAAGCAACATTTGTCAGTCAGCCTGCATTTCACATCCAGGAAAAAGAGACTGGAACAAAACACTTTGGAGTTTTTATTTTTTATTTTTTTGTGAAACTAAAGTGACCTAAAAGTTTGTTCATGCGACGACCTCCACTGGACTGATTGAGTTGCCAAATCCAGGGTGGTTGTTCCCGCTGTGCATCGCCGGAGGGTGTGGAGCATTGCCACTGTGCCCCCCCCCTTGCTGTGTCCCCTACGCTAACTCGCTCTCGACACTACATGATGCAATCCAATCTTGCTGGAGGAGAAATACGGTACTGATTCGTAGACCAAACGCTGGCACTCACTCCCCCACGCAGTGCAGTACAAATGTGATTGCAGGCTTCAGTCTTGGTGCTACCGAAGGCCTAGCATTGCCACCCCTGTTCAATGGTACATGCCTTCAGGTGTAGGTGAACGCTCCCTTTAAATCAACCCCATTCCAGTTACTCTAAAGCGCTCCCCTCGCTCACTCTTACCAAATATTTAAATGCCAAAATTATGCTTTTAACATTGGTTTGTTTCAGTTTTCAAACTGAATTCCTCTAAAACTCTGTACATGAAGGGAGATCCCCTTCATTGTATTTTACTACAAATGCTAGTTGCCAGTAAAAAGTTTCTTATTGTTTTGTTTAACTGGGTTTGTAGAAATTTCCAGATTTTTGTTTTTAATTATTATTAATTTAACTCAAATATTTTATTGCCTTTTTTTCAGGTTGGGACTTTTTCCCTTTCTAAACTGTTGTATATGTGTTAAATTTTATATCCTGTAGTTTGAGATTTTTAATTTTCATAAAACAAATTAGTTTTATAACAGGTTTTATATTGTAAGAGTTTCTATATTTCTGTTAGACATTGTAAGCAGTATATATTTATATTTTGTAGAAGGAATAAAACTATTAAACTTCGGGGCTACTTCTGAAATCAGCCGTGTGACTCACACAGGCAACAGTCTGCTGCTCTTTGCCACGAGGAAAAGGTGTCTAATCACTTTCCTGCTATGGTGAAGTTAGAGAATCCTCAATTTCAATATTCAGGATTTGGTTACTTTGGGGAGAAAAAAAAAAAAAAAAACTATTTTTGTGTTTAAAAAAAAAAAAATAAAATCTGTTCAATCTGGTTAACCCTTTCCGTACAGAAGCTGCTGTTTTCGATTTTGTGAAGCTCTTGCAGCACAAGCTCAGCGTTGCGTTTTGATCTTGTGATTTATATTTATTCAGTTTTGTTTTCCCTTAATGAAATTGCAGTTGATAAGCTATAGAATTTAAGGTCTGTCTTCCTTACCAGCGGCGTTCTTCACGGCGGTGGCTGCGACCGCACTCTGATCAAATCCTGAACGGTACACTGCAGCCACTGTCGCGAGACGCAATGTCGGTGCCAAGCAAAACGGCTTACTGTTTATCCCAACTTTCCTATTTGGTGTGGGGAGGATAACATTTTCCAATTGCTTTGACCTAAAAAGGTTAAATTTACTGAACCTAATATACAAAAGAATCTTAACCATCCTCCTGTCCCCTCCCATCTTCCCTCGCCAAATTTGTTTTTAGGATGCATAAGATTCTATATCAAATTCACCTGTAACAATCCTTGCCATCAAACCAAACCTGGTGATTTAAAAACCTTTACTGATTTGGGAAGCAGAGTGTCCCTTGGGAACCTGCCCTACATTCCTCTACAGTGGTACTGAACACTTCCTCTGTATTCAACACCCACATCCTGTCACTACAGTGCTATGTTCAGGAAGCTGCTAACTATGCGTGGCCCTGAACTCTTAATGGCACTGGATATGGAGATTATGGCAAGAGGGGTTTAAGGATTGTGCTGCCCTTTTAACGAAGGGTGCATCTCGCACTGCCAGCTTCGCAAACTTGCTGCTGTCCGGGGTTCCCATTGGTGTAGCTGAAGACTGCAGGCAGGTGCTGAAAATATCAGCTTTTTTTGTGTGGAGCTACAAGCTGGGCCATATCTGCACAGCTGGCCCGTCCATTTCAACAGTCCTAATCCAGAGACGTTTTGGTGATATGGGGATTATCTTTCCTCTCGTACAACAGACAAGTCTTCACAGTCTTTAAATTATCTAAAGAGGGGCTCTATAAACCACACTAAGTCAGTGAGTGGCAAGGTTATTTTGTTTATTCTGTCCTTTTATGTTTAGTTTGAAAATGTCAATACAGCTGTGCGTTTTGCTCCAACAGAACGTGCGGTTTAACTCTTAAACCCCCTGTTGTTGTAAATACTTCTGTTCTGCAGTCCTGAGACATGAGGAGGATTATTATTTTTTTATGCTGATTTGCTGAGTGGTTTGGCTTTTCTGACCATTGACAGTTCTGTACATACTGAATTTATATTGTCCTGTTACTGAATTAATTAAAAAAGGTAAAAAAAACTATACTCGAAAGGTGTCTTAACTCTGAATTGATATTGCACACCCTTTCCTTTTGACATCAAAACAAAAAACAGAAGTGTGAGGCAATTCCCACCTCACCTGTGAGTCTCAGCCTCTGAAAGGCTCCTGTTGAAAAGGTTGCAAATTAGGGGAGTGTATGAACTGAAGAAATCAGCCTGGGGGGCACAGTTTAGCATTTCACCTTCTGCCTACACTAGAGTTAATGAAGTATTAAGCCAGCTGCAAGCAAAAGTTTCAGCCTTAAAGCTTCACTGATGTGTGTGTTTGTGTGAACTGCAGAGCCCACCAGTTCAGACCAGTTAGAGGGAATTTGGTATTGACATTATGCTATTGTTCCTATCTAAATAAGCATGCTGATTCAAGTCTTGGCTGCGTTGAAAGTGTCTTTAAAAGCAGAAAAGGTGATAAAAGCTGACGAGGAAATGAAAACAAAGATTTTTGCTGCAGGCATACATTTCAGTATTACCTGTAGAAAAAAAACGTCTGAAGTCTTGACATTTCATTTTGCTCTTCAATCAGACCATTATGCTTATTCCTTCCATCTCAGAGGCCTTGGCGTTGTGAAACCCACGGGATTTCCAGACCTAGGTGAGGAGGAACCTGCTGCTCTAGGCAGTTGGGCCTTAGTCTATAACAAAACTGCAACATCTGCCTGTACTACCACAGAGATGGGGAAAGAGAATGCTTAGCTCTGGATTGAGGAATCATGATCCATCCATGGAGCATGTCAGAACTTACATGTGATGTGCCATGAAGAAAGCTTCAACTGACACGTCTGTGTTACACACTGGCTCTGTGCCAGACCTGCAAGGAGCGGCAGTGACGTGTCTCCACAGGCCTCGTCGAGGGAGGCTCACCTGTAGCGAGAGGGGGGATGTGATCTGAAGACTCTGCCTGGAGGGCTGCAGGCTAATGTGGGAGCCAGCGTTTGCTGTAAATAAGGAGCTCATAAAGCTGGGGAATCTGCTCCAATTGCCTCCACACTGCTCTGAGCCCAGGTTGTGACACTGAGACATCACGTGTCCCCTGACCTGGCATTGCAGCACCGGCTGTCACTTACTCGTTCATTCACACACTTGCACATACACTCGCAATCACACACACACTCGCGCTCACACTCAACATAAATTTGCTCTCACTTGATGTGAAAATGATTCTAGGAGTGCTTACCTAATGGCAGGATATGTGGTGTCTGTGGGAACATTCTCAGACAGTTCAGATACTAAATGTCTTATTGTAAGAGCTCACTCACACTGGAACTCACTGTTACTCTGAGAATGTTTCACCCACTCCATCAGACCCACACTATTGACTATCCAGACCTGATAGCTCAGTCTATTTACTGTCAGGCTGCCTTTATTTAAGTGCTGCTGAATCATTTGTTTTAGATAATCCCAGCAGCGTGAGAGGAAGAGGAGATTAAACTGACAATTAAATGTCATTGTTTTGATACATACAAAAAAAGTCCCTTTTGAATGTCAGTGTAATATCAGAGTGCTGTGTCACAGGGGGTTAATTCCGGTCTTCCCCATTTTCTATTTTTTCTATTGAGATTTCATGGCAGCAGCGCCGTGGATTTTAAACAGAATAAAAAGACTTTGGGGGATTTCCACTAGGCAGGTGAAAGTGAAGTAAACAATCCTGCTCCACATTATTTCTCACTGAGGCACTCTGACAGGCAGCTGCAGAGCAGTCCTGACAGGAAATATCATCATGCGCCGCCATCCTGCCAGTCTGGCAGCAAAGACTGCTCCCCGGTCACCCCGGCACAGAACTTACTGTAAAATTGAACAGGTATGTTTTTTTAATGTACTTGTGTTTAAGATCTCTGTGAAACCCAGTTCACCACTTCCTTGATGTTTTTTCAGCTATGAAAGGAAGGGGAAACAGGACTTTTCTTTCTTTGTCTCTGAAAAGGGAATTTCTCCCCAGCTGAAGGTGAGCACATGCCTTTACAGTCACGATCTGTCCATGTGTGTCTTTATTGTGGAAAATCACAAGTGTCACACATCTAGCTGACCTTCAGACAAAAGCATCTCCACTGCCGGACGAGCCGCCGCTGGTGAGATTTTCCATTGCAGAGATCCAAGCAGCCTGTTTACTGGCTGGCATGCAGCAAAGTATGCTTTCCAACAGCGTTCGGCCGAGCAGAAAACTTCTCAAGGGATGAAAGAAAGAAAGAAAAAGAAAGAAAGAGAAAAGCTGTTTGACCTTTAATGCCACTCAGCCTCGTTCACCACAGGGAGAAAAACTTGTAAAGCTACAGAATCACAGAGATGTAAATAAACTGCCAACATGGACTCGGACAGCAGTGTGGGAGGCTGGGGGGCGGGGGAGTGCAGTGTGTGGCTCTGCACAGATTCACTGCCATTTTCTCATTAGGAACAGATTAGGTGCAAATGCTGAGAATATTTTCTGTACACGGCCCACTTTGCTTCGGCACCAATTAATAAGTCAGCTAATTGTCACCCTGACACAGAAATGATAGTCTGGGAGATTAGTCTAAAGGATAATAACATCCATGAGAGCTAGCAGCTGTCCTGCAGATAATGCCACCCCTAATCCGGATTAGACTCATTGTTTCTAGCAATAAACTGGGACATTTTTAAATACCAATGTGCTGCCAATTATAGGGAAGCTCCCTCCCTCTATTTCTACCCCCTTCTTCTCTTATCTCTCTCTCCCAGTAAAGACGGTCCTGCCGCCCCTATCCAAGCAAGCCGTGGTGACTCAGCGAATGCGCTCTGTGTTTTTTCCATGGTGACAAAGGAAGGTTGTGTTTCAGATTAGCTGTTGTGTAATAAAGCTTTGTGTGGCCTTGTGTTCTGATCTCAGGTACAAAGTTCAGGGATGTTTTTCAGCTGTAAAAAAAAAGGAACTGGGCAGAGACAGAAACTCATTACAGACCATTCAGGACTGTACAGCAGCCATATAGAAATTTGAATGACTCTTCTGGTCTTCCTCAGGTGTTTTCCATACGAATTGAAACATAATGGCGTCTATTACCTCACAACTGCGCATTTGGTCATGGGGCTGGATCCCTACGCTATTGTTCAGAATTGGGAATGGAAGCAGAATTCATTGTGGGCACAGTTAGTGTCAGGGTCAGATATTGATATACGCTCCAATGTACCCAGGTGCTTGGTAGTGGGCCTGTGTGGTCAAGGAGAACTCCAGCACAGGGGGGAAGTGGTCAATTTGATTAAATACAACTGGTGTGATGCCATTCAACAAACCAATCACCATGGTGGACCTCAAGCAGAGCCAAGTGAAGCACTGTGAAAGATGCAAGATCAGAGAGCGAGAGAGACAGAAAGAAATGGAAAGAGAGAGAAAGCTGGTGTTGGAAGCTGGAGCAGGACTATTTCACAGGCTGTGGACACTGGCAACAGGAACAGTCTGACATGGATAGTTTGTTGCTTCAGAACGGCCAGGCAGGCAGCCACCGATGAGCAAGATCAGGGAGAACCTGCCTTCACAGGAGGAAGAAAGCAGGGTCGTGTTACAGCAGACCATCAACAGCCTGCCATCAGAGCCACATGGATCAAATCAGCAGGGCTGGGCCCCCTCTAGTGTCAGGGCACCAGTCTGAGGTATAGCATGTTTGTCGCTCTGCTGGGGAGATTGTGTGGGTCAGACAGGCGCTGGGAGGTGTGTCTGAAGCAGCAGTCCAAATCTGAGCAGAGGGTCTGAGCACACGTGTTGCACAATCATCAGGACAGGTTGCTTTGTTACACACTGAATTCCACAGGACCCTCTGTACACCTCAGAAGCACATTCCTGAGCAACAATGCAGGCTTTGTTCTCCGCACTACGGGATCTTATTTTTGTCTTTGATTATTTTGAGAGGTAGTGGTTTAGCGTCTTTCCCTTTCATTCTTTTCTACCGTGGAAAGCCTAATTCTAAATGACACCTCTTCCCTTTCACACTCTTAAGGGGGGTGGACAGCTGATGGCCTGGCTGGCTGGTGAGATGAGTCTCTGCAGTGAATGGCTTTAGTATTAAGCAGAGTGGTGTCTTCTTCAACAGTACCCATACACTCAAGGAACACTGAAGGGAGACACTAAGTGCAAACTCAACTGAACTGTTGTTTTCACCCCTAGGCTGGTGTCCCTGTCCCCACAGCTTTGAGAGGGTCTCCCCGGGAGCAGCAGCAGCTCCAGACAGTTATCTCTTGGTCACAAGGCCACCCTGCCCGCCCTCACAGTGGGACGCTCTCTCCTTTCGCACTCTTGTTTTGACAGATAAATTAGTTTCAAATAAACCTACGCAAACAATCACAGGGGTGGAGCTGCACCAAAGTCACATCTGACACTCAGCCCAGCATGCCAGAGCTGCCCTCTCTGTGGCCAGATATCAAACTGGCTTGAGCAGGAACCCGCCCTGCTGCTCCTTTAACACTGCAGATAGACAGCCACGGGGGATCGGGAGACAAACACAACAAGAAATGAAGGAGGAATGAAGTCCACAGTGACGCAACCCGATTCCTGAAAGGCCAGAGCCAAGAGGATGGTGAACATGTGGGGAGCAGATGTCCTGCCAGGCCCAGCACACACACACAGATGAAGCTTTCTTCACTCACATCCCTATACCCCCACACACACACTCACAGAGCAAACACTGACACAGGGCTGCTAGATCAGTACCCGGGCCACGCTGGGCACCTCACCTCACCACCTCACTCTCTGTGGGTTTGTGTGTGGCACATCGGGGGGGCGGAGTGTGGTCTGGTGGGATAGGGGGGCAACAATCGGGAGGAGGAGAGAAATCAACCAAAAATGTAAAAAATAAACAAAACGTACAAATCAGGAGAAAATAACACAACAATGACTTAGAAATATTCAATGTGGTGACACAAATAGGACTTTCTATTTCTAGGGAAAGCTCTCATATTCCCACAGAAGGGCAGTGCGGGTTCTACTGCTACCAAACAAAACGCTTATGCCAAAACAACAATAATGTGGCCAACCACAGGAGCTACAGCCCACAACACACAAGGTTGTTGAATCAGGAGGTGAGAGAACTGTCGAATCATTGGTTTGGGGTGGAGTGGTGGCCTTCAGACTGATCAGTGATAATGAGTCCAGGTTTATTAATGAATGACATGGGCAGCAATTACTTATTATCCACTGCATTTCAGACCTGCCTTAATTATTCGCAAGTAAGACATCTCGTGACACACGCATCACATGTGCATTTTTTTATGTAACAAATAACACCCGTCAGAAGCGTCAAACATTGAAATGCTGCTGACTGTTTTCCCCCCTGGCAATCAGAAATAAAAAGCACTTAATTTTTGTATGCAAAAAAAATGAATATATAAATAATAAAAAAGCAGACTGAGAATGCATTGAACACATTACAATTCAACAGCAGACCTTTGCATGAGTGTCAGTGTACATATTAACTTCATTGAATTTTACGGTCAATTTGTGTGGGGGACTCGGAGGCCTGCAGCTGCGAGGTGGAGCCAGACCCCCCACTAATGAAGTGTTGATCAGCGGCCCAGGCAGGACAATGCTAATCTGAGACTTCAACTGCATTTGCATTACACAGCATTGGAGCTTCATTCCAGCCCACAACTGATCCCCCCACAGCACAGGTTAAACAAGCCGCAATAAACTGAATTTTCTTCCCCCACCTTATTTTCCTTAATCAGGTCTGGAAGCACAATAAAAAGCTGTGCGTCTGGGGTGCTGGCACTGGGGCACAGATTCTGCAGAATCAGGAGAAATCCTTCACACACAGATTGTTATCAGACGGAAACACAGTTCATGTTTGATTCCAGGTTTAAAGGAAGGAGACTTGAGAAGCCGGGCGAGAGAGTACAAAGGGCCAGCACTGCTCGCCAAGCTGTTTCAGTTTAAGGAAACTTGATTTGCTCAGCACATCGGCTATTATAAATATTTGTCATGGAAATAAAAAAATGCTTGCACTGTGTAACAGTCAGGTCAGTCTTTATTGAGGAGGGAATGTTTTAAAGAACAGGAGGAGTTATGTCCAAATAACTTGACAGATTCGACCTACAGCCAGACTCCAGCTGGGATTTGAAATCCTGCTCAGCATACTGCCCTGCTCCACCAGCCCTGACCTACATAGCCATCATTTTGACTTCCTTGAATTAAGCTTGCGAATTGGGGTGGGGGGCTGGTGGGGGGTCTGGACAGCGATTACCCCACTTGAGCAGCCTGTGTAGATGAGGGGATTATGCACAGGACCTGGCCGTAATTACTACAGCAAATAGGACATCTCCGGCACCCCTGTACCACATGGAAACCCCCGACCCAGAGTCTGGCAGGAGCAGCTCTTCTCTGTTGTGAACCATGTCACCCTTATATAGTATATGTGGTCAGAACTCCCATATGGATTCGACCCCCGATCTCAGACACACCTCCCAGCACCTGTTTGTTCAGCACAGCTTCACCACCAGACCGGTGCCCAGACACGGGGGTTTGAAGGCTGTGCCAGCCTCGGAGAGGGATGATGTCAGCGTAAAGAACTCGCACATTCTGAAGGAGAAGCAGTGGCCGAGGAGCAGGACTCAAAGAGAGCTTGTTTGTTTTTGCATCCATTGGAGATGTGAGCATCAGCTAGGTGCTTGGAGGGAGACGTGCCCGGACCTGCGTCAGGTAAACAGCACACAGGTGAAGTTTGCCTTGCAGGGTCAGAGCAGACAGATTGTCAACTGTCTGATGTGCTAATGATCTTATATACTTAATAGCCAGAGAGCCAACAATGTGTATTTGTGCGTGCGTCTGATGGAGGATACTAATGCAATCAGGTGGGAAAGACAGAGCCTGTAACAAGCAATTCTTTGGCGTTCTCTGGAGTTCATTGCAGGTAACAGTGTAGTAAACACAGAGGAGACGCTGCCCTGGATGGGAACTGTTTGAAACAGCTAGTTGTTCTGCAGGCAGGCTTTTCAATACTTTATCAATCCCCCCCTCCTCATATCTGTCACTTATTTGTGGAAACTTTCATCAACTTGAAAACAAGGCTATTTTTATCAGTTTTCCCGTAGCTGCATTCAGTTTATAATTACTGAAAATTATAGCTTGAAATAATGTTATTTTTGTTATTGCAACCATTAAAAAATACTTGCTAAGAACTCTAGCTTGTGGAATGTCTGAGTGCTGGTTAGCATGTTTACAACCTCCCAGCCACAGAAACAACCGCGTGGCAGTGATGTAACTTGCTGTCGGCTGTCCTGAGCTCACCTGTTTACCAGCCACCACTGTGTGTACTGGAGGTCTCGTGGTCTTTGTACAGCGTGGTCACACAGCACAGCACCCGTCTCGTCTCCAACAGCACGTAACAGAAAACACGAGCACTGTTTACCAATAACTAAGTGAAAGTACTTCATGCTGTTAACTAATTTAGTGTCCACATTGCTTCAGTGAACACCCGATTAAGGAAAGCTGGGATCAGTTTGCATCTAGTGAGGTCTGTCCCCTACGCCTGCATTGGGCAGATCGCTCTCTCTCCCTCTCGCTCTTTCTCGTTAGCTCTCCTCTCGTCAAATATTTGTATCAACGCACAGGCACACACAGACACAGTTTGCAGTTTGCAGTTTGCTGCTGGGATGCTGTGTGTGTTCACTGTGGTCGTCCCTCCTGCAGCTGAAGTCAACAAACAGAGCTGTATTCCCAGAGTCCGGAGCAGCACTGGGTCAAAGGTCTTCAGGTCCAATACACTGACTCACATTGTGTCACATTTCTTCTCTTCTTTCATAAGGGGTATTATTATTATTATATTATTATCATTTATCTTGGAAAAGGAAACCAGTGAGGACCAACACTGTAAGACAGCATGATCCACTCTCAATCATGTACAGTTAGAATTGTTTACAGCCCTTTATATTCATCGTTTCCAGGGACCTTTGTACAGAATACACGGCTATGAACTAACCAACACGGGATGACCATCTCCCTGACCCTGACCTCAGGGCACACCGTCCTGCAAACATCATGCTGACACAGTGAGTCACTGATACGGCTGTGTACTCAGCGTCCCTGTGAGACACAATACATTCCAAACACATCCTGAGAAACATCACGCATACCGCGGCACAGCTGTAAATTGAAAACATTAGAATGGCGCTTGGCAAGTCAGTCTGCCCTCTGATGAAACTCAATTCCACCCCAAGACGCTTTCCACAGAAACAGTGACCCCAGTGAAGCAGCAAAGCTGCAATCAGTCAACAGCACACCTCCCCTGCAGGAGAGCGCTTTACTCACTATCTGCAAGAGCTTGGAAATATGTTTCATGTATCATGCCTGCACTGCTCAGTTATTCCCAGGCAATATAAGTCTAACATTCATCACCACACGCATTCATCTTGCATGATCTCCTCCATGGTGCTGTAATGCTCAATACAGGGTCGGTACATGGTTTCCGCTTGGAGGAGACAGAAGGGCAGCACCTTCAGCAGTCAGGACAGGACAGGGCAGTTGAGGATAGCAACGTGTGTGTCCTGGCTCTGAGGTGAGGTGCAGAGAGGGTCGTGACCCCTGGCATGTGTCTCCTGTGCTGGTCCAGCCTCCGCCTCTCAGCTCCTCGAAGCCGCTTACAGAGGATTACGGAGGGCTTGTTCTCATTCGACGAGCAGCTTGTCTCAGTGCAACGCACCGAGCGCAGTGGGGACACAAGACTTCGGAAACGTGCGAATGAAGAATACATTAATTACTTCATTCCTGCAGCTTCCCACGTTGTGGCGGTTTATTAAATCAGCCGTGGGGTTCGCAGCTTCTTCAGCAGTGATGCGAATGAATAAATAAACATTGCTTGGGTGTGAGTTTCAATGACACAGACCCCTGAGTGTTCAGGTCAAGACTGAGCATCAGTAGCAGAGACCAGCCCCCCTCTCAGTCCTGCTTAGGGCTGTTATTGCCGCCTGGAGCTCCCTGGTACCTGCTGTGTGACAAGACTAGGCTGCTCCTACACAGACAGCAATTACAGCAAGAGGAGATCTGGGAACCACAGCATTCCCCGTCGACCTGAACACAGCTGGATGCTGAGAGTGGTACTGCTGTCACCCCCCCGAGGAGACACAGGTGTACACTCTCAGACTGATCCCCGGTCGGGGGGGTTAAGAACACATTAGATCATCATGGCTCATGACACACAAACTCCTAATTCATCATGCCCCAACGCCCCATTAGCAAATACAGAGACTCCCGAGACCCAGGAAGCTAAATCACCTGGCCAGGTAACTACAAATACAAGATAAGAATGAGGCAGACTGACACACGGGGCTGAACAGTCTTTCCCCTTGCACCAAAACAAATACACTTTTTGTTTGTTTTATAGCAATTTATGAATAAAATCAAGCAGAGAGATAGACAGCACTGAAAGAAAGGACAAAAGGGAAAACAAGACTGAGTAAATGTGCACTTATCCCCGGTTAGCCGAGTAATGCCAAGAGAGACAGAAAGGGAGAGAGTCGGAGGGAGATGTGTCGACCCAGAGACAGACTGAGCAAGAGCGATGGAGGGAGGCACTGTCCCTGGGGGGTTCTGGGAGAGCCAAGAGGGCAGAGAGGCACAGGCAACTCTGAGCAGCTGCTGGAGAGGGGAGGGATGAGCAGGAATTACTCAGGAATGGGGGGTATTTCCTGAGCCCTGGGTGGGAAAAAACATTCTGACTTCAGGAGGAAATTGAGAGAGAAAGAGAGAGAGACAGACCAAGGCCGAGAGAGAGAGGGATGAGACCAGGGAAACCAGAGCACACTGCTGACAGCGGCCCGTCACGGCCTGTCCCCACACACAGCCCAACCCTCAGGCTGGGGAGAGCTGCACGTCTAGGGACACAACAACAAGACCTGAGACACAGGGCAGTCTGTGCAGCAGGAATTCTTCCAGCTGTGACAACCCACTCTGTCAGTTATTAACTTCAACTTTTTGTCTTCCCAGGTGATAACTCAATTCTTCAGAAATGTATCGATGCACAGAATTTTACCAGACTGTACACGGATCACAAGCATTTACACAACTAACACAGACGTCATCACATCGCTTTTCTGAGGACTAAAAAATCAGAAGAACACAGAGGAACAGAGGGGTTGTGTCAGATTTCTAACAAAGCTCTGCAGGGTAATGCTTTTGTTGGAAGAGGAAGTCATTATAGATCAGTTTACCAGCTCTGGAATCTCACTATCAGGTCATCGTCAGAGATAATTCACCACCGAAGCTTCAGAGACAAAGCAGCCACATTGTGCCTCCCACCGCTCAGAGACCTGGGCCTGCCTGCAGGGGTGTACCGTTTCAGTGAGGTGTGACATTTCAAAGCACTAAGATTTTCTCTTCTGCTACATAAAAAAAATCTAAACAACAAGCTAATGATTGTTGTTCCTCGAATAGCGAGTTCAGTTCCTGTTTAAATCAACTCGCAGGGGAAAAGAAAAACTCTTTTGTTCGGCACTGCTCTTTTTTTGATAATGTTTCATTTCAATCTTTTTATTTATGTATCAAACTGCAATGTGTTGTTTTTAATCGCGGCGGTGAGTGAAGTTCAGGCATGGGTGCGGGGGGACGTGACAACCAGCAGAACAGAGCAACAGGGCGATAATACTGACTGCCAAAAACAAGTGAGGAGCAGCACTTGACGATGCTCTTGCGGTTTCACGGTTTTGTCATGACGATGGCAGGTAAGTTGTTAGAGGGGTTTGGTTGGCTGTGTTTTGGTGTGTTATGCAGTCCAGGGCTCTTCAAACAGTGACCAAATTAAAAGCTCTGGCCTTCACTGTCTCAACTCAATTACAAACTAGCCACCGTATCCTGAACTTAAAATACTGTTCGGGGATGGATATAGATTCTTGGGAAATAGGTGAGAAGTTACTGCCAACGGGAGTTTCTGACTGAGTACTTGCGTGTTTTTATCACCAGTGCTGGATTGTGCAACACCAACAGGCATGGAGAGCCAGAGCCGAGACTGTTCTGCCCTCACGACCTTGTCTCACAGGAGGAGAAGTGTAAACAGCAACGCACACAGCACAAGAAAGAGCTTTTTTCATGACACAGAGAGGAAGTGAGAGCGGTCAGGAGACGGGGCTGGTGACCAGAGCATTTGTGTGAAACACTGTCAAACCACTACGCTTTCATTTCCTCACTGGCTTCTCAGGAAGGAGGTCAGGTAGATTTATGATTCCTCTATTTGATTCAAGCGAAGGCGCACAGCCACAATGACAGAGAAATAATTAACTGCTGGGATGTTTTTGTATATGCAAATCTGCACGGTTGCCTGTGTGCCACTTTGTCTCATTTCAGTAGAGTCAGCGGTGCACTGGAGGAAGCCTAGGGCCACTGAAAACATTACTTTTACATAGTTTAATCCTTATTTACTCAACCCCCTCAAAATATATATCTAAAAGAAAGCAATGCCTCATCATCTCTTATCTCTCCTCACTGAGATCCCAACAGAGCCACTGAGAAGAGTGTCCTAACCCCCACATCACAAGATCTGTTATTGAAGGTATCAGAGCAGTGCAGTGTAGTATAGCACAGTAAAGGCAGTGCCCCAGCGGGTAGAGTCTGTGTGGGGGGTGAGAATGTGATACAGGCCACAGAAAGGGCCCAGGCAGCCTCTGTGTAGCAGGAATGCCTAAGGATATCATCAATCCACCAACTACACAACTTCTACATCCTATATCATTTTTGTCTTACAACAGGGGACTTGATTAGAGCTGGGAGTGGGGGGGGGGGGGATTTTCAAAGCAACACCCTGGGGGCAGAAGGAGGCTAAAGGGGGAGAGATGGGGGTTTTGAGGGGCTGGAGGGGAGTGCAGAGCTCAGAGGATTATTCTCCACGGCATGCAAACTCCCGAAACTGCATCCTAGTCCAGAATAAGTTTTCCACACAGCTGAGGAATTCCTTAGATTTATGAGAAGTGGTTCAAGATGCAAATAAGATATTACAAAAACATGTACAGATCCCCTCTTTAATGTTGCGTGCATTGTGTACTCTTCTTTATTCTGTCTAGCCATGTTCCGTGCCTGATTCTTTGTGTAGGTTACTTCCTGTCAGTTAAAGTAGTTTGGTTAACATGAACACAGACAGAACAATATACATCACTGGTCAGTAACCTCTTACACAATCCTTCCAATGGTTTATATATACTGTACAGAGAAATCTGATTAATTCCTCTTTTGCTCAATTCAGCAGTGACTCAGTGCTGTTCTGTGGCTGTTGTGGCTTTCAGTGTAACAGAAATCTGCCCCCACCACTCCCAGCGCTCCTGGAATGTCTTTCCCACTAGACTTCCTGCCTCACACATTCCTGATACAGCTCCTGATTACAATCTCACAAGGAGAACCAGCTGAGCAAATGGAAAAAATATTCTGGATATATATATATATATATATATATTCTCTTTCTCTCTCTTTCACTCTCTCTCTGTCTCCCTCTCCTCCCCCCATTTCCCAAGGTAAATGTTTGTTTTGCACACTTAGCATAATGATCCTAGCATTTGAACTTGAGATGAAAAAGCAAATACACAACCTGGAGCTGACGCTATATGATCATTCTCATAAATACACAGTCAGACCCAGGGCCCTGCTGCTCCCCCTCAGTGTACACTGTTGCTGCCACGTTACGTTTCAGACCCAGGCAGCGAGGTGAGCAATGTTTCATTGTGAGAAAGAGAGTGAGCAGGCGCCACTCCCAGCCCCGCCATGGCACCACTGCATGATTACAGCTAGTCCAACAGCCTCCTCGAGCAACCTGATAGGAAATAATCTAGCGGGGCTATTTTTAAAACTGGGAGATTTGTCGTTTCTTTGCTTGATACAATGGATACATAGAGCAGTTTAACCTTTACTAGCGTAGTGCACCGTCCTACCTGTGTCTTGCCCCTGTCACTTTCTTACTGTGATAAGGAAGCTGTGAGGGTGTCAGGCTGAAATCTGGACACCTGCAACGTCACAACAGGAAACGGAAACAGCAGTCGGAGAGAAGAGGACGAGGCTCCTGCCACATCTGCCCTTCGCCTGCTCTTTCCACATGGCACTGTATTGCACGGGTCTGTGTTTCTGGCACATGTAGGCTTTGTGTTTAATTGAGATGTGAACCAGGCAGTAGTGCAGGGGTTTGATGCACTGGACTGGACTGCCGCTCACAGTTCTGAATCTCAGCAGACCCTCTGACTGCAGACAGGAGCCCCCCTCAGCTGGGCACCTGTGGAAAGGACTCCCCCTTAGATAGACCCCAACTACCATCTGGCCAGGGTTCATCTGCTCAGTGCTACACTGGGCAAGTACAACAACACACAGCTCAGCTCAACAGTTTCTGCTCTCTCTCCATGCAGGAAGGAGTGTTTACCCTGGAAGCCTGTCTCCTTGGGCTTATCATCAAAACAACTCTTATCTCAAGCCCAGTCATTATCATCACAACAGCTCAGCTGGTGACTAACTCCTGCAGACTGTTTCCAGCCGGGGTGCGCCCTGCTCTTCTAAGTGACCGTTACCCAGAGTAATACAGGCAGATCGCAGGTGCCCTCAGGTTTGATTTGGACTCTTATAGTGGGTGGGATTGCAGGCGTGTGAGTCAGGCGTTGGTGCACGTACACATTGGCTCTTGATTAAGGCATTCAAAGGAAGATAAATAAAATAATATACATGATTAATGATAACTCCAACATCAAGGAAAGGCTTTATCAGCCATGTTTATGATGCACTGCATTATCATCCGCTGCACAGGACAAATAACATTTCGAAATGGAATTAGCTGTATCTACAGAAACCAGCTGAGCGGCGGCATGGTCCTGAGCATTTGGCTCAAGCTCACTCTCCCAGGACTGTGTGAAGCTAACCAAAGCACCGTGCGCCACACTGAAACCCTCAACATACAAAAATGCACCTCTAATAATGACTGCATCAGGACTGAACAATGGGGATCCTTCACTGCACTAGGGGCTTTCTATACGCACAGTGAGAACTCGGAGAGGCAACATTCCTACAGACAAAAGAGACTAACAAATCAGGGGCTGGTGAGACAGCATGTCTGGACACGACCCATGTGATCAAGTTACAAATTACAAGTCTGAGCGGATTCTGAGCGGGAAAGCGGACATTTTGTATTGGTGTGTTGCTCTCATGTTCTCATGCAAACAGAAACATGTTCCTGTCCTGTAACACGCGAAGACGGACGCTGATGTGTTTAAGAGGGGCTCATGAGCTGTGAGGTGGGACGACAGGGATCCAACAAATGGGCAGTGCTGCCACCTGTCTACCAGAACGGGCACTGCAGCCATTGTGGGAGATGACAAGAGTTGTTATGGTGACTGCCAATATTTCAAGACCCTCAGCAGTTTGTTGGGCTCGCTGGGTGTGTATGTGAGTGTGCGTGTTTGTGTCAATGTGTGTGTGAGCTTGTGACTATGGGGGATTGGGGGGGGGTCCTGCCAACAAGTCTAATGAAGCCGCTTTATTCTGAAGATTGCGTGAATATTCAAAGGGGCCCTGTGCCCATCTGCTGCTGATTGAAGGGCGTGCTGAGCTGCGCTGGGGCCACAGCAGGCCTGTGATTCTCGGGCAGGGAGGGTAACAATGCCTGCTCTCTCGGCCACAGTCCATGGGAGGCTCCAGCGATGGAAACCACTCCCAGCTGCAGCCTCTTGTATGTAAGTCTGCACCTGCTGCTGGATTTTACTGCCTGTTGACTTATTTTGACTAAAAAAAGGCATGAGAGCAACGTGTGTGTCTGTGTTTGTTTCCAGAGTTCCAGTCCCTGAGGCGCATGGTTACTCTGCCACCACAGACACAGAGAGGCAGAAACACAGTGTGAGTCATGGTATGTACAGAGTGAGTGTTTATCTCTGCCCGTGAACCTGTACACTCATGGTCTCTGGCTCACACCTGGGAACAGACTGGCCATGGCTCTAACAGGCAGGAGGCAGAGCTATTGTCAGTTTAAAGAACCACATATCAGTTGAATGTCATTATAGGCGTGACAAAAACATACTCTCCCAATTTACCAGGCCTCTGATTGATGTCACGTAGCATTCCTCAGGGCTGATGAATTAATCTATAAAAGTTAAATACTGATGCGTCACTTCTCCCCAAACACCTGATCACCATCTTTACTGATCTAACCCCTACAACCAAAAGCCTATTGTGACATATACAACTACAGATAGTTAAACAGTTTGCTGTATTTTCCATTTAAATTATATTGGCTAAACACTTGTGTGTTCCAGTTTCTATGGCAGTGACAATAAAGGGTAATTGTTTTTTGTTAGACAGATATACCAAAATATAGATGGACTGCAATAGTATATGCACTAATGACCAGACAAGACCAAGTGCTACAAAATTAATGTGTTTTTCCCCTTAAAATCCTTGATCCTCTGTTCAGGAGAGAAATCACGAGCTTCACGGCTCAGAACAGAAACACTTAGCACAATGAGAACAGAAAAGTGGTTAATGAGAAAGTCTCAGGGGGCCATGAAGGACCGCCAGCTCTAGACTCTAGACACGTTGGGAATGGAAACTGGGAAAGTCACGGCTTGATAAGAAACTTACTTTATAAATAGCCTTTAATTCCATCCGGTCTACAAAACCCCATTAACCCCTGCCTGCATTTCACCATTACCAACAGCTAAACTCACACAGACCATTTACGGGAACAAGAACATGCAGAATTCACACAGAAAGAAGTCAGGTACACTATCCCCGTCCTCCCTTCTCTCCCCGCTGGGCGAGTTACAGGTTGGCACAGCGCACATAAAGCAGCCCAGCCCCTACAGCATACACTCGACATGCCTGCTGGGTTACAGATGCGTCTGTCGAGTTCAGCGTCATATGTTTTGCACCACACCTGGCCGACACTTCTTGGCTTTTACTTGTTGCTGTAGGATGTTCTCGAACATTTAAAGCAGCTTTAAAACTCTGCCTGAAGAATGTGCACAGACGGGTAAGCTGGAGATAGAGTCTTCAAAACACGGCGATAACAGTGATGTCACGGAAAACTACAGCCCCCCCCCAGGTCTCAGTGCAGGCAGGGCAATTTGGATCTTTCAGGGCCTCAAAAACAAGCCATATGCAGCCACAGCATTACAGCTTTGAGCACTTGCAGTGAAAGAGAAAAAAACAAATTCTTTATACTTAAAAAAAATAAAATAAAGCTCAGTCACTGATCTGAAAATAAAATGATTTTTATTCTCAAGTCTCTGTCTCTCCATTCTCTGGCCAGTTAATTCAGTTTACAGCCTTTCATTGGTTTGTGTGAAATCCACGTCAACACATGACTCCAACAAAGAGGCTTTCAATGTTCCTGATATTGCTTCTCATATAAACAATACATGAATACTGTGAAGGGGTAAAATGCAACACTGTAGAAGGCATAAGGGACAGAAGGGTTCTCTGGGACTGGGGTATTTTATTCTGCTGCGTCATTAGTTAGAGCATTGCGATCACAAATTCCAGAGAACCCGAGGAATGTGCTCTGAGCAGTCCGTCCGAGAGAACAGGTACAGCAGCATTCAGGACATTTTTTTTACACGTGAATTTAAAATTAGAACAAGAAAACAAAAACAGAAAAAGTGGCACCTTGGCATTTTATGTTAAACCCTGTTCGAGATGGCTACTCCTGATTAATAGCTTGAGAGAGAGGGAGGGAAGAGAGAACAGAAGAAAAACAAGACCCAGCCAAGATTGTTCCAAAGCTGCAGTGTTTAGCACACACGGACATGCCGGCGACCTGGCTGTCAGGAGACAGGGGTGAACCAGCAGCAAAGGTGAACTCTCCCAGCTCAGGAGGCACAGAGCCCAGAGTCTGAATAGAGGAGCCGCGGGGCTGTGCTGAAAGAAGTGCATAAGAAAAGAGCTGGGAGCGAAGCCCAGTCCTCTAAGAGCAGAATTATCAGTGCACAAAGAACTAGAGTTCATCAGCAATTGCTGCCAGTATCCCTCTTATCAGCTAAAAGTTAAGTACAGATCTTTTCAAAAACACAAACACACACACACACACACACACAGCCTGGCAATTCCTGTAAGCCCTAGGCCGGCCGAACGGCTCCAACCTGTGGAAACATGATTCTTGTGCTTTCAGGACCTTTGTTTTGATTCTTCTCTCCCTGAAGTAAAGAATGATGCGGGAGACAATGCAGTAAGACTTTCTTTACAAACTTTTTAAACAAACACAATCCCTCAGATAAAGCTGTAGAGAATATCAGTGGGACATAAAAAGGCATTTCCAAGCAGAGGCTGGTCTCTGAGAGAGCAGAGGGAGAGGCTGCCCTGTCAGGCGAGACACAGCTAATCACTTTATCTGAACTGTAAGGCACCTGTAATATTATTTTATGATCTGTAACAAGCTAGTGAGACTAGCTGAGGTTAATGATACAAAGTTAATATTTTATTGGCACACTGATAACTGAAGGGTTCTGGGACTTCAATTTTAATCTTCTTGGGGATTGGACCAGTAAAAGGATAAATCTGTCAATTTTTCTTTTTTTTAAATACATATTTGGTGAGGAGATGGAGGGAATACAGGAGGGCAAAAGCTGGTGCTTCTAACCCTCTTGTAACAGACTCTGCTCAGCCACCTGAGCATAATGAACTGTATTTCAAACTCTGCCTAAAACCAAAGCAGAAAATAACATGACAGCCCCCCCAACAATGTGACACAAAACACAGCTAAACACTGTTTGATGGCTCAAGTTCTCAGTGCAACACTGTACCTCAGTCCTTTCACTACAGGAGCAGCAACCTTCTCTCTCTCCTTTCACAGTAAACAGGGCACTCCCACTTTCAGAGGAATGGAAAGCACAAAGTTCACAAGAAAAAAAAAAAGCATACACAAGTGTAATATCTGAGGAATTGCAGAGGCCTACTGCGCCCCCTTGTGGCATTTAACGGGAACTGAAACCCCAAAGCTGTGACTGCAGGGCGATAAGATAAGGACACTGCTGCCAACAGGGGAAAGTTCCTGGGGGTAAATAAAAGGAGCAGCACTCGCTGCATAGCAAACAAAACAATACGTTACACATTAACTACATTTGAATACGCTCACAGAGGTTGTTTAATGCATACATCTCCAAGAAACTGTTAACCAAATTGTAAAACTTAGGCTGACCTCACATGCTCTCTGGTCTCACAGTTGGTGCTTTTCCATTAATCCACAGTCCCCCCCCCCCCCCCCATGTGTCTGTCTTTCAGCGGCTTTTACATCCTGCTGTGCAGCAGCTTTTAGACTCCGTGCCCCCCTCCCCTGCCTGTGATCTCCCCTGCACTGTGAGTAACAGACTGCATGGCATAGTGAAGCGCCAGGGCTGGGGTCTGGCTTGCAAGCCTCTCTCAATACTGGCCAGACATACCAGCATAGATCTTCTAATTTCTAAATGCAACCATTCAAAAAATAAACTTGAATTAAAAAGGAAATGTGTTTGCAAGTGTGTAGAGAACATTCTGAAAATGCACGTCTGCATCTGAGCGTCTAATATCGAATATCTGCATCTAATATCTAGATATTTACCCAGGCGCACAAGAGAAATTATTAGTGCTTTCAGCAGGAAAAAGGGCGGCAAACGCTGCCATCAGTGAAGGGGGCAACGTCCTGGCCATAGCACAACATCAACACCAGGACACTCTGGAGTCACTCTATTGCAGATCATGCCTAAAACACCAGAGGCAGGGTGGCCTGTCAGCCTCCATCCTCAACAACACTGAAGAGGTGAGGCCTCCACATCAGCACACAACACTGGCTTATATGCCATCAACGTAGTCCATTAAAAACAGAGAAAAAAATCTTGCTGCGACTTATTATTGTAATCTTTCTCACTCTCACAGTCAATAAGATGTGACTCAAATGAGTAACTGTTTTATGATTATTTGCATCTTGTGTTTGCTGGTGGTTTGCAAATTGGACCTTAGAGACCGGAGTACAAATGTTAAAGAAAGACTGTTTTTATTCAGATTCCGTTCACAAAGGAACCCCCAGTTTGTCACAAAATAGCTGACATTCACACAATAATTAAGACAGCAGAAAGCATTTTGTCATAACGGTTATTATTTTCATTGGCAATCTGAATTAAAAAACAAACAAAAAATCTGAGGGGGAAAAAAAACACTAAATTCAGTAATGAATCCACCTCAGAAACTCATTCGTTAAGGACACAATCTAAGGACACAAAAGAAGGATGTGAGCAAGTGGAAACCGCAGCTCGTACATGTCAAGCAATTTATTCACCAAAATATCCAGTTCCCCAATTCCTATTTTCAGGCTTGGAACTCTGTCATTTATTAAAATCAGACCAATAGAATGCCAGAGAAAGACGAGTTATACTGTAATGCATAAACAATTTCAACAAGTTTAATTAACACAGTGAAATGAAGACTCCCAAGACACATGACATGCTTGGCATTGGAAAAACTATTTTAACTTGGCTTTACAAGTTTGCACATCCAGTAAATCAAACCTGCACATATTGAGAGCGCGCTTTGGCAACTTATCATGTAAACCAGTATTAAACAGAATGAGCTCATAAAATAAAAACAAACAAGGAACAAAAAAAGGAGACTGAGAAAAGCTGCTGAAAACTGGAAACCGCTCAACCTGCGCAGGGTTCCTCGTTTGCCATGACATCATGCCTAACCATTCGAGAGCGTGAGCATCCCCTGCGGCCCAGTTAAGTGTACATCATCTCAGCCATGTGTGACATCTTCTTGGGGATGTACAGGTAGTACTCCATGTATCCCGACAGGTCCTCAATAGTGATGTCATCTACGTACGCACGGGCCTGTTCGGAGCAGGAGCGCGGGGAGCCCGAGGAGCTGCTCTGCGTGCGGCGGTGGGGCGAGGCGTGGCCATCCTCCGCACCTGCCATGTTCCTCTCGCACTCGGAGATGACGTCCCGCAGGCCAGTGAAGGAGTAAACCTCCACGCCCTGCCAGCCGCGACACTGGCACTGCCCCCCAGGGCACGGGCATGACCCCTCCCCGTCCTGGTGCAGCCTGGACAGTGACTGGAAGTCAGAGGAGGAGGCACCAGCAATGCCCCCTACAGCCCCATCGCTGCTGCTGGCTGCTTGCTCTGGCTTAGCCGCAGCGCCAGGATTCCTCTCTGCAACAGGGGTGTCGGACTCGCTGTCCTCATCGGACACAGGCTTGAGTTTGGGCTCCGGAGCCACGCCCCCCCCGCGACACTCGTGGCCGTAGGGTTCGTAACTGGCCACCCCGAACACGGGAGAGGAGGGGGAATGCACTGATGACAGCAGCTCCTTCTTGGCAGGGACCCCCAGCGCCACCCCGTCCTCCTGCGGCTCGAGCTGGCTCTTGTGTTTCAGATGGCCGGGCGGCGGGGACAGCTTGGAGCTGCAGTAGGTGAATTTGGGGGGGTGCAGGATAGGGGACTTCGATCTCCTGCGTCTCTGGCTCCTCACTGCTCCCCTAGAGGTCTTCCGCATACACCTGTCAGCAAGGAAACAAGCATCACTCAACAGCTCCAGCTGTGCAGAGTGCCTGCCAGGTTCACACAGGACTAGACCTCACTGGGCAGCACAGCGTGAGCTCCTGGGCCACTTTCAACAATACTACACTTTACACTGAGGACAGGAAATGAATGGGCTGATAAAAACATATCCAGTATTCTGTTCAGTAACTAGAGACTGTGTAGAGATTGTCGCATAATCAACCCTGATAATTAAAGAGGCTATGTGTAAATATTTCTGGAAAGAAGATTTAGTTAAACCTGCAGACAAGGTAATTAACGATATACCCAGAGCTAAATTAAGGTATGCCTAGGCTGTGGATGCATTTAAAAATCTCAGATAAAAATCAAGTGACTGACATTAATAAATGGCTGGGAATACTTGATGTCTAAACAGCTTCAAAAAACCTGGACCAGGACCAGGCAGTGTTTTGGTCTGGCCTACAGATTGACTAGCAGAATGGCTTCTGGCCCTCAGGGTAGCAGCAGCATGGGGCCCTTACCCGTGCCAGTTCTCTTTGGGACAGCCCGTTTTGGGCTTTGCTCCGTCTGCGCTGGCTCTTGCTGCCGGCCTCGGTGCTGCAGAGTCACAGACCCGCACTGCTGCTGTGGAGCTGGAACAGCACAGAGTATGACGTCAGCCACACGGACTCTGACCACCTCAGTGAAAAACAATCTTTTGCTTTTGAAATGGAATTTAGTTTTTGTTTTCCTTTGAGGTTTTATGTTAAAAATGAACTTTTCTATCATTTAACATTAATGGGAAAAAACGAACTGCCAGCTGTAACATAAGTACAAGTAGATACATTTAGAAACTGCTTCTTGGGAAGACCACTGCCTCACAGGACCATCTGCTACTCTTTGACTAACTAAGTATAGTTTTACTTTTGCTTTCATTTTACTTTAGTTACAAATGCAAACAAAGAGTCTCAATGGGAAACGCAGGCCTTGAGCATTGCCCCCTGTCTGAAACACACAAGCCTCTGCACTTAGGACCTGGAAATGCAGGTGTATTTACCAAACAATAAATTGCTGGGTCCCTGTCAGAGAGGGCTTCTTCCAATACAGGCCTGGAGAAAATAATGCATCTCACTACAGAACAGGCAGGGCAGAGGCACTGACCAGTATTTGCCTGGATTTACATTATCATCATTTGCACTTATGCTGTAAGTCACCCTGGATAAGGGCGTCTGCCAAGAAATAAAATTAATAATAATAATCATCATCATCATCATCATTACTACTACAGTTTACTGATGAAGAGTAGATCACACTGATCTCATCATCAGGCCTGCAGTGTGCTATAATCAAGTATAATCTTAACAGGAATCACAGACTTGCCAGTAAGCAACTAGGTGACCTGTGGACCCTGGCAAGACAAACCAGAGCCTGCACTGATAAGGCACTGCCAATTCCCGATAGCCCAAATACCCAATTATGACTTCTGTGTGTTACAATCACTGCCGCTACAAAACATTGCCAAGTTCAGTCTCCTGCGAGGACTGCCTACAGCTGCGACACCACTGTGCACAACAAACCCCCAGAAGTCCAGTGTGCTCAACCCACCCTTCTGCGTCCACTCGGAGCTTCTTGAAGGCCGTTTGCAGGGTCTCTTCCTCCCGATCCTTCACTCCAGGCTCCATAGTGCAAAGCCTGGCGCTGTCACCAGCCACTGTGCTGAAAGAGAGAGCAGCTGTCAACTCAGAGCCCCCAGGACCACCACCACACATAGCAACAGCACAGCAGTCCAGTCCACTTCGTGCCTGTCAGACAGAAACTGCCACACCCATTAGCCGTGTGGAAAGACAGTGAAACTGCATGCGCTCTCAGTATGATGCGTCTGCGTTTTATGGATGTGTACAGGGCCAGGGGCTGCTCCTTTAACGGTCTATCCCCGTGTAAAGCACACAGTACTCCGCCCCCCGTAGCTTACTTACTACACAGAGGAGTGAGCACTAAACTGCACACGAATTGGGATGTACTGTAGACAAATGGTCACCAAATAACGCACTTCATTTAAGAATACCGTTATCACCCGTTTTGACACGACTTTTACTCTCGCTTTCTGTTAAATTACGAGGTCAGCCTAACGAAATGACGGTACGGTTTTTAGGAATCATCCTCATTGTTAAGTTGAACTGTAGTTGAGCAGTAGCTCTAGCTCAGTGGCGTGGCGGCGGGATCTTCTAGCGATTTCCATCCCCTCCGAGAGTGACCGTCACTACACACACATGAGAAGCCCATCCGGTCCAGATGCAGCCCTCCTGCGCCTCTGCTGCAGTGACCACACACACATTGTACCCACACCGCGGCTGCACTCACTCGGTCCTCACAGGCTCCAGCCCGCCGTCCCTTTCGACTCGGGCCTGGACATCCAGGGACTTTCCAGGCGCTCGCCGCGACAGCCAAGCAGAGACGAGCCCGCAGCTCAGCGCCGAGTCTGTCGTGTGTTCTTCCCGAATGGTCTCTCAACACTGAAGGCCACAGCACCGCAACCGGGCACTATCACACCATGCTGGGCAGAGAGCGGCCGTGCTGCCGGATTATAATGTGTAACAGACGACAATAAGAAAACTGAAAGCTGCGACACTTCTAGACTTTTCGCTCAGTCGTCCTCCTCTTGTTTACACTCCAGCCTGCGCTCGCAGTGACTCTGCAACAACGCACGTTACTCTGACGTGGAGCGCAATGTGCTCCGCCGCTGAAGACGTCATCTGGAGGGCTAGCTCCGGTCATGTGATGGGGGAGCTCAGTTTAGCTCCGCAAATGGCGCGGCCATGTTGAGTAATAATAAGATCGCTGCACTGCAAATACAAACTATAACATGAAATACGAGATGTAGCCTATACAACTGCACACGATATATATAAAGTGGTGAAACGATCAATCATGATTAATTATTCGTTTTTCGAATATATTTAAAATGAATACCTCTAATCCTAGAATACTTACTGTAGCAGCTTCACATTAATTCAAGCATTGCTGAAGTGTGATTGCAATGTATAATGAATCAATGGTTCCAAAACACAGTAAGGGGCCCCTCTTTCTGTATTACAACATCTAACACAGGTGAAAAACTGCAGAGGATAAAATTGATATTGCCAATCTTCAGAAACATACAATTTTAGATGTCATTATAGTTATTTCGACTTTTAAATTTAATTTTATACTGCATTCTTTGGTGTTTTTCTTGTGTTCTCCAAATAATCCCGTTTCTTGTACAATGTCATAGGATGTTCAGATCTGGCATTATTTTGCCATAATTGAATTGTACCTTGAAAGAGATTGGCCATTTCTTTAATTTGCCTATATAGCATAAATAAAGTTAATGAACATAATTATTTGATGTGTTTCTTTGTTGTATTTGTGTTGCTCCACCAGAGGGTGCCCATGCACAGTGGTTCATCCTCGACCAATAAAGAGCTGCTGCTCAGTCACGTCATTAGAGCACAGCCCTTCAGAACTGGAGACTTTCACCAGGCAATGAGCAGAAGCTCCATGGTCTTGTCCTTATTTAAAACCAGCCAGTACAGGGTAACGTAAAAATACAAGATTGGGGTGTTTCATGTAAGACCTTTAACCAGGGCTTCCACCAAGTAAGTCCCCCCTCTGGTTATAACAGGTAGGGTCACCTGTAAGTAATTTCAGGACCAAAAAACAAACACCCAACTCCATCACTTAGGATTTTTATTTCCCCATGTTTGGGAGAGGGAGTGTGGATCAGGAAGGCAGCTGCTGTGCACCCCTTCTCTCAAAGCTGATTTCCACAGTGGGGTGAGGTCTCCTGACACAAGAGAATTGCTTTAATGAGGCTCTCCTCCCATTGCATTAGATTCCCTCTCTCTCTCTCTCCGGGTCTCTCTCACAGATGGCCTTTGTCACTGGGAAAGCTACCTGAATTCGTGTTGCTCTAAGACAGCTCAATAGCTGCTGTTCTCACGCAGAGACTGAGAGGCCAGACTGGAGCAGGATATAATTACTTATATGGTGTGTGTGTGTGTGTATGTGTGTGTATGGATAAAGCAGCAGAAGAGACCAGTGGGGTCTCTGGTGCCTGGGGGCCAATACTCATAATTGTGTCCCCACTCCAACAGTTCCTTTTATAGCAAAACTTAAACATCACACTTATGGAGGTAACAGACCTCTTTATGAGTTTACTAAAGCTCTGACACTGGACTCCTGCCTAAACACTCCCTGAGGAGACTGCAGGTTTCTTGTAGAGCCGGTCAGAAAAGGTTCCCTTCATATTTTCTCCTTGGTCAGGCTGGGTGTCTGTCTGCAGCACACCCTGACCACGCAGTGCCTCCTCTGGATGCTTTCCCAACATGGTCAGAGCTCCCATTCAGTTGCCCAGTTCCCACAGCTCTGACCCCAGTCTGGGACACAGAGCAGGGCAGTGTGGCATCAGCAGGGTGAGGGTGGAAGTCAGCGCAGCTTTATTCCTTTTCACACACCAGAGAAGCAAACTTCCCAGACTTCACACACACCTGAGATACCAGGACAGACAGGCCCACTGCTCAGGGCTCTGAGGGTGGGGCGGGGGGACACGTTCGCACTTCTACTCTAGTTCCACTAGCAGCCAGCACTGTTCTGCAATCCAGGTTGGGTGGACAGCACACAGCACTGATTATAAGACCAATAGGTGGTGATGAGGTGATGATAAACTTCTCTGTATTTGCTGTTAATATTGTGATTCATCAGGCAGGAAGGAAGTTTGGCTAGAGTGACCTCTACAGGATGGAAGTAGTAGTGCACCCTGCTGTCATAACCTTCCCCGACTACAAACATATCAGCCTGGAATGGAAGCCTCTAATTTACATAGTGGTACATTAATTAGTGTGTTCATATTTATCATTGCATTTTGGCTAAATGCATAAATAGTGATGAACGTCTTGCGTTTACGGTAGATACTGTCCTGTGACTGGAATTGCCCAGACCAGGCCTCCTGTGTGCAGACAGACCAGCCGCGAGGGGAGTGTCTGGGCGAGTGTGAAAGGAGTGGGATATTTACACAGCACTCTCCCAAGAGGTCCTGGGGTGGGCAGCTGGGTTTGATCTGCCCTCTCCACCAACACAGCACTTATTTGATGGTTATGTCTCTCCGCGACCCCACAGCATGGAGGGTCTGGCCACAGAGGAGGAGAGCAATGTGCTGCTGGGTAATGACTCTGAGGAACTGTTGCATTTTAGCTCAATAAATGACAATCGGGTCAGTGAATTGCCTGCATTCGAGAGTCTAAATTCCATAAGCATTGAATTGCAAGACCAGGCTCTTATTAACTAAATGGTAAACTGCCTACTGTATGAAAAATGGCAAGAATTCTAAAGTTTGTAAAGTAATTGTATTTCAAAATGTCTTCTCATTGACACTGAGAAATAGCAGTTTTGACACAAGATGGCGCTGCTGAGTCAGCCCGAGTCCCTCACAGCCTCAGAAACCCCTTTTTCCCTGGCATATCCGACCTGACCCGGAACCAGGCCGGTGCGGTGCGGTAAATTACCCACTGGCAATTTAGTCAAGCCGATCCTGAACCAGGCTGTGAATTTTCAGCTCTGCTCCTTCCCCAGTACTGAGCAGGGCCAGGGGGAGGAGGTAACTGAACTAGTCATCACTAGCCTCCGTCTCAGCCCACAATGAGAAGGCCTTGGTCTGTCCATGAAGTACCAGCACTTGTTTCAATTTGGCAGATTCGAGTGTCCAAGAAGAGCTGGAATTGTTGATAAGAAATGAGAGCGTGTACACAAATTAGTTTACAGTTGTCAGCAATGGGGATGGACCAAAACCCAAAATAGTGTTGAGAACAAATAAGAAAAATATAGCAAGAATATGAAAAAGTAAAAGATCAGAAAAAGCCGCCTAACTTTCAGCATCATTCACGCCACACTGCTTGTCCACAGCATGTGACGTCATTCACCTTGGGTCGTGCAGTGGAAAAACATCGGACCCACACCAGACCAGCTCGGCTAGCTTCCGGATTATGCCCCATTTCCACTGGCTGGGCGTCCGGACGCGACCGTGTTTTGTGGCCGGTTAACTATCTGGTGCTGGACGTGTCCGTAAGCGTCCGTCCCCACTGAGGACATGATTCACTATCAGAAGAGAGGTGTGTGATTGACTGTAGACAGACAGGAAGAGATCAGATATCATCTCAAGTGCCTGTGCGATCACGAAGAAATTAGTTTTATTAGCAGCATGGAGTGAAATCCACGTACAGAAACACTGACTGCTTACAGTTCATATCCGAGTGCATTAAACACTGTGATTCACAGACTAGTTACAATAAACTGAAGGATAATAATGGTATTAATATTGTATGACAGCTGGCTGGTGTTCAGGCTGTGTGTTGAATGTGTGCAGGACAATCCAGAGACAGTCAGTGTGAAGGAACACGATTCATTAACGTTGAAAAGGGGCAACAGCGAAGGCCATCCAGAGCTCAGTCTGGACTGGAAAGAGTTGGACCAGTGGATGCTGTAATGAAAGATAGCCAGGTGCCTCCATCTGCATCAAATCAACACTTATTCTAAATTATTATTACCATTATTGTTATATTGACTGATTAATTATCTTCAATTCATGAGCATATAAGATTACTTCAAAAATAAAAAAGTTTGTCCTTGTAATGATGAGCTGTGGCCAGCTGAGGGGGCAGTGTAAGTCGATCTCTCTCTGGTTGACAAAGCTCCCAGGCCGGGGAACCGTGTCTGCAGTTCTGATCTGTATTGTAATGGTTAGAGCGGGCCAGGAACTGAAAACGGCAATCGCAGCATTGTGAGGCTTAACCAGCGGTGAACAGCAAGACAATAGGTGTGTCCAGCAGCCTGGACAGCAGAGGAGAAAGTAGCAGAGATGGATACCAGAGCCCTTTGTACCAAATACCTTAAAATAGCACAATTACCTCAACTCTCTCTCTTTAGGAGGCAATAATGCCCTGAACCTGACCTCTGTTTGCTTTACAGTGTATTATTTGTTTCACAGTATTGCAGGTTTATTTATTATTAATTATTTATGACTGTTCCAACTCAGTACTCAAGCCCAAAGTCCAGCTGGCTGTTGTGGTCTCTCTTAAGGAATTAAGAGGTGCAGATGGATTGAGAGTTGGAAGTGCTCAGAGGCCCTTGAGTAGAGGGTGTGAGGAACACTGCAGGAACGTCCATAGTAATCAGTGTCCAGTATGGCCTACCCTCCTTGTCCAGAGAGGCCAACAGCATAGGTATAGGAAAGGAGCTGGGTTCATCTGTGGGAGTGCTGGGAAGGGTCTCTCACACTCGGGCCATTGTCCCACTCCAGGGGGACCTTCTGTCACCATGCAGGGCCGTGAACTGGAAACTCCTACGAAAACAAACTCCTGTTTCACAGGGAGCCGTCACTCACTTGATGGAAACGCAGCAGTGCTTTTAATACTGCTGCATTCACCCAGACAATCGCTGCATTCTGCTCCCGACAGGGGCTTGTTTCAGATCCTATGTATTTATATACTTAACCGGGACGGGAGGCAGAAATTAAAGAGTTTTGTGGGGCCTGTATGGGAAGGAGTACAGTTTCACTTTGGCATACACTATTGATTTTGTTCAGCCTGCTGGACTGATAGCAGACAGTGGTGCACTGTGCTCCCGCTTTAATGGGATACATATTTCCCATGATGTTTTCTGGTCTGTAGACACAAATGATTCACGGCATCAGCGCCTTTCTCCCCCAAAGAACGCCATTCAGCTCTCCAGCATGTCCAGAGGGAAGTGTCTCACCAAGCTCGCTGGGTTTCACAAACGGTGCACTTAATGCGTCCCTGTTCTTATGAGTCACTATGAATTAATAGAAGCCTCACTCTTGGCCTGACTGCGCTCCCGTCTCAGTTTCAGAAGCCACAGCAGTTTCTCTTGCCCACTGATATATGAAACTGTTAATTCCTAAAATTATACATTAAAAAAACACATATAATACAACATGGGCCAAATAACTTTTGTTCACAAACTAATACAGCATTCTGTCAAGAAAAGGAAATCAAAAAATGTAGAGAAATTGTATATGCCTGTAGAGACTCTACCCGCAATGTGCTTTTCTGTTCACTCTGAGATAATAGCTATGGTAGGGAGGGAACTCAATAAATGAGCATGACTGAATATTTTCTGGAAATCCAAAAGTGTTTGTATAAAGACTTCATTAAAACCATTTTCAGATGGTTGAGGAAAACACCAGGAAGTCTGTTTCATATAGATGAGGCCGTCATGCCACTGCTCCAAACAATCGCAGGTCGCTGCACTCTGATTGGCACTGAGCCAGAGTGACGTGCTGATGGAGCTGCTTGGCCCCTGGCTTGGACATGGGCCGGTTTGGAAGGAAAGCTCCTGACCACAGTGTCCACTCTGCCCACCTCTCCCTGGTCTGTTGAAAGGGAGAGGGCTGCAGCTTTCCAGATAGGTAGTGGTCAATGGTCAGTCTCTACATCTTTGCCATGGCGGTCTGGCTGGAAGTGCTGTGCTCCGCCCCACCCACCCACCTGGCAAACAGTGGTGATGCTGGAGGGGAAGCTTACACACAATCCCAGGGGTCAGTGCACATACAGAGCCTCTTTCATTGCAAACATTCACATATAGTTTTAGTTTTAAGGCAAAGACGACAAGATCAATTATTAACCAGCTACAGCACCTGGGGTCACAGGGGAGACGCCTTTATTATAGCATCTGCCTGAGAATCACACAGGGAATGATCCTGCTACACTGGCCAAGTACAAGAAACAGACCCGTCATAAAATACTGTAAGGCCCTTTGTGTTGTTATTCAATGCTGTATTTTTATAGCTAGGAACTGTGTAGGAGTCAGGAGCTCCTCCAGAGATGATCTGTGCCCTGTGCCCTGTGCCAGAGGGGGTCTGTGCCGTTTACCTGGGGAATGGTCTGAGCTCAGAACACACTGCAGGAGGGCTGCATTATAGAGACTTTCACACTTTGTTTTTTCTATTCTTGCACACTGAGTTGGGAAATCCCATTGCTAGCTGTCCTGTGTGCCCTCTCTTAAGTAACACACTGGTTCTATTGCTTCCCCCGCTGCCCTCCAGCTGTGTGACTGAGTGGTGGCGAGTGGGGCTGAGACACTGCTCTGCTGTTCATTCTCGGGGGTTGTGAAGCTCACAGCCAACCTCAGGCAACAAATTAATCCAAACAAACAGCCCGGTCAGCATCTTCCATGTGCTGCTGCCAAGAACTCCCCTCTACGGTGCCCGTCAGAGTGGGGCTAGGAGGATCCCTACAGAACATCATTTATAAGATGAAGGCCAAATAAACTAGGATGAACGTGTTTCTCAAACTGGACATTAACAGTTCCTTCACTGTGTGCTACTGCGATTTGTTAGTAATATATTTAGATTAGATGCAGAGCGTGCTGCTGAGCTGCTATTTAATACACTCAACAGCACCGGAGGCCCTTCAGGGTGGTCGGCTACACCTGGGTCAGGCATGGCCATCCTCCCTAGCCCTGAAACAGTCCAGTTCTCCAGAGTCTGCAGCCATTTTTGGAACAGTAAATAAATATTATTCATGGGTTTATAATGATAATATTAATTTATGAGGGGGACAGGGGTATGACAGAAATTAAACTTTGAAGTTAGGGAACATCGCTGTTCTTTTCAATGCTGGGCCACAGCCAGCTCATATGTACAGGGAGATCAGACTGTCATTTGTCTTGAACAGCAGTGTGTTTGTCACTTTGGCCCAGGAATATAACATCTCAGAGTAAACCCACCCCCCTACCCCTGATCCTAGTAATATTTCACCCGCAAAATCAGCCTGTCAGGAATATGTAACACCAGCCTGCTGTGTTGATGAACAAACATTTCAGTAGCGTGGGGTATGGAGATGGGATTTCTGTGTCATATCAAGTACCCATCCTGTCTCATCCTCCAGAGCATTCCCAGAGAGACGAGAGGGAGACAGAGACGGAGAGAGAGAGGGCAGATCAAGCCTCTCAAACTCATCTAAATCTCACAGTCTGACAGGAAGGCCCATGGACAAGACACCTTCAGGTGAACTCTGAGAAATGCATCCAAAAGGAAGCCAAACTGGAGAGAGGGGCCCCACTTCCAAAACTTCCAAAAGACAATGGATCTCACTGAGCGGCACATTGAGCCTCTAGGAACACACGGGGAGAGAGTAAGCCAGTCGAGGAGGCTGTGCTTCATACTGAGAGAAGGGGAGGTTTATGCTGTTAAACAGATGTGTGCCCTTGAGAGAGATATGTTCATCTCCCGTTCTCCCCTTCTGATCTACTGTGTTATTGTGAAGAAGTCAATGGCAGGGACTTTGCATGGCCTGCATGGATTCCTTTGTAAAGCACCATCTGGAGGGAAATCCTGTACAACACATTAAATATGCAGAGGTTCATTTCTGTGTGTGTCCTTGTGGAGAACCACTCCGCTAAAGGCCCCTGGAGGCCCCTGGGCTGCTCAGTAGAGGGCAGCGGGGGAGCCACAGCTTCTGTGATGTAACCAGGGCTGAAGGTGCGAAGTCTTCCTCACAGACCCCCGTCCCCCCACTGGGTTTCTCTGTGTTTTGGTGTCAGTGCATTTAGTCTAGTGCATCATTAAAGTGAAGAATACAGAGTTTTGTCTGAAGAAAAAACAAAAACAAAAGAAACTTCTCATTATTTCCTCTTTCTTCAGCAGAGGAGTCAACTTCAAAGCCAGAGGATGAATGGATTAAGTTCCAGGTGACTGGGCAGGGGAGAAGCAGACTGTGTCATGCAATTAGCAACTGGACACTGAGTTTAGTGGCTATTCACGTCCACTTCACTGCCCTGCCCCGCCTGGTGTTGAGCAGAGGGTTTCTCCCTCCTCTCACACTGCTTCACTGGGGATAAAGCTACCCAGTGACCCTTGAAACGAAAGATAGCTTTATAAGGAAGCTGACAGACAGCCGCCCCCCCACCTGCCCGACAGGGTTCTGTAACAGACATGAATCTGCTTCCTTCAGGGGATGATACTCTTATGACTTGTGGGGGATTTGGAAGAGGAATCCTAACTAGACACACCTCATTAACCAAATCGTCCAAATATTTTCCACTGCAGATTTTTTGCACTTTTCAGTTTGACAAAGAATATTGAAATACAGAGGTTCCACACTTAAACTTACTTAAAAATAAATATTGATGTTGACTGGGCACACTTTGCATTGAGAAGATATTTTGTTTGAACTGGCTTTGTATAATGCATGCAGAGATAAGATAAGTGTGTGCCAGCCTTTGTTCTCATTTCCTCCTGATACCAAATCATGGTTACCAAAGCCTCTAAACACAAATGTGCTCATACATCCTTAACCATTATAAAGTGCAGCTGATGTCATTTTGATCTCTCTCATTCTCTGCTTTTAACTTTTGCCAAAGCAGCAGTAAAGACATGATACACTCTTTATCAATTAATTTATTTACTTAACGCACCAATATCTCAGGCTTGGCTGCTGGCTGTAGCTCACACTCTTCACATATCAAACTCTAGCCGAGTGCTCGGCTGCAGGGCCTGCTTTTATACCCTCCCACATGTCACATGACTTGTTATTGTTTTCTCCCTTTTTTCTTTCTTTCATATTTTTTAATTAATTTACAATTTACAAAGTACAACAAATTATGAATTACATCCATGCTGCTAATTTCCTGCACTTCACAATATTATTAAGTAAATCCCTTGGTGATATATTTAAAACAAGACATTATTTAAACTGCAGACATCGTACTTTCTATAAAACAAAGCTGCTATATTTAACTTCACAAAAGGCATCCAGCCTCTATCCCAATGGCATCTAAATTATGCCATAGCATACCTTCAGGGAGTCAAAGAAATTTGGCACATTTCTGTTTTCTTCCCTCAAATTTTACACATATAATTTATCCCTTTGTTCTCCAGATATTCCTCCCACAAGCAGATGTCATGGTCCCATCCTGCAGAGAAAACCACAACGAAAAACAACAACATTTCCCACACACTTTGAAGGTTCCTATTAAAGGTTAATATTGGATGGTGAAATAATAAATAATTACAAACAAAATAAAGGTGGCTTTGTTTTGCCAGAGAAGTGTGCAATATACACACATTTAATTTAGCATTTAAGGTAATTTATTATTTTTTGTATGTATATATTTATTGGTTTGCTCGTTTATTTATTTTTTATGATGTTTTAATCCTCTTTTTATTGTTTTTTTTTTTACAGATGAACAAAAGTAACACATAAGAATGAGATCGCTTAACCGATTATAAATATACAGAAGAAGAGACAGAGAAGGGAAAGGAAAACAGAGAGAAAAAATATAAGAGAGTCATATTCATATCACTAGACTTGGTTCTATAGTCTTTATTTATTAATTAATTTACTGAATCTATCAGGATGCATTGTGTAGTGTGTGTAAAAACATTGCTTTTTGATTCTGAAAATGTTTAATCGATATTTTTTGTGTTTAAACCTTTTCTTAAATTCTAGGCTGGGTGTTGCTCTGTATTGTGTGGTGCCGAGTTGCCGTGGCAGGAAACGGCTGGCTCTCTCCCAGCTCCCTGTGTTATGAGGGGATTGAGCACCACGGCTGGATACACCGCAGATCAGCTCTGTTATTCCGATGCCCGCTGGTAAATATCCACTTAACCTCAGAGATGTCTTTTATCCCCTATTTCATGCAGTCAGGCTATCAAACAAAACCACTTTAAAGCGCCCTATTAACCAGTTGTGCCAGCAAATAAAGAAAATATTTGTCCCAGAAACCGCAGGAGGTTAAAACGACTGGAAAAGAAACACATTGGAAGTGAAAAAAGAGGAACGTTAACATTTTCAATGCTCCTGCTTTTTTTTGAGGCACAAGCAATTCAAAAGCATGTGCCAGGGTCAGCCAGCCCACAGAATAGTAATATTTTCTTTTCATTATAAATAACTTTCAAGAAAAGGCTGATTGAGAATGGAGCAGCCCTGGAGCCGGGGGGACGATCTGGACGTTTCTCTGAGATTCTCAGAGGTCTATCCTTTCATTCAGTCTGCACACATTTGAAAAGCACCTTCAGTAAACATAATTTTCATAGTATTGTGTTGTATTGCTGTTTTCTTCTAGAATTTACACTGGGCAGATTGCAGCTGCAAAATTCCCTGATGATGGTGATCAAATTCAGTATTCAGAATTCAGAGTTCAGGTCTGATGTCAGTTATACGCATCGTTACTTCATAATTAAAACTCAGCTGAACTGGTTAACCAGGTTAAGGCAGTAATGAGCTGAATTGGGTCGTTAAGAATTCAGGGTGAAGCAACAGCCTGGACACACTGTGACCCTGCAGGACCAGAAGTGGGGACCCCTGGTGGTCTGTACACTGGGCACTGTAATTATTCATTTATCAATCATTTAATGTTAATTTATAATACATATTTTACACCGTTATTATTATTGCCAGCGGTTCCTCAAAGCCACTACGACAGGTGCTTGTCAAGGCCAGGAGTAAGAAGAAACAAAGAGAGGAGAACCTGAGTGCAGTCTGTGTGTGTGGGTGTGTGTGCGTGCGTATGCATGTGTGTGTGTGTGTGTGTGTGTGAATGAGCTTGTGTGTACCTTAGTCAGGTTATTGAAACACTAAATAGTTACTTTAAAATCCCTGATGAGGTGCAATGAACTCAGGAGTTCAGATGAACAGAGAGAAGAGACGCCCCCAATACCCTCTCTCTCACACTCTGAGTCAAAAGGCCTCACTCTGCTATTCTTGGCTGTTCTCAGAGAACCCAGCAGTGCAGATTATTTTCTGCCAAAAGTTCCTGTGCATAAGTCCTCCTTGTCTTGCCCTCATGATCAATACCAGGGGCTGGCACGGGTCACAGCACGTAGCTTCAGTACTGCCTGGTTATCGGGGCCCTGTAGCAGCTGTCACGTGTGCCTCTGCAGCAGCAGAAGTCCAACATAAGCAGGTTATTAATTATACACTGTTAATGGAGGTAAATGTTTGCCATCCATTTGCACCACTTGGCTCTCTCCAGGGAATTCCCCATCGGAATGAGAGGATGAAAAGCGAAGGTTTGTTTCCTGGTTGCCAGTAATTAAAGGGATCTATTTTGGCACAAAGGGATGGTGTGAGAGGGTGTGCTTGCAGATCAATGGTTAAGAAAGACCAGTAGGTAAAAAGAGACACAAACGCTCACAGTCTTGTCAACAATCATCAAATTAAATTTACAAAGATTTGCAAAGACATGCAAAGGGAACTTCACATTTAAGGTTATCAAACTGCAAGGCTGTGATAATAAAATCCACAATTAAGAGGGATTCATCATGAACACATTTCCCTTGCCTGAAAAACGGTCAATCATTTTTAAGTTTCATTGTTCAGTCGTTGTTATTGCACCCATACATCTAAGCCTGTCAAAATACTTCCACAGACTCTGTATCACTTTAGACAGATTCTTGGTTAATCAGAAGCCAGGAGTGACATGGAATGGAAATGTTTTAAAACAAACAAATGTTTGTGGGAGAATCAGCATCCTGCATCTGAATCTTTAATGATCTTAAAGCATGCTCTGTATCGATACACTCACATCAACAGAGCTGGAGGGACAGAGAGAAAGTGTGGGTCAGTGCAGTACAGTACAACCCTGTAAGGTACAGCTCAGCCTCCCCACACTACTCTATACATTCTCTCTGTAATAATATCCTTCTCCCTCCCTCTCTCTTTCTGTTCCACTACTTAGGCCCACCCACAGCAGAGCCAGAAATGAAAAGGACAATTCAGCCCCTCAGTAGGAAGCAGAAGATGTGGTCAAGAGAGTGAGGAAAAATGCAAAGAATCAGCAAAGAAATATATATATCTGGGGGAGAATGAAGGGGAACAGGGCCTGTGTGTGAGCACTAGTGGAGGGCCAGCTTGGCCATAACGGTCAGTTTCCAGGTGTCTCTGCAAATACGCTGAGCACATACATTTGCATTCAGCTCTTCTGGAAGCTGGGCATGAATATCCAACAAACAGCAGGCCCGTATAACACTGATACCTTATATTATTTGGCTTAAAGCTCTGTATTTGACTGAGCCTTGCTCCATTACATTAACTGCCAGTTGACTGAGCCCTGGGCCCTGTGGCCGCGGGGTTCAGTACGGTGCTTCTATGGGACCAGCCCGTTGCCGAGGGCTGTCCCATTTAGTATGACAGGTCCAAGCCGCTATTGCGCAGGAGTCTGGATCCAGGTATAGCTGTGGGCAGTGGCTCTCCGTTTCCCTCGCCATCTCTCCCGTTGGTTCCCAGTCACCCATAATGGCACAGTGTGCAGCACATGGCACCCCACCAGTCCTGTGACCGGCTGCATTCCCACCCACCACACAGGGCTGCTTGTACTAAAGCCCTGAATGGCCTCTTCTCTTGGCGAGACAAGCCGAGTGTCATCGCCCCCGTCTCCACTGCCCAAGGATGCCTCTCAGCGTTATTAACATATTAATCCTGCTGAAAACACATCTCATCGCTCTGTCTCTCTCTCGCCCCATGACAACACGGCACACACAGACTCCCTTCTGGGGCTCTCGATGGGCTCTGGGCTGTTTGATCTCAAAGGCTTAGTGGAGTCCTGTCTGATCGTTGTGAAACAGTACAGTGCCTGTGACTGTTTCCAAACTGCACATCTGGAAGGGCCATACAAATAAAAATATATTTATTTTGTAATATTGTCAGTCTTAATTAGCATATATATTTATTCATCTTTGAAGATTTATACAATTAAAAGTATGATTATTTTTGTATTGAAAGATCCCCTGTCATCTTCTGTTAAGAGCTTGCAAACATAAATACATTTCCAAAGACATCTACAGTTCATTCGCCAGGCAAACTGTGTGGTTTAAAACAAAAGAAAAAGGAAAACCAAAACGAAAAACTAAAACAGAAAAAGCAAAGCCCACAGCGCAAAGAAATGAGATGAAAAGCTTTGCAAACAAAACTTTCTGTGTATCCGACAGACCCAAACAGTCCCCAGTGCTGTCCCACAGTATTTCCTGTGGCTTGAAATGAAAAGTGGAAGAAGCAATTACTCAGAAAATAAAAAAAATAAAATAAATAAACAGGGCTTGCATTTCACAAATGAAAAGCTACTCATTAGACTTAAACACTGACACGTGTGTGCCGCCCCGGGTCTCCGAGGAAGTGCTGAGGCTGTGCAGCTGAACATGAGCTCACGTTCAGCTTGTTTCTCTACCCTTCACACAGGTGCCTCCCGGCAGTCCCTGCATTCACAGCCCCAGATCTGAGCAGTGTATGTGTGGGAGTGGGAGTGTGTGTGTGTGTGTGTGTGTGTGTGCATGAGTGAGAGGGTACGTATGTGGGGAGGTGGTGTTTCTGCGCTGGGGGGACTGTAAGGAAAGAGGCTCTCAGCTCAGCCAATGGGGCACACAGCTGGAATGGCAGAGAGGAGCTATGGGAGGAGAGTTTCACAGGCTCAGTAATCTTCAACTTCACCATAGACAGATAGACAGCGTGATCTAGTGTGTCAGAGACAACTGCCACAGCTCTACCCACCTCCGCCACTGCTGCTTCAAACACGAGGTCCTCTTCGGGGCGTACTCCTGCTATTGCTAATGCTCATTATGCTGATTGAAACTGTCTTCTTAAAATATGATTATATTTTATTATAGTAATTCAAAGTCCCAAGCAATCCGGACCTCTGTGTGTGTGTGTGTGATTAAGGCTGCATGAGAGTGAGTGACTGTGTGTGTGTGATTAAGTGGGGGAGGGGAGTGATTTCTCTCAGGCCTGGCAGGAGGATGTGAAGGTCACTGTCTCCATTCCTTTCCCATGCAGGTCAGAAGCTATCTTTAATAATGTATTTTCTTCAGAGAACTCAATGGTTTGAAACAGCCAGTACAACTCAATGGTTTGAATTTCCCAGAATAGGTTATCATGTAAGCACTGACTGACATTTCATGCTCAACAACAGGAAGTGGCACTGGCCATCCTCCACTCCACTTTGTACCCGGTTGCGGTAGGACTGCGCAAACATCTCAGACACTCCGCTGTGAGACCACACTGATAAAATGTTCCTTCCTGTGTCTTTCATGTCCAGAGAAAATAATCTAAAGCCTAATCACATAATGAAGATACGGAAATGCTGGGCATTCTCCTGCAAACTGAATATCCTTCACACAAACTGCACGCCTACTCGTCTGCTTTTTAACTAGCTGCATTCTTTGTTAGCAGGACAGAGTTTTTTAATTTAAACTGCTGCGGCCACAGTTCAGTAGTCCAAGTACATGTGAAAGACCTATTACTAAAGACTGCCATTTGTTGTATAAATAACTGAAGCGTGACACTGCAATCAGATACTACCCTGATCTGAGATGAACCCTGAGCCACAGAATTAAGAAAACCATTGCAAACTTTCCATTCAGATTGTTAAGGTCCACAAATTAATATGAAATTCACAGGTGGGCACAGCATCCTGCAGGTCTGGCAGCAGACCCACATAAGGGCTCTGTTTCAATAAATACACTGGGGAAAGCATCGGGTTCACTTGCAAGCAGCTTATTGTTACCAAAACCTTGTCAAGCCATATCTGGCCAGTCATCAGTGAGTCAGCTCCTATCACCCAGCTCAATGCTCAAATAGCCTCATCTAGAGTGTCCCCTTCGTTCTTCATGATGGACATCTATTAGAGCAATAACTCATAATTGGAATATTTCTGTAGGCTCCCATTTTAAATGCTTTCAGACAGGTCTTTCTAAAAAGACCCTTCTGTAAATATAACCCTGTATTGCAGGTTGGTTCTCTATTATATGATCAAAAAGGAGCATATTTCTGGTTTGATAGGGGGGTGATGAAATGCTAGAATAAAGCGAAGCTGATAGACAGGAGCTTTCAAACAGAGGAACCTTTATCCAAAGGCTGGGGCTCAGGGGCCTGGGGCCTCAGCACAAAGCTACTGGGAAAAGAGGTGTTGACACACTGTGTGGGAGTGCGCTCAAGATAACTGTCCCCACACAGCGAGGAGCCAGACAACATGGTTCTGTGTCAACCCAGCCTGGAAGGAGAATAGATTCCTTATTGTTGGCCGAGGTAGAGTTGTTTCAAAATGCTCAATATTTATACCCTGGCCCCTTTCCCATCTTTTCCTCTCTTTTTGGAATTCTTCTCTTCTTTGACACACGCCGCTCATCAGAGCTGCTTTTCAGAGGCAGCAGCAGGCTTGGTTTCATGCATGTTTTTCCAACTACTGGGGAAGTGAAAAAAAATCACATACCTTCAACTCCCCACAGGCAGAGGTAGATACTCTTTTTACTGCTTCTAATGACCAATAAAATATTCAGGGTCACTCGATGATAGGCACAGTTTATTTGTTCAAAATCTGAAATGCTGCTCTATGAAACTCAGATGCTTGGCAGGAAACACTCCAGAGAACGTTTACGCTGCAAATAGACAAACACAGACCCTTTCATGGCAGCACAGAGACACACAAATCCTGTTGACCAGTTACACACCAGCTCACCACATGGCACAACCTCTACACCTGCACTGCCTCCTTCAGGGTATGACATCAGTTGTGGCAGAACTATAATAGACCTGTCCCACCTGCATTTCTGGATCCATAGTCCCCACTGGAAACAGGGTATCTAAGGGAACTGGGTATCAGAACCATCTTGTGGAATCAGTGCCATCACCTCATTCCACAGCACCATTCTAGATTGTGTCTTTTAAGCAGTTTTTCATTTTATGTAAGTGGAATGCCGGAGTGGTGTGGCTCCAGGATTTTGTTTCTCCCTGAATCAGGCAGCCCTGCACAAGCAACGCAAACACAATTGGATGCACAGAGATCGCCTGAGTGAAAGCCAAGGTGGTTGTCTCTTGAGCTTTGCACAAGTCTGCAAATGTTTGTCAGTTACATGTGTTAAAGAAATACCCATTTGAAGGTAGTTCTGAGTAAAAACATAAAACATAATCTGGAAAAGTTACAATGAATGTAGACGAGCAAGCAGATATCTATAAAGCAATTTATCTATTTGTATACTGTACATAGATATATATAGATCAATAGATCGATAGACATCTATATAGAGAAAAATTGGCAGTGGCTAAACTAAAAATCATAAACATTAAAAGATGCTTTGATCAACATGAGGTGAGTGATAAGTACTATATAAATTTTGGCTTTTGAGGCTGTTGTTCTGCCAGGGGATGAGGCATGCTATTCCCCTCTAGCTGGCTTGAGATCAGTGACCCTGTCAGGGGCTCATGACCAGCTCAATGCATCCTGATAATGTAATGCACCTCGTCTCCTCTCGTCGGGGTAATTGGACAGATAATACTGTAACGGGAAGAATCCCAGGCATGTTAATCCTCTGGCGGAAGCTGTGGTTTGAGAGGTACACGGTAACGCAGCTCCCTGGCAGTGACATGCCTGATTAACGCTACAGACAGCCTTGTCCGTGCAAAAATAGGGCTTCATCTCCTGAAGGAGACCAGAGTATGTGTTCCTCCTTTATTGGCTCTGCATGTGCAGTCTACCTTTATGGACCGGCTCCATGTAATTTACTTTCTGTATTCCTATGTGTACAATGTAATGTGCAGTCTGGCAAGCGGAACAGTGATATGGACACAATTCCAGCTGTTCTCTTCCCCCTGTATTTCCATCAGGATGCTTTTGAGTTCAGGGGACACCTCTGTCCCTCACGTTGAGTAAGGATACAATTAAAACCCTATTAAAAGGCATCTGAGGAGCCAAGAGAAAAGCAATATTCTTAGATGCCGCAGCTTCCATAAATAGATTTCAGTGTGGATCCCTAGCTATTTCAGTAGATCAATGCAATCCCAAAAATCTCAGCTATCCTGGGCATTAGTCAGCGGCAGTGCAACAGGTCAGCTCTTCCCAGTAGAAGCTGGGTGTTAAACAAACCCTGTAATGACAGACGGCCTCACTAAAAGGTCAACTGGGATTGTGATTCATGTGGGAATCGCTGGCAACAGGAGCTAAGACAATGTAGCATAGGAAGCAGCACAGACACACACTGTGTATCCAGTGACCTGTATTCACACAAACCCGCTGTAGCCAGGATTGCATGAGAAACACAACTGATGTTTCAGAAGTTTGGCAAAGATTATCATATTGTGTTGTTCTAATTTGCCTGCCTGTTTCTTTGTATGGATGCAATGTTTACAATGTAAGTGTTACATTCATTAATTTAATCTCAGGGTGTCTGGCTATTTTATCTTAAACCCACTTTATTGTAAATGCAAGCAGAAAGATGCTGGCAGTAGTTAATAAAAGCCCAGGGCAATAAGTTATCTAACATTTACATTGACATTATTTTAAAATCCTATTATATCAGTAGCAAGCTGACACTGGAATGGAATAACCTGGAGGCCTGAGTTTTTGCACATGGTTGGGAATGATATTTGGCATTTTCAGATTTAGCTGAGAGGGTTTGGATACAGTGCCATGGCACCAGGACAGATCCTATTGGTCGCACTCTAGACAGCTGCTTGAAATTTCACAATGCTAATTAGGACCATTTTCTAAGACTGTTATGTCTGTTCCAAATATGAAAGTACTGGCCATTTATTGAAACAGATTGCATGTTGTCCAAATATCTGCAGTACAAAACATCACCCATTGCCAAATATGTTGAATATTTCCAGTTTTTTAATTATGTTGTTTAATTACATTTTGTCTTATAATTATAAGTGTTGGCTGTACATGTGGGCCTCTTCCTGGTGTTCTGAGACAGAGGGAGCTGTGGACTCTAGCAAAGAAGGATGGCACCCGTTTTAATAAGCAGCCATTGAGAACTCGATGTCCTCCCATCCCCTGTGCTGCAGCTGAGATTAATATACTTTACTGTGCAATTCAAAATATTAAATACAGTGTTTCGTGCCAGTAACTATGAGAGAGAAAAAAAATGCAGTGCTGGTTTAACACAAGGTTACTTTATATACTCTGTTGCTTATAATTCCCTGAACTGTCGCCCCCATGCCAGTCAAATTACATGTGTGTAAACATGCAATCAGGCTGAATGGGCATCCAGAGCTAGAAGTTGTTGCTACTTATTTAATTGCAACAGAAGATAACAAAACAAAACTCAAGTGCTATGGGATCCTACACAGAAACTCTTTTTTTTTTCTCTCCGCCGGAAAACTGACACATCTGACAGCTCTGTCGGTTTATTCACTGAGGAAGAGGTTGAGATTGACACAATGCACCACAACAGCTAGAATACAGCACTCTAATTAAAATTTGTAAAATACCTCTGTAAATATGTATTGCTCCTGTGATTTTGTCTGAAAGATAAATTGAAATTAGCACAAATGATTAAATGAGGAGACACGTCTTTGTCTTTTTGTTTCCATAATTGATCAGTTCTATCTCAGTAATTTCTGACTAATTCACTTCAATTAACTGTGAAATCATTTTTGTAAGCCCTGATGTTACCCTCTTCAAACTGAATATACTGCAGAACAAAAGAGAAACAAATGAGTATTCTTGATTAGTATGATAATTAATTAAATCTTGTATAACTAAGCATTGTATTAATTTTGCTACAAAATAAGTTGCTTCCTTAAAATTTTCTCACTCACTCACTCTCGCCAGAGAGAAAGAAAGAGAGACGGAAATATATGAATGGATAGATATACAGACAGATAAGTTATTGATGTATTGATATCTGCAAATATCACTTAAACATCTTGTAGTCCTCATCCTGAGTTATGGTTTCGAAACTTCAGCACTGAACCACCCGTTTCTCAGTTAAGCAAGTTTATTTTATGAAGAGTGTGACCCTGGGTGAGAGGGCCAAGGGCATGGTGACTGACCTGCGGTTCGGCCTGCTACACACAACATCCCCCCCTCCACTGTGGCCGCTCTCACACCAGCCATACACAGTGGCATGATGGATGGAAAGTACACATGTTATCAGACTAACTGTGCAATGTGACCCCCGGAACCCTGAGCTACAGGCCCAGGGGTTGAGAGTGTCTCCCGTTATTTCAGCTTCATGTTCTGCAGTTCAAAGTGCTCTGTGAAGCGAGACCTCGCAGCTCTAATTACAGGGAGGGCGACACCTCCAGTTCAGGCAGGTCTCCCCAGCCTGCAATGACCTGGCAGATGGTCCCTGGCCAAGACCTTGCATTGCCAGCCACTCTCAACAGGAGCTAACTGCTCCGGGCTCAATTAGTTAGTTACTTAACTAATTAGTTGCCTTCCCCCTCCAAGTGATTGTTTTGTCTTAGTGCTGTATAATTTCAATATTAATTATTTAATTAGCTGTCCCTTTCTTGCCCTCTCAGTGCTTCATGATGGTGGGTTCAGTGGATAATTAGTTATGCATTTAGAGTGTAAAACTGGCCTTATGCAAGTTCACCATAGTAAAATGGCACTATAATACCAGGGTATTGTTGTTTCAGAATACTGTACCTCCCTGTGCTTTACCACAATGTCACTTTCCCACACTTTACTGTAGTTTTACAGTCCGTCAGGCTCAGCTCTGCATGAAGAGGTGGAAGTTGGTGCGCGTGAACTCCTGGTGAATGGTATCGATCAGGGAGTCTGAGTCGGGGGGGCACTCGGGGGGCACACGGGGCCAAGCCAGCGGGCTCTGCTCGGGGGTGTAGGTGAAGGAGAAGGAGCTGCGGTAGAGCAGTCCGTCGCTGCGCACCAGGGACAGCGGCACTGCGATCGGCCGGCGCCGCCACCGCCACTCGCCGCTGAACACTGACACGTCTGGGACCACGCACAGCAGCGACCTGGGGCTCCTGCAGTCAACAAACAGACAACATCCGCTCAGGATCTGCCAAGGGACCACTTTCTGCCAACTTATCAATGTCATCAGAGCCATGTCCAAATTTGTGTGACTGGACCTGTTCTCTTCAAAAACATAAAACAGGAGTGTGACTCCCTGAGTCTGCTCTAATACGGCCTCTGACCGGAGGACTAAGACCCCGTTCACACTTATTAGGCTGGCCCTGGGCTGCCTCAAATTTAAACCTACTTTTATCTGCAAGTCTAAAAGTGCTGTTACAATTCAGTAGGCCATCTACATTAAATCACAAGAAATTGTATGCATTAGTTTTCAATAGCCTATTCAGATTTATAATCTGAAAATGCGTATTACATACACACACACACACACAGAGTACATATAATATATTATAGTAGTGTTCATATTCACATTTAGGCCGCTTCGAAAGATTTAGGCTGGGTCAAAAAGCGGGACTAGTTTTGACTCGGCCCAGGGCCGCCTTATATCTATGACCCCGTTCACATTTGAGTTAAGGCAGCCCTGGGCTGGCCTAAATCTCAAATGTGAACGGGGTCTAATATTCACCTGTACATGGTCTCTGCTTCCACATCTCCAAACCAGATCTTCAGGTTTGGGGTGAAGCTTTCCCCCTGTACCTCCAGCATGGCCACGTCCCCGCCTCCATTGAGCTGTGAGTACAGATGGAGAGGACACCCAGTCAGGCTGAAGGACAAGCTGATTGTGAGGTTCATACTGAACGTTTACAAATGTTGCTGAAGTGTTTTTCAACATTAACAATATGTGATACAATCTGCAGACCCTATTCTATGTTCTTACCAACTTATTTACCTTACAGGGACATTCTTGACCATTAAAGCCTTCAACTTGTGACTCTTACTCTCTCAGCTAAATCTGAAATTACCAAATATAATTTCTGACCAAGGGCCTCACCTCCAGAGAGCTGACGAGGGGGATGGGGGTGACGGAGGCCTGCACACAGGACAGGCTCTCGCTGAAGGTGTACTCCACTGTCTCCGTGCCGATGATGGTCCAGCACGATCCGTCATTCAGCAGCTCTTTGTTGGGCTCCCTGGGGCAGCCAGAGGCCTGTGGGGGGGAAGGTGTTTATACACAGGTTGCTGACCTGTCCACTAACTCAGAGTCCAGGGGTGGTAGGGGAATAACCACATTATCTTGTGAGTAAGCCCAGGCAAGAAGAGTACCTGGAACTGGATGATTTTCTCATTGGACAGACACAGGTACATCCTATTGCTGTCCTTGAGCTGGAAAGCACACTTGTGCAGCTGGGAGACTGGCTCGTCCACGTCCAGAATGGCATACTGCTTGTTCACCTTGCGGATCACCTGAAGAGTGGATGAATGCAAAAGAGATGACAATGCCAGTGAGTTCACTTCCTTAGAGCACATGTAAAGTTGCAGAGACTGCACCTTGCCATCGTCAGTCCTGTTATTTCCTCCCATGTTTATTACAGATGCAGAATACTGTAGACCAAAATCACTAGAATGCATGTCTGAAAGGTACAGAATGCTTCACTTTCTATAGGGGGGACACTGAGTATGGACAGGATTCGACCCCAGTCTTTCCTGACTTAAGATACACAAACAGAATGCAAGCACAGGGCCGTGAGAAGGGCGAGTTAAAGCTCTGGGGCTGAGCTGGAGTCTCAGTGGGAAAGAGTTCAAACAAGGATTCTATTATTAAGTCCCTATCCAGAGGTCAGAAGCACAGGGACAAAGTGCAAGTCGCCATATGAAGGTCAAATCTAATTGCTGAACACATTGACCCTTGAGCCTGGAACACCACACCAGCCCCCTGCCTGGACAAACAAGTAACCGAAAGAAAAAATAAAAGTGAAAAAAGAGACATGCATTATAAAATCAAATCAAACATGCAACAACCATCAGAGATCACTGGCATCTGCAGCAAAACCTGGTTCCCATCACACTGTACTGCTCCTGTCATTCATCACAGACATAACAATAATATCTGCAGTTTTACTGAGACTCAGAGATAAGCCCATCCTCTACTCCCAGCTGCAATGGGCCTGGTCTGGAGTCTGTCTGTGGTGCTGTCTTCACAGTAAATAAACACTGTCGGACACCCACACAGACAGAGACTGTAGCAGCCCCTGCCCATCTGCAGAGCTGCGGAAAACATTTATTTATGTGTTCGTCTTTCAAACTCATAATGGATCTTGAAGAAACAACCACAACTTGTCTCAGATTGTTTCAAAGGTGAACTTAAAATATACACATTGGTATATACACTACCGGTCAAAAGTTTAAAACACACCCATTTTTCCAGTTTTTATTGAAATCTAAGCAGTTCAAGTCTAGTGAATGACCTAAAATGGTACAAAGGTAAGTGGTAAACTGCCAGAGGTTAAAAAAAAAAAAATTGGTTACCGCAACCTGAAAAATAATGTACATTTCAGAGATATATACTGTGTTACTACACCCTCTTAAGCATTATTTGGCAGTGTTACGCGCAGCTCCTGTGCATAGAAGTTACACTGTACTCCTACAATGCGCACATCATTTGAAAGCTTTTTCTCTTGGCTAAGAGTGCGTTTCATTCTCAAACACATCCGATTTACAGTTTCCGTGTCACCTGCCATCATTCAGAGCCCGGGGGGGACACACGCAGTCTGCTCCGGGGATGGGGGTTCTCATTCAGACGGTCATAGATCACTCAGTTTCGATCGGATTTCTTTGTAAATAGGCTTGTTTTGTTCAGAACAATATATAATATATACAATACAGTATAAATTATTTGATGTTCTATCAAACACAGAGTAGTTCAGATCCAATTATGTAAAATCGTTGTGTATTAGTACACTGTAAACACTGTTTTCCATCTTGACATTTTGAGCTCTCTATGGGTGTGTGTTACTCCTACCAAAACGTGGATGGTCTTGTTTTGATCAGTAGACTGTCTGGTTCCAGAATATGTCATAATTGTCAATATTTTCTGAGATTTTATATTCCTACTCAGACCAAGTATCCCCCTTCCCCCCATTTCAGAATGTGGGGAGGGTATAAAAAAAAAATACATCAGAGAATGCTTCACATCGTTAGAAAGCTGAGAGTCTCAGCTTTCATGGGATACCAAACAGTTGGCAAAAAACACAACAGTGAAGAGTACATATGGGTTTAAATAGAAGCACACAGATTTGGTGCCTTTTTAAGGGTACCAGAGGGGTTTGTCAGCTTAGGGGGGTTAAATTTTGTTAAACAAAATGATTCTATGATTTCTTTTTTATCTTCAATTGTTTATTTGTTCTATGCTTTAATTTCAGAGTACATTGAGACATTAAATTGCATACATTTCAATTAAAACTGGAAAAATTGAGGTGTTCTAAAACTTTTGACCGGTAGTTTATAGCAACTGACTGAACCTCGACACAAAGGTAGAGCAAATTAACAGATCGATTCAATAACATCAGAAGTGGGTTGGGATGGAATTCAGAGGGGGTTGTGGCCCTTATAGGACTGGGACCACCTCCCCCCCACCCGCTGGCACAGATGGCATGGAGAGAATAGGAAAGTGTTTACCATGGGGGGGAGTGCCACCCCAGTGGTAGTGCACACCAGCTGGACTGCGCAGCCGTAGCAGACGTAACCCTCGCGCACTGGGTACTCGCCCTGCCCGGCCCGTTGCTCCTCCACTGCACAGAGAGAGAGACAGAGACAGAGCACATCAGTCATATGGGTAGGGCACTCTCACTGCCTGCAAAACAGTACAGAGGCTATTTCAATTACTAATTGGAGTTTTTTTTTTATAAAAATACAGAACAGAAGAAAGGAGGGGAACAAAAACAGCTGGAAACATCAAGCCCAGTGAGGACACAAGACAATTCAACAGATGAGATGCGAGGGAGCAGTGCTCAGACTGAGCCCTACCCAGGGTGACGGTGAAGGCCGCCCACTGCCGGGCACTGGCCACAAAAGCTCCGGCCTCCACGGAAAGGTAACGCGTGCTGACAGTCTGGGAGCGTAGCCGGTTAAACAGAGACACCTTCGACCCCGAGGAGATACACACTGCTCCGGTACACCGGGAGGGAGAGGGAGAGGGAGAGGAAGGCACAGAGGAAGAGGGAGAGCACAGTCAGGGAAGGCAAGCATTCCTACACGGCTCGTTTACAAGTCTTTCTGATGTTCTGTGAGGTTGCAAAACACTGTTTAAGCAGCAGCACAACTGAACTTTCTTCACTATGAGCTGCACTAAAAGCCCAATTTTCCAGTGTGGGAAAACAGCCCATCAGATTCCTCCTCTTCAGACTGGGCAGTCTGCCCACAGTGGAAAATAGGGAACAGTGTTTCATTTACAGTAAATCTGTATTTACAACAAAAGCCCCATGTTTGAACTGTGATCTCTGATGCACACGTCTTACAGTTACTGTTGTGAAATTAGCATTATCAAATCATCGACTTTACACTGAGGTAAAATATGCCCACGGTGTGAAGATGGAGTGAACCCAAAAATAAAGACCTATTTCACTCTATTCACTGACTGTGATGAGGGCTTAAAAAGACACTTCCTCTGCAGAGGTGTCTTTACACAATTTACACATTCTCGTCTAACATCTAAGCATCTGACAAAAGTTTATTTTCCTCTCAATGTTCAGTTCATGACAATTTCTCAAAGATGAAAGCAGGGCAAAAAAGTCCTCCCTACATGCAGGAAAAGTGCTTACTGCAGCCGAGTGTGGGTTATGAATAGTCTTAATGCGTGCAGGATGCATTCCCCAAACCGAGTCACATGGTTCCACAAACCAGAACCTTTAGTTTCTTCCAGCACACAATGAAATTTCATTTCAAGGGTTACACAGCACACTAAACTGTTTAGCTTGTGCCCATAAATTAAGATATATAATAGCAGTGGTGAGACTACTGACTTTGCAGAACCTTTCATGGTCAATGTAAGATGTAGGTATTGCAATAGCTTTGGCATTTTAATCTTAGCTCCTCAGACATACGTTTCTGTGGCTCCTGCCGCAACGATGTAAGAAACTGTATTACATGGCCTGTGCAAGTGATGGCAGCTGGTGAGTGTCTGTTATGTCTTTTTCTCCTATCTGGCATCTGTCAAGTAGAGTGAACTCTGCTTGTGTGTGTGTGTCAGTGTATGTGTCAGTGTGTGTGTGTGTGTGTGTGTGTGTGTGTGTGTGTGTGTGCTCAAAGTGCTAACAGCTGCCTCTCCTCTTGCCATACTGCAGGGTTCATACCTACACTGACACCACCCTCCCCTGACAGCATCCCCCCGCTGCTCACTCACAGTCTGCATTCTTCATCGACTGCTTCTTCTGGGACGGCTTTGAGATGACTTTGATCAGCCTGCTGTAGAACGTGCCTATCTCCTGCCCATTGCTGAAGAAAAGCTTCAGGACAAGCCGGAAGTGTTTTCTTTTGTCGGAATCAGAGATGTACAGAGCCTTTGCACAGCCAAACCTCTGCAATGAAATTGTTAAAAAGAGATCAAACTAAGACCCGCACCTCCCTTCAGGTCTGGTTGAATGGTGGTTGTTTTCCCCCGAAATTTGCTATCGCCCCTTAGTTACCTTGGAATCAGGCTGCTCCTCGAAGTTCAGCTTCAGCGTGTCCAGCTGGGCTTCCCCTGCATTGTCCAAACCCATGTAGCCACAAATCCTGCAGCTCGAGTCGCCCAGGCCACTGGCTAACAGATGGAGAAGGAAACGACATGAACCCAGTTGTAAGAGTGAAGTGACCTGCATCTTCACTGAGAACGTTTGGACAGAATTCAGATTGGATCAGGGTTTACTTGCAGATGGTGAAGGAAAGTGATGAGCACAACAGCATACAACCTGCCTTCACTGGCAGGTGTTTCGGGGTACTCTGTGCTTAGACTTTTGGAATATAAAATTAATGCATTTGACACCACTCCCTCATATCTGTAATTAAGAAATTAAATGCATTTTCACACAAGAAAGGTGTCAGTTGGTGTGTTGCTACTTGAGTAGCCCTGAGTAGACTGTTGTGTTGATATAGCTTTGTAACATGCACATCAATTAATATCGCTGCACTGTGAAAGTTTCTACTATAGACCCCCTGCTGGCTGTCATTTGAATTGACACACCTCTCAGCTGCTCTTGCTTGAGTTTCCAGCCCTGCCCGCTGAGGTAGACACATGGGGGTGGACAGAAGAACCTGTGGGCACATTAGCGACTGAATGAATAACCATAAAACATTGCAACACACACAAGGTTAGGGTCTGGGCTAGAATGAGGAGATAGGAAATAGGCTGAGTCAAGGAGTATGGTTTAGACTCGGGGTGAAGGAAGTGTAGAGATTTATAGACAGTTTAAGAGCTGTTGACCATCATGGGGAAGATTACAGAGAAGGATGAGAGAAAATGTGTGTGTGTCGGGTGGGACACTGACAGAGTGGGCAGCTCTCCTCCTCACCGCTTCTCATTGCCATAGGATTTCTGGGCCACCTTGGCATGTAGGATGAGCACGGTCTGGTCAGGGTGGAACTGGAGGTACTGCCGCACTGAATCCCGAGTCACCCCAGACTGGTCCAGCCCTGGCCTGCAGGACAGACAGCAACCAGACACAACACCGGGCTTTCAACTGACCCACTGTAGGACAACATCACTGTGATGACTTATTATTTATTGTTGCTATAAATCCTTATAAAACAAGAAGTCTGTAAAGCTGATTGCGGACACATCTGTCAAAACGATGATTTGCGCTAGAATATTTATGTGGCGATGTCGTTAGTTTTGATTGAAAAGCAAAGTAAGTACCATTGTTATGTTTTGGTGATGTGACGTTTTTTTCAACTTTTTTCAACTCAGACAGAAACTTGAATTTGTGCCAAAAAAGTTATTTTTGCAAAATAATGATATTAAAAAATGCAAACAGAGGATTGTTTATATATAATCTATAACATACTGTATGAAATTCTCCTTTAATCACAAAATAGTCACGTAAACATGAAGTACTGGAAACAGAACAAAGGACACTTTCCTCTCTTGGATAACTCACGGAGACAGACAGCGAAATACTAGTTGTGGTTACAATTCCAGTCCTGACCGCCGGGATACATTGCGGAACAGACAAACACCCTGAACTAATCTTGTGAATAAAACAGCCCACTTTTCATAGATTTCACACAATCATGCTCAGATGTTTCAGATTTATTCAGTTCTCCACAGACATTATTGCATTCCATGGCAGGAAAGATTCCTAGAAATGATATTCAACAGTATAAACAACAATCCCTGGTAATTTTTTTTCCACTATAGCTGTACTACTCCATGGCTTTGGCACAGTGTTTTAAATATTGAATGTTACTACACAAAGCCTGGATCATTTCATGTATATTACTATGCATAATCTTTTGCTCCAGTTCTAAAATGTTATTTGGGAAAACCAAACTGAAATGTAACACGTGTCTATAAGCCATATACAATATTAGCTTTCTTGTTGGATGAGTATAGGACAGAAAGAGATATTTTCAGATTAAGGAAGGGTTACTGAAATAATGGCCACCTTCAAAATCAGCTCATCTGTTTCAAATTTGGGCTATTGACTTTCTGACTTTGGCGCAGAGCTAAAACAATAAATACTGATGCTCCAGACATGCACGGAAACTGCAAACAATCTGGTGATATTAAATGTAAACAACTGTCCCATCTTTTGCAAATAGCTATGACCTTATTGTGGGATATTATATATAATTAGATAATAACAACATTGTAAACATTTGTATTTTATGTATTTGTAAAAATGCATTATGTCAATGGTGTTTAGTGCAGTTTGGTTGCATTCCAAAAACTCAAGATGGAACAGCAGAAATCAGTCAGATTAATTGCAAACTGAACTCTACAGTGAAGCAATAGCTAATTCTTCCAAGAAGTGTATCCTAGACTCTCTTTCTGAGTGTGTTTGTGTTTGCGTATTTTAGAGCAGCAGTAACATGCTATTATGCCTTTCCACCCATTTGAATACTACTTCAGTATGAGGCTTCCATTACCATTAGGTAAAAGAAGGACACTGCCTTTATATAAACCGTTTGTGGACCACCAAGGAATGCAGCTCATAAATTATAGAATGCTAAACATTTCCAAGAAGAACAGTCTAGTCGTCCTGAAAAGAAAGAAAAAAAGAAGAAAAAGATTGAAAGACAGAGGCAGAATGGGAGTCAGCAGGGTCCTATTTTTAACATCAAAACGAGCTGGCCAATCCACCCGGGCTATTGCCCTTTACGGGACCGTCTTTCCACTACATTACAGGACTGAGAGGAGACTTGAATAGCAATTGTTCTGGGACCCTGAGAAACTGCTGTGCAATGCCCACCAGCGGTTTTATGGTAGCAATAACCTGAAGGAACACCACCCGCCCAGATCGTTATCATATCAGTCTCAGTGCTGGAAAAGCCACAGGGAAACAGCCTGTCTGACACAGAGACGAGGTGAGTATATTTGGAAATTATCTCATTCAGATATATTCTGATACAGACTGTTCTATTTATTTAAAAATACAATAATCACAAATATTATTCTGTAATTTGTGAGGTGTGTGTGTGTGTGTGTGTGTGTGTGTGTGTGTGTGTGTGTGTGGTGTGTGGGGGGGGGGGGGTTAGTTAAAGATTGCCGGAGAGGTCAGATTTGTGTGTGTTTATGGTGGAGATGCAATTGAAAATCATAATATGTATTTTTTCATAATCTCTGCAATAATAAACACACTTTATCAGTATTTGGTAAAGTGTTTAAATAATTATGAAATATCCAAAACACACACAATTTGTTTGAAATGACAAAAGTCATGCAGACATGTACTCAGAAAAGGTTTAACAGGCCTCAGGGACTGTTCCCCCCATAACTAAACAGACAATGAAACAAATAAAATGATAAAAAGTTACACGAACTAGACAACATGTTTAAAGCAGAAGTGATGCTGCGACGTTACAATAAAAGAAATCCCAGATGGCTTGCTTGCTCTGCTCGACACGCCTCGCTGCTGCAGAGCGCATTCCTGTGACACCGAGGTGCAAAGGCCGTGCAAACGAGCCCCCCTGTGACGGGTCAGGGTCCCGAGCACTGCGACCTCCTGGCATTTCGCACGGGGGGCGCCAGGACGGGGGCGCCAAACTGCCCTAACCGTCCCTACCACCACAACATAGTGCACACATAGCGACATAGTAAGCGATTCATGTTGCAATTAGTGTCAGTCACTGTTTCATTATATGGCGGTACCCACTTCTGTTTGGGAAATCCTTCGTTGTTATAGTCAATTAACAAATGAGAGATATGCATAAGAACACTTGCATTGCCACTCTCATACCTAAGTTTCTGAGCATAACAGGAGCCACTGATTTCAGCTGCATTTCTTTCTCCGTGCATTAACGCAGTCTTCCCGCTGCGTTATTTGCGCACAGCTGCCTGTGAGATCCGCAGCTTGAAGTCCGACACTGGCTCCCCCCGCCGCCGTTTCACAAGGGGAGGGGTCTGAGCCTTTAACCCTCTTTCCCTGAATTAATACCTGCAGCACAACGTCTCAGTCCACTCCACTGCTCCGTGACGCTAAAGAGCATCCACAAGCTCCTTTGACCAAAAAGGACATTTTTATATTATAGTCTGTTTAAATAAAATACAACAAACAAGAACGGTGTAGATATAATCCAACTAAAGTGTACATATTCGTCTGGTATAGTAGGGATTTGTTCATTGCTGACCCTTGCCTGGGATATTGGACTGTGCGGAGGTGTCGTGTCGGTGTGCAGCTCTCAGGTTACCTGTCCCAGCCGGCCCGGCGCGGCCCGTCGTGCAGCAGCGCGCCCAGGTGAGTGAGCGCAGGTGTGTACAGGTCAGCGGGCTGGAGAGCCTCTGAGGACACAGGGGGATGCAGACCGCAGTTAGGCACGGGGGTCGGGTCAGACACACAGCAGGGATGTGCAAGCCGGATTATGGGAGGAAGATCCATCTTAATGTTTTGTTTAAAAATGAAAAAAGAAGAGGAAAACGACGAAGAGAACACAAACGTGTATAGCTTTGCATGTGTTGTTATCAATGAATCCCGCTGCGGAATTGCTTAATTGCCAAAGGGGAAGACACAGTACATACAGGACAAACCAACCCGAGTGTCTGTATGAATGCAACTGCAGATACCGAGCAGCGCAGACAGACTAGTGTGTGGGGAAGAGAGGGGGAATACAAGTGCAATGATTAAAATCCTAACCATTTGGCAAGACTTACAGCCATCAGTCCATGTATTGCAGGACAGTCCCTCTGCCACCAGTTTCTAGACTGCTGTACATTAAGGGCTATTTCTGTGGATTGTTGAGGACACGTCGCTTCTCCCGAAATAGTTACACAGGTGCGCAGAAATGTGACAGCTGACTTTATTTGTATTCGTCTTCTTCTTCTTCTTCTTCTTCTTCTTCTTCTTCTTCTTCTTCTTCTTTGAGTTGCTGTGATGAGGGATTTCCAAATAGTACAATAGTTTGTGCTAATAGCTAATGCAGGAGGGCTGCCCGAAACGATTCCCTTCGGTTCTTCGCGAGTCTTATTGTTTCAAAAGGAAATTAATTACCCCGCTGTGTGCTCTGTTGAGAAACACCCGAGAGCCCAGTCGCTGATTATGTATGCCTGAACTAGCACTGAATCCCTCAGGCCAGCACAACGCTACCTGAGAAGGCGAAAGGTGGGAACATTTTTTAATTTAAAAAAGTGCGCCATCATTGAATGTGATGTTTTTTTTTTCCAGTAATTGCAAAGAGTCGCATTTGTGTTGTTCTTTATGCTGTATTTTTGGGTGTCTTTTGAATTGTTTTATATATGGCTCCCTTAGTGCAAACGTATGCTGCCTGGACGTTCATTGTGACCCTTCTCACAATGAACGGAATTTGGAGTTGATGATGGTGATTCGGCTGTTATATATGTGTTATATACATATTTTATATAGATAGGGTTCATAGTGTTAGAGGCGAGAGAGCCCGGTCTGAGCACAGCTGTAACACGGATGCATGGAGATTTAATTATCTGCACCTTTCCAGACTCCAACAGTAGCAGATCCAACATCTGCTTTCAATCCTTTAGCAATGCAGAGCTGCTAGATTTTAATCAGGCTCTCTGGCGAGGCTGTCAGTCATTGTTAACCCATTCATTACTTTAAGCGCCTCTTGCTGGCTCTGCAAAGGGGAGAGAATATTGTCATCGTGAACAGAAGACCCCTGAGCTGTTATATTAATGTGAGAACAGAGGTGCCTCTGAGTGTGAGAGCTCTGCCAGGGCTGTGACACTGACACCCCCAGTGCCACCTCCCACCCACTCTCCACTTACAGTGCTCAGGATGCACTATTAGTTAATTATTTAAGTGTACAATTATTTAATTAGTTAATTAATTCATTTGTTAAATAGCCAAATTGTTAATTTGTTAAATAATTAATTGGCTTATTAATTAAAGTCAATACAAAATAGAAATCGTGAGTTGGAATCGCAGGTTTGATCAATTCCCTGTCAAAATAAGAGTCAAAAAGGCGATAGGCAGAATTGACTAAGGACCAATCTGTTTAACCATAAATCCCCATTAACCTGCAAGCTTAATCCATCAAATCAATTATAAATGATGCTGACAAGGAATGTAATATCGGTATCAGCCGGTGTTGGAATGGAGGGGAGCAGAAGCAGGAACATCTGTCCTGACGCTTCAACAGCTGTCCTTAGAGCATGGTCAGGGGCTCTGCTGGGTTCTGCTTCCCAAACTGCAGTCTGTAATCCTCATCAGAGCCCACCCCCCTGTGAGGCACAACGCAGCATGAAGCACAGACACAGGACCGGCTGAGCACAGAACACACTCACAAGCCTTCAACTAGGCAGTCAGGACAAATCAAAAGAGGAGGCAAAACACAACAATAGCAAAGAGTTATGCTGAGGATTATATCAGTGGAAAGTACACAATGACGGCAGAAGTGAAGGTTTCATTCTAGAGGCTGTTGCCTCAATAGCAATCAATATCAATCTCTGTGTAGGCCTGTTGTTCTGGTAAATCACCTTGGCTTTTCAATTACCTACGACACACTGAACATTTTCAAAGTCTACATCACAATATGTCTAGTTTAAATCACACGACCCACCTGAACCGCTGCGTGGACATGTGGTTTAAACGCACTCAAACTCTCTTCCCCATCACTCACCATGGCTGCCACTCCCTGTGTGCTCCTCAGCCTGGTGCCGCAAGGTCAGGTGTCTCAGCCCATGTGTTTTGTCCTCCATGGTGGGGAAGGGGACAAGCGGATGCTCCTGCAGTCCCAGCTGGGCTCCTCTGAGGCGGCTCTACTCAGCTGTGTCTCTCCTGGGCGGCTGGACAGCAGTCGTGCTCCTTGGCCTGTTTTTAGTTCCTGTCTCCCTGCTCAGGACAAATGCACTCTAAATGACTGTCCCTAAGGTAGCGTCTGTGTGCTCTGAGCCAGGGGCTGTGGTCAAAGTGCAGGCTTGTGTTCTCTCTCTCTCTCTCTCTCTCTCTTTGGCCTGTGGGTGCCCCCCCACCCCCTTCCCGGACATGCCTGCTGCCCCGGGTCGGGCTGCCAGTCTAGCTGTTTGTTTGTCTTTGTGATTGCCACCTGCTATCCAGGTGCTGGTTTTCTCACACCTCCCACTATCTCCTGTGCAAACACCACAAGAGATAGAGAGGAGAATGGGGAGAGTAAGGTCCAGCTAGAGAAGGGAAACTTTACCCTGTGATTGGTCTGAAGGGGCTGATGCCCCTTTGACTGCCATACAGGGCTCAGGCCTGGGCTGGCGCAGGACCCTCCTCTGCCAAACACGGCTGTCGGGACAAACAGCTTCTTGTACAGTCAGTGAACAAAGGCAGGGTGCGAAATGCAGTTTCCAGTGCAGCCTAAGCCATAGCCTTGTAAACACTCCTAACTAGTACTTTGGGAGCTGAAGGAAACCACACATGACATGTATTAGACTTGCTGTAGCCCGTCTTCACTTGTCTTGACATTATTGTGTGCTTCCTAAAATGTATCTACCCACCTTCTGGACATGGGTCTAAAGGTACATATGTCTCATAGGTTATTTAATCAGAAAGCTGATCATTCTCAATATCTATTATTATTATTATTGATTGAGAGTATTTTGCATGTCTTGCGGCAGACAAACCCTGACAATGGAAGCAATGACAAAGCAAATCTGCACAGCAGTGATCCTATTCACTAGACTGCTTAGCTTGATCTCATTCACAGATAAAAGGAAAAGTCTTCTCTACCACCCGGTCACACTGTGTTGTCTATAATTGGTTCCAGATCACAGTGCATGGACCCAGATGAAATACTGGGCTCATTACAGACAACAAGAAGGTTTTTGATAATATACCTTTTTGTAAAGCAAGAAAAACTATATATTTTTTCTTTTTTCCAAACTGTGCTGCCTGGAAAGGCCTGCCCAAGCTTCCCTATGGAGGCAGTCTGATGCCTGTGAAAGGATCTCTTCAGCGCTGTCTCAGGGGCCTTGTTGGGCTGAGTGCAGCAGGCCTGTGAAGAACAGGATCACACTGGGGCTCTTTGTGCGGCGGTATCAGGGTTAGGTTTTAGTTTCAGTGTGAAAATCCTAAAACAGGTATTGAGTTATGTGTAGGGTCTCCGTGTAGGCTGAGTGAAGCCATTATTCAGGCCGGGATCTCTGCTGCTTCTCAGTAAACCACACTCATTTCGTGGGGGAGCCTGGACAAAGAGCTCTGCACAGCACTGCCTGTCCCTGGACCTCCTCCTCTGTCGAGGGCCCCACTAAAAGAGTCCCTCCCTGAAACTGGACTCCAGCACCACCTGACTGCAGACTCTTTACTGCCCGGCTGCCAAGGAGTGGAGTCGCTGAGGCATCAGGGCGCCTGACCTGCAGGGGGTACCCGAGTCAGGTTAGGGAGGGTGACAGTGATCTGTGTGCCTTGTCAGGGTGCCACACATAAATGCTTTCTACATATGTTGAGTTCCAGGTCCAGTGGTTTTAACATCAACTGGAGCACAGTCATCAGGGTAGTTTAGTATTTATTTAGTTGTTTGAATAAAATGGTTTTATCTTTTGTATATTTTACATAAGACTATATTTAATATGTTCTGATATTTTATTGTGTGTTACATATGAAGACAACAGTGTCCAGAATAACAGAACCCATAAGACAGATCTCGATTATGCATTTTTTTTCTCTTGTTCAGCAATTCCAAACTGTACCACATGATGGAGCAATATTCCAGGTTAGAGGCGGCTCAGCTGTTCTTCAATCGGGCAGCACAGACAAATTACCTTTATTCACAAATTAGAACAGCTTTCTTAGTTATAATTTCAACCAGCAGATTCATCTTGTCAGTATTTCACCGAGGATCAGCTGTGCAGTGTTTTTTTTTTTTTTTTTCACAAGCCTCTGACAATAAGATCTTAAACAGATGCTTCTCTTGTCGCTTTTAAGTGTTGGTGGTCCAGTGGATTATTTCCAAAGTTAATACAGACAGCTTCAGTTAAATAAAAGCTGCACTTTCTGGGGACGGTACAACAAACCTTCATGTGTAGCTAATAAACCCCACCTGACCCCTGTCGGGGGCACACAATACTAGGATCTGGATGATGAGTGTTTGGAGAATGGTTCATCCTTGTGTTTAAAAAAGGAGATGAAAAACAGAGACAGTGTTCAGACATGACTCATCACATCACTGAGAATGAGATTTACTGGGACACAATCTGTCGGTGTGATGTTTCCTAAGATCTCCCCAGGCTCTCTGTGTGGCCACTCCTTGACTGTGTGTTCTGTTTCTCCTGCAGTGAAGCTCAGCCTGTCCAGCACCAGTCCAGTCCTGACTCCAGCCCCAGCACCCAGGATGAAGCTGCTGCTAACGTGTACATCCATGCTCCTCACACTGGTCATTCACCTGGAGGCCAGGCCACAGGAAGGTGAGTTTGTTCATTAGTTACTTCATCTCTTAGTCAAAAATGAGGCCTAATGAAAGTGAAGATGTTATATTTGTGAAAGTGAATTAGGAGTGTCCTACAAGTTTTGTTTGGCTTTCCTTCTGGTGTCCTGTCATATTCCTTTTGTCTGTGTAAGACAATGACATGGTTCACTCTCAAAGACAGTGTGTGATGTGCACAAGGAGAACGTGAATGCTAACGACAAAATCTAATTCCCAGCATTGCAGAAATGCAAGATGGGACCAATCGACCTGGTGTTCATCATTGACAGTTCCCGCAGCGTGCGCCCCTTCGAGTTTGAGACGATGCGGAAGTTCATGATTGATATCATCCACACACTGGACGTGGGCGCCAATGCTACGCGGGTGGGCGTGGTGCAGTACTCCAGCCAGGTGCAGAACGTCTTCTCCCTGCGCAGTTTCACACGCAAGGCGGACATGGTGAAGGCCATCAATGAGATCATCCCGCTGGCCCAGGGCACCATGACGGGCCTGGCCATCCAGTACGCCATGAACGTGGCATTCTCAGGGCAGGAGGGTGCACGGCGTGGCGTGCCCAGTGTGGCGGTGATTGTGACGGACGGACGGCCACAGGATCGTGTAGCCGAGGTGGCACAGCAAGCACGGGAAAAGGGCATTGAGATCTACGCAGTGGGTGTTGCCCGCGCGGACATGTCCTCGCTGCGTGCCATGGCCTCACCTGAGTTTGAGGAGCACGTCTTCCTGGTCGAGTCTTTTGACCTCATTCACCAGTTTGGCCTGCAGTTCAAGGACAAGCTGTGTGGTGAGCTGCCAGTCTCTCTCTCTCTTTCTCTCTCGCTCTTTCTAACACACTCCACGCCACTATGACACACTTCCACATAATCCTTCATTCTTCACTGAGCTTTGGATAGACAGCACAGATTATCCTGATAAGGAACGGTCTTGTGAAATTATTGTATTATTGTTTGCATATTTTACAGAGAATGTGGCTTCATTCAAATTTTTATTTATTTGAAATCAATTTTTTTAATGTTGCATGAATGACCACACAAAAGAAAAAGAAAACAATAAACTCAAGTTTTTATCTTAAAAAAATGAAACGCTGGTTGTCTCTGCAGGGCTGGACATGTGCACTGAGATGGACCACGGCTGTCAGCATGTGTGTGTGAGTGAGACCAGATCATACCACTGCGAGTGCCACGCGGGGTATACACTCAACGCAGATGGCAAGACATGCTCTGGTGGGTCCGACAACAAAGCCTGATCATTCTCAACATATCTCTGCACTATGGATCAAGGTGTCAGCTAAATGAATAGAGCTCAACAATTCCTACTACTAATACTATTGAATATTCCGCTTGATGTAATGTAGAATTTTCAGTTTTTAAGCTGAATCTCATCAAGCCATTCAAGAAATACTCTCAACTCTCTCAAAGAAATGTAAGGAAAATGCAGTACATTTCTGAGTCTGTGTCTGGAAGGTCTTGTGAGCGGACACAAGGAAATTGTATACACATGGAGCACATTCGTTCAGAGATTAAACCAAAATCTCCTCAGTTTGGGAGCCAGAAAAACTGACATTATAAAATAGAACAGTTATCCAGCTGGAATTATTAATGCAATTATAAATAGTGAAAATGGGATGCAAATAAAGATGACAGAGCACATTGGTCTTCCAGCAGCAGTGCAGCACAATCCACCAATCTGACACTTTGGGGAATTTTCCTCTTTCCAAATCCTTTGAAATATTTTTTGTTCTAATCTGGTGCCAGACCCACACTGGAATGTTACCCAGCTCTCATTAGACTCTAATGACTTTTGGACCCAGTGTATCACACCAGTTAGAAATGTAAAGCACATGTTCAGAAACATTACTTGGATTAAGCGCCAGGATGTGCGGCACTGTTAGATTCTGCTAGGCTGCAGCCCAGGTGTCGGCCAGGGGCATTAGCACAGGTTTGACTTAGTATCATTTAACATTGAAAAGGGAATTAGTGTTCTACCTGTGATAGAGCTTTATCAGAGCTACAGACTAGAATATACTTTAAATATACAAAGACTAGAGGTGTGTGGGAAATGACTGATCACAGCTTCTCTCTCCCTGTAGCTATCAACCTGTGTGCGCAGGGGAATCACAACTGCGAGCATATCTGCGACAATTCCCTGGGCTCCTACACCTGCCGCTGCCGGGCTGGGTATTACCTGAACCAGGACAAGCACACGTGCACAAGTTAGTGTGAGCCAGATACCTGGTTCAGACCAAGGCGGGCCCCCACCACTGCACTGCCTGCACGCTCGTTTCATCATCCCTCCCTGACATGATGCAATGCAGACTGCAGACATGGCAGCAGCAGCACTCTCCAGAAATGATGATACAAACCCCCATGCTGTCAACCCCCACTAGGGGCTGAGATGTTTGTTAATGAACATAAACAGGGCCTCCGTCAGGACCTCTGTGTGTGGCATCACTTGCAGACAGAATGATGGCTTCTGAAAATAATAATAATGTGCAGGAAAAATTGGGATACTCACAGGTTCAAATATGAGCCATTGTGGTAGGAGTTCAGAATGACCTTCACCTGTAAGAGGTCCTCTCTTTAAGCGTGACCCTGGTCCTTGTCTGCTTGTGACAGTGGGTTGGAAGGCTTCTCCCGACACACTGCTCTGCAAACACCACCCTACACAACAACACACAGCCGGTGTCACATTATAGGACGCAAAAACAAAACAACAAAACCTCAGCCTGATCCATTTGGTGGAGAGTTTTTGTTTGATTTGGGCTCAAATGTCTTGCTTTCCATCTCCTTAAATAAAAAAAAATCTACCAAACAGGTATTTGTATATATAAATATAGCCATATCTATTTCCTAAAATTCATAGAGTGTAAATATATCATGGATGTATAAAAAACTTTTGGATAGAAATATATGTTACAGTATATGTTTAAAATATGATGTGTAATAACAGCACATTCTACTTTCCTGAATCTCACACAAAATAGAATATATTGACGGTATATATTACGGATACATATTGGCCATATAGTTGAGTATAGAATGATAGAGGTGGCTCAGCAGCTCTGCTCAGTCTGAATATCGACTAAATGGACAAAAGAGGAAGGGAAAGAAAAACTAAAACAAAAAACAAATCTCTGAAAAATTTCCAGATGAAACACAATGTCACACTTCAGTACTGTTACTAGTGGCAAGTGAGTTTGAATCTATTAATATGCTGTTATTTTGCTTATTGTTGAATATTGGAAATAATAGATGTATCATAGTACACTGTAATCACAATGAGAGAAATGTGTATTATAATTCTCACAGTTTCTAATATATTATAACTGTTAATGGCATACGTAATAACATGCTCATAGATTGATGTTAATCACTTATAGCTGATACCTAAACTACGGTCTACAGCTGGCAAGAGATCCTTGTTTTTGTTGTTGTTATTGTTTTTTCTTCGCGAGCCAGGTGTTTGTTGTTGAAATGCTATGGGGCGGTTCTGTGAACATCATATTCTCTCTCCCTCAGTGATCGACTACTGTTCGTTTGGGAATCACAGCTGTCAGCATGAGTGTGTCAGTGTGCTGAACGGCTATTTGTGCCGCTGTAATGATGGATTCACTATCCAGGATGATGGGAAGACCTGCAAGTGTAAGTGGAACACAGTGGTCACTGTCAGGGAAGGGCCAGCTCAACACACAGGGGCCTCCTGTTGCCTGGAGGTCTGTGGCCCTTTGATAGGTCATCTCTAAAATCTACAGTATATATAAAACTAGAGTATTTAATTCTGATCCATTTGGAATAGTAATAAATTCAGGTACTGACTGATCATTTACAACACCTGAATACCCTACAGCCCTTAACTGGACAGGCGGCTGTACTGGACGTGTTGGACTAAGCAATATCTATGTGTGTGTTCCTAGTCCTTACCTAGTCTCTCCTCTCTTTCTCTCACTGATGCTGCTCTCCCTTTATAGCGGACGACATGTGTAACTCTGTGGAGCACGGATGTGAGTTCCGCTGTGTCAGCACCCCTGGCTCCTACTACTGCGTCTGTCCCGAGGGCCAGCTTCTGCAGCAGGATGGCAAGAGCTGTAGCAGTACGTACTCGACCCAGAGACCTCTGACCTGCTGTCTCCCTCACACTCTCATCCCTCTATATTTCCCATCCATTGCACCAACAGAGCAGCATTATGACAGGTTTTCACTAATTGATCTGTGAGGTTAATCGAGCAGTGCCGTACCCCTTTGCTGTTGCACTGGGAGATCCCTGTGTCTACAGAGAAGGAAGAACACGAGACACTCTTTTTTATTGTTAACCAAATGCATTTAAGTCTGCTATCTTTTTGATAGCCCTGTGGTAAAGCACATTATAGTAAAAAAAATAGAAGAACATCCCATGGATGTTTGCAGTGTAGACAAAGTATTATAATGTAGGCCCTTGGGCACTGTGTGAGTGAGGCTGTGCAAAAACTGGACAAGCCTTAAAAACACACCACGTGCCCTGTCCTCCTCTTCCTCCAGCCTGCAGGACAGCCATTATCGACCTGGTGCTGGTGATCGATGGGTCCAAGAGCGTGCGTCCACAGAACTTTGAGCTGGTGAAGCAGTTTGTGAACCAGGTGGTGGACACCCTGGACGTGTCAGCCAACGGCACACGAGTGGGACTTGTGCAGTACTCCAGCCGCGTGCGCACCGAATTCACACTCAACCAGTACCACAGCGCTGATGCCATCAAAGCTGCCGTGCTGAAGGTGGACTACATGGAGAAGGGCACCATGACCGGCCTGGCACTCAAACACCTGGTGGAGAACAGCTTCTCCGAGGCTGAGGGTGCCCGGCCACCCGCACGCCACATCCCACGTGTCGGCCTGGTGTTCACTGATGGGCGCTCCCAGGACGACATCTCCGAATGGGCCAAGAAGGCCAAGGAAGCAGGTGAGGGAGGAGCCGGATCTCAGTGAGTTGCCAGAGGTCTCTTGGCTGCCCTCTCTGTCGTAGCAGTCAAAGAACCTGACCTGGCACAGTCCTTTTCCTGGGTCTCCCCTCTCTGACCTTGGCACTACCTTCGCTCCCTCCATCACCTCTCTCTCTTTCCTTGTCCTCTACTGGTCTGTTCTCTCTCCCTGTACATTCATCGATTCACTCCCTCTGAAATTTGTTCTCCTCTCCTTGGATGTCCCTGTCTCCCTCTGTCCTTTCCTGGCCTGTTACCTGTACATCAGCACCTTCCCTGACACTGACCTCTCTCTCCCACTCTCACCCTGACCCTTCTCCTTTCTCCCACTGCTCCTGACCTCCCTCTCTCTCTCTCTCCCAGATATCACAATGTACGCAGTGGGTGTTGGCAAGGCCGTGGAGGAGGAGCTGCAGGAAATCGCATCAGACCCGGTAGACAAACACTTCTTCTACAGCGCAGACTTCACTGCCATCAACCAGATCGCAGAGAATCTCAAACTCAACATCTGTGCAGGTAACCGACAGCTTCACTGTGCTGTGCTCTTTATTTATTTGTCTGTTTATTTATTTAGTTATATGTTCTTGTTCATGTTCTTGATTCCTCGAGAATGGTTCTCCTCTATACTACCTATCATCTGACCCCTCAAGCAAGGGTAGTCCTGGTTTTCATGTGGGGTGGGACAGTGTGACACAGTAAAGGCGCCTACCCCAGTTGACCTGACTGACCACTGTGGGGAACACACCAGCAGAGAGGGGAGGAGCAGAAGAAGAAGAAATGCTGATCTGAGGGTTATCACAGCACTCACGGTCTGTCTGTCTCTCTGTCCATCCACAGAGGAGAGCCTGGGGGAGATAGAGGTAAAGGACCCGTGCGCCTGTGAGACCCTGGTGGAGTTCCAGCAGAGCACCATGAGCACCCTGGAGCAGCTGACACAGAAACATATCCTTTTTCACTGAACCCCTGGAGACAGGAGTGTGTAAGGGGGCTGCTTATGCATTCACTGAGCCCACAAGTTCCACCACAGTGCCTGGCCGACACACAGCAGGGCTGTATCTGGTAGATCTGTTCCTAGTTCTTACACTGTGCATGGATAGTCTTGCTATATTTGGTTTCTCTCATTTTAACATCATTTTTATGTATTTATTTATTTAGTTTGTTCTTTTTATTTGAGTCTAATTTCATAAAAATAAAATATGGTGATGTCGACACTACAGCCGCAGCTTACCGACACACTACAGCCACAGCTGACCGACACACCACAGCTTGGTCAAAGGTTCCAGTAAGCCTTCTCTGTAAAGTTTCTTAACAGCTTGCACTGACAGTGATGACAGCCAGACTGGAGGACCTGGAGAACCAGCTGCTGTCCAAGAAGTGAAGAGGATCGACTGGGTGTGTGAAGGATCTGCAACTGGACAGCTTGGCCTAGTTTAAGGGGTTCTTCATATAAAACACTACTCGCTTGTATAATGGAAATGCAAATGGCACTCGGAACAAGAGCAGTTACAGTCGGACCGCATTCACGTAGTGACACACGCACCTCACACTTGACACAGACACCTAGGGTCACCCCAAAGGGTTGGTCATCAGCAACACACCCAAACCCAGGCTCACCAAGATCATTATTTTGCCCCATTTGAAGATTAACCTGCTGATCGCAAATAAATGTCCTGATTTTATTCTGCTGTTGTTGTTGTTTTTGTTTTAGGACTATAGTTACAGTATCCTATCCACCCCAAAACAAAACAACAGCAAACAATAATTCAATATTATACTTTGGAAAAATATGTATGTTATATTTATGTTTTAAAACATGGAAACAGGGTTTATAGTTTATAATATCTCCCAGTGGGGCAGTAAAGTTGTGATCTTGTTAGTTTGGTATTATTTTATGTTAAACGATCATTTAAACTATGCAGATATAAGAGTTTGTTTATTTAAAAGAAAAAGTAAATACGATCATAATAATTTATTACTGCAATAAGTATACAGTACACACACGTCCTAAAACACCGCTGTGTGCAGCTGTGGAGAAGACTGCAGAGCATTTGATCTGTTCATTAGACACAAGTCAGGTCAGGGTTTTAATATGAGGCCTAGAGGGCACTGTGAGGTGCTGACATTTCTGTGGGTTTTCTTGTGAGGGCAGACCGGCTGTCTCATCTCAGCCACACCAGCCCCCTTCGCACTGCACACGCCAGGGCTGCCATGTCAGCAGCACAGCATGGGCTATGGAGAACAGTTGCACAGTAAAGACGATGGAGGACACAGAGTCTTACCTGCCTCTGAGCCAGAGGGACGCTCCTCAGTCTAGCCAATAGAGAAGAATCTGTATAGCCGGACAATGCTTCACTGCTGTAGTCAGAGACCAGACCAACATATTGTCGATTATACAGCCTAGTACTGCCTGCTGTAATCACAATGTTAATGCTTTGGGATTTCCTGGCTTGTGCAACATAGAAAACCCAGATCTTAATGATAATTTTTAAATTGAGACACACACACACACTCAAACACATTTATATCCCAATTCAACATTAATCGTCTGCTTCCCTTTGGGATTTTTGTAAGCATTGGTGTGCAAGTTGGTAAGCGGACTGCAGACCCACAAAGCAACCCCTCCTCACCAGTGACCCTCACTGACCCCGTTACATCTGCCCACAGAGATGCCTTAAAGTTCTCCTCACTGTTGTTACTCAGTCTTGAACGCAAAACTTTGACCAAGCTGATCGATCAGTCGGTTAAGATCCATGTAAACAATCAAACCCCATTCGGTGACGAAGGCTGAGCCACAGACCGCAGCCGGACATGTTAGCTCTGAGGTCTTCCAGGAGAGCTCAAGCTCTTACCACAGCGCCGCCTGCTGTATTCAGCACAGGGTCAGCAGTGAGGCACACTGGCCACCCGAACACAACTGGAAATCAGTTGAAAAGACAAATTTTACTCTTTACTGAACACCTGCAAATAAATTAGGAAAATACCAGAGCCTCACTGGACCTCTCCCATGTCAAATTACACCTTTCCCTTTATATCACTGTGCTCCTACATTGTATATCAGGCAATTGTATACAGCTTTGTACATAAACAAACACAACACTCCTCTTTGATCTTAGCGCAGATGTTCATTATGTCTTGTGTGAAATTAAACCTCCGTATTATTTAAAAAAAACAAAAAACGTGTACCTCCTTATCTTGTCATTTATGTATATTTTCTAATAATCTTTTCTTTTTTTATAATAAAATGAAAATTAAAAAAGGCATACTTTTCTGTATCCTCTTGCTGAATGCAACACACACACCTTTAAAACAATAACTTCTCTTTTTCCTATCAAAATCTATACATAATACGATAAACTGTAGCTCAGAATAATGAAACAGTGAATAATAAGAGTGGTGTTCCTGACTGGGAGGATTTGTGTGCGCAGGAGAGCAGGGATAGCATAGGTGAAGGAGAGAACACTATGATCTTTAATCTTCATTGGCACTGGACTGAAAGACATTACATGCAGCTCAGACTGACACAGCAGATCATGTATATGTCTGCAAAACCCAGGGTAATTTAAAGATTAAACATGAACTGTAGGCCTACATTACACAGTAAGTGTGCTTGTTATATTTAAATCACAAGGCAATGCAGCATGGGAACAGCTTATTATGGTATGGCATGATGTTTATTATGCGGCTATGTTTTAAGTCAAATGTATTTGCAATAGTGAAAACATTGAAATGGGTAACATAATTCCTTCTGCAAGTCAACAAAATGCCACACAAAAGGCTGATAAAGTTTCTGTGTGAATGGGGCTAAAGATACTCAACTCTCTTATAGTTCCTTACGTGAATATGTCCTTAGGACCTATTTCTCATGAACAAATATGTGTGAGTTTTGGGTGAGCCAGAGGAAGAGGGTACAATAAATAAATAAATAAACACTGAAAATGATGTATGATCTTATGAAAATGTACCCTTAGCTGTGAACCTGATCTGGGCTCCTGTGCCGAGAGTGAGCTGTGTGCTTTCTCCCTGTTGACAGAGCGCTTCAGACACTGCGCAGGGCCGGGGAACAGCACAGTCAGACTGGGACTAATTGCTCCTCCACAGAGATGTGTTTCTCTCGAGTAAACTCAGTCCCCCATTCCATTAGCGTGACTAATAGTTCCCTTGAATGCCAATTGATCTTTTAAAAACAGTGCCGTGTCACTCCTGACCTTTGTCAATCGCGCCTAATGAGGACTGATGGGGCCGGGCAGCCCAGTCTGTGTAATGATGTCTTCAGTGCCTTCCTGACTCTGAAGACAGGCTGAAATGTCAGAGAGTCCCTCAAGCCTTGGCGACGAGATGGTAATTGGTCCCACATTAGGCCCATTGCCGACAGAAGGAGAGAGAGATGGAGAGAAGTGGAAAAACAGAGTAAGGAAACAGCTCACAAAAACAAATCCCAGCTCTGTAAACAAAAACACCCAAGCAAAACCAACTTTGAAAGCTGCTGCAATGTATGTATGTACAATATGCCACATAGATAGAAAGATATATAGATAGATAGACAGACACAGACAGGCAGATACAAAGATAAATAAATATAGATTGATAGACAGACAGAGATAGATAGATAGATAGATAGATAGATAGATAGATAGATAGATAAGTAGATAGGTACATAAACTATACCTGTATATTTACATTTTACAAATCTATTCTCTGAAATATCCACATGCTTTTATAGATCATCACAAATATTTCAGCAGTCATGTTAGCTGTCCAATGCAGTTCAGCACTTTGGGTTTTTCTATCACATCAGAAGGGGGGTCAGGCAGTGGAATCGAGGACATGAAGATCACTGATACAGCAAAGCCAGGGAATAAGCTGACAAGCACACACAAGTGTCTGACAGCTGGGATTTGTCAATTTACAAATTGATGCATTTCAAGTGACTTGAATAGACTAGAAGGTCTTCTTGCTTTTTCAGGTTGTTCAGTTGATTTGTTTTTGTCATGGTATTTTGCTATTCCAACTTTGCAGAGTCTCCTCTCTGGCCTACAGAGCAATGTGCTGTCTCTCAGGCTGTCAGTCACAAACACAGACAAACATGTACACCGGCCCAGAATGACACCGGCGACTCCTGCAGTGCCTGTCAGAAAAGCAAGGCCTCCCACAGTGCACTGCAGACACAGGGCCAAACACAGACTCTCTCCTGTAATCACTGACCACAGGGAACCACTGTCGCTGAACTGTTACTCTCCCAGGTGCCACAGACGTAGGCCTTAAGCACACTGCAGTGCCAATCTCAGACCGGGAGCTGCTGTCCCCAGAGGATCAGTGAAAGCCAGGCAGTGCCCAGTGCTGTAGAAATTATCAGATAAAAGATGTTCTGATTCAACTTAAACAGCTTTCAATATCAATTACATTGCAGTAGAAAACACATGACTGGCACACACCATCAAACCACCGGCTGAGCACTGCCAGACTGCTGGGTGATAGCCAGCATGGGCATCCCTTGGCAGAAATCACCCAGTTGAAAGATCGGTCTGTGCTTTCAATCACACAAACTGAACTTTACATGAACAAGAGAGCTTTCAAGACATAACATCCCATCTTTCATCAGAGAAATAAGCTACCTGCTGAGTGTGCCAGCTCTGAGGCAGCAGGAGAGATCCAGATCCCTCTCATTCTCTCTCTCCCCTTCTCTTTTTCTCTCTCATCTGACCAGATGTGTGTACTTAGACTAATCAGCCTACTCATCTCTGACCTCCTGCTCACCTGGCCAGCTGCTCTCCTCCATTCACACCTCTCTTCACTGTGGCATTATGTCAACCCCAGATGAAGGATACAGGGCTCTGCAGGAAGTCCTTACCACCATTTCAGAATTACACATTTTACACAAACACACACTTTTACCCATTTCTCTCTCTATCTTGCTCTCCATTATTCTAAGCCTCAAGACGGCTTGAAAATTATTTGACTGAAATAAAAGATCTTTGGTATATTATATTATAAATGTTACAAACAAAGGAGATTGATTTTCTATTTCTAGGACAGAGCTAAGTTAGAATATCTAAAGCTGAAGTTGTTTCTTTCTAATGCAGAAATTTGGAGTCACTCAGCACCTCAGGAGATCTCACTTTGTATATGGGACTAATCCCCCAAAGCCATTTTCTGGTCTATATAAACACTTGCAGCCGAAGACCAGTTTAATCCTCTTCGTACTGAATGCGGAGCGATGAGTGCTGCCTCTTTTATTTATTATCCTCCATCTATTTGTTATCAGATCAGGCAGATTAAAAATGAAGATGCTCGTCATGCTGGTGTGAGTTTCAAACTGAGCTGCAGAAAATGATGTCACGCATTCTGGAGCAGAGTTAGTCACTAAATCCCAAAACCTGCACAGGCTGTTTGATCTCCAGTAAGATACAGCTGTGTGGCACTACAGCTTCTCTGCCTTTAACTGGTATGAATGAAATTAAATATAGCATTCTTCCATAAAAAATTATCTGCTTCATCCATTTGCAAATGCTAGTCTGTGCTGAAAAACCTTTATGTTGAATTTGTGAGAAAAGGTGACAGGTCTCTCCTTGTCCACTGGTTTGCTGTGCTGTGGAAGAGGAGTTTCTGACTGACCGAGTGTGTTTGTGCCTTTCTGCTCTGTGTGTCCTGCAGGGCAGAGCCCCAGCAATGAACTCCTCTTGCTGCAACTCTTCTGGTCTGCCGGTTCGGGACTCCTTCAACGCGGCACTGGCCAAGAACCTCATTGTGGTTCTGCTCTGCACGGGCATTAACTACATAAACAGCTCGCTGGTGTTCACCTTCTTCCAGAGCCAGACGTTCCGTGAAAACCCACGCTACGTGCTGTTCATTCATATGGTGCTGAACGACATGATCCAGCTGTCCATCGCCGGAGCGCTGCACGTGGTGAGCTACGTCTTCTACACCATCAATGTCTCGCTGTGCTGCTTGCTCCTGATGGTGGCCATCTTCACCACGCTCAACACCCCCCTGAACTTGGCAGGCATGGCCGTGGAGCGCTACATTGCCATCTGCGACCCGCTGCGCCACTCCCAGATCTGCACCGTGCGCCGCACCTACACCCTTATCGCCCTCATCTGGGTGGGGGGGGCCTTGCCCATCCTTCCTGACCTGTTCGTGCTCCTGGCCACCGAACCTGCCTCCTTCTTCCACTCCACCATCTTGTGCAGCCGCGACTATGTATTCCGCCACCCCTACCTGCTGCAGAAGAAAAACGTCTCACACATGGTGTACCTATCCCTTGTCTGGCTCACCCTCACCTACACCTACTTCAGGATCCTGTTTGCAGCCAAGGCGGCCAGCGCGGATGCCAGGAGGGCCCGCAACACCATCCTGCTCCACGCCGCCCAGCTCCTGATGTGCATGTTCACTTACATCGGGCCCCTGCTGGACACCCTGCTCCTGGACATCTTCCCCAGCCACCTGCTGGAGATACGCTTCACCAGCTACCTGATCGTGCACATCCTGCCACGCTTCCTGAGTCCCATCATCTACGGCATGAGAGACCAGGCCTTCCGGAAACATCTAAAGCACCACCTTCTGTGTACCATCTGCCTGTCCAGGGCTCCCAGAAGAGTCTCAGTCAAAAAACATTCCGCAAACATCCCGTCCACCTAGGTCAGTGTGTTCAATGTGAATGCAGTATTTCTCCAGGGGGTCAGCTAGAGCAGCGCAGCCATAGGGGGCCTGGGGCAGGGGGGCCATCCAGCACAAATACACACTTGCACTCTCATGAAAGGTGTAAATCTCCATAGGTGTTCAAGTTCATTACTCCTCACATTTTTTAACTTGTTTATTTGTATCTGTGAAAGAAGTTACTTGTATAAAAATATATTTCTTATTTTCCTATTCCTCAATTTGAATGCCACACATTTCAATGTATGCCCTGCTGATGCTTCAGATTACTTAGGCTGAAGATCTGTGTTTTCTTGCACCACAGAAGCATATTAAACTAAAATATCCCATGGTATAAATTGCACTGGTTATTTATTAAATTGATTCAAGCAATGTTTGAAAAGGCACTATGTTTCTCAGGTCACTTCACAAAAGTGAGTAAAGATAGATATTTTATCTTTATGTGCTTGAATCTGAGAGAGTAAAGATGAGTAGTTCCAGTCAAACTGAGGAGAGCTGCTTTTTCTCTGCTACTTCCCAGTATGTTTGTGTCCAGTAATTTGGTTGCTTCTCTGAGCTCAAAGCTACTGCAGCTGATGTCCAAAGTGTGTGAACAGTCTGTTAACACACTCTAGGGATGTCAAACACACATGAGCAGTGTCTGCACCTGTGATGATAAACTTAATCGAGGCCTGTCCTGACTGCACTGAAAATCACCCTCATAAATTCAGCAAAGTAATTAGTATAACTTAAATGTATCAAAGCACTGAACGGTATTTCTGGTAGAGGCCACTATACCAAATAAAAACTGATTGATTTAATGATTTTGTAGTTGATTTTGTAGTTGAATGTGGCCTGAATGCCTGTCAGATCCTGTTTGGCAAGCCCTGCACAGCACAACTTCTTGAAAATCGTGCAGACAACACACTACACACTAAACAATAAGCCAACCCACTGGACAAATACAGAGGGGTAAGACAAGTGTATGATAAATGTATCTGGCCAGTTAAAGGTATAGATGAGTTTTGAAGTGAACTATAAAAGTCACAGCACAGTGATCAGCTTCCTGATATTGATCAGACACATTTCTCGGTTTCAGGGTGATAAGAAAAACAAAGCTGGTCAAAGATGTGAATAAATATCATGGCTTGGCAGGAAGTGAAGTGACTGGTACAGAATGTAGATTTGAATTAACTGAATGCCTATCCGCAGCTCCGGCCCTGCGCTATATTTAATATAGCTGAGCCAGATTAATGAGCACCTATATTGTACAAGCCGGTGGGATTTTGTACCACATTACTGCACTCCCTGGGTGCTAATTATACTCAGATTCTTCTCCTATCAGTGATCATATCATAATCAATTAAGGGTCTTTGAAATCCTTTATAAATAGGTTTTACACCCAGAATGGTGCATCGCTGCAATCCATCAGGAGCCAGGTAGGCGACCTCTCATTATTGCCCATTCGCAAGACTTTCATGTAGAGGATGTTGCCTTTCAATCTGAGATATCTCAGATATCTTCTTCTCACATGAAGGATAGAAGAACATTACTTTAGAAGAAAGGATGAACCATCTCAATTTGCTCACACCTCTCTGTCTACCGGGGACGCCTGTTTTTGGGGATAATCAGTCAGTGATGAGCGATCTACTAATTTTCTTTCTACAGTACATTTCCAGAAGCTATATTTATTATTTATGAGTGTGGCACTTTGCATTGCATTTCTGACAAGATCAGCCAATAATTGAATATACAATACATATCATCTTCTGAGGTAAGGAATCAGACTAGAAATAAAAATACTAACTATCTAAAACAAATAAAGTAAAAAATAAAAGAACTGGGGCAGGAGCATTGAGTTTGACTTCATTTAAAGTATTTAAAGGTGTGTTTCAGGTGGTATAAGGAAATGCTTTACAAATACACCCTTGGAAAATGTATTGCTAGCTAGTGTAATAAAAATAATTTATTAAAAAAGACATTGATCATATTTGATATAATACTTTGAAAAGCTTGTAAGATGCATTTAATGATGTTTGCTTATATCTGGAATTGGCAGAAAGCTCTGAACAAGAAGACAGGAAAGTCACTACAGATCAAAAACAATAGATTTCCAACAGATTATCAATTTATTAGACTTAATTTTATTTTTGGGAGGAAAAAAACATAGACATTTAGTTTTTTTTCCAAATTAAAGCTAGGAACCCAAAAGACTGCATTTTAATCAAACTTCAACCTGATTTATCCATAAAATAATAATACTAATACTAATACTACTACTACTACTACTACTACTACTACTACTACTACTACTACTACTACTACTAATAATAATAATAATAATAATCTTGCATCTCTATTTAGCTTTTGGAGCTCTTCTACATATTACAGTATTTCTAGGTGAGCTCTGGTTCAGTCATCAGTTCATTAATACATTTAATAATTGGAATCTTTTGTCCAGGTTTCAGTTTGTGGAGAGAGAGAGGGAGGGAGGCTGTGAAGAATGAACTCCACTGCCAATCTGTCGTACCTGGCGGAGGCAGCAACTGGGCAGGAGCGGGAGACTTTTGCCACGGCCTTTGTGAAGAACCTGCTGCTGGTGCTGGTGTGGCTGCTGCTGAGCTACATCAACGGCAGCTTGGTGCTCACTTTCTTCAGGAGCCAGCTGTTCTACGAGGACCCGCGCTACGTCCTGTTCATCCACATGGTGGTGAACGACGCCGTGCAGCTGACGATCACTGTGACGCTGCACATCCTCAGCTACGTCTTCTACGCCATCAATGTCTCCTTCTGCTGCTTCTTCATCCTGATTGCCGTCTTCACCACCAGGAACACCCCCCTGAACCTGGCTGGCATGGCCTTGGAGCGCTACATCGCCATCTGCAATCCACTGCGCCACTCCCAGATCTGCACCGTGCGCCGTACCTACAGCCTCATCGCTCTCATCTGGGTGTTGGGGGCAGCCCCGGACATCACTGACCTATTCATCACCTTGGCCACCGAGTCCATGGCCTTCTTCCATTCCTCTGTATTGTGCCTGCGCCAAAACATTTTCAAGGACCCCAGACTGACCTACAAGCGGCAGACATTTGATGGGCTGTACTTTGCCTTCGTCTTCCTCACGCTCATCTACACCTACCTGTGCATCCTCTTCACGGCCAAGGCCATGTCCACGGAGAGGACCTCGGCCAAGAGGGCGAGGAACACCATCCTGCTGCACGGCGTCCAGCTGCTCATGTGCCTTCTGTCCTACGTTTCCCCCTCGGTGGAGCTCGTCATCCTCATTATCTTCCCCGGGCACAACCGGGAGATCCGCTACGCCACCTACCTCATCGTCTACATCCTGCCCCGCTTCCTCAGCCCCATCATCTACGGCGTCCGAGATGAGAAGTTCAGGAAGCAGCTGAGCAGGTATTTCAGGTGTGGACGCTGCAGGGTTGTGCCGGGGAGGGAGAGCCACGTTGACGGCATCCCAGCCAGGAGCAGGTTCACAGCCCAACCGCTGCACACGTAGTCTAGCCGAAAGGGAGAACAGTCAAACAAACAAAGAATCGCTTTAAAATCCCTATTCTAACCTTGTTTATTTTATTTTTATTAGTAATTTAAAGTTGTAATAAAAAGTTAATCATTATAATAAGTAACTATGAACTCATTTATTTAATTATGTTATTATTTCATGATGATAATCATCTATTATTATTATTATTATTATTATTATTATTATTATTATTATTATTATTATTATTAGTCTAATTTGCTCAAATTAAGATTATACATTAACTCTTTAGGTTCATCCCCCACAACCCCCATAATACAGCTGTAAATAATGACGTGGTATAGGGTTGGCCGTGCACCGGTTCCAGAGCCCAGAGCCATCTCCAGCACCCGGAGCCGGAGCAGAGCTGGACAGTTTTTGTTAGTTGTTCTTCGGAGCCGGAGCAGAGCTGGAGCTGGCATTGCTGGAGCCGGAGTGGAGCTCATCGGAGCACTCCAGAGCCTGGAGCCAGAGCTGAGGTCATGGAGCTGCTCCACTCATTCCCCCCTTCATTAAATTCACCCAGATATTAAGTACAGTTTTCTTAAATTAACAAAATATATTCAGTTATGTGTTGGGGGTTATAAAATACAATCAGTTCCCACTCCAGCTACTAGTACATAAAACACTATTTTTTATTAATTGTAATTATATGACACCTTCACTTTCTTACTCTGTTCAAGAAGTGATTCTATAATCTCAGGGCACGTCTCTCGTGAACCACTTCCAAAAGAAGGAATGTCTATTTTAACTATCTACATACCAAATTCTTCATCTGCCTAAATTAATCTAATTTTATAGCCATCTGTTATCTGAAATGTCCTGACTTTAGTTTGTCCATAAGTTGGTTGCCAGGGAGTTAAGGGCTCATGCAGGAGTCATGCCCCCTGCACCTTGTTTGCCACTAGGGTTGCCACTTTTAAGATATGAAAATACCGGACCCCAGGAGGGGGGGCATTGCCGAAATGTAAACCGAAAGGGTGTGCTGGTGATTTGATGACGACGGGGGGAGGTTGAGGGCAAATTGTACATTGAATGTTATTGACATTGAATGTTTAACGACACATAGATTACAGTACTTAAAAAAACCGGACATCTTCCAAAAATACTGGACAGGGGGTCAAAGTACATACATTATATGGCCAAAAGTATGTAGACACCTGCTCGTCAAACATTTCATTCCAAAATCATGGACACTAAAAAGGAGTTGGTGAGTTGGTCCCCCCGTTAATGCAATAACAGCCTCCACTCTTTCCACTAGATGTTGGAGCATTGTTGAGGGGATTTGCTTCCATTTAGCCACAAGACTATTATTGAGGTTGGGCACTGATGTTGGGCGATTAGGCCTGGCTCTCAGTTGGCATTCCAATTCATCCCAAAGGTGTTTGATGGGGTTAAGGTCAGGGCTCTGTGTAGGCCAGTCTAGTTCTTCCACACCGATCTTGACAAACCATTTCTGCAAGGACCTCTCTTTGTGAGTTGGAAGTGCAAAATCATCTAGAATGTCATTTGTATCCTGTAGCATTAAGATTTCCCTTCAGTGGAACTAAGGGGCCCGAACCATGAAAAACAACTCCAGACCATTATTCCTCCTCTAAACTTTACACTTAGTACTATGCATTCGGGCAGGTAGTGTTCTCCTGGCATCCACCAAACCCAGATTTGTCCATCGGACTGCCAGATGGTGAAGCATGATTCATCACTCCAGAGATCGCGTTTCCACTGCTCCAGAGTCCAATAGTGGCGATCTTTACACCACTCCAAACGACGCTTGGCATTGTGCATGGTGATCTCAGGCTTGTGTGGCTGCTCGGCCATGGAAATCCATTTCATGATGCTCCCAATGAACAGTTCTTGTGATGGCGCTGCTTCCAGAGGCAGTTTGGCGTGATTACTTATGCATTCAATTATTTTCTGTTTTGTATTTGTAATTAATTTATATAATTTGCAGATTATATATTTCACTTTGACATTATGGACATTTTGTGTTGATCAGAGTGGCAAAAACTCCTGATTAAATCCATTCTGAATTCATGTTGTAACACAGTGACGTGGAAAAGTCCTTGTCAATGGGTCAAGGGGGGTGAATACTTTTGAGAGCCACTGTATACACCTGTCAGCAATGGGTGTGGCTGAAATAGCCAAATCCACTAATTAAAAGGGGTGTCTACATACTGTTGGCCTTGTAGTGTAAAAATACCGAATAGTCCAGAAACATACTGGCCGGCTGCCAACCCTAATTGCAACAGACATCTTTACAATTTTCTACTTTTTTATATTTGAATGGTTAAACTGACACCTAAAAAATTCTGATTATCTGACTCAATTTAGGCCTGAACAGTAGCCTGAACCCCAACTCTAGATGAAATTTTGAACTAGGCACAAACACATCTACACCAATTAACCTTAGTTAGTAGAGAAACAACCCTAACTTTACTGAAAGCTCTGGTTTACTTGGGAGTCTAACCCTAACCCACACAAAAATGCACAGTTGAAATGATAAACCTTACACACTATTACACTATTGTCACACATCCATAGGTTACATGCTCCTAACTAAAACTAACCATTGAAATGTTATTTTCATTTCACATGTGGGACGGAATTGTGGAAACGCATGAGAAAAATTATGTATTTAATAAAGAAATATTTTCTTCCGTTATTATACCTCTCTGTACATCAGGACAAGTGCAAGTTTCTCAGTGGAAGTCAGTTTGGTTTGAAAGTTTATAATGGGGTGGGTTGGTGTGTCAATGGCATGCTAAGCGGCTGTGACTCAGGCTTTACAATTTTCTACTTTTTTATGTTTGAATGGTTAAACAGAAGTTTGTTATTAATATTTTGTGTTTTTTAAACAGTTATTTTAATAACATAATAAGTAAAAAAGGAAACGTTTTAACTAATGATCACTTTTTTGTGGCTCCGGAGCTGGAGCTGGTTAAAATCAGCAACAGCTGCAGCAGCAGTGTGGAGCTGCACCGGAGCCACTCCAGAGCTGGAGCTGGGGCTGCTGGAGCTGGCCTGGAGTTTGAGGAGGAAGCCTCCATCAGCTCCGGAGCCAGCCTGGAGCTGGAGCTGAACCTCTGGAGCCACTCTGGAGCCGGAGCCAGCAAACCCGGAGCACTGCCAACCCTAAAGTGGTATGTGTACCCTTTAATAAGAGTAATCTTGGGATCTTGTATGTTTCTGTAACCTTGAGATTCATCAGTATTGTAATAAGTGTCGTCTCATTGAGTGCCTTAAAAATAAACTCCTGAAATAAACCTCTTTGTGTGTCTGCATGTGTGTATTTGTGTGTTAGTGTGTGTTTATTTATGTGTATATGTGTGTGTGTTGGTGGGGTATTTGTGTGTAAGCATGTGTGTTGTGTTTGGGGGGGTTGTGTTTGTGTGTTTGTATGTGTGTGTTTATGGGGAGGGTATTTGTGTATCTGCTCCTGAGTCAGCTGTGAAGAGGTGCCGAGACTATTTGAACAAACCGAACAGTCAAACCAGCAATACTGACAAACAATGGCCTTTTAAGGAGCACAGTGACCTCACAGGTATTCCTCAGTTAAATGTTAGAGAACAATACAGTCACCCTCCTTCAGTGTCAGCTAGAGGTGACGAAAATGCATTGTAGTAACGGTCAAAGCCACGGTGTGGTATTAAATGTAAATGATGCAACATGATGACAATGCATTTGCAGTGCAGTGCATTATATATTTAATTGTATACATACATAGCAAAAATGTATACCATGCATGGACAGAAGTATTCGTGCACAGAGTGACTTTTGATCTTGATTACCCTTCACGGCATGTGTGTGGCCCTATGTCCTGAAACAGGTTGAACACGCCTTTCTCTGATCATGCCTGCGTCCCTACGGCCTCCACACAAACATCCCCATCAGTCTATATAAAAATTAAATGACTTTTTCTCACCTGCTTAATCTGCATTGTTTTTAATTAGCTTGCAGTCCATCTGCAGACTAGCCCAGCTGTCATTGCTGCCCTGTTAAATATTTAATCCCAACAGACGTGGTAAATGAGGTTTCCTAATGTAAGAACCCAATGCACCTTGTGGTTCTACTGTCAGAGCGATGGCCTGGTCTCTGGATGCTCATTACTCTGAGACTGCCATGTTCTCAGCCACAACGTCACAATCAATTACACCTCGCTTTGCAAACAGTTATAATGCTGGCGGGGGCCCCACTGATGTTGCCCATGCAAGTCTGCCCTGGAAAGAGGTAAGTGAACTCTCACTATTTCCTTTTCTACTAAATGCAAAGTGATTGAGTTTCTGTGACATTGCAAGACATCAGATTTGTGTGTGTGTGTTTTTAATAATATACCATTATTGTTATGAAGAGTAGATGTTTGCTTAAATCAAATTTATTTAGATTTGAGTATTTTAAAATTAAGTTTAAAATAAATAATACATACTAATAAATAAGATTTTAAAAACATAAAAAGTATATATCACAGTGCCATTAATAAATGATTGGTAAATCATTCATAAAATACTTAGGACCCATTCATTATTCTATTTATAAATGATCAATAAACCTTTACAAGATATAATTTATCAAAGAAAATATAAAAATAGCTGACAAAAAACTATGTTGTTTCAAATCTTTGTTATAAATGATAAATAAATCAAAATACTACTTCTACTATTAATACATTTTATTATTATTATTATTATTATTATTATTATTATTATTATTATTATTATTATTATTATTATTATTTACCAGAGTAAAATAGTGAGAGTACAATTTAGCTTCAGCACTTTTCAGAACTATTTACCTATTTATTTATTGATTGATTGATGATTTGTGTCATGATAAATGGGTTAAAGTTCAAAAACTGAATTCTGATACTTGCAGTTTTAAAAACATCTCATCCCTTCAACAGTGTCATACAATAAACAGACACTTTACATATAAGACAACAGTTTGTTTTTTGAAAGAGTTTCAAAAAGAATCTATTCTGAAACCATTGATTAAAAATATAATGTGCTTATGAAATGAAACCCTGCCTGAGCCATACCCTTGAGCTTTGCCAGGGAGCGAACTAAGACACATACAAATAATGTAAAATTGTGTGATTCCTGAGCTCTTTTCATGTTTGTGATTTCTTTTCTTTCCTTTTCTTTTCTGATTTTCCAGGCAGCACGGGACTCTCAGGTATGAATTCCAGCTTCAGTTTGTTTGACGGCAACCTGTCCGTGTTCGGGGGTGCAGGGGGCTTGCGGGACAGCTTCACGGTGGCTGTGGTGAAGAATGTGGCGGCCGTGCTGGTGTGGCTGCTGCTGAGCCTGACCAATGGCAGCATGGTGGCCACATTCTTGAAGCACCGGTTGTTCTACGAGGACCCGCGCTACATCCTGTTCATCTACATGGTGCTGAACGATGCCGTGCAGCTCACTCTGCTCACGGCCCTGTACGTGGTGAGCTACGCCTTCCAGAGGATCCCTGCCTCCGCCTGCTGTGTGCTGGTGCTGCTGGCCGTGCTCACCACCCGCAACACGCCCCTCATCCTGGGCGGCATGGCTGTGGAGCGTTACACTGCCATTTGCCACCCGCTGCGTTACCGACAGATCTGCACCTTGTACCGCACCCTGGCACTCGCCGCCACCATCCTGCTGCTGGGCGCAGCACCACCGCTGTCTGACCTGCTGGTCACACTGGCTGTGGAGCCGCCCAGCTTCTTCCGGGCATCTCTGTTCTGTGACCATTCACTGCTGTTCAGGGAGCCCAGCATCTATTATAAAAATTGTGCCTTCGACACCCTGTACTTCTCCTTCGTCTTCCTGACCTTGTTCTGCACCTACTTCAAGATCGTGCGCACTGCCAGGGCTGCCGCATCCACGGACTGGGCATCGGCGAGGAGGGCGAGGAACACGGTGCTGCTGCACGGCGGACAGCTCCTGCTCTGTATGCTCAATTTCGTCATGCCCTCCATGCAGGCCTTCCTGCTGATGCTCTTCCCCGGCAAGATCCTGGAGATCCGCTACGTCAACTTCCTGCTGGTGTACATCATCCCCCGCTTCCTCAGCCCCATGATCTACGGCTTCAGGGATGAGAAGTTCAGGAAGTACTGGAGCCGTCTCCTCATGTGCAGAGTCCAGGCAGTTGGGCCGGTGCACACAAACCATCAACTGTCACAGTGAGGGCTGAGGCATCTACAGGGACTCGAAATGTCGCTGCACTGCAAAGTGTGACATCCAGGTGTAAGCAGTAATTGAGCACCCAATCACACTTGATAACTGTTAATTACAACCCACTGCTTGATTTGTGTGAGGAACACAGGAGCAGCTGAGTACGGGTGTGTCATTTACGATTAGAGAGCGGGTGGCAGTGATAATTTAATGACAGCCAAGATCAAAATCTGTAATGAAACCAGCAAAGACATTCAGATTCAAATCAAATGTTTGCCTGCTTTCAGTTCTTAATTTCACTGAACACGTGAATTGTCTGTTGCTGGAAAATAACCACTCATATCTGTTATTATTTTTACAATGCAACAGTTTAAAACTAAAGGAAAAGTTTTTGTAAAGTGCACAGAATAAATGTCATAATTATATATGTTCAAAAACACTGAATAAATATCAACTATGTATCCACCAGTGTATCCTACTGTATCCCTGGTAGTGTTCTCCTATTTAAGGGAAGGGATGGGTGTGGGATAAACTCCTGTGAGGACATTTGTCAATTTCTGAACCTCAAATAAAGGTCTGAATGACTGGTGTAGTGCGAAATACTTATTGAACAGCAGGAGAAGCATACAAAAATAAATTACAAGCAAATCTGAATTCTGAAATTTAAAAAAAAGTGAAGTTTTCAAGGTGTACAAAATTAACATAATTTAATTGAATAGATAAATTACTGAAATTACTACTAAACAATCTAAATGTACAAGCAAGGCCATTCCCTCCTTCATCTGTATCCCTAATTTAAAATGTGTGTGAGATTTTAAAATTTCCTTTTTGTTTTTGTTTTATATCAGGAAACTTTACTTAATTAGCCAGACACCTAAATAATAATCAGAATATTTATGCCAAGCTTCAACGCTGCATTGCAGTGTGGAAAAGAGAGACTTGTCACTCTAACCCATTGAATGATAGCAGTAGATTATTTGACCCAATTTAGGCCTGAACAGCAGCCTGAACCCCAACTCTAGATGAAATTGTGAACTAGGCACAAACACATCTACACCAATAACCTTGGTTAGAATAAAATCAACCCTAGTCAACAAAAGCCCAGGGCCTGTATGCATAAAACATCTCAGAATTACTCCTAGGAATCACGCTAAAAGTTAGTTTAGCAGTAAGATTACTCATCGCTCAAAGTAGGAGGTTGAAGTTAGTCATAATGGCTCTTACACCTACTTTTAGCTGCGAGTGGGATCCATTTCTAGGAAAAACGTTTAGCATATTTTCACGACGTTTAGGTTAGAATACATATTTTCTTCATTTTGGGAAGAAAAAAAAAACAAGATCACGTGTAGACAAGCAGAAGTGAAGAGGCAACCATACAAATATGCTAAGCTAACTCAGCCTTTTATTTGTTTATAATTTGACACAAAATAATAAGACTTTCCAAAGGTGCTACATGGAATTAAAATGATAGATTAATTTCACATAATCACAATCATAAAACATACATTAAACATCTTACATTATACTATTTATCCTTCCATTGTACATAGGAAATTGTCCACAGGTGGAAACACTGGGGTATACTATTCATCAACGATTTTACACCGATTTGTTATTTCAGACACTTTTTCTGTATTTAATAAAATACAAATTAAAGTTAACATGCATTCGTCACCGCGCCTACAGTTTATGATATATGTTTTGTATGACCTGTATCTTTTTTCCATTCATTTTACGTCTTGTTTCTTTTTTTGTTTAAAAAATAATCAGATATAGAATCGGTGTAATTTAAAACCCTTGATGAATATAGGCTAACATTGATTATGAATTGATTAGGCTAGCATTAATTATATTGATTGATTGTATGATTATGATAATGAATGTGGCTTGTTTTGGGGATATTTGCGCGCAGTCGTGGGGAAATCAATTAACTGTTGAATGATCTTGGGTGTTAATGCCAGTATGATTTGATGGTAAATTGTGCTTATTGAAGGCTGTGATGATGGTCCCAAATCATCACTGCTACATTGTTGCATTCTCCCCGTGGCCAGACACCGCAACATTGTCATCCCTGTATCTCTGCTGACAGTGCTGCATTTCTGACAGTGGCAAAAGAAGCTACATTTCTGACTTATATTCTCTTTCTTTCCAATCTATATTGCTGCAATATCTCTTCATCATCAAACCAAAGTAACAACTTTCCTTTCACGGATGGTGCGCTGACACCGTCTTCTCATTGCTGTCATTTCCCTATCCTAACTAGTTAGGGAACCTTGTGAGGTCTCCTAAATATTGGTTGAGTTAGTAGTTTTAATTCTAAAGAATCTTTATGAATAGCTTTTACTCCTAAGAGTAAAAGTAGGACCAAACTGACATTACTCTCAGATATTTCAGGCACTTAGGTTTATCACTCTCATGCTTTATGAATTTGGGCCCAGGTTTAATGGGGAGTCTAACCCTAGCACACACCACAATTATTAACCTCACTCACTATTACACTATTGTATCACATCGGTAGGTCAACTGCTCTTATTTAAAACTAACCATTGAAAAATAATTTCAAGCTCGGCCAGGCGGGCGAGGAACACCATCCTGCTGCATGGCATCCAGATGCTCATGTGCCTGTTGGCCTGACACCTAAAAAATGCTGCATTGCAGTGCAGAAAAGAGAGACTTGTCACTCTAACCCATTTCATTATAGCAGTAGATTATCTGACTCAATTTAGGCCTGAACAGCAGCCTGAACCCCAACTCTAGATGAAATTTTGAACTAGGCACAAACACATCTACACCAATTAACCTTAGTTAGAAGAGAAACAACCCTAACTTTACTGAAAGCACAGGTTTACTTGGGAGTCTAACCCTAGCCCACACCAAAATGCACAGTTGAAATGATAAACCTTACACACTATTACACTATTGTCACACATCCATAGGTTACATGCTCCTAACTAAAACTAACCATTGAAATGTTATTTTCATTTCACATGTGGGACGGAATTGTGGAAACGCATGAGAAAAATTATGTATTTAATAAAGAAATATTTTCTTCCGTTATTATACCTCTCTGTACATCAGGACAAGTGCAAGTTTCTCAGTGGAAGTCAGTTTGGTTTGAAAGTTTATAATGGGGTGGGTTGGTGTGTCAATGGCATGCTAAGCGGCTGTGACTCAGGCTTGAAAAGGGTGAGAGACACTGCCCTAGCAATACTGAAGATAATTTTATGCTTAAAGAAAGAAAAGAAAGAACATAAAAATGAGTCTTGCAGTTCCTGAAGGCAGGGTGCCAAGACAGCTGGGAATGAGAATCAAGTTCACCAGTGCCACAGTGCAGTTCTAACAGCAGAAAAGATTCCTGGTTACCCATGTCGAAGGATCAGACTGGTCAATTAAGTGTTGGATTAATGTTAACAGGAACCCGAGGCACAGTTAATTAAACATAAGAGACAGGAAAAAAAAATGGAACAAACTCCTAAACATACATAAAAGAAAACACATCCCTTATGTTGATGTTATGGTTGATGGTCAATTAACTGATAAGTTTAATGAGCTCATGATCCTCTGTGTTCCACCTCCCACCCCAGATCAGACCTTCTGGGTCTCAGATGACATCACAGCACAGACAGACAGCAGCACAGCGCTCTATATAGAGCAGCCCCCCGGCCCCAGCCACAGCAGCCTGCAGCACGTAAGGTCCTGAGCTTCCTGGACTCTGACTGGAGACACTGACGTCTGCGGCTCTTACTGAGGGATCGGCTGCAGACTAGGGAGCTGCACATTGCTTTCAGTTTTACAGTAAAATAAGCAGAGTCAGGTATTACTACACAGCAAGAATATTCCTCCAAAAATCATCCTTTAAAAGCAATATATGTGTAACGTTAATGTAATGGTGTACTCACAGTAATCTACATTCATCTCCTGCAACATACAGTAGTATCAAACGCTTGCAAGTAAACTCATACTGTATTTTCAGACTACATATCTTTAGACTTGTCTTACTTGTGTCACCTCCTGGATCAGGGATTGTCCTCCGTCCCGAGCAGAGTGCAGTGCTGTGTGCATCTGGGTGCTTGTGGTCACTGTGCTTTTGTCGTCCACAGGTATTGGTGCTGCAGGGTTACAATCTCCTGCCTTCCCTTCATTCCTCCTCTCAGGTATGTGCTCCCGGCTGCAGTAACTATACAGTAAGGTAGAACAGAAGAGTAAGCCATGTACTGTGTCTTTCAAAAGGAATGACATCACTTACAGTAAATGTGAATAGTACCATCAAGCTTTTCACAATTTCATTATGATTTGCAATGCATGACACTGATTTGAAAGCTTTATGGAAAACAAAACATGAAAAAGAACATAAAACAATCATATTTAAAGGAACAATCGTGAAATACACTGTTATAAATTCAGTTAAAGTGTCCATGAATGTATGCAGTAACTGCTTGGCAACGCAGTGCAAGTGTTTCTGAGTTCACAACATTCGGACCACCTTTGTTGTGTCTTTGTCTCGCAGATCCAGCTAAGCTGCTGTAATGAATGGTTCTGCAGATGTGTCAGTCAATGACCCTGCCTTCTTTAAGGATTACATTTCCATGGTGCCAGGGTCCATTGCCAAAGCAACTGTTACGGTGGCCACATACATTGTTACTAACTGTATTAACGGGATGCTGGCTTTCACCTACTTTAAACATCCTGTATTCTATGAGAATTCGCGCTACGTCCTGTTTGTTCACATGGTGATTAATGATTTTTTGGAGCTGAGCGTTGCTATTACTTTACATATCTGGCTGGAGATGAAGCCCATGATGTTGGTCCCAGTCTGCTATTTCTTCCTGATCTTGGCTGTCACCACCACGCTGAACACTCCCCTGAACCTGGCTGTGATGTGCCTAGAGAGGTACGTTGCTATCTGCTTCCCTCTGCGCCACTCGCAGATCTGCAGCCTGCGCAGGACCTACATGGCGATTGCAGTCATCTGGCTCATCGGCTCCATTTCACCCATCTCTGACCTTTTCATCGTCCTGGCGGTGGAGCCCACAAGCTTCTTCAGCACCTCGATCTACTGCATCCGAGAGAGTTTCTTCCGGGTTTCCTATCAGGTAACCAAGAGGAACTTCACAAAGTCTATATATTTTTCAGTTGTGTGGCTGGTCATAGTGTCCACGTATCTGCGGATTGCCATCGCCGCTCGGTCTGCCAGCTCCTCGGAGAAGAACTCTGCTAAGAAAGCACGCAACACCATCTTGCTCCACGCCCTGCAGCTGCTGCTCGCCATGCTGACCTTCGTGGCCCCCTTCACTGAGACCCTGCTTAGGACTCTGCCCCCACAGTTGCTCCTGGACTCACACTTTGTCCGGTACTACCTGGTGTACATCATCCCCAGAGCGCTGAGTCCAGTGATCTATGGACTGAGAGACGGGAACTTCAGGAAGCACCTGAGGGGGCACATGGGTTGTTTTCAGAAACCTGTGGAGCCCAGTAAAGAATCCGCTTGTCCTGCCTTTTAAAAATCGATTAATTCAAATAGTTGATTTACTCTGTAGTTTATGCAATTGTGTAGCAATTGTGGAAAGCAAAGGGTTATTTCTCACTGTTAGTTTTTTTCGTTTGAGAAGGGGGGATGCAAAATTATCAAAAAGTGATTTCAGCCTTTAGAGAAATGATTAAATGCATTTTCAGATCATTTGAAAAGCTTCAATTTATCTTTAGAGTGGCATGAAATGTTTTCTTTCAGGAGATATCAAAAACAATTCTGGTTATGCTATTAAGAAAAAACATTATGAAAAATACGTGTTTAAAACATTTAATCATACCTAGCATTTTTATTGTAAAAGCAAAATAAAAAAGCAAGGTGAAAGCTTAAATTATGTTATAATTTAGAAACATGTCATATATATATGTATATGTGTATATATATGCATGTTACCAAGAATATTTAAAAATAAAATTCTGTCAAAGTCTGAAAAAAATATCGCAAATGTTTCCTGTGCTTCAGCCTCAGCAGATTCTCAGAAACGCTGATCTATCTCAAGTGGCTCCTTTATAGGGGCAGCATTATGATGGAGATGCAGCTACATAGTTGACAGTGAAGCTTGTGTCTTTCTGAGTTATTTATTCTTAAGAAAAGCTGATCTGATCTGTCTTGTCATGCTTAGTCTATTTCCTTGTGAATTCTTGTCTATGTCATTGGCCTGTTCTGTCCTTATGTAACGGGGCTCATCCGTGTATAATGAGCCCGTTACAAAGTGACGTAACCCCTCAGTAAAATGTAGTACAGTGTTAAGCCTCCCATGGTAGGAGGTCCAGGATTTTAGCATAGAGGGCTTATCACTGTACTGCGCTGGAGCCGCTGTGGTGCGGAGCGCTCGGAGGGGTTCAAATCCTGGGCAGGGAGCTCCGACCCGCATCTGCTACACTTACTCTCTCCCATTGTACATGACTGTGCCCTAAACATAAAAAAACATCAGATTCTGCAAAGACTTTTCTGATGCATCAAGGGGAGCCCCCTGGTAGAAGCACTACACAATGAAGCCTGTGTAACACACACTGCCCTCCCCATCATTCTCTCATCTTCCTCACCTTGTTCTACATGAGCACCGCCAGGGCTGCCCCCTCCGGGGGACGTTGCTCTGTCTGCTTTGTCATTGGGTAATCTCTCAGGAAGCAGCAGCAACAGACAATCATTATGAAATCATACAGAGGCACAAATAGCATGGCACTGCCCTTCATTCACACACTGAAAAAACTTGGTAATGTTCTCCATTCATCATGCATAGTACACTTAAAATCGTATAGTGTGTTGAAATGCTTCTTGATTTCCTGTAATAATTTTGTCCTCTAGTTTATGAAGGATTTGAAATATAAAGGGAGAGTTTATTTAAGGCATGTGCCCTGGTGGATCGGTTTCAACATTTCTGATGACATCAGCCATTTATGAAGTCAACAACCTTTAATAAACATAAAATAAATACAATTAACACCCAGCTTCTTTTAAGGACTAATAACTGGTTTGTGCAGACTTTGCTGTTAGGTTAGGTGGTTATTTCACTCACCAGCCTACAATACAACATGGCACAACAGTACGAAAGCGTCTCCTCTGTTAGGCCTGTCTTCCAGAAAGGCAGCCTGTTTCTGACAACAGAAACCAACTTATAAGATGTTTACATAGGGGGGAAATTCCTCAGCACCATATACATACAGTGGCTATACTCATACTCATTACACCTACAGTGGCTCTCAAAAGTATTCACCCCCCTTGGACTTTTTCACATTTCATTGTGTTACAACATGAAATCAGAATGGATTAATTCAGGAGTTTTAGCCACTGTTCCACACAGGAAATGTCCATAATGTCAAAGTGAAAAATATAATCAGCAAATTGTTCTAAATTAATTACAAATACAAAAAAACAGAAAATAATTTAATGCATAAGTAATCACCAGAGGTGGAAAGAGTACTAATAAAACCTAATCAAGTAAAAGTAAAAAGTAGCTAATTTAAAATGTACTTGGAGTACAAGTTACATAGTTACTTTTAACAAAGCGTTGTCACATGATCTCCAAGCAAACATTAACTCACTCACAATCTCTCTCTCTCTCTCTCTCTATATATATATATATATATATATTGGTAATGGTTAGGGAAATAATGGTTAGGGAAAATAATAATAATAATAATAATAATAATAATAATAATAATAATAATAATAATAATAATTATTATTATTATTATTATTATTATTATTATTATTATTATTATTATTATTATTATTATTATTATTATTCCCTAACCATGGCCAGAGTGCAGAGATATGTAACAATAAAGTAATGGTTCTATTGATTTAAAAGTTTGTATTATTATTATTTCTAAATGGCTGTTGCTGATATTTATATAAATAAAAACAAATAAAATCACAATACCAACTTACCTAGAACACAAAGAAATGTTGATATAACTTCATTGTTAGTTTATTTGTTAGACTGAAACGAATGACAAAAATGAAATGCCATTGACTACCATGGGGGAAACCAGAAGGACGGTCTATATCTCCAAATCCCACACAGGAATCCTAAAATCCTGAATACACTTTCTTTAAAATAACCTCATATAAATCATAAAAGTGGAATGACATGTAATGACAGCTGCTTTCTATGGAATGACAGGCCTGGGACATCAAAAATGCACTGAAAACAGCACAAATAGGTTTGACGGCCTAAACATATCTACAGCTCTGGAAAAAATTAAGAGACCACTCCAAGTTCAGAAATCAATGTTAAGTGGTCTCTTAATTTTTTCCAGAGCTGTATACATTAATTCTGTCATCTACATTTATGTACACTGCAAGTTCAACCTTATCTGAAAAAATAAACTGTGTAAATGGGCAACTGCATGTAAAATAATGTGATATCTTGAAAAAATTGTAAATAACCCTTAATAAAGTGTCTGCATAGAAATATTAATAACAAAGAATATGAATAAGCCATGAACAGCAATAAAGACATGGACAGCATTATGATAATTAACTGATTAACTTTTTATTTGCTTTGCATAGTTCAAAAAATTATATTGTTAATCCATTTCTTCATAGAAATTGACATTCAATAAGTAATTTCTATTTTATTCTATTTTTATATTAAAGCAATAGGTTTTATGTAATCAAATATGAAGTATTGTGATATATTTCTTTTTTTCTTTTTTTTTTTGCGGTAGATAACGTTTGTTTAGTTTTGAAAGTAAATTAACCAATCAAATGAGAAAGGGCATGGTTCATTGTTGTCAATGCAGTAAGTGGTATCACGGAGCTTGCCTTTCAACAAAGTATTTCATTTCTGAGACCTGCTTGTAAATCAATGTGTGTGTGTGTGTGTGTGTGTGTGTGTGTGTGTGTGTGTGTGAATACAATCCTGTTATGTTTTTAGTGTGTTTTAAGTATTCCAGGCCTGTCATTCCATGGAAATTATTCCACTTTTATTTTTATATGAGGTTATTTTAAAGAAAATGTATTCAGGGTTGTAGAATCTCAGTCTAGGATTTGGAGATATAGGCAATCAGACCTATTGGTGCTGTTTTCAGTGCGTTTTCGATATTCCAGGTCATTCCATAGGAAGCAGCTGTCATTCCATGTCATTCCACTTTTATTTTACATATTCGGTTATGTTAAAGAAAGTGTATTCAGGATTTTAGGATTCCTGTGTGGGATTTGGAGATATAGACCGTCCTTCAGTTTTCCCCATTGCAGTCTAAGGGCATTCCACTCCCCATTATAGTCAATGGGCATTCCGTTTTGTCATTCGTTTTAGTCTGACCCCTGTATTTCACAGAAACATCTCTTAATAAAAAGCAAAATGCTATTAAGTACGGGGTTGTAATGTGTGATATTGTCTGATATTTCGCCAACATTGCTGAATGATGTATTCATTATGATCGTGTGAACGTTTACCATTTCAGAGATCAGTGCTATTTTGAAAACGATCGTGATGCTGCTTCTAGCATTGTGATTACAAGACATAACTTGTTTTAGATTAAACTGTGTATACTACGTGAAAAGAGTGAAAACGCGCATTATTGGCATCATGATCAAGCAATGACTGATCAACGCATTGATCCGGATCCTGGGTTTGCAGCGGGATCAAGATTTACTTTTATGACTACATTTATGAATGGAATTTTGCCAATATAGCAAGATTATAATAACAGTCACTTTCTTTTTCTTTAGTGTATTCAGAGAAGGCCAAGTCCATTCACTCTAAAAAATAATTAAGTGGCTTTGTAAATATCACAATTATAAAAAGCTATACTACCTTAATAAAATCTCCAAATATCACTTAAGTGATTGTTTGAGTTGGACATACCGAATGAAATGACTAAAAATCCAGCAGTTAATTTTGTCTAAAATCTACATCTATTATTGAAGTTTATTTCACAAAAAGAAATTAGCATTTGACTAACAAAATATATTTTTAAGACATCCTTTATACTTTTGGTAAATTTCAATCAAAATATTGGAGAATGGAGTAATTATACTGATCAGTTTCAAGGACTACAATTATTACTCATTCCATATTAATATTTTTAATCTTTAACAACAATTTAAGAAATTGAGTAAGTTAGGCGGCTAAACGTCTTGATGTGGACACAATTAACAATCGTGCGCGCAAAGAGAGGTACATCTGCTTTTCTATGTGGCACTGGCGACAACAAGCAAGAAAACACCGCGGTGACAACCACCTGCAAGAGTCCTTGCCAATTCTGCTAAGTAGCCAGCTAGCTAAAGGTAATGAAATATTGACCTTGCCTTCCATACACAACTTTATTGGGTGTAATTTTCTGAATACTGTCGACGCCATGCTGTCATATGTCAGCTAGTTCACTACTTTCTGGAATGGGCAAGTGCTGTTAGAATCATCTTGATTTTGTCTATTTTTTCCAACCATCAAACTGCTCAGCTAATGCACGGTTAATACAAATAGGCTGGCTAAAAATGGGTGTAAAAGGTGCAATTTATTCTTGTTTTAACACTGCGCAACATGCACATGCATATCGAGCTTTTCCATCGAATCTTCCCGAAAGGGGGGCAGGGGGGTTAAAGCAGCTGTCCCAGCGGATAAGTCCAGGGCTGAATTTCTTTCCCAGTTCACCACATGCCTATTCTTATGAAACAGTTTCATCGTTATTCTAATAAGGCATTTTATGTATTTTCTTAAGAGGAGGAGTGCCCTACTTGATCAATTTATGTTTTGTCATATTTTGGGGGAACACTTGATGATGGATAGCACAAGTAAAGTTGATATTTTTTTTATTTTTTTGGGTCAAGCATGTGAAATGTTTTCAATATTTGTTTAACGACTGGAGGTAAATGTCATCCATTTATTATAGTGTTTCAAGGATTAAATGTGTAAACAGTGAAACAAGAATCCCAACATATTAGTTTGGTTAATACAAGTTAAGGAAGTTTGATTACATTGGCCAGGGAGCATTTATTGGAAACAAAGTGACTGGTTACAAATATCTAGGACATAATCATACAAACTGTTATTAATTATGTGAATTAAACATTGGCTATTATGCCTTTACATCTGCATTGTCTGCTGCCATTGCAGATGCTGGCTATGATCACGGCAACTCCAATCATTTTTATTGACTGTTTACCGATTTGCTGTGCACGCCTATTGCTATAACAGGAAGAATTGTTCAGATATTTTATATGACCCTAGAGGCGGATTGAAATTTTGCATAATTTTAAATTCTTTTTTATTTTATTTTAAATACATTTTCCATTAACTATCCACCTTATTTTTAAAGTAAGAGAGGGTGTGGCTATTTTTTTACTTGAATGTGTGGGAGTTCTGGTGTCATATGCTTCTTCATTTAAACTGTCCTTGCTCCTTTAAAACAAGGGGGGGCGGGGGCTGCTCACACACTTATATAGATCTCACAATTCACACGAAACTGAAGAGTGTGATGTTGTGCAATCTTTTAAATGTAAAATTTGTGACTCATTTTATCCTAATACAAAAGACTATTTTCAACATTTATTCCTACTTGAAAAAACATGAAACTATAGAATGTGCTTTTGATGGATGTGATTTCAAGACAAACGTATATGGGACTTATGCGACACACAAAAGTAGAAAACACAAATCCTATTCATGGAAAGATTTTAAGACTGATGTGATTGTAAAACATCATTTTTTTACTGAGAATGAAATCCACTCTCTAGTGTTGGAATCACATGATCATGTTGACATACACTCACCTAAAGGATTATTAGGAACACCATACTAAAACTGTGTTTGACCCCCTTTCGCCTTCAGAACTGCCTTAATTCTACGTGGCATTGATTCAACAAGGTGCTGAAAGCATTCTTTAGAAATGTTGGCCCATATTGATAGGCTAGCATCTTGCAGTTGATGGAGATTTGTGGGATGCACATCCAGGGCATGAAGCTCCCGTTCCACCACATCCCAAAGATGCTCTATTGGGTTGAGATTTGGTGACTGTGGGGGCCAGTTTAGTACAGTGAACTCATTGTCATGTTCAAGAAACCAATTTGAAATGATTCGACCTTTGTGACATGGTGCATTATCCTGCTGGAAGTAGCCATCAGAGGATGGGTACATGGTGGTCATAAAGGGATGGACATGGTCAGAAACAATGCTCAGGTAGGCCGTGGCATTTAAACGATGCCCAATTGGCACTAAGGGGCCTAAAGTGTGCCAAGAAAACATCCCCCACACCATTACACCACCACCACCAGCCTGCACAGTGGTAACAAGGCATGATGGATCCATGTTCTCATTCTGTTTACGCCAAATTCTGACTCTACCATCTGAATGTCTCAACAGAAATCAAGACTCATCAGACCAGGCAACATTTTTCCAGTCTTCAACTGTCCAATTTTGGTGAGCTTGTGCAAATTGTAGCCTCTTTTTCCTATTTGTAGTGGAGATGAGTGGTACCCGGTGGGGTCTTCTGCTGTTGTAGCCCATCCGCCTCAAGGTTGTACGTGTTGTGGCTTCACAAATGCTTTGCTGCATACCTCGGTTGTAACGAGTCGTTATTTCAGTCAAAGTTGCTCTTCTATCAGCTTGAATCAGTCGGCCCATTCTCCTCTGACCTCTAGCATCAACAAGGCATTTTCGCCCACAGGACTGCCGCATACTGGATGTTTTTCCCTTTTCACACCATTCTTTGTAAACCCTAGAAATGGTTGTGCATGAAAATCCCAGTAACTGAGCAGATTGTGAAATACTCAGACCGGCCCGTCTGGCACCAACAACCATGCCACGCTCAAAATTGCTTAAATCACCTTTCTTTCCCATTCAGACATTCAGTTTGGAGTTCAGGAGATTGTCTTGACCAGGACCACACCCCTAAATGCATTGAAGCAACTGCCATGTGATTGGTTGGTTAGATAATTGCATTAATGAGAAATTGAACAGGTGTTCCTAATAATCCTTTAGGTGAGTGTAGATACTAGTTCGGATACTTCAATATGAAGAATGACAAATAATGGTTCTCTCTTGTTCAAATTGGAAAGCATCTATTATGTCTCTGGAAAATGTGTTGATGACTTGGTGGAACAGCTTCAGTGTATCTGCATATCATCAACTGAGTATATTCCAAAGTTAGTTAGTGATATTTTTACAAAGAGTAACTGTGCTGTTAATGAAGCTATTGTTAGTGAATTGGTAGACAAACTGTCACTCTAATCCTCTTAGTGCAGCCTTTGGTCCTGATGGTCCCTTTTCTTCGAAAGTTAAGAGGGTAAAATATTTTAAGGAAAACTTTAGTGTAATTGAGCCTGTAGAGTATATTTTGGATCCAGATGCTAATGAAGAGTTCAGTATTTCACTTATACTCTACATAGACGACTTGGAAATCTGCAATCCTCTTGGAACACAAAGTCACAGCAGTGTACGGGGTACTTGCTGATGTACCACCTGAACTGAGATTACAGCTAACATCAATTTATTTGGCTCTCCTTTGTAAAGCAAATGATGTAAAAAATAAAATGGCTATGAAAGTGTTCTGGAGCCTCTTTTGAAAGATCTCACAACATTGGAGAAGGCAGGAATTTTTTGCCTCAGGTTGGTACAAATATCAGAAGTACTGTTTTTTGTGTTTCAGCAGACAATCTTGTTGCTCATTATTTGAGTGGTCTTGTAGAAAGCTTTTCTGGACATTATATCTGTAGGTTTTGTATTAGGGACCATTCTGACTATCAGCAAAAGGAAGTGCATTCAGGAGCTTTTTCACCAAGAACAAAAGAGAACTATGATAACTATGATGTTCAGTCTGTAAAGGGAAATCCTGCTCTGGTACACTGTTGTGGTGTGAAGAAGGGAACTGGGAAATTATTTCCATTTTGTAACAGGGTACCCAACAGATGTTCTACACCAGGGGTAGTCAATTATTTTGTGTCAGGGTCAAACTTTTTTGGTCAAGGTCCAGACATCTGGGGTGGGTGGGGTTATACCTTCAAATGACCCTTTCCAACTCACACACACACACACACACACACACACACACACACACACACACACACACACACCTGTGAATTAGTAATATACCCCATTGCTTATTTTTAGTACATTCATTTGACAAAGTACAAAAATAAAATGCTTAATACATTTATATATCAGTATTAAAACGGTTTCAGACCACTTACATTTTAATTTGTTAAAGATTGTTGAAGTCATATAGATAAACATAATAGAAACTTTCAAGCATTTTGTGTCTTATTAGATTGAAGTATTTACCATTTACCCTTTATTCCACTGTGCACTGCACAAAATTAGTGTTCAAAAATGTGGGCAAAGACGATTGAGTGATTCAGGGCGGGGGTGTCTGTGGGTCCTCCCCCAGAAAATTTTGACAACTGGAGACCTGAAATGCATGATTCTGAGTCATTCTAAGTAAAAAAACAGCTCAAAATCTCCATGAAATCAGGCAGAGTTGGAATCAAACATATATTTGTTCAGAACCACATATCACCAGCGAAAAATCACAGGTCAACCAACATTATATATGCAAACTAGACGCAGTTTCTGGTGCTGGTCAATCACAGATCTGTGTCGGTGGGTCTCTGTAATTGAAACGGGTGAGGATGCACAATTCTCGATGTGTCGCTGCTAGAAAAATGTGTCTTGATTAGAATTAATTTGTTTCCACCCCTGACATAGGAGTTTCTATGTGAACACGAGCTATGGCACCGTGATAATATTTCTCTTCCCAGCAGCTTGACAGACACCAAGGCACCACAACACGGATGAGTAAGGTAGGTACAAGTTTTATTTTTACACCATTTATAACGGATACCGGGCACGAAGTGTGTTCAGTCCCACATACATAGCATGTTACAATCACTATCACAAAATTATAATAGTAGAAACTATAATAATAATAATAATCCTAAAACTAACTAAAATACCTTTAATAAAACAGGGCACGTTAAAATCCTAAAACCCTCACCAAAACAATATAAAAGAATAGAAAATTACTAAGAAACTATACATATACTAAGTTCTCTACTATTCCTAGACGCCGACTCTCAATTTATCCCCACAGCTGGGACCACCCACGGGCCCCGCAGGTAAGTGCATGCCGCCGTTGTAGCCACGAACCCTTCGGCTTTACCAATGATGTCTGCAAAGGACAAGGAAGTCAGAGTATTGTAAGCAAAAGATCAGCAAAAAAAGTTTGTGCAAAATAAAGCAAAGTGAACATGTCCTAGTACACAATGCAGATCACAAGAGTCTCTGTGCAACCATGCAAGAATACAACCTATTAATCTCTGTCTCTCTCTCAGGTACAGTCACAGCAGTAAACCCCGTCACCGCAGTGGGCAGTCTCTCTGGCATAGGAGAAAGAAGGCGATACAATACCCCGATCCTAACCACTGAAAAACAGATCAGCAACACTCATCCTTTTGAAATAAAGTGGTCTTCACAACCGTATCCACGCTCTGTTCATTTAATCATCTAATCACACATATAACCTGGGTTCCAAGTACCAGCCTCCTTGGAGCCTCTCGCCGTCAATTTGCTGTGCCGATTTCCTCCACACTGGATCCTCAGGTCCTGTCCAATTTCTTTTCTACAATCTGTAATCCACCGAATAAGCCAATGGTGCACACAGGCTAATTCTCTGCCGTCTCCCTCTGCCCTTCCTCTCCCGCCCTGGTCGTTCGGGGTTTTGCGGCGACTCTGCTCACTTACTTACTTACTTACTTACTCGCTCGCTCGGAGAAAACACTGTCAGCACAACCCCCCCCCAAACCGCACTTATCGCAGAATACACCGCCGGCCCCTCCCCTCTTGCTAACCTCAGATTTTGTAATCTGACAGTGGCCATGGTTGTTTCGGTTTAGTAACTCAACCCCACATGGGAATTTCAAAACTTGGCGCCTATGACCCCAACCCATCCCAACAAATTTTGTCTCTTTGGGGGAATGCACATGAAAACTGGACATTATTAAGATTATTATAATTAATTATTGGTGTGAAGATACCACTGAATGATGCAGCATGACAAGTTCTCATGACTTTAAAATATATTACTGAGCTTGTAGTATCCCCTATTCATACTGAGGAAAGTATTTGCTACCTAGACACACTGATATCAGAACATCGCCACAGGCTGTTGGAAGTTTTCCCAGAGCAAAAATTAACTCCAAAACACAATTTTTTGGAGCATTATCCTGATTTGATAAAAGGGTTTTTCTTTGGTTAGCCTCTGGACTATGCACTTTGAGGCAAAACATAGTTTCTTTAAACGAACAGCTTCAGAAATGTATGGATGTCACTTGCCTCAAAGCACCAAATGATGATACTATTCTCAAGCAAATGCTTTAAAACCTGCAATATGTGTCACTAAAATATAATCTCTTCCATTAGAACTACTTGATACGGAAATACAGCAGTCTTTCAAGGAAGTTTATCCAACACAAACCTCTGTGAAGTTGACCAATGTAGTTAAAAACCATGGAATTAAAATATGCAGCTGGGATGGTTTTGCCTTATGGGTCAACTGGTGGTCTACCGGATTTTGTTGAGATTTCACAGATTGTAATTGTAGACAGCAATCTCAGTTTCATTGTAAAATTATTTAACAGCTGGTATGATGAACATTTTAGGGCATTTATATTGGACCACTCTGGGAAAATGACCCTGCTACGGCATAGTGAACTTGGTGACACATATCACTTGATATTTTGCCAGTGTTAGATGAAAAGACTCACTCTTAAATGTCCAACACCTTCATTTGGGTTGTTGATTTTTCTGTTTTTGTCCAGATGGATTTGATTGCCTTGAAAGGTATTATAGAACACCGGAGTGAGAAGCTACACTGTCCTCAAGACTTCCTAGTACTGTGGAGCAGTTACATGAGACTTTGAAGGAGACATTTGGACTCATTGAGGATTTTACCCTGCATTATGTGAATGAGGACTTTGGTGATTATTTCACACTCCATTCTACCACCCAGATTAAACACAGGGGGACAATCAAAGTTGTGATCATTCCGTCAGTGCTTACATTGACTACTCAGATTGAAAACCAGACAGATGTAAGCAATTTGAATGACAGTTCAAGCTCTGCTACTGATACAAGGGCAGATTACCAGACAGATGGCACATCAGTGTCTTCACAAGACACTATTATACTATCCCCTCTTGGAAGCCCTCATAGGGCATTATGGCCAGAGGAAATTATCATTCCACTTTTCTCTGTGGCAACAGAGGCAGTACTGAGGAATGCCAATGAAGAATTTGTCAAAGATGGTACTGTGCTAAACAATGCTCGGGTCAAGTCTGAAATCATGGAAAAATTGGCAGACTACGTGTACAGCTACACAGCCTACCCCACAGGCCTTCAGATCGGTGAGGTGGCAGAGGCTTTAGTAAAAAAAGCACCCATGTCTGACAGAACCAGGCAGTTGTAATGGCTGGATTGGATGGATGCATAGTCTTAAGTACAAGATGGGAAATTATAGGTTGAAGCTATGAAGTCTTGGATTTCCTGAGGTTACCTGCAATTCACTTAAGAACAAGCGCCCTAATGACAGGGCATCTGCAAAGAATATAAGGAAAGCACAGAAAGGGAAAGTTGTATTTCTTCCACAATATCCTGCAGCAAGGGCTGGACTGAAACCAACCAATCTCTGAATCAAAGAAGACTTAATGTGCAGAACTTTTGCACATAGAAGACATGTTGTCATCGGTCTACAGATGAGCATCAAAGACATCATGGACAGATGGCCTGCCTTGTTTGATGTCTCGCAAGTGAGTACATTAAATGTTTGTAGCAGAGTGGTCAACACATAGCTTGCAGACAGAAAACCTGCATGTGTCACAGTCTTACATCCATTTAATCTCTATATGGACTTCAGTTTTTGATGGATTAAAATTACATTGGATTGAGTTCTCTTTTCTCTTTTCTCCTCATCTCTTTATCTTTCAGGTCAGCGCAGAGTTTCAGTGGATCACCACACTGAATCTTGAGCCAAAATGCATGTCAATGTTGGACTTCTATTCCCCCTGAAGATCTAAATTTAATATTTCTAGAATTAAATTTAATATTTCTAGATACATTTCACATTCCTAGAGTTTTAAAGCTGACTGTTTCTCTGTTACTCTTTGGACCTGGTTAAAGCTGAAACAGCCTCCCTCAAACAGTATAGATAATTTCTCTCATTTCAAATATAGCTACAGTGAGGGAAAAAAAGTATTTGATCCCCTGCTGATTTTGTTAAAAATGTTATAAATTGATTTGCATGTCAATGAGGGAAATAAGTATTTGACCCTTCGACTTAGTACTTGGTGGCAAAACCCTTGTTGGCAATCACAGAGGTCAGACGTTTCTTGTAGTTGGCCACCAGGTTTGCACACATCTCAGGAGGGATTTTGTCCCACTCCTCTTTGCAGATCCTCTCCAAGTCATTAAGGTTTCGAGGCTGACGTTTGGCAACTCGAACCTTCAGCTCCCTCCACAGATTTTCTATGGGATTAAGGTCTGGAGACTGGCTAAGCCACTCCAGGACCTTAATGTGCTTCTTCTTGAGCCACTCCTTTGTTGCCTTGGCTGTGTGTTTTGGGTCATTGTCATGCTGGAATACCCATCCACGACCCATTTTCAATGGCCTGGCTGAGGGAAGGAGGTTCTCACGCAAGATTTGATGGTACATGGCCCCGTCCATCGTCCCTTTGATGCGGTGCAGTTGTCCTGTCCCCTTAGCAGAAAAACACCCCCAAAGCATAATGTTTCCACCTACTTGTTTGACGGTGGGGATGGTGTTCTTGGGGTCATTCCTCCTCCTCCAAACACGGCGAGTTGAGTTGATTTTGGTCTCATCTGACCACAACACTTTCACCCAGTTCTCCTCTGAATCATTCAGATGTTCATTGGCAAACTTCAGACGGGCCTGTACATGTGCTTTCTTGAGCAGGGGGACCTTGTGGGCGCTGCAGGATTTCAGTCCTTCACGGCGTAGTGTGTTACCAATTGTTTTCTTGGTGACTATGGTCCCAGCTGCCTTGAGATCATTAACAAGATCCTCCCGTGTAGTTCTGGGCCGATTCCTCACCGTTCTCATGATCATTGAAACTCCACGAGGTGAGATCTTGCATGGAGCCCCAGACCGAGGGAGACTGACAGTTATTTTGTGTTTCTTCCATTTGCGAATAATTGTACCAACTGTTGTCACCTTCTCACCAAGCTACTTGGCGATGGTCTTGTAGCCCATTCCAGCCTTGTGTAGGTCTACAATCTTGTCCCTGACATCCTTGGACAGCTCTTTGGTCTTGGCCATGGTGGAGAGTTTGGAATCTGATTGATTAATTGCTTCTGTGGACAGGTGTCTTTTATACAGGTAACGAGCTGAGATTAGGAGCAGTCCCTTTAAGAGAGTGCTCCTAATCTCAGCTCGTTACCTGTATAAAAGACACCTGTCCACAGAAGCAATCTTGCTGATTGATAGGGGATCAAATACTTATTACCCTCATTAACATGCAAATCAATGTATACTTTTTTTGAAATGCGTTTTCCTGGATTTTTTTGTTGTTATTCTGTCTCCCACTGTTAAAATACACCTACCATTAAAATTATAGATTGATAATTTCTTTGTCAGTGGGCAAACGTACAAAATCAGCAGGGGATCAAATACTTTTTCCCTCACTGTATCTTATCTCTAAGGCTCTGAATTCTGTTTTTTCACTACATCTTGTTGTTTAACAAAACTTGCTGAGTTGGCATCCTTGACCAAGAGGTTATTCATTCATAAAGTCTATGTAGTAAGTAATTTAAATGTCTCTTGTTAATTAGTTACAATTTGCTTAGTAAGCTTGTTTGCACCAATCAAGAAGGAAAGAACTATCTTCTCTGCCTTGAACACAACCCATAAAATACCAAATGTAACAGAATTGTTGAGACTGTCTGAGGAAACTTCTCAGGTCAGGCTCCCCTGCAGCTGCCGGAATAAAGAATCAACCTTCTACCACACACAGAGTCTCTTGATATTTTCTGCAACTCTTCACCCCAACTGCTGTCCCTGCTCCAAGTGTAGAAGGGTGCTGCAGGAGAGTGTCATCGGGCACAAATGAGTATTCTAATTCAGGTATTAACATTGTATTCCCCATCTGCAGTGACTTCCTTAACTACCTTAATCATAATTCCACCTGTCTCATTCACATTTCTCTCCTTTGTGAAAGTTAAACAAGTCAAAACTCTGTGTGCAGAGTAATACATTTTATTAGATGTTGAAAGACTTTCTGTTCTGCAGAGTGGAATCCTCATTCAGAGAACACGTGAGGTCGTCATCCGATGTCTCATTGACCATATGGGTGAAGATGCAAGTGCATTGATCAAGGACTTTGAGGTTAGTACAATAAACAGTTTTCAGGATTTTTAACAGTGTTAGTTTTGACATTTTAACTAATGTAATCACTGTGAGACACGATACAAGGAAAAGCATAGTGAGTGAGCAGTGAGGGATTGCTCTTTGTGTGTCTGTGTCTCTGCCTTGTAACATGAAGGCTGAAAGTAAGCTCTAACCAGTTATGTTTACAGTGTCTGCAGAATGCTGCTGATGCACCTGTCAGTATACAAGAGGAGTTGGCAGAGGAAGTCATGAAGATTTACCAGCTGCGGGACCAAGATGGGTCAGGCGATGAACCTACTGATGTAGGAATTGTGATTGAGGGCGTCACTGTCCTCAGCAGTCTTGGGGATCTTAGCAGGGCCTGCTGCTATCTGTTGGGACTTACCTATGCCTTGGATCTGAGATAACCCAAGAATCTCAAATACAGTTTTGAGGTATTCCAAAAAGTACTATTGGAGCTGGATCCTGGAAACCTTTCAACCAAGGTTTAGAGACTGAAAAATTACCTGCATACATAGTTGCTGACTACTGTTCAGCAAGATGCTCTCAAAATGTTGGAAATGCTTGCATAAGACTTGCATTTTGGACTGGTATTGTTTGCTGTTGTTGTACCTTTATTAATGTTAGGTATCACTGTTCTCGGTGCATTCGAGCCATATGGCTTCCAATCAGGCTTCCGTTCCGGCCATAGTACAGAAACGGCCCTGTTAAAAGTATTGAATGACATGTTTCAGTCCTCCGCCAGTGTTATTATTTTATTAGACTTAAGTGCGGCTTTTGACACAATCAACCACAAAATCTTGATACACCGTATTGGCCTATCTCGCAATGTGCTGTCATGGTTTAAATCATATCTGTCAAACAGACTCTAATATGTACAGATTAACGAGAACCACTCAAATTTAACTGAGGTTAAGTACGGAGTCCCACAAGGCTCAGTCCTCGGACCTATACTTTTTCATTGTACATGCTCCCTTTAGGTGATATCATTCGACGACTTAATATTAACTTTCACGTGTTACGTGTAACTTTCACCACATGTTGTGTGGTGACTTAAATTGTACTTAATTTCAGTTCAGTGCATTTGAGCCATGTTTGAGAGACTGCTTTCTAATATGTGGAGTTCAATTCAACTCACTGTTTGTAGTGTGGACATTGTTACATGTGTAATTTGCAAAGTAATGCAGGTTGAATTTAGACAATGTCTACTGGTAGAAATTGACAAATTAATGTTTAATTTAAATGTCAATGTGTGTACAGTTGCTTTGATTATCATTTGGTTTCATTAGATACAGTATATTGACCTCAAATAAAGTACTCCTGGAGTAAAGGGTAAATACAGTTTAAAAAACAAAGTAAATGTAACATATATTTTGATAATAGTTCAGTATGAATTATTTTTGATAATAGTCTAGTATGAATTCAGTTAAAATTAAATTTAGTTAAAAACATTTAGTAAATGTAGCACATTTGTTTTGTTAAATAATAGTCTAATTTTCAATTATATCTACTCATTTTTTTTAGTGGTTTTAACTTAGGGTAACTATTGAATTGACTTAGGGTTTTTATTATATCTACTTGATTTTATATGACATGGTATTTATTGTAGTTATTCAGATTTACATTTTTTACTTACATTTACTCAATTCATAAGGTATATTTAAATGATTTCACAGCTTTCAAATTTACTAAATATTTTTAAGTGTAAAAATGTTTCACCAAAAAAATTGAGTACATCATAGTTTAATTTTTTTAGAGTTTTCCCTTGACATCAGGTATGGTCTTCATTTGTAATGACAAATATTTAATAATTGTCTGTTTGCTTGAAGTCATGCAGATGAAATTATATGGATTCTCGTTCCATTTATGTAATTTGCAAGTATTTTCATTCTTCCAATTGATGCTATGATTGTTCTCTACCTTTTTTTGTCTTGCAGCAAATACTGATATTCAATTTCTCATTAAAAAAACTTGGAGCACCTGTAGTAGAATCAATTAATCATTATGAGGGATCAATCCTAATAAAAATAATTCCTGATGAGGATGAACATAACCAGTTGGTCAATATGAAACATCATGGCAAAGTAAAGGAGTCTGAGGAATTGTAATCACATTATTACAATAATAATTCCCCCCCTTGCAATATTTATAGCTAACTGATAACAGTATGTCATTTTAGGAAAGATTTGGGCTTTAAAATCAACTGGATTGTGCCAAATGGTCAGGTGAAATTTATTTAAATAATTAAACTGTTCCAAACATTAGTCACATGATTGTATTATTATTTTTACTCCTTTTTGCAAGAGTAGTATTTGTATTACATATCAGGTGAACACATGATTTTCCATTGAGATTCCACAAATTGTATTGTATTTACAGCATGACTTGATTTTCTATTCCAGAATGTGTGAAGCATTTTCATGATGAGGTGGAGGTAGAAATCAAACGTGGAAAACTGAGCAAAATGAAGACAACAATAGAATTTGAAGTGCTTCATCAAATTGAAACGTTGTACAGATAAATAAATTTCTGAACATATTACTGTGTGTCTCGAATCTTATTACTGGATATGCATGTCACAATGAACCCACAGTGTGAGCATAGTTAGGTCACAGTGACCTCACATTCTTCACTGGGAAACGAGCTACCAACTGCCATTCTTCAATTATGTATCAAAATGTGCACATACACAAGAATAATCATAATAAAACAAACTTTACAGAATAAATTATATAGATTTGTATGCACATATCTTAGCAGACATATACAATTAGAAAACAAATAACTAGTTATAAAATTAGCATCACAGGACAGACAGATGAGTGCTATAGCAGGTTCAAATCTGCTAATAAAATAAATAATGACAAAAATATATGAATATATGTTTCAGGAATCAACACTATTATACAGTAACTCTTTCACAATGACTACTTTTTATTATAATGCCCAGATTGTCACCTATATTGTATTCAGTTTATCCAACCGCAAAAATTGCAGGTTCCACGGTTTGGAGAAGAAAGTGTTTATTACATTTGAGGAGTTTAATATTTAATTTGAATATTTCGTGACATATAAGAGAAGCAGGAGAAATGCACATACGCAGAGATATGACTTACTATCTGCTGTCGTTTTGTTTTTTCTGATACTTTAAATAATATTGGTTTGGCAAAGCCAAAAATAATCTTTAAATTTGATGGTCAAAATGAAATGCTCGTTTCGATCGATCTTCGTTTATGATTAAAAAATATACACTGCTACTCACTAATACTTGTGGCTAGATAGCTAGTTAGCTAGTCTTTTCCAAACAGATTTTCCACTGGTTTGAAGGCTCCAAGGTTGTGCACAAAATCTTCTTGTAAGCAGGGTTTCCACCGTAGTTACTTGAAGACAAAGTCTTTGAGGAAAGCAGGGCCCTGTTTGGTTCCAAGGGTCAAGTTTCTTAAGACTCAATAGCTATTTAAATGACTGACACTTTCGTATTCAGTCGACTTAGTCAATTGTCCAGCTGTAAAACTCCACTGATCAGGTGGGCACAGGCGGGCAGCGCAGTCTGTAAAGTTCTTTATTTAATAAAGTCCTTTAAAATAATTCTTCGTACGGCTCAATCTCCTTCTCCCAGTTTGACTCTTCTGTTGCCGACAAAGACTTAGTTTCATTTCTGGTTCCGGTTCTGGCAACAGAGCTACAGGTTGAGCTGTGGCAGCGAGTTTCTGGTTCAGGTGAGAGAGAGAGAGAGAGAGATGCCGTGCGCTACCCTTTATACGCCTGTCAGATCAATAGATGATTGGTTCTTGAGTTTTTGAGATTAGATTTCGGTTTCAGCCCCCAGTGTCCTATTGGAGGGGGGCTTGATTTATGACTGATGTCAATCCATGCCATCTTTTGGAAATGCCGGTTGGCCCGGGTTCGTAGCTCTGTGTCGGGATTTCGGCTCTCGTCCACTTCAAAGAGTTTTTATTACCTAAAGGCCCCCTTCCCCAGACATCTCACAGCAGGGATTCCAAGCTATTTGGCCGATTCTCGGTGCCATCCTCCCAAGACTGCCACTTTGATGTAAACCAGTTCACATGCTGATGAGCCAAGGAAATCTGATAACTTTGGAGGGAGAGGTCTTCTTTAGATCAGTGCTTCAGCTCAGAGCTAAAATGCTCTTATCAAAATACACCCCCCATAACGCTACATTGGGCAGCACTTTGGTGAAGTGGTTAGCGCTGATGCCTATCTGTGTAGTTTACATGTTATTCCTGTCTTTACATGGGTTTTCGCATGTTATTAAATTAGCTACACGCTTTGTATACATGGTAATATATATATAGGCACATTTTTCCCCATCCATGTCCGATCCATGTCCGTCACTGGGTTTATTGTGTTCTGGGGGATATTTAATGCCTTGGAAATGTTTTTATATCCTACCCTTGATTGGTGCTTTTGAAGAACCTTATTCCGGATTTGCACCGAATGTTCCTTCGTCTTCAAGACAAGTAGTTTTTGTTACGATGTGTATTTGACCTGAAATCATGTTACACACTTGGAGGTAGACTCCATTGAACTAATTACGTGTCTTCTAAAGACAGTTGGTTTCACCACATCTTAATCAGGTGTGTCATAGAAAAGGGGGTGATTACTTATGAATTCAATTATTTTCTGCTTTGTATTTGTAATTTAGAACAATTTGCAGATTATATATCACTTTGACATTATGGAAATGTTCTGTGTTGATCAGAGGCAATAACTCCTGATTAAATCATCCATTCTGATTACATGTTGTAACACAATGAAAGTGAAAAAGTCCAAGGGGGTGAAAGCCACTGTATCCTCTAAAACCCTGCCCCAATTTCATTAAAATCAATCAATACAAATGTATTATTCTATCTCTAAGATCCAACTCATTGAATGCTGTGTTACTGTTATTAAAAATCTGTTCCTTCATGTTATATTTTAAATTATTGTATTTTGCACTTTTTCCCAACAATTAAATTAGCATTGGTATTTAGAGCATTTCACTTTGAACAAGTACTCACATGCCAGCATATCTGTAACTAAAGGCTAGGTATGGCTCAGAAACCCCTGGCATCTTTATGAGTATTGCATAAACCGTCTAAGACTGTATGTCTGCCCTTCTTGTAGGTTGTCCTATTGTTAATTAGAACTCAATGAACAGGTAATGAAACATTAAATAAATAAACAGTTAACATTGTATTCTTGCACTTTGTATTGCACTTATGTTGTAAGTCACCCTGGATAAGGGCGTCTGCCAATAATTAATAATAATAATAATAATAATAATAATAATAATAATAATAATAATAATAATAATAATAAAAATAACAAAATCACAAACACACACAAAGAAAAAACATCTCTCAAGTTTAATGAGCTCTTGTGATCCCCTGTGTCCCACCTCCCACCTCCCACCCCAGATCAGATCCTGCTCCTCCCCAGACTCCCCTCTGGTCTCAGATGACATCACAGCACAGACAGACAGCAGCACAGCCCTCTATATAGAGCAGCCCCCCGGCCCCAGCCACAGCAGCCTGCAGCAGGTAAGGTCCTGGGCTTCCTGGACTCTGACTGGAGATACTGACGTCTGCAGCTCTTATTGGGGGATCAGCTGCAGACTGGGGTTCTGCACATTGCTTTCAGTTTTACAGTGAATTGAGCAGAGACAGCTATTACTGCACAACAGGAATATTCCTCCACATCTAATAAGATAAGACTTAGTACAAGAGGTCTAGAATGTAACAATAGGATCTGAGTGATCTTAAAGCAACTATACTTAGATCTTAAAAATAGGGAGAGTGTCTGTGCATGTATTGTACATCAATACTAAATATTTGGGACTGTGACCTGCTTTCATACAGGCTGGCAGACTGCATGCAGACAGGAGTGTTCTTTGTGTTCATGTCTTTATCCAGGTTCAGCTGGTGCTGCTGCAGGAAAGAGCAGAGGGAAGTGCTGTGTGTGTCTGGGTGCTCGTGGTCACTGTGCTTTTGTCTTCCACAGGTATCGTGGCTACTGCCTTCCTTTCATTCTTCCTCTCAGGTATGTGCTCCTGGCTGCAATGCACGCTGTGGCACAAGTAACTGAATTAGCAATTCAAGTCTTCCTGCTTAATTTATAACAGACTTTGCAGTGGGATAGAGTCAGTGATTATTCAATTCAGATAGCACTATTTAATGCTGATAAAACTAATAATGGTTACTCAAGTGATTACTAGTCTCAATTTCCTGCTCCTAAATAACCTTTCCAATCAGTGTTTCTCTGGATCCCAATTAAATGTGTGTGATACATGCAAACGTATTTTTAAACTTTGAGTGAGCCAGTATAACAGCAACAGGTGTCATTGATGCTGCTTCACTCGCACAGAATTACAAAATATCTGAAAGTTATCTATGTATGTCTATGTCTATTTAAAACTTATAAATACAATACAATGCATGTTGCACTAAGACTGAAATGCATTCAGGTGTTGGGGATGGGGATTGGAAACAACAATAACCTATTTCCTAATATTTACCTTTGCAGAACCAGTGAGGCTGGTTAAATGAACTCTTCTGAAAACACTCGAGACCACATGTCACCAGCCTACCTTGCCAAATTCTCTGTCATTCTGATCACCTATGTAGCAACCAACTTCCTCAACGGGTTGCTGGTATTCACCTACTTTAAGCATCCTCTATTCCATGAGAACTCGCGTTATGTCCTGTTTGTTCACCTGGTAATTAACGATGTTCTGGAGTTGAGCGTTGCCTTGACAATAATCTTTTGGATGATGTTGGTACCTTCTATTATGGTCCCCATCTGCTATACATTCATATTTGTTGCATCCACCACCACGCTGAACACACCCCTGAACCTGGCTGTGATGTGCCTGGAGAGGTACGTTGCTATCTGCTTCCCTCTGCGCCACTCGCAGATCTGCAGCCTGCGCAGGACCTACATGGCAATCGCTGTCGTCTGGCTCATCGGCATGATTCCCATTGCCACAGAGTTCATCATAGCTTTGCCATCTGAGCCAGCAGGTTACATCCACTCGTTCATTGACTGCAACCGTCAGAATGTAGTGCACTCTACCTACCAGGCTGATATCAGATCGTCCTTCCGGGCATCATATTTAGTGTTTGTGTGGCTGGTCATAGTGTCCACGTATCTGCGGATCACCATCGCCGCCTGGTCTGCCAGCTCCTCGGAGAAGAACTCTGCTAAGAAAGCACGCAACACCATCCTGCTCCACGCCCTGCAGCTGCTGCTCGCCATGCTGACCTTCATCACACCCTTAACTGACCAGTTGTTAATGACTCTACCTCGGCAGATGATCCAGGACGTGTATTTTGCCAGATACTACCTGGTGTACATCATCCCCAGAGTGTTGAGTCCAGTGATCTACGGACTGAGAGACGGGAACTTCAGGAAGCACCTGAGGGGGCACATGGCTTGTTTTCAGAAGCAGGTTGTACCCACTCTCCTGTGTGACACTCGTACTCTGTAGAGGCTGCCAGAGTGAGAGAGGGTTTGTAGCCAGCGGAGAGAGGGCTTTGAATCACCTGTATTACATAGCCTATTCTGTTCAGTCTTGTGTGTGATTATGTGTTGTTCTTTGGTTGATTCTCTTCCCTTGATTCCTGTGTACACCCCTCATCATGTCCCACAAAAAAAAAAAACATTGAAGAAGTGACTATTCCACCTGATGCATAGCCCGACACTAAAACCGTTAATGTGGTGTTGAAAAACGTCAAGATTGTTTTTCTATTTCTCATATTATGTATCACATGTGAAAAGCTTTACAATTCATGCAAATAACTTAGACAAATATCTCCTTACCTATATACATTTCTTCTAATGTCTCATGTCCAGTGCCTCACAAAGAATCACCAAATGTTAATTCTTAATAAAACACATATCTTTATTCCAACATGATAACTACTGTCACAGTGCTGTGTCACATTTTCTCTGCATTATATATATATATATATATATATATATATATATATATATATGTCTTAATCATACAGGTTTTGTCATGCCTGCTTATTTAACTCACTTAGAGCAAAATAATCATACTAAATCAGCATTAGTGTAGTGAGTCCAACCCTGAACATTTGACATTTTGCATTGTCTAGACATTTCCAAAATTCACCATTTACAGATGCAATGCCCCATTCAGCAGTTCTAGTTACATAACAGTCTAGCTTCTGACTTCATTCATCATGTGGAGGGAGCTGTGGAATATGGTAAATGTGTCCTGGCTTGATTGTTTGATGGCGGTGAGTTTGGTACACCTGTGAAATCCGGTGCACACATACTTGTAATGATTTGGGCAACTGGCTTTTCAAAGACAGAAGTGCTCCCTGTTCAATGCACTGCTGCCTGAGGGACAGGATGCACACAGAGCTGACACATTCCTGTGGTGTGTTAAATACTAGCTTTATTTTTTTTTTTCTGTTTCATGTATGACAAATCAAACGTGGATCCTTTACAACATATCAGGGTGGCAGGAGTCACAGTGCGAGGGAACCTGTTACACACTTGTGAACATGAGGATCAGATTCCGCGCCTTTTCTTTCATTTGCAATACCCTCTGTTTCTTTGTACCCATTTCAATCAGTGAGAACAGGAAAGCGTCTTGTGCAGTCACCAGCTCTGTTCTACTAACACTGGGGCTCATGTGTCTGTTGATTCAGGTTTGAGTTCATTGTGTTTAGGTTGCTGCAGTAGCAGCCGTGTCATGATTCTTAATCAAAGGGAATGACATCACTTACAGGAAATAGTTTAATTATGAGCTGCAGTACCCAACCCTAATTTTAAAGCTTCATGGAAGACAAAATATGAGAACATAAATGAAGCAGATTCATGAAATCATGAAACGCACTGTTACGAATTCAGTTAAAGTGTCCATGAATGCATGCAGTCACTGCCTGGCAACACAGTGCAAGTGTTTGAGTGCACAATATTCGGATAGTCACCATATTCAGCTCAGTTACAGTGTCCACAAATGTATGCAGTCACTGACCAAGATGAACACAAGGAGTGAAAATATTATATATGATCACAGAGCACTACCATTGAATATCCCTCAATATGACTCTGAGGCTTTAGTGAAGTCTGCCTTTATGTTGACTAAACAAAATGTATAATTACAGCCATGAGCAGCAAGAACCTAGCCAACTGACACTGCCAATAGAAATACATGACTTGGGCTGTGAGAAGGAATTTCCTCTGTTCGCACAGTTTTGAAATGTGCCTGATGTATCGGCAGGTGAAATCCTAACTACATGAACATTGTGAATTACAATACAGACAGTATCTCCAGATGCACACAAATCTGTTCACCTCTGGTCAGTCATTGTCTCACAGATCCAACTAAGCTGTGGCCATGAATGGTTCTGAGGATGTGAGCCGATGATGTTGCCTTCCTTAAGAATCACATTTGCTTACTGCATCTGTTGTGGTGGCTAGGTACATTGTCTACAGCCTCACGAACAAAAGGCTGATTTCACCCCTTCTTTATTCATCCTGTCTAAACCACCTAGTCTTAAGTCAGACAGCTATAGAAATCCCTTGTGTTTCCCTGATTGTTGTTAAAGCTCAGCTATCCCAATGCACACCATACAGTTAGTGGATTTCAGTGAGCTGCTTGCCTGTCTATCTGTCCCTCCGACTAGGGCATCTGATTGTGACGTGGAGCTGAAGGCACAGATGATGAAATAGAAGAGAAAATATATGAAAACAATTAACAAAACACTACACTAATCCCTCATGTTGATATTATATTCTGGTCAGTTGATTAATAGTTTAATGAGCTCTTGTGATCCCCTGTGTCCCACCTCCCACCTCCCACCCCAGATCAGATCCTGCTCCTCCCCAGACTCCCCTCTGGTCTCAGATGACATCACAGCACAGACAGACAGCAGCACAGCCCTCTATATAGAGCAGCCCCCCGGCCCCAGCCACAGCAGCCTGCAGCAGGTAAGGTCCTGGGCTTCCTGGACTCTGACTGGAGATACTGACGTCTGCAGCTCTTATTGGGGGATCAGCTGCAGACTGGGGTTCTCCACATTGCTTTCAGTTTTACAGTGAATTGAGCAGAGACAGCTATTACTGCCCAACAGAAATATTCCTCCACATCTAATAAGATAAGACTTAGTACAAGAGGTCTAGAATGTAACAATAGGATCTGAGTGATCTTAAAGCAACTATACTTAGATCTTAAAAATAGGGAGAGTGTCTGTGCATGTATTGTACATCAATACTAAATATTTGGGACTGTGACCTGCTTTCATACAGGCTGGCAGACTGCATGCAGACACGAGTGTTCTTTGTGTTCATGTCTTTATCCAGGTTCAGCTGGTGCTGCTGCAGGAAAGAGCAGAGGGCAGTGCTGTGTGTGTCTGGGTGCTCGTGGTCACTGTGCTTTTGTCTTCCACAGGTATCGTGGCTACTGCCTTCCTTTCATTCTTCCTCTCAGGTATGTGCTCCTGGCTGCAATGCACGCTGTGGCACAAGTAACTGAATTAGCAATTCAAGTCTTCCTGCTTAATTTATAACAGACTTTGCAGTGGGATAGAGTCAATGATTATTCCATTCTGATAGTTGTATCAACCATAAAACAAAACAATTAATAGTTACTCATTTAGAAGACAATTTTAATCAAAGCTACATGTAGGGTTAACTGACTGCAGTTAGTCAAATCGTTTTTTATAAGTCTCATTTCAAGGGCATGTTATGTACCTTCTCTATTATAATATTCAACTATGTCATGTATCCTTCTCAGTCCACCTCTTCAGTGTTCACATGATAAGTCACATCTTGTGATGTGAAACATGCACAGTTCTGTCTCAGTTCGGCACTCTGGATTATAAATTAAATTTCTATTCAGTTTCTCTGGATCCTAATGTGATGTATGTGATACATGGAACTGTTTTTAATTTTCAGTGAGAAAAATCTATCTTTCATGCTGCTTCACTCACACACAATCACAGAGTATCAGAATGTTTAATATGTCTATGTCTATTTATAACTTAAAAGTAAATATCAACAATTCAATACATACTGTGTTGAGACTGAAAACAAAAAACAAGTGTAAATGGGTATTGGAAACAACAATGACCTATTTTCTAATATTTATTTTGCAGAACCAGTGAGGCTGGTTAAATGAACTCTTCTGAAAACACTCGAGACCACATGTCACCAGCCTACATTGCCATATTATCTCTCATTTTGATCACCTATATAGCATCCACCTTCCTCAACGGGTTGCTGATTTTCATATACTTTAAGCATCCTCTATTTCACGAGAACTCGCGCTATATCCTCTTCATTCACCTTGTGATTAACGATGTTCTGGAGTTGAGTGTTTACATGACACTGATCATTTGGATGATGTTGGAACCTTTTATGTTGGTCCCCATCTGCTATACATTTACGATTATTGGATCCACCACCACGATGAACACACCCTTAAACCTGGCTGTGATGTGCCTGGAGAGGTACGTTGCCATCTGCTTCCCTTTGCGCCACTCGCAGATCTGCAGCCTGCGCAGGACCTACGTGGCAATCGCTGTCGTCTGGCTCATCGGCATGATTCCAATTGCCACAGAATTCATCATAGCTTTGCCATCAGAGCCAGCAGGTTACATCCACTCGTTCATTGACTGCAACCGTCAGAATACAATACGCTCTGCCTACCAGGCTGATATCAGATCATCGTTCCGGTCATCATATTTAGTGTTTGTGTGGCTGGTCATAGTGTCCACGTATCTGCGGATCGCCATCGCCGCCCGGTCTGCCAGCTCCTCGGAGAAGAACTCTGCTAAGAAAGCACGCAACACCATCCTGCTCCACGCCCTGCAGCTGCTGCTCATGATGATGACCTTTGCTTCCACCTTAACTGACCACATGCTAATGACTCTACCTAGGCAGATGATGCAGGAAGTGTATTTGGCCAGATACTACCTGGTGTACATCATCCCCAGAGTGTTGAGTGCAGTGATCTATGGACTCAGAGACAGGAACTTCAGGAAGCACTTGAGGGGGCACATGGCTTGTTTTCAGAGGCAAGTTGTACCCACTCTCCACTGCTGCGCCCATTCTCTGCAGAGGCTGCCAGAGTGAGAGAGAGGGTTAATAGCCAGCGGAGAGAGGGCTTTGAATCACCTGTATTGCCTAGCCTATTCTATTAAATCTTGTGTGATTGTGTGTTGTTGTTTGGTTGATTCTCTGCCCTTGACTCCTGTGTACACCCCTCATTGTGTCCCACCAAAAAAAAAAAAAACATTGAAGAAGTGACTATTCCACGTGATGCATAGCACGACACTAAAACCGTTGATGAGGTATCGTATTATGCATCACATGTGGAAAGCTTTATAATTCGTGCAAATAACTTAAATAGACAAATATCTCCTTACCTACAGTGCATCCGGAAAGTATTCACAGCGCTTCTCTTTTTCCACATTTTAATTATGTTACAGCCTTATTCCAAAATGGATTTAATTCATTATTTTCCTCAAAATTCTACATACAATACCCCATAATGACAACATGAAAAAGTTTGTTTGAAATCTTTGCAAATGTATTAAAAATAAAAAACAAAAAAAGCACATGTACATAAGTATTCACAGCCTTTGCTCAATACTTTGTTGAAGCACCTTTGGCACCAATTACAGCCTCAAGTCTTTTTGAGTATGATGCTACAAGCTTGGCACACCTATTTTTGGGCAGTTTCTCCCATTCTTCTTTGCAGGACCTCTCGAGCTCCATCAGGTTGGACGGGGAGCGTCGGTGCACAGCCATTTTCAGATCTCTCCAGACATGTTAAATCGGGTTCAAGTCTGGGCTCTGGCTGGGCCACTCAAGGACATTCACAGAGTTGTCCTGTAGCCACTCCTTTGTTATCTTGGCTGTGTGCTTAGGGTCGTTGTACTGTTGGAACATTAACCTTCGCCCCAGTCTGAGGTCCAGAGCGCTCTGGAGCAGGTTTTCATCAAGGATGTCTCTGTACATTGCTGCATTCATCTTTCCCTCGATCCTGACTAGTGTCCCAGTTCCTGCTGCTAAGAAACATCCCCACAGCATGATGCTGCCACCACCATGCTTCACTGTAGGGATGGTATTGGCCAGATGATGAGCGGTGCCTGGTTTCCTCCAGACATGTGTAGCGTAAGGTACACTTATAAATTTCAATTAAAGAAGTGAATTTATAGTATCACCTTATCACGAATGCTGGAATCTTGTAGAACTCAATTTCTGTAATAATTGGAAGCAGACACCAATTCCAAAGATATAAATTGTCAAATTTATTCAAAAACAAAGACTAAATGTAGCACTACACTAATTATACAAAAGGGAAAAACTAATTAAAATTCAACTCTAGATCAACAAATCAAAGACAAATCACTTCCGTGACCAAATCAAAGACCATGGGATCGCATATGATAACACACAAATCGTTAAACAAAAAAGGTTATAAACACATTGACTACAATACCGGTTAGTAAGACGAAGGTGAGTCTCTCATTAGTATTGTTAGTCAGACATTAAATAACTACGCAGGTTAGTATTTATGTCAGGTAACTTCTCGTTATATATATATCAGTCTCATTTACGTTTAGGTGCCGAGAAAGATCCTATGATTACTTGTTACCACAATTTCTCTTAACTGATTATTATTCAATGATTAAGGATAGGCAGGGCCACCAATAATCTAATGTCTATTAACTTGTGTCAATTTCAGACTAAACAGTTAAACAGGAATGAGAAGATATTTCTCGGCGTTGACAGATTTTATTCCTAAAAATTATCAACAAAACAGTTTAATGCAACACACATTTATATTTAAGAAAACTAAATGATATTACACATTCTAGAGTTATGAATCACAGATTAACATTTCTAATTGATTTCTCAAATGTCATGAATCATGAACTCCAAACTGTTAAACTTATCTTAACTTCGTCGCAGAGAGGCCTCTCTGTCTTCGGGCTCAGATAACAGCACACGGCACGAGGTCCGTGTGGTTTGAACAAAGGCAGTCCGGTTCGGCTTTGTCCAAGAACTTCCACTCAGTTGATGCACCTGGAAGTTGGGGTTTCACGAATGTAGAGTCTTTTCCAAACAGATTTTCCACTGGTTTGAAGGACCTAGGTTGTGCACAAAAGACTTGGTTGGTTTCTGGTTCCGGTTCTGGCAACAGAGCTACAGGTTGAGCTGTGGCAACGAGTTACTGGTTCAGGTGAGAGAGAGAGAGAGAGAGAGAGATAGATGCCGTGCGCTGTTCTTTATAGTCTGTCAGATCAATAGATGATTGGTTCTTGAATTTTTGAGATTGGATTTCGGTTTCAGCCCCCAGTGTCCTATTGGAGGGGGGCTTGATTTATGACTGATGTCAATCCATGCCATCTTTTGGAAATGCCGGTTGGCCCGGGTTCGTAGCTCTATGTCGGGATTTCGGCTCTTGTCCACTTCAAAGAGTTTTTTTATTGCCTACAGGCCCCTTTCTCCAGACATCTCATAGCAGGATTCCAAACTATTTGGCCTATTCTCGGTGCCATCCTCCCCAAAACTGTCACTTTGATATAAACCAGTTCCAAGCTGATGAGTTAAGGAAATCTGATAACTTTGGGGGGGGAGAGGTCTTCTTTAGATCAGTGCTTCAGCTCAGAGCTAAAATGCTCTTATCAAAATACACCCAACATAACGCTACACATGACACTTGCCATTCAGGCCAAAGAGTTCAATCTTTGTTTCTCACGGTCTGAGAGTCCTTCAAGTGCCTTTTGGCAAACTCCAGGCGGGCGGTCATGTGCCTTTTAATGAGGAGTGGCTTCCGTCTGGCCACTCTACCATACAGGCCTGATTGGTGGAGTGTTTCAGATATGGTTGTTCTTCTGGAAGGTTCTCTTCTCTCCACAGAGACACACTGGAGCTCTGTCAGAGTGACCATCGGGTTCTTAGTCACTTCCCTGACTAAGGCCCTTCTCCCCCGATCGCTCAGTTTGGCCAGGCAGCCAGCTCTAGGAAGAGTCCTAGTGGTTCCAAACTTCTTCCATTTACAGATGATGGAGGCAACTGTGCTCATTGGGACCTTCAGTGCTGCAGAAATATTTCTGTACCCTTCCCCAGCTCTGTGCCTCAATACAATCCTGTCTCGGAGGTCTACAGACAATTCCTTGTCTTGGCTTGGTTTGTGCTCTGACATGCCCTGTTAACTGTAGGACCTTATATAGACAGGTGTGTGCCTTTCCAAATCATGTCCAATTCACTGAATTTACAACAGGTGGACTCCAAGTTGTAGAAACATCTCAAGGATGATCAGTGGAAACAGGATGCACCTGAGCTCAATTTTGAGTGTCATGGCAAAGGCTGTGAATACTTATGTACATGTGCTTTTTTTGTTATTTATTTTTAATAGATTTGCAAAGATTTGTAGTGGCTTCTAAGCCAATTTAAACCACTACGGCCCCAGCAATAGTTGGTAAATGTTCAACGCACCGGTCCCGTTGTTCTTCCTTTCGTGGCTCAGTCAGTGTTCCATTCCTGGAGACGCTGTCTTTTTTTTTAGTAAACATCACTTGCAATTCATTTGTACAATCCGTAATTCATTGTGATGTAATCATGGTAAACGTAAATTAATATATAAATAAAAGATAAGAGTAGAGAAGGATAGAATTTTAGAGCAGAAGACAAGAGGTTGAAAAACTGTGTAGCTTCCACTACTGCTAGGACTGCCATGTTTCACTTCTCCCCATTACTTCCTCATATGGACTTGGCTTCCCAAAATAGTGGGGGCGTGGTCAAGCTGTCACTCATCCCTAGCAGTGAGTGTCCAGATAATAATTAATCAACAAATGGGAAGCAAAAGCCCATCAAAATATAGTTCAAAACAACACTATATACATATAAATAATTATTTGTAAACATAAATCAAAACGCATTTGGCTCCTACATTACCGGCCCCTAATTGTGGCTGCCAGTAAGCAAAACAATTACTTTTAAACTGAAAATCTTCAAGGAGCCAAAGTATAATTTGTCAAAAAAGTTTTCCAAAACTTAACTTTTCCCTACACTAAGCTACATACATCTGAAAAAGTACTTTACAGCTCTAAAGGGGGTGTACATTTAAACATTTAATTTTCTGCTGCTTCCTGGAGCAGACACAACTTGGTGATGGGTCTTTCCAACACAGAGCTTTTAGTCTTGAGGAGTACACTCCGTACGAGACCTTTTGAGTCCTGAATAGGTTTAATGACTCTTCCCATCATCCAAGTGTTCCTGGGTGCTGTGTTGTCAACGATTAGGACTAGATCATCTGTTCTTAGACTCCTTTTTTTAAGGTTCCACTTTTGCCTTTCTTGCATCAATGGAAGATAGTCCTTCATCCATCTAGTCCAGAACAGATCCACGAGGTATTGTACCCATCTGCATCTTCGTCTGGAATAGGAGTCCTCCTTTCTGAATAATCCAGGCAGTATAATGGGTTTTCCTTTCAACTGTAGCAAATGATTAGGCGTGAGTGCCTCAAGGTCATTGGGGTCGTCAAATACAGCAATAATTGGGCCATCATTCAAGATGGTTTCCACTTCACATAAAGCTGTATGTAAGCCTTCTTCATCCAATATTTGCTGCCTCAGTACTGATGTCAATGTGGTCCTTACCTGACGTATCATTCGCTCTCACACACCTCCGTGATGGGATCCAGCAGGAAGGTTAAACACCCACTTTATGCCATCAGACAGCAAGTTGTCTTGAATCTTTCCATTGTCCAATTATTTTAGAGCCATTTTCATCTCATGCTCAGAGCCAACATAATTTGTGCCATTATCGGACCTGATTTCCTTTACCTGGCCCCTCCGGCAGATGAATCTACGAATTGCGTTAATACAAGAATCCGTGTCTAGTGATGAAGCTACTTCTAGGTGAATGGCGCGGCTGGCTAAACATGTGAATATGACACCATACCGTTTGATGTTGGAGTGGCCACGCTTCACTTCCATGGGTCCAAAGTAGTCAGTGCCTACATACGTGGATGGTGATAGGTTGGGTGATACACGGCTTCTGGGGAGGTCAGCCATCTTCTGTTCTCCCACTCTGGCTCTTTGTCGACGGCAAAAGATGCATTTGCTTATAATCTTTCTTCTTGTAGAGTTGGCATGCACTATCCAGTACCAGTGTTGTAACTTGGAGAGCATATAACTCCGTCCACTGTGTCCAATCTGCTCATGTATGTTCCTCAAGATGAGTGTGGAGAGGTAGCTGCCTTTTCCGAGAATAATGAGGTGTTTGACATCCTCTGGCATTGCAGCTCTCCTCAACCTCCCTCCAACTCTCAATAAGCCGCCATCCTGCATGATTGGATCAAGTCTAAAAATGGTACTATTTCTTTTAACTTGTTCATCTTCCTCCAGAGCAGCAAGGATTTTAAGGAGCCAGGCTACAGCTCTCTTTAAACGTCTCCAATCTGAGAAATATCCCAGCAGTGTAGCTGTTGGATCCTGTAGTTCCTTTGCTGTTATATAATTAACAGTGGTATTCTTGACCTCTGGGTCATCCAATGAAATGCCTTAGATGTCCTTTTGTAATCTTGGCCATTTAGCCTCATTCTCTAACAGGAACTCCAGGCCTGTTATCCACCGCTTTGACTGAAGAAATGCCTCTGCATCCCTCAAGAAGCATCATCTGCTGGGTTGAGCTTTGATGTTATATACAGTGAGGGAAAAAAGTATTTGATCCCCTGCTGATTTTGTACGTTTGCCCACTGATAAAGAAATGATCAGTCTATAATTTTAATGGTAGGTGTATTTTAACAGTGAGAGACAGAATAACAGCAAAAAAATCTGCATGTTAATGAGTGAAATAAGTATTTGATCCCCTATCAATCAGCAAGATTTCTGGCTCCCAGGTGGCTTTTATACAGGTAACGAGCTGAGATTAGGAGCACTCACTTAAATGGAGTGCTCCTAATCTCAGCTCGTTACCTGTATAAAAGCCACCTGGGAGCCAGAAATCTTGCTGATTGATAGGGGATCCCAGGTGTCTTTTATACAGGTAACGAGCTGAGATTAATCTCCTAATCTCAGCTCGTTACCTGTATAAAAGACACCTGTCCACAGAAGCAATCAATCAATCAGATTCCAAACTCTCCACCACGGCCAAGACCAAAGAGCTGTCCAAGGATGTCAGGGACAAGATTATAGACCTACACAAGGCTGGAATAGCCTACAAGACCTTCATCAATCAGCTTGGTGATAAGGTGACAACAGTCAGACAATTGGTAACACACTATGCCGTGAAGGACTGAAATCCTGCAGCGCCCACAAGGTCCCCCTGCTCAAGAAAGCACATGTACAGGCCCGTCTGAAGTTTGCCAATGAACATCTGAATGATTCAGAGGAGAACTGGGTGAAAGTGTTGTGGTCAGATGAGACCAAAATCGAGCTCTTTGGCATCAACTCAACTCGCCGTGTTTGGAGGAGGAGGAATGACCCCAAGAACACCATCCCCACCGTCAAACATGGAGGTGGAAACATTATGCTTTGGGGTGTTTTTCTGCTAAGGGGACAGGACAACTGCACCGCATGAAAGGGACGATGGATGGGGCCATGTACCGTCAAATCTTGGGTGAGAACCTCCTTCCCTCAGCCAGGGCATTGAAAATGGGTCGTGAATGGGTATTCCAGCATGACAATGACCCAAAACACACAGCCAAGGCAACAAAGGAGTGGCTCAAGAAGAAGCACATTAAGGTCCTGGAGTGGCCTAGCCAGTCTCCAGACCTTAATCCCATAGAAAATCTGTGGAGGGAGCTGAAGGTTCGAGTTGCCAAACGTCAGCCTCGAAACATTAATGACTTGGAGAGGATCTGCAAAGAGGAGTGGGACAAAATCCCTCCCGAGATGTGTGCAAACCTGGTGGCCAACTACGAGAAACGTCTGACCTCTGTGATTGCCAACAAGGGTTTTGCCACCAAGTACTAAGTCGAAGGGGTCAAATACTTATTTCCCTCATTGACATGCAAATCAATTTATAACTTTTTTGAAATGCGTTTTTCTGGATTTTTTTGTTGTTATTCTGTCTCTCACTGTTAAAATACACCTACCATTAAAATTATAGATTGATCATTTCTTTATCAGTGGGCAAACGTACAAAATCAGCAGGGGATCAAATACTTTTTTCCCCTCACTGTACCTCCATTCAGAGGGTCGGGATCGTTCTTGAATGACTGATATTCTGTTTGCGAATCTTCTCAATTCATTTGAAATGTAGCACAACACAGACTCGATGTCAACCTCATCTCTCAGCATTGAATCCATCCTCACAGCCAGAACAGCAGCCGCTAACTCCAGCCTGGGAATGGTCATTTGCTTGAGTGGTGCCACACGGGCCTTTCCCATGATGAATGCTACATGATGGTTGTTGTCAGTTACTTGACGAAGGTAGGTCACCACTCCATATCCGGTCTCACTACTAGCATCACTGAAATGATGTAACTGGGCAGATTTTATGTTTCCATAACCAGCAGGTTTAATACATCTGGGCACCTGGAAACCAGTTAGTTGTTTAAGATCAGAGAGCCACTTCTTCCATAAGACAGCAAAAGCCTCTGGGATCTGCTCATCCTAGCCAAAGTCCAAGCTACAGAGCTCTTGAAGTATTTTCTTTCCAGTCAGGACAAATGGAGCCAGAAACCCTAGAGGGTCATACACAGAGTTAACTACTGACAGTATGCCTCTTCTGGTGATTTATTGGTCCTTCATGGCTGTTCTAAATGAAATAGTGTCCTCTTGCACATTCCATTGTACTCCAAGAGCTTTGTCCACTGGTAAGGTCTCTCTGTCCAACTCAAGCTCCTTGACCTCCTTGGCTCTTTCTGTAACAGGCAATGTTCCCAAGAGAGCACGGCTGTTGCTGATCCATTTAGTAAGCCTAAATCCTCCTTTGGCACAGAGGTCCCTCAGATCCTTGACAAGAGCGATGGCTTCACTTTCTGAGGGAACTGACTTTAGAAGGTCATCCACATAAAAATTCCTTTTCATGGTTTTACAAATCTTATAATCAAACCTATCTATCTTTGTTGTCATCTGCAGTTTTCTGTAGTGCAAAACTGGCACAACTGGGGGAGGAGATGGCTCCAAAAAGATGAACTGTCATCCGGTACTCAGACAGTAATTGGCTTGTGTCTCCATTAGGCCACCAGAGGAATCACAGAAAGTCCACATCCTGAGGGGATACTTTAATCTGGTGGAACATACCCTCTATGTCGGCCATTACAGCAATGGCTTCCAGGCGAAACCTCAACAAAACGCCTAGAAGAGTGCTTGCAAGGCCACATACCTCCAGTCCATTTATCTTGTAACAGCCCACTGGTGTCCTCTGTCCCATCGTCTTTAACAGGATACCCGTTCTCTTCCCCTTAACATTCAATTCTGACATGAGTTTCTCTGTACAGAAAGTTGCTGAGCTGCCAGGATTTAAAAATGCATGTCTGTATGATTTATTTTCCTTTTACATGTTTTATTTGTACAGGCAAGATGGCTAGACTACAGCCTTCATTCTTCTTACAGACATCACATGTTAATTTGTGCTTACAATCTTTGCTCATATGCCCTTTGATTAAACATCCAAAGCAGATGCCTTTAGACCTCAAAAACTCCACCTTTTCCTTATGCAGTTTCATCTTTATCCTTTTGCACATATCCATAGTGTGGTCTCCAGAACAGAAAAAGCATGGTTTAAGTAATGCAGCCTTTTGGTTTATGTCCTTTTCACTATATGATGAGGGGCTTCTTTTACACAACTCTCATTCTCACTCACAGCAGTGACAAGTGTAGCATAGCTGCCTTTGCTTCCTGACCTTTTCTGCTTTGGCTTAAGAGTTTGGGGTTTGGATTTTGAAAACCTATTTCCAGGGAAAGGGTCTTGGATGTCTCCGAAAACTGGATCAGAAAGTATGTGGGCCTGTCTCTCAATAAAAACACAAGATCTTTGAAACAAGCTCGTTGGTTGGTCTGTTCTTGAATATCACAAACTGTAGATCTCCACTTGTCCCTGAGTTTGAATGGTAATTTTGAAATTATTATTCTCATGTTTGATGTGACATTCATTTCATCCATAAATCCAATGCTTTCTATAGCGTTGCAGCATCCTCACAAAAATAATGCATATGCATGAAGAGCATTACCATCTTCCGTTTTAATAGAAGACCAAGCTAAAGCCTTCTCCATGTAAGCAGTTGATATTCTCATTCTGTTTCCAAAGTGTTGTTCTAATAGCCTCCTGGCTTCCCTGTATCCCACCACAGGGTCCATATGAAGGCAACTACGGACTAGGTCTCTTGCTTGACCATTTGTATATTGTTCTAAAAAATAAAGTTTGTCTAGGCTACTGTCAGTCTTGCGGTCAATACTGTGCTCAAAGGCTCTTATAAATGATTGGTATTGCAGTGGATCACCTAAAAACACCTGTATTTCTCTAATAGGAAGTAGTGATAACCTTTGCTGTTTAGCAAATAATTCAGTTACTTCATTTTGTTTTTTTTAGAACATTAGCAAGAAGAACCTGATCAGATTTTAATTCTTGTATAAGTGCACCACCTGCTGGCTGTAATGGTTCATGCTGGTAGCTGCTCTTGGGCCTTGCACCTTGGCTGCGTTTTGGGAACAGATGAGGACTGGTGTACATTTTGTCCTCAGGTGAATGTTCCATAGGTGAAGGATTGAACTGTTCCAGGGTTCGAAAAGGCTTCATTTTTCTGGACTCATCCAAATATAAATTCATGCCATCCTTTGGGGTCTTTGGTTGTATTTGTGACGAAGTCTCATGCTCTTCTAGGATTTTTAGTTTGGCAGTAGATGCGGCTATTTGCGCGTGTATGTCCAATTTTTCCTTTTTGGCCTTTAACTCAGCAAACATTGTTGCTTCCTTTATCTCCAGTTCATGTTTAGCTTTCATCACCTCTGCTTTGGCCAAAAGAGCAGCTCTATCAGCTTCAGCCCGTATTTTACTTGAGGCTGTAGATGAGGCCTTTGAGGATTTCTTCGAGCATTTTGACACACTGTCGTCAGCATCAACTTCAGGAAGGTTTTCAGTAACAGGAGATACAACACCACAAACCCACGTTTCCACATTATTTATAAATTCATCAAGTCTCATCACTTTTGGTTCAATTAATCCATTTGTCCCCTTCCTTTTCATCATCATTTAATAGGACTTGAACAGAATTGTGAAGCTGTATGAATTCATTCCGTATACTTTGAAACCCATTAACAAGAGAAGATACTCGATCAACATGTTCTTTATCCACCATAAGCGGTTTAATTTCATTCTGTTTTCTTGTCAAGAATCCAAGCTTCGCTCTCCAAGAGCCAATACGTTTGCTCAGTTTTCGCTCTGCAGCCATCTCCGGCTCAGATACGGATACTTTTCCCTTTGTATCTGTCATTCTGTCATTTATGTACAATGCAAAACAAAAACCCCAAACAATTCACAATATCTTGCAATCCACACATCCGTATCTATTATCATACTGCGCACATTAAGTAGGGTATCCATCCAAGTAACATCAATCAACAGCGTTAAATGCAAACATTTCCGTATTCAATCCGCGCATCATAATCCTCTATTTAACGCACACAAACGACGTATTCATTTCCTAGTGTCAGCGTTCAGTTATTTAATACGCTGATGCTCCGTGCACTTTAATTCACATCACATCGCATCACAATGTTGCGTGGAATCCACAAAGCAAAGTTTTTCAACTTGAATGTAGTGGCTTCTAAGCCAGTTTAAACCACTATGGCCCCAGCAATAGTTGGTAAATGTTCAACGCACCGGTCCCGTTGTTCTTCCTTTCGTGGCTCAGTCAGTGTTACATTCCTGGAGACGCTGTCTTTCTTTTACTGCCATGTTTCACTTCTCCCCATTACTTCCTCATATGGACTTGGCTTCCCAAAATAGTGGGCGTGATCAAGCTGTCACTCATCCCTAGCAGTGAGTGTCCAGATAATAATTAATCAACAAATGGGAAGCAAAAGCCCATCAAAATATAGTTCAAAACAACACTATATACATATAAATAATTATTTGTAAACATAAATCAAAACGCATTTGGCTCCTACAGATTTCAAACAAACTTCTTTCACGTTGTCGTTATGGGGTTTGTTTGTAGAATTTTGAGGAAAAAAATGAATTTAATCCATTTTGGAATAAGGCTGTAACATAACAAAATGTGGAAAAAGTGAAGCGCTGTGAATACTTTCCGGATGCACTGTATGCATGCATGTATGTTTGTGGCGGGGTGGCCAGTAATGGAGGCTTGGAGACAGACCACGTTTTTGGTTACCCAAGACTTTAATAAATAAAACAAAATAAACTGGCACGATGGCCAAACCAAGAGGCGAGGCGAGGCGAGGCAGGGCAGGGCAGGGCAGGGCAGGGCAGGGCAGGGCAGGGCAGGGCAGGCCAACTCCCCAACCCTTCTCCTAATGTGAGGCTGAGGCCTTATATAGCAGGTGGCTGGGGTTGATTGACCTTAATTGATCAATCACCCCAGCCACCTGCAGTCCATGCACAGGCAGGTAGGGACAATTAACCCTCTCCCTGCCACAGTGTTTAATTATTTTCTTCTAATGTCTCATGTCCAGTGCCTCACAAAAAATCACCAAATGCTAATTCTTAATAAAACACATATCTTTATTCCAACATGATAACTACTGTCACAGTGCTGTGTCACATTTTCTCTGCATTATATATCTTTTTGTCTTAATCATACAGGTTTGTCATGCCTGCTTATTTAACTCACATAGAGCAAGCTAAACATACTAAATCAGCATTACTGTACTGAGTCCAACCCTGAACATTTGACATTTTGCATTCTGTCTAGACATTTCCAAAAATCACCTTTATTTACAGATGCAATGCCCCATTCAGCAGTTCTCGTTACATAACAGTCTAGCTTTTGACTTCATTCATCATGTGGAGGGAGCTGTTGAATATGGTAAATGTGTCCTGGTTTGATTGTTTGATGGCGGTGAGTTTGGTACACCTGTGAAATCTGGTGCACACATACTTGTAAAGTGCAGAGAGCAGAAAATGTCACCTGGTTACCTCACTGCAGGCCTCAGGGACAGGCTGCACACAGAGCTGACACCCTGTGGCGTTTAAATACTTTGGCTTTATTTATTTTTTCTATTTCACATATGACAAATCAAACATGGATCCTTTACAACATATCAAGGTGGCAGTTACACACTTGTGAACATGAGGATCAGATTCCGCGCCTTTTCTTTCATTTGCAATACCCTCTGTTTCTTTGTACCCATTTCAATCAGTGAGAACAGGAAAGCGTCTTGTGCAGTCACCAGCTCTGTTCTACTAACACTGGGGCTCATGTGTCTGTTGATTCAGGTTTGAGTTCATTGTGTTTAGGTTGCTGCAGTAGCAGCCGTGTCATGATTCTTAATCAAAGGGAATTACATCACTTACAGGAAATAGTTTAATTATGAGCTGCAGTACCCAACCCTAATTTTAAAGCTTCATGGAAGACAAAATATGAGAACATAAATGAAGCAGATTCATGAAATCATGACACGCATTGTTATGAATTCAGTTAAAGTGTCCATGAATGCATGCAGTCACTGCCTGGCAACACAGTGCAAGTGTTTGAGTGCACAATATTCGGATAGTCACCATATTCAGCTCAGTTACAGTGTCCACAAATGTATGCAGTCACTGACCAAGATGAACACAAGGAGTGAAAATATTATATATGATCACAGAGTACTACCATTGAATCTCCCTCAATATGACTCTGAGGCTTTAGTGAAGTCTGCCTTTATGTTGACTAAACAAAATGTATAATTACAGCCATGAGCAGCAAGAACCTAGCCAACTGACACTGCCAATAGAAATACATGAATTGGGCTGTGAGAAGGAATTTCCTCTGTTCGCACAGTTTTGAAATGTGCCTGATGTATCGGCAGGTGAAATCTTAACTACATGAACATTGTGAATTACAATACAGACAGTATCTCCAGATGCACACAAATCTGTTCACCTCTGGTCAGTCATTGTCTCACAGATCCAACTAAGCTGTGGCCATGAATGGTTCTGAGGATGTGAGCCGATGATGTTGCCTTCCTTAAGAATCACATTTGCTTACTGCATCTGTTGTGGTGGCTAGGTACATTGTCTACAGCCTCACGAACAAGAGGCTGATTTCACCCCTTCTTTATTCATCCTGTCTAAACCACCTAGTCTTAAGTCAGACAGCTATAGAAATCCCTTGTGTTTCCCTGATTGTTGTTAAAGCTCAGCTATCCCAATGCACACCATGCACAGTGAGTGGATTTCAGTGAGCTGACTCACTGTGCATGTCTGCCTGCTTGCCTGAAAAAAACACTAAACGAATCCCCTCATGTTGATATTATATCCTGGTCAAATAAATAATAGTTTAATGAGCTCTCATGATCCCCTGTGTCCCTCCTGCCACCTCCCAACCCAGATCAGATCCTGCTCCTCCCCAGACTCCCCTCTGGTCTCAGATGACATCACAGCACAGACAGACAGCAGCACAGCCCTCTATATAGAGCAGCCCCCCGGCCCCAGCCACAGCAGCCTGCAGCACGTAAGGTCCTGGGCTTCCTAGACTCTGACTGGAGACACTGATATCTGCAGCTCTTTTTGAGGGATCAGCTGGAAACTGGGGAGCTGCACATTTCTTTCAGTTTTGCAGTAAAATGAGCTATTACTGCACAGCAAGAATATTCCTCCAAAAACAATCCTTTAAAAGCAATGTATGCGTAACTTTACTGTAATGGTGTACTCACAGTAATTTACATTAATCTCCTGCAACATACAGTAGTATCAAATGCTCGTAAGTACACTCATACTGTATTTTCAGACTACATATCTTTAGACTCGTCTTACTTGTGTCACCTCCTGCATCAGTGATTGTCCTCCTTCCCGAGCAGAGTGCAGTGCTGTGTGTGTCTGGGTGCTCGTGGTCAATGTGCTTTTGTCATCCACAGGTATCGGTGCTCCAGGGTTACAAGCTCCTGCCTTCCCTTCATTCCTTCTCTCAGGTATTTGCTCTTGGCTGCAGCACGCTGTGGCACAGGGAACCGAATTAGCAATTCAATGACTGTGTGTTAAATTTAAGTTACTCATTTATCACATTATTGAAATTATAGCTTCTTACAGAGACTAGGGGGATATGTTTAAAATATTTTATACAAAACTATCAAAATGATATATTATGACACTCCCAACATAGTGTAAATACATTGTAGAAATATTTTAAATGCATCTGTATATATAATACTGCAATATACTAAACTGCAAGTATACATGAATAAACATCTATGATTATTTTACACTTATTTTAAATACCTACATAAAATGTTAACTGTGCTTAATATATTTTAGTGTATGTATACACTCACCTAACGGATTATTAGGAACACCATACTAATACTGTGTTTGACCCACTTTCGCCTTCAGAACTGCCTTAATTCTACGTGGCATTGATTCAACAAGGTGCTGAAAGCATTCTTTAGAAATGTTGGCCCATATTGATAGGATAGCATCTTGCAGTTGATGGAGATTTGTGGGATGCACATCCAGGGCACGAAGCTCCCGTTCCACCACATCCCAAAGATGCTCTATTGGGTTGAGATCTGGTGACTGTGGGGGCCATTGAACCAATTTTGGTGAGCTTGTGCAAATTGTAGCCTCTTTTTCCTATTTGTAGTGGAGATGAGTGGTACCCGGTGGGGTCTTCTGCTGTTGTAGCCCATCCGCCTCAAGGTTGTACGTGTTGTGGCTTCACAAATGCTTTGCTGCATACCTCGGTTGTAACGAGTGGTTATTTCAGTCAAAGTTGCTCTTCTATCAGCTTGAATCAGTCGGCCCATTCTCCTCTGACCTCTAGCATCAACAAGGCATTTTCGCCCACAGGACTGCCGCATACTGGATGTTTTTGCCTTTTCACACCATTCTTTGTAAACCCTAGAAATGGTTGTGCGCGAAAATCCCAGTAACTGAGCAGATTGTGAAATACTCAGACCGGCCTGTCTGGCACCAACAACCATGCCACGCTCAAAATTGCTTAAATCACCTTTCTTTCCCATTCAGACATTCAGTTTGGAGTTCAGGAGATTGTCTTGACCAGGACCACACCCCTAAATGCATTGAAGCAACTGCCATGTGATTGGTTGGTTAGATAATTGCATTAATGAGAAATTGAACAGGTGTTCCTAATAATCCTTTAGGTGAGTGTATATCAAATATATAATTTACATATATAAGAAATTGAAATATATTAAAATGCAGTAATGTATTTGTTTCAAAATATTTTACAATTTACTACTGTATTCAGCTTCATCAAGTATCTCTACATTTTAGGTTTGTTTTGGTTTTTATTTCTTAGACATAAATATCTGCCTGTGACACAATGACACAACTCACACCATGTTTCAGAAGGTGCAATGTTAACAATGTAACATTGCTTTCTCAGATTCAATAAGGCTGCTGAAATGAACTCTTTGGGCAACTCCTCTGGACAGCAGGACACATTGCAGTACCACATGTCCATGTCACCACAAGGTATCGCCCATTCTCTTGTCATTCTGATAACCTATGTAGCAATGACCATCATCAACGGGTTGCTGGTTTTCACCTGCTTTAAGCATCCTCTTTTCTATGAGAACTCACGCTACATCCTGTTTGTTCACCTGGCGATTAATGATTTTCTGGAGTTGAGTTTTTCCCTGACTATGTTCTTGTGGGTTAAGATACAGCTCTTCGTGTTGATCCCAGTCTGCTATTACTTTACATTTGTTGCGTCCACCACCACAACGAACACGCCCCTGAACCTGGCTGTGATGTGCCTGGAGAGGTATGTTGCTATCTGCTTCCCTCTGCGCCACTCGCAGATCTGCAACCTGCCCAGGACCTACATGGCAATCACTGTCATCTGGCTCCTTGGCATGATTCCCATTGCCACAGAGTTTATTGTATCTCTCCGATTACAGCCAGCAGGCTTCTTCCGCTCTATAGTTCTCTGTGACCGTCAGAATACAATACGCACTGCCTACCAGGCTGATATCAGATCATCCTTCCGGTCATCATATTTAGTGTTTGTGTGGCTGGTCATAGTGTCCACGTATCTGCGGATCGCCATCGCCGCCCGGTCTGCCAGCTCCTCGGAGAAGAACTCTGCTAAGAAAGCACGCAACACCATCCTGCTCCACGCCCTGCAGCTGCTGCTCATGATGATGACCTTTGCTGCCTCCTTAACTGACCAGTTGTTAATGACTCTACCTAGTCAGATGATCCAGGACGTATATTTTGTCAGATACTACCTGGTGTACATCATCCCCAGAGTGTTGAGTGCAGTGATCTACGGACTGAGAGACGGGAACTTCAGGAAGCACCTGAGGGGGCACATGGCTTGTTTTCAGAAGCAGGTTGTACCCACTCTCCTGTGTGACACTCGTACTCTGCAGAGGCTGCCAGAGTGAGAGAGGGTTTGTAGCCAGCAGAGAGAGGGCTTTGAATCACCTGTATTACATAGCCTATTCTGTTCAGTCTTGTGTGCATTTGCCTTTTATGATTCATAAAGATTGCAACAAGTAAAAACAAACAAATAATACAAAATCTTGCATTATTGTATTCTCGGTTCAAATGTAAATTTGCCTGCATTATTTGTACATGTGCAAACTGTTAATAATATACACTTTATTAATCTCATTTGTCACATTTTCACTTAAAAAAAATACATAAAATAATCTTCAGAGGTTTAGTCATGTATACATATTTAATTTACTTAAAAGAAGCTTCACATACTAAGCCACAGTGACTGTGAAACAACCCTGAATGTTTGGCATTTTGAAACCCATTCAGGGATTTCCCCGGATGACCAGCCTTTGCAGATTAAGCCAAATTACATATATACACTATGGACTGCAGGTATCTAGTGTAAGCAGCTGAGGAGTATGTGTTAAATGCGCACACATTTATTTTTCTGACTGTGGATTGTTTGGTACACGTGTGATCAGACTGGTGTGCACACATAGCTCTTATAATTAAGGCCACTTGCTTTTCAAAGACAGATGTAAGTGCTCCCTGCTGCAGCTCTGAAGGGAGCGAAGAATGTCAGCCAGCGCTGCAGCACCTGTTTACCTCACTGCAGGCCTCGGGGAACGGGCTGATAGACGGGAGACAGTGAAACATCCCCTGCCTAATATGAGCAGAAATCCCAGAAGTGAACGAATTGAGCAATGATATTGACAAGGAAGATACATTTCATAGACAATTACAAATAAAGCACCAAGTATTAATACGTAACGTATTTTTCTGAACCTAGCAGTGGACTGCAAACAGTGACATCATTATGTATCATCTGCACACAGTTGGCCAGTACAGGGCCTGGTTCCAGAATATACTTAAGAGTTGTCCAGCCTGTGCTTATATATATTTACACTGGTATACGTGTGTACACATATAAAATATATAGCCTATAGGATGTGTACATTATATTTTTTAATATATATATACATACAACATAATATTCTGTGGGCTCAAAAATATGAGTGCATAGCTGTAGGTTTAGGGGGAAACGTTCTCCCCAATGTTGAGATAATGTTAAATTGTCCCCCCAATAATGTATGCCTGGCTCCATAGGCGTAGGGGATGCATTCCCCCCATTATTGACAGCATCCCCCCCGCTCGTAGTGCATGTCCCAGTGAAGTTACAATCAAACTGAAATCAAATAACTTTTGATAAGCAGTAGAAGTAACTAAAACAAGTAGAAAACATTAAACTCCATTCTCCCACACTGTGAAAGGCTCTCCCCTGATCCTCACTACATGCTCTCCACTGTGGCCGCTGGTGCTGTATTCATCCCTCGTCCTCTGTGTTTAATGAGATCCCCGGCCTTACTCTTAACTGAGGGAATCCTATGAGAGTTCAGACTGAGACTGGGGCTCCCTGTAGAGCATCCTCACCAATCCAGCGCCATGTGTCAGGTGCCTTTATAAGGTTTATAACCCTGCCCCACACACTGGCACAATGCAGAAAGGCAAAGCATGGCACTGAACTCTGCACACAGACTGTGTCAGTGCAAGAAAGATTGAACCGCACATTAGATTCTTGGAGTGCAGCGCATCACAGTGATTCAAGGGTGGGGCGGGATAATGGTACATTGCGGACAATTCACTCACTGCTGTTCCTTGTGGAGGGTCTGACAGTAGCTGGTGCTACATCCATGATACATCCTCAGAGAACCAGCGATGAACGCATCTGCAGCTCAGGTCCGGACCCAGGAAGTCTTCCACATCGCCTTTTTGAAGAACTTCACTGTGGTCCTCCTGGGCATTGTCATCAACTGCATCAATGGAGGGCTGGTCTTCTGCTTCTTCAGCACCCAGATGTTCTACAACAACCCACGCTACATCTTGTACATCCACACAGTGATCAACGACATGATATATCTCTCTGCTGCCATCAGTTTGCACGTCCTGACCTACATCTTCCCGGTCATGAACGTTTCTGTCTGCACTGTGCTTGTTATCATTGCCTTTTTACTCTCAATCAACAACCCCCTGAACCTGGCGGGCATGGCCGTGGAGCGCTACATCGCCATCTGTGAACCGCTGCGGCACTCCCAGATCTGCACAGTGCGCCGCACCTACACCCTCATCGCCCTCATCTGGTGTGTGGGGGCCGTCCCAGGGCTGTCTGACTTGGTCATCGTGTTGGTGACCAGACCCCTGAGTTTCTTCTCATCAAATATTTTTTGTTACAGCTATAATGTTTTTAATTCTCCCTATCAGGAACTAAAAACTGGGGCCACTCATGTTGTGTACATGGTTTGCGTGTGGCTGACTCTGATGTACACGTATTTACGAGTCCTGTTTGCAGCGAAGGCTGCTACTACAGATGCAGCTTCAGCCAGAAAGGCTCAAAACACAATCCTGCTGCACGGAGCCCAGCTGCTGCTCTGCATGCTGTCCTACATCTCCCCTATGGTAGACATGGCCTTGCTCTCAGTATTCCCCCAGTACCCTGGGCAAATACTGTTTCTCTCTTTCCTCATAACAGATATCCTACCAAGGTTTTTAAGTCCCCTGATCTATGGGGTCAGAGATGAGAAGTTTCGAAAATACATGAAAACATACCTGTTGTGTAGAAAGGTTACTGTAAAGGTGAGACCAGCTAAAGAGCCATTTGTCAGTCTCAGATGACTTTTGTAGATCAGACCATTTTTGTTGTGACTGCTGATGGAATACTTATTTAAACTAGTTAGTACCATTAATGTCATATTCTATACATAATGAAATCCATCATTTATTAACTTACTTCATGTTTTTATCTATACAAACATACAGTTAGGTCCATAAATACTTGGATAGTGACACATTTGTCATCCTTTTGGCTCTGTACACCACCACAACAGATTTGAAATGAAACAACCAAGATATGCTTTAAGTGTAGACTTTCGTCTTTAACATGAGGGTAGGTACATCCAAATTGGGTGAACGGTGTTGGAATTACACCCATTTTAATATGTGGTCCCCCAAATTATAGGGGCTCAAAAGTATTTGGACAGAATAACATAATCATGACTTCAATTATGAGTTTCAATACTTGGTTGCAAATCCTTTGCAGTCAATGACTGCCTGAAGTCTGGATCCCATAGACATCACCAGATGTTGGGTTTCTTCCCTGGTGATGCTCTGCCAGGCCTGCACTGCAGCTGTCTTTAGTTCCTGCTTGTTCTTGGAGCGTTTTGCCTTCATTTTTGCCTTCAGCAAGTGACATACTGCTCAATTGGATTCAGGTCAGGTGATTGAGTTATTCAGTCCTCCCCATATTGTATTACTCCTCCTCCCCAGGTTACGATAAAAGCTTATTATATTAAAATTAAACAAAAAAACACAATCTGCTTTAAATCACTCATCTCTACTTTTACCAGTACAAAATTAAATATATGCAACAAAAACGTATACTCTTATGGAAACAAATATGAAGGGTGCTTGTCATTTTGTTTGTCAGTTTGAAAAGGCTATAATTTTACTACTTTACTACTTTACTACTAAGGCATACTGTTCAGCTTCTATGAATATACTGAAATAAGCAAATTACACTGTGTAACATTTTCTTTCTTTTTTTGTTCCTGGGTAGTAAGTGTTATTTCCTAATTGCTTATGCCTCAAAAATATAGAAAATGGCTATCCCCACAAACTTTGCTTTTGTGATCAAGACAGTGGTATTTTGAAATCTACCTATTTCCAATGAGAAAACGGGCGAATCTGTGTCTTTTCATTCACATAAAGTCAGAAAAAACAACATATGAATCCAAATTAACATGTATTTATACTAAAGTAATACACAAATGACTACACAAGATTTAGAAGTGAGTAGTGTTTCAAGATTTACGCTTACACTGTATTATTTACGATTATACTGGAAATACATGTTAATTTGGATTCATATGTTGTTTTTTCTGACTTTATCTGAACAAGAAGACAAAAATATCACTGTCCTGGTCATAAAAGAAGCAACGTTTGTGGGGAATAATAGCCATTTTCTATACTTTTGAGGCATAAGCAATTAGGAAATAACACTTAGTACCCAAGAACAAAAATTGTGTTGCATAGTGTTATTATTACTTACTAAGTCTTCTTATTATATTGGCAAAATTAAGCACCTATAAATGTAAATTTAGCCATAAAGAACTTTTTAATATCTTTGCAAATTAAGTCAAACAGTATACTGAATTTCCATCACACTATTTCCACACCCTCATTATTGACAGATAGATTTCGAATGAGTTACGGTAGCTGTGGTACATGTTCCTGTGTTTGGAGCCCTGTCCAGCTGTAGGGCACACCCAGCCTGTATTCTAACCTTGATCTCCCTAACCACAGAGCACAGTACATACGAGGGTTAAAAACACAATCCTAAAAGAGTTCTCTGTGAACACACACTCTTTACAGGTTTTATTTCCTGCACCGTTCTCTTCATTGCTATCACTGTGCTAAAATGTAATGAAACGTGCCGGCTGTCAATATCACTCCAACACCACAAGCACACATCGTCAGGCAGCGGCTGAACCCCGGCCTGAAGCTGAGCCCACTTCGTCTGACAGCGCCTGAGACAGAGCCAGCTCTCCCCAGACAGCAGGAGCCCCACAAGACCAGGGCATGAGAAACTGTGTGGCAGCATGGGGCTCCATGACAGCAGGGAATCCAGGGGAAACCTTTCTAAAACACACACACACATAAAACCACATAATCTGTGGGCTCTCGGTCTAGAGATGATAATATTAAACACAATAAAAATAATAAAACACCATCATCATTATAATAATAATATATCTGCCTGGAGCACTGTAGTGTGATGGCGTACAGATTTATTTTACCAAGGTCTAGAACAGAACGGGTTCGCAGATCCTTTTTACCACATGCTAAGGTTTTTTTTAATATGAACAGGTAGTCTATGTTTTAAAGTAGTACGTATTGGGATGTATGTATTGGGATGTTGCAATCTAATTTTCCTTTTGGGTACTATTAAAGTACTATCTTATCTTATCTTATATATAACTCTGTTTCACTTAGCACCTTTCTGCAAAGCCTTCAATAAATATCAGAAAGTGGTCTGAAACGTTAAATGTCTAAAATATTATTGCCAATGCCGACTGCTGACAGCACAGATTCCACGACCCCTCAGCCACTGAGAAACTCATCTGAGCCATGAGTCCGGGGAAAACCCCTATGGGCAGTGCAGGGATAACCACCCTGCTGTGTGTCTATATGTGTCAGTGACGCAGCGTGCTGTCGCCCTGCCCAGCTTGACTTCTGCTAGGCTTCCTCTTCAGCTGGCAGACAGACGCCTGCCAGCCCAACACAGAGCTGCCACCATGGAGAGGGACAGTGTGTACACGGTGCTGCAGAGACCCTGCGAGGACATCTATAGTGTGGTGAGGCCCGGAGCTCCAGTGAAGGGTCCCTGTGGACAAACTGGTGACTACTGTTTAACTTTCTGCGGTCCATCTCAAAATTGTTTATGTATTGGGGTTTTATCTTATTGTTAAGTGTGTGTGTGTAGCTGTTTGTATGTGTGTTGTGTGTTGTGTTAATGAGATTGATGTGTGTGTTTGTATTCGCTGTGAATTCAACAGGACTATGGACAGCCCTCACTGAGAAATGCCTTCCTTGATCTCTCTCCTCTTCCCCACAGGAAATGACAAAGCAACAGGCTCTCCTGAGCATCACAGACATTGCAGGCTTGCTCAAATCTGAAGTTCTTATGAAATTATAAACAAAAATCTCAAACAGAATTGGGACTTTGATTAAATTGATTTAGTTTTGCCGACAGACTGTACATGTTTCTATACTTGGCAAACTGCGAACGTGTCATTCAGAGTGCGGCTGCCTATTAATCAGAGGAAAGAATGAGAGAGAAAGAGAGATACCCCCCACTCTGTATGCAGTGCCATTCAGACTCAAACACAAGCGCACACATACATGCACACACACTCGTACACACACACCCACACGCACAGGAACACTCACCGCATCTGAACCAGGGCAGCACACATCAGTGAGAATGCAATCTGAGAGCATGCGCACAGGGATGGATTGCCCTGACTTTAATGCTACCCATTGTGTCATGTTTACCGAGTCCGGTGTGTTTCGTTGTGCTGTGTCGTCTCCCCTGCAGAGCCCACAGTCCCTGGCAGGCCCCCCAGTCGAGTCCCCCCCTCCAGACTGATTATAGGAGTCCTGGGCGTGTTGTGCTCTGGGCTGCTGGTTGCTGTGATATGGCTGGCCACACTGAGTGAGTATTGTGCACGTGGCTATGGGGTCAATAACATAACAGGATTTCCAATAATAGTAATAATGTGAATTAACACTTGTTACACTGGCTTATTACTCTAAAACACACTACATTTTTGTTTTATTGTGCATGGAAAATGATTTTTGTGCTTTTAAATGGAAGCCACATACAGTACCATGGAAGTGACATTGTCTTGTGTGGATGCAGGCTGTAGTCAATTGATGCCAATCTTCCAGTGACTGCAGCACAGAATGTGTTGAAGCTCAGCGAATCCTCCTGGGTGCCCTGCTGCCTGCTCCTGCTTCTGCTTCTGTCTGCTTCCTCTTACACCACTCTCTGCCGTACAGTCAACAGTAGGACATCTCTAGTCATCACTGTTGGGCAACTCTGACTGCTTTTAGCCACACATCACACCTCTACACCTCTAACTCGAAATAAGACGATTACTATAAATAATAAGACTTCTCCTAATCAATTGTCAAATCTGAGCCTAACAATCACATACTATTGCTATTCTAAAAGCCTAATTACATCCTTAAACCAGCGTGGTGCGCTTCCCTGTCGTGCTGTAGTGAGACCCTGACCGAAGAACAAGCACTAAAAGAAATGTAAGAGTTTGAGCATACCGTGTCTGTGCAGAAGCTTGTGTAGGGTCATCATGACAGCACGCCTGTTTGTCTTTGTTTCTAAAAAGGCCGCTTTGGCTTCAGAAAGAGTCCATTGACTTCAAAGTCACAAGTGCTCCTTGGGAACCTGTACCACAAATATACTCAACATTAGTAAATCATGTGTGTGTCAGACCTTCTTGATCTGATTTGTTGTTTTATCGAACTTGTCTGCCACCATGTGACAGTCCCGCGAGACAGCAGTGCGCAGTGGGGGGACAGCAGCAGCCTGCAGGCACAGTACATTGCCCTGAACCACAGCTACGATGAGCTCTCTGAGACATACATAGAGCTGGCACTGACCTACAGTGAGGTCACCCAGAATACAATGACCTGTACCAGTGCTGTACATACACAGGGCCCAACAGTAAGTACTACCTGTCATGTGTTTTCCCAACAAGCAATCCACACAATTGTGTGGGGCCCCAAGGGGCTAGGGGGCCCCCTGATGCCTACTAAGTGTTGTAAGTGTTACATTACAAGCTGAATTGTAACTTGCAACAAATTCCTCTTTTTTCAGATGAAAAATTATTTATTGTCAATACCTTTTTTTTTTTTAACAGCGTTTTCAAAATGTACCAATATAGTGCTGTGGTAAGGTCTCTGTACTGTGGCATGGGTGACTTGAGTTTGAATCCTGCTGTGGCCATTCCACGAGCAAGTGTTGTGACAATAAAAGTGTTATTATAACTGATTTAGAATCCTCATATCCTATTCAATTGGAATATACATTTTCATATTATACTAATCTATTTTTTTAATCATTATGGGCTATTTTTGTTTCAGTATTTAGAATTGTTATGCTAGTAAGTGTGTGTTTGTATACATAGTTCTGAAGTCACACGAATCAGACGAAAGCCTGAGCATTCATTTACAAATTGGTCAGATTCCTTGCAGAATGACAAAAGTCTACACGACGTGAACGCACACCATGGAAACATGCCGACAGAGTGATGCTGGTAGTTCTATAATTTCTAAAGGAAGTCTGCTTAGTTACTATGGGGCGCCAAATGTAAAACAGCGCACACTTTTTTTTCAAGTGTTTCTTCACACATTTTCCACATTTAGTAAATTCTTAAGCCGCTTTTTCCACATTTCTAAAGATTTCATTTTTTTAAATATATACTTAAATAAATGCTTATTTCCGTTTTTGAAAAATAAATATTTATCGTTTGATTAAATATTTAATTAAATCCTAAATCTCTGAGTCACAAAATAAATATATAGTTTTAAAAAAAATATTTAGTCTAAATGTAAATGTTAAATATAAATATAAATGTTAAATATAAATGTAAATGTTAAATATAAATATAAATGTTAAATGTAAAAGTTAATTCTAAATGTAAAATATAAATGTAAAATATAAACATAAATGTTAAATGTAAATATAAATGTTAACATGTGGAGTTTGCAAAATAAATATATAACTAACATGCAAATGAAGCCCCGCCCCTCTGGCCAGGTCAGCCTCTCCCAGCAGTGGGCGGTAATGGCGGTAGTGTAGTGACAGTTGGTCCAATGTATAATTGTTGTGTTATTAAGAGAAGAGATCCTGTCCGCACACGGCACTGAAAGGAAACAGTCAGACATTTATTTCTTTGTGGAATCAGGCTCAAGAGAAAAAGCAGCAAACATTTTAACTTCATCAGTGCTTAGCAAGCGCAGCTCACAAAGCTCAGTTTTTCTGTGAAATTAACTTAAATGAAATTAAAAACATGTTGAAACTTCATAAATGCATATCTTACGAGCCATTCTAAATTAAACTTGTCTGAATCTCACGATCTCTCATATATTGAGTGTTTTATACACGATTATCCCACAATACATCTGGCTACAGGCATGACTGGCCACTCTCACAGTGCGCTGGTTCAGTGAGTGACCACTGATAAGCAGGACTGTGTGTTATTTATTATCAATCCATTATGCTGGTGTGATTGTAGGCCAGTATATCAAAAGGGGAAACAACACACCCTGGGCCTTTGCTCTGCTGGCTGTTCACTGTATATAAAGTCCTGCCCTGACTTTCACATAGCATTTGGGAGCCAGTGAAAACTTGCACTTGGGTTTCCCTTTATTGTAAGAGAAACCATTGTCCAGCAGGGGGTGACGTACTATTACCTCTTTTGACAGTCTTCTTTCTTCTGTTTGCAGGGAGCTGATCCACCAGGCCAGACCAGATGAGACGGAGATGCCGGTTGACAGAGCTGCAGAGTCTTGGATCCTTGGAGTGGTCTGGAGGTCGAGGCAAGTGGAGATCAGGACGGACCGGGACTGACAAGGGACCTAGCCAGAGGAGTCGGCAGACTCCTCATGGAGTGGGTCCCAACCAGAAGCCCGGCTGACCATCTAGCCGGAGCCCGGCCTGAACAGGACTGCTCCCCGCTGATGACACCAGCCAGGATCCAGGAGAGGCCTCAGATACCAGGGACTGAGCAGGCCGAATGGGGAAACGTCCCTGAGGGAAGCCTCCTGCAGCCAGGGTCCAGACTTCTCCCCACAAGGCCCGCTCCCTGCAAGAGCCCCAGAGGTGGAAGCAGCTCCCCAGCCAGGTGGACTTGACCTGAGGAGAAGGGCAGAGAGGAGGAGAGTGAGTGGGGCTGTGGGTTGAGTAAACAGGTCAATTCTGCTAGCCCCCCGCCTCCGTTGGCTCCTCCCCTGCACCCAAGACCTCTCCCCCTCAGTTTTATACGCCCCTCTCCGTGTCTGGAGTGGAGAGTTATGGGCCTGCTCCAGTTCCCCCCAGTGGAAAGGCTGTGGGCAGCCTGGTGGAGGACTGGCCCTCTAATAGTAATATCCCTCCTGTCCCACTCCCTAGACTCTCTCAGGGGAGGGGACAGGTCTGCCCTCCCAGTGGTAGTGTGAGAGCCACATGTCCTCAGGAGAGGAGAATTAGCACCAGTGTCTTCGATCAGGAAGACCTTAGGGCCGCAATGACAGAGTCACTGGCGCTGGGGGTGGAGGCCTGTGGCGGCAGACAGCCAGGAAGGGAGAAACCGGCCCCCTCCCCACTAGTAATTAGATCATCCAGTGGGGTCTATCCAGGTGTCTCCTCAGTTACACACAAGGCCTCTGCTCTGCCACCTGCTCGTCAGGCCTCGGCTGCAAAGGAACCAGGGAGAACTACCAGCACCACAGGTTCTGAGCCCAGTGGAGTTTCACCAGCCTTACCGAGTGGTGGGACACGAGCCCCCCCCCCATGGGCTTCCTAGATGATCATGCTGTGAGACAAATGGATGAAATCATGGGTGCGAGTGCTAAGCTAGGTGAGGGAGAAGAGAGAAGTGGGGAAGAGGAGGGATTCTTTACATGATTGTTATCGAGCGGGTAATTGCCCTTACTGCCATTATGGCTTTAGTTATTATATCTATAAATGTGAGGAGCATTGCTGAGGTGAAAAAGAGGGACGATGTTTTAAACTCCCTGGCTGGAATGAAGGCAGATATCATCTGTTTACAGGAGTGCGGCATCCCATTCCAAAAAAATATAAAGAACTCCGGGACAGTTGGACCCTGGGTGAGTCCTTCTGGTCCGGGTCCAACGTGTCCCGAGCGGATGGGATTGCCGTACTCCTGAAGAACCCCTTCATCGAAGTAAAAAAAATTGTGATAGAGGCGGGCAGGTTGGCCAGCAGATGCCATGGGGAGGGACGGAACATCTGCCTCTTCAATAAGCAGGAGCTGGACCCAGTAGTCATCGTGCGGAGGGGCAGGGAGGAAGCCTTTAAGAACTGGCAAATTCAAGATCTGGATCCTGTGATGGGAAACCATCTCTGGGGACGGACACTCCACCGGCTGGAGCCCGAGTTCGAGATCTTTTATTGTATTTATTGAGAAATTATTGCTTTAAAAAATATTCTTAATAGGTTTTAGTGAAATGTATTATTTATTAAATGCATCAGATTGTTTTGGTTTGGTTTGTTTTTTTATGGTTTTGTTTATTTTATGTTTTATCTGGTGCGTTTTCCGTTGATTATCAATGCATTTGTTTGTTTTGTTAAATTTGTTGTTTAGGCAGTTTGCCACATTATCACAAGTTTATTGTTTCGATTGATTTAATGCACATGTTTTGAGTTGATTTGGTATTTTGGTTTTCTTTTAATCATGTCATGATTTTAGACATGGATTTAAAACATTTTAATCATGAGTACTAAAATGTTGAATGTTTTTATTTTGTTATTGTAAAATACTACACCTTAATAAATAGTATTTTACTGGGAGCCAGTGTACACTCAGTGATCAGTGACCACCAGCTCCACTGACCGCATCACGGAAACGCAATCCGACAATTTGATGTCCTGACGATGCATTGAAACACAGCTCCAATTACAGGGTTACTGAAGCCCCGTCCACTGCTGTGAGAAGCTGACTGGTGCCAGAGGGGCGGGACTGGATTTGCATGTTAGCTATATATTCATTTTGCAAACTCCACATTTAACATTTATATTTATATTTAACATTTATATTTAAGTTTTACATTTAACATTTATATTTAACATTTACATTTATATTTAACATTTATATTTAGTCTAAATATTTATTTAGAAACTATATATTTATTTTGTGACTCAGAGATTTAGGATTTAGTTAAATATTTAATCAAACAATACATATTTATTTTTCAAAAATGGAGATTAAGCATTTATTTAAGTATTTATTTAAAAAACAAAATCTTTATAAATGTGGAAAAAACGGCTTAAGTACTTATTAAATGTGGAAAAAAACACAAGGTTTAAGTTAAATGTGTGAAAAAAGACACTCGAAAAAAAAGTGTGCTTTATTTTACATTTGGCACCCCATAAATTACAATCATGTAGCCGGAGTTATCAATAAAAAGGGCTGAGATTAAAGACTTGAAAAGACCACAACTGGTGGCTAACTGTAGGATTTAATTAAAGGCTGTTGTGGAATCGTTGTAGGACATTAAGAAGTATTTGATCTAAGTCAAACAAGACAGTAAGTGATCAGGTTTTAAAGCTACTGAATTTAATACGTAGTGTGTCTTTCATGTATTATTTATTATAGTGCTATTTATTTGTAGTGATTTCCAAAAGAAAACTTGTTGATGACAATCTTTTGTTGGTGACCTTATTGTTTGTGATTAAAAGCTGGTGATGAAAAGTGCGTGGCAAATTGACGGGGTAGGCTCCATTTAAGAATTGTTTTTAAAACTAATCGTGTACATTACAGCTCCGATTTGATCATTGTTAAAGCCAGACAGTCATGTTGGTATTTTTGGCACAGACCCTCCACACACAACATCACTGAACTCACACATTTGTAAAACTTAAAAACAACAATAATAACATTGAAACAAATTAATTTGTATATAGTTCTTTAAAATATGTTTTTGAATTTAAAAAGTGTATTTCAAATGCTCCTTTTAAAGTCAGGATTTTAAGTCAGAAACTTTATAACAATTAAACCATTTGCAATGTAAATTGCACATCTGTCTTTTAAATCTTTATTTTATTCAGTTTGTGTTGTGTATTTATTAATATTTATTAATTCTACCTTTATTTTGTATTTGTGTAGTATCTAGTGTCTAGAAAAAAAACTGTTTTGTTGAACAATAAAACTGAAAACTCCTACTTTTCAGAATAGCGGAAAAAAAAGCCCCCTGAATTCTGCGATTCTGTCACTGTTCTCCACAACGTGGATTTCATAGCGCCCTACACACCCCATTTGCATGTTTATCTATTTACAAACAGTAATTTGATTCAGCATCATGACATATTTGAGCCACCGTAACTCTGCCAGCTTCAGTCAATGAAAGACAGCAAAGTGAAGAAGTACTAGTAAGAAAATCTTCCACTCTCGCATTTTAAGTTTAGTTCAAGTGCACTGACGAAACTCTAGCCCACCCTTATAATAATGACAAAGGATTGTGGCAGACACTGGTGGTGGCAGTGTGGACAGTGTGGACAGGCACAGACAGTGTGGTGATGCTAAAATGTTTATGACAGGTAGAGGTGGAGGGGCCCCTAACATGCCCCTGAGTACTGCACCACGGGGACTGCACACAAACCAGCCACCTAGCCCACACAGGTCACAGTCTTGCAGGGTTAACTGACTCAAATCTTTAGTGGAAATTAAGGAGGTAAACATATCAATGAATCCTCCAAGAACTGGTGGGATACTGTAAAACAAATCATATTTATTTTAGTGTGCATATACATATCTTGTGTATTGCTTTTAAATGTGGATAATAAATATGTATTTGTTTGTTTTAAATTCTCATATATATCCTTGTAATATGTATCCAATAATATCTGAATACCCACAAAACAACACAAAACTATGTGAAAACAATTTTGCAAACCTGTTCTTCTCCTCGAACACCAGAGGTCAGTATTCACAAAATCAGAGGATGATTGCTCAATAATCAGAAGGGCATTGATTATGGAAAGACATTCCACAGAAGAATGATATCCTTGTTAAACTTAATCAATATCCAGAAGGTCTTTGACAGCAGATCCTGATAAGTGAGAAAACAAAGGTACAAACTGCAAACTAATTTCAATGTTGCGAGAATGATGAAATGCAGATTCTTCTGGCATTTCTAGTTAGTCATGACCAGTGTATTGCCCAGAATAAACCCAGGTGCTCTTTCAAACACTCTCTCACTGAGACTTTTCAAGAAACATGCATCTTATGTGACTTTTAAAAATACTGAAAGACACCACGTAAAGAAATTCAAGTGCAGGGTGTCACAGGAGACTGAAGCGTTTCCTCAAGCCACCTGAGCCCCTGACCCAGTTCTCCTGACATCTCTGTCACCCTGTACAGACCCCAGAGACTCGCTGGGTCACAAAGTCAATGGGGTTTCCCACTCAAACTAAGCCACACTGTCCCCTTTGCCTCCCACCGCACCTCTGTTGTGCAAACTATGACATTTAAGATGACATTTCAAATTCAGCTTCACAAAGCTCCCATAATGATGCGTCTGTTTTATTATTTGCTGAGTTATTAGATGGCAAAGCACTTTAATTCTATTGTTTTCATTTCTGTTTTCTGCCATATATAAAAACACAATAATAATGAGTCCTTATTATGTATATAATTAGATACAAAAAATCCTTCTCTCCATATTTAACACTGTTGATATAATTACAAAAATAATAATCTAACTACAAAATATAACTTTACATTTACCAGTCCAACATTATATCTATGTTCCTGTGTAGTGGAAAAGACATGTTAAATTTATAAGCAAAGAAAACTTAAACTTATACTCTTAAGAATACGAAGCACGCTTGTCACTTTTTTGTCAGTTTGTCAACACTATTGTTTTACTACAGTTATTCACTGCAAAATATAGTTAACAAGGAGCAGCTTAGTAAATATTCAGGAACACTGAAACACACACAGGGGGGCTGGGGAGGCTCAAACCCTTGCCCTCACAGTCAAGTGCTCCCCCAGTCTGCACTTCATCAGCGCCCCCACACCCCACTCCAGCCTTCTTTCATGTAACAATTTAAAAACTCTACAAATGTAATTGTTTTACAACCTCTATTTATAATGATAGAATTTGAACTGTTTTGCAGAAATTCTTCATATATCTATTCATCCATGGTGTTCATTATAAAATAAGCTTACTCGTTTTTTTCAATTATTTCCATTTTCCATTTTTCCATAGTCAACCTGTACTGAATTTCCACCACACGCAGATGCCTTCATTATTCGCTCAGGAAATGGACAGATAGACAGTTGTAATGACTTACAGTAGCTGTGGTACATTGTCCTCTGTTAATGCCCTGTCCAGCTGTAGGCCACACTGCAACACACACTGGCCTTGTCTCACCTATATTGCCTAGCCTATTCTATTTAGTCTTGTGTGCATTTGCCTTTTAAGATTCCTGATGTGTGCGATTTATAAAAACAAACAAATAATACAAAATAATCTTGCATTATTGTATTCTTGGTTCAAATGTAAATTTGCTTGCATTCTTCCTATGTGTGGAAACTGTTTATAATATACACTTTATAAATCTCATTGTGCTTTGTCACATTTTCTCTTCAGAAAAACATAAAACAATTTCCTTCAGAGGTTTAGTCATGTGTACATAATTAATTTACTTAAAAGAAGCTTCACATACTAAGCCAAAGTGACTGTGAAACAACCCTGAATGATTTTGAAACCCATTCAGGGATTACCCCAGATGACCAACCTTTGCAGATTAAGCCAAATTACATATATACACTATGGACTGCAGGTATCTAGTGTAAGCAGCTGAGGAGTATGTGTTAAATGCGCACACATTTATTTTTCTGACTGTGGATTGTTTGGTACACGTGTGATCAGACTGGTGTGCACACATAGCTCTTATAATTAAGGCCACTTGCTTTTCAAAGACAGATGTAAGTGCTCCCTGCTGCAGCTCTGAAGGGAGCGGAGAATGTCAGCCAGCGCTGCGGCACCTGTTTACCTCACTGCAGGCCTCAGGGAACGGGCTGATAGACGGGAGACAGAGAAACATCCCCTGCCTAATATGAGCAGAAATCCCAGAAGTGAACGAATTGAGCAATGATATTGACAAGGAAAATACATTTCATAGACAATTACTAATAAAACAGAGTGTGCCTATATTTATATTTACACTGGCATACGTGTGTACATATATCAAATATATAGCCTATAGGATGTGTCCATGATATGTTTTAATATACAGATGGGTGACAAATTAAAGGAAAAACCTGAATAAATGAGTGGAAGAACATAACGACTGCAGATGCCTCCAAACAGGTGTACTGCATGATACAATTAAGCAATTAACATCCTATCATGCTCTGTGGCATGTATACAAATGCTGAGCAGGCCCAGATGACCTCAAATTTGGATCAAGATGGCAAGAGGAAAGGATCTAAGTGACTTTGAAAGAGGGGTCATTATTGGGGCACGAATGGCAGGAGCTTCAGTCAGAAAGACGCTGAACTGGCTAGTGTTCTCAACAAGTGTGCGAGTGCATGTGTGGGACACCAAGAGAATGGTACAGGGCTGACTGCTTGACCCCTACAGTGATGGGATCCGGTGGCTCTGTTATGCTGTGGGGGACACTTTCCTGGCATGGTTTGGGTCCACTTGTCTCCTTAGAGAAAAGGGTCACTGCAAATCATTACAAAGTTATTCTGAGTGATCACCTTTATCCTATGGTGAAATATTTCTATCCTGATGGGAGTGGTCTCTCCCAGGATGCCAGTGCCAATACACAGGGCACAAGAGCTAACTGAATGGTTTGATGAGTATGAAAATTATGTGAATCATATGCTATGGCCTCCGCAATCACCAGATCTCAACCCAATTGAACACCTATGGGAGATTCTGGACCACATGAGGGAATATCTTTTGGAAGAATGGTGTTCATCCCTCCAGTAGAGTCCAGAGACTCGTAGAATCTGTGCCAAGAGCATTGAAGCTGTTCTGGTGGCTCATGGTGCCCGACCATGTGGTATCCAGTATGCTTTCTGGCTAATCCAATACACTGTGTGGTTATAGGTAAAGATATATATGCCAAAAGAGATCTATAGGACAAAGGGGCAATGACATACATGGTTTGGAACTCAGTGTGACTAAGAAAGCAAAGAGTACTGCAAAGAGAATCAATGTATTTTACAGGGTGCTTTGCTACTCCCAGTTTTAAGAGCTGGTGAACTGGAAACTAAAAGAAGTAGAAACAATTAAACATTTTCCCACACTGTGAAAGGCTCTCCCCCAATTCTCACTACATGCTCTCCACTGTGGCTGGTGTTGTTTTCATCCCTCGTCCTCTGTGTTTAATGAGATCCCCGGCCTTATTATTAATTGAGGGAATCCTATGAGAGTTCAGACTGAGACTGGGGCTCCCTGCAGAACATCCTCACCCATCCAGTGCCTTGTGTCAGGTGCCTTTATATGGTTTATAACCCTGCCCCACACACTGGCACAATGCAGGAAGGCAAGGCATGGCACTGAACTCTGCACACAGACAGTGTCAGTGCAAGAAAGATCGAAGTGCACAGTAGATTCTTGTCGTGCAGCGCATCACAGTGATACGGTGATAAGGGTGGGGTGGGATTATGGTACTTTTCGGACAGTTCGCTCACTGCTCTTCCTTGTGGAGGGTCTAACAATAGTTGGTGTTACAGGACTGACTGAGGATTTCAGGTGTATTGCCAGTCCTGCACTTTCCATTCATACATCAGTGATTCATCCTCAGAGAACCAGTGATGAACGCATCTGCAGCTGAGGTCCAGACCCAGAAAGTCTTTGACATCGCCTTTGTGAAGAACTTCACTGTGGTCCTCCTGGGCATCGTCATCAACTGCATCAATGGAGCGCTGGTCTTCTGCTTCTTCAGCAACCAGGTGTTCTACCACAACCCACGCTACATCCTGTACATCCACATGGTGATCAACGACATGATACAGCTCTCTGCTGCCATCAGTTTGCACGTCCTGAGCTACATCTTCCCGGTCATGAATGTTTCTGTCTGCACTGTGCTTGTTCTCATTGCCTTTTTACTCTCAATCAACACCCCCCTGAACCTGGCGGGCATGGCCGCGGAGCGCTACATCGCCATCTGCAACCCGCTGCGGCACTCCCAGATCTGCACAGTGCGCCGCACCTACACCCTCATCGCCCTCATCTGGTGTGTGGGGGCCGTCCCAGGGCTGTCTGACTTGGTCATCGTGTTGGTGACCAGACCCCTGAGTTTCTTCTCATCAAATATTTTTTGTTACAACTATAATGTTTTTAATTCTCCCTATCAGGAACTAAAAACTGGGGTCACTCAGGCTGTGTACATGGTCTGCGTGTGGCTGACTCTGATCTACACATATTTACGAGTCCTGTTTGCAGCGAAGGCTGCCACTACAGATGCAGCTTCAGCCAGAAAGGCTCAAAACACAATCCTGCTGCACGGAGCCCAGCTGCTGCTCTGCATGCTGTCTTACATCTCCTATACAGTAGACATGGCCTTGCTCTCCGTATTCCCCCAGTACCGTGGACAAATACTGTTTCTCTCTTTCCTCATAACACATATCCTACCAAGGTTTTTAAGTCCCTTGATCTATGGGGTCAGAGATGAGAAGTTTCAAAAATACATGAAAACATACCTGTTGTGTAGAAAGGTTACTGTAAAGGTGAGACCAGCTAAAGAGCCATTTGTCAGTCTCAGATTACTTCTAATTTTGTAGATCAGACCATTTTTGTTGGGACTGCTGATGGAATATGTATTTAAACTAGTTAGTATCATTAATATGTTTTAATGGTATTCTATACATCATGAAATTCATCACTAATTAACTTACTTCATGTTTTTATCTACACAAACATACAGTTAGGTCCATAAATATTTGGACAGTGACACACTTGTCATTATTTTGGCTCTGTACGTCACCACAATTGACTTGAAAAGGAAACAAATAAAGATGTTCTATAAATGTAGACTTTCATCTTTAATTTGATGGTAGTTGCATCCAAATTGGGTGAACGGTGTAGGAATTACACCAATTTTTATGTGTGGTCCCCCCAATTTTAGGGGCTAAAAAGTATTTGGACAAACTAACATAATCATGAATTAAATTGTGAGTTTCAATACTTGGTTGCAAATCCTTTGCAGTCAATGACTGCCTGAAGTCTGGAACCCATAGACATCACCAGATGCTGGGTTTCTTCCCTGGTGATGCTCTGCCAGGCCTGCACTGCAGCTGTCTTTAGTTCCTGCTTGTTCTTGGGGTGTTTTGCCTTCAGTTTTGCCTTCAGCAAGTGAAATGCTGCTCAATTGGATTCAAGTCAGGTGATTGACTTTTTCAATTCTCCCCATATTTTATTACTCCTCCCCATATTTAACACTGTTAAATAACACTGTTACAATAAAAGCTTATTATATTAAAATTAAACAAAAAAACACAATCTGTTTTTAATCACTCAACTACTTTTACCAGTAAAAAAAATAATATATGCAACAAAAACTTATACTCTTATGAAGGACGCTTGTCATTTTGTTTGTCAGTTTGTAAAGGCTATAATTTTACCACTTTTTAAAGATGTACTGTTCAGCTTCCATGAATATACCAAAAAAAGCAAATTATTATTACTTACTTAGTCTTCTTCTTATATTGGCAAAATTGCACATCTATAAATGTAAATTTAGTCATAAAGAACTTTTTAATATCATTGCAAATTTAGTCAAACAGTATTTTCACCTTCCAACAATTCTAAAGCATTAAGAACTCCTTATGTTTGTCTGTTTTTCAATGTCTTTCTATAATGTACTTTTTAATTTGTAATAGACCCCTGGTGCTTTTTTATTGTTACTCTTTATTGTTTAACATTGCATTAATACCAAAATAAAGTATTCACTGCAATATACAGTTAACAAGTAGCAGCTTAGTAAATATTCAGGAACAAACAGAAGCTTCTGCTGAACATTAAAATATAAATCTAGTCAACTGAAAGATATGAATGATATATTATATAATTGTTTATGATATAATTTGAATGGTTTTCCAGAATTTCTTCACCAGATAATTGTTCATCCATGGTGTTCATTATGAAATAAGCTTACACAGTTTTCCCATTATGAACATAGTCATCCTGTACTGAATTTCCACCACAGTATTTCCACACCCTCATTATTGACAGATAGATTTCGAATGAGTTAATGGGAAGAGTGAGAGATGAAAGCAGTGAAAAGAGAAAGAAAAGGCAGGGGAACAGTGGCGGCCTCTAGAGGGGAAAGAGGGTCAGGGCTAGGGAACCGTGACAATTGGGATGGTGCAATCTAATTTCCCTTTTGGGGATTAATAAAGTACTATCTTATCTTATCTCATGTATAACTCTGTTTAATTTCCACAAAGCCTTCAATAAATCTCATAAAGTGGTCTGAAACGTTAAATGTCTAAAATATTATTGCCAATGCCGACTGCTGACAGCACAGATTCCACGACCCCTCAGCCACTGAGAAACTCATCTGAGTCATGAGTCTGGGGAAAACCCCTATGGGCAGTGCAGGGATAACCACCCTGCTGTGTGTCTATATGTGTCAGTGACGCAGCGTGCTGTCGCCCTGCCCAGCTTGACTTCTGCTAGGCTTCCTCTTCAGCTGGCAGACAGACGTCTGCCAGCCCAACACAGAGCTGCCACCATGGAGAGGGACAGTGTGTACACGGTGCTGCAGAAACCCTGCGAGGACATCTATAGTGTTGTGAGGCCCGGAGCTTTATTGAAGGGTCACAATAAAGTGGTCTTCACAACCGTATCCACGCTCATTTAATCATATAATCACACATATAACCCGGGTTCCCAGTACCAGCCTCCTTGGAGCCTTTCGCCGTCAATTCGCTCTGCTGATTTCCTCCACACTGGATCCTCGGGTCCCGTCCAATTTATTTTTGACAATTTGTAATCCACCGAATAAGCCACTGGTCGCACAGGCTAATTCTCTGCTGTCTTCCTCTGCCCTTCCTGTCCTGCCCTGGTCGTTCGGGGTTTGTGGTGACTCCGCTGCTTGCTGCCCTGTCCGCTCACTCACTGCGTCTGCGATAGGTCTGTTTCTCTCCTCCATCAAAGGAGATTTCCAGGCTTTTAAGAGCCGACTCCCTGGGCTAGGGGGGAGCAGGTGAAAGCACTTAGTTTGATGACCCCAGGAAATCCACGTGGGAATGTCCACCGGTGGGCCGTACTCAGCACTTTACCAATAACCCAACACCGAAAATAATATAATTAAATAAGCAGACAATCAACCAACCACAACAACCAATAAAGAAAATAGAACACGATAAGTGAATTAAGTGCAACAGCAATAAAGATAACACAAAAAATTATATAAATCAATTAGTGAAAACAACCCATAGTGATCAATGAAGTTACGCACCACTCATGACATGAGGAGCATTGCTGAGGTGAAAAAGAGGGATGATGTTTTAAACTCTCTGGCGGCACTGTGGAGTAGTGGTTGTGGGGCAGTGCTGTTGTACCCTTGAGCAAGATACTTCACTTAGATTGCTCCAGTAAAATACCCAGGTATATAAATGGGTACAAATGTAAGTCGCCCTGGATAAGGGCGTCTGCTAAATAATGTAATGTAATGTAATGGTATGAAGGCAGACAATATCTGTTTACAGGAGTGCAGCATCCTGTTCCAAAAATAATATAAAGATCTCTGGGACAGTTGGACCCTGGGCGAGTCTTTCTGGTCCGGGTCCAATGTGTCCCGAGTGGACAGGGTTGCCATACTCCTGAAGAACCCCTTCATTGAAGTGAGACAATTTAGGGTTATAGAGGTGGGCAGGTTGGCCAGCCTCGACTTTAAATACAAGGGGGCTGTGCCCCCACCAGCCAGAGAGAGTTCTCTTTTCCCCTCAGCTACGCCCGCTCCTGATCGGCACCTTACCAGTTATCATTTCAGGTGATTTCAAATGTGCCCTGAGGGATGTAGACCAGAGTAAGCCCCGCAATGATAGATCCAGCAGGGACCTCACTGCGTTCGTGGAGGACTTTGAAATCTGCGACGCAGGTTGGGACTTGGTCCCCTTGTTCACCTGGGTGAGTTCTTCTGGCTCCTCCTTCTCCAGGATAGATCTCATCCTCTGGAGAGGACAGCCATGTCTTCAGAGGCGGTCTTCTTTTCAGACCACTGAAAGACTCCTGAAGACAGAGGTGCTCATTCCGAGCACACTGGAGTCGGGGCCTGGGGTCTGGAAGCTCAACACCTCTCTGCTCGATGACCCTCGATGGGATCCCTGCTGAATTCTACAAGATCTTTTGGGAGGTGCTTAAGGAAGATCTGGCACAGGTCTTGGGGTTGGTGTACAGAGAGGGTAGACTGGCACCTTCTATGGAGAAGAGTATTCTTACTCATAGATTTAAAACACCAACCCCAAGACCTGTGCCAACCTGTGCCCCAGACAAGGACACCGCTAAATTGATAAATAGAATTATATTTCGGTTTGTCGGGGGGAGTAAAATGGAGAGGCTGAAAAGAGTGCAGATGTTGAATGGGGTGCCCTGGATGGAGGTAGGGGGGTCCCTGACGTTGTGTGGCTTATTAAGGTGCAGGGGCTGGCATATGTCAATCAATCAATCAAACTTTATTTATAAAGCACTTTAAAACAACCAAAGTAGACCAATGTGCTGTACAGAAATATAAATACACATAAAATAGACCTAAATAAACATAATAAATAAACAAAATTGCAATGTCAACTGTCAAAGGCCAAAGAAAAAAGGTGGGTTTTAAGAAATGTTTTTAAAAAGACAATGATGAGGACTGTCTAATTAACAAAGGCAAATCATTCCACAGTTTAGGAGCTGCCACAGCAAAGGCACGGTCCCCTCTGAGCTTACACTTTGTTTTGGGCACAATCAGGAGCAATTGATCAGCTGACCTAAGAGAACGGGTGGGTATATAAGGGTGTAATAGCTCCGAAATATAGGGTGGAGCCAGACCATTTAAGGATTTAAAACAAAACAAAATAATTTAAAAATGAATCTTAAAATGTTCAGGCAGCCAATGAAGCGATGCTAAAATTGAAGAAATATGCTTGTGTTTACGTGCGCCAGTTAAAATACGCGCTGCAGCATTCTTTACCATCTGCAGACGAGCAACAGAAGACCCACTAACCCCCACATACAGTGCATTACAGTAATCCAGCCAAGTGGTAACAAAGGCGTGGATTACTGTCTCAAAGTGTTGCCTTGGAAGAAATGGCTTTATTTTAGTCAGCTGCCTCAGTTGGAAAAAACTTGATTTAACGACTGCCCTAATCTGATTTTCAAGCTTAAGGTCAGAGTCGATTTTAACCCCTAGGTTTGTAATAGTTGGCTTGCTGTACTGGGCCAGGACACCCAAATCAACAGGAGTGGTCCCAGTGGTACCACCAAAAACCATCACTTCAATCTTTTTCTCATTGAAACTCAAAAAATTAAGAGACATCCAGGCCTTTAGATCGTCAAGATACTCAAGTAAAGATCTGACAGTGTCAGTCTTTTAAAGAAGCACATAAATCTGACTGTCGTCAGCGTAACAGTGAAATGACATGCCATGCTTCCTGATTATTGAACCAAGCGGGAGCAAATAAAGAGAAAAAGAAGAACTGAGAGCCCTGTGGGACCCCACAAAAGAGAGGAGCAGAGGAGGACTCAAAGTCACCACAGCTAACACAAAAAGTCTGACAATCCAAGTAGGACCTGAACCATTCGAGCGCTATGCCCTTGATACTCACCCACCGCTCCAAACGAGAAATCAGAATTTCATGATCCACAGTGTCAAACGCAGCAGTTAAATCAAGAAGCACAAGAATAACACAATCACCAGAGTCAGTAGCTTATAAGATATTAAAAACTTTTAAAAGAGAAGATTCTGTGCTGTGTAGTTTTAAAACCGGACTGGAAAACTTTGAGAATATTGTGGTCTGTCAGAAAGGCTATTAATTTACTGCAAACTATCTTCTCAAGAATTTTTGAAAGAAAAGGTAATTTGGAAATATGCCTAAAATTTACGTGATCTGCAGAATCCAGACTAGGTTTTTTAATCAGGGGTTGCACTGCTGCATGTTTAAAATTTTCAGGGACCACACCTGAAGACAGACTGCTATTAACAACTGCAAGAACAGATGGCCCTACAGTTGTAAAAAACCTCCTTAAAAAGTCGAGGAGGAACAACATTATGTGGAGAACCTGAGGGCTTCAAGTTACCAACAATCTCCTGTAACACAAACAAAGTCACAGGCTCAAACTTGTCAAAGACAGCAGAGCAGATGACAGAGACTTAGGGGTCATAAGCAGAAGATGAAATAAGAGCCCTAGTGGAAGTGACCTTATCAATAAAAAAGTGAAGAAAATTTTCACAAACAACAGGAGAGGCATCAACACCAACAGTTTGTGTGACATTAAGAACTGAATCGATAGTCTTAAACAGAACACGAGGCTTGTTACAATTTGACAGAATAATTTCAGAAATATATTTTCTTTTAGCATCTTTCACAGTTTTCTGATAATGACGCCAGCAATCCCTTACCATTTGCAACGACACATGCAGTTTATCCTTTTTCCATTTGCGCTCAGCTCTACGCCAATCGCGTCTGACAGCACGAGATTAAATTTTAGGCTGCCTGATTTTTAATGGAGCCACAGTATCTATAACAGTTTGGCAGGTGGAGTGCAACCATAAACTAAGCTCCTCTGAATCATTACATATAGACTCCGGTATAGCACAGTTCTGACTGAAAACGGACGATAACTGAGCAACAGTAAAAGGGTTAATATTGCGACAGGACCGAGCAGCAGCAGAAGTTCAACTGTATTACAGGCAAGTGCAATCTCGAATAATACAGGCATATGGTCAGAAAACACTGCGTCACAGATCTCTAAGTTAAGAACAGGCAAACCAGAAGATAAAACAAGATTGAGTGTATGTCCACGTTCCTGTGTGGGGCCAGATACAGACTGCACTAGATTAAAAGAATCAATAAGGTTTAAAAAGTCCTTTACCATTGGATTTTCAGGACAACACACATGAACATTAAAATCCCTAACAATAAGGACACGGTCATATTTTGGCATAATTTCAGCCAGAAAAACAGAAAAATCATTTATAAAGTTCTTATTTTATTTGGGAGGCCGATAAACCACTGCACACAACACTGTGTGAGAACGACCCAATGTGGTTAAGAACATCAAGGCTGCTGGTAAGAAAGTGAGTTTTATGAACCGCTTTTTTATTGCAAGCAGCCTGAGACCACTCGGCCTCTGCACCATGGATAACACCAGGTTGCACTTGTGGGATCCCCCGCTGTTCTACAGGGCACTCCGAGCCTTTGCACTCAAAATAGGCCTGCACAAGGCCACGCTGGTCTACCCAGGAGACCAGCAGAATAGAAGAAACATGGCGGAATATCTAGGCTAATGCTACGCATGTTTGCCTCACAAATACACAGAAAGATGTCTCCTGGATGGCTGTGAGTCGATGTCTCCCCACCCGAGTGTTCATATACAGAAGGGGCCTGGCCCTGTTTGATATCTGCCCCTACAAGGGCTGCCTGGGAAGGGAGACAGAGGCTCACATTTTTAGGGACTGCCCCTCCGCTTTGCAGGGTCTGGCTCCTGTTTTTCCCGTTCCTCCGCAGGTTTGCTGTTACTGCTTGGGCAATCTGGAGATTGCAATCACCTCCTTATCATTCTTGGGTTGAAAGAAAAAAAGAAAGAAAGAGAAAGAAAGAAAGAAAGCCAGCCAGCCAGCCAGCCAGCCAGCCAGCCAGCCAGCCAGCCAGCCAGCCAGCCAGCCGACCTGACTGACTGGCTGACAGTGAGTGACGGAATGTACGTGCTTTGTGATGTCATTGCAGTCACCTGAGAGTTGAGTTCTGTGATGTCATCGCTGCCCTGGCAGTAAAGGGAGAGGCAGAGGAAGGCACAACATGGTTGTGAGCTCCCTCACTGACTGGGCTAGAATTGTGGAATGAGAGAGTGGAGGGAACGGAACGCAGAAAATATACAATTGTACTGTTCATATTGGGAATTGATTTGTTCTGTATATCCATGATTTTTGATTGAAAGAGTGTGCCTAAACTTGTGTGCACTTTGAATATTGAATTGGTGTGTCTGCGTGTGTGTGTGTGTGTGTGTGTGTGTGTCTGTCTCTGTCTATCTGTCTGTCTCCATGTGTGTGTGTGTCTCTCTCTGTCTGTCTGTCTGTGTGTGTGTGTTTGTGTCTGTGTGTGTCTCTCTCTTTGTCTCTGTCTATCTGTCTCTGTGTGTCTCTGTGTGTGTGTCTCTGTCTCTCTGCCTGTCTTTCTGTGTGTGTGTGTGTGTCTCAGTCTATATGTGTGTGTGTGAGTGTGTCTCTCTCTGTCTGTCTGTCTGTCTGTCAAAATCAAAGTCAAAGTCAAAAAGAGCTTTATTGACATGACAAGGTTACACCCATTTTTCCAAAGCAAGTACAGGGGGTTCTACTGCAAAACATAGAACAGTGCAGTGGCAATAATACTGTATACATACAATACACACAAGTTTACAGACATTACATACATCAATATACATTGAACACAGCATTTGCAAAACAATTCTGCATGAATTGGTACTATATATGTATAAATAGTATACAGTGTCTTTTACAATGTCTCTCTCAGTTTGTGGCAGGTAAGCACATAGTCGGCAGCCAGCTCTGCTGTATGTTCATCCTCTCCTAACAGGATTTGTATTTTGCCTTCATCACTGAGCTCTTGGATCCTGTGACCTGGACTGAGAGTTTCGGGAGGTGCGTGTCCCTGGCTGTGGAGTATTTGGTACGGTGCAGCAGGAAGTGCGTCTCGTCCTGCACCTCCCCCTGCTCACACTGTACACAGTCTCTCCTCTCTGGGCTTCTAGGTCTGCCTGTGTCGCCCTGTTTCTATTTCCAAGCTGTGGGCACTGAGTCTGTACTGGCTCAGGGTTTGTCTCTGTTTGGGGTCCTTCACGCTCACCAGGTACGGTGGCAGGCTGTAGTCCCTCTGTAGAGAGCGGTAACACTGCAGTTTGTGCTGCTGTTCAGTTTCTGTGTGCCAGCGCTCCAGGTATTGTGCTCTCATCTTCTTGGTGATGATGTTGATCCTGGTGCCCGCTGTCTGCCCACTGGGGCTGGTGTGGCTCTGCTCAGTGAGGGGCCGTGCCAGGGTACAAATGGCACACTGTTTAGGGCCATGCTCCTGGCTCCTTAGTGCTGTGTGGCAGTAGGAGTCAGGGTGGCTGTTGTTGAGGTGGACCCAGAACTTCAGTGCCCTCTTGTGCACAGTGAGCAGCAGGGGGAGGCGGCCCAGTTCAGCTCTGCATGCGTTATTGGCTGCGCTCCTGTGGAGCTGGAGCAGGTGTCTGCAGAACTCCAGGTGCAGGCTCTCAGTTGGGCTGCTGTCCCACGTGCTGTGATCAGGGTAAGTTACTGGGCCCCACACTTCACTACCGTACAGGAGGATTGGAGACAATATACTATCAAAGATTTTAAGCCAGATCCTCACTGGGGGTTTTAAGTTGTACAGTCAGGTTTTTTTTGCATAAAAAGCCCTGCGTGCCTTTTCTTTCAGTGCACTTATAGCTGCCTTGAAGCTCCCTGATGCACTAATGTCCAGACCAAGGCATGTGTAATTGGTTGTGTGCTGTAACGTGTAGCCATTGAGGACTGAGGACTGAGGACTGAGGACTGCTCCAGCACTGAAGCCAGCTCATTAATATAGACATTAAAGAGTGTAGGACTCAGCGACCCTGGTGGACCTCTGTCCTTTTGTGACCGACCTTCACACTGCACTGGTTTTCCTGGTACATGTTTTTGATGATGTCATAGGTTTTCCCTCCTATGCCACTCTCCAGCAGTCTGAGGAGCAGTCCGGGGTGCCAGATGGAGTCAAAGGCTTTTTTGAAGTCGACGAAGCAAGCGAAGACTTTCCCCTTGTTGGTACCATGTACATGTTTGTTAAGGAGGCTGTGTAGAGTGTAGATGTGGTCGGTGGTGTGGTGATTGGGAAGAAAGCCGATCTGGCCTCTGTGCAGCACACTGTGCTCTGACAGGAAGCTCAGGATTCTGCTGTTCAGGATGCTGCAGAAAACCTTCCCCAGGCTGCTGCTGTCTCTGTCTATCTGTCTGTCTGTGTGTGTGTGTGTGTGTGTTTGTCTGTCTATCTGTGTGTGTGTGTTTATGTGTGTCTGTCTATCTGTGTGTGTGTCTCTCTCTCTCTCTGTGTCTGTCTCTGTCTATCTGTCTGTGTGTGTGTGTGTGCGTTGGTATATGTGGATTATGGGGTCCAAAATCCTGAATACACACCAACACTATGAGGACATCCAAGCCTTACGAGGACAGTGCCAGTGTCCTCGTAATTCAGCTGTTCTAGCCTATTCTAAGGGCCGCCCATGTGTTTTTTTGCAAAGTCACCACAATGGTCTGACTTTTGTATGTATGCTGTGTGTGCGCCGCCTCCTCCCTCTGTCCCTGTAGGCTGGAGCTGGAACTGCAGCCTCACACACAGACGGCCGCTGACTGGCCAGAGTAGAGCAGGGCTCCACTCAGAGCGCTGTGATTGGCCAGAGTAGAGCAGGGCTCCACTCAGAGCGCTGTGATTGGCCAGAGTAGAGCAGGGCTCCACTCAGAGCGCTGTGATTGGCCAGAGTAGAGCAGGGCTCCACTCAGAGCACTGTGATTGGCCAGAGTAGAGCAGGGCTCCACTCAGAGCACTGTGATTGGCCAGAGTAGAGCAGGACTCCGCTCAGGGAGTCCGACCTAGAGCAATATTTCAGGGATCTGCAACGGCCACGTGTAAGCTACTGTAGTTTTTCTTAATAATGTACATTTCTGAGGAAAAAAACACTTTGACACTACATCACAATTTTACTGTACAATTAAGTGTATTCCTTTATTTTAATACCTATACATTTTATCGGAATCTGCAGTGTTGTTACCGAGTATTGTTGATTGTTGATCATTGCTAGGCCTTTCACCGTGCATGTAACTTTCAGGGCCTATATAAAATTAAATGTAAGTGGCTCAACATACTGGTATTTTAATGAATCATTAACATATCTATGTATTGTATTTGTCTAATAGAAATGTTTTAATAAGTAATACAATTGTTTTCGTCAGTTTCTGGAAGATGAGTTTTTAAAAATATTTGTAATGTCCCCCTCCTTTTTTTAACATATGTGTTGAATTTAAATAGAGATATGATTGGATTTAGTGTGTGTGTGTTAGAAGTGCAAAACGATATGATTGACGAAACCAAATAATTTAGTAATTTAATAATCGGCAATGTATGTAAAGTAGTATAAATGTATATTGCATTAGAAATAAATAAATGGAAACTTTTCTTATTTCGAATTATAGGCTTATTTAGATGCTTTAATGGAGTACAGAGTCTGGTATTATTTACCATTTGTAATTGTTATTCATTTTAGTATAGGCATTGTCACATTTACTGCATTAATGGCGAGCACCAAACGAGTGTCTCTCTCGCTCAAAGATAAACTTACATTATCAGTGAAATCAAAAAGGGACGAAAGCAGCCACAATTATGTAGCGAACTGCGGTTTCCCGTAAGCAAAGAGCTTGGTGTTATTACATGTTTTGTGATTAACAAACCAAGTGCAGATCAGTTCATGGTTAAACCTGAAGAGCTAAAGTCCTGCAGCGGACATCAATGAAAGATTTCCTAAAAGAGTAACGTAGAACATGTTAAAGTGCACTGTATGGAGTTTATTGATGTATACATTGAGAAATTACCTTTATTTAATAAAATCATCAGGTCTTGAAGTGCAAAGGGTGCGGGCCGCCCTATCCAAAACGTCCTGTCCCCCAAAACTGTCAACCCAGAAGAATACAAGTCTGCACGTGTACTATTGTCTAAAAGCTGAAAATATTTATGAACATAGAATTAATCCTTGGAAGTATGAGGAAAAACAAAACAAAAACCAATGGGCTGTGTATTAATATTACCAATGATTGGCTGAGGACTGTGTGTACAATGTGTGTTAATCCTTAATTAATTCATTTTCATCATTGCTAAATCTGTAATAAAATATTTGTTATTGGTCGTATTAATACAAATCAATCTAAATGTAATTATAAGTATTTTAAATTTCACTTTTTAAAAAAATATCCCTCTTCTAGTGTTGCAATAAACAAGCTGACATTTTACGACTTTACCAATTGTCTTCACGAAATTATTGCACAATCTTTGATACATTTTCAATATTAGTACAATGGAGATGAAATTAAGATGAAGAATACAGCCTTTTAAAGAAGCTGAACAGTACATAAATGCACAACAGGACAAAAACAACTTGGAAGCTAAGTTTATTAACAAAATTAAAGGTAAGACCATTATACTGTAATATTCACTGTAGTTTGTACTCCTTCACTATTTCTTATTTAATTTGACAGTATTTGTGACATTTTTGCTCAAAGATTATATTTGTTTTATACAGGACGCGGTGTGTTTGCAAAATCACTCTTCCCAAAAGGAAGCTTTGTTCTGGAATACAGAGGTACTCTCATGAGCAGTGTGGAGGCTGAAAGAAAACTAAAGAAAGATGCATTCCTTTACAACACTTTCATGTACCACTTTAAAAGCAAGGAAAAGGATTTATGGTGGGTACTATTTTTCATAAAGTTTACATTTTAATTGTTTGTGTTAGAGATGCATACTACTATCAGATTGTGTAAGTTTAGTAATTATGATTTGACTCAAAGTTTTTGCAGTATTGATGCATCGGCTGAAGATGAAACCTTTGGGCGGCTAGTTAATGACGACCCTATGCCAAATACCAAAATGAAGAAACTGGTAGTAAAAAACAGACCTCACCTTTGCTTATTTGCATTAAGAGACATTCTTCCAGGAGAAGAAATTACTTATGACTATGGGGGACATGACTTATATTGGCGGCACAATGCAAACCAAGGAAATGTATGTCACCATTATTAAAACTGCACTTAATTGTAATTATTCAAGTTGCAAAGTTCTCTCTAAAGAACTAGTGTGTTGTGATTATTAAAAACAAAGAAATTTTTTTATGAGATACACTTGCCTGAATGTTCAAGAATTTCAAGAGCTAGTTTACACAATCTGTGTATTGCTGTTTGTGTGACACAGGCCTGGTTTGTGAGGACAGTTAGCACTAATAGGACAGTCAGTATTATGTGCATTCGCAGTTTGACACAGATATACAATCTGTGTATTGCTGTGTGTGACACAGGCCTGGTTTGTGAGGACAGTTCGCACTAATAGGACAGTCAGTATTATGTGCATTCCCAGTTTGACACATGAATAGAATATGTGTATTGCTGTGTGTGACACAGGCCTGGTTTGCAAGAACATATGTTTTGGGAGGACACATTGCTTACTCAGTTAATGCTACATGCCTGTTTCTATTGAGCATGGGGATTCATACGCACTTTAATCCTCTCTCTACAGCAGACATCTAACAGTGCCCCATCACTGAGCTCTGAGAGTGCCAGCTTACAGCCTCACAGTGAAAGTGTTGAAAAGGTATGATTTCAGTCTTTGTTATCGTTAGCATATATATAGAATACTGTTTTTAGGGTCGTCATTTTTAAAATTCTATTAATGATATACAAGGCCTTCCAGAGCCAGAGTCATAGATACATTTTGTCAGTACATTGCTTACTTTGTGAAAACTAAATGCTTATTTTTCATAATTGAATCTTTCCAGCAGAAGTTGTACTAAACTGTAAATATATTTTTTATATTAGTGCCACAAGCAGAACATTACAAATGAGGTCTTCAGTTGTTTGGAGAAATGCGCTGAGTGCAACGGACTTTTCGTGCCTTTCAAATGGTCTGTCGTGAAATGTAAAGGTAGGTGTTGATTTACAGTCAACCTCTTAAATCAGTTTTGACATTTGCAAGCCTTTCTAGTGATTCTTTTACAGAATGATGACTCATTCTTGGACTTGTTACCTTAAAGGGTTAGTATTTAGTGAAAAGATAAAAATAGAATAATATCTGACCGAATGCGTTTGGTTATTGTATAATACTGCTGAAAAACAATTCATTGTTTACCATACTTAGGGTAATATCTCATGATATCTTTCTGTATTAAAATGCTGTATATGTAGACCTGGGTCAGATTGCTGGCTTTTCTTCTAGTCTGTTCCTGCATATGGCACAAAGCCTGTTATGAAAAGGTGCTTTCATCAGAGAGGAAGCAACAAAGCTGGGTAATTATTGTGTTTAGATTATTTGTAAAAAAAATACCTACGTTTATAGATACTTCAGTGTCTACAGATTGTATAATAATAAACATTTTAGCTTGATTTAATCAGGCTTCGATAGTAGTTAAGTCTTATTTTTGTTACATAAAGTCCCAGTTGAATATTTTTAAATAAATGACAAATCAACATTAACATTGTAGAATGATTTATCACTACTATAATTACATAATTTAATTCTGTTTTGTCAGACTCCAGGATTCCAGGATTTATCTGATGCCAGTAATGAAGAAGACACTGTCTCATCTGGAGAGGAGTATTTACCAGAATTTAATTCAGATTCTGATGGTGATTCAACAGAAGACTCCACCAAGGGCAGGAACTTGAAGGAGCATTTAGGAGCCTCAACAACAGGAAATGATAAATTAACTGTCCTTTCTAATACTGAGTATGTGCATGGGTCAGGCACAGACATTGATTCATCACAATCTTTGGACTTAGCTAAAATATACTGTGACTCTATGATAGAAACTACAACAGGGAAAGAATCAACAATCAAAATGGAAGTTGAGACTGAAAGAACATGCAATTCAAAAGTGCCTTCATGTACCAGAGTTGAAAGCATCAATAAGAAAAATTACTGCTACGTGTGCAGAAAACCACAATCAAAACTTATGAGACACTTTAAAGTTCATGAGAAGCAGGAAATGGAAATCACTCAAGCATTAAGTTTTCCAAAGAGATCCAAAGAAAGAGCAGAAATGCTAGAAAAACTGAGGAATAGAGGAAATTATCAACATAATTCTGAAGTCCTAAGCAATGGGACAGGATGTCTGAAAGTGAAAAGAAGATCAAAGGATGAATTGAATTCCAAAAATTACCAGCATTGTCTTTATTGCAAAGGGTTGTTCATTCGAAAATAACTCTGGAGACATTTAAAAAAATGCAAGTTTGTTCCTACACCTGCGTCCGGTAAAGAACAAATAGGGAGAAAAAGAGTCTTGAGTCTAGCTGCATTTGCAGAATCTGCATTATCACCTCAGGTGTCTGACGGAGTGTGGAAAATGTTAAGTCACATGAATCAAAATCCAATTGCTTGTATTGTCCAAAATGACTCCTGTGTACTTCAGCTAGCGCAGTCTTTTTTTAACAAGTATGGACATGACCAGACAAAACATGAATATATAAGACAAAAACTCAGGGAAATCGGTCGGTTTCTGCAAGCCATTCGTAGTGACTCAGCCAGCTACAACTTAGAGCAGGCTGTTAAACCAGTGAATTTTCACCATGTTGTTAAAGCTGTTAAGAAAGTGGCAGGATTTGATGAGCAAACAAACTGTTTCAAAACACCAAGCCTGGCACTGAAAATAGGCCACTCATTACAGAAAGTGTGTGATATCGTACATTGCAGAGCTTTAATAACAGAAGATGATTACTTGGTCAAAACTACAGAGTCTTTTAGAAAACTGTACAGTGCAAAATGGCCTGAGTTAATTTCACACAATGCTCTTTCTAATCTCAGCATATCGAAGTACAACAAACCGTCCACACTACCTTTTACAGAAGATGTTCAAATGCTTCACAGGCATTTGGAAAGTCAATCAGAATTATGGACGCAAGAACTGAAAAGCAATAAGTCACTGCAAGCCTATCCTAACCTTGCCAGCGCAACACTAGCACAAGTAATATTATGTAACAGGAGACGTTCCGGAGAAGTCTCTAAAATGCATGTAACAACTTTTCATAACCGAGACAAATCCGACCTCCATGAAGATGTTGCCATGGGTCTAACAGAATTTGAGCAAAAATTGTGTAATCACCTCAGCAGGGTTGAGATCATGGGGAAAAGAGGACGCAAGGTGGCAATCCTTTTAACGCCGAGCATGATAGATGCAATGACACTACTATCCGAGAAGAGAAGAGATTGTGGCATAGATGATACAAACAAGTTCATGTTTGGTAGACCAAATTGTGAGAGCCATTACAGAGGACAGGACTGCCTGAGATTATTTGCCCATCAATGTGGAGCAAAGTATCCAGAAAATTTGAGATCCACACAATTGCGCAAACATATTGCTATAATCACGAGTCCTCAACCTCAAAAACAATTAATTTAACCAGATAGCAAATTTCCTAGGTCATGATGTTAGAGTGCACAGAAATTATTATCGCTCGCCTGAGGCAACAATTCAACTGGCGAAAGTTTCAAAACTTTGAAAGGCAAATCTTTGGATGAAATAGAAGTTGAAGGTATGTAGCTTGTTTTTAGGCATAACAATAGTTATTATTTATTTCTTAGCCACCCTTATCCAGGGCAACTGGATCAATTAGGATTCCAACCCTCAACCTTCTGGTTATGAATGCAATGATGCCTTCATGAGTTATGATATTCAGAATATCTAAAACCAATAGCATATCTAATACAGTCTGTATTTTAATGAAGTAAGTTAATTCTGTCCAGTTAAGTAGCAATTTTGAGGCCCATGAAATAGTGACATTACATTTTTTAATGTAAACCAGATCACAAGACATTAAACTTAAGTTTAAAATTAAATACATACCTTTTGTGAGAACTAATGGATTATGTATTATGGCCCTAAAGTGAAAAAAACACATGCAAATAAAACAATATAGACAAACCTAAAATGTTAGCAGGTAACTTAAAAATCTAATTTGATGCAATAGATGAACTGGATTTGAGGAAGATGACATTGAAGATGATGATGGAAATGAGATTGATGAGATGTTGGATGATGTCCCTCAAGTAAATGGTAGTGTGAAATGAATGCTTTAGCTCCTAAAGTTAACACAGAGGTTGATAAATGTATAATTTATTATGTGAATTTCATGAGTAACCAAGTACTTTTGTCAAATCTTATTTTCCACTATTACTTTCTAAATGACATACAACCCAGTAAAGACTAGCTACTCATATTAAATAACATACATTATTTTAATGTGACAGTATCACAGATTGATTGGTTTTGGCCTGAAATACACTATTCTTCAATGTATTCATGTAAATTGGTCTATGTGCAAAGTGGAGAAGCATGTTATTGTGCAGTTAATACTTTAACCCCTTTCAATTAAGACCTATTGTTATGGAGGGAGAAATTATGTAGAAACACCTGAAACAGGCACAGATGTCTGAATCATTTTGGCAAATTTAGTTCATTTCCACATGCAAAAGAAAGCAACAACAATCCTTCATACAAGATGAACAAATTAATTTGTCTGGTATGTATTATTTTTTACATAATAAAATAACAAATTGATTGCTCAGCCTCAGGACCAATTGAAGAACAATCACGTTAATTATTTTATCTTTATTTTTATTTTATTTTATGTGATCAAAAAGCAACTCACGATTACAGCAAAAGCCTGAGCAAGAGTGGAAAAAGTTGTATTAAATATTGAATCACTATTAGCTGTGTATGCTTTAAATAAAATATTCAAATACATTCATTGTTTGAAGGAAAATATCTACTAAGTTTGAATTGTATCCTTCCTTATAGAAAATGCTAAAACATCTTTAAAAGAGAAAACCCCTAGAAGACCGTGGACAAAGCATGAAGAGAGTGCAGAGAAAGAGAGGTTGATAAATGTATAATTTATTATGTGAATTTCATGAGTAACCAAGTACTTTTGTCAAATCTTATTTTCCACTATTACTTTCTAAATGACATACAACCCAGTAAAGACTAGCTACTCATATTAAATAACATACATTATTTCAATGTGACAGTATCACAGATTGATTGGTTTTGGCCTGAAATACACTATTCTTCAATGTATTCATGTAAATTGGTCTATGTGCAAAGTGGAGAAGCATGTTATTGTGCAGTTAATACTTTAACCCCTTTCAATTAAGACCTATTGTTATGGAGGGAGAAATTATGTAGAAACACCTGAAACAGGCACAGATGTCTGAATCATTTTGGCAAATTTAGTTCATTTCCACATGCAAAAGAAAGCAACAACAATCCTTCATACAAGATGAACAAATTAATTTGTCTGGTATGTATTATTTTTTACATAATAAAATAACAAATTGATTGCTCAGCCTCAGGACCAATTGAAGAACAATCACGTTAATTATTTTATCTTTATTTTTATTTTATTTTATGTGATCAAAAAGCAACTCACGATTACAGCAAAAGCCTGAGCAAGAGTGGAAAAAGTTGTATTAAATATTGAATCACTATTAGCTGTGTATGCTTTAAATAAAATATTCAAATACATTCATTGTTTGAAGGAAAATATCTACTAAGTTTGAATTGTATCCTTCCTTATAGAAAATGCTAAAACATCTTTAAAAGAGAAAACCCCTAGAAGACCGTGGACAAAGCATGAAGAGAGTGCAGTAATTAGGCATTTTAAGAGTTACATTGCAAAAGGAAAACTGGCTTCAATACTGGAATGTCAGCAGTGCCGCTTGGCTGAAGATCCAATATTAAACAATAGGAGTGCACAAAATATAAGAGACTTCGTGAGAAATAGGGGTGTGACTTATAAAAGGTAAATGACTGCTGACTAGTGACATACTTAAAGGGGAGCTCCACCAAAAATCCATATTTTCTCAGGTTGTTCTATAAGTAGAAACATATTCTGTGGAGTTGTCCTTTAAGTATGTCACTTTTAATCAGGGTTTAATGAAACCGCAAATAAAACAAAGTAGACTTAAAAAACATACAATTGCAGTTGCTTCAGAATGTTTTTAATACCCCTAATGAAGTTTATCTAAAAGTTAATGTATTAAATTAAATTTGATTCACTATTTATATTAGTATTCTTTACATTCAGTGTTTTTGCACAGACATATACAAAAATATAGTCAAATTAATTACACTTAAGGGTATGAATACATTTGGAGACAACTTTTAGAAAAAACGTTGAAACTGTTACTGTGATTTTAGTATTTTATGTTTGTGAAGTGCTTGTTTCTTAGATTTTCAATAATCAAAATACATGCTGTATGAAAGTTCATCCTGACACACTGGAGTGTAGAGAGGCCTATAACCTTAGTCACTTATATGAAATATAATGGTAAACTCTAATAGTTCTTCAAAATCCTCATGAATTTTTGACATACCATACCATAGTTTAGCCTTTTTTTAAAGAGGTCTGGAGTGATTTTTTTTTGTCATACTGGTTACTTGGCTCTGTTCAAATGTCAAAAAATCATCACAATTGTTAAACCCATCCTCAACAACTACGTTCTGAACTAGATCTTAAGGGGTCTTCTGTGGGCTGTTGAGGAAAGAGTGATGCAGTAAAGGTGGTGTTGGGGAGGGGGGAAATGAGACTGTACTGAGCTGTACTGTACTGTCATTTCATCTCCCAAAATAATTTTAAATCACTAAAAAAGTAATAGGTTATTTCTCTTGAGTTTAAATATCACTTAAAGCTTGCTTTGGTGGAGGACCCTGAAGGACCTTTTTGATTCTCCCATAGAGTGGTGGGAGATGGTGAAGAAAAGGACCATGGGCTACTTCATTCAGCTGGGGAAATGGAAAGCTCGCGAGAGGCGGGCGAGATATTCCCATCTAAATGCCCGCCTCCAGCGCCTGAGTCTTTTACAGCTCAGAGGCTTCGACCTAGCTGAGGAGGTGGACCGGGTCAAACTGAGTCTCTCCACCCTCTATCGGGAGGAGCAAGAAAAGATCAAGGTCCTTTCCAGGGTCCGCATCATGGAGGATGACGAGAAGTGCAGCCGCTTCTTCTTCAAGAAAACGAAGGAGAGGCGGCCTGCAATGTCCTCCATGATCGACTCCTCGGGGCAGGAGGTGGAGGGCAGAGAGGCTGTTGAGACAGTGGTGCGGGACTTCTACAGGGAGTTGTACGATCAGAAGGTGGTGGATCAAAATCTGATCCATCACTTTCTGTCCCTGTTGGAGTCCCGCAACGAGGGGGACGAGGAGGCGGAGGAGGATCCAGAGATCACCACCACTGAACTCTCCCAGGTGATAAAGAGTCTTAACTCTGGAAGGACACCGGGTCCCGATGGGATCCCTGCTGAATTCTATAAGATCTTTTGGGAGGTGCTTAAGGAAGATCTGGCTCAGGTCTTGGGGTCGATGTACAGAGAGGGTAGACTGGCACCTTCTATGAAGAGGAGTATCCTCTCTCTTCTTCATAAGAAGGGAGATCCAAAGGATCTGAGGAACTGGCGGCTGGTCAGCCTCCTGTGCACCGACTACAAGATACTGGCCAAAGCACTGACGCTCCGTCTGCAGTGGCCACTCCCTCAAGTCGTGGGTCCCGAACAGGTCTGCGGTGCCCGGGGGAGATCGGCGGCCGACAACGCCATGCTGCTCAAGGTATGTCATGGCCTACTCGAACGAGAGAGGGCTTCCCCTGGTCCTAATCAGCCTGGACCAGGAGAAAGCCTTCGACAGAGTGGGCCACGAATACCTGCAGCTCGTTATGGAGAGGATGGGTCTCGCTCTTGGCCTGAGGAAGTGGGTTAAGATCATCTACAGCGGCCTAAGCAGCAGGGTCCTTGTGAACCGCCACCTGACCGAACCATTTCCGGTCAGGTCGGGGGTCCGACAGGGTTGTCCCCTGTCGGCCCTGCTGTACGTCCTCTGTCTGGAGCCGTTCATGCAGGTGATCCGCCGGGACGTCTGGGTGACAGGTTTCCATCTCCCGGGTTCCGGCGGAGAGCAACTGAAAGCCCTGGCCTATATGGACGACGTGGCCGTGGTCTGCACGGACGCGCCGTCCGTGGCCAGGGTTGAGGAACTGCTGGACGGCTTCTGCAGGGCAACAGGGGCCGCTGTCAATAGGGCCAAGAGCGAGGTCTACCTCTCCAGAGCATGGCCTGTCGTCCGGGGCCCGCCGACCGTGTTCCCTGTGAAGCCGTCCATCAAGGTTCTGGGGATCACGATCGACGGGACCAACACGGGCACCCGGAGCTGGGAGGAGGCTTTATCTAAAGTCCAAAGAAAGATCCACGACTGGAGCACAAGGACCTTGACGATGGCCGGTAGGGTGCTGGTCGTAAAGGCCATCCTCTTCCCGATACTCCTCTACGTAGGAATGATCTTCCCCCCAGACAAGGTCGCCGCAAATCTAGTGACCAGAATTATATTTCGGTTTTTCTGGGGGAGCAAAATGGAGAGGCTGAAAAGAGTGCAAATGGTGAAGTGTACCCTGGATGGAGGAGGGGGGTCCCAGACGTTGTGCGGCTGATAAAGGCGCAGGGGCTGGCCTACGTGGTCAAGAACATCCAGGCTGCTGGCAAGAAACTGAGTTTTATGAACCGCTTTTATTTTGCCAGCAGCCTGAGACCATTCGGCCTCTGCGCCATGGATAACACCAGGCCACACTCGTGGGATCCCCCGCCGTTCTACAGGGCACTCCGAGCCTTTGTGCTCGAAGTAGGCCTCCATAAAGTCGTGCTGGCCTCCTGGGATTATAAGATCATCTGTAGCCAGATGAGATCTACCCAGGAGACCAGCCGGATAGAAGATTTCCCTCCCGAAACCTGCCGGTTTATCTGGGCTAATGCTACGCACGTTTGCCTCACAAATACGCAGAAAGATGTCTCCTGGATGGCTGTGAGTCGGTGTCTCCCCACCCGAGAGTTCATACACAGAAGGGGCCTAGCCCTGTTTGACACCTGCCCCTACAAGGGCTGCCTGGGAAGGGACACAGAGGCTCACATCTTTAGGGATTGCCCCTCCGCCTGCAGGGTCTGGCTCCTGTTTTCTCCGTTCCTCCACAGGTTTGCCGTTCCTGTGCGGACGACCGCCCAGCAGATCCTATATGGTCCAGCCAGGGGATTGACATCTTCCACCCTGAGGTGCTGGTGGCGTGTCATCTGCGCAGTGAAACAGGCCCTGTGGGAGGGACGGAACATCTGTCTGTTTAACAAGCAGGAGCTGGACCCAATTGTCATCGCGCGGAGGGGCATGGTACTTACAGTGAGGGAAAAAAGTATTTGATCCCCTGCTGATTTTGTACGTTTGCCCACTGACAAAGAAATGATCAGTCTATAATTTTAATGGTAGGTGTATTTTAACAGTGAGAGACAGAATAACAACCAAAAAATCCAGAAAAACGCATTTCAAAAAAGTTATAAATTGATTTGCATGTTAATGAGTGAAATACGTATTTGATCCCTTATCAATCAGCAAGATTTCTGGCTCCCAGGTGTCTTTATACAGGTAACGAGCTGAGATTAGGAGCTCTCAGTGCTCCTAATCTCAGCTCGTTACCTGTATAAAAGACACCTGGGAGCCAGAAGCAATCAATCAATCAGATTCCAAACTCTCCACCATGGCCAAGACCAAAGAGCTGTCCATGGATGTCAGGGACAAGATTGTAGACCTACACAAGGCTGGAATGGGCTATAAGACCATCACCAAGCAGCTTGGTGAGAAGGTGACAACTGTTGGTGCAATTATTTGCAAATGGAAGAAACACAAAATAACTGTCAGTCTCACCTCGTGGAGTTTCAATGATGATGAGAATGGTGAGGAATCAGCACAGAACTACACGGGAGGATCTTGTTAATGATCTCAAGGCAGCTGGGACCATAGTCACCAAGAAAACAATTGGTAGCACACTACGCCGTGAAGGACTGAAATCCTGCAGCACCCGCAAGGTCCCCCTGCTCAAGAAAGCACATGTACAGGCCTGTCTGAAGTTTGCCAACATCTGAATGATTCAGAGGAGAACTGGGTGAAAGTGTTGTGGTCAGATGAGACCAAAATCGAGCCATGTTTGGAGGAGGAGGAATGGCCCCAAAAAACACCATCCCCACCGTCAAACATGGAGGTGGAAACATTATGCTTTGGGGGTGTTTTTCTGCTAAGGGGACAGGACAACTGCACCGCATCAAAGGGATGATGGACGGGGCCATGTACCGTCAAATCTTGGGTGAGAACCTCCTTCCCTCAGCCAGGGCATTGAAAATGGGTCGTGGATGGGTATACCAGCATGACAATGACCCAAAACACACAGCCAAGGCAACAAAGGAGTGGCTCAAGAAGAAGCACATTAAGGTCCTGGAGTGGCCTAGCCAGTCTCCAGACCTTAATCCCATAGAAAATCATTGGAGAGAGCTGAAGGTTCGAGTTGCCAAACGTCAGCCTCGAAACCTTAATGACTTGGAGAGGATCTGCAAAGAGGAGTGGGACAAAATCCCTCCTGAGATGTGTGCAAACCTGGTGGCCAACTACAAGAGACATCTGACCTCTGTGATTGCCAACAAGGGTTTTGCCACCAAGTACTAAGTCGAAGGGGTCAAATACTTATTTCCCTCATTAACATGCAAATCAATTTATAACTTTTTTGAAATGTGTTTTTCTCTTCATTTCTGTCGGTCGGTGCCGGTGCCAGTTCAGAGCCGGTGCCTAATCTGGAACCATTCCATGCTTTTCCACTGCAAAAAGTCTGGTTCCCGGCCGAAAACGTGCTGGTCTGGAACCAAGGAACCCGTGACATATGGGGCCGGGGGGGCGGGGTAAAGTGGTCTACACAAAAAGTTATTTGCTGGAGTTCAGCCGACATTTAAATGCCAGCAGAGACTTGAGCAGTGAGGAGAGTTTTGATAAAAAAATTGTAAAATCAGCACCAAACAGCGGTCTGTCGAGGAGAGAAACACTTTAGTAATAATATGGTCTCACCAGGTCCACTAACTAGTTAGGAGTTGGCAAATGGCAGCAATGAGAGACAACTGAGCTCACCTTCTGTGACAGCAATATTACGATGATGGAGAGTTAATGTGGCGATATAGATTGGACAGAAATGTTGTTTGTTAATGAACTGGTCATTAACTGGTCCTTACGGGCAGTTTCTTCTGCCACTGGCAGAAATGCGGTGTTACGCCAAATCCAGTGCCCCTACGAATGTGTCCCTGGTTGGTTTGCGCATAATTCATAATTTATGAATAAATTCATTTTCTTAGCACAGGGCGAATGACACAAAACATACATATTTTACAGTAAGAGAAGATCAAATACATAATAAGTGCTGTTACAGGGATGCACTTTGCGTGCAATCACACGCCAGCAGAGTGCTGACAATGTATTATTATTATTATTATTATTATTATTATTATTATTATTATTATTATGTGTTTCTTAGCAGACGCTCTTATCCAGGATGACTTTCAAAACATAAGAGCATTGTTGCGGTGTCTGGCAACAGGGACAATGCAACAATGATTTGGGACCATCATCACAGACTTCATCGATAAGCAGAATTTCCCATCAAACCATTAACATCACCAGATCATCCGACAGTTTATTGATTTGCCCACGACTGTGCTACAAATACCCCCAAAACAACTGCATTCATAATCAATAGGCTAGCCTATAGTCATTGTTTTTTAAACAAGAATAAATGTAAAAATACGCCACAAAATGAATGAAAATGTATCCACTCATACAAAGTATATTCATAATGAACTATGCGCAGTGACGAATGCATGTTAACTCTAACTTGTATTTTATTCAATACAGTAAAAGTGTCTGAAATAGCGAATCGGTGTAAATCCCTTAATGCATAAATAAAAATAAATAGAAATAAAAGGCTGAGTTATCTTTGCATATTTGTATCGCTGTATTTTCGTTTCTGCTGGTCTACATGTGATCTCGCGTTTGTTGTTTGTTTTGTTCTTTACAATGTATCTGTGCTGTGTGTAGACGCTGAATGAGTTTAATTTTGATGGTTAAATAGGGTTTCAAAGACAGCAGTAAAGCTAGCAAATTAAGGACGCAGTCCGCCTCGGTGCTGATTATTATTGCGTGTGTTTCTCGACTTCTACTCCGTGCTTGGGAACGCCCACATCCAGTGACATTAGCATTCGGTTCCCAAACCGGTGGAAAAGCAGGCCGGTTCGCAAAAAGTTCAGCTGGTTCCCAGGCCGAGCACCAGCTCCGGCACCAGCACTGGCACCATGTCGGTGGAAAAGCGCTATGGGAAGTATAGGAAGAACATCTCCATCAGGACTTTGAGGCCCTCCTCTGCAGGATTGAATTATTAAAGTATTTGTTTTTAATTATATAAGAAAAGGGACTAAACATTTATATTGTCCCTGATGTTAAATGGTTTTAAAGGCACTTGTTCTTTATTGTTTTTGTTTTTGTCATTTGTCTGATGCATTAACCATTTGGAAAAGTTATAAGAATGCATTAGACTGGTTTGATTTGTTTTGGTTTTGAAATAGAATTAATTTATAAATGAAACTTTTAGAAATTATTAAAAAAATGTTTTAATCATAAGTATTACAATTTTGTATGTTTTTATTTGTAAATCTAAAATACACACTCTAATAAACAGTATTTTACTTCCAGCAATTACCAGACTCTGAGTGGGGAAAGGGGCCCAGGACATCATCCCCCACCCCCTGGAGCCGCCGCAGAGTCTTGGCTTGGCCAGGTTGGCCGTGCACTGTTCGCAGGACTTTCCCCCTAAGTGACTGTGGCACAATCGGTTGCGACTTTACCTCTCCACTCTTAGGGACTCGTCACCCCTTGTAAAGCACTCCCTCTTGGAGCTCCAAAGCATCCCAGGTGGTGCAGAGGGCTTTAACCCCTCGGGGGTATGGAGTAGGTGTAGCTCTGTCTGGTCACCCCCCTTTTTCCTTCCACCGGAGGACCCAGAACTCAGCCCAGTCCTCCGGTGGAAGGTAAAAGGGGGGTGACCAGACAGAGCCACACCTGTAGGCATGCCAGTTTGTGAGGGGGTAATCTGTCAATCCCTTCTATACTGGCGGCTGCCACCTCCCACGCCTCTGTCTTCTCCTTGGCCCGGGAGCAGTGACAGCATGTTTCCTGCCTGCCCCGTATTCAAAAGCAAAGTTGTAGCCTTGGAGCACTTCCAGCCAGCGGGCCAGGTGCCCCTCTGGCTCGTGGAAGTTGATGAGCCAGGTGAGCGAGGCATGATCAGTCCGGAACCAGGTGCCATACAGATAGGGACAAAAGTGACATACAGATTGGATTACGGCCAAAAGCTCACGCCACGTGACGCAATAATTTATTTCGGCATGGCCGAGAGCCCTACTTTAGTAGGCTCCCCCACGGGTCCATTTTGGGAAAGGACCGCCCCTACCCCAGTGTTGCTGGCATCAGTGTCCAGGATGAAAGGTGACCCGGGATCGGGGTATGCCAGGACAGGAGCTTTGGACAGGGTGTTGCGGAGTTGGGAAAATGCACCATTGCAGGCATCATCCCACTCTGACACCAATGTAACCTGATAGCTTTGTGAGTAAGCACAAGAAGGCACTGACACAGAGTGAACGTAAATCGTGCTCTTTATTTATTGCTCGCTCGCTCGCACTGGTAGTGGAAAGAACTGCTGCAATAGAGAGGAATAAGGGGGGGCATGTCCTATATAGATCTCGTGTTACCATTAGTCAGTTAGTTGATTGCTCTCAAATTCCCGGTTCGCGCATCTCTGTACACATTCTGGATTGGGGCAAGAGCATCAGTTTGTTCTTGTCCAAAAATAAAAAAGAAATTCGGTTTGTTTTCCTGATTCTATAAATGAACAGCTAATCTGCAGATCGCTTGGTGTGTGGACATATTTCAACCTCACCTCCAAAATATAAAAGTGCATACACACGACCCATGGGGTGCACGGTGCATCAGCTTGTATTCACCTAGAAACTCCTACATCAGCGGCAGAAACAGATGATTTCCAATGCAGACGCATATTTCTAGTAGGTGCACAAATCGAGAATTGTGCATCCTCACCAGTTTCAATTACAGAGACTCACCGAAATAGATCTGTGATTGACAAGCACCACAAACAGCATCTAGTTTGCATGTATAATCTCGGTTGATATGGGATTTTTCGCTGGTGTGGTTCTGAAGCAAAGATATGTTTGAGTCCAAAACTGCCTGATTTTATGGAGATTTTGAGCTATGTTTTTCGACTTCAAAACTTTGTCAAATTAATGGACCACAATGTAATGTAACACAAGCAATATTACTAATTCACAGAATTGTGTGTGTGTGTGTGTTGGAAAGTGTCATTTGTAGGTGTGATTTCCCCCCCCCCACCTCTGATGTCTGGACCTTGACTAGACCTTGACCAAGAAATTTGGACCCTGACACAAAATAATTGACTACCCCTGGCCTATAGGATGTGTCCATGATATGTTTTAATATACAGACAGGTTACAAATTAAAGGAAAAACCTGAATAAATTTGTGGAAGAACATAATAAATGCAGATGTCTCCAAACAGGTGTACTACATGATACAATTCAGCAATTAACATCCTATCATGCTCTGTGGCATGTATAAAAATGCTGAGCAGGCCCAGATGACCCTGATTTTGGATCAAGATGGCAAAAGGAAAGGATCTAAGTGACTTTGAAAGAGGGGTCATTATTGGGGCACAAATGGCAGGAGCTTCAGTCACAAAGACGCTCAACTGGCTGATGTTCTGGACAAGTGTGCGAGTGCACGTGTGGGACACCAAGAGAACGGTACAGGCCTGACTGCTTCACCCCTAGAGTGAGGGGGTCTGGAGGCTCTGTTATGCTGTGGGGGCATTTTCCTGGCATGGTTTGGGTCCACTTGTCTCCTTAGAGGAAAGGATCACTGCAAATCATTACAAAGTTATTCTGAGTGATCACCTTTATCCTATGGAGAAACATTTCTATCCTGATGGGAGTGGTCTCTCCCAGGATGCCAGTGCCCTCCTCCACAGGGCATGAGGGCTCACTGAATGGTTTGATGAGTATGAAAATGATGTGAATCATATGCTATGGCCTTCGCAGTCACCAGGTCTCAACCCACTTGAACACCAATTAGAGTATTTGGACCACATGAGGGAATATCTTTTGGAAGAATGGTGTTCATCCCTCCAGTAGAGTCCAGAGACTCGTAGAATCTGTGCCAAGAGCATTGAAGCTGTTCTGGCGGCTCGTGGTGCCCAACACCTTACTGAGACACTTTATGTTGGTTTATCCTATAATTTGTCTCCTGTCTGTATATATAGTAGTGAAGTGTGTGGACTGGTCACACAAGGAAGGTATGTCAGTCTACACCTGTCCAAAGCTCGATTCCCCTATGAGACCTACAGTACCAGTACAGTGCCCTCTAGAGGGCCTCGTTCTGCAGAAAATCACCTCCCTAATTTTACACTATGCAACTGTCTGGTATGGAGGATAATCCATGCCAAAAATTTAAATAAATACACAGAGAAAATCAATAAATACATGAATAAATAAATAAATGTTGGAATAAATAAATTAATAAATAAATAAATGTTCTAATAAATTAATAAATAAATAAATAAATTGACATTATTGATTCATATATTGATTTCAACATTTTTTATTTATTAATTTATTGATTTCAACATTTATTTATTCTCCTTTACCGCTTTGCTATTTACATTCCTTAGTGCTTTTGCATTTCGAAGCATGGATCTATATATCTTTTTCTCTTTCAATCTGACAAAACCCCTTCTGTCAATCACAGCTAGTGGGTGGTATCCAGTACGCTAACACAATACACTGTGTGGTTATAGGTAAATATATATATACGCCAAGAGAGATCTATAGGCCAAAAGGTCAAAGACATACATGGTTTGGAACTGGGTGTGACTAAGAAAGCAAAGAGTACTGCAAAGACTGTACCACGGTATATACATACAACATATTATTCTGTGGGCACAAGTACATGACTGGTAAATAAGACTTCAATGTATTTTACAGGGTGCTTCGCTACTCCCAGTTTTAAGAGCTGGTGAACTGGAAACTAAAACAAGTAGAAAGAATTAAACTCCATTTTCCCGCACCATGAAAGGCTCCCCCCCGATTCTCACTACATGCACTCCACTGTGGCTGGTGCTGTTTTCATCCCTCATCCTCTGTGTTTAATGAGATCCCCAGCCTTTCTCTTAATTGAGGGAATCCTATGAGAGTTCAGACTGAGACTGGGGCTCCCTGTAGAGCATCCTCACCCATCCAGTGCCTTGTGTCAGGTGCCTTTATAAGGTTTATAACCCTGCCCCACACACTGACACAATGCAGGAAGGCAAGGCATGGCACTGAACTCTGCACACAGACTGTCAGTGCAAGAAAAATCGAAGTGCACAGTAGATTCTTGTCGTGCAGCGCATCACAGTGATACGGTGATAAGGGTGGGGTGGGATTATGGTACTTTTTGGACAGTTCGCTCACTGCTCTTCCTTGTGCAGGGTTTAACAGTAGTTGGTGTTACGGGACTGACTGAGGATTTCAGGCATATTTCCAGTCCTGCACTTTCCATTCATACATCGTGATTCATCCTCAGAGAACCAGCGATGAACGCATCTGCAGCTCAGGTCCGGACCCAGGAAGTCTTCCACATCGCCTTTGTGAAGAACTTCACTGTGGTCCTCCTGGGCATCGTCATCAACTGCATCAATGGAGCGCTGGTCTTCTGCTTCTTCAGCAACCAGGTGTTCTACCACAACCCACGCTACATCCTGTACATCCACATGGTGATCAACGACATGATACAGCTCTCTGTTGCCATCAGTTTGCACGTCCTGACCTACATCTTCCCGGTCATGAACGTTTCCGTCTGCACTGTGCTTGTTCTCATTGCCATTTTCACCTCAATCAACACCCCCCTGAACCTGGCGGGCATGGCCGTGGAGCGCTACATCGCCATCTGCGACCCGCTGCGGCACTCCCAGATCTGCACAGTGCGCCGCACCTACACCCTCATCGCCCTCATCTGGTGTGTGGGGGCCGTCCCCGGGCTGTCTGACCTGGTCATCGTGTTGGTGACCAGACCCCTGAGTTTATTCTCCTCAAATATGTTTTGTAACAATAATTATATTTTCAATTCTCCCTATCACGAAGTAAAAACTGGGGCCACTCAGGCTGTGTACATGGTCTGCGTGTGGCTGACTCTGATCTACACGTATTTACGAGTCCTGTTTGCAGCGAAGGCTGCCACTACAGATGCAGCTTCAGCCAGAAAGGCTCAAAACACAATCCTGCTGCACGGAGCCCAGCTGCTGCTCTGCATGCTGTCCTACATCTCCCCTATGGTGGACATTGCCTTGCTCTCAGTATTCCCCCAGTACCGTGGGCAAATACTGTTTCTCTCTTTCCTCATAACAGATATCCTACCAAGGTTTTTAAGTCCCCTGATCTATGGGGTCAGAGATGAGAAGTTTAGAAAATACATGAAAACATACCTGTTGTGTAGAAAGGTTACTGTAAAGGTGAGACCAGCTAAAGAGCCATTTGTCAGTCTCAGATGACTTTTGTAGATCAGACCATTTTTGTTGGGACCACTGATGGAATACTTATTTAAACTAGTTAGTACCATTAATGTCATATTCTATACATAATGAAATCCATCATTTATTAACTTACTTCATGTTTTTATCTATACAAACATACAGTTAGGTCCATAAATACTTGGATAGTGACACATTTGTCATCCTTTTGGCTCTGTACACCACCACAACAGATTTGAAAGGAAACAATCAATATATGCTTTAAGTGTAGACTTTCGTCTTTAACTTGAGGGTAGGTACATCCAAATTGGGTGAAAGGTGTAGGAATTACACCCATTTTAATATGTGGTCCCCCAATTATAGGGGCTCAAAAGTATTTGGACAAAATAACATAATCATGAATTCAGTTGTGAGTTTCAATACTTTGTTGCAAATCCTTTGCAGTCATTGACTGCCTGAAGTCTGGATCCCATAGACATCACCAGATGTTGGGTTTCTTCCCTGGTGATGCTCTGCCAGGCCTGCATTGCAGCTGTCTTTAGTTCCTGCTTGTTCTTGAAACGTTTTGCCTTCATTTTTGCCTTCAGCAAGTGAAATACTGCTCAATTGGATTCAGGTCAGGTGATTGAGTTATTCAGTCCTCCCCATATTGTATTACTCCTCCTCCCCAGGTTACGATAAAAGCTTATTATATTAAAATTAAACAAAAAAACACAATCTGCTTTAAATCACTCATCTCTACTTTTACCAGTACAAAATTAAATATATGCAACAAAAACGTATACTCTTATGAAAACAAATATGAAGGGTGCTTGTCATTTTGTTTGTCAGTTTGAAAAGGCTATAATTTTACTACTTTACTACTTTACTACTAAGGCATACTGTTCAGCTTCTATGAATATACTGAAATAAGCAAATTACACTGTGTAACATTTTCTTTCTTTTTTTGTTCCTGGGTAGTAAGTGTTATTTCCTAATTGCTTAGGCCTCAAAAATATAGAAAATGGCTATCCCCACAAACTTTGCTTTTGTGATCAAGACAGTGGTATTTTGAAATCTACCTATTTCCAATGAGAAAACGGGCGAATTTGTGTCTTTTCATTCACATAAAGTCAGAAAAAACAACATATGAATCCAAATTAACATGTATTTATACTAAAGTAATACACAAATGACTACACAAGATTTAGAAGTGAGTAGTGTTTCAAGATTTACGCTTACACTGTATTATTTACGATTATACTGGAAATACATTTTAATTTGGATTCATATGTTGTTTTTTCTGACTTTATCTGAACAAGAAGACAAAAATATCACTGTCCTGGTCATAAAAGAAGCAACGTTTGTGGGGAATAATAGCCATTTTCTATACTTTTGAGGCATAAGCAATTAGGAAATAACACTTAGTACCCAAGAACAAAAATTGTGTTGCATAGTGTTATTATTACTTACTTAGTCTTCTTATTATATTGGCAAAATTAAGCACCTATAAATGTAAATTTAGCAATAAGAACTTTTTAATATCTTTGCAAATTAAGTCAAACAGAATACATTTTTCACCCTCCAACAATTCTAAAGCATTAAGAACTCTTTATGTTTGTCTGTTTCGCAATGTCTTTCTAAAATGTACTTTTTAATCTGTACAAGACAATGGTACAAAGGTTTTCCAGAATTTCTTTGTCAGATAATTGTTCGTCCATGTTGTTCATTATAAAATAAGCTTACACAGTTTTCCCATTATGAACACAGTCATCCTGTACTGAATTTCCATCACACTATTTCCACACCCTCATTATTGACAGATAGATTTCGAATGAGTTACGGTAGCTGTGGTACATGTTCCTGTGTTTGGAGCCCTGTCCAGCTGTAGGGCACACCCAGCCTGTATTCTAACCTTGATCTCCCCAACCACAGAGCACAGTACATACGAGGGTTAAAAACACAATCCTAAAAGAGTTCTCTGTGAACACACACTCTTTACAGGTTTTATTTCCTGCACCGTTCTCTTCATTGCTATCACTGTGCTAAAATGTAATGAAACGTGCCGGCTGTCAATATCACTCCAACACCACAAGCACACATCGTCAGGCAGCGGCTGAACCCCGGCCTGAAGCTGAGCCCACTTCCTCTGACAGCGCCTGAGACAGAGCCAGCTCTCCCCAGACAGCAGGAGCCCCACAAGACCAGGGCATGAGAAACTGTGTGGCAGCATGGGGCTCCATGACAGCAGGGAATCCAGGGGAAACCTTTCTAAAACACACACACACATAAAACCGCATGATCTGTGGGCTCTCGGTCCAGAGATGATAATATTAAACACAATAATAATAATAAAACACCATCATCATTATAATAATAATATATCTGCCTGGAGCACTGTAGTGTGATGCCGCACAGATTTATTTTACCTAGGTCTAGAACAGAACGGGTTCACAGATCCTTTTTACCACATGCTATGAGGCTTTTTAATATAGTCTGTGTTTTAATGTAGTACTTATTGGGATGTACGTATTGGGATGGTGCAATCTAATTTCCTTTTTGGGGATTAATAAAGTACTATCAGATCTTATCTTATATATAACTGTTTCATTTCCACAAATCCTTCAATAAATATCAGAAAATGGTCTGAAACGTTAAATGTCTAAAATATTATTGCCAATGCCGACTGCTGACAGCACAGATTCCACGACCCCTCAGCCACTGAGAAACTCATCTGAGCCATGAGTCTGGGGAAAACCCCTATGGGCAGTGCAGGGATAACCACCCTGCTGTGTGTCTATATGTGTCAGTGACGCAGCGTGCTGTCGCCCTGCCCAGCTTGACTCCTGCTAGGCTTCCTCTTCAGCTGGCAGACAGACGTCTGCCCAGCCCAACACAGAGCTGCCACCATAGAGAGGAACAGTGTGTACACGGTGCTGCAGAGACCCTGCGAGGACATCTATAGTGTGGTGAGGCGTTAGCATTCGGTTCCCAAACCGGTGGAAAAGCAGGCCGGTTCGCAAAAAGTTCAGCTGGTTCCCAGGCCGAGCACTAGCTCCGGCACCAGCACTGGCACCATGTCGGTGGAAAAGCGCAATAGGAAGTATAGGAAGAACATCTCCATCAGGACTTTGAGGCCCTCCTCTGCAGGATTGAATTATTAACGTATTTGTTTTTAATTATATAAGAAAAGGGACTAAACGTTTATATTGTCCCTGATGTTAAATGGTTTCAAAGGCACTTGTTCTTTATTGTTTTTGTTTTTTTAATTTGTCTGATGCATTAACCGTTTGGAAAAGTTATAAGAATGCATTAGACTGGTTTGATTTGTTTTGGTTTTGAAATAGAATTAATTTATAAATGAAACTTTTAGAAATTATTAAAAAAATGTTTTAATCATAAGTATTACAATTTTGTATGTTTTTATTTGTAAATCTAAAATACACACTCTAATAAACAGTATTTTACTTCCAGCAGTGCGTCTGCGATGGTGGTGGTGCTCTGGTCTGGGATGGCATATGCCTCGGGCCACTTAGTAAAACAGTTCATTGCGATGAGGATGTAGCAATTTCCAGACTCTGAGTGGAGAAAGGGGCCCAGGACATCATCCCCCACCCGCTCCATTGGGGCCTGAACCTGGTGTTGATGGATTAGAGTGGGACTGAGTATGTGGGCCTTTTTGTGCATGGCAGACATCGCAGGTCCGGCAGTGCACTGGCCCGGTAAATGTGTTCCTGCAGCCGCCGCAGAGTCTTGGCTTTGCCAAAGTGTCCCGTGCCAGGTTGGCCGTGCACTGTTCGCAGGACTTTCCCCCTAAGTGACTGTGGCACAATCAGTTGCGACTTTACCTCTCCACTCTTAGGGACTCGTCACCCCTTGTAAAGCACTCCCTCTTGGAGCTCCAAAGCATCCCAGGTGGTGCAGAGGGCTTTAACCCCTCGGGGGTATGGAGTAGGTGTAGCTCTGTCTGGTCACCCCCCTTTTTCCTTCCACCGGAGGACCCAGAACTCAGCCCAGTCCTCCGGTGGAAGGTAAAAGGGGGGTGACCAGACAGAGCCACACCTGTAGGCATGCCAGTTTGTGAGGGGGTAATCTGTCAATCCCTTCTATACTGGCGGCTGCCACCTCCCACACCTCGTGCTCTTTATTTATTGCTCGCTCGCTCGCACTGGTAGTGGAAAGAACTGCTGCAATAGAGAGGAATAAGGGGGGGCATGTCCTATATAGATCTCGTGTTACCATTAGTCAGTTAGTTGATTGCTCTCAAATTCCCGGTTCGCGCATCTCTGTACACATTCCGGATTGGGGCAAGAGCATCAGTTTGTTCTTGTCCAAAAATAAAAAAGAAATTCAGTTTGTTTTCCTGATTCTATAAATGAACAGCTAATCTGCAGATCGCTTGGTGTGTGGACATATTTCAACCTCACCTCCAAAATATAAAAGTGCATACACACGACCCATGGGGTGCACGGTGCATCAGCTTGTATTCACCTAGAAACTCCTACATCAGCGGCAGAAACAGATGATTTCCAATGCAGACGCATATTTCTAGTAGGTGCACAAATCGAGAATTGTGCATCCTCACCAGTTTCAATTACAGAGACTCACCGAAATAGATCTGTGATTGACAAGCACCACAAACAGCATCTAGTTTGCATGTATAATCTCGGTTGATATGGGATTTTTCGCTGGTGTGGTTCTGAAGCAAAGATATGTTTGAGTCCAAAACTGCCTGATTTTATGGAGATTTTGAGCTATGTTTTTCGACTTCAAAACTTTGTCAAATTAATGGACCACAATGTAATGTAACACAAGCAATATTACTAATTCACAGAATTGTGTGTGTGTGTGTGTTGGAAAGTGTCATTTGTAGGTGTGATTTCCCCCCCCCCACCTCTGATGTCTGGACCTTGACTAGACCTTGACCAAGAAATTTGGACCCTGACACAAAATAATTGACTACCCCTGGCCTATAGGATGTGTCCATGATATGTTTTAATATACAGACAGGTTACAAATTAAAGGAAAAACCTGAATAAATTTGTGGAAGAACATAATAAATGCAGATGTCTCCAAACAGGTGTACTACATGATACAATTCAGCAATTAACATCCTATCATGCTCTGTGGCATGTATAAAAATGCTGAGCAGGCCCAGATGACCCTGATTTTGGATCAAGATGGCAAAAGGAAAGGATCTAAGTGACTTTGAAAGAGGGGTCATTATTGGGGCACAAATGGCAGGAGCTTCAGTCACAAAGACGCTCAACTGGCTGATGTTCTGGACAAGTGTGCGAGTGCACGTGTGGGACACCAAGAGAACGGTACAGGCCTGACTGCTTCACCCCTAGAGTGAGGGGGTCTGGAGGCTCTGTTATGCTGTGGGGGCATTTTCCTGGCATGGTTTGGGTCCACTTGTCTCCTTAGAGGAAAGGATCACTGCAAATCATTACAAAGTTATTCTGAGTGATCACCTTTATCCTATGGAGAAACATTTCTATCCTGATGGGAGTGGTCTCTCCCAGGATGCCAGTGCCCTCCTCCACAGGGCATGAGGGCTCACTGAATGGTTTGATGAGTATGAAAATGATGTGAATCATATGCTATGGCCTTCGCAGTCACCAGGTCTCAACCCACTTGAACACCAATTAGAGTATTTGGACCACATGAGGGAATATCTTTTGGAAGAATGGTGTTCATCCCTCCAGTAGAGTCCAGAGACTCGTAGAATCTGTGCCAAGAGCATTGAAGCTGTTCTGGCGGCTCGTGGTGCCCAACACCTTACTGAGACACTTTATGTTGGTTTATCCTATAATTTGTCTCCTGTCTGTATATATAGTAGTGAAGTGTGTGGACTGGTCACACAAGGAAGGTATGTCAGTCTACACCTGTCCAAAGCTCGATTCCCCTATGAGACCTACAGTACCAGTACAGTGCCCTCTAGAGGGCCTCGTTCTGCAGAAAATCACCTCCCTAATTTTACACTATGCAACTGTCTGGTATGGAGGATAATCCATGCCAAAAATTTAAATAAATACACAGAGAAAATCAATAAATACATGAATAAATAAATAAATGTTGGAATAAATAAATTAATAAATAAATAAATGTTCTAATAAATTAATAAATAAATAAATAAATTGACATTATTGATTCATATATTGATTTCAACATTTTTTATTTATTAATTTATTGATTTCAACATTTATTTATTCTCCTTTACCGCTTTGCTATTTACATTCCTTAGTGCTTTTGCATTTCGAAGCATGGATCTATATATCTTTTTCTCTTTCAATCTGACAAAACCCCTTCTGTCAATCACAGCTAGTGGGTGGTATCCAGTACGCTAACACAATACACTGTGTGGTTATAGGTAAATATATATATACGCCAAGAGAGATCTATAGGCCAAAAGGTCAAAGACATACATGGTTTGGAACTGGGTGTGACTAAGAAAGCAAAGAGTACTGCAAAGACTGTACCACGGTATATACATACAACATATTATTCTGTGGGCACAAGTACATGACTGGTAAATAAGACTTCAATGTATTTTACAGGGTGCTTCGCTACTCCCAGTTTTAAGAGCTGGTGAACTGGAAACTAAAACAAGTAGAAAGAGTTAAACTCCATTTTCCCGCACCGTGAAAGGCTTTCCCCCAATTCTCACTGCATGCACTCCACTGTGGCTGGTGCTGTTTTCATCCCTCGTCCTCTGTGTTTAATGAGATCCACAGCCTTACTCTTAATTGAGGGAATCCTATGAGAGTTCAGACTGAGACTGGGGCTCCCTGTAGAGCATCCTCACCCATCCAGTGCCTTGTGTCAGGTGCCTTTATAAGGTTTATAACCCTGCCCCACACACTGGCACAATGCAGGAAGGCAAGGCATGGCACTGAACTCTGCACACAGACTGTCAGTGCAAGAAAGATCGAAGTGCACAGTAGATTCTTGGAGTGCAGCGCATCACAGTGATACAGTGATAAGGGTGAGGTGGGATTATGGTACTTTTTGGACAGTTCGCTCACTGCTCTTCCTTGTGGAGGGTCTAACAATAGTTGGTGTTAAAGGACTGACTGAGGATTTCAGGTGTATTTCCAGTCCTGCACTTTCCATTCATACATCGTGATTCATCCTCAGAGAACCAGCGATGAACGCATCTGCAGCTCAGGTCCGGACCCAGGAAGTCTTCCACATCGCCTTTGTGAAGAACTTCACTGTGGTCCTCCTGGGCATCGTCATCAACTGCATCAATGGAGCGCTGGTCTTCTGCTTCTTCAGCAACCAGGTGTTCTACCACAACCCACGCTACATCCTGTACATCCACATGGTGATCAACGACATGATACAGCTCTCTGCTGCCATCAGTTTGCACGTCCTGACCTACATCTTCCCGGTCATGAACGTTTCCATCTGCACTGTGCTTGTTCTCATTGCCATTTTCACCTCAATCAACACCCCCCTGAACCTGGCGGGCATGGCCGTGGAGCGCTACATCGCCATCTGCGACCCGCTGCGGCACTCCCAGATCTGCACAGTGCGCCGCACCTACACCCTCATCGCCCTCATCTGGTGTGTGGGGGCCGTCCCAGGGCTGTCTGACTTGGTCATCGTGTTGGTGACCAGACCCCTGAGTTTCTTCTCCTCAAACATTTTCTGTTACAGCTATAATGTTTTCAATTCTCCTTATCAGAAAGTCAAAACTGAGGCCACTCATGCTGTGTACATGGTTTGCATGTGGCTGACTCTGATCTACACGTATTTACGAGTCCTGTTTGCAGCGAAGGCTGCCACTACAGATGCAGCTTCAGCCAGAAAGGCTCGAAACACAATCCTGCTGCACGGAGCCCAGCTGCTGCTCTGCATGCTGTCCTACGTCTCCCCTATGGTGGAGATAAACCTGCTCTCATTCATCCCCCAGTACTATGCACACATACTGTTTCTCTCTTTCCTCATAACACATATCCTACCAAGGTTTTTAAGTCCCCTGATCTATGGGATCAGAGATGAGAAGTTTAGAAAATACATGAAAACATACCTGTTGTGTAGAAAGGTTACTGTAAAGGTGAGACCAGCTAAAGAGCCACTTTCTCAGATGACTTCTAATTTTGTAGATCAGTCTATTTTTGTTGGGACTGCTAATGGAATACTTATTTGAACTAGTTAGTACCGTTAATATGTTTTAATGGTATTCTATACATAATGAAATCCATCACTTATTAACTTCATATTTTTATCTATACAAACATACAGTTAGGTCCATAAATATTTAGACAGTAACACAATTATCATCATTTTGGCTCTGTACACCACCACAGTGGATTTGAAAGGAAACAATCAAGATGTGCTTTAAGTGTAGACATTTGTCTTTAATCTGAGGGTAGGTACATCCATAATAATAGGGCATCCAAATATGCACTGAATTTAATAACATTTAAGTAAAATGTAAAGTTATACATAAATCATCCATTAGCTTTGTCAGAAGGACTATGAGCACTGTAGTGTCAAAATATACAAATAACTTTCTGAGTGAGCAGCTGTTGTAAATCAAAGTTACTTATTGCTCTCGGATGTTGTCTATCATTTCCTTCTTCTCTTCTGATTTTGAACTGTACATATCATATATGATTGTTTCTGTATAATGTTGTTTGTGTAGCATATGTTATTTTGATTAAATAGCTTACTAAAGTAAACCACAATATATGTATATAGAAACTCAACACCTACATAAGAAATAACATCCCTACATGTGATATCCAACCTACTATGTCCAGCACGCAGCGGTGTTACTTAAGCTCTGTGCTAGCAGAGATGCCAGTTTGAAACATGTTTAAGTAGCCTACAGCCACAAACAATTGTCTTAATTAGTTGTATTTGAACAAACTATTGAAGTTAGTCTCATTCATACAATAAGAACAATATAATAATATGTTCAATCGCTCTACAATATGTTAAAGCATATGTGCAGCCTTTTAATACAAAGGCTTATGTGCAGAAAGTGTGATGGAGGTGAGTTAATTGACGGGGAATTGACACTTCCGCACTTTGATCTCTCAGCACCAACACTTGGCAAAGTTAGTAGCTCATCAATTCACTTCTTGTCCCGCCATCGAGAATGATTGACACTAGGAAGAAATACAAAGGTGAAATAAATGTAAATAAATAAATTGATTACTACATAAATAAAAATGAATACATAATTAAATCAAATACATTAATAAATACATACATAGATACATATATTTCTATGTATTTCCTTTCTTATTTATTTATTTGGTATTTTATGTATTTATTTAATTATTTTGGCACAAATTATCCTCCATGTTATTCCTTCTCCCCATATTTAACACTGTTAAAAGCTTATTATAATAAAATATACGAATATGAAGGACACTTGTCATTTTGTTTTTCAGTTTGTAAAGGCTATAATATTACTACTCTTTTAAAGATGTACTGTTCAGCTTCCATTAATATACTAAAAAAAAGCAAATTATTATTACTTACTTAGTCTTCTTATTATATTGGCAAAATTACAAATCCATAAATGTAAATGTAGTTATAAAGAACTTTTTTTAATATCTTTGCAAATTAAGTCAAACAGTATAAGCTTTTCACCTTCCAACAATTCTAAAGCATTAAGAACTCTGTGTTTGTCTGTTTCTAAATTTCTTTCTGTTATGTACTTTTTAATTTGTAATAGACCCCTGGTGTTTTTTTATTGTTACTCTTTATCGTTAAACATTGCATTAATACCAAAATAAAGTATTCACTGAGTTAACAAGTAGCAGCTTAGTACATATTCAGGAAAAAACAGCAGCTTCTGCTGAACGTTAAAAATTCAATCTAGTCAACTGAAAGAGCTCCAACCATTTTTCATGTAATAATTACAAAACACTACAAATGTAATGATATATTATATAATTGTTTATGACATAATTTGAATGGTTTTGCAGCATTTCTTCATCAGATAATTGTTCGTCCATGGTGTTCAATATAAAATAAGCTTACACAGTTTTCCCATTATGAACACAGTCATCCTGTACTGAATTTCCATCACACTATTTCCACACCCTCATTATTGACAGATAGATTTCAAATGAGTTACGGTAGCTGTGGTACATGTTCCTGTGTTTGGAGCCCTGTCCAGCTGTAGGGCACACCCAGCCTGTATTCTCTAACCTTGATCTCCCCAACCACAGAGCACAGTACATACGAGGGTTAAAAACACAATCCTAAAAGAGTTCTCTGTGAACACACACTCTTTACAGGTTTTATTTCCTGCACCGTTCTCTTCATTGCTATCACTGTGCTAAAATGTAATGAAACGTGCCGGCTGTCAATATCACTCCAACACCACAAGCACACATCGTCAGGCAGCGGCTGAACCCCGGCCTGAAGCTGAGCCCACTTCCTCTGACAGCGCCTGAGACAGAGCCAGCTCTCCCCAGACAGCAGGAGCCCCACAAGACCAGGGCATGAGAAACTGTGTGGCAGCATGGGGCTCCATGACAGCAGGGAATCCAGGGGAAACCTTTCTAAAACACACACACATATAAAACCGCATGATCTGTGGGCTCTCGGTCTAGAGATGATAATATTAAACACAATAAAAATAATAAAACACCATCATCATTATAATAATAATAATATATCTGCCTGGAGCACTGTAGTGTGATGCCGCAAAGATTTATTTTACCTAGGTCTAGAACAGAACGGGTTCGCAGATCCTTTTTACCACATGCTATGAGGCTTTTTAATATGGACAAGTAGTCTGTGTTTTAATGTAGTACGTATTGGGATGTACGTATTGGGATGGTGCAATCTAATTTCCCTTTTGGGGATTAATAAAGTACTATCTTATTTTATCTTATATATAACTCTGTTTCACTTAGCACCTTTCTGCAAAGCCTTCAATACATATCAGAAAGTGGTCTGAAACGTTAAATGTCTAAAATATTATTGCCAATGCCGACTGCTGACAGCACAGATTCCACGACCCCTCAGCCACTGAGAAACTCATCTGAGCCATGAGTCTGGGGAAAACCCCTATGGGCAGTGCAGGGATAACCACCCTGCTGTGTGTCTATATGTGTCAGTGACGCAGCGTGCTGTCGCCCTGCCCAGCTTGACTTCTGCTAGGCTTCCTCTTCAGCCGTAACAGAATAAACAGACGTCTGCCAGCCCAACACAGAGCTGCCACCATGGAGAGGGACAGTGTGTACACGGTGCTGCAGAGACCCTGCGAGGACATCTATAGTGTGGTGAGGCCCGGAGCTCCAGTGAAGGGTCCCTGTAGACAAACTGGTGACTACTGTTTAACTTTCTGGGGTTCATCTCAAAATTGTTTATGTATTGGGGTTTTATCTTATTGTTAAAAGTGTGTGTGTAGCTGTTTGTATGTGTGTTGTGTGTTGTGTTAATGAGATTGACGTGTGTGTTTGTATTCGCTGTGAATTCAACAGGACTATGGACAGCCCTCACTGAGAAATGCCTTCCTTGATCTCTCTCCTCTTCCCCACAGGAAATGACAAAGCAACAGGCTCTCCTGAGCATCACAGACATTGCAGGCTTGCTCAAATCTGAAGTTCTTATGAAATTATAAACAAAAATCTCAAACAGAATTGGGACTTTGATTAAATTGATTTGGTTTTGCCGACAGACTGTACATGTTTCTATACTTGGCAAACTGCGAACGTGTCATTCAGAGTGCGGCTGCCTATTAATCAGAGGAAAGAATGAGAGAGAAAGAGAGATACCCCCCACTCTGTATGCAGTGCCATTCAGACTCAAACACAAGCGCACACATACATGCACACACACTCGTACACACACACCCACACGCACAGGAACACTCACCGCATCTGAACCAGGGCAGCACACATCAGTGAGAATGCAATCTGAGAGCATGCGCACAGGGATGGATTGCCCTGACTTTAATGCTACCCATTGTGTCATGTTTACCGAGTCCGGTGTGTTTCGTTGTGCTGTGTCGTCTCCCCTGCAGAGCCCACAGTCCCTGGCAGGCCCCCCAGTCGAGTCCCCCCCTCCAGACTGATTATAGGAGTCCTGGGCGTGTTGTGCTCTGGGCTGCTGGTTGCTGTGATATGGCTGGCCACACTGAGTGAGTATTGTGCACGTGGCTATGGGGTCAATAACATAACAGGATTTCCAATAATAGTAATAATGTGAATTAACACTTGTTACACTGGCTTATTACTCTAAAACACACTACATTTTTGTTTTATTGTGCATGGAAAATGATTTTTGTGCTTTTAAATGGAAGCCACATACAGTACCATGGAAGTGACATTGTCTTGTGTGGATGCAGGCTGTAGTCAATTGATGCCAATCTTCCAGTGACTGCAGCACAGAATGTGTTGAAGCTCAGCGAATCCTCCTGGGTGCCCTGCTGCCTGCTCCTGCTTCTGCTTCTGTCTGCTTCCTCTTACACCACTCTCTGCCGTACAGTCAACAGTAGGATATCTCTAGTCATCACTGTTGGGCAACTCTGACTGCTTTAAGCCACACATCACACCTCTACACCTCTAACTCAAAATAAGACGATTGCTATAAATAATAAGACTTCTCCTAATCAATTGTCAAATCTGAGCCTAACAATCGCATACTATTGCTATTCTAAAAGCCTAATTACATCCTTAAACCAGCGTGGTGCGCTTCCCTGTCGTGCTGTAGTGAGACCCTGACCGAAGAACAAGCTCTAAAAGAAATGTAAGAGTTTGAGCATACTGTGTCTGTGCAGAAGCTTGTGTAGGGTCATCATGACAGCACGCCTGTTTGTCTTTGTTTCTAAAAAGGCCGCTTTGGCTTCAAAGTCACAAGTGCTCCTTGGGAACCTGTACCACAAATATACTCAACATTAGTAAATCATGTGTGTGTCAGACCTTCTTGATCTGATTTGTTGTTTTATCGAACTTGTCTGCCACCATGTGACAGTCCCGCGAGACAGCAGTGCGCAGTGGGGGGACAGCAGCAGCCTGCAGGCACAGTACATTGCCCTGAACCACAGCTACGATGAGCTCTCTGAGACATACATAGAGCTGGCACTGACCTACAGTGAGGTCACCCAGAATACAATGACCTGTACCAGTGCTGTACATACAAAGCACCACGGGGACTGCACACAAACCAGCCACCTAGCCCACACAGGTCACAGTCTTGCAGGGTTAACTGACTCAAATCTTTCATGGAAATTAAGAAGGTAAACATATCAATGAATCCTCCAAGAGCTGGTGGGATACTGTAAAACAAATTGTATTTATTTTATTGTGCATATGCATATTTTGTGTATTGCTTTTATATGTGGATAATAAATATGTATTTGTTTGTTTTAAATTCTCATATATATCCTTGTAATATTCATCCAATAACATCTGAATACCCACAAAACAACACAAAACTGAAAACAATTTTGCAAAGCTGTTCTTCTCCTTGAACACTACAGGTCAGTATTCACAAAATCAGGGGATGATTGCTCAGTAATCAGAAGGGCATTGATTATGGAAAGACATCCCACAGAGGAACGATATCCTTGTTAAACTTAATCAATATCCAGAAGGTCTTTGACAGCAGATCCTGATGAGTGAGAAAAAGGTACAAACTGCAAACTAATTTCAATGTTGCGAGAATGATGAAATGCAGATTCTTCTGGCATTTCTAGTTAGTCATGACCAGTGTATTGCCCAGAATAAACCCAGGTGCTCTTTCAAACACTCTCTCACTGAGACTTTTCAGGAAACATGTATCTTATGTGACTTTTAAAAATACTGAAAGACACCACGTAAAGAAATTCAAGTGCAGGGTGTCACAGGAGACTGAAACGTTTCCTCAAGCCACCTTAGCCCCTGACCCAGTTCTCGCTGGGTCACAAAGTCAATGGGGTTTCCCACTCAAACTAAGCCACACTGTCCCCTTTGCCTCCCACCTGTTGTGCAAACTATGACATTTAAGATGACATTTCAAATTCAGCTTCACAAAGCTCTCATAATGATGCGTCTGTTTTATTATTTGCTGAGTTAATAGATGGCAAAGCACTTTAATTCTATTGCTTTTCATTTCTGTTTTTTGCCATATATAAAAACACAATAATAATGAGTCCTAATTATGTATATAATTAGATACAAAAAATACCTCCTCTCTATATGTAACACTGTTTATATAATTACAAAAATAATAATCTAACTACAATATATAACATTTACCAGTCCATTATATCTATTTTCCTGTGTAGTGGAAAGGACATGTTAAATTTATAAGCAAAGAAAACTTATACTCTTAAGAATACAAAGCACGCTTGTCACTTTTTTGTCAGTTTGTCAACACTATTGTTTTACTACAGGTATTCACTGCAAAATGTAATTAACAAGGAGTAGCTTAGTAAATATTCAGGAACACTGAAACACACACAGGGGGGCTGGGGAGGCTCAAACCCTTGCCCTCACAGTCAAGTGCTCCCCCAGTCTGCACTTCATCAGGGCCCCCCCGCCCCACATGTTGCAACTAAAAGACCTCCAACCTTTTTTGGAGAGTTGTAATGACTTACAGTAGCTGTGGTACATTGTCCTCTGTTAATGCCCTGTCCAGCTGTAGGCCACACTGCAACACACACTGGCCTTGTCTCACCTATATTGCCTAGCCTATTCTATTTAGTCTTGTGTGCATTTGCCTTTCAAGATTCCTGATGTGTGCGATTTATAAAAACAAACAAATAATACAAAATAATCTTGCATTATTGTATTCTTGGTTCAAATGTAAATTTGCTTGCATTCTTCCTATGTGTGGAAACTGTTTATAATATACACTTTATAAAGCACAATGAGATTTATAAAGTGTATATTATAGTCACATTTTCTCTTCAGAAAAACATAAAACAATCTTCTTCAGAGGTTTAGTCATGTGTACATAATTAATTTACTTAAAAGAAGCTTCACATACTAAGCCAAAGTGACTGTGAAACAACCCTGAATGATTTTGAAACCCATTCAGGGATTACCCCAGATGACCAACCTTTGCAGATTAAGCCAAATTACATATATACACTATGGACTGCAGGTATCTAGTGTAAGCAGCTGAGGAGTATGTGTTAAATGTGCACACATTCTGACTGTGGATTGTTTGGTACACGTGTGATCAGACTGGTGTGCACACATAGCTCTTATAATTAAGGCCATTTGCTTTTCAAGTGCTCCCTGTTACCAACTCTGCTGCAGCTCTGAAGGGAGCGGAGAATGTCAGCCAGCGCTGCGGCACCTGTTTACCTCACTGCAGGCCTCAGGGAACGGGCTGATAGACGGGAGACAGAGAAACATCCCCTGCATAATATGAGCAGAAATCCCAGAAGTGAACGAATTGACCAATGATATTGACAAGGAAAATACATTTCATAGACAATTACAAATAAAACACAGAGTGTTTGCAGTCCACTGCTAGGTTCAGTAAATTGCTATGTATTAACAGTGACATCATTCAGTTTCACCTGCACACAGTTGGCCACTCCAAATCATTACACAGTTATTCTGAGGGATCACCTTTATCCTATGATGAAACATTTCTATCCTGATGGGAGTGGTCTCTCCCAGGATCACAATGCCCCCACCAACAGGACACGAGGGCTCACTGAATGGTTTGATGAGTATGAAAATGATGTGAATCATATGCTATGGCCCAATAACCCAATAACCCAATTGAACACCTATGGGAGATTCTGGACCACATGAGGGAATATCTTTTGGAAGAATGGTGTCCATCCCTCCAGTAGAGTCCAGAGACTCATAGAATCTGTGCCAAGAGCATTGAAACTGTTCTGGCAGTTCGTGGTGCCCGACACCTTACTGAGACACTTTATGTTGGTTTATCCTATAATTTGTCACCTGTCTGCATATAGTGGTGAAGTGTGTGAACTGGTGTGGACTGGTGACACAAGGAAGGTATGTCAGTATACACCTGTCCGAAACTCTATTCCTGAGACCTGCTGTAACAGTATAGAGCCCTCTATAGGGCCTTGTTCTGAAGAAAATCACCTCCCTGATTATACATCATGACACTGTATGGTATGAAGGATAATCTAAGACAATATTAAAAATAAATACACAGATAAATACACAATAAATAAATGAATGTTGGAATAAATAAACTAATAAATAAAAAATGTTCAAATAAATAAATGTTCAAATAAATAAATAAATCGACATTTATTTATTGATTCATATATTAATTTCAACATTTTTTTATGTATTCATTTATTGACTTAAACATTTATTTATTTGCTTTGCTATTTACATTTCTCAGTTTACTTTTACATTTCGAACCGTGGATCTGTATTTCTTTTTCTTTTTCCATGTGACAAAACCCCTTCTGTCAGTCACATCTAGTGGCCAGTATCCAGTATGCTTTTTGGCGAATCCAATACATTGTGCGGTTATAGGTAAAGATATATAAGCTAAGAGAGATCTATAGAACAAAGGGGCAAAGACATATATTTATAATAGGCCGAGGGTCTACAGGACATGGTTTGGAACTGGGTGTGACTAACCCCGTTCACACTTTAGTCCGGCCCTGGGCGCCTCAACTTTAGTCCGGCTCTTTTCAGACACCCTGTTCACACTTGCGGTTTTAGGAGCCAAAGTGCGTCACCTATGCGGGCGAAAAGTGGCCTAAACGAAATGCATGCCGGGAATTCAACAAATCTGCTCAAACAAACCAGTGACGCAGGACATTAGGTCTGATTACAGGTGTATGCGATGTGTTTATAATCACAACTTATTAACATTTATGTAAATATTGATCGGCTATTGATCGGTTCTATATTTTCTTTGAAAGTAATGTTAACCCTTTGCAGCCGAAGGTTTCTGATATCATTTAAAAATGTGCTGGTTCAATGGTGAATCTAATTCATATATTTCCCTTTTCAAATGTCTATCTTCGGTGCTGTTATACAATTCACCCGAAAGAGAAGCACCTTTATTAGCACATCTGCATTCAATCACAGTAAACCGTGTGCATTAGTGTGCAGTCGTGTGCATTAGTGTGCAGTCGTGTGCATTCGTGTGCATTAGTGTGCAGTCGTGTGCATTAGTGTGCAGTCGTGTGCAGTCGTGTGAATTAGTGTGCATTAGTGTGCAGTCGTGTGGAGTCGTGTGCAGTCGTGTGCATTAGTGTGCAGTCGTGTGCATTAGTGTGCATTAGTGTGCAGTCGTGTGCATTCGTGTGCATTAGTGTGCAGTCGTGTGCATTAGTGTGCAGTCGTGTGCAGTCGTGTGAATTAGTGTGCATTAGTGTGCAGTCGTGTGGAGTCGTGTGCAGTCGTGTGCATTAGTGTGCAGTCGTGTGCATTAGTGTGCATTAGTGTGCAGTCGTGTGCATTAGTGTGCAGTCGTGTGCAGTCGTGTGAATTAGTGTGCATTAGTGTGCAGTCGTGTGCATTAGTGTGCAGTCGTGTGCATTAGTGTGCATTAGTGTGCAGTCGTGTGCATTAGTGTGCAGTCGTGTGCGAGGAAAGCCGCCTCTGTGACGCGTCTATGATATCAGACAGCAGCGCTGCTTCCTGCGGTTTCTGTTTTCACTTCGTCTTCATCCTCATTGGAAACCGCGCTTTCATTTCTGCATCGGCCAGCTGTCTCCTCTAACGCCGGCATTTGTGATTGTACTGCTCGGCACGGATTGGATAGTAAAGAGCTGGTCTCGTATTAAAATGCATTGATTTGAATGGAAACCTGCTTCGGTTAAATTTATATCGTTTTAATGCAAAATTCGGATAATTAATAAAGTTATGGTCCCGTTCACAATTTCACAATGCAATTTCCACGTGTAAAATGCATACTGTTAAATTCCAGACTTCAATCATACTTCGTACAAGAAAAAACAATAGCAAGTTTACCAGCTACACACTTTGATTTTAATCGACCTAGTAGTTTGAACTGTTTACATCATTATAACTCATTACTTAGCCTAGACTTTTATAATATATATAAAGATGTGAGCTAGTGAAATGTAACAGTACATTTAAGGCTATAGATCCATATGACATTCAAACAATACAGAGACAATACTGTGTACTGCAGCGCTGTAGCTGTGTCGGTGTCCGTGTTTATTCTGTGTTTATTGTGTTTATTCTGTGTTTATTCTGTGTTTATTGTGTTTATTCTGTTTATTCTGTGTTTATTCTGTGTTTATTGTGTTTATTCTGTGTTTATTCTGTGTTTATTCTGTGTTTATTCTGTGTTTATTGTGTTTATTCTGTTTATTCTGTGTTTATTCTGTGTTTATTGTGTTTATTCTGTGTTTATTGTGTTTATTCTGTGTTTATTCTGTGTTTATTCCGCGTCTCTCTGACTCAGACACGCGTCTCTGGGGGCGGGGCTTGAGTTGCGTCACACGCTGACGCGTTCCACTGGCCCATGGCGTCACATTCACATTTAGGCCGGTGTTCTGACAAACTGAGCTACTTTGTCCCGGGCAGCTCATCCTGATAGGGAAGCGCAGTTTGTCAGAACACCAGCATTAGGCCGGGTCGAAAAGCGGGACTAGTTTTGACCCAGACCAGGGCCGGCCTAAATCTATGACCCCGTTCACATATGAGTTAGCAAAGAAGAAAGCAAAGTACTGCAAAGACTGTACCACAATATATACGTACAACATATTATTCTGTGGATACAAGTGTATGACTGGTAAATAAGACTTCAATGTATTTTACAGTGTGTTTCACTACTCCCAGTTTTAAGAGCTGGTGAACTGGAAACTAAAAGAAGTAGAAAGAATTAAACTCCATTTTCCCACACTGTGAAAGGCTCTCCCCCAATTCTCACTACATGCTCTCCACTGTGGCTGGTGCTGTTTTCATCCCTCGTCCTCTGTGTTTAATGAGATCCACAGCCTTACTCTTAATTGAGGGAATCCTATGAGAGTTCAGACTGAGACTGGGGCTCCCTGCAGAGCATCCTCACCCATCCAGCGTCATGTGTCAGGTGCCTTTATAAGGTTTATAACCCTGCCCCACACACTGGCACAATGCAGGAAGGCAAGGCATGGCACTGAACTCTGCACACAGACAGTGTCAGTGCAAGAAAGATCGAAGTGCACAGTAGATTCTTGGAGTGCAGCGCATCACAGTGATACAGTGATAAGGGTGGGGTGGGATTATGGTACTTTTTGGACAGTTCGCTCACTGCTCTTCCTTGTGGAGGGTCTAACAGTAGTTGGTGTTACAGGACTGACTGAGGATTTCAGGCATATTTCCAGTTCTGCACTTTGCATTCATACATCGTGATTCATCCTCAGAGAACCAGCGATGAACGCATCTACAGCTCAGGTCCGGACCCAGGAAGTCTTCCACATCGCCTTTGTGAAGAACTTCACTGTGGTCCTCCTGGGCATCGTCATCAACTGCATCAATGGATCGCTGGTCTTCTGCTTCTTCAGCAACCAGGTGTTCTACCACAACCCACGCTACATCCTGTACATCCACATGGTGATCAACGACATGATACAGCTCTCTGCTGCCATCAGTTTGCACGTCCTGACCTACATCTTCCCGCTCATGAACGTTTCCATCTGCACCGTGCTAGTTCTCATTGCCATTTTCACCTCAATCAACACCCCCCTGAACCTGGCGGGCATGGCCGTGGAGCGCTACATCGCCATCTGTGAACCGCTGCGGCACTCCCAGATCTGCACAGTGCGCCGCACCTACACCCTCATCGCCCTCATCTGGTGTGTGGGGGCCGTCCCAGGGCTGTCTGACTTGGTCATCGTGTTGGTGACAAGACCCCTGAGTTTCTTCTCCTCAAACATTTTGTGTTACAGCCTTAATATTTTCAATTCTCCTTATCAGAAAGTAAAAACTGAGGTCACTCAGGCTGTGTACATGGTCTGCGTGTGGCTGACTCTGATCTACACGTATTTACGAGTCCTGTTTGCAGCGAAGGCTGCCACTACAGACACAGCTTCAGCCAGAAAGGCTCGAAACACAATCCTGCTGCACGGAGCCCAGCTGCTGCTCTGCATGCTGTCCTACGTCTCCCCTACGGTGGAGATAAGCCTGCTCTCATTCATCCCCCAGTACTATGCACACATACTGTTTCTCTCTTTCCTCATAACACATATCCTACCAAGGCTTTTAAGCCCCCTGATCTATGGGGTCAGAGATGAGAAGTTTAGAAAATACATGAAAACATACCTGTTGTGTAGAAAGGTTACTGTGAAGGTGAGACCAGCTAAAGAGCCACTTTCTCAGATGACTTCTAATTTTGTAGATCAGTCTATTTTTGTTGGGACTGCTAATGGAATACTTATTTGAACTAGTTAGTACCGTTAATATGTTTTAATGGTATTCTATACATAATGAAATCCATCACTTATTAACTTCATATTTTTATCTATACAAACATACAGTTAGGTCCATAAATATTTAGACAGTAACACAATTATCATCATTTTGGCTCTGTACACCACCACAGTGGATTTGAAAGGAAACAATCAAGATGTGCTTTAAGTGTAGACATTTGTCTTTAATCTGAGGGTAGGTACATCCATAATAATAGGGCATCCAAATATGCACTGAATTTAATAACACTTAAGTAAAATGTAAAGTTATACATAAATCATCCATTAGCTTTGTCAGAAGGACTATGAGCACTGTAGTGTCAAAATATACAAATAACTTTCTGAGTGAGGAGCTGTTGTAAATCAAAGTTACTTATTGCTCTCGGATATTGTCTATCATTTCCTTCTTCTCTTCTGATTTTGAACTGTACATATCATATATGATTGTTTCTGTTTAATGTTGTTTGTGTAGCATATGTTATTTTGATTAAAGAGCTTACTAAAGTAAACCACAATATATGTATATAGAAACTCAACACCTACATAAGAAATAACATCCCTACATGTGATATCCAACCTACTATGTCCAGCACGCAGCGGTGTTACTTAAGCTCTGTGCTAGCAGAGATGCCAGTTTGAAACATGTTTAAGTAGCCTACAGCCACAAACAATTGTCTTAATTAGTTGTATTTGAACAAACTATTGAAGTTAGTCTCATTCATACAATAAGAACAATATAATAATATGTTCAATCGCTCTACAATATGTTAAAGCATATGTGCAGCCTTTTAATACAAAGGCTTATGTGCAGAAAGTGTGATGGAGGTGAGTTAATTGACGGGGAATTGACACTTCCGCACTTTGATCTCTCAGCACCAACACTTGGCAAAGTTAGTAGCTCATCAATTCACTTCTTGTCCCGCCATCGAGAATGATTGACACTAGGAAGAAATACAAAGGTGAAATAAATGTAAATAAATAAATTGATTACTACATAAATAAAAATGAATACATAATTAAATCAAATACATTAATAAATACATACATAGATACATATATTTCTATGTATTTCCTTTCTTATTTATTTATTTGGTATTTTATGTATTTATTTAATTATTTTGGCACAAATTATCCTCCATGTTATTCCTTCTCCCCATATTTAACACTGTTAAAAGCTTATTATAATAAAATATACGAATATGAAGGACACTTGTCATTTTGTTTTTCAGTTTGTAAAGGCTATAATATTACTACTACAGATGTACTGTTCAGCTTCCATTAATATACTAAAAAAAAGCAAATTATTATTACTTACTTAGTCTTCTTATTATATTGGCAAAATTACAAATCCATAAATGTAAATGTAGTTATAAAGAACTTTTTTTAATATCTTTGCAAATTAAGTCAAACAGTATAAGCTTTTCACCTTCCAACAATTCTAAAGCATTAAGAACTCTGTGTTTGTCTGTTTCTAAATTTCTTTCTGTTATGTACTTTTTAATTTGTAATAGACCCCTGGTGTTTTTTTATTGTTACTCTTTATCGTTAAACATTGCATTAATACCAAAATAAAGTATTCACTGAGTTAACAAGTAGCAGCTTAGTAAATATTCAGGAAAAAACAGCAGCTTCTGCTGAACGTTAAAAATTCAATCTAGTCAACTGAAAGAGCTCCAACCATTTTTCATGTAATAATTACAAAACACTACAAATGTAATGATATATTATATAATTGTTTATGACATAATTTGAATGGTTTTGCAGCATTTCTTCATCAGATAATTGTTCGTCCATGTTGTTCATTATAAAATAAGCTTACACAGTTTTCCCATTATGAACACAGTCATCCTGTACTGAATTTCCATCACACTATTTCCACACCCTCATTATTGACAGATAGATTTCGAATGAGTTACGGTAGCTGTGGTACATGTTCCTGTGTTTGGAGCCCTGTCCAGCTGTAGGGCACACCCAGCCTGTATTCTCTAACCTTGATCTCCCCAACCACAGAGCACAGTACATACGAGGGTTAAAAACACAATCCTAAAAGAGTTCTCTGTGAACACACACTCTTTACAGGTTTTATTTCCTGCACCGTTCTCTTCATTGCTATCACTGTGCTAAAATGTAATGAAACGTGCCGGCTGTCAATATCACTCCAACACCACAAGCACACATCGTCAGGCAGCGGCTGAACCCCGGCCTGAAGCTGAGCCCACTTCCTCTGACAGCGCCTGAGACAGAGCCAGCTCTCCCCAGACAGCAGGAGCCCCACAAGACCAGGGCATGAGAAACTGTGTGGCAGCATGGGGCTCCATGACAGCAGGGAATCCAGGGGAAACCTTTCTAAAACACACACACACATAAAACCACATAATCTGTGGGCTCTCGGTCTAGAGATGATAATATTAAACACAATAAAAATAATAAAACACCATCATCATTATAATAATAATATATCTGCCTGGAGCACTGTAGTGTGATGCCGCACAGATTTATTTTACCAAGGTCTAGAACAGAACGGGTTCGCAGATCCTTTTAACCACATGCTATGAGGCTTTTTAATATGGACAAGTACTCTGTGTTTTAATGTAGTACGTATTGGGATGTACGTATTGGGATGGTGCAATCTAATTTCCCTTTTGGGGATTAATAAAGTACTATCTTATTTTATCTTATATATAACTCTGTTTCAATTAGCACCTTTCTGCAAAGCCTTCAATAAAATCTCATAAAGTGGTCTGAAATGTTAAATGTCTAAAATATTATTGCCAATGCCGACTGCTGACAGCACAGATTCCACGACCCCTCAGCCACTGAGAAACTCATCTGAGCCATGAGTCCGGGGAAAACCCCTATGGGCAGTGCAGGGATAACCACCCTGCTGTGTGTCTATATGTGTCAGTGACGCAGCGTGCTGTCGCCCTGCCCAGCTTGACTTCTGCTAGGCTTCCTCTTCAGCTGGCAGACAGACGCCTGCCAGCCCAACACAGAGCTGCCACCATGGAGAGGGACAGTGTGTACACGGTGCTGCAGAGACCCTGCGAGGACATCTATAGTGTGGTGAGGCCCGGAGCTCCAGTGAAGGGTCCCTGTGGACAAACTGGTGACTACTGTTTAACTTTCTGGGGTTCATCTCAAAATTGTTTATGTATTGGGGTTTTATCTTATTGTTAAAAGTGTTTGTAGCTGTTTGTATGTGTGTTGTGTGTTGTGTTAATGAGATTGACGTGTGTGTTTGTATTCGCTGTGAATTCAACAGGACTATGGACAGCCCTCACTGAGAAATGCCTTCCTTGATCTCTCTCCTCTTCCCCACAGGAAATGACAAAGCAACAGGCTCTCCTGAGCATCACAGACATTGCAGGCTTGCTCAAATCTGAAGTTCTTATGAAATTATAAACAAAAATCTCAAACAGAATTGGGACTTTGATTAAATTGATTTGGTTTTGCCGACAGACTGTACATGTTTCTATACTTGGCAAACTGCGAACGTGTCATTCAGAGTGCGGCTGCCTATTAATCAGAGGAAAGAATGAGAGAGAAAGAGAGATACCCCCCACTCTGTATGCAGTGCCATTCAGACTCAAACACAAGCGCACACATACATGCACACACACTCGTACACACATACCCACACGCACAGGAACACTCACCGCATCTGAACCAGGGCAGCACACATCAGTGAGAATGCAATCTGAGAGCATGCGCACAGGGATGGATTGCCCTGACTTTAATGCTACCCATTGTGTCATGTTTACCGAGTCCGGTGTGTTTCGTTGTGCTGTGTCGTCTCCCCTGCAGGGCCCACAGTCCCTGGCAGGCCCCCCAGTCGAGTCCCCCCCTCCAGACTGATTATAGGAGTCCTGGGCGTGTTGTGCTCTGGGCTGCTGGTTGCTGTGATATGGCTGGCCACACTGAGTGAGTATTGTGCACGTGGCTATGGGGTCAATAACATAACAGGATTTCCAATAATAGTAATAATGTGAATTAACACTTGTTACACTGGCTTATTACTCTAAAACACACTACATTTTTGTTTTATTGTGCATGGAAAATGATTTTTGTGCTTTTAAATGGAAGCCACATACAGTACCATGGAAGTGACATTGTCTTGTGTGGATGCAGGCTGTAGTCAATTGATGCCAATCTTCCAGTGACTGCAGCACAGAATGTGTTGAAGCTCAGCGAATCCTCCTGGGTGCCCTGCTGCCTGCTCCTGCTTCTGCTTCTGTCTGCTTCCTCTTACACCACTCTCTGCCGTACAGTCAACAGTAGGATATCTCTAGTCATCACTGTTGGGCAACTCTGACTGCTTTTAGCCACACATCACACCTCTACACCTCTAACTCGAAATAAGACGATTACTATAAATAATAAGACTTCTCCTAATCAATTGTCAAATCTGAGCCTAACAATCGCATACTATTGCTATTCTAAAAGCCTAATTACATCCTTAAACCAGCGTGGTGCGCTTCCCTGTCGTGCTGTAGTGAGACCCTGACCGAAGAACAAGCACTAAAAGAAATGTAAGAGTTTGAGCATACCGTGTCTGTGCAGAAGCTTGTGTAGGGTCATCATGACAGCACGCCTGTTTGTCTTTGTTTCTAAAAAGGCCGCTTTGGCTTCAGAAAGAGTCCATTGACTTCAAAGTCACAAGTGCTCCTTGGGAACCTGTACCACAAATATACTCAACATTAGTAAATCATGTGTGTGTCAGACCTTCTTGATCTGATTTGTTGTTTTATCGAACTTGTCTGCCACCATGTGACAGTCCCGCGAGACAGCAGTGCGCAGTGGGGGGACAGCAGCAGCCTGCAGGCACAGTACATTGCCCTGAACCACAGCTACGATGAGCTCTCTGAGACATACATAGAGCTGGCACTGACCTACAGTGAGGTCACCCAGAATACAATGACCTGTACCAGTGCTGTACATACACAGCACCACGGGGACTGCACACAAACCAGCCACCTAGCCCACACAGGTCACAGTCTTGCAGGGTTAACTGACTCAAATCTTTCATGGAAATTAAGGAGGTAAACATATCAATGAATCCTCCAAGAGCTGGTGGGTGTCACCTATGGAGCTCTGTAGCAGTGCATGCAGCACATTTTAAGCCTTTGCCCGCCACTAACGCTCAGCTGTGCAAACACAGGGAGGAATCTGAGGTGTCACAGGGGTGGCTATTCACGATTCATGGAAACACAGTGAGAGCTGTTTAGCGCATGTATCTGTGTACACATAAAAACCTAATGAATTCCACAAGTAACAAATTCACACCGGCAGCCAATTCCCTCCAATCACATGCTGCCTCTCACCACAGATCTCCCTGTGAGACCCTGCCCTAAAAACTGGGAGATCTTCAGAGGGAAATGTTACTACATCTCCTCAGATAGCATGGACGTGCAGGCCAGCCAGGAGGACTGCGCAGCACGGGGGGGCAGCCTGGTGAATATAGACAGAAAGGAGGAGCAGGTAGGGCCCCCAAAGCAGCAGAGACCAGCACGGTTTAAAAACTACAACAAAGGTGTTAAAAGAAGACCGAATTTCTTCTCGTATTTTAAGTCTATTCCTAATCATTTTTTCCCTTTCCTGCCAACAACATTCTCTAATTCAGTTAGTTAGTTAGTTTGTTTGTTGGTCTGCTGGTTAGTTAGTTAGTTATTTAATAATTTGAACAATTGAATGAATGAATGAATGATGTTGTACAGCGGACGGTATGAGCTGCTGCAGAGAGGGAGAGAGGGAGGAGGGCACAGACATGCTGACACGGTATTGCTTTCTGCTCAGGAGTTCCTGGTGCGGAAGATCACAGAAAGGGGGGGAGAATGGAGATTCTGGATCGGACTGCAGCAGACTGCCTCGGGGGAGTGGCTGTGGCAGGACTATACGCCACTGGACACAATGCAGTAAGAGAGTACCTCTGTGGCCACACTAAGGGCAAGACTTTCCTGACCTGGCAGGGACCATAATCATAGAACTTTTAGATCACCTCAAAGATGAAAAAGTAGCACCCCAAAATATGTTTAATTTTGTAATGGAAACAGTGAATTGCATTGTGTTCATTCACATCCTGACAGTGTGTTGCGACACTTGTACACTTCTTTGTAGTTTGCTCCTCATTTGGAAAAGCAGGTTTTATGAACAAGGCCTCAGCAGAGCAATTTAGAGGGATGGCACTTGGCTCCCCAGTTCTCACCGCCAGGTCTCCAGCCTCATTCCTCCTGTTGTGTCCCTGCTGGCCCCGGGCCCTGACCGCTCTGCTCCTCTCCTGCAGGCTGTGGTGTCCAGGCGAGCTCACCACAGGGGAGGAGTTCGGCTCAGGAGGAGATTTCTACAGCAACAGACATCACGGTTACCTGGAAGCTGAGGAGGACTGCTGGGGCAACGGGTTTGACTCGAGTCACTATAGAAGGATTTGTGAGAGAGCTGTGCAGATTTGAGGCAAAGGGATGCCCCTACTGCAAATGACAGAATGCTAAATAATATATATATTTTTTTGTTCTTTTTCTTGTACATTAGTAAATTGTAATTATTTTATTATCGAGGTACTTTTCTTGGACTATAGAAATTATTGTTGACATGGTTGAAATGAACCATAAATAATTATTCCTTGTAATTAAAAATATAATAAAGTAAAAATATACTTTTGTGTAGTAAGTAGCTCTGTGAGTAACGTTTTCAACCACCCTGGTGCAGATCTGTCCAGTCACTGATTGGTTTCAGTATTGGCTGGGTCACTATCTGTAATAAAGCCTCCTGGTGTTAGATCTTATGCAAGCTGTAATTCTGGGCGATATGGGCTTACCACAATTACAACACATACAGATAATACATTTCCACACTCTGGAGAAACACAAAATACTGCAACAGATATTCTGGTGTGTACTAATTACTTCCTCTCTCCCGTGTTTCTAATTCACATCAGCGTAACCCTGGGGGGACTACTGCAGGTTGAGTAAAGATTGACTGACCACTGCTGTGTCACCAAGATGACTGCACTGCTGAAGCACAGGTCCTCAGCACTGCCAGCCGGGGGGGCATCATTCTGGGACTGCATAGATTTCTCAGACTTTCTATGTAATCTCTTGAACATTGTAATTGTTTCTTTCTTTTCTTTTTGGTGGGGGCTCTTTATCCACAATCACTGTTTACAAGAAAAAAATTCAGAAAAAATTGACAAATCTCCCATTACACACGTTCAAGGGACGCGAGTATTTCAATCCTGCTGGTGTGAAAAACCATTGAACACACCTTTACCAGCTGAAAGGGAATCTAAACACCTATTTAGTTCTTACAGTATGTCATATGTATGTTCCTCTCCTATTTTAGATGGATTTTGTCCTTTGTTTGTGAACTATTTAAAACTATTTATTGTTTACTGCAGGCTCCTGTGAAACTGGAGTGGTACTGTTAACTTTATCATATTTCAATTCATCCAAGAATATATTCATTAGTGTTGGCTGAGATAAATGAGTGTGCAGTCCTGCTTCTGAGAGTGTACCAGAAATCTGCTCTTGGCATTACAGTTACACAAGATAGACCGAGTTATTTATCAATCTTTAGAACTTTAATATCTGTACAACAAAGGAACCCTGCCCTGAAGGAACACATTGTGTAGTACTGTTTGTTCTGGCCTCCCAAGCACAGAATTATTATTGGAAAATATATTAGTAATTTAGTTTCAAGGGGAAGTTTGATTTATGATTCTACTACTATCATCATCATCATGATTATTGTTGTGTTCATGCAATATCATTTATCCAACACATTTAATGTTTATTCAAAGGCTAGCAAAATGTTTAACATAATAGCACCCTGTACCACACAGCTCCTCCCAGCAGAGCAACACACCCTCAGTGCCCTCAAAGGTGAGGGAGCATTATCAACCCTCCATGGTTGGGTGCCTCTTCAGTCCTCCAGGATATACATTCATGTGATTTACCACTAGAGAACTATTAGAGCAATGCTACAGGTATCTCAGTATGAATCCCATATGAAAACTCTAAACTGTTCTCAGTTGTAAGCCAACAAGTTTGCACAGAAATACTCCAGTGATTGTATAACTGAATAAACAGCAGAGGGCAGCATTTTCAAGCAGCTGTAGATTTCACAGTTGCTGTATTTTTTTGTTTTGTAAGATTTAGCAGTAGTGGGTAGTAGTTAGATTATATTTCACACACACACACACACATATATATATATATATATATATATATATATATATATATATATATATATATATATATATATATATATATATATATATATATAATGTAACTTGAAAGCAAGCTTGAAAACTTGCACTACAGCGTCTTCACCCCCATGAGGTTCTGGCCTCATAGAGGTGAAAGGCAAAAGTGTTTAAAGAAAATTAAATTTTGTAGCCATATTCTAACTTATGTGGTATTTAGACCAGACTTTTGTATAATAAAAGTTTCATTTCATTGAATCACAAAAAAGTGATTCATGATGTGATTCAATAAAATTAAACTTTTATTATACAAAAGTCTGGACTAAATACTGAATAAGTGAGAGTGCAGCTACAAAACTATTTTTTCTTTTTATATATATATATATATATATATATATATATATATATATATATATATATATATATATATATGGGTTTAATTATATTTTTATATAATTCATATGTTTTTATTTACTTACAAATAGAAGCTGAGCCAGAGAGGGTCTTGGCGTTGCAGAGTTTCTGACGCTTCTCAAGTGTCTTGACATTATTAGCTGATGTTAATGGTGTGTCAAAGTTCAGGCAGAGCTGACCCAAAGAAAGAAGAGTATGTTTCCACAACAACAGATAATATACAAGCTCTACATCAGAGAAGACACATCCCTTTGCATAGTATTCTCACTATATAAATTATTATTATTATTATTATTATTATTATTATTACTATTATTATTATTTATCCAGAGTGACACACAGTTTACAAAAGTGCAGTTATACAAAAATCATTATAAAATTAAATATAAGAATTTAAAAAATGCATTAGTATAATCAATTAATAGAATACATTGTTCCAAGCCTTAAAGATCAGGATTCTCACACCTACATGCAGTAAATAATACATTACAGCAACCTGCAGTGCTAGAGGTGTTGCTGCAGATCCTCTGTGATTAATTATTTTCCTTGATTATTTATTTCCTAATAAACCTGTTCAAGGTGCAGACAGACAATTAACACTCAGAGCCCTGGGGAAAAGGTAACCGGTGTGAGTGGGTCTGCCGCAGCCAAGTGCTTTTTCATGTTGCATTACTACACACTGAGGTCACACACCGAGAGGTAACACTGATCAACTGTTACCACTGTCCAGCGTTTGTGCCTTATCTGCGCTGACCCGGGCTGGTGCCAGTGCACTCTGAGTGAAGGGCCAATAGTCGTCTCCATCCGAGCCATCTGTACAGCAGGTACTACAGGAAGACGCCTGGGACCTCAATTCAGCCACTGGCACTTACTTTGTTCTCTTAGAGATCACCTCGATTTTAATGGGTTTAATATACACCGAATTAGTTGCTGCTTTCCTGACATCCCCGTAAGCACAAAGGTCCCAAGCACCATCGGTCGTGTCTATCTTCAAGCAGAGCGCATGAACGTGAACTTCTTTTGGATGAATGAATTTGTTAACACGTAAGAACGGGCACAACATGCAGGCGAGTGTGAGCCCTGACAGCAGCGCATATGATGTGCACATTGCATTCACGTTTTCAATGGGCGTTGACTTATACATATACCTGTGTGCAGGACGATACCCTCTCTGGACCTGTCGGCCTCTGCGCCCAGTTCCTTGGGCACGGCGCGCCGGCTCTCCAGGGATGCGCTGTTGGCGACCAGGCGGCTTGGGTGGCTGTACCTATTCATCCTGCTATCCGTGTGCGTGAGAGTTTCCCACCGACTCTGCTGATCTCCTAGACAATAACTGGGGGGCTGCTTTTCAGTCACACATGATTGAACCTTCATCCTCCAGGGCTTCCCACGTTGTTCTAATCTAAATGGAGATATCCGTCTGTTAACGCAGCACGCTGCTGGGCACACCGCGGTATCCACTCAACACTGTGCAAAACTCTAAACAAGAAATAGTTGTTATTATCATCAACATCATCATCCTCATCATCATCATCATTATTGTTATTGTTATCTACCTGTCTGGGTAATTAACTTCAACCCATTGCTAAGTCATGAATCCTTTATAGTTCTTCACAGGCTTCCTAATGTTATGCCAGCTTTTGGGGTTTGGAATATGCAATAGTAGACTTTGCTTTGAAATTCAAACCATGCAAACCTCAGAGCGCACAGGAACAGTAAAATCTACACGCTCCCTTGCGGGTGGTCCTGTAAAACAGCGACGAGCCCTTAGCTGTTGGAGTGTGTGTGTCTGAGTGGAGAGGGTTGCAATGCGAGTGCGGGGGGACGCAGCCGATGCGCAATTACACGACTAGGAAAACCAGAGAGTCTCCAAAGTGCAGAAAAACAACAGCACCGATTTGACATCTGCCTCAGAAGAAAGCAAAGAGGGAGATTAACGCAGGGACTGGGTCTGATTTTAAGAGAAAGGAGATTTGACTTTAGATAAGTGCTTGAAAGTCAAAGGTGGGAGGATCATTTGATAGAGGTCTCTGTGCAGAAGTTACAATGGGATAGATGTGAGAGCAGAGCGGAACAGAAGTACAACACAGATAGAGAGAAAGAGCCCAGAGCTTCATCGACACGACAGGTGGGTAAATGTGTGTGTGATGAAGTGATGAAGTGACCGGTGCCAGAGCCGGCTGGCCGGGGGGGAGTCTGTGTGCGGTGGGGGGTCCGGCACTGCGGTGAACTCACCTGGAGGGCTGGGGGCTTCAAACGTCCCAACCAGAGTCGGGTCGTATTGGGCAATCTTATTATTCAATCAATTGAATCAATGATACATGTCTACATCTGTAGGTCACTATAGATAGATAGGTGGATATATAGATAGATAGAATCTGTTTGGTCATGTCATATTAGTTTAACGACGGTGTGCGTTTATGTCCTTTATTCAAACTCGCATATGTATTTGTATGGTACATTGTGTCTAGGTATCCGGTGTCTTTGACAATACATCTTTCTGAATGCTTATCAGACCCTTTGCTGTAAGAAGTACTTTGCAGTGGATGCTGTCTTCCCGCACAGTGTTTCGCAGCTACAATCCCGGCTCGGCTGCATTAGAGAAAAACTTCTCTTTTCAGCTCTCTTGTGTCGCGCAGCGGGATCGCGAGGAAGGAGCTCTGCAGTGAAAGTGAGTTGAAGCTGCAAACGACCCGAGCAGAGATCAGTGGAGAAGAGCAGCACCCAGGTACAGCACAGCGCACGGCCATCCCCCAGGGGTAGAGCACAGCAAAACACAGCAAACGACCCGAGCAGAGATCAGTGGAGAAGAGCAGCACCCAGGTACAGCACAGCGCACGGCCATCCCCCAGGGGTAGAGCACAGCAAAACACAGCAAACGACCCGAGCAGAGATCAGTGGAGAAGAGCAGCACCCAGGTACAGCACAGCGCACGGCCATCCCCCAGGGGTAGAGCACAGCAAAACACAGCAAACGACCCGAGCAGAGATCAGTGGAGAAGAGCAGCACCCAGGTACAGCACAGCGCACGGCCATCCCCCAGGGGTAGAGCACAGCAAAACACAGCAAACGACCCGAGCAGAGATCAGTGGAGAAGAGCAGCACCCAGGTACAGCACAGCGCACGGCCATCCCCCAGGGGTAGAGCACAGCAAAACACAGCAAACGACCCGAGCAGAGATCAGTGGAGAAGAGCAGCACCCAGGTACAGCACAGCGCACGGCCATCCCCCAGGGGTAGAGCACAGCAAAACACAGCAAACGACCCGAGCAGAGATCAGTGGAGAAGAGCAGCACCCAGGTACAGCACAGCGCACGGCCATCCCCCAGGGGTAGAGCACAGCAAAACACAGCAAACGACCCGAGCAGAGATCAGTGGAGAAGAGCAGCACCCAGGTACAGCACAGCGCACGGCCATCCCCCAGGGGTAGAGCACAGCAAAACACAGCAAACGACCCGAGCAGAGATCAGTGGAGAAGAGCAGCACCCAGGTACAGCACAGCGCACGGCCATCCCCCAGGGGTAGAGCACAGCAAAACACAGCAAACGACCCGAGCAGAGATCAGTGGAGAAGAGCAGCACCCAGGTACAGCACAGCGCACGGCCATCCCCCAGGGGTAGAGCACAGCAAAACACAGCAAACGACCCGAGCAGAGATCAGTGGAGAAGAGCAGCACCCAGGTACAGCACAGCGCACGGCCATCCCCCAGGGGTAGAGCACAGCAAAACACAGCAAACGACCCGAGCAGAGATCAGTGGAGAAGAGCAGCACCCAGGTACAGCACAGCGCACGGCCATCCCCCAGGGGTAGAGCACAGCAAAACACAGCAAACGACCCGAGCAGAGATCAGTGGAGAAGAGCAGCACCCAGGTACAGCACAGCGCACGGCCATCCCCCAGGGGTAGAGCACAGCAAAACACAGCAAACGACCCGAGCAGAGATCAGTGGAGAAGAGCAGCACCCAGGTACAGCACAGCGCACGGCCATCCCCCAGGGGTAGAGCACAGCAAAACACAGCAAACGACCCGAGCAGAGATCAGTGGAGAAGAGCAGCACCCAGGTACAGCACAGCGCACGGCCATCCCCCAGGGGTAGAGCACAGCAAAACACAGCAAACGACCCGAGCAGAGATCAGTGGAGAAGAGCAGCACCCAGGTACAGCACAGCGCACGGCCATCCCCCAGGGGTAGAGCACAGCAAAACACAGCAAACGACCCGAGCAGAGATCAGTGGAGAAGAGCAGCACCCAGGTACAGCACAGCGCACGGCCATCCCCCAGGGGTAGAGCACAGCAAAACACAGCAAACGACCCGAGCAGAGATCAGTGGAGAAGAGCAGCACCCAGGTACAGCACAGCGCACGGCCATCCCCCAGGGGTAGAGCACAGCAAAACACAGCAAACGACCCGAGCAGAGATCAGTGGAGAAGAGCAGCACTCAGGTACAGCACAGCGCATGGCCATCCCCCAGGGGTAGAGCACAGCAAAACACAGCAAACGACCCGAGCAGAGATCAGTGGAGAAGAGCAGCACCCAGGTACAGCACAGCGCACGGCCATCCCCCAGGGGTAGAGCACAGCAAAACACAGCAAACGACCCGAGCAGAGATCAGTGGAGAAGAGCAGCACCCAGGTACAGCACAGCGCACGGCCATCCCCCAGGGGTAGAGCACAGCAAAACACAGCAAACGACCCGAGCAGAGATCAGTGGAGAAGAGCAGCACCCAGGTACAGCACAGCGCACGGCCATCCCCCAGGGGTAGAGCACAGCAAAACACAGCAAACGACCCGAGCAGAGATCAGTGGAGAAGAGCAGCACCCAGGTACAGCACAGCGCACGGCCATCCCCCAGGGGTAGAGCACAGCAAAACACAGCAAACGACCCGAGCAGAGATCAGTGGAGAAGAGCAGCACCCAGGTACAGCACAGCGCACGGCCATCCCCCAGGGGTAGAGCACAGCAAAACACAGCAAACGACCCGAGCAGAGATCAGTGGAGAAGAGCAGCACCCAGGTACAGCACAGCGCACGGCCATCCCCCAGGGGTAGAGCACAGCAAAACACAGCAAACGACCCGAGCAGAGATCAGTGGAGAAGAGCAGCACCCAGGTACAGCACAGCGCACGGCCATCCCCCAGGGGTAGAGCACAGCAAAACACAGCAAACGACCCGAGCAGAGATCAGTGGAGAAGAGCAGCACCCAGGTACAGCACAGCGCACGGCCATCCCCCAGGGGTAGAGCACAGCAAAACACAGCAAACGACCCGAGCAGAGATCAGTGGAGAAGAGCAGCACCCAGGTACAGCACAGCGCACGGCCATCCCCCAGGGGTAGAGCACAGCAAAACACAGCAAACGACCCGAGCAGAGATCAGTGGAGAAGAGCAGCACCCAGGTACAGCACAGCGCACGGCCATCCCCCAGGGGTAGAGCACAGCAAAACACAGCAAACGACCCGAGCAGAGATCAGTGGAGAAGAGCAGCACCCAGGTACAGCACAGCGCACGGCCATCCCCCAGGGGTAGAGCACAGCAAAACACAGCAAACGACCCGAGCAGAGATCAGTGGAGAAGAGCAGCACCCAGGTACAGCACAGCGCACGGCCATCCCCCAGGGGTAGAGCACAGCAAAACACAGCAAACGACCCGAGCAGAGATCAGTGGAGAAGAGCAGCACCCAGGTACAGCACAGCGCACGGCCATCCCCCAGGGGTAGAGCACAGCAAAACACAGCAAACGACCCGAGCAGAGATCAGTGGAGAAGAGCAGCACCCAGGTACAGCACAGCGCACGGCCATCCCCCAGGGGTAGAGCACAGCAAAACACAGCAAACGACCCGAGCAGAGATCAGTGGAGAAGAGCAGCACCCAGGTACAGCACAGCGCACGGCCATCCCCCAGGGGTAGAGCACAGCAAAACACAGCAAACGACCCGAGCAGAGATCAGTGGAGAAGAGCAGCACCCAGGTACAGCACAGCGCACGGCCATCCCCCAGGGGTAGAGCACAGCAAAACACAGCAAACGACCCGAGCAGAGATCAGTGGAGAAGAGCAGCACCCAGGTACAGCACAGCGCACGGCCATCCCCCAGGGGTAGAGCACAGCAAAACACAGCAAACGACCCGAGCAGAGATCAGTGGAGAAGAGCAGCACCCAGGTACAGCACAGCGCACGGCCATCCCCCAGGGGTAGAGCACAGCAAAACACAGCAAACGACCCGAGCAGAGATCAGTGGAGAAGAGCAGCACCCAGGTACAGCACAGCGCACGGCCATCCCCCAGGGGTAGAGCACAGCAGAGCACAGTCCTGCACTTTTAAACAACAACAACAACTATAATAACAATAATAATAATAATAATAATAATAATAATAATAATAATAATAAACCATCATAATGCAAGGATTACCTTATGGAATCTTTTATTTTATGAGTTAGCTCATTTCATTTTTCATTCTATTTTGCCTGTGATTTGTATATAATTATATTGTATTAAGCAATATATTAATTGGCGTTGTTTATTACATGTTTTAAATTATCTGCACATTAGCACAGTAACCTCTTCGAGGGAAAGCGTTGGAGCGCATAGTAGAGCCGGTATAAAGGGATACAGCTTTAAATCCAAATGATGGACAATGAGACCTAAACACATTATACTTATTTCCCTCATTAACATACAAATCAATTTATAACTTTTTTGAAATGCGATTTTCTGGATTTGTTTGTTGTTATTCTGTCTCTCACTGTTAAAATACACCTACCATTAAACTTATAGACTGATCATTTCTTTGTCAGTGGGCAAACATACAAAATCAGCAGGGGATCAAATACTTTTTTCCCTCACTGTATATAAGTCTACCCTATACTTATGATGCTTACTTTGGTAAATATCTGTCCCTTTTGTGAATTAATCTTCAAAGACACACACACACACTATCATGTGTTGCGGTTTGTATTGACCATTAAAGTTGTCTTTAATGGTATTGGGGATGAATATAGAATGTACTAATTAATTGCAGGTTTAATTGGTTGTAAATTATATTCCTTCTATGTCTACCCTTGCCAGCTGTAAACGCTAAATAAAAGCGCTGGAATTACGTTACCAAATAAAGTTTCTGATGCGTTAATTCGTCAAATGACTGAAGATGTTTTTGATAAGGCGGCATAACTGGGCTGCTGGCCTTGGATGCGGGGGCAGCAAATAAAGAAGTTAGAGAAAAATATTGATTATAGCGCGGCCAGTTTGCAGAGAGACAAAGTGGAATCCAAAGGAAGATCAAATGTCAAAGGTAAAAATTATAATTTAAAAAGCATACTCAGAAATAGCCTATTCAATGACACTCATATAACAGTATGCATTACCTCATTATATATTTCTTAGCAGATGCCCTTATCCAAAGCATATTACAATTGTCCCCCAACTGGGATTGATCCCATGACCCCCAGGAGTCCAGAGCCCTAAGCACTACTGCACACTGCTGCAGTTGTGGCCCTGAATCACTGCAATGTCCAAGTAGCAGACAACCACATGCAATATGGTGACATTAAGGCCACAGATGGTCCTCACACTGTCACATGACAAGGATCGTTGCCTTTAAGAGTTAATAAGCCACCAATTGTAACTTACTGTGTATACAGTACAGTATCTTCAACAGATAGAATTGATCACATTTAAAACTGAATTATTTTATTAAGCTTACTTCTATTATTATGTTTTATGGGGATCATAATTAGTCTACTCTTCGTTGGTTCAAACTAAAGAGAAACAATGTGGAGAAAAATGCATTGCATCTCACACATGTCACACACACACACAGCTGACCTTGTCAGGCTAGACGCTGGTGTTCTTCACTGTCTGCTGGTCAGTCTGAATACCAGCTGTTCTCCGAGCTTCATTCCCAGGTTCCCTACAGGCAGCAGGTGCAATCACACTGCAGGTAGTTTGGTAGTGGTGCTCCGACCCACTGTGGCTCCAACACACCTGTAACTACCATTAGTTTTGTCTTTCAGGTCAGCATAGGACTAATACAAAAGATAAAAATGCAAAAAAAACTATAGGCTACTGTACTGGGGTTGTGAGTTCAGTCCCAGGTGGGGGCGGATGCTGCTGTTGTACCCTTGAGCCAGGTACTTTGCCTAGAGTGCTCCAGTAAAAACCCAGCTGGATGTAAAAATAATGCACTATATTGGAAGTTGCCCTGGATAAGGCTGTCTGCTGAGGAATATAATACATCTCAATTAGATTTGTGGGAGGTGGGGTGGCAGGCTCATACATGTGTAATTCTCCCATTTCCTGAGCAGTAATGCTGTATTAAAAGGTTGCTTTGATCAAAGTGAGTTCGATGTAATCAAATGGAGGGAGGGAGTTGCTCTCCTCAGGGCTGCCAGGGGAAGGCTGATCCTGGAGAGAGATGCAGGTCTGCCCAGCATGAGTGAGTGCAGTGGGAGAGACAGAGGGCTGTGGTGCTTAATGGGATATCAGGTGTCTAGGGCTATGCACACTCTGGCACCCCAAGCAAGTCCCATTAATATGTGATTCCCCCGGCTCAAAGCTAAAGGTCAGTGCAATTTGGACTGGCTCAACAGATTTAACCCAGCTTACTGAGTGCAGAGGGCCACAGTGTCAAGTGCAGTGGGTTGTTTAACGTGGTGGCAGAGAACTGGAGGATAAGCATTTTTTTGTTCTTTTTGGATGATTTAGTTATGCTTCAATCATAAATATTTCAAATAGGTAGTCTGAAAAAATATGCCAAAAAATGTTATTTAATTTAGCTCTGTATTAAATTATGAAGCACCTTAAACACATTGACCGCCTCCTCCCTTCCCTTCCTCCCAGTTCACCAACAGATTGAAGCTGTTGGCTGCCCGTTTCCCAGACAGTGATCTGAATCACTATTTCTGTGATGCAGTCCTGGTTGACTGCAGCGCTATGTGATGTTCACTGGATGTTTGTGTTTGTGAGCTGCAGTTGTTGTTTACTAGGCACTCCAAGCATTTAATACTGTCTATTTTAAGGTCCACCTGTTGCAATAACTCAAACTCCCATCAGAAAGTCTATTGGAACTAAACACAGAAACAGAACAGAACGAGTCTCAGGATAGGCTGTGGGAAAACATCTCTCTGCCTCCGTTTCACTTTATAAAGAACGTGTTTCAGAAGAGAGCTTTTGGAAAATTCATTTGCAAGCACAAGCAGGCTCTCTTCTCTTTGTCGCCCGCCCCCTCCCCCTTACTTCTCTTCAGTTTGAGCTAAGTAGCGGGTGAAGTGCAGTCATCCGTCTCATACTTTAAAATCTACACAACCTCGCTGAAGATGCGGCACAGGAGGAAGACAGGGCCAGGAGAGCATGGCTGAAAGCAACTCTCTGAAGCGAAAACGCTCTCTGGTGCATTAATAAATGACGAGCGCTTCTATTCAGTGTTAAGTTTAACTTTGTTTCTTTATATTTTATTAATTCCATTTTATATATTTTTTTTCCTTTTATTTATTTATTTTGTACAATTACAAGATCACTATATCTGTTGAGTCAATTCTAATGGCTCCAAACCCGCCCCCATACAAACCCAAAAGCAGCAGGCACTGCACTGGAGTTTCTCTGACACTTTTCGACAGCTTGCACCAGTCTTAGCTTTTACCCTAACCCAGCCAGAGGGCACTGAGAGAAGGCAGGTTTAGATTGGTGTCCTCTGTCCTCAGACACACAGACAGAGGTATGAGAGAAGCTGTGCATTTCTTTGCTAGTTCAAAATGAGGCTGCTGCTCCTGAGATCCAGCCACAGCCGGCACTCCTGGGCCTCCCAGACTCACATCCTTCCTTGATTCAATTATCCTCACTGCAGCCTTCAGAACTCGGAGTCTTGTTACAGCAGTTTGTCCTGACTTGCACATAGCTTTGCGTTATTTTTATTCTTGTATAGCATTACAAAAAACGCCAGCGTCTCTGAGATTAAATGGTAACCTTCTGTCCTTGTAAACGGTGGCTTTTATTTCACCTTCACACGATAACGCATCCTGTTCGCATGTCCTCTCTGGGGGGTGATTATCTTGAGTTCCAGCCAGAAACATTCCCATCTTAACCCCCGCACCTTTAAGCCATGCTGAATGAACATATGTTGGGTTCATCAGATGCCTGGCTCCCTGCTTTAACACTTCCAGCTATAAATTAAAATGGCCTTGGCAATCCAATCTCTCTTTACCAAATCAATGCTCACACTTTTTGCACCCGTAACAAAAAGTGTAATGTTGATCATGCTTCAAATTAACAACCCGCATCTGTCAACTTCTGTGAAAATCATGAAGCAGCTCTGCATTCTCCGTGTGCAGGTGCTGAAGTCTGCCTGTATCCATGCATCGTTTTTGTGGTTACCAGTTGGTTAAATAAAAACAAGAAAGCTCTGGTACTTAACAATCCAGCCCCAAAGCACAGTGAGAAGCACCCTGCAGACTGGAGATCTACAGTGTGTTGTGGGTAACAATCAAACCTTGCCCTGGACCCTGAGTGATTTGCACAGTGCTACTTCATAACGACCTTGCAGGGAGCAGGGAGAACGGAGGGAAGCACCAGGATTTCTCTTTATTAAGTCTGTAGATCACAGCAAAAACCTGTTTCTTGACAACCTATGGAAACAAAACCCTCCTTTGAGAGCAGCTCAGCCTCAGAGAGACAAATCCTGTTTTTACAATCAATAGATGTTTTCTTGAGAGTTGGAGTGTGTGTGTGTGTCTCTTTCAGTATTTAAGATTAACAGAACATATTTATTTAAAAGTAATTTATGTAAGTAATTAAGTAATTTAACTCGATCTTCTATCTTCTATCTCTAGTTGTTGATCAGGAAACTCCAAGTCACCTGAGATAGAGAATAATTAAATATTCAGCAAACACGGTTATGGAAGATGGTTGCAGTCAGCAAGGGCCATTTGTGGTCATTCTATAGTTAACACAAGTGAGACTTAGTTAATAGGATAGGCTGCAGAAGTGACTCTCCCCACGTGCATTAATAAATCTAAAAATTAATTAGGGAATGAATTAATAAATGCACATAACAGAGAATGAAAATTAAAGTGTTGATGACTGTTTCCCGTTTCCCCTAGTCCCAGCTGGCGTGGCCTGAGCGGCAGGGTGTGAGCGGTGCTGGATGACACAGGGATGGTGAACGAGACGCCACTGCCCTGGGAGCCGGGGACGGAAGACACCCAGGTGCGGGTGAACGTGGGCGGGCTGAAGAGGAGCTTGTGCTGCAGCACACTGCGCCGCTTCCCCGACACACGACTGGGCCGCCTGCTGGCCTGCGACTCAGAGGAGTCCATCCTGCAGGTGTGCGACGACTATGACCAGCAGGAGGGCGAGTTCTACTTCGACCGCAACCCGGGGCTGTTCCCCTATGTGCTGCACTTCTACCAGACAGGCAAGCTGCACATCATGGAGGAGCTGTGCGTTTTCTCCTTCTGCCAGGAGATTGAGTACTGGGGCATCAACGAGTTCTTCCTGGACAGCTGTTGCAGCTACCGGTACCATGACCGCAAGCTAGAGAGCCGGCACAAGAGCTGGGACGAGGAGAGCGACGTGAGCAGCGTGGACACCTCCGTGGATGAGATCTCTGACCTCAACAAGGACATCCAGCACTTCCAGGATGTGCGGTGCGGTGGCGTGCGGAGGCGGCTGTGGCTAACGCTGGAGAACCCCGGCTACTCCATCCCCAGCAAGTTGTTCAGCTTCGTGTCCATCAGCGTGGTGCTCAGCTCCATCGCCATCATGTGCATCAACAGCATCCCCGAGTACCAGCATCTCGACGAGGAGGGCAAGCCCATCGAGGAGCCCACCATGCAGGCGCTCGAGTATTTCTGCATCTGCTGGTTCACCTTCGAGGTGCTAGCACGCCTGCTGCTGGCACCCAACACCCGCAAGTTCTTCCTGCACCCGCTCAACATGATCGACATTGTGTCAGTGCTGCCCATCTACATCACGCTGCTGTTCGACCTGGCGGCGGGTGGCGAGTCCGAGCTCGGTAACATCGGCAAGCTGGTGCAGGTGTTCCGACTGATGCGGATCTTCCGGGTCCTGAAACTGGCCCGCCACTCCACCGGGTTGCGCTCCCTCGGGGCCACGCTGAGGGTGAGGGCTGTCCGTCTGTCTGTCTCTCTCTGCATTTGTCTTTTAGTGAATTTGTTAGTGTCTCTGCTGTGTTTGTCTGTCTGTCTGTCTGTGTCGCCTTCTCTTTCCTTGCTGGCTTTATTTAATTACTATGCTCCTTCTCTTCCTTTCTTTCTGTTGTTCTTTCTCCCACCCTACCTTCCTTCCGTTTGTTTGCTCACTTCTCTTTCACAGTTTTTTCCTTCCATCCTTTTAAAATGATAATGATAATATATTATACCAATATTAACAACAAACAATCGTATTCATAAACTGTTCTGAAATTCTACCGTTGCGTCACCATTGTTCCATCCCGTTCCACTGATTAAGCAGCTCTGCTCTGCTGTGATTGACAGGTACGGGAGAAAGACTCAGTGATTGTAAGCAGTGGCTGGTAGACATTCTTCCTGCTCACAGACAGCAGACAGTGGATTCATTTGTGGCAAGAATAAACGTGACAGAATTCACACAACACAACATTCCCTTCCCCCAATTGCCTTCCAAAGGAGGCTGCATCCACAACCCCCCTCAAAAAAGCCTGACACTATGCCTGGCCTCCCTGCTGAGGAGGAAAATCCACGTCACGCCAGCACTGTCCTAGAATGCTTTCCCATTCTCTCCCGAGATGCACTGGGTGGGCTGGTTAGGCAGAGTTAAATGATTGCTGGAGAGTCTAGGTATGACCCACTTACAGAGTTAAATCACTCCAGAGGTGGCTGCTGCTAACTGGTATAAATGTAGCTGGCATGCAGAACAGACTGGAACAGGGAGCTGCGGGGACTGTAATCGCTTTCCTCTCCGTTTCTCTCTCCTTCGCTTTCATCCTACCCTTTACCGTCCTCCCACCCTGCCCACCCCTATCCCTCCCTCTTATCCTGTGCCCTTCCTCTCCTCCTCCTCCTATCCTGCTCTGTCTCCATTTCTCCTGCCAAACATTCTGTACCCTCCCTTTTCCACTCCCTCCTTCTCCCCCTGTCTCTCCCCCTCTCCTCCTGCCCTCCCTGTCCCCTTTTTTCTCCCTCTCCCTCCCCTCTCCACTGCAGCACAGTTACCGGGAGGTGGGCATCCTGCTGCTGTACCTGGCGGTGGGTGTGTCGGTGTTCTCGGGGATGGCCTACACTGCGGAGTACGAGGAGGATGTGGGGCTGGATACCATCCCGGCCTGCTGGTGGTGGGGCACTGTGAGCATGACCACGGTGGGCTATGGGGACGTGGTGCCGGTCACTGTCGCCGGCAAGCTGGCTGCCTCGGGCTGCATCCTGGGGGGCATCCTGGTGGTGGCTCTGCCCATCACCATCATCTTCAACAAGTTCTCGCACTTCTACCGCAAGCAGAAGGCGCTGGAGGCCTCCGTCCGTGACAGCAACAAGAAGAGCGCGGCCGCGGCAGAGAAAGCAGCAGACAGCTCCGAGGGGGACAGCCAGTGTCTGGGAGAGCTGGAGTCCGAGCTGGGGGAGGAGGAGGAGGGACAGGAGACGGCCTACAGCATCAGCAGCATCGAGGTGCTGCCTCCACCCTGGGAGAGGAGCAGCCCAGTGGTCAGGAGAAAGGAGCTCCCCAATCTGTAGCCTATCGCGGTGATCGCCCAGAGCCCTCCTTGGGAAGCCCAAGCAGCCCGCCTCTGGCACAGAGAACCTGCAGGCTGTGGGACACAACACCCGAGTACTCGAAACAGGGCACAACATAGCAGCCTCTTGCAGGAGCAATCCTGACTCCTGTATTGGCTCGCTAGGTCTGGGCTTGCTCCTTTTAAATCGTCCAGGCTCTGCCTCAGGGTTGGGTATGTACCTGTTGGTGCATGAGAAGTTATTGGTGTTGCTGGGCAGAAGACTTAAAGACAAACATGCAAAACCTCGAGATTTCAAATACCTTGTGAACACATCGGAGAGTTTGAGACTCCTAATGCGTGGTGTCCAAACTGCAGTGTGCACAGACTCTGCTGTAGCTCCGGGACAGAAGAATGCTTAGTATATATTCCTGGGAGTGTGCAACACAAGACAAGAAAAAATAAAAGAGGAAGACACTGGGAGCAAGTGAAGGACATTCAGACCACTGGGACTCATTTGCACCATCTTTTAAAATTTGATCACACAGAAGAAAGAAAATACATCTGACAAGCAACAGAAAAGCCTCCTTATCCCGTGTTAGGTTCTTGAGCACTTTGAGAGTCACGGGCGTCTGTGTGGTGCAGGAACAGGTGTAGCAGTTCAGAGCTCTGGCCCTGCCCAATTCCAGTGTTGTTTCCACCTAGACAGGAGCCTCTATCCCCCTGTCCTGGAGCTCAGCCACAGCCCCAGCGTTCCTTTTTAATTACATTCAATTTTTACGGGAACTGAGGGAATTTGCCCAGACACCTCAAACTGCAACCCCCCCTTTACTTTTATAATCATTCCATAAAAAAGTTCAAAGACACAAGCCAGAGATAACTCACTGTGATCTGTTTGTTTAGTATTGGGGAACAAAAAAAAACCTAATAACAGCCAGGCATGCAAAACAGATTTTAGAGCTTTGTTCCTTCACTCTAAAAGCCTTGTGTTCACCCATCGAGGACGACACGCTGTCTTCCTGCGATGATGGGAGTTAAATTTTTTATCGCTTTCGCAGCCCAAGGGCTACAGATGCTCACGAGGGGTAATTTTATGAATGCTGAAGGCTTCCTATGCACAGCAGGTCTTAAGTCACTTAGTGCTTCCATTCGCTACTGTGCTGCACTGCCAGTCTGATTGCAGACCCGCAGGCCGCCAGCGCCAAATCTGCTTCCAAGTTCTCCCCTTCTCCTTCCCTTCCTCAGCCCCACCCCCCAATCCATCCCTTGTACAATGCTGTCCCCCTCTCCTTTCCCTCCACAGCCCACTCCTTCTCTCCTGCCCAAGCATGTGAGCGCACCTCTGAGTAATTGTGGAACTCTGCTCTTATAAGGCTGCACCATCTCCTCCAACGTCTCACCATCATTGCCTCACTGTCCCATTCAAGCACATCCCAGACGTCACTTGTGACCAGTGTAAACATAGCAGCCTGAAGTGACGTGATGAAGCAAGAGCAGCTCTGGACAGGAGCACAGAGGAAATACAGGCATTGCTGCCATCTTTGCTCAGCAACAACCCACCCACTACAGTGCCTTACACATACTTGGAAAGCAGATAATTTGATCCCACTTTACAAAACTGGCCACAAATCCCTAATTAACTAATGTGTGAACGCCACACGGGGGATAGCCCTTGAATATCTGCATGTACCCCGTCTGTAACACGAACCCCTACCCCTGACCCTCCACCCTCCACCCTGCACCATAACTGTTACACATGTGATCACTATCAGAGCTCAGATGAAGTGTTGGAGGTATTTGTGTGTTATTCCTGCAGAGCCCATACATTCAATCATCAGGAATTTGAAGCCATTATTGTGAAGCCTGGCCAACAGTTTGTCACATGAGTAAAACTAGGTTGCACCACTCCCTGCTGTAGTTAATGGAGCCCTTACTCTACAGTAGCTCATCTTACCAGCCTGCTAGTGCAGCATCGTGAGCAGCAGATGGATGCGATTCCCTCCCCCGGAGCCTCCCCCTGCTGTAATGCAGTATTGTAAAGCACACACTCTTTCTTCGGTGCTGCTGTTCATTTGCTTTTGTCTCACGGAGTGAATCAAAGCACCCGTACACCACTGGAGCAGAACAAACGGTAGCGTGCTCGAAGGGGAGGTCATCAGGGTTAAGGGGCTTCAGGAGTGTGTGGGATTTGATAAGTTTGTTTTTAATAAGATCCTGAGTATGCTATACCCCTCAGTCACACTGAGAGAGAGTGTGTAATGTCTCACTGCATAGGACTGTATTAGGCTTCAAGGCCTTCAGACTGTGACAGTGCTGGGCATCAGTGTGGACACTGCGGGGGCCGGTGGTGAGTAAGGGAGCTCCAGTCAGGGCTGCCGGTGTGACACGGCACAGGGGAGAGTGCCTGGGAGAAACTGTGCGCACTGCTCTCGGAGCTCCCTGCCCACTAATTGAATGAAATCACTTCTCCTCCGCTCCTCTAATGAGACCGACTGGAGACGGGAGGAATTCCCACAGCTGGCACCATGGCACAGCTCCTGCCAGCCAAACTCGGAATCCCACTCCTCGGGGGGGGTCGGGCGGGACACAGCTGGAGCCTTCACCCACATTCCACTCCCTGATCATGAAGACTGTATGGAAAGGATGACTGTAATACTCAGTTCTGGACACCTTTTGTTTTAAATCAAAATAGACTACAGAGCTGGTGTGACATGAGAGGCTGTGCAGAGCCTTATCTCCGCATCGCCATGGAGCGAACTTAAACCTGGCAGAGCCTCCAAGGGCCGTTTAACAGACATCGAGCCCTCTGTCTCTCCAATAAGCAGGGAGCACGAGCAGCTCTAACTGAGAGCCATGATCTGCCTCTGCCTGCTCCTGTACAGTGCACTTGTGAATTAAGTCTCCCCCAAGAACAACTGGGACAGGACACTACCCCTTCCACCCCCTCACCCTCACACCGAAGCCCACCCTGAACCCTCTCCCCACGCAACACAGCTTCCAGCCTTCTGTTCCTGCGCTTTAAAAGCTTGTCAAGTCTTCCAGCTACTCCCCCTGACAGAGCTCTGTGGAGAGGGGAGCCCCGCCACCCCCGCATGGTCAACACGCAGACGGTGTTTTCATTCATTTATTGCATTTTCAAAATTAGCCAGGGGGAGGTCTTCAGTGCTTCTTTCTGGAAAACATACCACGAACCAAAGAGTCTCGGGGAGCCGCAGACAGGTGACATTTACAGCAGAGCGATGACTGTAAACCTGTACAGATAATCACGATAATGAAAGGACAGCCCAGGCACAGGCTTATTTATGGGATGCTGTGAGGTGGTAGTGGGGGGGTGGGGGGGGACTGGATTCATACTTCAGTTCCCTTATTGGAGAAGGGAATGCCTCAGCTCCAACACATCACCCCCCGTCTCTGCTCACAGGGACCGCCCTGCTCCGCTCCGAAATAAAACCAAAAAGCCCTCCTTGCCAAGGGATAGAGGACAACATACAAAGCTTTCACATCCCCAGCGGAGAGCCAGCCCGACACGAGTTACGATCAGTGTGTCAGCCACATATTTCTTCTCTGGTGGAGCATCTCAGTTCTTTAAATGTTACTATTATGTAGACAGCAAGTAGAATTATTAAGGAGTTGCATATTTTGACCCCATCCCCCATCGATGATTGCAGCACTTTGCTCAATCATTGCAGAGATGAAGCTGCTTTGATTGACAGCATCTTCACACACAATACAGACCAGGGCGCTGAGCCAGGGGGGGGCAGCCCTTACACTGTAAAGCACTGTACGTCATTTAGGTTGTAAAAGAGGCATGTCATAAGCAGGTATCCTTGGGCATGATATATTTTATTCAATAAAGACTACATTAAAACAAGTGTTGTTTCCTTTCATTTCTACAGGTGCAAATAATTAATTCAATACAATAAAAATAGCAAGGAGCCCGGGCTCTGACCGCTGCACTGCAGGGCAATGGGCCTCCTCTGCAGTAAGGCTGGGAGTCCCACAGAAAGACTCACAAACACAAAGACACACATAGAATGAAAGTACTGGGAAGTACAAGAGGCACTAACTCATTGCAGTGACAATTAAAGGAGTCTGAAATCCTTTACTTTGCTCATTGCCACTGGCCTCTTCTCTGCCTCTCTCCCTTACTCTCTGTCCCCTCTCTTCCTCTCTGGAGCTTGGCAGACAGATTCAACACATATACTTTATGCTGGAAATGCTATGTTTGCGATTTGCTTTAATAAAGACTGGGTACAAATCTTAAAAAAAAACAACAACTCCCGAATCCTGAAGCTGCCACATTTGTCCCTGGGAGAGGCCAGGCTGGAGCCAGGCAGCACCATCGCTGCGGGGTCCGAGTGTCCCTCCTCTGCGCAGTGCAGGTTGACACAAACACCCACGCTACACACTGCAGAGGAGAGAGGCTCCGGATCAGGCACACTTGCCATTAAAAATTAATTCCCCCGGATATTTCAGCAGTAGAGGACAGATCAGACAGGAACTTAAGAAGACAGCTGGGGGATGGCGCCCTGGCAGGGCTGCGATGGGGGCACTTTTGTCTTGGTGCCCAAACTCTCAAGGAGAAGCAGGGAAAATGTTGGCAAGGCTGCTTCAGTTTCAGAAGCAAGTGCAGCACATGCAGGCGAGAGAAAACATGCCACCAGATCACACTGCAGAGGAGCTGCTGTACCTCCGGAGAGGTGCTGACAACCTCAGTACCGCAGCATTGCTGGGGAACAAAACAAAACCCAGAGAACTGTTCTGCTCCTTAAATCTTTTTTTAATGTACAAACATTCTACAGAACAAATGTGAAACGCTGCATAGTACTCCACATCATTGCATAACTGAAGGCTTGTACATCGCAACACTACAGGCACCATGGAAAGTTAACTTCCCTCTCACACCGTGCCATACAGTCTCCGCGGACAGGTGAAGCCTTGTGGGGAGTTTCTCCTTCACTCACATAAAGAGAGAAGCTGAAATGTTATCCAGTGATCACGACTTGTAATTCTCTAGGAGTTATACAAATGACATTAAAAAAACATTAAACATTAAAAAAAAAACTATAATCACCAACACAACACTGGGGGAATCATACTGATCACATTCATTATCAACAGTGGAATGTCATTACAGGGAATTCACTGAACACACAGTGAGGTCAGAATTACAATAAATGGCAATGCGCTGACATTTCAGAAAAATCAAAACACTCATAAAAAAATACAAAATGTATACCTCAGCATAAAATCCATACTGCATGCATTTTGGCTTGTCCAGTTGGACCGACCCTCCTTGTGAGATGAGGAGTGGGTGCCCTAGCACAGATTCACCAGTCTGGAGACTGCACTAGGTCACAGCCAGGGGCCTCAGCTGACAGTGGCCCTTGGGGGAAGGACACAGCTTGCACTTCCCCCTTGCACAGCTTATTACACTGTGGATTTGAATACAGCACAATGGACTGGCATTTCAATATTAACAATCAAGAATTCTCTTTTGGGTCATTAATAAAGGTCCTGGAAAACAGTTGTAACAGTGATCAAACGCACAGCCCTGTCGTTAGAGGCAGTGCATACAAAACATCCCTAAGACACAGGGTACAGAAAATGTTAGGACAAAAAGTACAAAAGGAAGTCCCTGAGGAAGCCCTTAGCTGAGAAACTGGTTTATATGGGAGAGAGTTCCTGCTTATTTAATCGGATTACTTTAAAGAAAGGAGGATTGTAACACTGGTTTCAATCTGGTCATCAAAAACAAACAATAAAAGGTCAAATGAAAACAGACTGACAATAAACAGACTTCACTTTTTCCCCCCAGCAGAAGTCACAGCTTCTCACAGAGAGGGGAAAACACAAGCGAAAATAAATAAGAACAAAATAAAAATAAAAAAAGGGAAGGACGCCTTTCATCAGCAGGGTGCTGCGCAGCAGAGTATCCAGTCCTGCATTACCCCTGCTCACTGATTCGATTACCCGCCCCCCCCATGCTAAAACGCTGCCCTGCAAAAGCACTCCAGAACAGTGGAAACGGCTCCACAGGTGCACTTCCTCTCTGCTATCTCCCAGAGGAAGCTCTTTATCTCATCAGGGCTAAATCAAGAGTAAAGGCCTGTAACCTGTCTCTCTCTTCGGAAATTAGCTTGGGACCAGTGCAGTTTAACCCCGCTGGCGCCTGCGACTCTCTGGACTCAGGACACACAGCCTGCAGAGTCTCTATCGGAGCCGGGCAGGGGGACTGTCCTACAGGGAATCTTACAGGCTTAACCCTGGGCGTGGTTTGGGTTTGGTCTGATGACAAAGTCTCAGTCCAAGTTATGAGCAGTTCTATGAAAGGGGTAAGTGCAGTAAGCACACGCCCAAGCATCTGATCACTCATTGCAGGGGGATGAAGACCCTTCTACTGGGAGTCTGCCACGTGTATAGTGAATGATGCACAGATATTCAAGAAAGGTTGGAAAAAAACATATATAAAAAAATAGATTCTCTGAATGGTGTGAAATCCAGCACAAGTGGCACCCTGGGACTCCCCTGTGAGTGAGGACCACAGGAAGGGAGAGCAGGACCAGGGGCAGCCGCAGGAACTCTCTCAGACCAGCTCTCAGGACTGTCACACAGTCCCGCAGCAGTCACAGACACGCACCAGCTCTGCACAGAGACGACGACTGGTAATAAGTTAATAAGGAACCCACCTGCTGCACGGCAGTCCTGATTCACAGCACTTTGTGATCTTATATCAAATATCCTGATCCACAGAAGAAAAATAAAAAAAAAATAACAAAATAAAATCGAATGTGTTCACTTGCTGAGTCAGTGGTTGGGAATGGCAGCTGCTGGGGTCGGCCCCGCAGTGTGGCGGCACAGTCCTGAGTGAGGGGGGGGCAGGGACGCACCGAGGGGAAGAGTCTGAAGGAGAGCCAAGCTCCGCCCTGCTGCCACCCCAGCCCTGCCCAGCCCCAAACTCAGAAGTTTTGCTGCCGTCGCTTCTTGGCTTCGATGGCGTCCAGGATGGGCTGGCGCTTGGCCTGGTAGCGCTGGCGGATCTCCTCGATCTCCTGCTCCATCTGCGGGTCCAGTGAGGCCAGCCGGTTCTGCAGCTCCTCCACGCTCCAGCTCTTCATCTGCAGAGACAGCAGCCCAGTCAGAGCAGCAGAGACCCCACACTGTCCATTAACCCCACACCCTCAACACACTGATCGCAGAGACCCTTCAAAACACAGAAGAGATGTCAGGGCTGCAGCACCACTGTGAGTGTAAAGACCTGCCTTCTGAAGTGCTGGAAAGGAGACTCCACTCATGCAGAAAAACGCTTCAGTTATTGAATTCACTACTTTTACTCACTAAAACAAAAACAAACAAAAAAACTGGGCCCAAACATTCGTATAACACACTCCAACTGACAGGAACCATTTATACAAATCTGCCCTGATGGCCAATGAAAAGAAACAACACCACTGGCTCAGACAACAAAGATCATTGCAGTGCTGCCAAAGTTCTTATTTATTTATTCATGCACCTGTTTATTTATTTATTTACTTCCTCTCTCGTCTTAAAATTCCACCTGAAGCCGACTCCACTTACAGAATTACAGATGCGATAAAGCTATTTACTGCTCAGATCGATAGAATAAAAATAACAGCAGATCCGTGTACTGTGCCCTCTCCCTCACCGCTAGCTGGAGTGGCAGACTGTGACTGAGGCTAATCTGAGCCAGGAGAGGCAGGGCCCACCGCCAGTCATCTCTGAGAAAGATGGGGAGGGAGAGAGAGAGAGGAATAGAGACAGAGAGAAAAAGAGATGAGGAGGGGAGAGGCAATTGAAACGGAAACAGATAAGGAGGTGGGGGCCGTGCCCTCCAAGAGCTGGCTGTGCATGGGGTGACTTGCAGCCACAGTGCCAGGTGAACTGGACAGTTGGCTGATGAGGGTCCCATTATCAGCTGTGACCGGGGTGGAGGAGCAGGAGCCACCAGGGCCAGGCAGCAGCACGCATATACACCCGCATACACACATTATATAAACCATAACAGTTTCTCCCTGGAGATCAACCAATAGGCTTTCACCGCCAGGCTGCTCTGTGTGCTCCCACTGCAGAGTCCCAGGCCGGGTCGCAGTTTCAATTAGCAGATTGTTAGGGGCTGTGCATCACCCCAGAGAGGCCCTTCATTTGCTTCATTCAAAATCTCAGCTAAGTACTGCTGGCAGCACGCAGCAGCATGCTCTCACATGTGTCACACCCTTAACTATTAATGCAGGTGCAGGGGAGGGCGATTCTCTCCAGAAGCATGACTAGCCTCCCTTTGCGCAGCCTGGCCCGAGCCCCACTTGGGCCATTACATCTACAGGTGTCCAGGCACAGGACTGTGTCCAGTGGACACAGAGACCTCTTGGCCCAGAGCATCAGGAACAAGCTGCCAGCGCCCCTCCAATCCCCAGTAACAGCCCTGATTATGCTGTCATTATCCAGCTCCCTCAGACTGCTGGGAGAGCCTCTAAATTCATCCTCATGACATCATTCATAATTGAAATTGAAATCCCAGGTACCTCCAACCATTCCAACACAGAATCTTTTTTATGCATGTTTAAACATACATTCAGTTATAGTCCTGGAGAATTCCAAGAAGGGTGTGTGTGTGTGCGTGTCTGTGAGGGTGAGGATGTGCAAGTGACTATGATAAGATTAGCAGAAGCAGAAGAAGTTGCTTAACAGGAGAAGGGCAGGAAGGGAAGGTAAATTTAGGTTCACATCTGCAAGTGACATGCATGCCATGGTTTGGTATCCTTAGTCTTTCTGTGCGTAGTTCAGCTTGGGCCTGTGGGTTGCTTCGCTTTACTTTGTTACTTTGGAATACAGCTGTCAGTACGCTCTCCATGTGTACTCCGCATTAAGCCCATTAAAGAGGATGTTCAAACCCTCTCTCACCGTCTTCAGTGGGAGTTGAAGGTAAAAGTAAAAATGCAAGAGCTGCTGTCAGGGCCCGTAACAATCAGCAGTCGCAGACTTCCTTCGCCTGAGATAACAGGAGATGGCTCCCCAGCACCACTGCCTCTGACCTGCTCGCTGTACTGACGGAATAATAAAACCCCTTAATACCTTAATCAAAGGCCTCTCAGCCCCATGCTAATACACTGCACTTCCCAGCTTAACAATGTACAATTCGAAAGAAGCAATTAACTCTTTAAACAAAGAGACTGGTGGGGCAGGGTGAGCAGCACAGAGTTGGACAATCAGGCCGAGAGAGAGAAAAGGAAAGTGACGGAGAGATGCAGGACACAGGAGTGCGATGCAGGATGAGAGGTGCTGGCAGTGCAGTGTGTGCCGGCCCGGCCTCCTGGTCAGCCAGTCAAACACACCAAGATAACACAGCTGTCAGTTCCGGTTTATGAGTTTGTCTCCTAGCAGAGGAAAACAAAAACAACTTTAACTGCTTTGTAATTCACGCTGCTGCTGCTGCTGCACTGCCCCCAGAGGCAACCACTTCTCCCACTTCTCCTTTTTCTTGTTCTTCCCTTCCTCTCCTAAAACTAAGTGGAAAAAGATTGCTCATTAATCTCCTCTAAAAGATAAGCCCTTCAGGGCAGTCCTTGACAAACACTCACACAGTTGTGCTTCTTTTGTTTAGTTTTCGTAGACTCGTTGAGCCGCGCCAAACATACAAATGTGGAAACCTTCCACAGATTCAATGAAAATCCAGGTCCATCTCTCCCCCTCCTAAAACAACTCTGTGACCAGTTCACTGCACAGGTAGTCTACACACAACTGCCACATTCAGCAAGATTTTTGTTAAACCTCCAGTATACAGATATTCTGGTAGGTTGCAATCTATCAACTGTAACTCTGGATGGGAAAAAACTAAATGCGTAGAGAAGAAAGGGAAGAAGCACGGGTCGATTGTAATAAGTGGAAACTCGATTGTGAAAAGTCAATAGTTCACAATCACTTACAAGGAAAAACTTCACTGAGGGGGATCATTTATCAGAAGAGACAGAATAACAATTTACCAGCTTGGATATAACTTCCCAGCAGCACACAAGCTTAATCTAAATGCTATGAGTAAACGGAGAGAGAGGAAAAGAAGAACAGGGATGAAGGACAGTGTTCACATTTCTTAGTCATCTCCCTGCTCCTCCATGTTCTGCCTCTCTTTCTGCTATTTGTAAACAGTTCAGTTTCAATTGATTTTAACTTGACCTCACACACAAAGCTCTCGTGTTGTCTTGTAGCCGATATAACGATCGGGATGTGACAGCGTTCATGCATCTGAAGGCTGGACATCCTTTCGGCACTGATGCTTCATGTTATATCTGCAGTTTCGGATCAGTCACCGGACACCTTGAACATGTGGGGCCTAGACCTTAGTTTAGCGTGATCCGGGCTGCAAAACACCCAACTTGATGTAAAGATCCCTGGAATGGCACGTGTCAGGTGTGCGTTGACAGAGAGAGGAAGAGAGGGGGGGACACACAAGGGCAAACAGAGACAGAAACTGACATCCCCCAGGCTCCTTGCTCAGTCCCTGACACCCTCCCGTGTTAAATGTTTTACAACACTCTTACTCACAGCTGCCTGATTCTGTAATTAAACAGCTCCAGAATCAATAACAGCGTCAAAAGCAAAACCCTGAGAAATTAATAATGTATTGAGATGCAGGCATTAGAGGGTGAGATGAGAGAAGGGAGGTGATGAGGAATCTAGGGAGTGATGCACCTCGCCTTGAATTATGAATATAATCCTTGATCGCTTTTGTGCGCTCGGCACTATTAACCCCCTAGTGGGATTAATCAACACCACCTATAAAACACAGGTGGAACTGCGGTTATGCTTCGAGCAGTTGGGCAGTTCTGCTTTCTAATTCAGGGTTACCACACAGTCCACCACATCCTTCACCTGCTGAATTCAGAAAAATCTACAAAGACAACGTTCCCAAAGATGTGACATCAGGGAATTTACTGGAAGCTTTAGTTGGAGCTGGAAAAGACTGATCTCTTTGATAGAAATTGTACTGAAGTGGAAACAGAGAAACAACGGACCGATCTGGTCGTGCGTCAGCTGGCCGGCTAAATAAAGAAAGCAGGCAGTAAGCAGAAAGCTCTGGCGCAGGGCAGCACACCTGGCCTGCCTGACCCTGTCACAGCATGTTAATAGCACTGAGCCCTGGACATACAAAACAAAGAGCCAGCTCTGCCACCCCCACCCCCACCCCATCAGGACCCCTCACTCACTCACTCACTCCCTCCCTCACCACCTCAGCTGGCTGCTGAGCCCTGTGAAATATGGTGCGCCTCTGCCCTCACTGCCAACACAGCACAGTTCAACAGCCCCTACAGCCAGAAGAAAAGACTCAACACATCACCTACACCCCCACTAAGAAAAATGTCCTTTCAGATAGAGTGAATGGAATATTTTGAGGTGCGGAAGCCACCAGTCAGAGATTGTGGGCTGTGTGTGTGTGTGTGTGTGTGTGTGTGTGTGTGTGTTAGAGCTCCCCCTGTCTGCGAGTCTGTGCACTGCGGCAGGTGGGGACTCACCACCTCCAGGTCTCCCTCCGCAGCAGGCCTGCGGGAGCCTGCTGAGCCGCGGTCTGTGTCGTGGCTGTTGGCCTCCTGCTCCTTCTTCTCAAAGTACTCCAGGAAGGAGGGCTTGGCCGGCTGAACCGTCTCATCCCGCCCTGCAGATACAGAAACAGCGCGTCAGCTCCACCGCACAGCGCCAAAGGCAGCAGCAAGGTTCATTTTAAAACATATGTGCATAATGCACATTAGTGAGTACATTTGTATGTGTGTGTGTGCGCAAGTGCGTACATATGCATGTCGTGGGTGTGCAAGTATAATTTGTGTTCACCTGCTTGCCATATATATACAGACCAGTGACAAATGAAAGGAAAAACCAACATGAAGTGTCTCAGTAAGGTGTTGGGCACCACGAGACACCAGAACAGCTTCAATGCTCTTGGCACAGATGCTACGAGTCTCTGGACTCTACTGGAGGGATGAACACCATTCTTCCAAAAGATATTCCCTCATGTGGTCCAAAATCTCCCATAGGTGTTCAACTGGTGTGCATTTGTCTTTGTAATGAGGGGTTTATGCACTGCAACCCTACTATAATATCCCTCTCTGTGTCGTTCTCGACGGACTCTTCTTGCTGACACAGTCTGATCACGTCCTGCATTGACATTCTCAGTCACCTGGCAAAGAGTTGCTCTTCTGTTTTTCCTTACACATCGCGGTAATGCACGAACATCACGGTCATCAAATGTGTGCTTTGGACCACAATTTCCCTATTTACTGAAGTCTTTCCCATAGATCTAAATGCAGATGTAACTTTAGTCACTGTTCCTATTAAAACAATAGCCAGTTGGAGCAGTCTTTGTGACTGAAGCTCCTCCCATTCGTCACCCAATAATGACCCCTCTTTCAAAGTCACTTTCCTCTTGCCATCTTGATCCAAAATAGAGTTCAGTTGGGCCTGCTCAGCATTTTTATACATGCCACAGAGCATGATATGATGTTAATTGCTTAATTGTATCATGCAGTACACCTGTTTGGAGGAATCTCCATTAGTTATGTTCCTCCACTCATTTATTCATGTTTTTCCTTTAATTTGTCACCCGTCTATGTATTACATATACATATATAAAAACACACACAGACACACACACATACATATTTCAGATGAATTATTGTGCATCCTATAGTGTGGTCTGCTGGTCTGTGCTTTTCCAGCTGCTCTAAGTTTGCTCACTAATGTACTGCTGCAGCCAGATCAGTCCTGCGTATCCTGTTCTTGTCTGAGCCGCCAACAGGGGGCCGCTATCCTGCCACTAATCGATTCGCAGGCCGACCACGTCCTCAGCAGCCAGCTCTCCCTGATCGGTGTCTGTACAGAGGCTCTCGCTGATTGTGTGCGCCTGAGGGGAAGCTTGTGACACGCTCTGGAGTGTATTGGGAGCCGGTATGGTTTAAGGAAACGGCAAATAAATCGACAGACAATACGGAACACCTGCCGAGAACATTGTAGCATTAACCGTTCAATTTCACAGTTGAGCGAGCCGAGGTCAGGAGTCAACACACAGGCTCTCGAAATAGCACCGGGGCCGTGGCAGGGGCAGGCCGACACCAGTCAACAAGCGGAGACCAAAGCACAGCAGCTGGGCAGGGATGGCTCGGATCTTTACAGAGGTCACAACACAGCCCTGCACACATGTAAACCAGCCAGAGGATTCACACACACATACTCCTGCACACAGACACACACAAGCCTGCACGCTCAGTCACATGCACTGCTGGTCAAAACATCCCTCAAAAAACCTTCAGGACAACGAAACACCACTGCGAATCACAGTTTTTGTGTACAATGTTGTGGCAGCTTAAGGCCAAAAGCCACAGACACAGGGCTTACCAGCCAGTTGTGCAGGGATTCTGTGGAGCTGCCGTCCACACACAGAGGTGCGGGAGGGAAGGCAACCACAGCTGTGAAAAAGGAAGAGCAGGACAGACCGCCACTTGGTATTGTGTAGGATTGCGACTCATAATTACAAGAGGTGTAAGGAAGACTTTCCCCTCGATCCCGCCTGTAAAAAGGACACATGTCCCACAAGAACGCTTGCAGGGAAAGAAGCGCAGCCAAGAGCGGCTGTTGGGGAGGATATTGCTTCAAGGTGCGTTGGAGAGACAGTAGAGCTATACCAAGTCCTGCTTTGTCATGCTGCTAGGAATCTCCCTCCTACCTCTGAAGCACCGCCATCCATTTCTCTCAGTGCTTTTAAATTGGGCGCACAAACACAACCGCTGCGTCTCATGTTGTTCACATTATTGTGTCCCTCCCGTCGATTTCTTTGCTTCCTCCAAAGATGGGCTGTGAATTATTCACATACAATAAGGTGGATGAATTCATGTGATCTCCACCCCCCCCACACTCTTCCCTATAATTAATTCATAGGCCTTCAATTATTAAATCAATTCCTCTTTGTCCCTTTCTATATTTGTCTCCGCAAATCAAAGCTTTCAATACAACAAAAAATAATAGAAAGATAGTAATATTTCACTACATTGTAGAGACTCGGTTAGGGAGGCGAGGCATGGAGTCCCTCCAGCACAGGCTGGTTTCATTGATAACAACTTGCCCCACCCTCCATGCCACCTGCACAGCAGCTCCGGGGAAAAAAAACAAAAACAGGAGCTGGCTGCTCTATTTCCGCCCCCCGAAATACAACCTCTGTCCTAGTTCTCTGCCTGCTGAGAGAGGCGGGACCAGGTGGGAAACTGCCAGCCAAATTTATGAATGGAGTTTAATGTGTGCACTGAACACATGCAGTCAGATCTACAGCCAGTGGTCCTTGTTCAGGAGCAGCTCTGTGGCGTTTCCTCCCGGGAGCAATAGGTCAGCAACCGGCCAACACCCCCACCCCCATCGCCATCCTCTCTCCTCTCACCCTGCTGGAGCAACACTGCTCTCCCAAGGATGCCCCCCACTCCCCCAAGCTGTCTGTCAGTTATATAAACTGGGCCCCTGCGAGAGCACGCTCCCCCGCTCGCCTATGAGTGTGGTTAAGGTGCTCAGGTCTGCAGGGGCAGGGGCAACAGCCGTGCTTTAGTGGCAGCTGAGGCAGACAGGGGGCGCGACTCGGGGGAACACTCCAAGCTCCACTCCACGCTCCAAGCAGAGGGGTCCCCGGCCTCCTCCTCAGCCTGTCTGCAGCATCACGAGGAGCTCCAGCTGTGTTGAGAAGCCGGCACACAACCCTGGTGACGAGAGCTCAGCATGCAGGGAGAGACTAACGCTCTTACAGACACTGAGCATAAACAGCCTAAGAGACATGGGCCTGCAGTCACACACAGAGGGCAATGTTCTGCTGCAGGGCAAAACCTCTCTGCCCACCGCTACGCCAAGTCACCCAGGGCACCCGTCAACAGCAACCAACTGCTACAGTTAGAAATCACACACCTGACTCCGATGTCAGCTTCCAATGTACAAAACGAAAAAATGCAATTAGCTGCTAATTTCCGCTCCTAACAATGTTATCTTGACTACCTTGCAGTGAGATGGCAGGGTCGCTCGATTCTCTCGGCACCATTAGAGGAAATCTATGGCTGGTTCCCCCAGACAGGCACAATGCTCACGTCAAGGTAATGCAGAGACTACAATTACAATCTCATTTCAGGGGAGACGTTCTGTTCAACACATTGCTCTTCTTGGTTGTAGTCCCCCAACCCCCACCACTGGCTCCTCAGATGCTCTACTTAGTTACTGTACTGAAATACCCAATTACTACAAGTGAGAAGGAGGAAAACAGGGAATCTCAAATGCTTGCTCACAGCTTGACTTTAACCCCACAATTACCTGTGGAATAGTAAACTACACATTAAGATCACATCGATAGTAAAGAACTGTATTGCAAGACGAGACATTCGCACCAAACTACAGACTTGGGCACAATGCACTTTGCTACAGTCAGACTCCGCCAGCTGGCCAGTCCAGGGCAATGCAGTAGCAGACCGGGGAACAGGGAGTGCGTGTCACTCCGAGGACACCATGTGGAAAGCAGCGGTATTGCACACACAGGAATCTGCAGGATATCTCCTGCAATGCAGTGTAAAGCTCTTGTGAGGCATCCTATATGTTCTGTTTGTGAGGTATTATAACTAAGATGAACACATATGTCAGCTATGGAGTATAAGACTGGGCCGTGCTGCAGTACAGATGCACATTGAAGGCTGTGTCACAGCGCTGTGAGTGTGCAGTGTCACTGTGAAGGCTGTGAGAGTGACTGTGTCTCATTGCGTCTCGCTCTGTCTTGGTGTCGGCGGCTCGTCTCACGTTTCATGGTGCCGGCCTCCTCCTCGTCCTCCTCCTCGTCGTCTTTGCTGTTGATGACCATAGTGCCGAGCTGTGACTCCAGCGTGCCGTCGTGCTGGACCATGGTGCACACGCCCTCGCCTAGTGACCCCACCACCCGGATGGTGCCCGAGTCAGAGGGGCTGGCACGTACCATGGTGCCCGAGTCCACGTCGTCCTCATCCTGCGGCCAGGATAACGGACACAGCTCAGTCACAGCACACACTCTCATACACACACTCATTCAACAGCAACAATTTATACACACACGCACGCAAAGGAGCACAAGAACAGATCCACAGGCATGAACACACACTGCAAAATGTCTATAAGTACATGGGCACACACATGCACAGACACACACACTAGAGAAAACAAGCTTCATTACTTAGTTTGTGCCGGCTTTATGCAGCTGCTACAGCCTGACACGGATCCAGCTGCTCTACAGTGGGAGTAGTGTTTTCTCCTCCTTGAACTAACTGGCAGTACGTGGGGAGCATTGGCTTACCGAGTTGTCGTCGTCCTCCTCCTGTTCGCGCTGCAGCGCCTCCTGCTTCCTGAGCTTGGTTTCCATGGCGTCCGTGATGAGGGCCCGCAGGATGGAGTTGGGCTTGGCCGTCTTGATGAAGGGGTGCTGCAGAGACAGACAGCGGCCAGGCAGTCAGGCACACTGGCTCAGGGGCGTGTGTACATTTAAAAATGCAGATCTGAATGGTTAAGGCGGCTTTGCTACTGCCACTGCATTTGATACAAAGCAAAGATTTAAGATAGTCAGCAGATCTCAGACCTGCATGATGATGCACCAAAGGACTAGACCTCTCACCAGTGCAGGATTATTACAATTGAGTAAACAGTGAACAGCAGGATTTAGAGTAATAAGTAAAAACAAAACTTGTCTCAGTCCGCGAAGGGAAAGTGCTATGACAGACAGAGGGACAGAGAGAAACCAGGGTGCGCAAGAGAGAACAGAGAGAAGAACAGGGTCCGGCCAGGGTCCATGTTTCCCTGGGGGGCAGTGCTGGCTGCCGAGTGTCAGTACCTGCAGTAGCTGTGTGGCCGTGGCTCTGTGCTCCGGGTTCTTGACCAGGCACTGCTTCACGAAGTCCTGGAACGGCTCGGACCACACTTCAGGGTTCCTAAACGTCGGGGGGGGGTTGGTGGGGATCATGAAGATGGCCTGTGAGGGAGAGAGCAGCGTCAAACGGGCAGAAGAGAGGGACAGCACTATAACAATATCCTGCGCTGCACAGACCCACTCGCAAGCAGCCGGAGCACTCGGCCCACTCAGTCATGTACGGGGACTGCAGGAGAAGAATGATGCTGTCCCATGTTAACCCACAGCGGCCCACTGTCTTACCCTCATGGGATGGATGTCTGCGTAGGGGGGCTTCCCCTCTGCCATCTCTATGGCCGTGATGCCCAAGGACCAGATGTCTGCCACACAGTTGTACCCGATCTCCTGGATGACCTCGGGTGCCATCCAGAACGGCGTCCCAATCACAGTGTTGCGCTTGGCCATGGTGTCCTTGGAGGAGAGAGGACAGGGCAGGACAGGGCGTCACTGGGCAGGACAGGGCGTCACCAGGCTGGGCAGGGCTGTGCAGCCGTATATAACCAGATAACCAGGCTCTCTAATCTCACTGCCGCCTGCAGGGAGGCTGCTCTATCTGATAATACCTGAGGGGAATCAATGCAATCGCTCATAGTAAAGTAACTCCCTGCTCCCTTTCCTTCAGAAATTACAAGCACTGCAGTTCTGTACAATTGTGCAAAGCGCCACACTATGTGCAGGCCATGCAGAGTGCCAAGGGTCTTCACTTTTGCGCTTCTTACTCACTTCTAATAACACACAGCTAGAGAGAGCAGGCTACCAGTGAATGAGAGAGACAGAGAGGTCTCTGTGGGGCTCAAGAGCTCAGAGCAGAGCTGCGAGGGAGTGCGGGGGCTGTCTGATGCGTACCGTCAGCTGTCCTGCCACGCCGAAGTCCGCCAGCTTGGCCTGACCCTCAGAGTTGAGCAGGATGTTCCCGGCCTTGATGTCCCTGTGGATCTTCCTCATGAAGTGCAGGTACTCCAGTCCCTTCAGCGTGGACTGCACGATCGTGGCGATCTCTTCCTCTGTCAACTGGGGGCAGAGAGGGATCATAGAACACAGGTGTTCACACACGCTCAACACACGCTCAACACACGCTCAACACACGCTCAACACACGCTCAACACACGCTCAACACACGCTCAACACACGCTCAGACAGAAACGCACCGTTTTGTTGCGCAGCCGGATGATGTCGGAGACAGAGCCTGCCCCACAGTACTCCATCACGATCCACAGGTCGCTGTTTTTGAAGTAGCTCCCATAGTACCTCACCACATGCGGGCTGGAAGCACAGGAAACAGGTTGGGCTCAAGTTAATGGGAAGATATAAACCCATTTCCTGTTACATCAACCAGAAGGGAGAGAGCTTGGAAAATGTGCTTCGAGTCCTGTCCCCCAGGGCCACAGGGCTGACTTGGAGGATCATATATTTAAACACTGCAGAGCACTGTGGTGCCTGGGAAATGCTGGACTCCTTTCTGAGGCAGAGTCTGTTGCGGCAGGCAGAGGGGACATCTCTGCAGGGCCCCGGGGCCGCAGTGAGGGGATGACATACCTGTTACACTGCTGCATGATGGAGATCTCTTTGATGATCTCCTGGAGGTCAGACTCCACTGGCACCTGCTTGATTGCCACGATCTCCCCCGTCTCCTTATAGTTGGCTTTGAACACGCTGCCATAGGACCTGGAGAGAGTGTGGGGGGCGGGGAGAGAGAAAGAGAGGGGAGAGAATGGCGGGGAGAAGCAGAGTCAGACTTTCTGGCCATGCTTTTCACTTCAGCACAGAAATGTTGTCTCAGTCCAATGATGCCTCACTCATTTGGACTGGAGCTGCAGCCTGTCCAGGGAGCTGTAAGACCACTGTCCAAGAGCACAGCCAGCTCCTGTCATCTTCAGCCCTTGTGATGGATTTGTTTCACAGACTCTCTCTTACAACCGCTTTCCTTCACAGTTCAGTCAGTTAGGAAAGACATGTCCACATCTGAAGTGTGAATGCGGTCATTATCTTGCTGTAGGATTAACCCCTGACCAACCAGTCGTATACCAGAGGGTATTGCATGGCGCTGCAAAATGCTGTGGTAGCCATTTTGGTTCAGGGTGCCACTCACACTGTGCAAGTCGCCGACTCTGGATCCAGCAACAGAGCCCCAGACCATCACGCTTCCTCCTCCATGTTTGACAGTTGGAGTCACACACTGAGGAACCATCCTTTTGCCTACTCGAAGGCATCCAAAATCCCTGTGTGATGAACTGAAGACTTCAAATTTTGATTCATCGGCCCATAAGACCTTCTTCCAGTCTTCAGTAGTCCACTGGCGGTGCTTCATGGCCAAGGCAAGCATCTTTTTCTTATTTTGCCATTTTTGCAATGGCTTTCATACTGCCACTCAACCTGTCAAACCTACAGATCGAAGTCTTCTCTTCACAGCTGAGACTGAGACTTGCTTACTTCAACTAGTGTTAAGCTGTGCTTGAAGTTGTTGTTCTGTGAGCCGCCTCTCACGCAAGCTTCAGCTTCCAAGTGCCTTTTGACGGTGTAGGAAACTGTACTTAAAAACTGTGCTTAAATTTCAATAAAAACTGTAAAAATGTGGGTGTTCTAATACTTTAGACCAGTAGTGTATGCATGTTAGTGTCTCTCAGTCAGTGAGGCTTTGTGTGTGTGTGTGTAGATGTGAGTCTCAGTCAATGCAGACCGTCGGCACGCTGCAGTGAGCAGGAAGCGGGAGGGTGTTGAGAAACAGGAAGGGCAGAGGGCCTGGGCGGAAATGTGGGCGCGTGGCGGCTTGGCTGGGCTGACTCCTCCCTCTCCCTGTACAGAAATAGACTGCAGCTCCGAAACCCAGCACTGAAACCCCTACTGCCCACACTGCTGCCAGGCTCCACTACACAGGCCACACCGGATCCCTGTCACTCAGTAGAGGCCACAGAGCACAAACAGGAGCCTCCACTGTCAGTGTGCAGTGCAGTGCAGTCGGGACCTGCTGCAGGAAGCAGACAGCAGCGTATCAGCATGAGGGGTGTGGCACTATCAGTGCAATACCCTATAACCATCTTATCCAGCTCATCTCGCTGACAACAGACAGGAACCTGTTAAAAACTGGCAAGCTGTAAAGGGAAATGCACGATAGCGCTCCCTCCAGTCCCAGGGCCTGGCTCAGGACTCTCCCTCCCACCACTGCAGGAGACGGAGGGGTGCAGCACACTCACCCTTCGCCGAGCTTCTCCAGAACATCAAACACCTCCTCTGGCTGCTTTGTCAGACTGTCCTCACTCAGCTTCTTCAATTGCCTGTTTACGAGAGAGAGAGAGAGAGAGAGAGAGAGAGAGAGAGAGAGAGAGAGAGAGAGAGAGACAAAGAGTTATAAGAGTGTCTTCCTGCTCACACATCCAGACGAAAAGCAGTCCTGTGTCTCTTATGTTAGTTAATCTTGATGCCTGACCTGTTAGGCCACAACTCTGCACTGTAACATAAATCAGTAACAATGTGTTTGGAAGAATCAATTCATTCATTCATTCATTTATCAACAATGAAGTAAATAAATAGATGTCCCAGGTCATAGGAAACTCCACAAAACCACATTATGAAGAGAAATCGTTCATAAGGCAGCAAGAGAGAGTGGAGAAGTGCAGTGCGTTACAATTTATAGTCTGAATTTATAGTTCCAGAGCTCACAGAGGGAGGGGAGGGGGGAGAGAGAGTCCCCAATGCCTCCACCGTCGGGCTCTTCAACCCCCTTTCTAACACTCCCCCCTGGTCCCCCCCCCCCCACCTTTTGAGAGCCAAGCCTAGCGCACACCAGTCCGCGAGTGCGTTTGGGTCTGGCGCTCTGTGCAGGTGCCCGAGTATGCCGATGAACAGCACACAGCACCAATCCCAGGCACCGCGGGCACAATGTCGCCGTTGTCCATGTGAAGCGCCGCCGCTGCTGCAGACTCCGTGGAGGCCATTGTGCTCGGGCCTCCGGGGCGACGCTGTCAAAGGAGGAACGCCATGACAACGGGGAGGGCATGCAGTGTTCTGTGAGGGGCTGGCCACGCTCAGTAACAGTGTGAACGGCAGCCCCGAGGCCAGTCACAGACAGACGAGAAAGAGAGGGGGGGGGAGATAGAGAGGGAAAGAGTGGAGGGAGCAGATAACACTGTCCCTCAGTGAGGGGGAAGGCCAGGGCCCGAGCATTCACCACATCTCCCTCGGTCTCTCTCTCCCCGATAACAGCAAGGGCAAAAACAAAGCAATCTCTCCCGGACAGACAGAGGCTGCCCTTGCCCTGCTGGCTGTGGTGGGAGCGTAGAGTTTTTCCTCCACATAGCTGGGCCAGAGGAGCTGAGGGCACAGAGGAGCACTGAGACATACTAGGAGCCATTTCACCTCCACAAAAATCAACACCAAGGAAACCAAGTCAACAAAGCAGGCATGACCTCTGAAGGCTTTTATTATTATTATTATTATTATTATTATTATTATTATTATTATTATTATATTTTCAGGGTCTGGAGTGTCATTAACTTGTTTACACAAGTGAAGCACTGTACACAGCCAATGTACAGCCACAAGATGCTGCCCTCCCCTCATTATTTATCAGACACCAGATGTAAACAGACTCCTGACATTGTAGTCTGAGTACGCCTTGTTTAATTAGAGACCTCAGTGAGAGTCCTGACAGCCCCTGTGCTGTTCCCACAGTGAAGGAGAGCACCCCCTCCACACACACACGGCTCTGAGGGCTTTGATTCCCTCTCATTACCAGGCCGCCTTTTAAAAAATGTACTTTAATTTCTTTACAGGCCGACTGGATTTAAATTCCGGTCTTTGTACACACAACTGCCTTTGACACTTTCCCAAAAGCCACAGCCAGCTGCAGAACAGGCACGGGAGAGACAGAAGGAGAGGAAGGGGCATATACTGAGAAATACTGAGAGATCTGACAAGAGACATGGGAGGGGGAGATTCAGAGAGATCGACTGAAGAGAGAAATCTGGATAGACCGATCTATTGTAAAATGAGAGAGAGAGAGAGTGCATCGTTCCACAGATCTAACAGCAGCAGAGTTGTCCACAGGTGAGAGAGAGTGTATAGGTGTGTGTGTGTGTGTGTGTGTGTGTGTGTGTGTGTGTGTGTGTGTGTGTGTGTGTGTGTGCAGCATTCCAGCCGAGCTGCACAAGTCAGAACAGGCCCTGAGCTCCCGCCTTCACAAGAAACACCAGTGCACAAGAGCAGTACTGCGCTGTGCTGGGCTGAGCTGGGCTGGATCAGAGCGACACATGGTTCTCTGCCTGTAGGTCCTTACCCCGTTAACAGACAGCACCACCCCCTCCCGATTGATTCCAGCAGTATCCCAGCCGGTGGTGGGGTTCCAGAATGTGTATCTTGGGTCAGACGGGCGAGTGTGCCCACTCCAGCTACCGACGCGCAACGCAGCAACACACTGACCCGAGCTCATACAGCTGTCTCTCAAGACAACTTCTGCGTCATCCACGTGGGAAGAGCATCTCAGGGGAAAGCCCAGTAAACAGGAAACCCCCAAAACAGTATCGCCTCAACCTGGTGACACTACGGCTCAAAGTTCAGCACTGAACCACTGCTCTGGGACTCTGCTGCCGTCGATGTTTTTCCATTATTCCTCACAGCATAGTGACGGTTTTAAACAGGAAGAGAAATTTGGCTACTTATCCAGCAGCTTCAGTGACAGACAACACTGTTTTCTAAATATTCACATGCATTTGAATACAGCAGTTCCCTTTAGAAACTACCGGTAGAAACAGAAACAAGAAAAGACCCCAAAAATCCCAGCTGAATTACCCCAATCCAAAGCGACAATGCAGAACTGCCCAGCCAGCAAGGGAACTCCCCGCTGGCCTTGTGGTAAAGTTCCACAACAGCAGTGAGTCGCACACACACATACTGCTGCTGCCGCCGCCACTTTAACTGCGTGATGCTCAGGAATAAAGAAAAAACAAAATAAACTAATTTGCACCAAGAGACGAATTGTCAGCACGGGTCACTGGAGAATTGACAGACACCCAGCGCCTGCTACACACTCCCACTACACACTGCTCAATGACTTAACACTACAACAAACGCACACCGATACATTCACTGGCTGGACAATGAAAGTTGTGACACAAACTGATTAACCGATTTAACAGCTGCCCACACTAACACCTACAACGATGAAACTGCAGGAAAGAGGTCTATCTCAGCCCAGCCCACACCTGCTGCAGTTTACAGATGGTATCAGACTGTTCTCTCTCACAACACCAAGATAACAGCACACACTGCTGCCAATCAGACAGCAAGGAGAACTGAACACACAGCACAGACAGTTAGAGCAGGACCGGTCTGCCTTTTGTTAGGCCAGTCTATACTATTAATAAATAATGTCTCCCATTAACGAATCAATACGTAATAATATTTAGTTTTTTAAAGTGCTTCCTATGCCATCGTCTCTGGTGCCTGTCTGTGCATGCGGTAATATTCTGCCAAACCACATCTGTAGATTGTATTGGAGTTAAAAGGAGGACAATATAAGTAAATCTGCCGCTTCTGGTGTGAGAGAGGGAGAGAGGGCAGGGGGCCATTAGGGGATTCTACAGCCCCTCGTACTTCCCGCATCTTACTAACTTAACTGATCTACATAGTGTTACTGCTGTCACATACCGCTGTGCTGTTGTGCAACACACGGGTCTGCAGAGAGAGAGACACGGGTCTACAGAGAGAGAGACGGGTCTGTAGAGAGAGAGAGAGAGAGAGAGAGACGGGTCTGTAGAGAGAGAGAGAGAGACGAGTCTACAGAGAGAGAGAGAGAGAGAGAGAGAGAGAGAGACGGGTCTGTAGAGAGAGAGAGAGAGACGAGTCTACAGAGAGAGAGACGGGTCTACAGAGAGAGAGACGGGTCTACAGAGAGAGAGAGAGAGAGAGAGAGAGACACACACGGGTCTACAGAGAGAGAGACAGAGAGAGAGAGACGGGTCTGTAGAGAGAGAGAGAGAGAGACGGGTCTACAGAGAGAGAGAGAGAGACAGTGAGAGAGAGAGAAAGACAGGTCTACAGAGAGAGAGACGGGTCTGTAGAGAGAGAGAGAGAGACGGGTCTGTAGAGAGAGAGAGAGAGACGGGTCTGTAGAGAGAGAGAGAGAGAGACGGGTCTACAGAGAGAGAGAGAGACAGTGAGAGAGAGAGAAAGACAGGTCTACAGAGAGAGAGACGGGTCTGTAGAGAGAGAGAGAGAGACGGGTCTGTAGAGAGAGAGAGAGAGACGGGTCTGTAGAGAGAGAGAGAGAGACGGGTCTACAGAGAGAGAGAGAGAGAGAGACGGGTCTGTAGAGAGAGAGAGAGAGAGAGAGAGAGAGAGAGACAGCGAGCTGCGTGTTCAGTTTCCGTGTTTCTGTGCAAGGGAACCAGAAATAGCTGCCGTGCGGTATCTCCACTACCTGGAGGAGGAGACAGCAAGCTGCGCAGGGGGGAATATCAAGAATTAAAACCGAGCAGATACCAGTGTAAAAAGTGGCTGTGTGCAGTCTCAATACCACATTGCAACGGCCCATATCTTCTAAGGGAAACTCCTCCAGCTTGCCAGAAGTTGATGTGCTAATGCCAGTGCTTTTACAGTTCCCCATTTTAAACACCCCGCCGTGCCCCGTCCCCGCCGAGGGCAGCCCTGGCGATTCAGGGCCACTAGCTGCCCCTGTGCCCCCGCACTCGAGTGCAGCAGTCCCGGCCGCTGTGCGGTGTGGCCGTCGCGGAGGGCTTACCTGCGCGGGTGGTTTCGCAGCTGCACCTTCTCCATGCTCGCCTCCAACCTCCCCCCGCTCCGAGCGGCTGAGACACGGCCCCGGCCGGGCTGCACACACCGGCTGGCAGAGCTGGCGAACTGCGCTAACTTCGCCCGGCTGTCCGGCGCTGGGCTCGTCGGTGTAATACAGTCGCGTTTCCTCCCGAGTCCGATCTCAGCGCTACCTAACTACGCGCCTCCGTTAACCTCCATCTTCTCACTGCGTGCTACTACTTTCTAATGAGCGCTGTGGGCTGCGCGGCTCTGGCTCTGGCTCTCCTGCTTTCTCTCTTTCTGTCTCTCTCATTCGCTCCGTCCCGCGGTGGGTCTCTCCCCGCTCTTCGGCAGTGTAGCTGGGCTGTTTCTTCCGCCTGCTTGACAGCTGAGACAGGAAGCGGGCCGGCTGGGGGCAGGACAGCGCCGCCGACGGAACAAAGCCCCGCTGCCGGAGCTCCGCGGGTAGGGGGCGCTCTTCCCTGCGGGCTGTATTCATAGCGCGCCCCTGCAGCAAGACATGTCGTCTATGACTTCATTTGTGCATTTCAAGCAAACTTCACATCCCCTTTTCTCGACCAAAAGCTATTCATTACGGATTACTAAATCTTTGTAAGCCGGCCAGTCTACTGTGACGCCTCTGAAACTAGGGAAGTGTCTGATGGGGATATCGGGCCGTGAGGAGACTGTGGACACCAACGCCTGCCATCTGCCAGTGCTTGCGTCAAATGTGTAAACATGACCAAATACAGAAAATTATGGTAATTTTATAATCTGTCCATCATGCCAGTAATAAACGATGTCCCTATGTTCCGATTGTGAGAGCTACATTGTCTTCCTTGCACTCAAAACTAAAATATTTTTTCTTGACCTTTACACATTTAACTTTAGAAATACTTGTATATTATTATTATTTCTTGGCAGACGCCCTTATCCAGGGTGACTTACAACATACTTTTGTATACTTTTTATATTTTTTTGGGATGTATAACGCATTTCACCAAAACTTGAAAAACCAACTATGCAACATTATGGTCCCTACCAAATTGAGTTGTTGCTTTTTAAAATCTCTTCACAGCTGTTAATTAATGCAATGTTTTATTGTATTAGAAACCACAAATAATTGATATTCAGATATTCAAGATATCGCTGCTCTAGAGGCAGTTCAGAGGAGAGCAACCAGACTTATTCCAGGTCTGAAGGGAAAGTCCTAGAGAGACTGAGACTGAGACTACGTGGGGACTTGATCCAAGTCTTCAAAATCATGAAAGACATCGACCACATCAAACCAGAGGAGCTGTTCCAGATCAGCAGCGACACACAGACCAGGGGGCACAAAAGGAAATTGGGCTTCAAGGCATTCAAGACAGAAAACAGGAGACATTTCTTCACAGAGAGTTGTCACAATCTGAACAAACTCCCCAGCGATGTGGCTGCAGCTGAAAATTTGGGAACATTTAAAAATAGACTGGATAGGATCCTTGGATCACTTAGTTATTAATGGACACCTTACGAGCACAATGGGGCGAATGGCCTCCTCTCGTTTGTAAACTTTCTTATGTTCTCACGAAATGTTCTCACAAACTGGAGTTCCTGTTCCTGCCAGTCAGTGCAGCTGCAAAACAGGTGATCAGTTTCCAGGCAGAGCCCTCGGTGGTTAGCACACAATACAACACACTACACAGGTATGTTCAGTGAGGAAATGGTTTATTACATTTTTATAAGAGCACACGCAGAAAATCAAGCTCCACCGTCTTCAATGCATCATCACATCAGCAAAGTGCAGGAAAGTCAGACCAGGAATGACAGCGTCCCCTGAGAGAGGAGGGAACAGGGATTAACATGCTGCACAGCACCAGCCCCGTCGTACTCTGGCTGTAAATCTCCCGTTTATTACACAGACTGGGTCTATGAGAGAAGTTACAAAAACACTGCCACAGCCTACAGGTCATGCAGCACAGCAGTGGTCCGGCCCTGGTCCGCGAGACCCCCAGGCCATGTTTTACAGGTCTCTTTAGTAAAGGGGTCAAGGAACACCCCCCCCCATATTTCTGCCCTTGTTCGTGTCTCACAGGAACATAACCAGGGCCAGATGGCATAGAGGGTAAATATTAACCAGCTCCCTCTGTATGGAAGATGGAATCAGAGTGAAACCGCTATACAGATCTGTATACCATTATATTGTAGTGTATGTTGATTAGTCTAATCGAGAGATTGGATGGAATGGAAAGACCACCACCCTTGTTTTGAGACACTGCATCTCTAACACAAACACTCACTTCAGCTCATTTGCCTTTGGGCCCGACACTCTGAAACACGCCAGCCTCCCTCATCGCTTCGAATTCCTTCATGGCATCGTAATTCTTGTAGAACTCTGCGTAGGACCTTTTCCTGGGCTCTGTGACTGTGAACTGGGGAGAGACAGACGAACAAACTGGACACTTAGCCTTATGGGTCACAACCTTCTAGGAATAAACAATAGAGATTTCAGCCACTTCACTACGATCACCTGTGTGAACTAGCTTTCTGCCTCGGCCTAATATGATCACCTTATTTATGCGAAGAGAAAAACTTTATATATTCTTGTAACTCATGAACAGTATATCAGCGGTTCCCAACCCTGGACCTGGAGGACCCCAAACCCTGCTGGTATTTATTCCAAACGAGCTCTCAATTCCTCAATTGAATGTTAATTGACGTAACAATTTGCTTAGATTTGAAGAAGTTATTTATACAATGCTATACTAAACTTAAAACCCCTACTGTTTAAAATAATTAAAATACCCCGATTTAGGAAATTATTCATTTAAGTAATTGAGAGCTTGGTTGGAACAGAAACCAGTGGAGTACGGGGTCCTCCAGGACCAGGATTGAGAACCACTGCAGTATATCATGTGTTGCGTTTTATTTTTTTATATCAAGAAGTAGATAATGTTTGGTTTGAAATACTCCAGATATTCTTTAAGTGTCTTTATGCATGTAGCTACTGATCTCCTTCTGGTCTGGATTAATGACCGCAGTGGACTAGATTCTTAGATTAGACAGAAGCAAGGCTTTTCTGTGCTCCCAGGAGGTCCCACAAGCTGCCCCCTCATCTCCTCACCTTGACCATGGCTCCGACGAAGATCGACAGGCCTAAAGCGATGGGCAGGTGGATGCGCAGGCGCTTGGCTAGCATGCCCCGCATGATGGGCTTGGCCAGGGTTCCAGACGACATGGCGGATGAACTGGGGAGACAGAGCAGAACAGTTCAGCGTGGCCTAGCACAGTAGCCAGACCTAGTTTACCAAGAGTAGCACTACAGGTTTGATTGATTAAATCTTCAGTATAATAGTGAGGTATTAAAGACAAGATAAAGTGCATCTGTATACACATTAGAATGCATATTTTGTATTTTATATGAATTGTACTATTGCACTTTGCATTGATTATACTATTACAGTTTTGTGATGCTTAAGTTGAAATTTGTATCATTACACTTTTGTAATGCTTGTGTAAACTAAGTAGCCTTGGATAAGGGCGTATGCCAATAAATAATAAAAAGGCTTTTTAAATTACACAGTGGCAATTTTCACCTGCACCCCTTCAGAATTAACGAGCTTGCATTCATTTCCAATAAGAATCAGGGAGGATTTTAAGTGACTTACAGTTTATCAAGTGAAATCTTATACTCATGTGTTCCTAAATGTGTCCATTAGTCTAGCTAAGGTTTTGAAACCGAAGTGGCTAACCCTGCTCCCGGACACAACGCAGCTTAAAGTCACCTTTACAATGGGAACAATGTCACTCCGAGCAGCGGAGAGGCAACGGGTTTGACGAGTGCTGGCCTGTAAAGACTCCCTGCATACAGCGCTCACTAAAGCAAATACAAATGTACATTTCTCCACAACCCCCGACACCCCGGGATGACTCAATACGTGCAGAACTAGAACTAGACCCGGTTCCGTGCAAAAATACACAAGGACCGATAAATAATTGACCAACTAGCATCGTATAAACAAAACCTGGAGAAAAGGCGACAAGTTCAACCGTTTCCGTGATAAAATAAGTGACCGACTGCGGAATTGCTGACGGCTCGGGAGGAAGGAAGCTTTCAGTCGAGCTGCCGCAGTTATATTTCACTTTCACTTGTGAAACAACAGATATTTAACATCAGTCAACGCATAAGAAACCCGCGCACTGTGCAGAAGTGTGGATGCGGACATCAGCCACGGCGAGAGCAGGGTAGTGACCTAGTCAGGCCCGGTGAAACACAAATACCCGGCTTCGACTGCTTCTATTAATAATTATATCTATGTTTTTGTGTTTTAGCTCTTTACTCACTTCAGTATTGTGTAATTGTACGAGTATGAAATCGGAATTGTTGTCCCCTTTGTATTTTTAGAGCACTTACCTGAGAAAGACACGACCTTCACTTGCACACACTCAAACCGCAGACTGAACTACAGGCACTGGCGAGGGACAAACCATCCCTCAGTACCGGGTAGAAACAATGCGGAGCTTGTATGGTAGCCGAAGAGGCACATTCATTTCAGAGTGCCTGCGAGGCAAAGCAGTCGAATCATATTAATTTGAATTCCATTCTATTGTGATTTTCACGTCAAAAGAGGTCAGTATTATACCTCTATGTAAAAAAATGAAGTTTGTATATTTATTGCAGCACGCTTCATTATATTATTATTAGTAGTAGTAGTATACTGGCCAGTACAGCAGTCTTAATTTAAATAATAATAACATCATAATAAAGTGTGGAGTAGTGGTTAGGTCTCAGGACTCCTGAGTGGAGGATCGTGGGTGCAGTCCCAGGTGCAGATTGCTCCAGTAAAAACCCAGCTGTATGCGTAATTGTATGTAAAAATGATGTGCTATATTATACCAATTGTAAATCGCCCTGGATAAGAGCGTCTGCTAAGAAATATAATACAATACTGTATTATTTTCTGTATGTGACAAAACACAGATTACTATACTCCCGCAGACCTCAGTTGAAGATATAGAAAACATCTATACTGACTCTGCCACATACACAAGGTTACATATGATTTGTATTCACCAGATTATTGATTTGGCTAGGTTAGAAAGAACACAAACAAAACATGTATCTTTTAAGAGAGGGAGGAGAGGTAAAGAATCAAGGTATATTCAATTATGGTATACAAAATGTAGTTACAAAGTAGCCTACATTTAGAGACTTTAAATTCTAGTCATGAAAAGCTACATTATAGAAAATCATTAAAAAGTGACACTGTGTATTTATACAATATGTCTGCTAATGTTAAAAGCCTACTTTCCGTATGTATAGTTCCCATTGCCCTGATCCTGAGCACTGGGCCCGTGTGCCGATGCCGGGCCAGTGCTGGTGTTAATTAGTCCTGTCAATAAAGCTTTGTGAATTGAACAGAATTAGCAGACCGGGTCGTGTGACTAATAACCTGAACCGCGCAGGGAGGCGCGCTTCCCAGCACGGCCGCTGGGGGGCGCGGCAGAGAGGGGAGCTGCTTGGTTTTTGGTTGCCTGTGAATTGAAACGGCGGAAATCCAAACTAAGGAAACGAAACTGTAATCCTACACCCTCTGAAAACAGGCCAGCCCCCTCCCGGGACCAGCCGGCTCCTGTCCCCGTACCGGAGAAACCGGCGTGACGAGCGAGCTGAGCCGGCCATTGTAGCTGCTGTAACACAGGGGTTATCAGTCGTCATCGGACAACAGTCACCGGTATGTGTGTGTTCACTTATATTTGTAAAGCACCGCTGTCTTTGTTTAAGGCGTTGAAACTTCTACCGGCGTTTTAACCACACACGCAACCTTTCCTTTTAATTATGCCCACGATGCAGCCGATACAAATACGACATACGAGGCGCAGAGATGCCCCCGAAGGGACGCCCGGCTCAGTCGGTGGCCCAGCTGAAACAAGCCGGCAACGAGCGCTTCAAGAGCGGCCAGTACGGGGAGGCCGTCTTGCTCTACTCCCAGGCCATCAAACTGCACGAAAAGTCCGGTAAAGTTGCCTTCCTGTGTCGCACAGCCCGTGTGCAAACGGGACCACGCCGCTTTACGTCATGTTTTGTGTGTGATTATTCACGGCGGAGGTTTCTAGAAGTACAGCACTGCGACAGGCATCGGGTACAGCATGGAGGACCGCTAGAGAGCCAGGAACAGCTGGGTGTTCAGTATTAACGCACACGGCCCTGTTCACAGACGGGTTGTCAGTCATCTCTGGTCATGCTTTGCACTGGCCTCGGGTTGCAGTCAGTGTAAAGCAGGCGTCCATTACTTACAAGAAAAAGGTAGAAATTAAGTAGACATTGAAGAAACCGCAGTAAGTTATTGAAAGCTAAAAAGAATTAAATAACTGGTTATACATTATGTGTGTTTGTGTGTATGTATGTATATATGTCTGCTAATAAATGAATCATAATTGTAATTGTGCAACCCTGCTTGTAGGTAAGAAGAATCCAGAGGAGCTGAGTATCCTGTACTCCAACCGCGCAGCCAGTTACCTGAAGGATGGGAACTGTGCGGAGTGCGTGAAGGACTGCAGTGTGTGAGTACGATGCCCCAGACCTGAGCACCGGCGCCCTGTTCTGCCCAGCTTTCTGTTCCTCTTGTTCTGTCGCTGTCTGTGCAACCTCTCCTGATACCTGTCTCATCCTTTGCTCCCCCTGTCTGTGCCCTCAGCTCTCTGGACCTCTCTCCGTTCGGAGTGAAGCCGCTGCTGAGGCGGGCCGCGGCGTACGAGGCACTGGAGAGATACAGGCTGGCCTACGTGGATTACAAGACCGTCCTGCAGGTCGACTGCGGGATCCCTGCGGCCCACGACGGCACTAACAGGTATGAGCGCAAGGCACACAAAAGCAAATGGGTTTCTACGGAAGAAGCACCTAAACTTACGTTGTGCAAAACTGACAAGTCGTGTGTTTCTGCTGGGCAGGATGACGAAGGCCCTATCGGAGCAGGACGGGCCGTGCTGGCGGGAGAAGCTGCCCCCAATCCCCCCAGTCCCGCTGGAGGTCCGCGAGAGACTGGCACAGTCCACTACCACCATCAAAGCTGTCCCAACACCGCAGCAGAATGGTGCCGCCGACACAGGTGAGAGGGAAAAAAACTAAAATAACGCAGGGGTTGCAATCTGGCTTTCCAGTTGTGTAGAAACTGAACAGAAACTAGCTGCAGCACATGTGAGAACATCGTGCACATCGGATGCTTACTTGTTAGCTTACAAACCTAAAGACAAGTTGCCTCTTGGGGAGTAAGGGGACAGGGAGGCACACGGCCGGGGCGGCAGCATGCTGGGAGTCTGAGGTGTGTGGTGTCCCCACAGGCGCCGAGGCCGTGAAGCGCGCCCAGTTGCTGAAGGAGGAAGGCAACACGCTGGTGAAGAAGGGGGAACACAGGAGAGCCGCGGAGAAATACAGCGAGAGCCTCAATCTCAATGCCAGCGAGGTCACCACCTACACCAACAGGTAGGAGTCGGAGTATTCTGTTTTATGGTATGGTTTTTATCATTAGTTTCAATTTGAAACGTATCGAATTACGAATTGTATGTCCACACGGCGAGTATAGCCTATAGGTGCATACTTGATGTTTAAACAAATATGATTATTTTATATCGTTATCATCAGTATCCTGGGGTAATTAATAGGCTACTACTAATGAATTATGAAATATATGAAAATCTGTTCGCTAGTACTGTACAGAATGCCACATATTCTGATTTTCAGATTTCTCACTAAATATCCCTATTTCAAAATGGCAGCTGTAAGGCAGCCTAAGAGCCTCTGCTAACAGACACATTATTAGAAGAATAATCATGTTTGTGGCGAAGAGTGACCTGAAAGCTCGGGCCCGTGTGTGATGAACTGACGGGGCTGCTGGTTTGTGCTGCGCAGGGCTCTGTGCTACCTGTCTCTGAAGATGTACAGAGAGGCCGTGCGGGACTGCGAGGAGGCGCTGAGGCTCGACCCCAGCAACATCAAGGCGCTATACAGGCGAGCACAGGCCCGCAAGGAACTGAAGGTGAGGGCACTGTCGCCAGTCTGTGAGTATGAATCCTGCAGCAGAGTCCCTGCTAACAATGTTGCCACAACGTTGTGTGTTAGCTGGGGTATACACATTGTGTAGATTTGTCTTTCAGTCCAGTTTTAAAATGACTGGAAATCCCTCCGCTCTGTTGAGGATCAGGTTGTGTGATCAGTATGTTTTAAAATCTCAACCTTTCCTTTCCTTGCGTCATGTTAAAGACTATTCCTTTACGGTCTCGTCACTGACTGGTGTCTCCTCCCCTTCTTCTCCAAGGAGTACAAGGCCTGCGCTGCTGATATCAACACCCTGCTGAAGATCGAGCCCCAGAACACAGCTGCTCAGAAACTGCAGCAGGAGCTGCAGCGGGTGAAGAAGGGGCAGTGACCGCACGGCAGCGGGCTGCCCGACAGGCACTGCCCGGCTCCTCCAGCCTTAAAGACTGTTAGTCTAAAAAAAAAAAAAAAAAAAAAAATACACACACACACACTCACTCACTCCAGACAGGGGGTGGGGGCAGGGATTGAGGAATCCATCATCTCATTCACAGGCATTAAACAGTTCTGTCACATGGCTGATTGATTGAAGGCTTTCCACAACAATTGGATCTGCGCTAGATTAGAGGTGTCATCTGCACCCGTCACTGAAGCCAGACTTCAGCTCGACCTTTCTTAGAATGTAGTAATTAAGTTAATTTAAACCAGGGGTGAGGATTGCATATTGGGGCAAAGTTCTAGGAGAAGGCCGGTCAGCCTGGTGGGGGGTCGTTTCCCATCTGGAGTGCGAGTGAAAGCTTACATACTGTGTAGCTGCTTTAAAACCTTGAACAAGCTTAGTTTGCCTTGGAAGGGAACCAGTGTGTTATAAAATAATGTATGTGTGAGCTATCGAAGGGACAGGGGGGTCTTATTTTGTAGGTGTAGTTTCTGTTCAGTGACATTGTGCATGCTTGACTGATAGGAGTGGTGATAACTTGATGGTTTACAATAAAAGGGCTCACTTTTCTATTAAAAGCTACATCCCTGCTGTATGATGTTTGAAAAAAGATTGATTTGGTACCTGGTGTCAGGGCTCCAGATCATGATCGAAGGCTCAGTTTCTCTGCATTGGACACTGAAGTCTGTCACCAGGCCCCGCTTCCCTCCACCCACAAGCATGTGCCTTCCCTACTTCAGGCCCCCTTTGATCAGCACCCACCCACATACTGAACTCACGGAGACCGAGGTTGCTAAAAGCACAGGTGAGCCTGTCCAGATTTCAGATTTTAAAATGCTCCCTAATGCACTTCACAGTGGCAGCAGCACTGCTAGAATACACATCATAGACCAGATTATGAATGTACAATTGGATTCATTTCTCACGCCACCCAACACAACCTTTAACACATCATATTTTGCACCGTTTGTCACTCAGGCTGTGCCCTGGAAGTATATTTAAGTGCTTTCCTGTGTTGAATAGAGTTTAGATATGAACCTGCAAAAGTGTTTTGGGGTGGGTTGGTGGGTCGGTTCGCAGCAGCCAATGTCAGTCTCACCCAGCAGAGGCAGTAAGCGCAGGCCTTGCCAGCCCCGCCCAACCCTGTTGTAAAATGACACGCATGCAAAGCACTTTGACTCTTCAGGCCTGGAGAATATGACCCAACAGAGCGGGATGGAGCTCTCGAGAACCACAGGGTTCCAGAATGTGGGCAATGGTCCCCCTTTCCCTCCAACCCAACAGTAAGGTCCCTCTGTACACCCATCACAGGACAGCACGACACAAGCTTGTCTTCAGCACAGCTGGGAGGCCACAATAGAAAGTGTCGTCACTATCAATAACGGGCAATCGGCTGTGTAAATAAGCCCAGCACAGCAGTTTGCTCCTCTCCCCTCCCACTGAACACACAAGCAGTCCTCGATCAAGGGTCGGTTACAAACCACACGGGCATAAAAACAGCAAGATTTGAGATCACAAGACGGTAATAAATACCCATAAACCAGATCCACTTAAGGTTTTTATTTAATGCACAAAGAAAAAGACAAATTTAAACTACAAGGTTCTGAATATATAATATTTGGTAACAAAAGTTTGAAAAAAAAAAAAAAAAAAAATCTTCACTTACAAACGGCCTATACTGGCTCATTAAACTTTCTGCATCCGACCAACACACTTCGCCAGGTTTCTCATTTCCTAAACAAATGCGGTTTGCAAGACTAGTTTCCTTTTTTATTTTATATTTTTAAATTTTACTATTTTTTTTCATTTTTTTTTCATTTTTATTTTCCTTCTTCAATGAAGCCTCTTTCTCCATAGCAGCAGGGCCCGGCGCTGCAAAACAAATCATCACATTCCTCCATTCCCAGAGCGAGCATCAGACCAAACACAAGCAGGTTGAATTTGAGCAAACATTAAAATCCAACTTGGTTCACTGATGTTAAAAATCAACCAGTTTCAGCTAAATGCAATGTTAATGTGCAGCATTTCTAGCTGGGAGCTAAATGTGCAGTCCGGGTTAAAATTAACATGTTTTTCTACTGCTGTGCTGCAGCAGACAGCACACACCCCGAGCACAGTTCAGAGCATGCATCTGTCACTCTTTACCTTGTCTAAGTTTCTCACAGTTTTGGGCACTTCACAGCCTGCATCAGCTGTCCTCTCTAGCAAACTCAAGACTCTCCATCAGTGCTGCCTAGGGAGCAGGAGTTACCTGAGGGGGCACTTATCACTTCTTGGGGGAGACCTCTTTAGCCTGGTGAGCCTGCAGCACGGCCACTGCCTCATCCACCTGTACCGGGAGGAGAGGAGCACCACACAGGTGGGTCCCTGGGAAAATCAGGACTCCGCAACATTCCCCAATCCCACCCAACCCCCACCACCACACCACACCACGTCATTAGCAGCCCACGCCCCACCCTTGCCCCATAAGGATTTAGTCTAAGCAGGGAACCTTACAAGGTAATACTGTATTACCCAAAATGCTATAGGCCATAAGACTTAAGCACTGGTCCCCACAGCAGTGTACCTTGGAGTGCAGGGACTCGGGGGACTCCAGCATGTGCAGCAGCTCCGAGTTGTCGATCTCCAGCAGCATGCCAGTGATCTTGCCGGCCAGCGCAGGGTGCATGGCCTGGATCAGTGGGTACAGACGCTCGCCTGCAACGGCACAGGAACATCAGAGCGGGACGGACAGCCCAGCCAGGAGCACACCCCAGACTGACAGACAGACGGATGCACAGACCATGGAAATGGCTCGAATCTTACCCAGCAGCTGTTTCTGCTCCATCATGGGGGCGGAGGCTAACATGGAAGCAGTGAGGGGCTCCTGTCCTCGTACGTGGACCGCCGACTCCATCACCTGCTGCACATCAACACAGCCCAACACCACCAGCTGAGCCACAGTACAGCTCCACACATCCAGCATACATTTATAAAGTCAACTTAACTTTGGGCAGAACAGGTTTGTCCCAAGTAGGCTACCATATACATCCATTCTATCATACTCAGTTTTCACTTAACATTTAACCCTCTGTTGCCCAGATTGCAGTTATGACTGCAGCTGCTCAGTCTGCAATAAAATGTGTAGTTGGTACATTGAGGTCTGCAAATGCTGGTCTATACCTTTAAAGCAGAGAGGTATGAAAGCATGGCTGGAGTTACCTGCTGCACAGGGATCTGTCCGGGCAGGGAGAGGACCTGCTGCACGTTCCGGACCCCAGCTGAGTATTTGTACTGGTTGACACTGCGCATGACTCCTCCACCCATGGGAGCTCGTCCGCCCGCTGTCTGGGTGCCGATGTTGGCTGCGGAGATGGGCAATGGCACGAAATAAACCCAACGTTCTACATCAGCTGCAACTCCAACACATCCCCTCCAGCCGCCTCCGATGCCAACACGCAGCCCGTGAGAGGGAGGCCGGTACGGTTAAAGAAGTTAATCATGAGGATGATGGAACATGAACCCCCACCCCCTGCCCGATTTGGTTTATAACAGGCTACCGTACCCATCCTTTGAGTACTGGTCAGGACCCGCGGGGCCTGTGTGGAGGCCTGCCTCATGGTGCTGATGGGAGTGGAGGGACGGCGCGGCATGGCGGGTCTGATCAGCTGGGCCTGGTATGGCGCTGTGGAGAGATTTTTAATCTAACAAATCTGAAACACGCCATTTTGGTCCCCAGAGCAATCCCCCGCACCATTAAAAGACTGCCAAGATGGACTCACCCTGTGGTCTGGGCGGCTGGGTGGTCCAGCGGGGGGATGCACGGATCGGGGTCACTGTGTTGGGGGCATAGAAAGAGCGGCTCTGGGCCTGTGGGAACAATACTAAACATTAACCATTCCTATAAAAAAAAAATAATAATATATATAGATATAGAGATAGATGTATATTAACCTATTAAGGATTTTATTTACAGTGAGGGAAAAAAGTATTTGATCCCCTGCTGATTTTGTATGTTTGCCCACTGACAAAGAAATGATCAGTCTATAATTTTAATGGTAGGTGTATTTTAACAGTGAGAGACAGAATAACAATAACAAAATCCAGAAAAACGCATTTCAAAAAAGTTATAAATTGATTTGCATGTTAATGAGGGAAATAAGTATTTGACCCCTTTGACTTAGTACTTGGTGGCAAAACCCTTGTTGGCAATCACAGAGGTCAGACGTTTCTTGTAGTTGGCCACCAGGTTTGCACACATCTCAGGAGGGATTTTGTCCCACTCCTCTTTGCAGATCCTCTCCAAGTCATTAAGGTTTCGAGGCTGACGTTTGGCAACTCGAACCTTCAGCTCCCTCCACAGATTTTCTATGGGATTAAGGTCTGGAGACTGGCTAGGCCACTCCAGGACCTTAATGTGCTTCTTCTTGATCCACTCCTTTGTTGCCTTGGCTGTGTGTTTTGGGTCATTGTCATGCTGGAATACCCATCCACGACCCATTTTCAATGCCCTGGCTGAGGGAAGGAGGTTCTCACCCAAGATTTGACGGTACATGGCCCCGTCCATCGTCCCTTTGATGCGGTGCAGTTGTCCTGTCCCCTTAGCAGAAAAACACCCCCAAAGCATAATGTTTCCACCTCCACGAGGTGAGATCTTGCATGGAGCCCCAGATCGAGGGAGACTGACAGTTATTTTGTGTTTCTTCCATTTGCGAATAATCGCACCAACTGTTGTCACCTTCTCACCAAGCTGCTTGGCGATGGTCTTGTAGCCCATTCCAGCCTTGTGTAGGTCTACAATCTTGTCCCTGACATCCTTGGACAGCTCTTTGGTCTTGGCCATGGTGGAGAGTTTGGAATCTGATTGATTGATTGCTTCTGTGGACAGGTGTCTTTTATACAGGTAACGAGCTGAGATTAGGAGCACTCTCTTAAAGGGAGTGCTCCTAATCTCAGCTCGTTACCTGTATAAAAGACACCTGGGAGCCAGAAATCTTGCTGATTGATAGGGGATCAAATACTTATTTCCCTCATTAACATGCAAATCAATTTATAACTTTTTTGAAATGCGTTTTTCTGGATTTTGTTGTTGTTATTCGGTCTCTCACTGTTAAAATACACCTACCATTAAAATTATAGGCTGATCATTTCTTTGTCAGTGGGCTAATGTACAAAATCAGCAGGGGATCAAATACTTTTTTCCCTCACTGTATGTGGATGTTTGCCCAGAGAGCCCTACGCCCAGGAAAAGCTGGGTACCTGTGGGACTGCAGGCATGAAGTAACCCGAGGACTGCTGGTAGGAGCCGATGATGGGAGGGGGCATGGCACGGACGCTGGCCAGCCGCTGCATGTACTGGTTGGTGAGGATGGCCTTACGTTCCTCCTTCCTCTGTGCCAGTGCCACGTACAGCGGCTTGGTGCTCACAATGCGGCCGTTCATCTCAGTCACCGCCTTGGTGGCCTCCTCAGGCGACGAGAAGCACACGAAGCCGAAGCCCTTGCTCTTGTTGCCATCGGTCATCACCTGCAGGGGAAACATGGGGGAGGGGAGCAGGTTTCCCTTAATACACAGCGTGGGACAACATTCATCTCTAATGGTCAACACACACTGGGTATTAATTGGACTCCTGCTCAAGGAGTTAAATGGTGAATACCCCGCACTGAACTGGGCTCAGAAAGCACGACTGTCATACATTACACTGTATGCATGTTACTATAATGCACCGTGCTGAACTGGGCACAGTGCACAACTTTGTGACAGACACTGGAAGTTAAGCTGCCACCTTGGCGCTGGTGATGGTGCCGTATGGCATGAACTCCTTCCTCAGCCTCTCATCGTCAATCCCATCATCCAGGTTCTTCACATACAGGTTGACGCCCTGAGAACAGCAACAGGAGGGACACCAGTCATGGTAAATGCTACCTTTGATTTCCACAATGCAAGCAAACAAAATGTACAGTTTTGTACTGGAAGCATTAACAAAACTAGACACACTCCTCATGCTAGGGATATTACATATTTAGGTCTTGCAGGTTTGGTCAGCACAGCCCTGGGGCATAACCCAGGCCAGCCAGGGGCAGAAGCAGCACGGCAGACAGTACCTGGTAGCGGTGGATCCTCTCCTGCTTGATCTGTTCAAATTTGCGCTTCAGCTCCCCCTGCCGCTCCATGCGCTTCTGAGCCCGGCCCACATAGAGCACCCGCCCGGCCAGCTCCTTCCCGTTCATTGCCTCCACAGCCTAGAGGGGGAAAGGAGGAGGAGGAGGAGAAAGAGAAACCTTGAACATGAGCACATGACATGAGCTGGGTTTACGAATGCAGGAACCTAGAAGCTCTACATGAAAGGTTTTATTATTCTGCCCTGCGACAAGATCCACCGTGCTCATTCAATCCACCGACATTCACTGTGCTTGGGGAAAACTCAATTCCTCAAGATTGTGGTTTCGGTGAAAGTTTGTGGGGCAACATTGAGGGTCTTCTAGTTCCACAACATCAGTGATCTTCAAATCAAGACCTTGGGCGGGTTGTACTAACGGGATCTGATCCCGGATCCGATCTTGATCTGCATCTCAAATTGTGTTGTACTAAACAGATCAGGGCTCAATTTGAGCTCAGATCGGAGCTCAAAAATGATCCTGCTTTTGAGCAGGATCAAAGCTTGATCCGACTTTTTAAGATGCAGGAACTCTGTATACTTCCATCTTGTTCGCTGGCGTCAAACACGCAGACCGCAGGTATTTAAATACAGGCAAAAGCCTTTAGGGGTTTTTCGGGAAAATATATTAACAGCATGAAGCATATTTAACCTCACAGACATAACTGATCCTGTTTTAGGACCTACATCAAAGCGCAGTCATGCCATACCAAAATGTTTGAAGCTGCATTTAGCATTGAGATATTTTGCAACCAGCAGGTTTCAGCAAATAGTAGGTAGCATTATCGATGTAGGCAAGTCTGTTTAAGCACAGATAAACAATGAAAATGTGACTTGTGATTTACAAAGATTTGCACTTTCAAATAATAGAATGTTGAACCGTTCATTCTGCTTTTGTGTCTTTATGGTGAGGTGTAGTTTGTGTGCTATTAGGGTTGTATTTATTTACATTGTAAAAAAAATTGTGTAAAAGCTCTTATTTCTCCCGCATCCCCATTGCAAACTAATGTAGCAACTCCACGGCTGTGCAATGCTATGAGAAGCGCCCCTACACTCCATAGTTAAGACATTTCTTAAAACTCACCTTTTTAAAAAAGCTTTTAAGGATCTTACTTTTAGTTGCAAGTTTTTTTTTTTTTTTTATAATAATCGAGTTGCTACTGCTGTGTTGAGCATTTGATCTTGTCCGTTTTGACTGTTTGACATGTAGCACTATTGGGTATGATAAAAGCACATTATAAATACAATTGATTGGCTAATATAATTTTTGTAGTTGATGAGTTAAAGAAACGCACATCAATGCAAGAAAACTGCAAAGGTTGTGTACTTTGTGAGGTTTTAACGGATCCCATGTGCCCTGTCCTTGACAGATAACTTTTCTGATGACAGACTACAAATGATCGTGTTTGATCCAGCGGCAACGATAAGCAAACTAAGCTTATTTAATTAAGTCATCAGCAATAGCACAGTATAGTATAGTTTTCTGAAAGGTTTATGATTGTCATCGAGTCATTAGAGCAGTAGACTTTCAAATAGCTGCACAGAGCCTGACGAGACATTTTATGTCAATAGGAAACTGCTAGTTACCGCACGCGCTGCTTAATATTTGCATCAGAAAATCGGATCAGCAGAGCCAGATCTTGATCTGCTTCGTACAATGCTTTCTCATGATCCGGATCCAGTGATCCCAGATCTTATCCCGTTAGTACAACCGGCCCCCGATGATCTTGAAGACCCTATTCTAGGCAGACTAAAGAAAACTGCTACATCGTACGCAGGAGGGCCTTCTACCCTAGTGTGCTAACAGGCCCCTCAGCTTGCCCTCAACTCAAAAGCCCCAAGAGAAACCCTGCCGACCATATGCATCAGTGACAAGTGACCCCTGCTTGACCTTCTGTGCATCTTCATGGTTCTCGTAGTTCACAAAACCGAAGCCCCGAGACCGGCCTCGCTCGTCCACCATCACCCGCACACTGAGCGTCTTCCCTGCAGGAGAGGAGTGTCCAATTGATGCACATTAAAAATCAATAACTACTGTACCTCCGAGTCTGTTAGTGTGGTGCATAGAGTCTGAACTTTTTCTCTTACCGTACTCTGAAAACATCTCCCTGAGTTTCTCGTCATCAAAGTCCTCCCCAAAGTTCTTGATGTACACGTTGGTGAATTCCATCGCCTTCGCCCCGAACTCCGCCTCCCTCTCCTTTCGAGATTTGAAATGGCCAACAAAGCTGCAGCCCCAAAACCCCCAACCCCAGAAAATAGCAGCAAAAAAATTAAAGCATGTTAACTGCTGGTGACCAAAAACAAAACCGTACAATACAATTTTACTCGCATCAATACAGTTTTAATATATACTTGCATCTTAATGCAGGAAATGTGCAAAAAGAGCAAGTACTTCAAAAATGCATGAAAATTCAGATAACAGAAGCAGGAAACATCTGGCTTTGCTGCTCAACTACTTTGTCTCAGCAGGATGGGGTCATCTTTTTCTCATGTAGGCCTTAATGCACATCTACCTAAACTACCAAGCAAAAATACAAATCACTTTTTTTGTTCTCCAAGGTAATCTGGGGTCTTTTCACAAAACAAGAAATCTATATTTGTGCATTAGGTAGTAGGTAGAGGCCAAAGATCTACTTCAACAAGAAAAAAAAAATGTACCTGAAAACAGACTAACTTTTCACTGACCTAAACAGGGACATCTGACAATATTTTCCCAGGACACAGGACACTGGGCCTGTAAAGCCAGATGCCAATTCTCTACCTGTCTCTAGGCTGTGCAAAAACAAAACGTTAAATGCAAAAAGTGCATCGTGATTATTGTAAACTTTAATACACATTATTGCATTGCTCCTGCAGCAGTATATGTGTAGAGCCCTATACCCAATAGGAAGCCCTTCAAGGCTACTCTACGGTGCAGCATTCTTCCATATTCCCACCAGCTCCTCATACAATGGACATCAGATAACTGTTTAAATAATGAAGGAGCTGAGCCGACTGCAATGTAATGAACCGAGAGAGCTTCAGCTGCAGCAGTCCCCCCAGACAAACACTGACATCGCATCAGCTGTACAAACTATTTTACAGAGTCTAAATCTTACCCACTGCTGCTTACAACTGGGGGGGGGGGGAGGGAGAGAGGGAACTGAGACAATAAAACAAAATCCTAAGCACCAGTTTTATCAGAAATCAAACCAGGTGGTCTCAGCCAGCTTTCCATTACAGTCACTCTGTACAGACTGGCCTCGGCCAGGCTACAAAGATGCAGCAGATATTATGCAATATCTACCAGACATCCCCTCCCCCAAAAATCACTGATCATGAGAACAGTGGTAAACCCATTAATTTAGGGCCCCCTTCCCCATCCCCATCCCCATCCCCACCCCCACCCCCACCCCTGGTACCCACACTTTGCGATCATTGAGCAGCATCCCATTCATGGTCTCAATAGCTCGGTTGGCAGCCTCCTGGGTCTCAAAGTGAACAAACCCATAGCCTTTAGAGCCGTTCTCATCACACACCACCTGCAAACAGACACCAGTTAAAGCATTCAAACCATCACAGGGTTAGAAACTACCGCATTACTCAAAGTACAATTTTTCAAAGCAGAAAAATTATGCATCACAACTTACAAAACACTACTTTTAAGTACAGTCCAACTTACTTTACAGTATATTCACAGTACTAATATTAGAAGGTTTGAAAAATACATGGGGGTTTCAGGAACGTGGAGGGCTACTTCTGTTAAATTTCCCCATTTGCCTTAAAAAGGTAAAATGTCACCAAGGCTGAAAACCGTCGGAGCTTAACTGTATTCTTCGGTTTACTGTAGAGAAAGACTAAAGGATTGGAGATGCCGCATCGAAAAAGGATGCTACTTAACACTCTTCTATGCATCTCGCATCTGTGTGTTTAGGGTGCGTTTAGCATGTGTCATTGGTGTGCTGGCCCCACCCACCTTGCAGGACAGGATGTTGCCAAAGGCAGAGAAGGTGTCATACAGAGCCTTGTTATCGATTGACTCGTCCATGTTCTTGATGAAGATGTTGCCCACGCCGGACTTGCGCAGCCCCGGGTCGCGCTGGGACCACATGATCCTGATGGGCCGGCCCTTGATGACCTCGTAATTCATTGTATCGAGCGCGCACTCCGCTGACAACGAGAGGGCAGAGCAATGTTTCAGCATTGGCACCCACAATTACTTATCAGGAGTGTCAAATCTCAAAGCAGATCAATATAGATGGGACAGCACACCTGTAAGCATTCTAACTAAAATAAAACTGAAGATAAATAAACCTCAGTAAACTAAAGGTCCTTTACTATAGAAACTACAGATTCTGTATGGTCGCTTAATAGATAAAAAAAAAATATGCATTTCTCCTCACCAACTGGAAACACACATTGTTTTGGGATGTTAAAATACATTACATGCATACCATAGCATGTGGATATTTGTGCAAGCCTCTGAAAAGTAATAGGGTAATAACTGATTGGCAATTTGCGTCAGTAAAATTTTAATCAAGGACAGCAGCTCAGGCTCTCGTGTACTAACCCAGCTGCGAGCACTAAAGCATCTTAAAGGCAGCAAGACAGTGGCTAAGTAGGGATCAGAACGGAGGATTTCCCAGCACCCTGGACTAGCCGAAGCAAGAACAGCAAGCAAGAGGAGCACTGCATGCCTAGGGCCTGGACTGAGAGCAGCCCCACACAGCAGGGCCAACACTATAAGAACTAATTTTAGTTTTGTCTTTCTTAAAGATGGGGCCTTATCTTAACAGTCAGGGAGAGAAAACCTGGACACTGAATCTCTTCACTCCTACTCCTGCAAAACAGATGCAACCACTTTCGCTTTCTTCCTTCCTTCCCTCCCACCCCACCCCCAGGAGGAGGCTGGGTCACCGTCAGCAGGCTGCTGGAAGTTGATGTAGGCGTATCCGAGGGATCGGCGGGTGATTATGTCACGACACACACGGATGGACATGATGGGGCCGGCGGGGGAAAACTTCTGGTATAGCATAGCCTCCGTGACATCAGGGTGCAGGTCCCCCACGTACAGGGAGGCCAGGGGGTATGCTGGGCCACTGCTGTTCATCGCGTGCTCACTGGAGGGGAAGGGAGGGGTTACAGCCAGGAAACGCAATACCAATGCCCTACTTTACACCTCCCGACTGTAGGCTTGTTACACTGCACCCCTGTTGGACTTTGTATTGTGCAATAGATCAGGGCTGGTCAACTCTGGTCCTGGAGAGCAAGCCTACAAATTTTAACAGTCTCTCTAGATCGGGAACCAGTAGCTCCAGCCCTTGATGGCTGGCTTTAAAATTACCTTTCTATTAGCAACTGGTTAATATAGGAAATGACAGGTGATTGGACAAGTAGTTCAATTAAGTAATAAACATCTGGGGAGTAATAAACCCCAGAGGTCAGTGCAGCCCTGAGGACTGGAGTTGCCCCTCCTTCTCTCAGCCAGAACACGTAATTGACAAAGCCCAATAACTGAATAACTGACAGTTCATGGCTAGGAGAACAAGGTGCCTCTGCAAGCCTCACGAAATGAGACCACAGAAAACTTTCCAGTCATAAGATCCCCAGGGCTATTTAAACGGTTTTAAATCCCGTAACACCTTTTAACATGTAGTCTAAATACTAGCCCAATACCAGGAACAGACAGTCAAAGTGCTGCAGCGCACGTCTGAGTGTCCATTACATTTGGGTATAATTTCTAGGCAGCCGCCCTGGGACTTACAGCTTACGCAAGCAATTAAAGCATTACAGAAGTGCATGCATGCAATCGATACAGAACTCAATTTGAACATTACAGAAGTGCAGCAGTAAAAACAAGAAACCATTACAATCCGTATACATTCAAGTTCAAGGGCAGATAATACAATATATAAACTAAACAATAGTGACAAGCGCTTTGAATGAATCATTTAAGTCAAATCAATGTGGAAAGAACACTTCCCAGCCGAAACACACGAGTAAGTGTTTGCGTTCACAATGCAGCCCTAATGCCCGGACACTTGCGGATCTTCACAACAGCGGCGAACACAAGCCGCACATTTTAATTCACAAAATAACTTAATCTCGACATCCACACATCTCAACACCGCTTCCCACAATGCAGTGCAGCTCGGTCTATCGAGTGAACGACACGAAGAATTCCCACATCAAAAGCAATATAAAAGCCAATCAAACCGATTACAATACTCACAATGTGTATCCACGACAAAAATACGAGCCGGAGAAAATAACCAAAATCACTGTCCGCTCACTCCGTTGTCGTCCGCAGTTCAACGAGCTCAAAGCATGTAAAAATCAAGGCCGCAAAACCTGTAAACCGACTTCAAAACGACTTACCGGTTTCAGCGGTCAGACAAGTCACTAGCGCTTCACGTCCAGGTTGTATTTTTGTATTTTTTTTTCTTTAATATAATTTTTATGTATTTTTTTTTTTTTTTTTTTTTTTTTTTAAACGCCTTCCATCGCACTCCACACCCGCGCCCGTCTGCTCGCCGTCACCTTTGTAGCTTCCGGTCAGGCCGCACCTGCGCACTCGCATATTATTATTTAAAGCGGAACGGCTTATTTCAAACACCGCCGGCGTGTTTTCTTCCTCAGACAGTCGTTCAGCGCTCCGATAGTGAAATGCGTTTTAAATGTGTTTGTCTTCGGGGCTGCTCCGTCTTTCTGACGCCGGTTCAATCCTAGTGCCAGCTGACGGTTTTAAAATATAGTCTGGCAGAAGTGCGACGTGTAATTTATTTTTAGCAGTTTATTAGACTACTACATGCTTGTATGATTGGTTATAATAATACTGCAGACTTCTATTGAAACTAATCGAATGCATATTGTATAATAAATGATGCACTAGATGCTACCACACACACAGGGAAGGAGAGATCATTAGCAGTGAAGTACAGGATACTCGAGTGTGCAGTGAATAATAACAGATGATGGGTGTTAACTGAGCTGCCAGTTTCCTCTCAAATGCGGGTTCAGGGTCGCCCTGGTGTGTTGACAAGTGTGTCAGCTGTGTTACTGTGTAGTCCAGTGCCCTCACCATGTCACTGTCATAGCATTACCTCTCCCCAGCCCTCTGGCACCAAGGCTTTGTGTCTTCACTACTCATATACTAGGTGGTGGTGTTGTTAAAACTGCCTGTGCATTTGCATCCATCTCAAAGAAGCCAAAACTGGCAAGTAGAATTAGTAACACAATTCAGTATTGAGCAATGCTTTAATTCAACTGCTGTGTGTGTCTGCAGATGTTCCCTTTGGAAAGACTAAGACAGAATACTAATCTGCACAGACCTTGTGCTTTAAGTGAAATGTTTAACTCATGGATTCTCCGATTAGAGAGCAGGTTTTTCTGTTTTTCTGTAGATGTCAACAAAAGAGAACTGATTTACAAATAGCTGACATCATTAAAAAAGCCGGCAGAAGAGCATTAAGCAGCCCAGGTGTATGCACAATCTGAACAATTAGGCACCATCCTGCAGCAGCAGCAGCAGCACAGTGACGGGCAAAGAGGGGAGTGGGCACATTGAAAACAACAGAACATGTGGAAGAGAGAGAAGGCTCAGTTTCTACTATATGCAAAGGCTGGCCTGCCACCACAGTAATAACAATATCACTCTGTAAGGATCACTGGCCTGATTAAACGAGAGGGACAATGTTTTTGCTCTCATCATGATAGAAAAAAAATTAAAAAATCATAGATGCCAATTACATTTTATTTCAAGGTGAGAACAGGAGCATTGCTTTTGCTACCAAAACCTCTACATCACATAGAAAGGGAAATATCCACATTGATTTCAACAAATTTATTGTACATAAAGATGACGCAGCAGTAGCTACCGAGATAAGCGAGCTTTAACCATGGTACATGTGCCAGTAATAATGCATGACAAGTGAAGTCGATACAGAGATGAACAAACGTCTTGTTCTAACAGCCCAGCCATCTATCCTGCTGTAGCCTTTTTAGGATTGCTCAGTTAATATGATGATTTAAGATCCCTGTGGTACTCGAGATGAAAAAGTGTTTGAAACGACTGACCTAGATTTGCACACTGCTATAGGGTTCTTGTAGTAGACATGTACTCTGTAACCCAGTTTTCTCTAAGCTACTTCATACTAGGCCGTTTTCACAATAAATCAGGAAAGAGAAAAAAAAAAAAAAAAAAGCCTTCCTCCTGTAAATTGTTTTTAACAAGTTTTCATTAAAATAGTAACATAAGCTGCATAATCATGGCAATCATTTTGCTCTGTATGTAGAGCGGGCTGTGTAAACCTAGCCCACATTTTGTGTCAGATGACTTCCTTCTCTGCAGTGCCGTGTGTTACTGTACACACTGTGTCGATCACACTCTGCCCGGTGGAACACTTCAGAGTGCGTCTCTTCAGCCAACATTATCATTTCATCATGGATATATATATATAAGCTGGCATTTGTTTCACAAAACAGGTTCTTTTGAATTGCAGAGATGCTGTTAATGTGTTAATATGGGTCTCTGCAACACAGCAAAAATCAAAGGGAAATCTATATTGGTTCAAATCACAAACATATAGTTAAGATAATGTACGAATTTAAACAGCAAACAAGGTGCAGACAACATGGATATATATAAAAACCTATAACACCATCACTGTTTTAATTAACAAATCATGAAGCATATCATGTCATAGCATAACAGATCATGTCAAAAAGGTTATTATTCTAAATATGTTCAGTTTGCAAAACAGGGAACAAAAAGTCATACTTTGTTTGTTAAACAGAAAAGCAGGAAAATTCTGAACTGATAAAACTTTTATTTCACTTTAAATTGTCTTGTACACTTTCCTGATTATTACATGTAAGGTGAAACTAGAACTGTTTTAAAAGACATACACAAATCTAGTATTACGTCAATAACCAGGTTTTTAATTTTTTTTGTAAATTTTTTTTAATTTTTTTTTTTTAAGCTATACTAAATTTTCACAACCACGTGCGCGCTAGGCGATAAAACCGTCACAGAAGCAAACTTTAGGCAGAATACTGGTCAGTAAAAACAAAGCAAGTAGAGATACCAGATATACAGACAGGCTCGGTTCCACATTCACTACTGCATTTATCAAGCGTAGAATATTAACTGCCATTTGTTCAGCTAGAGGGGAGATTTTATTCAGTGCATGAAACATTGTCTTCAGCGAGACAGACTGACAGACAGATGAATTCTACACCTAAGTGGAATGTAATGGTGGTGGCTTGGTATTGTGACACTGAGTTAATCAGCTTCCTTTATATATATCTTTTGCTTCAGGTCCCTAACCTACAAACTTCATCCTGCACATCCAGGAGACCACAGGGATGGAGGACAGTTGACAAGCCTCAGCCCTGGTCCAAATGACCAGACGGTGAAGTCTGTAGTGGTCAAACGATGGTCACTGCTCTCACACTTCCTCACGATTGGATTCTATATGCTTCATGTCTAAAGACTAGCTTGCACACATCAACCAAATTGACTTTGCTCGCTTTTCATTTTCATTGTCATTGTGTAGGAAAAACTAGAGTCAGTTTGGACTGTCAGAGTAGGCTTGAGAAACCCAGGATAGGACAAACTAAACGCAACGGCTTTAAGGTGGTTCAATGCAAGCAGGTTCACAACATTACGATTCAATTTAAGACAGATTTTATCATTTACTTCGAAAATAAATGCTTAAAATTGACAGTTTTAGTTGTACTGAAAACTGGTATCCATTATTATGCAAAGGAGAGAAATGTAAAGTTACAATAATTAAGAGCAAAGTTTGTTGTACGATGTCAAACAGCACCTTTGCCTCACTGTACCTGGACATCAGGCTAATGCTCCAGTTTGTTCAAAAAAAGGTCTTCATTTACTTTTTTTGTTGTCGCTTCAAGAAAAACATCATGTTCTGATGGAATGTTTTAACAAATCTGGACAATTCTGGAATGGCAAACCTAGGGTCCCTTTTTTGACTCTTTGTTTGTGAAAGAAAATCGTGAACATGATTACACAGCAATGTGCACATTAGTCAGTGTCACAATACAGCCGGTTATCCATTCTGTATGAGCCGACAGCAGAATTGTACTGTTACCCAAACACAGGACCGCACGCAGTTTTCTGCATTTTACAGACCAGAATTATTACTCGGATACATGTATATATGTATTTATGTGAATAAATACATATATAGATATATGGTGTAGGAAAGAAACAAAAAAGATGGGGTGGGGGTGGGAGGGGGGGGGCAGGGGAAATACAAAACTAACCATCACAGTGTTTGGTGAAAATAAACTGCCAGTTTAATAACCTTAGAATAAAACCTGCAAATGCCATGACAGATTACACTATAAAATTGACAATAACAAAAAAAATAATAATAGATGAATACTACAAATGCACAATCTGTTAGGGGAAGAACAAAAGATTAAAAATAAATTGAATTTAAGGAGGGAACCGGGGCATAACTAGGGGGTGGGGGGGAAAATCAATCTCTCTACTAGATCTGGTGTTAAATTTACAAACGAGGAGGGGTGGGGGAGGGGCAGAGTAAAAAAAAAAAAATCAAAACCAGAAAAAACAAACAAAACTGTGAGCCTGCTAACAAGTGAATGTTACCCTGTCACCTCTGAGCTATCTGAGAAGGGCACGTCTGGTAGGTCAGGTACAATTCATGCTGCTTGTCATACAGAAGGGGGGGGTCCTGATGGAGCAGGGTATGGATGGGCTGTATGTGTGTAAGATAAAGAGTGTGGGTGGATTAACAGTGAAGTGCAACGCCATTAGTTCTCCCCGTCGCCAGCCTCCCCTTCGTCACCCTGGTTTTCCGATGTCCACAGCTGCAGAGAGGGAGGAGAAGAGCAGTTAATGCAGCTAGGTATGTCTTTGGGTTTGGGGTTCTTCCACTTTTAAACAAATTTTAGTATTCACACTCCCAGCGAACTAGGACAGGTTTGCATCCTGTTGCACTAGTTAAACCCTGAAACATCTCTGTGCTTTCAGCACAATACAAATATATACATTTAGACACAGACACCCACACAGGATTCTACTAATATCTAAAGCAGCGGGTAAGAGCTGGTCCTCAGCTTTTACTAGCAGTTGTCTGATGCTCTGGGATTCCCCGGGACTTGAGGCCACAGGGCTGCAGAGTCATTACAAGACTGACTCAAATGTGCAATCTGTCCCGCACTCCCCCAACAGGACAGCCGATCTAATGCAGTAATGAGTGTCTGTGCAAAAGAGCAGCATAAACAACCTCAACTACTCCGATCTGAGATTCACAGAGGAGGAATCCAGTTGACCCACACTATATGTTTCTCTCCAGCAGGAGTCTTATTTCTCTTGCAATTTCTTCTAAAACTTCTAAAAACAGAAATGCCTGGAAATATTCTTCTCAGAGGGGAGTTTCACATTACAGGTATCAATGCAATGTAGATGCCCTTGAGCCTTCATGAAGGATTAAAGATTGCCACTTATTTACAAGACTTTTCAATACGAGCTATTCAACTCAGAAGTGCATTTTGCAAATGAAAAAAAGTCTGATTTGCACAACTTGGTTGCCATGGCAGAGTGTCGTGTGTCTGGGGGGGGAGGCTGGCGCAGAACTTACAGTGAGGTTATCCCTTAGTAGCTGCATGATCAGAGTGCTGTCTTTGTAGGAATCCTCATTCAAGGTATCAAGTTCAGCAATCGCTTCATCAAAAGCCTGCAATAAAGAGAATAAATGAAAGAGGAGGAACAAATTATGAAAAATCGCTCACCTACGCAATCTCCCACCCACCCAACACTGGGCTGAGAGTGCAGCAGTCCGACAATACTCTCCTGCCCTTGTGACTAACCCACAGGTAAGGTCACAACAGCTGTCGGAGTGGGTAGCAGGGTCGGGATGCGATGGTTACATCCGATACCCCCACCTCCACCCTCAGGCGTTGCCTCACTATTCCATCAGACTGATTTTACTATTCATCTTTATGCCAAAGCGCCTGTTCTTCCCATGGCCCGGCAGCACATTTCTACTACACAGTGCCCCCCGACTTTCTCTTTCTGCACTCAGATCTGGTCGCTGATTTCACAACCATTAGTGAAACTTTAACCAGGCTGTCAGGGCTGCCCAACTCCCATAGCCAGGAGAGAAAGACTGCCGACTCAGAAGACTGCCTTTCAGAATCCACAGGAAGACCATTCACACACATTACACTGCATGAAACAATGAGATCAGATTAACCCTGAATCAGAACAAAGAGCTGGCACGGCTGCAGGGGCCTGACTTGCAAACTGCACTCACTGCACTCGAGCACCCGGCACTTCTATGCACATGCAAACTAGATTTAAAAAGATATGCAAACAATTATATAAACATACATCTTTAACATATGAATGTGTGTGTGTAAATATGCACCTATAGTGACAAGTATACAAAAGCTCGTTAACAACATATGCAGTGAGCGGGGAGAGCTGCGGACTGGCAGGGTGCCACTGTGCAGTCGGGCTGGCACTGGCAGGGTATGCTAGGCTGGCTAACTGAGCTCACCGTCTTTGCCAAGCTGCAGGCCTGCTCAGGGGAGTTGAGAATTTCGTAGTAGAAGACTGAGAAGTTGAGAGCCAGCCCCAGTCTGATGGGGTGTGTCGGCTGCATCTCCTTCTTGCTGATTTCGAAAGCCTCCTGGTAGGCCTGCTGGGAATTCTCAACTGTGGCTTCAGTGAGAAAGAGAAGGAGAAACTAAATTTATACCACAACTTTAAGCTTCACATCACAGTGTTATTATTCTGCTAGACTATACTACACAAAAGCAGACAATACAATAACAATACCTACAAAAGAATGAACTTGGATAAAATCAGTTACAATTTAGACTAGTAGATGTATTATTATTATTATTTTTTTTTTAATGTAGTGAGTTTGCCTTTATATTTCAGAGGTTAAACCCCAAAGTCACAGCACAGGTTGCAGGGGATTGTAATTAAACAGGCATTTTAACCTGCAGCACTAGTCTGAGGTGCCAGCACAGGAGCACTGGGCAGACCGCATAGACCCATGGGCCATATGGAACAGGAGAACTACCTTATGAAAACAGGATTATTAATTAACTGCCACTCTCAGCATAGCTCACTCTCATTATTGAGGCAACTAGCTTATAATTATCTTTCAGGAGCATCTCTCTAACATTGTATTGGCAGCAGGTGGCACACATTCGAAATTATAGCGTCCGTTTACGGTTTGCTTTCAGTTGTAGAGTAAATAAAAATCCTAAAACCCCTCACCCCATAAACAACCTATCCCGGCTAGCCCAGGACTAAGCCAAGTCTTATATACTAACTCTTCTTGGAGTCTCCAGAAGCCACTTCAGACAGGTATCTGTAGTAATCCCCCTTCATCTTCAGGTAGAAGACCTTGCTTTCAGCCTGAGTTGCATTGGCAATGAGGTACTTGTCAAGGAGTCCCTGCAGGAGGAGAGAGAAGAAAAGGTTAGATGCTAACTGAAAACTCAGTTGAAGACCAAGTGATGACCTGTGCAGAGAATGTACCCAAACAGGCAGGAGTCTGCCCAATGCTAGATTCAATCAGGTGACCTTCGGCTCCCCCTTGCCAATTAAATTAGATCCCGAGTTTAGACTCGGCTATACAGCTTGCTGGACTTTAACATGTTCTGCCAACACTGCAAAAATCAGGCTGTGCCCCTGTAGAGACCTGAGTGAAATGCTTTCGGGCCTCTTCCTGATCAGACCTGGAGCTGAATACCGAATACTGGAATTCTGGTCTACTTAGGAGCTTCTGGTCGTGTAAACACTCAAAGACTCAGGTTAAAACTAATACTGACGCCTAGGGTTGGGTGGGATGCAAATCGGGCCCACCACACTCTGCCGGTCTCCCTCCTATCTATCCCTTCCTCTCCCTGCCCACTCACCAGTACATCATTACAGATGTCCTGCAGTTCAGCTTCGATCTTCTCGCGGTACTCGCGGGCCATCTGCTGCTTCTTCTCGTTGCCCTCGGTCTTCTGCTCAATGCTGGAGATGACACGCCAGGAGGACCTCCGTGCACCCACTACATTCTTATATGCCACGGACAGGAGGTTACGCTCCTCATTGGAGAGCTCGTGGCCCTGCTCCGTCACCGCCTTCATCGCTGCCGCCATGTCATCGTAGCGCTCAGCCTGCTCTGCCAGCTTGGCCTTCTGTACCAGGTCACTCTTATCCATCTTCAAGGAGCTGTGGAAAAACAAGGCCAGGGGTTAGCGCCTGCCACAAGCTCCAACCACCACACATATGCCTGTTGTGAGTAGAGAAACCAACTTCCTCTCCACCTTTAATGGAAAACAACCAGGTAGTACTAATAAGAGGGATGGAAAGGAGGGAGGCAACCTTTCATTTGTAACCTGTCGGGAGTGAGGGTCTCTAACTCCCCACTCACTTTGCTCCTCCTCCCACATTTGACCAAGTAGCTTTTAGTGGCTATGAATCCCTTCTCCTGTTACAGGAATCAAGAGGAGGACTTGGCTTGCAGTACTGTGCTCTTAGGGCAGATCTGTGCAGGGCAGGGCACAGTGACCCTGGGTTTCTACCATAAATGAGCTCGTTTCCCCAAGTTACTGCTATGCTAAAAGGAAATACTACCTCTAAATTAAACTAGTTGAGTGGGGGACAGAGGACCTCTAGTAATGAGGTTACTACTGAGCTCAGTAGAGAGGGAGGGATAAGTACAAATATGCCAAAACAATCAACGGTACACACGCCTGCATGTGCACAGCAATGTGGGGGGGGCAGGAGGATGGAGGGGCGTCTGTGCCTCAGGCAGGCTGTCCTCACAGGAGGGGCAGCAGGCTGCTCAACCCACACAGTCTCTGCCTGGCCTGAAGCATTGCCTGCGCAGTTAAGTAGGCCATATTAAAATCGGTGTTATCACTTAATTTGCATGATCATATTTAATTTGGATTGAAGTACATAGGCTAATTATTTGGATGAGGAATAAATTATAATGGACCAGTAGAGAGAAGACAATCTCCACTTACAAAACAAAACGTAATGAGCAAGTTTTTACAAGCGCTAGTTAAGGATCAATGGTCAAGACGGCTTTAAATGCTGGAACACCCCTCTTCCCCAGGGCAGCAGTGGCTCAGTAACCAACAGAGCACAGACTGGGTCCCAATGCTGTGAGTGACCTGTGATACAACTTTTGTAAGATTGAGTCAATTAAACATTTGCTACCATTGACAGAGATCTATGAACCTGCACTGAAATTTAAATATGACCTCAGATTGAGTGTTTTACTGACTCTCTCTTTATGTACATTTTACATACATATATATATATATATATATATATATATATATATATATATTTTTTTTTTAAAGCCTTAGTATTTAGAGAGAAGGACCTGTCTGAATTAAATAACCATTATGTATGTGGTGCTCATCACCACCAGCATTGCAGCTGAGTGACATTTTCCATGTTAGAGGACACCTGAATACTTAGCTGTTTTTTTCTAATCTATATAATTTAAAATTTAAATGTCCATGTGAACACTGCAAGTCTCAGGGTGCTTAGGCCTTGACCAGGGAGTGGCTGCCTGCCATGCTGTCTGCAGCACAGTCTCAGAGGACCCATCCTACTATGACAGGCAGCTTGACACCCGGACTCAGGCAAGATAGTGGTTCAGATGACAGCACTACCGGTCAGAGGGAGACCATGCGATCTGCAGGACAGGATCCTCCAGCACATCCGATACACCTTTTCTGCTTGGCCATTACATTTGCATGGCACATTTCACTGTACTTACCTGCAACTGTTTGGCAACAAAGGGAAGAGGCTCCTGCAGGGATACGGGTCCCTACAGAGCCAATCCAGCCCCCCGATCACAGCACATTTACCAGTTAACACCTGCCTGGTTCAGCTTAATTGAACAGGGTGTACAAATTGGTGACCTACTGCATTTAGTTTTTACTTTGCTAACATAGCAGCTTCAAATATCACATTTTACAACTACCTGATCAAATGAATTGTATCAATAAAAAACTATCAATTAAGCATCTGAATTTAAAAAAATAAGATCTTTAGATAAGGTGTAAAAATCTGTTTGCTTTCAGGCAAGTCTTCCACAACTGCTCGACCTGCCAATCCCCTGCCTCTCTTCATTGGCATTATCTTGTTAATGTTACTGAACTAATTAATCAATCAATTCAGTAATTTAACATCTGGCATTGCTACAGCCCTACCCTGGAACCTTTTGGATGACCTGGTTATTGGGGGCTGCTGTGCTAGTTTACAATTTCTCTGGATTTGATTTAAGTTGTAAGTTACATATGAACAAAATACACAAATTACAGGCACTCCATCTAAAAGGCATAAACTATTTTTTAATATTATGCTAATGAGCATCTCAGCTGATATTAGCTGCCTTTAGATAGATATACAACTTAATGGGCCCAAATCCCTTTAAAGGAAAAAATCTCTGGACGAAATTAGTAAGAAAACTCAATATGCAGATTTTCCTTCTTAAGATTATTTGTGTAAATTATTCAATGAAAATGTTCTTTATACTAGTTACAAGACCGGACATTTGTATTAATTTTGTCAGTGGTAACTTCCTACCATATCACTTTACAGAAGAGCTAAAAAAATTAAAAGTGAAATCTATACAGGATGTACATTTCAGGACGCATTGCTAGTCTTGAAAATATATGGGTTAAAAATAACGTTTTATTTTTGCAAAGTCTAACATCACATGTTATATCTAAAACAAAATAGGGGCGAGGGGATATGCATGTATAGATCAAATAATTGTCTTGATTTTTTCATTGCATTTCTTCAATGCGTTTCTCCCTATTGAAGCAGGTAGGCCGAGATCAGGAAGCGGTCGGCAGGTCGTGTCAGCGCTGCCTATTGTGAGCGCCGGTCGCTCCGGGCTGCCGCAGAAATGTCACTGCGATGCGGGCAGCTGTCCCAGCAGCAGCGCGGATCACTGCAGGCTGTCCGCTCAGGAGCCCGGATCTGCCGGCCCAGCCCTGTACGACCTCCGTTTAATCGACACGAAATATTACAAATCGCATACAGATCCGTTATACCGGAATACACCCCCACCGCGAACCGGACACACCGCACACCGATAAGCTCCCCCAGCATAAACTGTCGAAATTAAACCGTTCATTACTGCAACTCCGCAGGTAGATGCGGATGTGACCAATGTGGAAGAAAAAATGAACCCGCTCACACTTCGGGCCTAGTAAAGATCTGCGATTTCACGATTTAAATGCAGCTTTTGTGAAAAATAAAACATGAATGTCGATGTAACAGCCGTCTTATTATCGCCTCCATTTTAACGAATATGCGTGCTAACCCGTCTGTATGTTTTGAAGGTAAAAACGCAATCCGATGTGGTATAATAGCGCCATACATAAAAAAATGCAAGGAAAAAAACGAAACGTCAAACTCTCCGCGCTAGCAGGAAACGGGCGGCCGAGATGAGCCCGTTGTTCAGAGCCGTTATGACAGAGAGCATTTCCTCCGCTCCGTGGAGCCGCGCTAATCCGTAGTGCGGCGCTCACACATCCACACCCGCCGGCCCGCTGCCTTGCGGCGCCGCCTCGAATCAGACGCGAGATGTGGGAGCAGCCCCTGAGCGGCGAGGCAGGTCGGACTGCGGCGGTTCATCGATATCAATGGCATTTTTATTGTTGTTCGCAGCCGCACAGGCCCGGCCTTTCCCTCCGTTTGCCCCGATAAATACCGTTAGCCTGTCGGAAATACTCGGGCTGCATCACTCCCTCGCCGAGGGCGATGCCCAGGAGGCGACATTTTCTCTGGAGGCCGGCTCTCGGAGCCAGATCACCCGTCTCTTCCATTTTAAAATCTGCCTTTTCCCTGCCCTCGCTTCTAGGCGCTATTCATCACACGGCCTAAGTCCTTGCTCCCAGCCCCAACCACAATAGACACCTTCCGCTAGAGACCGTGATTGCGCCCATTATTTTCTCATTGTGAACCCCAATACCTCAACCTGGACACATTAAAGCGTCATACAGCCGCTCTTGGCAGGTGGACTCACATTATTAATGTACTTTATTCCTGCTTTTATCGCTGGACGATGGGAGTCAGTCTCTCCGTCCTCCGTCTCGCTGCTCGGGATCTTCAGGGCAGTACCACTTCCGCTTGCACCGGCACTTCCGCTTCCTCTAAACCCCGCCCCTCCCCCCGCCAGTAACCTTAGTAACCGAGGCGCGGGGTCTCTGGAGCACATTTTCAGGGGTAATTTCGTCACAAGAACCATGGCAACCATCAGAAGGTGACGTAAGTTATCACTATGGCTACTGTTACTAGGAGGAGCATCAGCCCGCAGAGTGGGAGCCATTGAAGCGCAGGCACGCTCTGCCATTATGAAGTGTTTGATGTTTTGCCGCTGCTAGTCCCCCCAACAGAAGCCTGAACTGAACCCGGCATTGTTTAGCCCGATACAGTAATATAGCTGTGTCTGGGAGAAGCGGTGTTTAAGACGAATTACAGTAATATAAACTATCAACCTAGAAACACAGTACTGAATGCTGTCACCATTTGAAAATATCTGCCCTATATTCAAAATTAATTAAAATGATCATTTTAATCATAATTACTATGATGCTAATGATAATATCACAATCATATTAAAAACAACTGTATTGGTGCCGCCACTATGCTCTGTATGTGTGTCTGGTCAGGTGATAAACAGCACAGTGCAGTAGCTGAGTGGGGTCCAGAGAGCAGAGACGGGATGGGCTGAGCAGCACCTTCACCAGCACAGACAGGCAGCAGACAGGAGCCCCCACACCAGTGGTTCCCAATGCTGGGGACATGACACTATTTGGGGTTTCCAATAGGAAAATATTTAGTTAATCTGTGTTTTATCTTTGTAAATAAACTAAATATAAGTTTAATTGCCTTTAAATGCCCAAAATAGAACATATAAAGGACTAACATGCAGTACAATGCTATATTTATGCCCCAAAAAAGTTGATATAGCCTATGTTTAAATAGGGTCACACTGAGTAAAGGGTTTGGATGTCCTGCCCAACACACAGGCCTGTCACTACCCTGGCCATCCCAGCACCCCGCCTCTCTCACTCTACACCCTGCCCTCTCTCACTCTGCACTCTGCTGCCCTCTCTCACCAAACACTCTGCCCTCTCTCACCACACACTTGTGCCCTCTCTCACTCTGCACTCTGCCCTCTCTCAACGCACACTCTGCCCTCTCTCACCAAACACTCTGCCCTCTCTCACTCTGCACTCTGCCCTCTCTCACCACACACTCCGCCTGCTCTCACCCCACACTCTGCCCTCTCTCACTCCCCACATTCTACCCCCTCTCAATGCACACTCTCCTCTCTCACTCCACACTCTGCCCTTTCTCAATGCACACTCTCCCCTCTCTCCCCACACTCTGCCCTCTCTCACTCTGCACTCTGCCCTCTCTCACCACACACTCCGCCTGCTCTCACCCCACACTCTGCCCTCTCTCACTCCCCACATTCTACCCCCTCTCAATGCACACTCTCCTCTCTCACTCCACACTCTGCCCTTTCTCAATGCACACTCTCCCCTCTCTCCCCACACTCTGCCCTCTCTCACTCTGCACTCTGCCCTCTCTCATTCCCCACACTCTTCCCTCTCTCAACGCACACTCTGCCCACTCTCACCCCACACCCTGCCCTCTCTCATTCCCCACACTCTTCCCTCTCTCAACGCACACTCTGCCCACTCTCACCCCACACCCTGCCCTCTCTCATTCCCCACACTCTTCCCTCTCTCAACGCACACTCTGCCCACTCTCACCCCACACCCTGCCCTCTCTCATTCCCCACACTCTCCCCTCTCTCAACGCACACTCTCCCCTCTCTCACCACACACTCTGCCTGCTCTCACCCCACACTCTGCCCTCTCTCACTCCCCACACTCTGCCCTCACTCAACACACACTCTCCCCTCTCTCACCAAACACTCTGCCCTCTCTCACCACACACTCTGTCCACTCTCACCCGCACTCTGCCCTCTCTAAACGCACACTCTGCCCTCTCTCACCCCACACTCTGCCCTTCTACTTCCGCACCCACAATAGCCTTTGTTACAGGTCTCACCTGCTCTCTCCTGTCAGGCAATAAGATTCAAATTTAAATTCAAATTCCAAATGAGCTGAATTGGCATGAAGAGTTTAAACAGGTCATTCCCAAAGCGTTTACAGATACAGTAAAGAGGGAAAAGAAATGAAGCAAGCAACATATCTTACAATTGTACATACATTTTATATAAATATACAGACATTGATAGAGCTAATGTGCAGGTTTTTGTCTGGAGATATGCTTATGTAGTGTCCTTCATGCGCTGGCAGCCTCTGATGCGGTCACAGCAGTGTCTCTGTCCCCCAGCACCACTCTGGGCTTCTCTGCACGTCTCTCCAGCTGCCACCAGGTGGGGGTACAGAAGCAGTGTTAAACGTCCATCCTCACATTCTCTGGTGAAATGAGTCAGGTTTTGAAATTTGACAACCACTAGAGTGCTGTGGTGCAACAAGAGAGAATTTGAAAGACTCTCATTGCAGTGGTCAAACGGCTCCTGTGTTTTTGATATCCACATGAAATGCATTTTTTTATTTTTTATGTTGATGTGAAAAAGTCGAATTACAGTCTCATAGATTCAGATTCAGACTCATATTTCTTTACAATGTTTTAAAGAACAAGAGAAGCAGGTGGCGTCTCAGGGCATAGAGCTTCACAACTCATCCTGTGCTTTAACAATTTCAGGTGTGCTGTGAAGACTGGCTCTGACCCAGGTTGCTCAGTGAATCCGAGAGAGAATCTTACCATTATTCTTCCTGTCCCACATCAGGGGATACTCTGCTGGTTTTGCCCATGGTATTGCGGTGAGGGCTGGTTAAACAAAAAGACAAACAAACTGAACCACCGCAACCACAACAGAAGTGTTTTAGTGTGTTCTGGCGTCTGTTCCAGTCCAGTTTGAGTGCCCTTTTTATGATGTGTCACACTGAAGTTTGGACGCTTTCCTGCTGGGAGACAGTGATGTGTGCAGCTGTGAGGCGGTGTGCTGTCCAGCAGATGGAGGTAGAGGCTGGGCGATGTGGTGCGGCTGGAGAAAGAGAGGCAGGTCTGGGCTGTGGGGGGAGAAACTGACCTCTGCAGCCACACAGACTCTGGGCCTGAGCCATGTCCACACCCACCTCAACACACAGCAGGGCTGGGAGGAGCGCTACCTGACACAGGGACAGTGGGACTCAGCAGCCATTTGTGTGTGTGTGTGTGTGTGTGTGAATTTGTTTTTGACTTCAGCTTTTAGATCAAGATATATAAAAATCCTTATTAGTGAGGGAGAGAGATAGAGAGAGACGTAAGAGAAAGAAAGAAGAACGAAGAATAGGCAGTCACTTTGGGTTTGTCTCTCGCGCCGTTTCTGTCTGTCTGCTGTGACTTTCCGCTGTGAAACACGAGCGAATTTGGGAGGCAGGCTAATGAATGATGGCAGCCCTATATCAAGAGCTGTCAGGAGATGCCACTGTCCTTGCCATGTCAAGGCAGTGCGATGGGAAACTGGGTCAGGATTAGCCGTGCAAATGGAAGATAAGTCAGCCTTGATTCCGCTGGTGCCTTGTTTGTTAACGAGCTACCGTGTGTGTTTGGTGAAGTAGGTCGTGCCGCCTGTGCTCACTGCAGACCCCCTCCCCAGGTAATCAGCTGCCTGTGCCCACTGCAGCTCTGCCCAGGAGTCCTACACACCTTTTGCTTCGAATTTTTCAACTTTTCCAACTTTTTTGTGTGGCTCGAAACTGACCTCTAATGACCCCCAGCAACAGGAGCAGAATGGTGGAGGGGGCTTTGCAATGGGAAGCTCTCCTGCATCTGGTGTTACTGTTGCCAGGGCTGGGGAGGAACGCTGGGCCGCCCCTCAGCAGGTTGGCAGATGGCAGATGGCACAGCAGTGTGCGACTGTATGTGTGTGTGCATGCATGCGTGTGTGGCACTGGTGGTGGGGGGTGCGGGTGCATGTGCGTGTGTGTGTGCGTGTGTCTACGTGTGTGCGTGTGTGAGGGAGAGAGAGAGAGCAGGTCCTGTGTGAGAGCCAATCCCTTTCCCCAGATGTGGGGCTGCTGGTGTGTGGTGTGTGTGCCATCTGCACAGTGTGTGAAGGGCCAGATGTAAGCAGGTACTGAGCTGGGAGATCAGCAGCATGCAGGAGGGCCATGCAGATGGAGAGTCGGACTGCAGAGACACGGATCTCTCCCAGCAGTAGGGAGGAGAGCACCAGGGCCCCTGAACAGAGAGAGAGAGCCACCCCAGCCCTGCAGCCCTACCACGCTGCACACTGACCACCACTGCTATGCCACTGTCTCACCTGCACAGTCTCCTCACTTCTCTGGGCAGGCTCAGTCTCTCAGCTCTTCCTTCAATGTCTCTGTCTCCTGTCCTTCCCACTCTTCTCCCAGCTCCACCAGACCACCCCACTGCAGTGGCACCTGACCCAGCTGTGGGTGAGGGGACAACTGCAGACACAGCCCCCCTGACAGTGTTTGTTGCGTTTCCTTATTGGTGAAGCAGAGAGGGTGGCAGAGTCGAGCATGGGGCACAGAGCCACTGACGCCCCGGTGGTGACAGCATGACAGCCCTGTGCGGTCCCACACAATGCCATCTCCCCCTCCCTCCACAATGTCTTCTGTGGCTCAGCCAACCCCCCAACCCCCCACCCCAAATTCTGTCAGTGTGTGTATCTATGTCTGTTCATGTTTTCATTTTTGAAGCAGAGATTCAAACTCACCAGTTGGTATCAACTATTTATCCCACAGGCAGACAAGTGAAAGATCTTCTACACAATGCAGCCTGTGTCTCACCGCCTTGCCCCCCACCAGCTCATAGAGCACATACCAGACTGCCTGTAGGTTACACAGAAACAAGAGTGTGCGTGGGTGGGTGTGTCTTCTCCTCTGTTAACAGTACAATGAGACAAACACACCTGTGGACAGTGGAACAGTTGCCTATGTTAGATGTGCTGTTTGACCTGGCCTTACCTCCATTCTGTGTATGTGAGAGGGCAGTAGAGATCTTCTTCTCTAATCTTTGCTTTATTTACAAGGAACCCTGCCAGTAAGAAGATTACCCTGATGGGATGTACGTTATTTCTGGAAACCGTCTGCTGGAGCTGTGTCTTTTTTCTTCTCTCCCTCTTCATTGCATCTTTCTCCCCCCACCCCACTCCTTCTCTGGCAGCTTAGTAGGTCACACGCTGACACAGTGCTGGGAGCAGTAGGGAGCAGCCAGGGCAGTGCAGCGAGGGAGGGCTGTGGGTCACGGCCTCACACGTAGGGGGAGGACGAGTGACGAGTGGCGGTGCCAGGCATTTGCGGCTGGGGTAGGGTGGGGCAGGGGGCAAGAGGAGGGCAGCTAAATTTCATGGGGGGGGGCAAACGCTTGTGCCCTGCAGTTATTGTTGGCCACCTGTGTGTGTGCCAGGTTCAGCACAGTGAGGATCACACCACTGCATGTTTAGCACTTGTAGAACATGTACAACAAGTCTGTGAAAACCAGTTCCCATGCTTGCATGAGTTGCCAGACCTCAGTCAAACCAGAAGTTTGTAGTTACTTAATGTACTCTGCTGCTGAAGATCACCACAGGAATCACAGCTACCTCAAAAACTTGCTGTGACTTGGACTGCTTGCGGAGAGTCTTTAGTTTTCATTCCAGCTGAGTTCTGAAAGATTGAAATGGATCCACAGACATTTAACCTGCCTATCACCATCACGCCTGTGTCCCAGGTCTGCCCTGACTAAGCGTTTGAAGTTATCTGTGAAAGGGCAGGGCTGAGACTCTTCAGGTGCACGAATGCAGACCTGCAGGACAGACTAGCAAAATAATACACACACACACACACACACATATGTGTGTATATATATATATATATATATATATATATTCAGGTTCCTTAAGTGTCTCTGTGCCCATTCACTGTCTGATGGGGAAAGAAGCATCTGCTCAGGAACAAAGCTCAGCCTGACCCACTTGCAATCTAATGAGCTGAAATCACAAAAAGAGAAACACTCAAAGATGCTTCGGCCTGAAGATTTGAGAGGGTCCTGTGCTGTGTGTCTGATCTGTTATGCCAGGAGCTCAACTGATCGTGTTTGCTCAAGTGGTCCAGCTCAGCAGCTTTTCTCATTTTAAGTGGCTGATGATGCATCCAGACTGCTAATGAAACACAGTCGACACAAATCCCTGAGGACCACAGCACACAAATTTAAAGAGCCTCTCTCAAAGGAGAAGGCGAAGGAGACGAAGGAACAGGTTTACTCTGTGTTCTTGCACCCACACAGCGCTGCGAGGCCGTGATCAGGGCCTGTACTTTCCAAGGGTGCACAGCAGGTGGCGCAGCACCATAGAATTTTACAACCTGTGAGTGTTTGTGAGCAGAACATGCAAAAGGAGTTCAGTGTGCTAAATATTCTATTACAGGAGAATCTATTGCCTGTGTGTGTGTGTGTGTGTGTGTGTGTGCGTGTGAACACTGAACACTGACATATATTGAATGCCACTACAGGCTGTAAGGACTTCAGCTTCCAAGTTGAAAAGGTGGAATTCCACTGATGAACACCAGGAGCTTTTTACCAAACCCCCAGTATGAGCAATTGATAAATGTCACACCAACTACTCAATTAACCTGTTCTGACTGCAATGAGAGGAATGCCTTTGTGGAGGGGTAATAAGGAACAGCCTTACACACATCTGGGGGAGGAGGAGGCGGAGCGCTGTATCACACTAGACCAGATCAGGAAGTACAGGAATAGCAAAAATACAAACTGGGGCCTTGGCCTTGTGACCCAAGTGGAGGAGAGTTTATGGTCAAGGAATTCAGCAAAAGAAAACACAACAGTTAGTACTTTTTTAATTATATTACATTAACAAAAGAAATGAATCGTACAGAAACAGGCACTATTTTCAGTCTAACCAAGATGTCAATCTTTTTGTAAAATCTCTTTCATGTTCGTTATTTTATTTTCCAAAAAACAAAACAAAAGCAGAGATCATCTTCAGAAATCCTAATCAAACCTCAATACAAATGGACTTGTACTTTATTGTTTTCAGAAGTCGGGATATGAAAAGAAGGCCTTTTCAATTATGTATGAGTTATGTAAGACATGTATTGCTTGGTAACTGTGAAGCAAAATCCAAAATGGTGGTGGTGTAAGGAACAACAAGGTGACAATGATGAAGCAAGACCTGGATGATCACATTCCCTTCTATAGAATTCTATAGAATACTTCATTGACTATTTCAGTCACAAAAACAACAGACCTGAGGAACAGTGACTGAGTGTGTGTGTGTGTGTGTGTGTGTGTGTGTGTGTGTCTGTGGTATAGTGGCAAGCCAATAAGATGAACAGCCTCTTAGCAAGTTGTCTTGTGTCGTTATGTAATATTCTGGCCAGGGTGCTCTCCCTGTGTTTATCTTCTGAAACAAAGACCATGCTCATACCAGACCTATCAAGTGACATGGCGAGGTTCTTCATCCACCCCCCAACCTCTTCTCACAGGCGTTCCCCAAGGCTCTGTCCTGGGCCCCCTCCTGTTCTCTCTCTACACTTGCTCCCTGGGCCCCCTCATCGCATCCCATGGTTTCTCCTACCACTTTTACACTGATGATGCCCAGGTCCCTGTCTTTTCCCTCTTCTGACCCTCTCATCCCCTCTCGCATCTCTTCCTGCTTGTCTGCTATCTCCGCCTGAATGCACTCACACCACCTCAAGCTCAACCTCTCCAAATCGGATCTTCTGTTTTTCCCCCACTCTTCCTCAACAAAATCTCAGAGTCACCATCAATCCTGCACTCTCTTACACCCAACACATCACCACACTAACATGCACCTGTAGATTCTTCTTGACGCAGCTGCTCGTCCAGTCACTGGTCCTCTCCTGCCTGGACTACTGCAACTCCCTCCTGGCCGGCCTGCCTGCAACTACTACCCGCCACTCCAGCTCATCCAGAACTCTGCGGCTCATCTGATATTCTCTCTGCCCCGTTTTGCACACGCTACTCCACTCCTCCGCTCCCTCCATTGGCTCCTGATACCGGCACGCATTCAGTTCAAGACATTGACCCTCACCTACCGCTGTCTCAACCACACTGCACCGAGTTAACTCCAGACACTCGTCTCTCCATACATCCCCTCCAGAGCCACTCCTTCTCATCCCTGGCCCCTAAATGGTGGAACGACCTTGCCACCGAAGTCAAAACAGCAGAGACCTTGACCTCATTCCGGTGCTTACTCAAGACACATCTTTTCAGACAGTACTTATACTCACCTAAAGGATTATTAGGAACACCTGTTCAATTTCTCATTAATGCAATTATCTAACCAACCAATCACATGGCAGTTGCTTCAATGCATTTAGGGGTGTGGTCCTGGTCAAGACAATCTCCTGAACTCCAAACTGAATGTCTGAATGGGAAAGAAAGGTGATTTAAGCAATTTTGAGCGTGGCATGGTTGTTGGTGCCAGACGGGCCGGTCTGAGTATTTCACAATCTGCTCAGTTACTGGGATTTTCACGCACAACCATTTCTAGGGTTTACAAAGAATGGTGTGAAAAGGGAAAAACATCCAGTATGCGGCAGTCCTGTGGGCGAAAATGCCTTGTTGATGCTAGAGGTCAGAGGAGAATGGGCCGACTGATTCAAGCTGAAAGAAGAGCAACTTTGACTGAAATAACCACTCGTTACAACCGAGGTATGCAGCAAAGCATTTGTGAAGCCACAACACGTACAACCTTGAGGCGGATGGGCTACAACAGCAGAAGACCCCACCGGGTACCACTCATCTCCACTACAAATAGGAAAAAGAGGCTACAATTTGCACAAGCTCACCAAAATTGGACAGTTGAAGACTGGAAAAATGTTGCCTGGTCTGATGAGTCTCGATTTCTGTTGAGACATTCAGATGGTAGAGTCAGAATTTGGCGTAAACAGAATGAGAACATGGATCCATCATGCCTTGTTACCACTGTGCAGGCTGGTGGTGGTGGTGTAATGGTGTGGGGGATGTTTTCTTGGCACACTTTAGGCCCCTTAGTGCCAATTGGGCATCGTTTAAATGCCATGGCCTACCTGAGCATTGTTTCTGACCATGTCCATCCCTTTATGACCACCATGTACCCATCCTCTGATGGCTACTTCCAGCAGGATAATGCACCATGTCACAAAGGTCGAATCATTTCAAATTGGTTTCTTGAACATGACAATGAGTTCACTGTACTAAACTGGCCCCCACAGTCATCAGATCTCAACCCAATAGAGCATCTTTGGGATGTGGTGGAACGGGAGCTTCGTGCCCTGGATGTGCATCCCACAAATCTCCATCAACTGCAAGATGCTATCCTATCAATATGGGCCAACATTTCTAAAGAATGCTTTCAGCACCTTGTTGAATCAATGCCACGTAGAATTAAGGCAGTTCTGAAGGTGAAAGGGTTTCAAACACAGTATTAGTATGGTGTTCCTAATAATCCTTTAGGTGAGTGTATAATATTAGTCCTTTTAACCCCCGTTAGATTGCACTTCACAGAGTTTTATTATGCTTCTCGTGTTCTTGATTGTTTTCCTCCTTGCTCCCTTTCCTGTAGCCCTTGACTGTGACCCTACATCTTGACAGCACTTAGCTTTACCGTCCAGGATGTATGACCTCACTTACTGTACTTGCCTGTGTAAATTGGAAGTTGTAAAATGTATTATATTTTGTATTGCTATGTTTTATGTAAATTTAATTTGTAATGATTGATGCCTTTAGTTAACTGTATTTTTGCACATTGTTTTGCACTATAATATATAATAATAATGTCACGAAGGTAACCACCAGGGGGAGCTGTGGCCCCTTAACCTCCAACAGACCGCCACCCAGTTCCCCCCCCCCCCCCCACCCCCATGCACTGAACTGATCTCAGGGTTGACACACACGACAGGACAGCCAGGTTACAAACAACAATTATTTTATCAGAGTCATACAGGGCAAGTCGTCCAATTAACAATCAGTTCTAGATTATGGATCCAGGTAACAAAAACTAAATTAACCCCAAATTACTCTCCCACCCACCCCAAATATTGTCCAGGTTCCTCTTAATGCTTCTGCCACCCTCTGGCTGGCCCACCTGTCGCCGCTTCCAACCCGGAGTCACAGCTGGAATCCTCTAGACCAGTTCTGCAACACAAATTAAAATGACCCAGCACAAATCCCCACACAGGCAACAGTTATTTTCCTGCCCCCCCCCCCCCAGCCCCATCCACTTCTACAGTGAGGTAAGTAACACAAAATACAACCTCCCTTGTCAAAGTGGGGCCCTCTGAAGTGTCCGTGTTTCTGGAGAGTTTGTGTTTTAATAATGAAGCAGTCTGAAGGAATGAAAGCTCCAAAAGCTCAAATTTAAAAGAAAAAACTTTTATTTCTTACATGTCACCAAGTCTAACACCTCAGAGTGTGTGCATCACCTGATGCTCCTGAAACAGCACCACCACAACAGGAGCTAAATATATCAGCTACTGGAAGTATGCTGGGTGGAGGAGGTGGGAGGATGACAGCAATATAGAATGTGATTCCTGAAGTGGTAAACACATCTGACAGGGGCCACAATTGCGATTTCTCTTGGTCTTTTTTTAAAATTTGTACTTTTAATTTTAGATGTGCATTAATGTGCTGATGTACGTCAACAGCCAGCGGAGACAATGTGTGTTCCTGCAGCACCATTGTACCCTGCCGCTCACCGCAAAGGCCGCGACCAATCGCAGGATTTTTCAACAATGGGGTTTTTGGAATCAGATCCAGAAAAGGAAAGCATCCAGATACACAGACAAGTATATTACTACACTGCGAATCCCGTGGATAAGCAGCTTACAGCTCTGTTTAGACTGTTGAGCTTTGCAGGAGCAGTTAAAATGTCCTCTCCCTTACCAATTAAAAACAAATACACCAGTTAATCCCCTCCGCCTCTCCGCCCTGCACAATTAGTGTTTGATGGAGAAAATTGTAGCAGAGATATTTAAGTGATGGCCCCAAACTAAGTTTGCTTTGCTTAACTGGAAAGTGAAACATGGAGCAATAATCTGTAATCCCTCAAAGATAATGAAACCGCAGTGCTCCAGGGAGCTGGGCACAATGATTATTACTGTGCAACAACCAATGTCTGACTTATGAATAATGAAAAAGGAAGTAAGATAGAAAGTGTGTAGGATAGCAAGAGCGATGTTGATGCCTTGCATGCACATATATGCACATAACGCACCTGCACACATATATGGGGGTGGGGGCTGGACGCCTGACCTTGGAATGAGAAGCGTCAGACTGGGCCACAGACTGCTCCCCTGGCAAGCAGTTCTGAAACCAAGCTAAAAGCCTTTCCTTGTGCCACTCATCTGATGGTCAATGAAAAAGTTCAAAACTAAAGCATTTGAGTGGTATAAATATATCTATATATACATATATATATATATAGATATTTATACTAACAGGAAGCATGGCAACTGCAAATGTGCACTTGGAGCCAGTCATAGCAGCACAGCTCTGCTGTTCACCTGTGGTGTAGTGGTAAAGTGAAAAATGTATATAATATTTGGGCCAAAGATGATGCTGCCCTTCTCATTTCTTGTGTGGGTATTTGGAGTGTATACAGTTGAGCCCTTCATTCAAACCCATGTCTCGATGGTCCCATTTCTCTCTGTTAAGTCCTGTGAAAATCATCCTGTAACTGTAAATTCTGTCATCTGTCCTGAAAAAGAAAAAACTAAAATCTAACAACCACAAAAAAACAAAAACAATTACATTGAAAATGTGGAAAATTTTTACTGAAATTAGACCCCGTCCCTGAGCACCGAGGCGGCTGCACGAACCTGACTCTCATTCATTACGAAAGGTGTCTTTTCTAAAAGAAGCTGACCTACAATTCTATCAAAACTACTGGAGAGCCACTTCTCTGTGTGCGTGTGCAGGTGTGTGCAGAGCGCCCAGTGCCGATGCAGACAGCAGCCTGTGTGTCCTGCACACACCAGACCACATTCCACATTTAATGACAAGCCCTTTAGTATATTTTTTCTGTTTTTCCTTTTTAAATGCATATGCCCAAGCACACAGTATGAAAAGGATTATAAACGATTTTAGATTTTAGTTTTTTTATGTATTTATTTCTCACCGCCTCCCAACATCAAGGCTTGTAAAAGCGTGGAAATGAGAGCTGTCAGGCTCCATTACCGGGAACAGGCTTTCTTCTGGGGCTGCAGGGCTGTCGGCTCTGATTGAACCTGGCTGGCTGTGAAACAACACCTCAGGTATCCTCCACAACTGCCACTCTCACTGTTAACTTTAAAAGTACACAAGCTTGTAAGGGACTATTGAAAACAAACCCACAACAACACACAGAGGACTATCTCTGTTTCTGCTGTTGTGGTTTGTATTTATTCCTTGACGTTGTTGTTAATGTGCTGCAGCGGGGCCAGGTCATTCATCTTGTGTCGGGGGTGATTACGGCTCGCACCGCATGGCCCGTGGCGTCTCAGGGGAAATTTGGAAGGCTGCATTAAAATTAAGTTAAGGCCCCCCTTGTTTTCACAGTGAAAAACAAATAAACAAACAAACAAAAATCTAATAAACATCTCAGGATCTGCTCTGCCGCTGTCAGCTGTGGCGGGGTGAAAATGGATGAATGGTCCCGAGCAATGGCTGCTGCTCTGGGTGTCTAGATGGCCATGAGTGACAACATGGCTTTCACCCCCTTCCCCACTATCTGTGTTAGTGTGCAGATACTCACAAAATAGGCTACGTGGGATTGTATTAATTCAGAGAACCATACTATCTTTAGTTTTGCCATTGGATACTGAGGACCAGGACTAGCCAGGTCCCTCACGTCTCTCGCTTTTGATATGGCTGGTTTGGGAATTGTGATTGTTAGTGTATCTGCTGACTTCACTGTAATGAGGAGAGCAGGCGAAGATCGGTGTTCAGGCTTTTACTGTGGCCAATAATCTCCCTTCTCTCTGCTGTTTCTTTCTCCCTCTCGATCTTCTGTCAGGGGACCAAAGCCCTTTATGGAAACAGGTGTGATTGCCAGTGTGTATGTGTACGGGGGCAGAGGACAAGTGTATATAACAGAGAACAGTTTATATTTTTCTTTTATCTGATCTGTTTATCTATCTATTTTTAAAAATATATATTTCTTATCGTATCTTGTTAAATTGTCTATATGGTTTGGTGTAATTTGTCAATGTGCTAATTGTTTTTAATTTGATAAATTAAGTGTATCTTTCTATCCATCTGTCTATCTGCCTATCTATCGTCCTATATAGCTATCTAATCTATGTATGCAATGCTCTCGGTTTTCTTGGCATAATAATAGCCAGACAGTTGCACCGGTTTGTAGAGCTATTTCTGGCCGGTCTGTGAATGAGATGTGTTCGGAATCAGAATGTTGTTGTGGTTCATCCACATTCCGCACACAAGCAGCCCGTCGGCGTCTGGCTGGGCGTGAGAGAGGCCCTGTCTCCGACGGGGGGGTGATGCTGAGGCTCAGGTAGGAACACTTGTGCCAGCTCTGGGATCACAAAACACAAAAACACAACAGCAAACATCGCTCCAGATCCTGTCTACAGTCTCTATCTGTGTATCTATACAATATCTATCTATTTATCTAATTGTAAATAAATATAATTACAAACTATTCATTCATTTTTCCAGTGATTAAAGGGACAGCAGGCGAGACAGGACAGGATAGGCTGTTGGTGCAGCAATGTGACAGCAGGGGGCAGCACTGGTGGGAGCAGAGCCCTGGGTCAGGTCATCACAGGGCAACTAGATACAGATCCTCTGAGCAGCATCCTGGTACTCACTTAACTCTGTCCCTGGAATCTCAGACAGTGTGGTCTGGAGTGATTTTCTCCTCCTGCTCTCCCTCTGCTTTTTTTTAGGATCAGTGCAACACAAGTTGTCTATACTGAGTCTATATAGAGTTTATGTGACTGAGAAAAGGAACAAGAGAGCAGCAACACGAACAAAGCAAACTCAGTTCTCTCGGCATTGCATTTGGCGATGGGTTTTCCAATAATGTATACGGAAGCACTGTAGTGAAGCCTGGAAATGAAAAATTACCTATACTTATACATGCACATTTACAGCACTTGGAAACTGCTTGCTGGTTTCATGCAGTATTTCTTGGCACAGTGTGGCTTGCAGGAGGGAATAAATTAAATGCATTCTAATGCACGAAAGCTGAGGATTTTTTCGATCGCAATCATATAATATCAATCAGGGCTAAAGCAGGTCTGCTCTTACGAAACCAAACCACAGCAGGGCTGACCCACTTCAGCACCCACAAGGACAGGCACTCTGCCCAGCGTTGCCATGGCAAAATGAAGCTGTAATAACCCAACTCTGGGAAGATGTAAGTCACCTGGCTTATTCCTTCATCACACAGCTTTCAGCTCATTTGATGCTTTTCCCTCTTCTGTGCTGTCTTGCATTAAGGGTCTGTTTTGGAGGGTGTTAATTAGCATTTGTGATGCGTTAGAAAAAGCACAGTGAACACATCACCAGGTCCAATGACTCTTGCCGAGCTTCTGATCATCAAGGGTAAATTGAGTCTTGCCTAGTTTCTGATCAGGGAGGGTAAATGCAAAAGCATTGTTATCTTTCCAATCAAGAATACTACCCAAAGCAGGATAGGACATCGCTCCTTACCATGGGAACTCATGAACGCATTGTCTAACAAAGCTGCCAACAGGTTTTGTATTCTTTGTGGTTTGCTGGCATCTGTTGATCCTTGTCCCCCCCCTTTCAGTTTCTTTTCATTTTCCAGTTGAGCCTGGCATGGTAGCTACTGCTCTTGAGGTGGTTTGACTGGTGATGTGCAGACACCTCCCATTCAGTATATTGTGTGTTTCTTTTCACAGTTGAGACTAACCTGGTGGCCCCTGCTCCTGGTTTGTTGTGACTGTGGGGTTGTGGGTCCCTGTTGGTCCCTGTCTCTCTTTATACTGTTTTCTTGTGTTTATGGGTTAACTTGGGTTGATGCCCCATCTTCTTGCAGGCTGGCCTCGGAGTTGACCCCTAATCCCAACCCATAGAAAAACCTTTAGAAATATATTCATAAGAATTAGTACTGGATGCCTTGGCTTTTAATTGATTACTTTTAAATTAGTTAGACAGTATAAAACACCCATTACAAAAAAACTATATATTTTAAATTCTACTTTCGTTACGTAAGGGCTAGAAGTTTAGATTTCCATCTGAAATGGCAGAATGTTACAAAACTCTAAGACAAAGCCCTACATGCTGTTTTTCTGTTGTGTTATATAACTGTTCTGCGCTCTCTTCTCTATCTGAAGAGCAGAATACCCAGTGTGGAGAGTACAGCAGCACGGAGACATGGACGCTCCTAGTGAGGAGGAGAGAGGAGATGGGAGCCACAGAAAAAGAGCCCGATGAGATTTTAATCTGGGTTTCAAAAGCCTGAGGACTGTGCCGGGCAGGGGGGACAACATGCTGTCCCTCCCCTGTCTCTGCAGAGCAGGACTGTCCCTTCCCAGTCCGCACTGACTCCATCCCGCAGCCTCAGTCATAGTGTGAGTCTGTGCTCACTGCTAGATTTCAGTCCAGATAAAAAAAACAAGAGAAAAGCAAAAAGCAGGCAATTAGCGAGAGTCTGTCTCAGAGTTATAATTAGGGTATTCTTAATTAACCTAGTTTTCACATGAAAAAGAACAGTAATTAGAATAATTAATTGGTGTGAGTTGCTGAATTAAGGTATTAGTGTTTTAGGGCTTCTTCATTAAGGAAGTCGTAGCGCGCACAGTGCAGAGGGGAGAGTAGCGCTGGCCTCTCTCTCTCTCTCTCTCAGAGATCACTGTCAGCTCTGTGCGCTGCATATGGGGGCAGCTCACCACCTCATCATATAGGCTAGGAGAGCAGCTTCAGTTAGAGATCGATGGTTGAAGAATTCAGGAAATGTGGCAGGCTGGTGCTAATTACTGCTACTAAAGTCATTACATTAGACTTAAACAAGATACATCTGCAAGAATTATTAAAGAAATAATGTATTTCTCCACAAATCACTTTCTTAAACTTCAAAGAGTGGGAGAGTCTTGCAATTGTGTTTATTACGAATAATGATCATCTGCACTGTCAAAGGGAGGAATCTCAGTAGAAACAGAACTCTAAGCCTCTAAACAAATGGGTAGTGTAACGAAAGAAATGCGAGACTGAAACAAAGCCTGGTCTGAACCCTAAACAACTGCAAAAGTGATCATAATGAGGCTGGATATTACTCTTCCATGACCTGTAACCATGACACAATTTCCATCCTCCTCAGTCGGAATACTGCTCCAGTTCCAGGTTCCATTTCATTTGTAATGTGCGCAGATCCCTTTGAATGTAAAAACCTACATGAATCTAGAGACCTGTCTTTGCCATGGATCTTTTACCATGAAAGCATGCAGGAAAACATAACTACATAAATAAAAAGCACACCGAAGATCAGACACACCGAGTATTCTTCCTCCAACACACACAGACACTTATTTCACGCCTGACATCAAATCTTGAGAGCTCTGTGTTCAATATTACATTTGACCAACAGCAGCAGCAACAGCAAAACTCAATCCAAGAAACCAGAACAACACCTATAGACACGAACTATGTGCTGGTTTTAACACCCTACCACTCCTCCACTTTACAAGCTTCTGCAATTCGGGCAAGAGCCTGAGAAAGCACCCACAAGCTGAACATTTCTGTAGCTTTTCGAGACATTGGGCAATATGGGATGAGTTTCAACTGACCAGCTGCCCCTGTCTTTTGAGTTTGTGGATCAGACCCTTGAACCCCAGCTCTTATGTGATATCTCAGGGAGGTTTTGTTCAGTAGGGGGCCATGTTCTCTTTGTGGATTCCCGATTGTTGAAATCCCATGTGTTAACCGACAGACTCTCGTCCATTCTGCACTAGTCGCTTGTAGTGCCCTGCTTTTGCCAATAACAATCCAATAGTTGTGGCTGACCCCGGAGCAGCCGAGCAAATCCTGGGCTAAGGGCCTGAGGGGACAATTCACAAGGGGGATGAAGGATGTCTGCTTTCAACTTAAAGAACAAAAAAGAAAGGAAAAAACAATCAATGGAAGAAATCTAATTCTTTAAGCCGAATAGGAAGCAATCAGCAAAACAGCTCTAAAAAGACCATTTTCATTTCACCTTGTGACTTCTCTTCCTCTCAGCTCTGGGTCAAATGCTTCATCCAGCTTCACACTGCTGTATCATTACTTATGACATCAATCAGGAGCACAGGTCCACTTTGAATCACAACAAGCACCACAACAACCACAACATCAAATACAACAGAAAAAACTCTTCTTTTCTCTTCTATGCTGAATAAGAGGAATGAGTAATAAAGTTCTCTCAGGGCTGGAGAAAATACAATTTCTCACTGAAGACCTGGGTGTGAGGACGCCAGCTCTGTATTCGCTCATCACAAGGCAAATTTAGGATCCGTGTTCAAAAACTCTCTGTGCCCACCTCCTCCTTGGATGCCGTGTGTAAATATAGCACAGTGTGACGTGAGCAATAATGTGCCACCTACAGCAGGGAAGATCTGCAACAGAACAGAGTTAATAATAATCCCCCCTCCACCCCCCCACCCTGATCTGGCATAGAAAGGTCTCAGGAAACCACTAAGATGGCCTTTACAGCAAAACCAGGTGCTGCAACAGAGGCTGATAACTCGAATTCCTCTGTAAGATCAATCGGTCGTGTCCCTTTTGTTCCTGCCCTCTGGGAGTGCAGGGTTTAAATGTCTCTGCTGGCCTGTAGCTGCAGCTGTAGAAAATTATGACTATTTTTACATTCTGAACTCTTCGGCTGAATGAACGCTTAGAAAGAGAAAGCCTGACTTGGCAAGTTAAGGTGCCTAATCTAAGTTTTCTGAAGCAAAGGATATTGGGGTAAAGACTCTTGAACCTTTTATTTACTCCGTGTCCTACAAATGTCTCCCAGCTGGCAGAGATTCCCGTGTAAAATCTGTAATGCTAACACTCTGCGTACTTTTCATATTTATTGATAACTTGCTCATTTAAAAAATAAACTTGTGACGCACAAATCCGGAAGCACGACAGATTTTTACAGCATTCATGCAGAGAGCGTACCCTGCAGATTTGGATGAGGGACATCACTGCAGGCAAGGAAAGCTGCAGAGGTCTCTATTAAACTCTACCCTGGCTTGGTTTTACTATACACAAGCAGACATGGATTCCAGTTACCTAAGCATGGTGAACAAATTCAAATCACAACTCTAATCCTAATCCTGCTTCGTTCTGGTCCGCCCTGTTCAGTTGAATTCCCAGGGCAGAAGGGACATTCCTGGTTGCCTTTGGAAGACAGCATTTGTTCTTGCTCTTGAGAGTGTATCGAAGCCAGAGGCAGAGATGTGAGGTGCAAAAAGAGGGCAGCTACTTCCCTATGACGGTCAGTCTGACCCTCTCCCTTGTTTTACGCAGTGGCCCCTGGGCTCTCTGCAGATTACTAGTCTTGTCTTTACATCTGATGAAAACACAAAATAAAAAAAGGCTTTTACTGCTTATGCAACGTGCAGTCTTTCGCAATACAAGGTAAGCTCCTAATGACACTGTATTGGAAGAAATAGTACAAGCAAGAAAACTGTCTGTTGCCCCCTGCAGTATCCCATTCCCATGACTGTGTATTTCTCTGTCAACACTGACAGAACAGGTGTGCAGGTCTCTGGTGTGCCTTTCAGTCTGTGACTTGGCTCAGAAGAAAAACTTGCAACAACCAATAAAACAGTTCTCAAGTGCAACAATCAATTAAAGAAATAAAAAAAAAAATGTTAGTGGAAAAAGAAAGAAAATACATTTAAATATAAATTAACAAACACAATATAAACAAATTATAAAGTCGAATTAAGGCTGAGCCCTGTCACTTCACATGACACTAGCACAACACCCAACACTGAAACATAGTTTGCAAAATAACATTTTTATTTTCAAATTTGTCTAATGTTTCAGGAAATGTATGTAAGTGATTTTGAATAACTGTAACGTCTTTCTGAACTCAAGAATTCAAACCACAAATATTGTAACTGATTCTTCTGCAGGGATTGAAGCCAGAAGTGAACAAGAGTAACACATGACGCTTTGGCTGGAGGAGAGAGAGTTTACAGAGCCAAGATCTATTTGTGTGTCAGTCTCTGTGAGTGTGTGTGTGCGTGAGTGAGTGTGAGTGTCTGTGTGTCTATGTGCGAGAGTGTGAGTGTGTTTGTGAGTGAGTGAGTGCATGTGCGAGTATGATGTAATTTCATAATAATTATTACACTTCTACAGTGCTGTATCTAGACAACCAAAGCACTTTACATGTTAGGGAGACTTACCTCCAGCACATCCACCACCACCAATGTATAGCACCCACCTGGATGATAAGACAGCAGCCACAGTACACCAGTACACTCATCACACATCAGCTACTCAGTGGGGAGGTGAGCAGAGAGATTAATGCCAATTATTTATATTTTTGAGGGAGAATTTGTAGGAGGCCTTAACAGATTAGGACCATAGCAGGAAATGTATCAAGGACACCAGGGTAATACGTCTACTCTTGACCACAGAGTCAGGACCTTGGTTTTGCATCTAATCCAAAGGAGAGCAGCTAATCACAGCTCTGTGTCCTCATCCCTGCACTGGGTTATTGGGATCCACTCAGACCACAGGGTGAGAACCCCCTACTGGTCTCACCAACACCTCTTCCAGCAGCAATCCAGGAGGTCTCCCATCACAGTCCTGCTTAGCACAGTCCTCTTCAGTTGTCATTGGGCTGTACTTCACAATACAGCAGCTGAGTGGTTCTGGGAACGGCATTGTGAACATACTGCGCAGCTCTCAGGCACCCTGTACAGCAAGAAAACTGCACAGATGGCAAAAAAAAGTAACAAAAAAAAAGAAATCTGCCATCTACAAGAACAATAATATAAGTCACAGCTTTTTAATGCTGAGCTGCTGTTTCTCTCTCTCTCTCCCTCTCTTTTTGCACCGTTACTGCTATTGCAGTTTTCCTCTCCTAGCTAGGCTTGAGCTGCAGATGCCTTGAACCCAACCCCAGTCTGTGTCCCTGAAAGCCACCCTCTCCTTCACCAAAATGCATGTGATCACCATCACAGGAGCTCAGAGCAGCTATCACACTTCACAATATTGGGATCCTGCATTCCACTGAGTTCTGCTGTTGAACAAATATGTATAAGCCCTGACACCCTAACCTAGTCACTTATCCAAGCACACTTGTGCCGTGGCATCAGCCAGGGTCTTCATATACCATTCCCTGTACTGAACATACATTTGTTTGTTTTCTTAGTCTCTGCTCTTCTTTTATTTTTCTTGCCTTAGAATACAATTTGTTCGAATGGATATTGATTGTAATGAGTTATGCACAAGTTATTTTCCTTCTTGTGAGTGCTGAGTGTGAGGTTAGGTCCCACTGAGAATTAATGGGGGCTGTCTCTCTCTATGTCTATCTTTTGTAATACAAAGATAATGTAGTTTCTGCAAGTTTCTACAGTCTATTCAGTTGCAAAACATTCCAAGTGGATCCATCTCGTTTATCTGTCTGATGTATAAAGTTTAACAAGAAAAATGCAGGAGAGGTGTCTCAGAGATGTGATAGTGATGGAGAGTGAGAGGAATGGTGTAAAGTGAAGCTTATCTGAGACAGCTGTGTGGGAGAGTAATAGAGAGAGAGCCAGTGGGAATGATGATCTCTGTCTCCCAGGCCCAGACAGACAGACACACACACACACACACACAGACACACCCTAATAAAACACACTAATGTACGCATATACACATGCCTGACACATGCATGCACACTCTATTTCTGTCAATGAGTGCATATAGGCTGATTTTCATGTATTACTAAGAGTACTGCATGCAGCACAAAGGACTACTGCAATCTCTGCAGGGCGACCAAATCGGATTACAACATGAGACATTATGGGACTGGGTAAAGGTCATGATTTACTGATTAGTGTTAGTACACTATCGGAAATGTGTTTTGTTGTTGTTCATATGAATGTATTTCACCTCTTAAAAGACTGGGAAAACACACTGGAACCATTACACCATTATTCCCCGGCACAGAGAGCAGCTCCAAATCCAGCTACAATGGCACTCATATGAGTAGAACCCAGTACAGAGCTGCTGTTCTCCGAGAGCAAGTACATCCCCATATTGATCTTCAGTTGGGCTCAGAATAAGCAGCCAATTTCCGCCTGCGGTGTCAGCCCAGGTCATTATTTTCTTTTATTTCTTTCCCTGTTCGTATTCTAGATTAAATTAGCTGCAGAGAACAAATGGAGGCTGTCTGAGCTGTAACATTCTTTTAAATTAAATCCTATTTATCTTCTTTATGTATTCTCACTTATCTTTGTATTTATACTGCTGTTTTGGCTCTGTTCAGTTTTTAGTACCTGTTTGCACCTGACAGCTTGAAGTAATCTGCTGGTGTGAGGACTTAACTGTCCAGCTTGGAAAGCTTCTGTGAAACATACAAGAACAATCTATTCTACACACTGATACTGACAGTGGTTTATAGTTAGCGGGTGCAGAATATCAATTTACAGTATTGTTCTCTTCAGTTCAACTCACAAACCCACAAACTTCGAAATGAACAACCTAAATTCACCACTGAAGATTTCTTACATAGTACATGATCTGTAATGTTAATTTTGGCCTAATGCAATCAGGGGTGTAAGTTTCAGAATTGGGGGGACATGCACTTTGAAACAGCTGCCAACGGGAGGAATGGTCAGGAACTGGACTGGAGGCGTTACTGGCTAAAAATAACACCTACGTACTTATTGGGGAAATTGTAGAACTAACTGATTAATTAAAAAATATATATCTAATTCAGTATTAAACTAAAAATAAAAAAGGCTTCCCATTACATAATTTATTATAATGAAAGCCATTAGTACACCCAGAATCTCTCCGTCACTATCAGGTGATGGAGTGAATCTGGGTCCTCTTGTCAAGACCCACAAATCATCCTCTGAGCAACAGGAAGATGAACTTCACCATCGTGGACGAACCGGAGATCTGATTAGAAACAGATCCTGTTTAATGATCATCGTCCCTGTCTGTGGGCTGGTGTGTGACGTGTCCCGATGTGAGTGTGGGAGTGTGAGGCGAGACTGCTGCTTGTGGTCAGGTCTGTGTCTCTGTGTGGTACAATCATACCCCTTTTTGCTGTGTGACTGAAAACCCATGGACACAGAAGAAGCACTCTCAGTTAGTCTCTGAACCTGGGTCCGTTGTTAACTGGCAGGATGTGATCTACTTTAGTGCCGAAACTAGGCTGAGATGTACCAGCAGATTTATTTTTGCACTGCTAAAAACAAGCACCAGCTTGTTACAGTTACCATGTCAATTTAACCCTTTTGCTGCTGTGGGACAGGGACCCTGGTGTGAGTCAGCTACTTACAGTGTTACTGTACACAACAACTCACACCTGTACACACCAACTTACACCTGTGCTCACCAACACACACCTGTACTCAACAGCACACACTTGTACACAGCTATACACACCTGCACACACACATACACAGTGGCACAGTGGCTCCCAAGACTCCAGAGTAGGACAGCTGTCCTCAGTGGTTCCCGCGCATGCCGGTCAGTGCTGATCAGTGTGAAGAATGTGGCAGGGGTGCGTCAGACCGCCATTAGTGCCTGATTACATACCTCTGAGCTGGTCCTCCCAATGGCAGGGAGTGTGATAGGAATTGACGAGGCAGAAAGAAACCTTTTAAGGAGCATGGCCATTGCAGAGGGCCTCATGCTGCCCTGCAAACGCTAATCAAGTCCTTTATCTGTTTCTGTTTCATGACAGGAATAATAATAATAATAATAATAATAATAATAATAATAATAATAATAATAATAATGATAATAATAATAATGTAAGCAAGATAAAGGCATTTCTAGCATCCTTATTCCTACAGACGAAAGCCTGAAATCCTCAATGCCATGCCAAGTCTTAATGTAATGTATTCCTGCATAATGTTTCAACCGTAGTAAATTGTGATTATAGAGGCATGTTAATGGACCCTTGCACTGTTACAAGCGCCACTGCTTTGTAACAAGTCTTTTTTTCTGTTTAATTTCGCTACTTTGTAAACGAGAGAGGAATTGTTCCCATTAAGATGCTGTGTTTGTGTCGGGCGATGGGAAAAGGCAGGAGCGTGATTCAGCGCAGCCCCAGGCGGAGGCAGGAAACAGGCAGGTTGCTGGAAAGCATTAAAGTTTATGGAGACGAAATGAATTAGTCTCTTGCATTGCTGCGATTTATAGTAATTCATTAATGCAAGTGACGAAGGATGCGAGTTGCATAACTGACCTTGCCGTATCCTTGTCTTGACATTGCTGTCCTGCCAGGAGCTGCGCGGCAGACAGTCGCACTGGACCGGCTGTGTTAAACTACACGGCTACACGGTGCCGCTTAAACTGTAGTGTGACGTCTCGGATTTGGAACTTAGATATATATGTCCAAACTTTCTATATTCAGGGATGGAGAGGAGGGTATGTGTGTATAGTGTATACCCACTAATTTGAGCGCACTTAAGCCCCATTCACGTTGAAATGCTGGCAAAATGCAGGCAGTGTTTGCCTGCTTTTTTGCTGTTGCACCCCCATTCGCACTGGCTTTGAGTGCCAGGAAATTGCAGGATGTACCCATTCACTCAGAAAACAGGCTGCGGACAAGACTTAGGAACCAGACGCTACAGACGCGTGTGGATTTGGCAGAGGAGACACGGACTGATTCAAGTGCGGTCATTTCCCCGTTTTGCCGGTTTCATCGCATTGTGTTTACTGGGATATTGGTTCTAACCAGGGCACCAGGGTCCGGTTCAGACTCACAACCAAGAACAAATAAAATATGTCAATCTAGGTGTGTATTCGCCCTATGACCAGTTCATCAGGATGTATGATTGTGTGTTTTTGCGGTGTGGTCACTGGACCCAGCGATCAACGATCATTTGAACCAGTGAACCCAGTATTAGACTTATCTCTCGGCAGGGGCGCAAACATGAGGTATGCAGTATATACAGTGCATAGGGGCGGCGCACGGGGGGGGCGCCATTGTGCCAAAACCATTATTTGAATATCTTCTTTCATAAAACGTTATAAACAAAAGCTTATTTGTTAAAAAAACAATTAAATAATTTTTTTTTATTTAACTTTTGTTTAGCATTTAAAATGAGAAAATGTATTTTATTATATCAAGTGATTGCACATCAACCGCACCCCGACATTATGGTGCTGGCCACCGTGTTCAGTGCGGGCGAGTCCTAGGCGCCCGGCCGCCCTGTGCTGCTCCTTCAGCGGCGAGTGTGCGCTGCGCCGGACATTGTGTCGCAAGATATCCTCTCAAGTGCCTGTGCGATCACGAAGAAATGAGTTTTATTAGCAGCATGGAGTGAAATCCACGTACAGAAACACTGACTGCTTACAGTTCATATCCGAGTGCATTAAACACTGTGATTCACAGACTAGTTACAATAAACTGAAGGATAATAATGGTATTAATACTGTATGCCAGCTGGTGTTCAGGCTGTGTGTTGAATGTGTGCAGGACAATCCAGAGACAGTCAGTGTGAAGCAACACGATTCAATAACGTGTCCATTGACAAGATCAATGAATGAATACATTAATACAGCAGATCTGGGTTTCCCTCTAAAACATAAGGACTGGATTAATAAATGCGTCCACAAACGCCATGACTGAGACGCGCACTTTAGTTCAATTAAACCGGCTATATTGTATCCGGATGATTCATCGTTAAACGTGTGTATTTTGTTTCAACTGTAACTTGCCCGGGTTAAGGACGTCTGATAAGTACATTATAAATAATACGGCAAAAAGTATCGTTTGCAGTTACAAATCTGTAGTAAGAGTAATAAATGAAGGGAGTCACGCTGTGCCGTTTAAAATACAAATGATGACGATAATAATATCAATACATATTCGCTATTTATTGTATTGTTGCGCATGGAAACGTATTCTTATGGGAACATGCTTTTCTGAATATAATGTTGTCTCTACACGTTCAGCTCTTCCTAACATCTCTAACAGAAACGTGTATTTACGTGTTTGTGTGTTGTTAGCTGAAGCACATTGTGTTTGTCTATACTTGTGACTTTGCTAAAGATCAGATGACATTTTATGACAAATTAATGCAGGAAATCAATCCATTCCAAAGGGTTCACATACTTTTTCTTGCCACTGTATAGTTTGTACAGTACAGAATATATTATGGAGAGTCCTCATTTAGCACAAATACCAATGTGTGTGTGTTAGGGCCTGGTAATATTGCTTAAATATTATATTTAGTACTTTTAATTTACAGGCACTAATACAATTGTGTGGAAAAAACAGAGTATGCTAAAATTATAGGATTATATACTTTTGTTATATGTAGCATATTTCTTTCGTATTTACTTCACCTTCACTGTTCCTGGGGGTGCGGTTGTGGGGAGGTGGTGGTGGGGATTTGGGGGCGCCAACATTGATCTTGCATACCCCTCAGCAAATGTGCAGTTGTGCCCCTGTCTCTTGGTTCATCATTGCATAAGAGGCCTTGTGTGTGGTCTTGACATATACTGCAGCAAAGTTAAATCAACTAAAATAAATGAGAAAAAAAATGATGGTTCATCAATAACACTCAGAATTGCTGCGACTACATTATTTTCAACCTCCACCATTTCTAACGACCCAGTTAGACATGATTTTTCATTATGGTCACAAGTTCTTGATCAACGGTGGCTTAACCTTGTTGTGCTGCGGTCACAAAAATGCACCCCTATTCTGATTGGTTACGCTAGTTAGCTGACACTGCGTTGCGGTGACGATGCAAGGATGTCACACATCATTTGATGGCATTTGTTTTCCTGCTCCATTCACACAGACCCGTTGCTGGAAAATTGTTGGCATTTAGACTACGACCCTTGCTGGAAAATTGCTGGAATCACACAGACCTTGCCGGCAACAAAATGCCACCAAAAAGCCAGCAATTGTTTCAGGGTGAATGGGGTATTAAAGTATCTACTCATCATGATAGCTGAACAACATGCTTTTTCCTAAGGGACAAAAGTGTCATATGAAGCTGCCTCATATTTAGCCCATATAGTAAAACCCCACTTATTGTTTTAGCACTGGATATATTAGCAAAAGATCATTGTTGCATGCAAGTTGCATTTGTTCATGACTTTAGCATCTGTTGCATGGCACAGTTACTAATCTGGACTTCAAGAGCTGCTTTCACAAACCCTCATTAGCACTAGTCATGGACTGCCCAATGTTGTTTTAGTTAGAGGAATCTGACACTAGTGCTAAGCAAGGTCTGTGAAACTGGCAACGAATGTGTCAGGTGTGCAATGCAATCCCTCCATCCAAGATATACAAAACTGAACAAACACACTGACACAGAAACCCAGCGAATACATGGTGCCTTATTCTCAGTCCTAGAGGCACCGCTTACCTCCAGTAACGCAATAAGAAAGATTGCAAAAATGAAAACCGAAGTGCAGACCAGAGTGAGTATCTCTCCTTTACTCCTGTCCCCCTCTGAGACGTATCCTTATCCTCTCAGGTGATCTCTCTTTCCACTGACTCAGCGAGCAGTGTGGCAGGTGCTGCACCATGCAATTCACTGGCACAATTAATTCCAGTTCTGCAGGTACTATGGAACAGAAAGAGAGGAGAGAGGGGGAAGGGAAGAAGAGGGGGAAGGAAGAGAGAGAGTGAGAAAAAAAAGCCTGCAGTGTGCAGAATTGTATCAAATATATATATATATATATATATATATATATATATATATATATATATATATATATGCATTTATTGCTGGCACTGTGCATTTTTGTTCTATTCGGGGATTCGGCAGGTGCTGTGCAATCAATCTTGCTTTGAGAACACTGCATTTACCTGAACCTGGAAGAGCGAGGGTCCATGTGAGAAGGAGGGCAGGGAAGTGATTGAAACCGTTGGGGGTCAGGGCGGGTGACAACAGAATGCTATTAGTGAGCTCCATAAGTTCTGATAGTTAGGGCTAAAGACCTACACCAGGGTTTTTCTAGGTCAGGGCTCATGTGCTCTCACAGTTTGAGAATCATCTTTTACAATTATATTGATGAATGCATGGGAGTCCTTCAGCTTTATTCAAATAAAGGAGTTATTATTTTCTAAATCTTCACTGATCCAAAGTTTCCTCTCTCTGCTCTACCCCAGTTTTGCCAAGATCCCCCAACATTATCTCTCCTGCCTGCAGCCTTGTGCAGAGTTTAACCTCCTTAATTTAAAGGTTAAGCACCAATCAGAGAGTGCCATAAAAGTGGCTGCACTGCAAAAACAACTCTGCAGAAGGAAACAAGGAGCATAAACAAAAGGCGACTGGCTTCAGGTGGCATTTCCTGCTCAAAGAGGCTGAGAGTAAATGCAACATGTCACAGCTTCAGAGCAGCATTTCGCTTTGTTAAGTGTAGTGACCTTCAGGAGGCTGTCAGCGCGGCTGCGAGAGGCACTCAGGCCTGCGCCCCGAGATAATGATTCCCTCTGACATTCAGCCATATGCTCCCTCACAGCTGCTTCCTCCCAAGACCTTTAATTATGACTCATATTACTCGAGATCATCCTCTGGTCCGAAGATTTCGTCGGCAGCAGTGCTGACAACACTCCCCCTTCTCGGCTAGACATTCTCCCAGTGTGGACTTGCCAGTGATGCTACGCAATGCATTCTGACCATGGGATGCTTATGTAATCATTAGGTTGGCCCCTTGAAAACAATGGTACAGTGAAAATGGCACTGCTGGGCGGCTGAAATCTGGTACACATAAACAAGGAGCCCAGGGAACACATTCCCTTCCACATCAATGTTACATTGTTACATGATCCATTCATTTTCTTCACATACAGGGGAGGTATGTTATTGACATACATCAGAAGAGTAATGACCAGCTGACCTGTAATTACGTGGATTTATTACTCAGCACAGGTTATTGATTGAATATCGACAGATAGATAGACAGGTAGATAGATAGAACCTTCTTTAAAATGAATTTAAAAATTATGCATTGATCTCGACTCGGCAGTCCTCCTCCAATCCGCACATGTTTTTACATTGCTGCCATTCCTTCCGCGAGAACAACAGAACCCCTCCGATCGCATTCCATTCCATGCGGTGCCACTCTGCCCTTTTCAGTAAGTGATAGATTTGTTTTCCCCCTGCTAGTACACAGTGGGTAGTACATTCTTCTTTGCTAGTTAACATAAACCTTATTGAAATTATTGGCAATTTCTTTAGGCAAAGCAGATGTTTTCTTGCGGACAACACAGTGGGTGGCTTCCATTAAATATTAGCCAGGGCGTTAGGTTTGGATGATTTTGTTCTTATTCTTATTCAGTTAAAACAAGAAACGTTTAATTCTAATTTAGGAATCCCAATAGGTATGTTTCTCTTTTTGTTTTGTGTTATTGTTATTTTTGTTCCTCACAGGTATAAAAGTGCTCTGAAATGTGTGGTACACTGCTACCCATTATGTCTGTATCGGCACAGTGGGATTTGCTACTGCCTGGCTGGGCTGCATTAAAACACATGCAATTCTCCATTGGTGACTCTGATATTCCAGAATGGACATTGTGAGTCAGAGCCATTGTTACATCAGCTCATCTTTTACAGTTCAATTCATGCCAGCCAATCTTTCTCCTCCTTCTTTCTTATTTTTTTTTAAAACTTTACTAATGGTGATCCAGCTTTAATTCACAGTGATATTAATTGTATCATCATACAAGAACAATTTATTCCAATGCGTATGGGCACTGTTTTAAGGTGAGTTGCATAACTGCAAGTATTTCTTCTGTCAGCTGTGGCAGTCTAGACTATTAATCTATTCTCATCTCAGCGCATTCTGGAGTCGTGGCTGGAATTCAAATTCCTTGTGACATCATTATTACACAGAAGAGCCACCAACCACTTAGGTGATTAAAATCCAATAATTCTAACCAAGGCAAAACATTCTAATAAAAGTAAATAAATAAATAACCAAATAATTAAAACCAAAGTGAAGACACTCACAGTGCAGGGAAGATAACTGCGAGGGTGAGTGTGTGTGTTTAACAGAAACTCCTTCACTCAATAATTTGAGGAGAGAGGAGAGTGAAGAGATAGACAGGGGGAAAGGGGATACAGCGAACCGAAAGAGAGAGGGAGGAGAGAGAGGTGAGAGAGGTGAGAAGGAAAGGCACATGTGGGAGTGTGTGCTAACAAGGTGCTGGGCTGCTGGCATTGTTCTGACATCGCCCTTTAGGAGGCACAGATGTAATAAATCTCAGAGAAGTCAGTCTTCTCAGCAGAAGGCTGTTTGTAGGTCAGGGTGGTGGAAAAGATGTGCAGAAATGTTCACCATGAGCGGTGGAAGAAACAGAGCTTCCTGGGAGTGAGAAGGAGAGATGGGCCCTCATTACAGAACGGCTCTTGCCCAGGGCCTTGCCAGTATAAAGGGGGTCATCTGTGACTAAACAGTAATGTTAAAACCAGCCCCTGACTGATAGCACAGAGCAGTCACAAGGATGCAGGTAGACAGTCAATGCATTGCTAAAGCACAGTGCATGTTTTGCCAGGAATATGTAATTGATGGTTATAATCTAAACAAAACAAAAAAAACACAGAAAGCAAATTAATAATAAATCTAAGCCAAGGCCAATGGACATCAGCTGGGTGAGAAAAAAAAACACTTTTGTGTCTCCTGACTGACCCCCCTGCTGTCAACACTGATTGGGCTCCACTCTAAGAGTTCACACTAATGCACTCATTGACTCACTGTCCCACAGCACCCAGGACACTCAAACCTGTTTACTCTGGACTCTGGACTGACCTCGGAAAGGAATCGCCTCTGACATGGACGAGTCTCGAATGATGAAGTCCAGGCTTGTCATCAGGCTGCATTCGTTTTGATTTTGACAAGTATAACCTCGGACGAATCCAAGTGTGATCACGTTCTCTGATTATCACACAAAATGTTATCCCACATTTTGATAGGTCTATTTCTGGAATTTCAATAAAATGGTATGTTTTTCACTTCCATAAAAGCAGTATATTTATATATTTGATTTATTTATTTAATTTAACTTACATTTTTTCATCCAATGTACGTTGTCAGGATTTATTTTTCTCTGGAATACAGTTAATACAGCTTATTAACCTACTTTTCACAATGTTTTGACAAAATGCCCTGCAATCCACACATTTGTGTCGCCACTATGACATTAGATTCTGTTCACTTTGTTGCAATGTTGCCAAAACATGATGTGATTGGCAGGGCTCCACCGAGAGATGGATTACACCAGCCTGCCTCCCAGCTCTAATCCTGACTGTGTTCCCTGAAAAGAAAAGGCCACACCGCAGTGACTTAAGATAACAGGATAAACTGTGGAAGGAGCTGGCTGGAGTTCAGGAAAGTCACCATGTCCCTGGAACTGCTGTGTAACAGACCCTCGTGTCAGACCCCCCTTCCCACTGGCTCCACTCTGCACCACTCCACAGACCTGTAACGGACAGACTGCTCAGCTGTGGCTACAAATGCCAGTTTGGTGCAGGTGGCTCTGATCTGAGCCACTGATTTAGTTTGATGTGGTTGTATAACATTAATGTATTTTCCCCCTGACCTGCGGGATGAGAGAGAGGATTTATGCCTCATGAAGTTCAATCAGGGTTTAGACAGCCTGGAGACCCAGTGGATAGGGGTGGGGTGGGTTGGGTGTGGGCGTGGGGTGGGTGAGGATGGCTGGGCAGGTTCAAGTCTCCAAAATCAACAACACACACAGACACACACACACATGAAACAGCTGGTAATACAAACAACCCGCAGAAAACAATAAATTAGGTCCCTCAAACCTGTGATCATCTCTCTCTGTATGGGAAGTGCTGTGTGTCCAACCATTGCCAGCTACCCACCCTGGGGCTGTAGGTTCCTGTCGTGTGGCTCATGAAAATGGCAGAACAACAGAAATGAGAAAGTAAGGAAAGGAAAGCCAGACTCACCCTGATAACATCTCAGAAGCTTTGTGCTGGAGCTGCAGTGGCTGGCAACTGTGATTCTCACTAATTGTGCTGAAAGGCTGGAGTCCCACACCTACTATTGTCTCTCTGTGCTCTCACCAGGCATAAGAGACCGCTCTGCGGCTCCCCAGAGCAGGCATTCACACAGATGTGAAGTAAATACACATACCTAGAGCACAACAAACATTTGGGGGGATGTAGATCAGTTCAGATTTTCCAGGGGATGAGTAAGAACATATAAAAGTGAGGAAAATATTCTCTTTGTGTCTGTGCTTACTAAGCATTACAGTAACAACAACAAAAAATTCTGTTGTTTACAGAGCCTGAAGCTCCTCCCATTGTGCATTGTGGGAGCTCAATATACAAATGCAATGTAAAACCAAACACATAAGGCTCCTACAGTATTATATTTAAGATTCAGGGTCCAACTATGAGTCTCCATTTTATCAGTGAAGAAAGTTTTGAGCTTCCGATGCGGATCAAACCAAGCAGGTCGGCACAGGGACAATGATGCAGTCCGACACAGAGCACAGCGGGCCTCTGCCCACTGTGTCGTCCCGAGGTGGTTTTCACATCAGCAATCTCTCTGCGAAAAGCCACACAACTGTGCTCATACATTTTAATGTGGTTCTGAGAAAAGGTTTCAAACCTGCGTCTTCCTGCCGCATGCTTCTGGAAGGCTGAATCACTCATTTGCCTTATATGAACCATCGCAAACTGTTTCACCAGAGCACCACTGAGACACTAGGACAGAGGGAACTCAGGACCAGCAGTTGCCTCCTGGTACATTCTGATTCCATGCAGTTCTGAGCTTCAATTGTATTTGAGCTCATATTTACCACATTAAAGTGTGACAGAAACCTTATAACAAAGTAATAAAATATGTTTAAGGTCACAAAGGTCCAGTTTGTTAGCAGATTAATGTTTCTCTTATGATGATGATTGATTATTATTATTTGTTTCTGTAATTCTTTGTATAATCCTTTTGCTTTTACAAATTACTAATAGTTACAAGTACTAGTTACTAAAACAAATCTGTGAAATTGGAGAAGAAAAACATTTCAGAATCTCTCAATACGAAGCTCTCTTCACACAGACACAGTCACGGCCATTGCCTTTCACAGACATCGATTGTAAAAATAAGAGAGGGATTTATTTAAGACCCTAAGATTTCATCAGGGAAGGTTACTGTGAGTCTCTGCTGTTTCCACAATCATAAACAAATTGAAAATAGACCAGGCAGCTCATAGGGGTATGTTGTTTCTGATGATAATGGAAAACTCAGCAAGGGCTTATTGTCTGATTTCCTCCTGCCCAATTAAACTGACAGAGCTACACAATAGCAGTCAAGGAAAACTGTCTCTGTCAGAGTCTGAGAGCAGCCGCACTGTGTGTGATTGAAGTCTGTGGGATGAATGAATGAGAGTGAAATGGAGTTTGCCTCACCAATCTCCTCCAGCGTGATCGAAAATACTCAGAGGTGTTGAGGTAGATTTCAAGTCAACCTCCAACCCCCCCTTCCCCCCACAAAACAAACATAACCCCCCACAGAGAACAACCAGCTCGCCCTGGTTATAATTTTGCAGGATTTCAACCAAATTATTTTCAGGTTGGCTATAATGAGAATGTGTGTTTGCTTTTTCAGTGAGTCGAAGGTGGCATGACTTGGATTTGCTAACGGATATTAGTAAAGTAGTAGATAGAAGTAGCGCAAAGATGAATGTGCTGGATGGCACCAGTAAACACAGCACGGAGCTCCACAGTGAAGCACAGTAAACTGCAGCTACCACACAATTAATCACTTGAGGGAACTGCACAGTAGACACAAAACACATTACACCTCCCTTCAAAACTCGGGATCCTAGGGTCCCGTTTAAAATCCCAATTACCATAACAAAGACTAGCACAATATTTAGATATTCAAGGTGAAATAAAACAGGTTGGTTATGTTAATCTATGTTTTCTGTTTGTACATTTGTCTGAAAAGAAGTAACTATTCCTTTATACAGCAGATCACTGTAAGCAGGGCATCACGGCCGGATTCCTTCTCTCTGCCCCGCTGGTGGGGAATTCCTGTCTGCAGCAGCGCCTCACTCAGAGACCACCTGGTTTTACTCTGACTTCTCTGCAATAGCCTTAGACAACACATTGACACATCCTTATGTAGAGGTCTTTTATTTTTGTTTTCACCTCACAAGAATAACAGGGAGGCTTTTCAAAATGAAGGTCCTGTTTGGCTCAGTGTGCTAGTGATCAATTTGCTGCCGTGACGATGACCTCTAGTCTGAGCATGTCGGGGCTGTAATTGTCAGAGGATGCAGCTGGGAGGAGTGTGGCCATTGAGCCTCAGAGCGCGAGTCTTTGGGCATCACGCACGTCGTCCCATTAAGTGAGTGATAGATGTGTTGCTTTCCCAAAGATGCGCCAGGATACCCTGAGGTAAAGTACTTCAATACACTGAATTAAAGCAAATAAAAACAAATTAAAGGCATGTTAACACTTCCAGATGAAGGTCGCACATTCTTGTGGAACATTGCAGGAATAAAGCTTGAATATGGCAGGCATGTCCTCTGAGCTCTGAAAACAATGACATGCATGAACATGCTGGCCAGTGGAAGCCCAGAGGTCATATGGGTTCTGACTGAAGAGCCCAAGGTCATAAAAGTGGTACCAAACAAACAGAGTTGCAATTACTAAGCAGTTACAATGCAATAAGTGTCCACTAAGGCAGCGATTGCATACAGTTATAGGAGAATCTCAGGACTTGGGGAAAGATGCATTCACATGTGTCTTGGGAGTTATAGTCATCCTCCTGCGTGTCAGTGGCAATAAGTGATGCAGAGGAAACGAGGCTGTGATAGCGGGCAGGAGTACTGGTCGCTTGAGCCGAGGGATTATTTCTCTTGTAGCTGAGAGGAGCTGAGAGGTGTATTTCAGTGCCCTTCAGAGCACACGGCATGCCAACCCCAGTCTCGTGACCATCAGGAGGGACCCAGAGCATGGCATCAAACACATGCCATAGAAATGAAAGTCAGAACCGCACTCTGGCCACAAGAAACACAGTGCAACAAAATCACCCAAAACAGCAGCCTTGGCTTGGTCCTGAATAAGGCCCCTTAGGTGTCTGATTGACCAGCTGACCAACCAATAAGTAAATTAATTAATAAATAAATTAATGTATTTATCTATTTATACTAAGACAGCAAGGATAACCTTATCCCCAAGACAAATGTAACAAGAACAGAAAGTGTGTTCAACTAACATGTTGTTTCTTACTCGCTTTCAAGTCTGCCTTGGTTTCATGCCTCTTTGGTGTCTCTCACTACAAACTCAAGATTGGAATCATGCCTTTCAATAGCAGTGAGCTGGGGAGGCTGATGGATCCTATTTTTTATTTTGCTACAATCATCACTTTCCAGCAAGATAGAGCAACAGCATCTCTCTCTCAGTGAAGAGGATTTACTTACAGAAAGTTGGTAAGTACAGATGACCCTGCCCCCCGTGTGAATCCGTCTCCTGGCTCAGTGGTGTGTTGTCTGCACTGCCTGCGATAACACAGACCTCTGCACCCCGATACAGGCTGAGCAGAACAGACATCTTATCAGATCTCATTATGGCGTGCACTGACAGCTACATTACTGTGCTGTGATGTTGTAAACCTCTGCCAGGCTGCCACACAGCTCTAATGAGCCCTAATGGAAGATTGATGCAGATCTGTGGGTCTGCATGCAGGCATGGCAATATTTGTTCTTTGTATACCAATTCGGTAACACAAAAACTTATCTAATATGTGTAGGATTTGTGTAGAAAATAAAATATTACTTTGTATCCAACCTGAGAGACTTGACGCTCATTGAAAACATTTTTAGCCATAGCAAGAGGCTAAGCACCTAGCCTGGCCTACACCAACATTGCAAGCTAGTTCCATACACAACTACGTATAATTCAGTTTAGTCAGTAGAAAAACAACACTTACCTTAATGAAAGTCAAGGTTTACCGGGGAACAATGACCTAACCCTAGCCCACACCAAAATGTAACCTCCATTTTAATTTTTCACTTTAATTTTCACTACTTTACTCAATAAATACTCTTAAAAACCACAATACCATTTCTACCACCATCTGACTCCACAATAATTTGCCAAATAACCAACATTTCTGTTAATACAGGATAACAATTAATTAATCACATTCAAACTCAGTTTTGAAGTAGTAGTGCAGGAGGAAATAAAAAAACTGTTGCCACTCCATTTCAGTGAGATGTTCATTGCTCATTGCTCACAGAACTTCAATTTAAGTGTTTCTTTATTATTTTTTCCAGACTTCTGCAGTGATATGGAAGGACCTGAACATTACAGACTAGAGCAGAATGGTTCAGGACAGCACAGGGAAATTAAACAGTTTTATATTTGATGACTAAAATTGCATCTGATTTAATTGCCCTCGCGCAGTTTCTAATTAAAGAAACCCTGCTTTGGCAATGCTGGAGAAACAGGGCTGCCAGGCTGTGCCAAGCGCACGCCTCAGAGGGGAGTTGCATGGGAGGTATTGCCAAATCACATAAACTCCCCTGACTGGCAGAATGTATGTTGTGTTCATTTCCTACCAGCCCGTCATAACAATTTAAAACTGTGCAAGAAGGGGCCACCTGCTCTAGTCCTTGTTTTGAAAGCAATAGAAGCGCTGCAGCACCAGATCTTTAGTGTGGCTATATTCCACTGCCACATGCAGAGCCGGGCTGCACTGACCCTGAAACATGAAGCCCAGGTCTGTCTGTTTTCCTCCACACCAGCCTGAGATAGAGAGCAAGACTCTGCATTTCAGGGTTAGTCTCATGGTCATATTGAGTGATGCAAAATTGCATCTATGCACAGTTAACTTAGTTTCAACATGCAACCCAACCTTAGCAGACTTAAACCAGTTTGTAAGATGTAGCGCATGCACTGAAAATGAAAGACACAAAAAGAAACAAGAAAAACAAAACAAGAGAAATATAGGTGTATTGGACAATAAGAAGTACAATTTTAAACTAATCAAATGGTTCCAACTGGTTGTTAATGTAGAATGTTTTAATGTTCAGAGTTATGATGAAGATATTTGTCAGTTAAAGTTCTACACTTGTGTTACAAGTGATGAGGCATTTATTTGTGATATATCCCTAAAGCACAAATGCTACTCTTTGCTCTTTGTTCTGCAAAATGTACCAGAAACGCAGCTGATTTCTCTCATGGAACAAGAACACTAATTACTCTATTATATGTTGGCACTGACACTGTTTAAGTAATTAAACCAGAGCCCCCTCACAGTAGTGTCTGTGAGAATATATTTTGCTTATTGTGAGATTTCCATTCATCCTCTCTTCTGCTTATTTACATTGCTGACAATAACGAGAACAGATGAGAGCAGAAAATGAAGATGCACGGCAAAGATCAATACTTTTAGTGCTGCTGTCAGGTATAAATTACAACATAATGGAGACATAATTTTCTCAATCAACCAAAAATCTTTAGATTTTTGTTTAAATTTAATATTTATATGTAATAAATTGGGGGAAACGCTACTGCTGAAATGAAAACAAATGCTGTGATGTGAGTAATTCATAAAACTGCTATGTATTCCAAGTTGAGATCGCAGAGCAATCAAGCACAAAAGCACACCTTAAAACAGAGACAATGTTCGCACCAGCTCCGACTAGGCTCTGGAAAAACTGACTGTGTGCAGAAATGGAAACAGATTACCCAGGAGGGTTGGCATTGATCCCTTTTCCCCTTCCTAAACATCCTAAGCTTTTTTCACAGCTGCCAAATGTGGTGTGCAATCTTTTGATGTTTTCTTAATCTCCATCATTACCTGCACCAAGCCAGCAGATTTAGATATCATAAGAGGATGATTCAATGTATATTTACCCATGTGCGTATAAGAATAACGCGCAATGTCAAAATATCGACAGCAGCCCCCTCATGTTCTGACAGTTGCATCCTGTACTGAACACAGATTACTCATCTCAGTCAGTACAGCAGGCACATGGGCATGTTTTGATGTTTAAAAAATATAAATATAGAAAGATGTATAGATATGCAGGCGGATAGATTTTTTTTTCTCAATGCTTTTTGTCAGAGAAGAACTATATAAAGGTAAAAGTAAGTTTCAAGGGCTGCCAGGGGGTGGGGGAAGACATCGTGGGGGGACTCAGCATCTTTGGGTATATTTAAAATCATAAAATCAAGCAGGGAGTAGAAACCAGCATCACATCAAGTGACCTGCAGGGAAAGCTAAATGCTTAATTTAGAAATATCTGTTTGTTTGCATCTGCTTAGACTCATATTAGCAATGTGTTTTTGATCACCTTTGTCACCCAAGTGTACCTGGTTAGCAGTGTAATTTGCATCTCTTTGGTTGCTGCACATAAGAGACACTCTTACACAGAAGAGCCATTGAAACCTCTTGTTGCAGCGGTTCTGGACCAAATGCAAATAGGCAATTCAACTCAACTCATTCACTGAACCCAATGCTTACAGCATCTTTGCTCTCTTGATCTATGCTAATTTCTGAAAGCATATTGAATGGTAACTACACAGCTATTACATATTTATTACACATTTATGACTAGGTCCTGACAGATATATCAGAGCACCGATATTATTGGCCAATATTGGCCTTTTACAAAAATATCGGTATCGACACATATTCCTCCGATAATGCACCAATACATTTTCTCTAACTATTGGCTTCATTTTTTTTCAAATTACCATAAATCTTTCAACAGAACACAGACAAAAAATAAATACGTTTATTTGGTTTTACAGTGGTTATAGCCACAGGGCTTAGTCCTCGGACCTATACTTTTTTCATTGTACATGCTCCCTCTAGGTGATATCATTCAACGACATAATATTAACTTTCACAGTTATGCAGACGACACACAATTATATCTGTCAGTAAATCCTAACAACACCATAGACTTAGAAAAACTAATCTGCTGTCTGTCAGAGATTAAAACATGGATGACAAAAAATTGTCTTATGCTTAATTCTGACAAAACAGAAGTCATAATTTTAGGAGACAAAAATTTAACTGTTCATGATGCACAAAACAAAACTGAGTAATGATAACTTTAATTTCTCCCCTAAGGAGATGACACGAAACCTGGACGTCATCTGTGATCATAATCTATCCTTTGAATCACACATTCAGAATGTGTCGAGATCTTCCATCCTCCAGCTTAGAAACATTGCTAGACTAAGACAATTCCTCTCATTACAGGACACTGAGAAATTGATACACGCATTTGTTACATCTAGATTGGATTACTGTAATGCCATTCTGTCAGGCAGCACAAACAGAGCTATTTCTGCACTTCAGTTCGTCCAAATTGCTGCTGCAAGAATCCTAACAAAAACAAAAAAACATGAACACATCACTCCAGTATTGGCTTCTCTTCACTGGCTGCCCGTGCGCTACAAGATAGACTTTAAAGTGCTCTTATTAACATTTAAAGCACTTAAGGGACTACACCTCCCTACCTAAAAGATCTCATTTTCGAATACACTCCAGGTCGGCCATTGAGATCACAGGAAGCCGGTTACTTAGCGCTCCCTAAAATACACAAGAAAACCGCAGGTGGTCGAGCATTCAGTTATAGGGCCCCGAATCTGTGGAATGATCTTCCAGCCAATGTAAGAGATGCCCCCTCTGTCTTAGCCTTTAAATCACGGCTGAAGACTCATTTGTTTAGTCTCTGTTTTTCTAGCCCATAGTGCCGCCGGTGTGCCAAGGACATGCAATTGCACAACTGTCTTTGGAAATGTCCTGCACTGCATGACCAGTATCTGAGCACGACTGCCCTCTTGTCTTCCAGCAACAGCCCCCTCTGAGGGTCCAACGAGTCACTTCGTCCCCCACCATGGAAGTCTGATGAGGCACAACCCACCCCAGAGGCACCTCACCACGGAGGGTCAACGGGCACACCCAAGGCCTGACGAGCCATCGCAACCCAGAGTCTGTTGATGGTCCAACCCCCCGACCTCCTCCAGAGGGAAGAGCACAGCCAGCAGCACCGATAACGTACTTTCTGATCTCCTTGCTGCTGTAATAACAATACTGCCTGGAAGGCAGGCAACCATTAGGCCTAGGCCCTAAGCTGTGGACCCCCAGAGATTCATTTTCTCCTACATGCCATCCATAGGAGTTTTTTTGTTTTTCTCTCTTAAATGTTCACTCAATTTATTCTAGATCATGTAAAATGTTTACTGGTCTATATTTTTATTGTATTGTATTTATGTCTTTTATTTTACTGTATGTTTGTTGTATGTTTACCAGTCTGTAAAGCACTCTGTGGCTACCCTGTGAAGGGCGCTATACAAATAGAAATTGATTGAATTGATTGAGTGATATTTATTTACCATTGTTTATATAACATTGCAAACTCCAGTCGGGCTTTTTTATGTTTCTCTCTTAGAGAGAGGTCTTCTACAATTGAGCCCATTTTCATTCAGACAGCGATGGATGGTGCAACTTGAAACTGTTGCACCGTGAGCTTGAATGTCGGGTTGGATCTGTTTCAAGGTTTTCCTTGGTTCTTTCTCCACCATTCGAACAATCCTTCTCTTCATTCCTGGGTCAATTTTCCTGTTGCAGCCACATCCAGGGATGTTGGCTACAGTCCCATGGGCCTTAAACTTCTTAATAATATTGGCAACAGTGCTCACAGGAACATCAGGCTCTTTAGAGATGGTCTTGTAGGACCATGCTTGGGTATTACCTTCTTTCTAACATCCTCAGACAACTCTCTGGTTTTCCTTCTCTTTTCCATGTTCAGTGTGATACACACAGTGACACAAAAACAGCAGAGTGAGTACTTTTCTCCATTTAAACTGGCTGAATGAGTGATAATGCGATTGAAGACACCAGTGATACTAATAAAAAGAGAATGGTCTGTTTGAGGTATCACTACAATACAACTATTTCATAAAATTATAAATAATATTGTCCAGGTCATTTTAGAATGTCTTTATAGAATAAGCAATAATTCAGTTTTTGTTTTGTTCCACTGCAAACCAAAGACATGCATGTATTTTCATTTGAACACTTTTCAGGGCGAATGGTGCATTATTTGAATAAAATGCAAGGGTACCAATACTTTCGGCCACATCTGTATGTGTCTGCATTATGACAAAATGGGAGCTGCACTTTAGACTGAGAGGTTAGGTGCACCTGTGCTTTGAAGAGATGCTACAACATTGCTGCTCAATGTTTTTAAACAGACCCCCTCTCCTCCCCATTGTCTGACTGCATGACCACTGTCTGTAGCGCCTGCAAGTTGTATTGAATTTTGTTTTTGTAATTGTAATATTTCTAAGATCAGAGAAATAAAAAACACAACCAACTAATGGACCAGAATGGCAAATTAAAATTTTCCACAAGCAGGGTCCCTCTGCAATGCTTATGTAATGAGTATGAATGTTAATAAATATAATCCAATTATTTTAAACAGATCCTCTATGCTCTGATTCTCAGTCCTCTGTTGCTTTGATCATACATAAAACAGAAAAATCAAACATCTAAACAGCTATCTATTATGCAAGTTGTACTTTAACTAAGGTAATTCACAGTAAGGCTACAGTACTGGGGCATAATACATATCTGATCTGGATTTTTTGAAAATATAATTATCAACTGACTCTCTCTCTCAAGAGTTTTTTGGGGAGAGGGTTGCTCCCTGTATGTGATGTAATATGGCAATGGGAGAAATGCAAATCTTCAGCAATGCCTAAGCAGAGCAGAGACTGCAAGGATTAATTAATAAATTAATGGGTTAATTGATTTATTAATTATTCAAAGTTCAGCTTCAGAGCGCAACATAGCAACCTGCTGTGCGGTGTCACTCAGACAGACCCTCCCTCCGCCTGCTTCAACTAGTACAGCGCACAGCGACCCAGACTCTTTTTGCTGGAGACCAAGAGGCTCAATGCGCAACCTTACATTTTTTGGGTAATATTCTCTGTCTCAAATTACCGGGTTTGCATTCGTAACCATTTTTTATTCGCACTGATGATATGTTTTCAAGAAAATACTGCTCAGCTGCACTACGATTATCCTTTCCATTCACCTACTGGAGGACTGCTATTTTTCTCACAAAAAGGTTTGAAGATCAGCCAGAGGACTTAGTCACTGTGTTTGGTTCCGGATTCATTGTTCCAGTGCATCCCAGAGGTGCTCAGAGGGATTGGGGTCAGGACTCCCAGCAGGCTGCGTGCAACACTACTAGCTTTGTGCACAGGCTGTGTTAATGGAGCTGGCGGATGAACTGGCCCCTCCCTCCCTCACCATAAATCTCCTTCAGTGCTTTGAGATGGGACTGTTGCTGGAGACATTACACACCAGACCTCTGCTATTCTCCCAAACCAGCAGATGCAGCGTTTTCTCATTGCTTTTGGTCATTATTTGTATTTGACATAAATTAAGAAGGTATTATTATTATTATTATTGATTGTTTTTCATTCTATTCATATTTTAGTAGTAAGAAGCAAAAACACACATATTCTGTAATTACATAGATACATACATACATACATACATTAATACATGAGGTAGATAGATAGATGGAGAAATAGACAGATTGATTTCCTGACGATTTTTGAAATGCACTGGCATCTTTCCTTTTGACTTGTCAGTGGGCCTGTGGGTTTGTTGTTCAGAGGAATATTAATGCATCCGACCAGGGAAACAGTGGCAGATGGAAAGGCCAAGCAGAGAATATTGTCTGCAGTGGCACGCACACACACACATGCACACAATAAATGCACGCACACACACATTCACACACACATATACAGATATTTGTAGTAATAGATGAGCAAATCAAGCTTTAATTGTATGCAGTGCTGCTGTGGTGTTAGTCCTCCCAGAGGAAAGTGTGATGTTGCGGATTGTCTCCCGGAAGTAGGGCTACAATGGGACTGAAGAAAGTTCGGGCCCGGGGAAAGCGATTACAACGGAGTGGCAGCAAATCCCTGCATGTCCGATAAAACACAAACTCCCAGGGATTAGAAATATTAAAAATCAGGGCAAACATATAGTTGTGGATTAAATACTGTTTTGATTTAATAACATTTCACTGAAACCAGTAGTCATTATGTAATGCGTATTAAGTGTACAACGTAGAAGGAATTTAAATGGCTGCAAATGAGAGACGCAGACACACATACATTACACCTGAGGTGAGGGGAATCACAGTGCAGTTCAGCGGTTGCTGCACGTGTACCTGATAGCTGTAGAGTTGATCTAAGAGGGACTGATATTGATGTAGTGAAGCAGGACACAAAAATTAGGAAACAGGAACCTAGCTTTGGAAAGGATGTCCTTCGCTGATGAAGACAAAAACAAGGTTTAACTAATGAAGGCATGTCTTATGATGACGGTGAGGCCGCTGCAGATTCCCTGTGATATCTCCTCCCCTCAGTCTCTCACCAGGAGGTTCTCACGGCTCGCAGTGCCTCGACTGCCCAGCTGCTGCTCATACTTTGATGGGGAAGAGCCGGGCCATCCTCCCTCGCTCTCGGGCCAAGGAACCCCTCTTCCTGCTCTGAGGGAGAAGCAACTATCCAAAATCAGGGGGATCTCCTCTCCACCCCCGGCTACACTGCCACCAACCACGCAAAGCATCCCGTCTCCATCCTGTCTGGACTCTACACTAACTGCACCATTTCCTGTCACAGGCCTACTGTACTTGATGACTGACACCAGACCTGTGCATCAAACCTGTTGGCTGGGGCCCACCAGGACTGCACTGGAAGAACATGGATCCACACTGGTGGAACCCTCCTCTTGAATGGTTTTGCATTTCCTCTTAAATTCCATTGTTGAGCTCCATGAAACTAATTGTGTTGTCAGGTGGACTACTCTGCTTAAATACAATGTATTGTAATAGACAACAGAGCCAGTGGCTGGTAATCAAGGGGTTACAGCTCAGGGGCAATTTGCATTAAACTTTTGATTGACATTAAACATAGCATTCCCCCCACCCCACACATGTATTATTATTAGTAGCAGTATTAGTAGTAAATGATTAAAATCAGTACTTAATGCAGTACAAATGTTACAACAATACTGTGTGCAGAGGGGTCAAAGCAAGGCCAAATGATCAATATTACAGAAATGACTGTGACCGTGATTGTGATGTAGTTTCTTGCAGCACCCCAAACCCAACAAAGGAGAAAACTGAGAGTCTTTACTTTTCAGTTGCTGGCCACTGAGAGTGACTGTGCTGACCTGGGTGTGGCTTGTCCTCCCTCTGCCTGTGAGAATGAGCTCTGTGACCCTCCGCCCCTCACTCACACTGCCGCACAGCACACTGAATGGCTCCTGTCAGAGGACTGCGCTCGGCACTTTACATAACCGTATGTACTGCTGATGACGTGGAGCATTTGCATAAATCTGTAATATATGATTCAATGGGGAACAAAAAAACAAAGGAGTTATGATGTTTTTTTAGGGGGGGTTGTCCTTGTAAGTGAGCTCCTTTACTTAGGAAACAGGTCTCTGGTGCTTTGTTGTTGTGGGTGAGCAGGCAGGTGTGTAGGATGACAGCTTTCATCTTTTAAACTCTCTGCAGATGCAGTTTATTAGATAATACAGGGGTGTTAATATCAATCTGGTGATTCAGGCCTTCTCCTTCATGACCCCGTAAATCTGGCTGCAGGTGAGCAGCGAGCATCACAATGGCAGGGTGAAGATTGGCAATTTTGGGGGAGTAGGCGACAGGAGTGTGACTGCTGACCTACTTTTTTGCTCTCCTGTACCCAGCCCCCTCGCAGGCAGGAAGGATCTGCCAGTGAAATAATAGTTTAAGAAAAAGGAAAGAAAAGAAAAATAAAGCCCCTCCCCTCTCTCACACACACACAACAGAAGAGGAGAGGTGTATGTGCACTGTGTCTGCATGGAGGAATCGATGCCTTATTTTGTTGATGATAAACCTTGATGCATGTTCATCACTGTATTGTTATAAAATGCTGTTAAGAAGATTTACCTGGGAAACAATATTGGCACAATCCTTTAAGTGGATTCCGATGCCGCTCCTCCACTCTGTGCACGCTGGAGCCACACACCGAATTGGTTCTGGCCTATTCAGCAAGAGAGAGAAGGACGCATTCGTATGTTCACCACAGTCACACATTGTTGCCCTGCTTTTGGCTTCTATCACCTCCATGGTTCTCACGACTTTGTGGAGAATTGCCCCACTGATCCTGGCACTGCCCTCCTCAAAGTCATTCAGACCCCCTTCTGATTGCTGGCCCTCGCCCATCAGCTGGTGTGCGCTGTGTTGGAGTTTGCTGCCTCAACGCCTCCCTGACTGAGCAGCGTCTGTCCCCCACCCCTCCCTCAGAGAGAGAGAGGGAGAGAGGGTGATAGAGAGTGGTTACATCATTGCTGTCCTGTCAGTGAGGCAGCAACAACACCCCAGGGTGGAGCATGATGTCATGCTCATGTCATAATCTGAGCTGACATAAACACACACACACATACCCGAAGGAGAACATCAACTTTAAGAACAATTCCCAGAGCAGAGAGTATCAGCATTTAATATACCAATCCACACCGACCTTACAGAATCATTAACACCTTGGTGTCTGAGATGAGAAAGAGTCTGCTTGAAATGCCATTGCAATGAGTAACAGCACAACTCTACAAGCATCAACATTTCACACAATGCATAAAGACCTATTCATGAAGCACTACACATCTGCACGTGTAATGATTGTAATTACTCATAGCTGTGGGTGCAGCTGTGCCTAGCCAGTAACCATTGATAAAATATCCAGATACATATTCTAAATCCTCCCTTGTACATTTAAACAGTAAGATTCCTCCGTACTAATGTTCCATTCAATTCACTCTCAACAGCTGACATGGATGTGGGCAAAACATTATAGGGATTTTAAATATGCTGTGGTGGAGAGTTATTATTATTATTATTATTATTATTATTATTATTATTATTATTATTATTATTATTATTCTCCTCGGCTGTTGAAATACCCATAGATAGGAGATCCATACATATTTATACCTGTTTGATTCATAAAGGGATCTGTGTGTGGAAATCAATGCATGCTGGCTGCACTTATTAAATTGTGTGGCTTGGAGGAGTATGCTCTCTCCTGCTTCCAGTCTAATATCTTGCATGGAACTGATGAGCAACACTGGCATTGGTTTACATTAATCTGAATTATAATCAAAAGATTCCCATCAAAGGGCTCCTGTGGTGTACTCTGTTCTCTCTCTCTCATGGGTCTAAAGGAGACCGTAAGGTATAAGCAGCATTTAAAGTAGTTGAATGATATTTGTTTTGGTGGGGGGGTTGTGTTATTTATTTATTTTTGCCTACACTATTGGAGATAATTGTATTATTAAATAATCATGTTATTTTATCGCTTCATTATGATACATTATGTTTTATGAAATGTTCTGATGGGTAAATAAAGTCAACCCCAAAATCTTAAAGTCAAAGTAAAAAAACTAATAATTAAGAAGACAATTTTGGAGACTGTATGTGGTCTGCTTTTTTTTTTTAATTATATGATTAGTTGTTTTTTAACAGACCGAATATTTTACAGCACAAAATATTAAGATCTCTAATCAAATCACTGAAGATACACTGTAAAAGCTATACAGCAGAGGTTCCCAAAGTGCAGCCCGGGGGCCAAATGTGGCCCTTGAGGATGTTTGGAGCGGCCCCCAAAGCCAACCTTCAACCACCCCTTTTCTGAAGATTTACTATACTTTAACACTTAATGAACATTTTCTCTTACAAATTGCACATGTAACTTGCGGGATAATAAAAAAACAACAATTAAAGTTAATAAATGTTCCCTAACAGAAATATATAGGAAATAAAATCGGTGGTTCATTTTGTACCGCAGCCCCCCATCCCATGCAACCTTGGGAAATTGTCCCTCCATCACCAGACAGTGGGAATCCCTGCTATACAGTGACTTAATTACCACTGGAGCATGACTTCTGTAATCTGTATCAGTGCTCAGGCCAACACTCCTGATCAGCTCGCAGGGGAATTGCTGTTCTTCTGTCCAGAAATGGACGAACAGGCCACCAAGGAAAAAGTCTGGAGACTCTCCATAAACATTGTCCACAACACGAGACCAAATGTAACATTTAGTGGACCTGGAGACTGCAAATCGCATGAGAAATGTCAAGCATAAGCCCTGCTGATCATACTATGATTAGAAATAATTAAAATGAATAATTTAGTGAGGCAAATTATATATTTTTAACTATATTACATGTTAAAATCAGGAAAAGGCAGTAGAAAAGTGGATATTAAAATCAAAAATTACATGTAAAAATGTTAATTGGAGAAGGGCAAATAGTTTTAAGGAAAACTGACAACGCATTTTGTCAAAGACTGGAGTGTATTTAGTTTATTTTTCCCTGGAACTCGCAGTGTTTATTCATGAAACTGTGGTTTAAACCTCCTCTCCAGCTCATGTGATCCGCCGCTCCGGACATTTCCAGCGAGAATAACTGAAGAAACACCAGCTCTTTCCGGTGAGGAGTTTTTTTCTCTCCCTCTCACACAACCTCATCACACACAACCCCGTCACACAGAACCCCATCACACAGCCCCGTCACACACAACCCCATCACACAGCCCCGTCACACACAACCCCATCACACACAACCCCATCACACAGCCCCGTCACACACAACCCCATCACACAACCCCGTCACACACAACCCCGTCACACACAACCCCATCACACAGCCCCGTCACACACAACCCCATCACACACAACCCCATCACACAGCCCCGTCACACACAACCCCATCACACACAACCCCATCACACAGCCCCGTCACACACAACCCCATCACACACAACCCCGTCACACAGCCCCGTCACACACAACCCCATCACACAGCCCCGTCACACACAACCCCGTCACACACAACCCCGTCACACAACCCCGTCACACACAGCCCCGTCACACACAACCCCTTCCTCACACAGCCCCTTCCTCACACAGCCCCGTCACACACAACCCCTTCCTCACACAGCCCCGTCACACACAACCCCGTCACACACAACCCCGTCACACAGCCCCGTCACACACAACCCCGTCACACACAACCCCGTCACACAGCCCCGTCACACACAACCCCGTCACACACAACCCCGTCACACAACCCCATCACACACAACCCCGTCACACAGCCCCGTCACACACAACCCCATCACACAGCCCCGTCACACACAACCCCGTCACACAGCCCCGTCACACACAACCCCATCACACACAACCCCATCACACACAACCCCATCACACAGCCCCGTCACACACAACCCCATCACACAACCCCGTCACACACAACCCCGTCACACACAACCCCATCACACAGCCCCGTCACACACAACCCCATCACACACAACCCCATCACACAGCCCCGTCACACACAACCCCATCACACACAACCCCATCACACAGCCCCGTCACACACAACCCCATCACACACAACCCCGTCACACAGCCCCGTCACACACAACCCCATCACACAGCCCCGTCACACACAACCCCGTCACACACAACCCCGTCACACAACCCCGTCACACACAGCCCCGTCACACACAACCCCTTCCTCACACAGCCCCTTCCTCACACAGCCCCGTCACACACAACCCCTTCCTCACACAGCCCCGTCACACACAACCCCGTCACACACAACCCCGTCACACAGCCCCGTCACACACAACCCCGTCACACACAACCCCGTCACACAGCCCCGTCACACACAACCCCGTCACACACAACCCCGTCACACAACCCCATCACACACAACCCCGTCACACAGCCCCGTCACACACAACCCCATCACACAGCCCCGTCACACACAACCCCGTCACACAGCCCCGTCACACACAACCCCATCACACAGCCCCGTCACACACAAGCACGTCACACAGCCCCGTCACACACAGCCCCGTCATACACAACCCCGTCACACACAGACCCAGCTCTAGAGAAGAACTGACTGTTAAGTAAATGGATTGTGCAGTTTTGCTATATGTTAGTTCCCTTTTTGTGCTTCTTAAGCAATTCATATTATTGTTGAATTATCAATCTGAGCACTAGAAAACCTGCCATGGAAAATATCCTTGGAAAGAGTTTTACAAAAATATGTATTTATTAAAAAATAACATGTATTACTAATAAATAATTAAATGAATAGGTATTAATAACTCAAACATCAAAAGATGGCTCCATACTGTGCAAAGCTTTTGAAGCCTAATTTAGAAAGCAGGCGCTTAAAAAAGATAATCAAATCCTCTGTGAAAACAACAGCAAGAAAAGAGGAGAAATAACTCTTGAAATGTGTTTATTGAATTAGAAACTAATTCTGCAGTGAACACAGAGCAAATTTATATTCAGACAGTTTTCTTGATGGAGCCACTTAAACGCAGACAAGTGGACACAACTCTGGTGTTACACTCAGGTGCAGGGTGCGGGGTCTGATGGAGAGAAGGTAGGGTGGGACACTGTGCTCTACATGGAGGGAGCGTAAACCTGCAGCTGTGTAACAATACAACGCTTCTTTAGTTCCCAGCAGCACCTTTGGTGTTGACCTCCCTTATGTTAGAGTGCTGACACACAGCCTCATCTGGACTGAGGGCTGGGGGGCTCAACAGGCAGCACTGCATGCATTGCCCCTGAGAGCTCCCTCCCAGCTCCCTCATCTCTCCCCTGGTAGAAGTTTGTCTTAGCTGCCTCATCTGGAGAAACGGGCATATGGAGGCTGTTGTCAAGCTACTGCTGCTCCCGGTGCCAGGCAGGTATAAATAGCAGCTGAGGCACAAGCTTCCCCCATCAACACAGAGCTGAGCCAACAATGGCTGTGCCAAGCTTCTCATGCATGATGTTAATAATGACAGTTGTATTGAGCTGTCAGGACACAAGATATCATCGGTGGTGGGTGGGGGGTAATGGGGTGCAGGACTCGTGAGTGTTTCTGCTGGTTCGCTCCCTCTGTCATACTAACCCCTAACATTCACAGGAGCCACTTTCACTCATTGTCACAACCAGGGAAATATGGAATAAAAATTAAGTAAATCATCTCCTGTTTGGTTTGTAATGGTTCCCTTTTGGTGCTCTGTGAGGGATGAAGCATCTGCAAGGAATTGATCTTAAAATAAATGCGTTTTGATGCACTAAAACAGTAGGTGTTGGAGGTCATGCTCAGTGCAAGAGAAGTATCATGGGAACGTGGCCATGCTTTCTGCTCTGTTTATTTAACAATGACATTCTTGGGGCAGGCAGGGGAGTACAGGAGGATGCTGCTGAATGGCAATGAATAGCTCTGACTCTCTCCACACTCAAAGGTTTTTAATTTGCTATTTGTATTGTTTTCTGGAGCATTTTCACTGTGAGGGAGGATGAATGCAAGTGAATAGACAGCGACATTTCCAGCTCTGATTGAGGCTGTCGGTACACAAGCTCTTTCCTCTCACCAATGGGCGGGTGGATCATTTCCCTTCCATTAAGGTTCACTCGAAACGCATTCTGTTCTCCTGCCTCCCTGTTTTTTTTCTCGTAATTACAGCCCAGTGCTGCAGTGAGATGGACAGGGTGCCTCGCTGACAGTGACCTCTCCTCCTGCCTGCTTTGTCCTTCCCTGTACGCACTGATGCTCTGAATCCGCTCTGATTTCATTATTCCCATTTGTGTGTTATTATTTTTTCTATTTTTGTTTTCTTTAATATCCTCGCTCCGCAGCTGCAAATGCCAGGGGGGTGCTTACTTTTCTCAACCGTCCAGCAGCAAATGAAAATGAAAACAATTTAATTAATTTGGTTCTTGCTGGAAACAGCTGACGCATGATTTTCGTGGCATTATATATATTTCCCCCCCCACTCGTCCCGTAATGAGGCTTTGGAATCTGTGGTTATTGCTGTTTTTCTGTTGAGATGATCACTGGTGTTCCTGGTTGGAGTTGGCACTGTGTCGTGGTGTTACCATGTGTATACTTTGCCTCGCTGTGGCTTTTCATGGTTGGTATTATTTTATACTGTACCTCTCCGTGCTCTCTTATGATTTCACAATTTTTTCACAGTGGATCACTACAGTGTACAGTGTAGGACAGTATACCTTCTATCAGGGCAGTGTTTGAAGAGGGTAACTTCCTTCAGCACAGGCTTGTGGTTTGACCCCCTCAAACACAATGTGCAGCAACCCGTGCCTGTGTCCGTCTGGGGATATATAAATGGCCCCTGCTGGAGCCAGGTGCAGGGCAGCTACTGCAGTCATCCTTTCCAACTGTGATGGTTTGCCCTTAGTCCTCACTGCTTGTGCTACAGTCAGCCACTAGCCTTACAATAAAAGAGCATTACTCTCTTGGGCTGCCTGGGGCCGCATCCTGTGTCTGAGGGCAGTGGGGGGCACCTCCTGTCTGCTGAGGTGTGCTGGCAGCAGCAGGTTTGCCGGTCAAAGGCCAACAGCCCTGAACACTAGGGACACACATGCACAGACATACACACGCAGACACGCACACACACACAGACACACACCACACACACACACACACATATACACACACGCAGATGCATGCACAGTCATACTTGTAAAACATTTCCTTCTAAGCAAAGTTTTTTCTCACCCCGATAGTAAAACAAACTCATTGAAGATGTAAAAGATCCACATTGTTCTAAAAATTCCTTTTTATTTCTGTGCGTCATTACCAGTTTTATTTATTTTTTAAAAATTACTACATACCTAAGTGCTGCGAGTCATGGTCAATGCTGAACATTGGCAGTAAGACAGGCGTGTCACACTGTCCACCCATTGCACAAGCTGTGGCCTTTTCTGTATTATTTTTGAGTTTCTTTCCCTCAGTTCTGTTCAGAGACTAATCATCATAGTGAAGCAGCCCTGACGTGTGCCTTGTCAGAGCCAAATGTAGCTACACCGAGTAACCATGACAACCGCTACAGAGCTAATTCAAGTTATTTTTATTCTTTGTGCTGTTTTTCTTTTGACAGTAATATAGGCACAAACAACCCACAGTTTTAGAAAAGCAGCTGAGGATCAATTGTGTGTTCTTTTTTTCAGTATATGTCTGGTAACTCGCAATGAGAGTGTTATCCCTCTTCCTGATCAGGGCTGAGTCTCAAAATTCCACCAGTAGACATTGTCACCATTCCTGAATCTCACTCCTCAAGGTCACCTTGACATCGAAGCACTATTGTTCTCTCCCATACTTGTGTCCCGTGCTGTGTCTCATTGCTTATAAAGGTATATAAACTAAGTGTGACATTGAAAATTTACTTTGAGTAGTTTCATACCTGTCTCTGTACCTGAATTAGTAAGATTAGTCACTTTCAGATAAAACAAAGCTAATAGAAAGTTTGATTTAAGCACATTAACCCCAGAGTGTGTGTCCCTTGTTGTGGTTACTGAAGACTGTGAACAGGTCATGACTGTTGATAACCATTTGAAATTATTCTGTAATTTTCATCATATTTGTATTTGTTAAAAAATACCAAATAAACAACAACACCAATATTTTTAAATCTTCAGTAGATAAGAAGGATATATAACCAAACCTCACAACTGGTGAATCTTAGAAACAAGGAACTGTGGAAATGTTATGAATTATTACTTCATCCATTAATTTATTTAAAGAAATATGTATTGCTGCTTTCTCTGGTCCTGACTTTGAGTGCTGAGATATTTATTTTCCATACAGAAATCCAATTATTAAGTACAGGAGAAAGAGAAAAGGTTGAGGTTTTTTGCCAGTTTAATGCACACAATTTTGTGTTTGTTACAAAAAAAAATTGTGTGCATCTGAATGCCTGTTACACAGATAACTTTTCCTGCTAGGTGTGCAAATGACATTAATCCCGGCTGTGTGCTCACTGCCTCGTGCCCTGACTGGGAACACGCTCCCTTCTCTCTGGAAACCAGTTTCGTCTGTGATGGGCAGGGGAGGGATGACAGCCTTTTTCCCCAGTTAATGCTGGAGAATTTAAAACCATTTGCCCCTCTGTTCGCTACTGTGCCATGGTAGAGCAGAGAGAGAGAGAGAGAGAGAGGGAGGGAGGGAGGGAGGGAGGAGAGGAGAGGAGAGGAGAGGTTGGAAGGCTCTGGCTAGTGATGCTGAGATCCATTGTGCTGGATGCTCCTGTCAGTTCAGAGCCAGCCCCCTCCCCCAGCAGCGCTCTGTGATTGGAGGAGCTGCAAAACCCCAGCATAGACTCCATCCCAGCCCCCCGCCTTCCTGTGTCTCCACCAAGGTCTCATCAGTGAATGAACTGAATCAAGCACAAGCTGTAGAGATAGTAACACAGGCTCTCTCTGCTGCTCAGCGCTGCCAGAGCAAACCAGCACCTTCACTCCGCATCGCAGCAGGAGGAACTTGAACTCTCTCTCAGCCCTCTGAATGCCTGCACAGCCAGCCGGCAGCTGCCTCGGGATCAAACAAATAAGCAAAACACACAAGATAAATTAGAAAAAAAAAGAAGGACAAAAAACAATAAATTAAATCATCTGTTGCTTTTTCTCTTCCTTCTTTTCCTTTGTCTTTAACTCCTTTCAATTCCAGCTGTTGTGGTTTCCAGCTTGGGAGTACACAAAATCAAACAAATAGAAGAAGAAAAAACAAAAACAGAACAAACAACAACAACGACGACGACGACAACAAAAAGTGGAATTGCAACTTTTGTGTCTCACGGGGGCAGTTGTGTGTTTTTGCAAGCGTCCGACAGCAGCACGGCATACACCACGGAGGGCACGGGCGTTGTTGTGCTGAGGCACTGTTTCTCCAAGGCCCAGGCCGTGACCAGCAGGCAAGACGCCGCGTGCCGTGCTCCGCGTGAAGAATGCGCCGACGCGGTTGGCGAAGCCGTCGCCCGAGCCGGGCCCCACGCCTGGGCTGTACATGGAGCGCTCCCAGAGCCGCATCAGCCTGTCTGCCTCCTTCGAAGCCCTGGCCATCTACTTCCCCTGCATGAACTCCTTTGACGAGGACGACGTGGGTAAGGAGAGGAGACACTCCCTCTGTTGCGCTTGTGTCATTGTTGTCGTCGCCCTCTGTGTTAAAAGTGCCGTCTGCTTCCCCAGGGCCCAGGGGGGTCTGCATGCAACCCAGGCCATGTGCCTTTGAACCACAGACTGGCTGTAGAGCAGCCACCCTGAGATTCACAGCCTGGGGCCCAGGGCTCCCAGTCTCCCCCCTCCACCAGCCTTCCCATGGAGGACCGGCTGAGGGAGAGTCTGTTTAGCAGAGGGAACAAATCAAAGCAAAACACTCTGAGGTAGACCAGCAGCACGGAAACTTTCCTGTCTTTCCCGTGTGTCGCTCAGGCGCGCAGCTCCTGACAGGCTGACTCTAAGGCATGCATGGAATTGGTCTACTTTTGTTCAGTTAAATGAAAGAAAATGTGTGTGTGTATAGTCAGTTCTGATCAGTGTTGTCTATCTGTGGAAGGGCAAACGGTTGGTGGTGTGACATTTTATTTGTTTTGATTTCTTTTAATTATTCTTGTACTGCTAGTTTTCAAAGCCGAACCTGAGCCATGTTGTTCAAATCAATTTTCTTTAACATGCAGAACATTTGCATACAGATACTCTAGCCATGTTTTTTTTTTTTCTGTAAGTTGCAGTTGTTTTCTTGCAGTAGCGATGTCTGGGAATCAAGAGAGAAAAGGGAAGAGGGTAAAGGAGAGGAAAAGGGCAGTTTCTGTGCATTTCTGTGCACCGCCTCTTTAATTTTGAATACTTACAGCATTTAAACCAATTCGGGTTGGAGAGAGAAATGATTTATCCCTTTCAATCCAATTACAGTGCACCAGATGCACGATGGCTCGACACAGTCCCTGCGATGCTGCTCTTGCAGAGGAAGACAGTGGTGCAGCACCTCTGCCACAGTCCAGGAGAGCTGCATCCCCTGATCAGACACATCTGGACAGTACTAGCGAGTTGTTATTATTATTATTAATATTATCAGAATTTATTATATTGTCCATAGCAAATAATTGCTACAGAGCACTTCACACATCAAGACTATAATAATAATAATAATAATAATAATAATAATAATAATTATTATTATTATTATTATTATTATTATTACAATGGCTGCTGCTGTGTCTTGTGGAAAGAGCGTTATTGTGAAGCAGAGGACAGATGGGGGGAGAATAGTTTCTGCTCTCTCACTCTCTCTCTCTGCCTCTTCCTAATCTTTTCCCCCTTGCGGCTCCTGTTATAGGGGCCTGGGAGTCAAAGTGCAAAGCCAGGTGTCCAGGAGCCCCATACAACCAGTCTTGTAGTCGCAAAAACAGCAGATTTATTGAGTAATGCCTTGACCTGTAAGACTCTGGAGCTGGTAGCTATGAAAATATTGAGGTGCTAAACAAACCCCCCTCCGCCAAAGAGGCATTGATCATGACTCCCAGCACTTATGTATTTATTTATGTCATCAGAATTGACATTGTGGTTATAACCTGTTGTATTCGTTCTGCGCTTCTCGTTATTTAAGAGTTTGTGAAGACCTGTGGATGAACTAATCGCACAGCTGGCTGCAGCAGGGGTTACAGCTCCTGGCTGCTGGGGATTGCTGTTAACGATGGACTCAATGCTACAGGCACGCTTATTATTTCGGCTTTCTAAAGGGGTCGTGTGTATCCCTTGAATGAGAGGGTGACTGCATGGTCACACGGTAAAACACTAATGCTGTTCTGCTGTCAGCGTGCATCGTAATAACTGTCGGCACTCTTGGCACCAAAGCAGCAGTGTAGATTATTACCTGATGAGAGCCCAGCCGCATCTCCAGATACTGCTTCATGCTGCTCGGACGTCTGACCTACTAAAACCACAACACAGCGTGCGCATATTAATCTATCCTCGCATGCAAACATGCAACACTGCACAGCACTGAGAGCAGGGCTGACTTTTATTAGTCTTCTTCTGCTTCTTCTATGAATGCAAGAACATAAAAAAAGCTACAAATGCAGGAGGGCCGTTTTTACTATCTTGCTCAATTTGATCGATTTTTTTAATCAGGACTGCTTGCCAGAACTGCTTTCAAAACAATTGGAAAAGATCGTCTAGTGTCTGGGATGCGTGTTTGCAGCGCTGTGCTTTCCGATCACTGTCTCAGCCCTTCTTGCGGCAGATGGATGGCATTAATATGGTGCTGCTGTCTGGGATGGCTGGTGTTCTTGTTGTATTTTGGGAACTGTGATCAAGGGTGCAGTTTCAGTCTGTCCCTCCTGGAGAGATACAAGGAGACTGCCCGAGTGTGTGAGGTGGAGACTGTGGCATCAGGCAGGATTCCTCTGTTGACATCGCAAGAGAAGCAGCAGCCTGTTGAAATGATCCAGCTAGGTGCCCTCTTCCCTGAAGCTGCAGTGTGTGTGTTTGTCCCTGCAGACACACGATTGTCCATGTTTGACTAAACATCAAACATCAATCAGTTAGTGCAATTAAGCCTTGGTAGTGTTTGACAGAAAGTGTGGCTACTGACCCCGTATTAACATGTCATAAGCATATTATAAGAGAGAATAAGCAAATAGCTTTTATAACTTTGTGCATTGTGTTAATGACCTAGATTTAAACAGGCACACACATGCGAACACGCTTCTATTAACGCAGTAGCAAACAATGAGTCAAACCGTTTGACAAGCAGCTTTAGATATGTCCCTACAAACCAGAGCCTCTGTCAAGCTCCTGTATTCACCTCATTTTGTGTGGAGCGCAGGGCCCCTTACATTAACAGCTGTGGCCAGAGAGAACGGTGGATGTAGCTGGCTCGTGCAATATGTGCAGGCAATAATAGAGGATGTTTTTGGCCTCATTATGTCAGCACTTGTGAGCCAGAAATGGACTGAGATAACTATCAGTAGGGAGGTGAAATTCTGCATTTAAAGCTGCCTGCATGTAGGCTGCTGAACATCTCATGTTTGTCTCACCTCTGTGTTTAGTTACGCGATAATCCTGATACTTCACACAATGTCAATTACAGTGTTCAATGTGCCCTGGACATAAGGTTCAGCAGAAATGTTTCCAAAGCTTGATATATTAAGGATCTGTTAAAAAAAGTCTTATCTCCATAGCAGGCAAGGTAGAAGTTATTTTCACAAAAACCTATACCGATAGAGTACAAACTCATTTCACCACTCTGCTGGGGTTTGTGGAAACACATGAGTTACACAAAGAGCAGTGCATGGGATTGATATTGAAACCCCTGGCTAGGTGCTTTTACTGGGAGGCAACGAGGAGAGTTTACAGTAGTTCTGCAGAGAGGCAGGGTGACCTGACTGAGTCTCCTCTCGCCACAGCCTGTGCCTAGGGCAGGACAGGGGTGATGTGCTGAGCAGTGCAATGGTTCAGATGTGGACAAATATTAATTGTCAATGCATTTCCTGGAACGAGAGAGAGTCTGTCCAGGGGGGGAGCTACAGAATTCTGGGGAGACTGCACTAGAGCACAGTATGAGGTGGTGTTATACCGCTGTAATTACTGTTAATTACTGTGTAATAACAATAGAGCAATGTTCAGTTATTCACTATCTGGCTGCCTGCCGGATCCAGTCTGTGCTTAGTACAGGAGACAGACTGCGAGTCTGTGTGGTAATGGCTTTTGTTTTAAAATTCTTGCTCACAGCATTTCATACAAAAGTGTTATTTCAGGGCGACAGCTGGTATTCACTGACAAATAAAGCAAACTGCTCGGCTCCTTTCTGCTCTAGGACAAGAAGCATTAATATTACATGTTGTCAAAAATGTAAAATGACTGGGGAAACAGCGGATAATGATTGATAATTGTTTCTCTTTGTTGATGGTGACTGTGTAGCAGTCTTACATTGTATAGCTTGGCTGTCCTAGCCAAGGAGAATTGTCACATTGTGTTATATATATATATATATTATTTTTTTTTTAATAACGTTTTAGCAGCATTCATAATTCACATCATAATGAGAAGGCTGGTAATGACCTGTCATGTGTTTTCAAAGGAAATTTTCTAAATGAATTGATAGGGTTGTTGCTCTGGCTCAGAACGGGGCACACAGAGAGAAAAATTACAGAAAAAAGCAAATGTTTTCCTCTGGGACGGCTGAGCAGTACTGACCCAGAACAGGACAAAATAATATTGAGTTTTCATAGAGGGCTTCAAATGTTGTCATGTATGTAGGTAAGATCTGGACAGCACTGAGCTCTGTATGAGGAATCCAGTGCCGGGCTGCTGAGGGGCGCAGAATGGAAGAATGTTTGGCAACCTAGTAACTACAAAGTCTGGAATGCCTTCCACATTCTGTCACAGCCAGGACTCTGGAGCACCCTTGTGGGAATAAACAGATGAATACCTGGGAAAGCTGGGACAAGCCCCAAAAAAAGAAAAAATGTAAACACGTGTTGGGACTGTGTGGTGCCTTGAAAGCAAAACTGACAATTGCTCTTTGGTGGTGAAGCCTGCATAACTTCCAGTGAGATGGGGGTGGGGTGGACGATGAACTGCCACGATGGGGAAAGCAACCGTTAATTTAAGTTGTGTCACGTTACATTTCATAGAAACAGAAACGCATTACTGCAGCAGTTTTTGCAAAGCTCTTGGCAACAATCCCCCCCATTCCCTGCAACTGCCCTGCCCCACTCTGCTCCCTGCTCCCCGCACCATGTGACGAGTCTGCTGAGATGTGCCCGCTGTCTCTCTGTTTGCCACCCCATTCCATGGCACCCCTGTAGATCCTCATCTAATTGTTGTGCTATAAACATCCTCTCTCTCTTCCATGCCGCTTCTACAGCACACAGCGTTGCTGACAATCTCAGTTGCGGAAGCTTGTTTTGTCTGATTGCTTTGGGGTTTTTGTGTTTAGTTGTTTTGTTACTGATTTGCAGACTGTGCTCAGCATCTTATCTCATCAGCAACAAGGGCTAAGTTAAGGCTCAATGAAACAGAGTAAGCATCGCTGACCGCCGCCTCCACCCCCACATCGCGCCGTTATAAACATTTAGCATTCATCATCTTTTCCCTCTAATTGCTGTTAGACGCTGTGACACGCAGCTCTCTGTGAACCCACCAGCATTCGCAATGTTTAACGCCTCCAGGAAAAAGGAACTGGAGTGCATGAAAAAAGTCTCAGAACTTCTTATGCTTATTAACACTCCCACGCTGTCAGGCCCAAGCCGCGCTCCCTGAGCCGATTCTGAAAATACTACAGAGGCTGCAACGACAGGATCTGTCAATGACTGCATGTCCCTGGACAAGAATTCTCTCTGTTGCGTAAGGCTGTGACGAATCGAACACAGCAGAAAGAAGAGATGGCAGGTTAATTTTGATTAAACTGTGTCCAAAAACACATTGCGCTTATATTTTGTAAGTCGCCCTGGATAAGGGCGTCTGCCAAGAAATAAAAATAATAATAATAATAATAATAAAAAACACAAATGGCAGAAACACAGATAAGCAAATACAAACAAACACTGTAAGACATAAAACTCTTGGAATTTCTCACCCAGTATTATTCAGTTGATTTCAATCTTTTCCCATTGTAAAACATTAGTAAAGGGTTGTGTAATTGTTATTTCCATAATGGCTGGCGCAAGATCTGCTTGAAAGCCAGTACTGACTTTGGCAAGGTATAGCACAGTGGAGAGTGGGCATCAACAGCATTGCGTATAATGCAGTACAGCACAGTGCTTGCTTCCCAGTGATCAGTTCCTATAGAGTGCCGTTCATAAGAGCACCACTGAGTAGACATGACATGGGATTAACATTCAAAAGACCGATGCTTCTAAATCTCTATTGTTTTTTAGTTTTTTCATGGAAACATGCTTTATGGAAATTAACATTTATGTAACACACTTACATTTCACAAGAAGGGGCTGCTTAGGGCTTTACAGATTATTATTCCTGGTCCGTTTCCCCCCGTCAGACAAAGCCGTGGCACGCCAGATTTGTGGCTTTACCGCAATATGCTCCTCACTCCACCATGTTGTGTTTTTGACCAATCATGGTGTTTTCGACCCAATGTGGTCCCATTCTGTTATGCTGTCAGCCTGACTCTTGTAACTGCCACAGCAAAATGGCTCGAGAGCTTGGCAGAGATGCATATCACATGTAAGAACATGGGGAAGGTTACAAAAGGGAGCACTTGGGGCATCCCACTTGTTTGGTTGGAACGCAGCTTAATCTAAATCTGAAGGCATCTTAATTAAAAATCTGCTTGCTCCTCCCCATGATCAGAACTGGTTTTCCTGCCAGGACACAGCAACGCACCAGTCACCCGGGCACAGGGCACAGTGTCTAACTACAGCTGGACCAGTGGCTCATCTTGGCATGCTGCCCATATCCAAACAAGACTGAGCTTGGAGGGAGGGATGAAGGTCCTCTATCTCTACATCTGCTGCCACCAGGAACAGCTGTTTATTTACTCATCTCGGCAGGCACCAGTACTGTATCTAATCAGCCAGGATATTGATAATGCACTTCTTTATGCAAGAAGTAGATATAGGTAAAGCACAAACATGTACAGGGAGGTGATCTATTAATAAAAGGCATCTTATATGGTATTGCACAGTGAAGGCCTGAACTGTGCTTTTCAAAAATTGGGTGTTAATGTTCATAAGATGGTCCCAAGTGGAAATTAAAAGCCTGCCCAGCCCTGTAGCCCATTGCAATTCTCTGGCTTCCATCAGGAAAGTGTTGGATGAAAGTCTGGGGTCAGTGGCTAAAATCAAAATGTGAAGGACCAGATGATGTCTTTTGTAACATTTCTTATGCGTTTACGAATCACCTCAGTCTCATCTTCAGATGGCGTTTGTGACGGGTACAGTGACACAGACCCTAGGCACCTCTGACAGATTCACACTTTCTCAGGGTGAAGTGGTGAGACCCATTTCTGTAAGCGAAATCTCGGCCAAGTCAAACAGTGTCGCACAGAGTGAATGAGTGAGACAGGGGTCTGTGTCACTGTCACACAGTCAGGATAACATATCTCTTTTATCTATCCAGCCATCTCCCTGAAGCTTGGCCTGTTCTGGTATAAAAGCTACTTTATTTACTTCTTTAAACCTATTCAAGGAGGGGAAACTATTTCAGCACGGCACAGTAACCTTTTCCCAACTCTATAAATATTTATCCCAAAATGCCACTACCGCACAGGTGGTCTGCTAGAACCAAACTTTTAAAAACAAAACAGAAAAAAACAACTGTCAGGCCCAAGTCATAAGATGAATAAAGGAACTTGTAGACTTTCGACTGTCAGAGAAGAATAATGTGTGCAGTGCTCCCTGGGACCTGCTTAGCTCTGAAGCGAGAGTGCTGCACTTGACTGAGTACTGTTTAAACTTTCTTACGGGCTCCAGTTCCAGTCAGAAGCAGTCAGAAAGCCTCTGAGATGTACAAATCCCTGACAGCAACATTGCTATGGCACCAAACTCTTCAGGTATGTTTTGAAAATGCTAGTCAGATACCTATGGCTGCACATTCACTTCTCTTGACAGGTGCCTTTCCAACCTATTTCAAAGTGGGTTCAAATTGATATCATTACCTGCAGAATACGAACTGTCTGTCAATGGAGTCAAAAATTAATTCACATTGAATGCAGAACCACACAAGAGTTCAGTCAGTGGTGCCCAGGAGTTTGCACCCTGCTCATTTTGCATCACCGATATTAAAATTTAAAAACACAATAAATAAACCAATTCCAGGCTACTATGGTTCCCCCATTGATCAAAATGTTTTGGTTATTATTCTCCTGATCTCATTGTGTTTGGCCGAGTACCCCATTCTTAAGTATTAGCTATACTGTTCCGGTAAACTCAATAAAATACAGGAAGTTGCCAGGAGACGTTCTGTGAGATAAGGCACCTTGCAGGGACTGTGATGACAAATTCCTGCCCTGTGCTCCCAGGCAGAGGGAGAAAATATGACTTCTTAAAGGAAATGCACTTAACCTTCCGTGCTTTTCAAAAGTGAATTACCATGTGTAACAGACATCTATGATTATGTTTTGTATGGGTGGATTTTTTCAAATAATAATTAAAATATATATATATTTGGCAGGTCTTTCCAAACTCACAAAAACAAGCACAAAATTAATTTCAGGTCACCATTTGAGCTGTCAAGTTTTGTCTGTATCAGGAGGAGGAAAATGTTATTAAAAATTAAACAAGAAAGAAAAAGACAAAAATACTTATTTATATATAATAAAAAAAAAAAATATATATATATATATATATATATATATATATATATATATACATATACACACACACACACACACACATATATATATTCAGGGTTAAACTCGTTGCAGACTGAGATTGAGATTTTTTTACAACAACATTAATAACTGTCTTTTTGATGAATGAATGCAGCGCTGTGTCTGCCAGCTCTTACAGTACATTTACATCTCCTCTCACAGAGCACGGGGGACTCAGTCGGGGAGAGTCTGTGCTTTTGCACATGCCAAACTAAATTAAGGACCTAATATCCCACGCCAACACAGTGGTGCAGCAATAGGAATGAGATATTCTACCAACCTGTGCAATCAGTGAGAGGAGCGAAATGCCACTTTTATTTTATTTTGTTTCCCAGTAAGAGCCCTCATTAAAGATGCACAGCTCCTCGTTACTTAGTGGGACTGATTGGAAGCTGTGTACTGGGAATGGGGTCCGTAGTGATACTCACATTGCTGAGGGCCATGACTCAGTATGCAATAGCAGGCCTAATAGGGAACTATGCCATGTACCTGCTCATTAAAAAACCTTTGCATGAATTGGATATATTTGTTTATGAGTGACTGTATCATCAGTATTGCGGCTCAACTGTGATCAGCCTCTGAGAACTGGACTGTCTAGCACTTATTTTAAGAGGTCTGCATTGATGTTTTTAATTAAAGATTGTAATTAAGTAAAGTACAGGTTAATTTATAGTGTGGGCGGGGACAAACGATGAGTGCAAAGAGACAATAGCACTTCATTTGTGATGTACACACTGAGGTCCATCTGCACAGGATTGGAATTATAGATTTTGTCTCACTTCCCAAGTTAATGAGATTTTAGACGTCCTCACTTACTTTTCTCACAGATCCAATCAGGCTGTGTTCATTTTTAGGCCTAAAAATATGTCATAAGGATAACATACTTCCAACTTCAGAGCAAAATAAAAAAAAACTGGCAGTCTTGAGTTGTGCAAGCTAGTTTATGGTCTGAGATGTTAATGTTCTATCTGTGCTTTTTTTTCATGACTGGGTTAACGGAAAGCTCTGTGGATGATTCAGAGTGCCTGTCAGTGTGTCACATTGCCCCTTCACTGGGCACTACAGACAATTCAATTTGATAGCAGCGCTCCATTAAAAGATGGCTTTTCAGCTGTAAATTCTTCAAACTGAAGAAAAACGATTGCAGTCTTTAAATCCTGTCCTGGCTGAAGTGACAGTTCAGAGGAGATAGGCAGGGCTCTAACGGGAACACTTCAAGCCATTTGATTTCTTCTCAGTGCTGAAGTACATCCATTGATTCCTAAACCAATAAAAGGCAAGAACAGAGAACTGTGCAGGATTCAGACAGGGGTCCCTTATGGTCTTTCATGGAGATTTGAAGTCTGTTCTGATCCAGCAGGACAGCAGTAAGAGATGTGTTGAGATGCATTGTTGTTTTCCTGTTGTTGATATTTGCTTGGTTGTAGGTATCGTTAAAGAGTTCAGTCAAACGGGCTGTGCATAATGAGGGGAAGCATGACGTACATTGCTCCAGATCAAAGGATTCGGTTGAAGGCAAATATTAAATGATGTAACCCAAATCATTATTCATTTCCTGATTTTAATATGGCACTTCCCAGTCCTGACCCTGCAGAAGCTCCCTGCCCTCTCTTTAGATGATTACACCTGGCTCAGGTTCAATACTAATTAAGACACTGAGGCTATTTCAATGAGCATAGTCAATTAAGCCTTCCATTACAGCAACAGTTTTTATAGATTTATTGATCTCCAGTTATTATGATTATTATTATTATCTTTTACTCATGAAGCCATTGGAATGGCAGGGGATTGTTAACTGGGATACAGAGAAGTACAGGTCGTGTGAAACCTTTAAGAAAATACATTTTTTTTCATTTTTTTTTGGATAAATATTTATCTTGCCTGTAATAGAAAATTAAATATTTATTATTTTATGAAGAGTGCCAAACTACTGCTGCAGCTCAATCTGGGTTTCATAAAATTGTCATTGTCACGCTTTTCTAGCTACCGGCATCATCTGCTAATATATAAAAGAGCTTGCCTTCACACAGCAAACCCCCCCCAGTCCCCAGTCCCCCACCCCACCCTCCTATTTTTCTTGCAATGGAGGAGAGGAGAGAATATCCAGCTGCAGAATCACGAGGCTGCTGCAACTCTTCTGTCTGAGTCCCTCGTGAGAAACCCTCCCAGGCTTTCCAGAAAACACACTGGATAGTGGTGCATGAAATGGCAGGTGGAAGTCTCTCTGGGGGGCTGCGGCTGACGTTCCCCTTCTCATTGCAGAACCTTATTCCTTTTAAATGTTGTGCGCGCGTGTGATGTGTGTGCACTCGTATGCGTGTGCGTGTGATTGTCTGTGTGCACAGATCTGACTCCGTACCAGTGCATTGGTGTCAGTCTGAGGACAGACACAGGCCATATCACGAAACCCAGATTCTAAGATTCTGACCTGCCCCTGGGGGTCTGTTGGGCAGCTAGCTGAGGACCCCCAAACTGTTTCCCAGTAGAGCAGTCTTGATTTGACTTGGTGAACCTGTGTCATCGCACACCGTCATTAAAAGTGGATATGAAGCTCTTTAAAAAGATTCCGACTGACTATTACAAGCACTAAAGCAGGGAAAGGCTGGTTATGATAACAAAATCTCAGTACCAGCGGGTGTCTCTCTCTCTCTCCGTCCCCTGGTGTGTTGTGCCGGTCACCTCACAGTCCCCTTGGCTTTGGCACAGTCCCAGAGAAGCAAGGTTGTTTCTCGTTGACACACAGAGCCCAGCTAATGAAAGTCACTGGATAAATCCATCATTGGACCAACACAGGTGGGACAACCAGCCCTTCACTGCTATACAGCAGGTCCTACTGCTAAGGTGCATTAAAGGCCAATTTCTCAAATTCCCTTGTATTTATTTATTTATTTATTTATTAATTTATTAATTTATACAGCTTGCATTTTTTTTAGTTTTTTGGTGTCAAAAAGTAGACAATTTGATGTATTTTGGTGTTTGTTTTCTGCTGTACGTTTGGAATGCAGATTGAAATCTTGTATCAGTGCTGTGTTCCTCTTTGGATGATGAATTCAGAAGCTTGCATTTTGCATCTTGCATTCTTCGTCTCTATGTTCTGGTTCTAGATGTATTTGCATTCTGAGTTTCCATGTTCCCGTTCTGCAAGCATTTGCATGCTGAGATATCCTGGTTCTTGAAGACTAATTAGACCCACTGTCTGGGAGCAGAGCAGTCATAGCGGAGCTGCAGTATGCCACAGCCTCTCCTCGCGTGACACACTTAATCCTCTATAGCCCCCCCCCATTCGTACAGCACAATCTGTATAGTGCCACATAAAACAGACAAACAGAACATTATGCTGTAGTTTTTGAAACAGGCCCATGGATGGTGTATTGTTTCTCTGTTTTGTGATTTTTAAACTCACTGAGCAGCAGGAGATCTGGCTCCCAGGCAGTAGGACATGGCTCAGTCCTGGAGCAGGTTAGCTCCAGCTGGGAAGACAAGAAAATTTAGCTAAACTCCCCCTGGTGGCTGAAATAGATCTCCCGGAAAACGGGGGACACTAGATAGGAAGAACCCAACTCTGGGTCGGCGTGTTTGCGTCATGTTTAATAAGTAATTATTGTTATAATTTATTAATTCTGTAACAGCATATCATAGGGAAATTGATTTTATTGTGTTCAAATAAATACGTTTGTACTTTTGTATGTGTGTGCGTGTGAGAGGACAACCTCTTTGATTTAGACTCTTAAAAAATGAGAGGAATACTTGTCTGCAAGATGCCATGGTAACAGTATTCCAGATGCAGCAGTGGCATTCTCCAGGGTGTGCCACAGCATTGTGTTTCACCAGCCGAGCTTGGTGTCACAATAACGGCTGCAGCAGAACCAGGGAGCTGGGGCTGCAGTCATGGAGGAAGGAGAAATACAAATCAGTAATTCATTTTTAAAAAGCCTTTTTCTTGTTTGTTGATTAATACAAGGCACTCTAATTCCACTGTTCAATACAGGCGCATGCTGGAGCCACGCAGAGTCATGAATATTTTCAAAGGAACTTGGAGCAAAGCGCACACACTCAATCAGCCCAGCTGTTTTAAAATAGATCCGTAATTATTCCCCGAGTGCAGGTGCGTTGGTGTGGAGAGGCTGCGCTCACCGCCAGGCATCAGGGGATCACACCGCCCCTCCACACCACTGAAGGGAGAGTAGAAGCAGGGCTGAGAAACAAAAAGAAATCGGCCCCTGCCTGCCTCCTTGAATGAGGCCGGACAAGAATTTGTGTTCTGAGAAAGAAAACAATGTGGTTCTCTCTGTATGGTTACATTTCTTAGTAAGAAATAATAGTAGAGTCACTAAAGGGTTGGGGCCCTGCTGTGTGTGTGACTCTCTCTCTCTCTCTCTCTCTCTCCCTGTCTCTTTCCCAGACGGTGAGGGGCGGAAGCTGAAGGGCACGATCCAGCGCAGCACAGAGACGGGGCTGGCAGTGGAGATGCCCAGCCGCACTGTGCGCCAGGCCAGCCATGAGTCTATCGAAGACAGCATGAACAGCTATGGCTCCGAGGGCAAGTGAGTCCCGCACGCTGTTTGCCTTATTAATATTGCTTTTATTATCAATAATAATATGTTTATAATACATATTATTATTGTTATTATGATTTACTGTATATATGATGATCTGTGTTCAGTATAGTAGCTCTTAGTTGAGAACATAGGAAAGGCAGTAAGGGAGCAGCACGTAGCTCAGTGCTCCCCTAAACTGGGCCACTGGTTCAGCCACCTCACCAGCACTTTGGGTAATTAACTGCCTCTTGTTCTCCTGGGTATCTGCTTCCACATAAAGGAGGTCAGCCATGTGACATCTGTACAGGCATTTCATCTGTACCTGGTTGTTCTTTTTGCTTTTTCATTTTACAAAAGTGAATCTTCTTGTATATTTCTGTCATCAAAAAGAGAAAGAATGCAGTGCATTAGGGTAATTGGAAACTGTATCAGATACAATAACCAGAAAAAATTATGAAAGGCCACATCTAATCCTATTGCAACAAAAGCACATCTTTAAAAAGTAGAAAGCTTAAAAAAACTAGAATACAAAATGCCAAAGAAAAGAAATCACATCCAGCTACTGCAGCTATTAGGTGTGAGAATTACAGCTCACAGCGGGCAGCTTAATGTGATAAACAGTGATACCTTGTTGGCTGGGATGGTTATTTATGTCACAGTGTCGGAGCAGATGAGAGCCGGATCTGGGCCTGAGTGATAAGCCAGGAGACCGTGCTGCCGTCAGGCCTGGGGAGGCCAACTGCAGCACGGAGACGAGACAAATTCCCGAGCTGCCGTCTGGAGTGTCTTGGAGAGCAGGCGCGTTAGACAGCACCTGAACTGTCTCACTCTCACAGACACACTGAGAGACAGAGAGTGAGACAGAGAGACAGAGGGACAGAGAGTGAGAGAGACAGAGAGAGAGAGCGATGGAGAGCATGAAAGCAACACTGAGAACATCAAAGAGTTTCTATGCTTTGATGGAGGCGCTGGAAAAATTAGAAAAAATAAAGATGAAATAAAATCGGGCTCCTTTACTGGGTTCCTCATCAGTGTACAGTGCAACCCCCAGCCTGTCATTTTCTCTGTTCGCCCGCGTTTTTGTTTTTTTAATCTGGCCAATGGAAAGGGGGCAGGAAACTAAATTGTCACTTCAAAACAGAGAGGAGATGTGCGTTTCTTTTTTCCTTTGTTTGTTATACTTTTCCCTTTTTTTAACTCTACACTCAGAACACAGCTAGAGGTCACCTACAGAGCCAGACTGCCAGGAATCACTTCTTCTCATGTCAAGTATGCAGCCTCATGCACAGCCGGGAGGAATTAAAGGCCACAACGCTTTATATAAGCAGATTCAGTGCTGTCAGTCCATCTTGTGTCTCCCGTCTCCTGACAATGCAATGAAACACCAGTTCAGCTCTGAGCAATTAGTCTCAACAATAACCTCTCTCCTGAGGTCACTGCCATTTTCATACACAGCTATCTGTGGAACCAGAGTTTGTATTGCCTAGCTCTGGGCCTTGTTATCATCAGCATATTGTTTATTTAATTGCAAGGCCTCAAACATGAATAATCAAGAGTCAAATTAGATGGAGGCAATTGCTCCTTCCCAACTTTGGTCAGCGCAGCAGACCACGTCTCACTGAGCATTGCACTTTGACAGAAATTGTGCTTTGCCTTTATTTTTGTTGCTGCTGTTTTATATAGACCTTTATAGCATGGTTTTAGAAAAAGGGATGGATCAAAAAGCTGGTGATTTTGAAAGCCATATGTACATATCTGAATCACTTGATATATGTACTTGTTAAGGTGCTTTATCCCATGGATACAGTGACATTTTCTGTAAATCCTTTAATAGGAACCTATCGACTGACCTGAATGAGGTATTAAAAATGACTTTGCAGCCAGACTCTTCATTTGCCTGCTCCAAAGCCACACTGTCGCTGTGTGCACCTGGGGATTTCTGCAGCGCTCAGAGCACATGGAAGCAGAACTAGGGCAATGGGCTTTGTGAGGCTGTTATAGTCCTGGAGTGAGACAGATGGAGATGAAATACTTTTACATCCAGTGCATTTTTTTAACAAGTAAGGCAGTGTATATAAAATGTCCTTGTAATGTACAAAACCCACATGGCACATCTCTGTCGCTGGAAACGGCTCATAGAGAGAGCACAGTGCCCCAGGGGCAGGCTGACTCTGGCCTGTAGGAGAAGCTCTTGATTTAGGGATGGTGTCTGTTACAAGGCTCGGCTTATTTTAAGTGCATTGGTACAGGCTGGCCTTTAATCTTTGCAGGGAGAGAGATCTGACACTAACGTGCACTGTTAGAGTCAGAGAAGGCGGGGCTTCCTTCAGGGACATTTTGGGCTGGTGCACATTTCCCTTAATAAGAGACTGAGAATCCTTATATTGTTCAAAGGCCCCTAGGTGGCCCAGGGACGAAGCCAAAGCCATTTCAGAGCGCGTTATGTGAAGTAGAACAGAGGGGGAAGGGAGAGTAGGGAGGAGGACTGGGACACACAATGAAGTGAACTCACTGGTGATGTTGCTGTGCAGTTCCATTGCGGTGCTTCTGCTGGAGGCAAAGTACTGCCTGGTGTCCAGAGAGAGCAGTGTGCACAGTGCCAGGCGTGTGTGGAGGGAGGAGAGTGTAGGAACAGCACGGGAACAGCCTGTCCCGAGACAACCCTCACCCTCTAGTTGTCCCGGGACAGGCTGTTCCTGAGCTATAGTCACCACAAAACACTGTCTTTACCTGTCCCCCCCACCTCTGCACAGCTCCTGAATTCTGAGTGTTGAGGAAGCTGATAGCTACAATTAAAGAATCACGGATCACAGAGTTACTGTTCCATTTTTCCTGTTTTTTCTTTCCTCTTTTTCTGCAAAAAAATCATGAATTGCTCTTATTTTTTTATGAAGCTGAAGGCAATAAATCATAACGGATTTGTGGGATCAAATGCAGATTAGTATCCAGGATGGTGAGGTTTCCTTTTTGCGTTTGTAATGGGATGTAAAGACATAAATATGTGGATCAGTGATTTGGTCCACTCAGGCAGCTTGCTGGGCTCAAGCTCTCAGTGACGCACTGGGGTCTCAGACACCGGGAAGCATGATGCACTGTTCCCTCAGACCTCTGCTTCAGCAGATATTTTGTGTGTGTCTGATGAGTGTGTACGTGCACGTGTGTGTGTGTGTGTGTGTATGTTATTTTGAAAGTATTCACACAGCTATGCCATGTCTCTTGTATTTTGTTTGTGTTCATTTCAAATAATTACATGACTGTGGAGTGAGGAGGCCCATGTGTTTACCATAGCAGATCTGTGTGAGCTCCACTGGTAATCTAATCCCTGCAGGAAAAAAAAAACAATCGATACACAAATCAATAGCAGCAGCAGGGTTTTTAATAGTGCATATTCTGTCACTCTCTCCTGTCAATGTCAACCTGGCATGGAGTTTAAAGGGGTAAAATAAGCAAACACGCAAACAAAAAAAATGAACACAAAAAACAAATAACTTTCAGAATAAAAACAGTGGCAACTTCACAGCAGTGCTTGAGGGGTCGGTACACTTTGATGTTCTCCCGTGGGTCTGTTCCCATTCAGCAGCCGGAGAATCTGTATTGATTAATCAGCAGAGCACACAGCGGCCCGGACCAGCATTGAATTCACATACTGAAATAAACAAGAGTGTCAGCAGCATGTACCTGTGGGCACAGAGCACAGCAGTCAGCTACACAGCACACAGCATGGGACAGAACGCCCCATAGACAGCCCAGACAAGTCACAGTTAACCCTGTAAGTGCCTGGGTGTGTAAGTCATGTCCAGTGATATCCCAGGGGGAAGTGCCCGCACACACTCAACAGAGCAATACTGCTAAGAAACAACACACCAAACTCTCACACTGAGTTCTGCAAGAGCTATTCCTCTCACCTTTCACAAGAACGACCTTATGAATGGGGATTATATTACATTGAACTCTTGGGAAATCACTTTTCTGGTACAAGGAGAATATTGCATCTCACATTAAGTGCTTATGCAATATCACACGCACACTTATGTGCGTTGCTATTATGATTGAATATATATTGTTTTTTTAGAAATAATAAATACATTAAATACAATTAAAATCCTGAAAAGTGAAATTTCTCTTAAAAATGTCACAGACAGAGGCAGCTCTCAGATGTTCACAGCACATGTCTTGTTTGTCTGGGTGGTGCTGAGTAAAGGCAGCTATAAATATTTGGGCTGTTCCAGCCCTCTGTCCCCCTGTGTGGCAGCTGCCTGGGCCCTGGCACAGGCCTGTCAGCCAGGCCTCTCACCCTCTCCGCAACATCCCAGGAATGCACTGTGCTTTCAAACAGTACCTCCCCGTTTAAATAAATACACAGGACCAGAAATATAAATATCAGAAGACAAATTCCCAGAAATAAACAAAAGAGGGGTGAGTGTAAAACTGTCCAGCTCCCCAGCATTTGCACATTAATGTCTGTTACACAAACACAGAATCTCATAAGGAATCCAGTGTTCTGGCCCTCACCACCATATCCTACCAGCAGCAGGGTGTCTCAGGGGTTGTGTGGTGGGCAGTGGCTGCAGTGAAGATACTCACAGAGATGGAGCATCTCCAGCCCTCTCTGAGCTTCTCAGTCCTGGTCAAACCACTCACCATTTCCAAAAGCATCTCTCTGGAGAAGAAGAGCAACTACATGGATTCATAATACTAACCTGACCTTCTGTGTTGCACTGAACATAAAAAAAGCAATGTGAATATTAGAATTTTTGTGCAGGCACTCGTTCATCTCATTTGTATGTCTCTCTTATGTTCTTATCAAAGCAAAGTTTCTTTAAGCATGAACGAAAGCTTGTATCTGAAATTGATCTTTCCAAAGGAGACCTTGTGAAAACAGACAGAAAGAGAGAGAGAGATTGACCCAGATGTTGGGGAAATTACTATCACTTCATTATCCAGCACTTGCTGCCAAGCTGAACTAAATATATATATTTTTTAATTAGGTTTTGCCACTGGTCTAGCACTACAGCTCAAGTGTTGCTGTGCACGGGCGTGGAGGGGGCCTGTTAAAGCATAATAGCATTCAGTACCCCCCACCCTGGCCCCAGCTAGGAGCCCAGTCACTCACCCCCTGCCAGAGTGATGGATGTCAGCCGGAGTGTATCTCTCTAATGTGCTCTCAAAACCCGCCTTCCCTGTGGGGGGGTGTTAGATATTCACAGATGTACTGCTGCGCCTCAGAGTACAGGAGCCCCCCCCGTTTACCTGCTAACTGAGTCCGTCCGGTCTGGCTTCATCATGGCAGACCTCACACTGCCTGAGGGTTGACCAAATAAAAACATTGACCCACCTGTGAAACCTATACCCCACGTCAGCTGGGATGGAGTCATGGGCGCAGGGTGGAGGAGACCCAGGTCTGGCCCAGGCTGCAGGAGGGGCTGAGGTGAAGAAAGGAGGGCACAGACTCACTGGGGACCTGTGCAGCTCACAGCAGCTGGCTCAACCCTTTCCAGCATGCTGTAAAAATAGATTAGAAAAAAAAATGAAGAAGAAGAAGAAGAAAATATTGAGGTCAGAACTTTACACAGCCTGGGAGAGAAACAAATTATGCGCCTTCAACACCTCTGATGCTCAGTGAGAACCTACTGCATACAAACACACAAGAAAAAGTAAAGAGGAAAATATATAAATAGAAGAGAGAGGAAAGGAGAGAGAGAGAGACAGGAGCCCTGCTGTGGTTTCTGGGTGTCTTTCAGCATTTTTAGTGCAGCTGCCATTTTTCTTCTTCTAACTGAATTTTTTGGACACATTTAATTTAAATGCATTTTACTTTGCTGGCATGTGAATTTGTCATGCGTGCGTTCATTAGTATTCGTGTTGACAGCGTTTCCATTAGGAGCACATACATGTAAGAAAAGATGTAAAGATTTGATTGAAATATTATTAAAGTACCAGTTACAACTAGTACCAGTTGTACAAACATACTCATATACACTCTATTGGATAATTAACCTATGGTGTCCAAATGGCAAACAGCCCATGCTCCCTTGCTGCCTTTCTTATATTCTCAAATTGGTTTGTTTGTTGTTAACCCTTGTTACCACAAAAAAATGTAAATCAAATCTTCTTCATAACGTTTAACAGATTAAGTCACTTTTGTATCAAGGTGATGTCATGGCTCTGACAACCTCTTGCCCCCCCCATCTGTCTTTTGTATCCTTTAGCCTGAACTACAGTGGTGTGTGTCTGGCCTCAGACTCCCAGTTCAGTGACTTCCTGGACGGGATGGGCCCTGCGCAGTTCGTGGGGCGGCAGACGCTGGCGACTCCGTCCATGGGTAAGCCTCCGTTCGTGCTGATTGAGAAGAGCTAATGTGAATCGTTGTGCAGTGCTGCCTGTGTGTGAGTGTGAGTGTGTGGGTTGGGGGTGAGTATGTCTTAGCACACACTGATGAGTTCATAAGGATGTTTTGCGAGTTCGTGACGGCTGTGTGTTTGCCCCTGCGCAGGTGACGTGGAGATCGGGTTGCTGGAGAGGAGCGGTCAGCTGGAGGTAGAAATCATTCAGGCCAGAGGACTCACCCTGAAGGCCGGCTCAAAAACTCCCCCAGGTACAGAGACCCTGTCCCAGACATTCCCAGATATGCAACTACAAGAAAGTTACAAGAAAGATACCAATTCCTCAACAACTCCACACAGACACAATACCTGACACCCATAAACATTCAGTTTTTGACATGATTGTACATCCTGTCTCTGCCTCCTGCAGACAGACGGACATCTCCTAAAGCCCCGTAGAGCTGCTAAGGGTCCTGTTAGGGGTTGTTCTCTTCAGTCATTCCCTAGCCTTCCAAAAAGAAGACTAAGTGTAAAGCTGGTGTTTGTTTTCTTGTTGCAGCTGCGTACATTAAAGTGTACCTTCTCGAAAACGGCATCTGCATCGCAAAGAAGAAGACCAAGGCTGCCCGGAAATCCCTGGACCCACTCTACAACCAGGTCCTGGTCTTCTCCGAAAGTCCTCAGGGCAAAATTGTTCAGGTGGGTAAGCTGCACCGGAGAACTACTCAAATGAAAGAAAAACAAAACACTCTTTCACCTCCTCCTCATTCATCTTCCTTGGGCATTTACGTTGCAAGAAATACTGACGCATAAGGGATTGATTCAACAACACTGAATTCAGATGTAGGCATGCCATGTGCAACCCAATTTGCGCTGTGGTCCCGATGAGTAAAGATCAGAGAGTTGCAGCAGTCATTTCCAGTCACCCTGAGTGATTGTACACTCGCAGGCCCAGATCCTGAAATAAGTGTTGATTAGCACCTCCATCCCCCCGGGCCCCCTGCCTACACAATCAGACAGCACCTTGCCACGGCAATCAGTCTGCAGATCACCGGACCACAGCCGATGCATTTTTTATAATTAGGAATTATTTTCCCATGTACATTCAATTTTTGTATGTGGGGGAATTGGCTAAACCCCCGGCACAGAGGGGGTGAACAGGAGACTAACACGTGTGCACAGAAACACGCACTGTCACCCTCCGCTCCTCCTCACACTGCAAGCCCACGGCGCAAACAGCAGATGTTAGCCGTCTGACAGAGGGCCAGTGCTGCTGTCACCAATAGCAGCACAAGCCCCTCTTCCTGCTATTGGAAATCAGGAAAAACAAAGGATGACTTTGAACCAAGCCAGCAAAACAGAGAGGGTTGGGGGGCATACAATCAGCTGTTCACACTGCACACATCACAGCAAACCCGCTGTGCCAGCTTATTTTAGATATGTTCATTTTATATATTTAGATTTTTTGTTGCTGCTGTTGTTTATTAATTAATTATTTTTAAATTTATTTTCTAAATGCCTTTCAAAGCTAAACGATTTATACAAATCTTGACAGTCCCCCTGTCATTATTAGTTTTCTGGTAGCTGTCAGGTCTGTGTTGGAAATCATTGAGAGGATTAGCAGAACCAGAGAGAGAGAGAGAGAGAGAGAGAGAGAGAGCTGCCGGCCTGCCTGCCTCTAGATATCGACAGATAAGCCTGTTTGACAGTGAAAATGGAGTTAATGTTTAAGAGGAGCAGCTAGGTTAATAGCTCTGTTCAGTATTTGCCATTTCTTCAACAGCCGGTGAATTATTACATGAATAATCTGGCATCTTGTCACCGAATAATGTAATCTCGCACCTCCCTCCCTCCCTCCCTCCTTTTCAATTCACTTCAGTCTTGTCCATGGAGCGGCTGCAATCCTTGGCTGAGGGACAGAAAGATAAATCCTGTTTGTTTGTTTTGTTTTGGGGGGTAGGGGTATTAGAAAGGAGAACAAACGTTCAATATTTATTTAAAATGTACTTTTTCTGGAGAGAACATTTTTTCTGTTCTGTCATAACAAATGTTGAATTTTAAAACAAATCTCTGCACTACACGTAAGGAAGCAAGCAATAGTGTAGGGCTGCACTGGGGCCCCTTTTGAGTGAGTGTGTGAGTGTGCGTGTGTGTGTGTGAGTGTGTGTGCCCGTTTGTGTGAGTGTGTGTGTGAGTCTGTGTGTATGTGTAAGTCTGTATGTGTGCATGTGTGTGTTTGTGTGTTTGAGTGCGTGTGCATGTGCATGTGAGTGTGAGTGTGTGTGTGTTTCAGTGTGTGCGTGCAAACAAACGTCTGTAGAATATTCTCGAGAATAATGAAAACAATCCTTCATCCAAAAACGGCCCAGATATGCCCCCGTAGTGTAAACAGGTAGAGGTGGTCTGTCAGTCGCTGTGTGTATATTTGTGCAACTTCTGTTGTAAATTATAAACTGTTATATGCCTCTGTGCCTATAAAGAATAACTTTACCCACAAGCACTCTGTGATAAATATTAGGCAGGGAAATAGGCTGACAATTAGTTTATTTATTTTGTTCTTTCTCCAATTAATCAAAACAAAACCTACACATCTATTTAACAATCAGCCCGTAAGTAGTCAACCAATCCATCAATGAGCGAGGCTTGAGGGTTTCCAGGGTTTGACTGGAGAGACATTCATAGTGTTGACTAATGACAGCTGTGTCTGTGGCGGCTCAACAATGCAAGATGTTCTGCCTGTTCCTCAAGCACCCACATCCTGCCGCCACCACTGTTCTCATGTGTTCTGTATATAGTACATGCCACTAACAGTTCGCCCTTGTTTTGTTTTGTGTGTGCCTGTGTGTGTTTCGGTTTGCGTTTCTCCACAGGTGATCGTGTGGGGAAACTACGGCCGCATGGATCGCAAGTGCTTCATGGGCATGGCCCGCATCCTATTGGAAGAGCTGGATCTGTCGACCATGGTGATTGGCTGGTACAAGCTGTTCCCCACCTCCTCTATGGTGGACCCAACCATGGCCCCTTTGATCCGCCACTCCTCCCAGCTGTCCCTGGAGAGCACAGTGGGGCCGTGCTGCGATCGCTCCTAACGACACGGGTTGGAAGAACACTGTTTTTTTTTAAAGTGTGTCTTTCTACGCCCCCGGACCCTGGACCTCAGGCTGCTGCATGCATGACTGCGGCGCCGCATTGCGAAGGACAGGGAGGGGAGGGTGGGGGGGGCAGGGACGCTGCCTTTTAGGTGTTCCCAAAATAAAGGAGGCCAGAACAGTACGGTACAGTACAGTACAGAACAGTTGCAGCCCAGAGCAGTGGACACAGAACGGCCCCGATCGAACCCTGAGAACTCCCCGGTTCCGCCTGCAGGCAGGGTTCTAAACGCAGCCCCCAGGTTCCGCACCACGGTTCTCCCTGTGTACGGGAGTTTTGACCTCACAGTGGAATCGGTGGAAGATCACTATATCGAGAGTCGAACGAACAAGGAACGTGGCAGCAGGGCCTCCTGCTGAACACATCTGTGCCACTCTGCTGGATGGGTGCGTCTGGAAACAGGGCGACACCCAGTATTTTGAGGGTAATTGGTGAAAGGTCCTGCATTGCTCTGAAAGAACAAAAAAGATAATGATGGTGTTTAATTTGTAACTATTAGTGGACTGTAAGAGGCAAAGGTTAAAATGTTGGATTTGTATTTATTTTGCTGTTTTCTCTGAAACTAAACCATATTCAAGAGGTACTGCAAATGTTTTGTCTTTGAAGCTTTGCTAACTTTTGAACAGTATCCTTTACTGTGCCAATTTTACCAGGAAGTGTCTTGAATTAGTGGCTCATGCCATTGTTACATTAATAGGGGTTACTTATTGAATTGAAACTGATTTGAAACTAATTTTAATACTCTGATGGGTAGTCAAATAGGTATAGAGCATTTTTATAATTAATTTGTTTATTAATTGTCATCCCATTGGATTCATGTGATAAAAATATTGTGGGCGTAGTTAATAAAATGATTGCTAGAAAAGAAAAGAAAACATAGCAAAAAAATATTAGTAAATTGATTTTGTTATTATCAGACAGCAGTGAGTTTTAATAATGTGAGTGATATGTTGCAGAGACAACTTGAAAAATAGATGAAGGAATGCAGGACTGTGCACTAAAATTATTAATGTCAGGTAAATGAATGTTTCTAATTTTATGGGCTAATGCTTGGGCACTTTATTGCCATGAATGTTTGAATTATTATGGGAGATCTGGACAGAGCCAAAGACACTTTATTGTCCTTTGGATTTAATGCCTCAAGATTAATTAAACTGGGGTACAGAGTTTCAGTAGGTGTGTGTACGCACTGTAGCACTAGTAATCAGCATGAAAACTATAGAGTTTAATACTAATTACAAAAGAAGAAAGCAGTAACAAAGCATGAGGCGATTCTTAATAAGAGGGAACCAGCAAAAACATTGAGCTGGGTCAATAATTAAGCATTTCTTTTTCTTGGTTTAGGGAACAAAAATGTAGCAGCAAGTTATTTTTCTCTCGTAGTTATATAGGTGCAATACTGCTCTATACTGTGAACCACACTCATGAGATTACTGACCTGAGAGAAGTTTTTCTGTTTTTTTTTTTGTCATTTTAAACTCCGCTACAATCTGTTTGGCATCGCCAGTGGGGAACTCAGCAGACATGACACAGCAGCAGACATGGCTGTCCGAACTTCATATTTGCAATCGTCAAATTAACAATTAACATTCTTTTCACTTTCTCCCAGTGCAAATATGGCTGCATTATTTATAACTGTGGGATTACATGTAACTTCCCACTTCCTCATGGTCCTATTCTAGATCTGAGGCTTTCAACTTCTAAACAGAAAACATGGAAACAGTACTATGAAATTAATTATAATGATTAAGCATTCAATTCAATGTGTATCATAATTACAGGCTGAATTAACTTAATTTGGTGTTTACATACAAATTTCAACAATAGCATGCAGACTATAGCAACATTAATTGAAATGATGTTACCTGGGTAATACAATACCTAACCTTTTTGTACTCAAGCTCAATGTGTGAATTGACATAAGTTCCCTTCTGAGATATTTTTGGCTATGTTAAATTAGTTGAAGAACAACAACAGTAACATCAAAACCGATGTATGTAGCAATTCTGTAACTGCCAAAGCGTCCGTACTCAACACTCCCCTGAAATGCATTCTCCCCAAGAGGAAGGCATCTCTCGGTCTTGCAGAACAAATAATATCATATGGTTTTGGAGGTCTGTGTCAGAAATGTGGGCGGAACGAGTGGCGGTTTTACAATGTACTGTATATACTCTGTATGTTAGCGATTTGTTTCTCGGATCGTATTCAGTGTGGTTTCTTTCTTGTTTATAAGCAATAACTTTCAGTGTCCTCCTGGAAACCTGCATATTGGGACTGCATTAGACAGAGCTGTAGCCAAGAGGGGACTGCATGGCCAAGACTTCTGTCAATGTAGCAAAGTAGCTGCTAGTTAAGAGCACATCTATTAGTGTATTAGAATTGTCTGCTGTTGAAATGTTGACAGAGTTTCTCTAAATATGGTACACTAGATGCAGTACACTTGTCAGCTTCAAGGTGAAATGCAGTTTTCTTTACAGACACACCATACATACACACACACAAACATACATGTACTTATGTGTTTGTGTGTAGTTGATTTTTACTGTACGGAAAATCTCAAAAGGATGTTTAATCTTGGGGAAATATTCTGGTATGGCTAATAATATCAATGACATCTCACATTTCTACATGGCTGTTAAAATGGAATTTCGCAAAGTGACAAGAAATACCATTCTGATATTTAACCAGCCATTTTTAACTCCTCATATATATGTACTACTGTATCCCCTCTCCTGGGGAAATGGCATGAAACAAAAATAAATAACAAATAATGCCTACAGGTAGTGTTAAAGAGTGTCACAAAAGAGATATCTCTGGAAAGAATACAACCACATTCCCATTAAAAACTGTGTTTAGATTTACAACCTCACTCTCTGCTACACACAGATCTTTGAGAGACGTTGACACGATTAATTAAGTGACATTTTATAAACAATACAATGTAGAAAATTGCATTGCATTATATTGTAAAATGCATTGTCTCCTGTTTGTTCTTTATACTTATTTGATTGTTAGGAATTAGAGTAAGTTTTGTCAGTCTTGGAAATTTATAAATACTTGGTGCCAAAAAATATACACATATTTTTTTGGTTTGTAATACTTTTTTTCATTGTGAAGTGAATCTGGACATTTCCAAAAAAAAAAAAAAGATTCATGTTTTACCCAAGGCAGCACCTAATATCTGATTAAACCTTTCGGGCTGCAGAATGTTAATTGTGGCCGGGACAAAGCAATAATAAGGCTACACCACGCAGACATATGTTTTAATAATTAATATTCTGCAAAACACCTCACACAAACAAATGTAAATATTTACTGCTGTTAAGCTTTGTTTATTCATATCTGTGTACAATGAGGTGTCTTTTAACATTGTCACCAGGTGTTTCAGGCTCTTATTTTGTTCATGAATGCATTATAACTCATCATGGAATCATACTTATACACAACATTGTGTGTATCTCAGTAGTCTACATAAGACGATGGGCAATTCAGCATGAGAAAACTTTAGCCAAAAAGAGATGATTATAACCTTATTATTACCCCTGGAATGTGTTTAAATTTAACTTCTTATGAAATGCATGTAATCTGTAATCATAAAACTAACATGTTAAACCTTATCGGTTAAAACTGAAAGGAAATCTAAAACTCATCAATGATAATACCTGATGTTAAAATCTACAGTCTAAAGTCAGATTTGTTTTTCTCCTGTCAGAAAGCTGAAGAATGGATAATGTTTAAAGAAATATATATATTCCCAATGCATCACTTGGTAGCTGCATGCTGTTTATCATTATTGTATAAGCAGCTGGAAAGCTGTCAGAATTTTAAATTAGATTTCTTATTTTAGTTTTAGTTTTTCTTAAAAAGATAGAGTGGAATATCCCAGACATGCAGTCTGAGTTTGTTAAGTTAGAAAGCAATGATCTGACAGACATACAGCCTGCCCACCCTCTTTTGTATGTTCCAGTTTGTAACAGGGTTTTAATTTTTTATTTTTTTTTATTATTACTGGTAATAAAACCTCCATTTGTGTTTCACGTTGCAACTAGAAACTAACCAACAGAAACAGAAAATAAGATGTGATTCCTTGATACAGCACAAAATTGACTTAGAAGCCCGATTTATGGGAGTGTATGTAGCAGAGAATTAACAATACACACATAAGTATCAACACATTTATTTATTTTTAAAGTAGAAAGAAAGAAGCAAGCAAGCAAATCGAATGGAAACAGTGTGAAGGAGTTTAACTGTGTGCAGTAATCCCTTGCAGCTCTTGGCCAGAGTTTAATCATCTGATTTATTTTTTTAATATTCCAGCCCTGTTTCTCCTCCTCTGTGTGTTCTTGCGGGCGTTACTGGGCGTGCAAATATTGTTTAACAGTGCAGAGCGAAATGAAGGTGGATGTGTAGCAAAAAACAGGGAAGCTCTTGGAAAAGAAAAGCGTTTGAGTTTGACTCCCTGCTAAGGCCTCCCCTGAGCGATGTGTACATATCAATCATGGCCATCAGGAGGCACTGGTTTAAGCGCTCTGTGGCTCGTAACAGAGAGCTTTTCTCACCAGTGTAATAATAATTTATTACGTGTAGATTTTAATTCTTTAAAAAAATTAATAAAATGGTGTTACAGTTGGAAAATGCACAATTTGATGTTGTTGTTAAACTATTACAAACCATTAATAAAAAAACAAACAAAAGAAGTAATTGAATCAATTTTCATGGGAGCATCTCCTCTTTGTGGTTGACAAGTGTGTTCTCTTCAACTCTCTTTCTCTGAGGAACTCGGATGGCAGCCCCTTCAGGTGTCTTTTGCTCAGTAGGATAGTGTGTGTGCAGACAGGGACCTGTCCAGATTGTGCTGTGTGTTTTCGGACGGTGTTGTTCGTGAATATGAATGCAAAGGGTTGTGAGAGAGGGAGAGCTGTGGGTTAGGATGCAGGCCCTTCAGCTCAGTATCCTCTAGCTCCTGAGTGACATCTCTGCAGAAGCCCTCCGCTCTGGAGGGCAACCATCCAACAGCTGCCTGAGTTGTGCAGCCCAGGGATGGGTAAATGGGTAGGCTCACAGGATCTGGTCCAGCTGCACAGAGGTCAGCACCAGGTTGCACACAGCTGCAGGGTCCTGGCTGACAACTATAGGGAGTGATATATTTACGTCCAGAAAGGTCATCATGGGACAGAAAGAATTTAATAAAACATTACTAAATTCTGGCCAACTCCGAAAAACACAAGTGGCGGAGGGGGGTTGTGGATGTATGGAATCACCAGGTAAAAACCCGAAAACCTCTCTTGGAAACAATGAAACTCTAAGACTCATTGTGATGGAAAAAAAATGATTTATTACTCTTTTATATATATATGTGTGTGTGTACAGCAATATGTATCAGGCATACCAATGATCCTGTTTCAAGTTTTAAACATAAATAAATAAATAAATAAATAAATAAATAAATAAATACAGACGAGGAGCAAAAAACTAAGACAGTTTAGTTTTAAAGATTCTTTAGAAAATCACCTTGGAAATTTTCAAAAGTAACGCAGAACAAATAAAACATTTCAGTTCAAACTGTTTTACAAATTACCAGTCTTCCTTCTTTAAGAAGGCTAATGTGCTTTCACTTTGAAAGAAATTGACACATCAAGCAGTGAACTAGTACAGAGCACAACAGAGAGACGACAAACTGCATGTCTACAAGACCTTAAATAAATATTACAGTACATCTTCTAAAGGAACAACCTAGCTCTGGGAATACAAAATGTTATGCAGGCATTCATACACAACGCTGATGACATTCCACAGCATATCTGTGCATTTGATTTGATTCATATGTATATTCCCAGCATCTGGCCCTGCATGCTTGGTTTATCTGTCCGTAAAGTACACGCGCAACGTGATCACGCTGTGGCAAAGCTGAACGGCCCAAACCGGGAGTCCCAGTGACCCATGAGCTTACACCAGCAGCGTGATGATGACATCATCGTCCTGGCCCTTCCACAGCATCTCCCCCTCGAAGGCCACCATGCCATGCTTCCGGCAGCGCAGCAGGATGCCCACCACCTTGTCAGAGATCTTCACGTAGCGGTCAAACAGCCTTCCGAACGTCATGCGGATCTGGCCGTCCTGCCCGCACATGCCCATGTCCCGGATTATGAAGCACATCTCATCCATCTCCCGGCGGATGTGCTGCTGGGCCCTCCTTGCCCGCTCTTCCGTCTTCGAGCCCTCCTTGGGCCGGCCATAGCCTGCATCCCCTCTGAGCAGCCGCGTGGCCATGGCGTGCTCATAGTCAAACTCCTCGCTGAATGGGTTCAGTTTCTGCTCCTCCAAGTGCTGCTCAGACCACTTCTGCCAGGTGCTCCTCAGGTCACTCAGAGTCACCACCTTGATCTGAGAAAGAGAAAGGGATATAGGGCTGAGTGAGGCTGTGCACCACGGAAGAGAAAATGTAATTCTGTTTCTTTAGGGGGAACTTTTTCAGAATGTATTCATTGGACACACAGGGTTGTTCACCTCCAATATTTTGGCAAGTTCATATATAAAAGGAAAAAATAAACACTGGAAATATGGAGATCTAAAAAAATAAAGTGGATATCCTCTAGCTTTTTTAATGACAAAGGAATATGACTGGAGGGAAACAAATAACATTAAGATAGGAGGCTTGAAGAATTCCCTTTTAAGTAAAATTCCCACACAGATGAGTGAGGTTACCTTTGGCCGGTCCTTGAGTCTCTTCTCTCTGGCTTGTTGGCTGTCTTTGTGCTTGTCTTCAGAGCTGCTGTCAGTGTCGCTGAGTCCCGCCTCCTCCCCCAGGCCGCTGTCCTCAGTGTCCAGGCTGCTGCTCCGTGACCCCAGCCAGCCCTCCTCCTTTCCCTGCTGGACCCAGGCCTTCACCCCTGCACCACCCTTGTTGCCACAGTGGCGTCTGCGCGTGGGCGACTCGTTGCCCAGGAAGGGTTTCCTGTCCCCGGCACCTATTTTCTTGGTCTTAATCTTCTCGGTGATGAAGCTCACCAGGTCGTTGCCACAGTCGCTCTTCTTTGGGGCGATGCTCTTGGTCACGCTGACCGATTTGATTTTGGAGTTTTCGACCGGCCCGTTCTCTGCCAGCGTCCTGGGAGTCACAGAGGGGGGCATGTTCTTTCTCTCTGTTTTCTTACTCCTCTGGTCATCCTCGTCATCCAGAGAGCTGGGAATCCAGCCCTTGGGGATGGACTCCTGTTTCCCTGAGTGTTCGCTAGCCCAGGTCTGCCAGCTCCTGGCCAGGCTGTTCACCATGGAGGCACACTTGATCTTCCTCACGGCCCGGTGCAGCGGCCTGCTATCCTGCACAGCTGTGGTCATGACTGGCCTTGTGTTTGTGGTGAGAGAAAGAGAGATACTGGAGAACTGGCTGGGTCTCTGGCTTACTCCAAATGAAAAAGTTTTCGGATTCCCAAGGCAGGACAGCGGCTTTAAATAGAGGAGAGCATAGGAAGTGAGGTCACCCTGCATTCCTGCGGCACTTGCTCTTCCACTGTGACCCCAAAGCACACATGGAATTTTCCTATGGACCTCTTGGGAGCAGGTGGCCATGTCGGTGAGAGGTGACACTGTGAAGATTAAGTTTTATGCTTTATTCCTGGCACATGATCCCACATCCACTCTCGCCTGCTGCCCACAACACAAAAGAATTCTGGAAATTCGATTCTGATATCAGTCAGGACCATCACGGCTCTGTTTATACAATAGACAGTCAGGGAAAAGGAATGAAAATGACATCACTGGTCAGGATATAGTGTGATTTAACCTGCAACTCAATATCATCATTTTTTAAATGTATTTCTTTTTATCATAAAGCAAAGGTTTCCTTTTGAAGATCAAAATATTTGAAAACTGAGATCCACAGACTTGAGTAGTGTGTCAAAAAATCAGATATGTTTAAATATAGTGATTTTATTGGTGTGCGTGTCCTCTTGTCTGAGCTATGTGCTCCTCGGTGCTCAGTGACAGAGCTGCTCTATTTTGGGTGTAGGACGCTGGGTGCAGCTGCGATGCTGATTGATAAACAAGCCTGTCCTTTGAACAGGAGCTGAGCTATTTCCAGAGGATTGTTGGGGGGAAGACCCTAAAATTAACCACGTGCCTCACTGCCCCCTCCCCCCATACCTGTCTCCACACACGGCTCACTCCCCACTGCCCTGTCCACACTCTGCCAGAGTGCTCAGAAAGGGATTTTAAGATGTCTCTTGCTCATGGCCATATTGTTTTTTCGTCTGGCTGTTGTTTTAAGGTACCTTGGCTCGTGGTGTCATCTTTTCAACTCACTTTTTAGAGAGCGCATTTGGTCTGAAAGTAACGGAACAAAGACAAAATGCCAGATCCATTGGTAATCCATTGGTATCAATTCAGAAGAGCTTAGTGTTGTTTTTTGTTCTTCATATAAATAAATAAATAATTTTTGGTAACATTTTATATGACAGTGACATTAATAAATGATTGGTAAATAATGTAACCTTACAGGGTTAGCAGCCACGACTTGGGACTCAAACCCCATTCTTCTGTGCCACAATGCAGCGATCGTACCACAGCACTAAGAGGCCCAGGCTTGAGATCGCTACACTACCCTCTGGCATGCTACAATAGTTTATAAAATAGTTAGGAACCGTTAATAATTCAGTTTATAAATGATCAATACATCTTCATAAGATATGATTTTTCATTTATAATAAATGTTGATACATTATCAATCATCTTATAAAGGTTTATTGATCATTTATAAATGGAATTAGTAATGGTTACTAACTGTTTTACAGACTATTTACCAATCATTTATTAATGACATATGAATGTAAATAAGGAATTTCATTACTGAATTTGTTAATATAACCGAAATTAAATATATTTTTACACTGATAAAATTCATGAGGGGATTCTATAGATAGATACAGTTTGGTACATCATTGTGCAGTATTAAATGCACTCTCTCGTCAGCATGTTGGTATCTCTGTACAGACCAGCAGCAGTGCAGAGGAACAGGAAGGACAATAACACTTAGCTGTGACCTAATGTGGGGAGTGTCTGGGGACTGTGGCTGAGAGCTGGGTTACAGGAGCAGCTCTGGCCCCTGGGCTTTTCTAATGCACTCACCAGGGCTATTGATCAGTATTTATAGACCTTTCCAGATGATCTCATGTATTTGCTGTACTGAATTTAAACCCAACTAATACTACCATATGACTACTATTGTGCTGTCAGTATTATCTTTAAGCTGCACTTATTTATAGGTGCTCGTTGCACATTGAAATACCTTCCCTTGGTGCCCGTTCACTGCATTTCCATGTCATTGATTCCTGTGTCAGGTAATGTCAGTTCTGAGTACTTGAGGCCTAAGGTGCACACAGAAAGAGCTATTCAGCTTTCAGGGGAAAAAAAGCATTTTCTCTCAACATAACAATAACGTCACTGCAAAACAAGCTGACATCTCAGAGAAGACCCTCGAACAGGCTTCTCTTCACGTGTTTCTTACACCAGGGTCACCCGAGTTTTTCTGTCACAGTGTGCCTCTGGTCTTTCTCACTAGCAATCCTCCTAAACCTCATGAAATGCCTTCATACCTTTTTAGGATGTGATAATTTTCCTAGTCCTGCCACCATTACAGGCAGCATTGCCAGTTGCTTAGCCCTCAGATTCTTGCTTAAGTTGTCGGACGACTAAATAACTTATTAAGCCTACTGGGTACATGGGGTATGCTGCCCTGGCCTGACACAGAGCTCGTCCCCATGTCTTTTTATGGGCCATGCATTAACTGTATCAGTGCAAAGCAATTACATCGATCTAACACAATAAGCGTACATTTGTCCAGGGCTTTAATTCTACCCAAACATGTAGTTATTGCCTTGACTCTCCTCCATCATACCGATGAGCTCGTGCTAAAGGTTGGGGGGCTCCAACATACCTGCAAAATGACACTAATTTGGACTATGAAAAACACATAGAAAATAGCACATAATAATAAATAACAAACAAAGGCAAATAGTAAATTTGGATGGACGTATGAAGACAAATATATATCAATGCCAAATACAAATTTAGGTCCAGAGGATGCTGAATAATTTGACAGCTTGTCTCCCTAGGCTGTGACAGTCTGGCTGTATGGAGAGGTCGGGAAGACGCTGCCCGTATGAGGGCTGCTTGTTAAGGTTTGTCAGGGTGCTGTTCCTTGCACAGCCCTAATCAGACAGTTAGCTTGCATCTGATGCCTGTCCCCCTGAGCTCAGAGATCTGTAACTCTCGGCGTTAGAAATATCCCAGTCTGCGCTGTGACTCATTCTCACAATGACTCAGTTAATGATTCCTTGTAACATCACTGAATCACTTCACAGCACAGGCAGAATACACCTGTTAAAGACATATGAGTGCCTGAGACAGGTTTAAAAATAGGTTAGACACAGTGGCTGGGTGTTGCTATGCAGGGAGCCACAAGCACAGTGGTGAGGAATGTGGATTTATTTCATTAAAACACAATGCTGCTGTTTCAGGTAAGGAGAGGTAGGCCTGTGGAGTTCAAGGCATGTCTCCAGGATGGCAGGCTGATATTATTAGAACATCCGACTGAGAACTTCACAAACTATTCCAGGAGAAAGTTCAGTCTCGCCGTTCATTAATGACCCATGGAAACAGCCAAGTACATGTCAGACTGGACGCCTCTCATGTCTGCAGAGCTGAGCCACAGTTAGAACCACGGGTCAAGCCATCAGGCACAACCATGTTTGTTTCTGCTCTATTTTGTGCTTTGTGTTGTGTTACATAACTATAGTAACACCAGTGGAAGGGGGCAGCAGAGCCTCAAACTCTGAGCACCAGTGATGCAGGTAGGTGGTATTCTTTCTTGCCCTGGCTGGACCTTCCTGGCACTGCAGCCCTTAAATCTGTCCCCTAGGGCTCTGGCGCTGCACACTGGTATGTCTGCTCATTGTGATGCGGCAGGCAGCCCAGTCTCCTCCCTCGCCCCCTTGTGTATGGATCCAGCAGGGTGCCAGGCCAGCGCTCAGTCGCTGTCTCTCCCAGTCCCCTGCCCTTGGTGCTGCTCAAAAGTGTCGGTCTCCTCGGGAGCAGCTGAGAAGGATCTGGCCCCCACACCGGGTCTGTCTGGAAGGGAGGCCCATCTCTCTCCTCCAGCTGTAGATTTATGTGGCTGTCCGCCTGATGACGGCTCCTCATATAAATTATTAACTTTATTACCCTTGGACAGCAGCTTGGAAACATTAAATGAAAACTAAGGAGAATGTGGTCTATATTTAAATGCAGGGTGCTGACCTGGCTGCTGCAGATGGATTCACCAGCGTCATCAGCTACCACAGAAAGAGAGATACATATAGGTAGATAGATCCATAGATAAATAAAGTTGCCATGTACGCATGTTGTACTGTAATAGCTGCAAAAAGTTATTATTATTTAGAATAAGTATTGCAAAAAGAAGAAAAATATATAATGGAAATATTTAATTTGAAAAATCCAATTTGGTTAATTAAGGTTCAGCTTATTAAACAACATTGTGTGGATTGAGGCACTCCGTTCACAATGGCTTATGAATTATAAACAATTTTCATTTCCTCCTGGAATCGTGTTGTATTGAATTTATGACATACAAAGTCTGTATGCACAGAATAATTATATCAGTGCGGAATTATTTTTAGAAGACCTTTGGAAGGTACTGCTGTTTCAAATGTCAATATATAGATATCATTATTGCAGCAGGAGCTAACGAGGAGAAATCTGCTTCTACAGGCAATTCGCAGGAATAAAAAAAAGTGCCCGGACATTTTTCACTGTGGAGAAAAGGAAGAATCAATCAATTTCTTTCTACCGAAATTAGATGGGTTTGGAATTCTGGTTCATTCATTATTAAGTCAAAATGAATTGGTCTGTCATGGTATCTGGGAAGTTTAATTAGCAGCAAATTCAAGGAGATAGGAGGTCTGATTGTTGCATGTCTCCATCAGGTCAGGCATATGAATCAGATTTTAAAAATACTGCAATTACAAACCTGCGCTGGATTCACCAGGCCAACGAGGGAGGAGTGACCTGATCAGCCATTTCTCTTTGCTTTCCTTCCCCGTCAGCTCTTATTGACCTTTTGGTGTTGTACATCCCTGCATACACAAGGACCAGCTCCTTTGTGCTGCAGTTAACGCTCACGAGAGGCCGACACACACCCCTACACTGAAACATTCAAGATCTGTACTGGAAAATCAAGCTTGAATTAATTACTAATTAGAGTTTAAAAATGTGACTCTCATGAATAATTAATGAATAACTAACAAATGATTGAGTTGCTCTCACAACAATATGCTGATTAATTTGCTATTATATACTGAATAACTACATTTTTTGTAGCCTTGGTTGACTGCGTTTACCTTGGTTGTTTTTTCCCCACCTATTGAAGGGTAACAGAACTTTGGTCGATATCGGTTCATTCTGAAGGTTTGTCTCAGAGGATCTGAAAATAACTTTTTCCACCTTCGTCACCCCAGAGGTCACATAACTCAGCTGCAAACGATGTGAAGCAGCCTGTGTGCTGGTCGATGAGAGCAGTCAATCCCAGTGCTCTTCTGACTGGTCATCCTAGCAAAAACACATTAAATTACCAACCAACCAATAAGCTGTCAGCTCCGCCTGCAAATTGACTCCTTAGTGATGCAACAGCAAGAATGATGGCTTACCACCTGCCCAACGGTCCTGACATAAAGAGCATGCCATGCAGTGAGGATGGCAATGAGGATGCCGTGCTGTGTGTCTGAGTTGAGATATGGGGTCCTGGGGGGGGGAGTTAACGAGCAGCATGGTGGGAGTGTTGCGTAATGCCTCTGCCAGCTCCAGTGCCATCGGCAAGAGGAGGAGTAGGACAGGAAGACAGCTCAGTGTTGACAAGGTAGGCATGCCAGACCCACAAGGCACGGCGCTGACCCTGAGCTCACCAATGCCGCGAGGTTGATGGCTCCAGGACAGCTGCCACGAGATACATATCCCCTTATTATGTTTTGGAAAAAAGGCCCAGGATGGCTTAACTCTGTTTAGAATTGATCTGTGTCATTCAGCGCCCCCTGGCAGGAGTGCGTGGGCCCAGTGCTCTCATTTTGCCATGTGAAGCAGCAGGAGGGGAATCTCTGACAGCACCATTCCTCAGACTCCGTACATCACTGCCCCGGACTCATCCGCCCAACTTCGCCTCCCGGGACGAGCAGGACGTGTGTTCAGGTTATGTGAACACAGGAGACTGACGTGTTATATGTGTCATATATGCATATATGGGAGTAAACTATATTAAGAACATGTTTTGTAGGCACATAATTTCCTCTGTAAAACAGGATAAATAAATTATAATGAATAATCACTTTTTTGTTTTTGCAGCACACTTCTGCAACTGCCATGTGCACAACAGAGGCTACAGGGGCTGAAACATGGGCTCTTCTCTGTACCTTAGACTGTTGTCCATCTGTGTGTGTGTCATTTATTGAAATAAAAATAAAAAAGTGTTTGAAATGTGAGACGAAATTGGGAGACTGCCTGACTGACAGCTCTTATTAGAGCTCTGCACAGACGTGTCTATTTTTAAAGTGAAGCATGACTTTTTGTTTAATGAGGTGAGGCAGAAGGGATATATTAATAGATCATTATATTCCACGGTGCTGCAAATAGCAAGCTCCCGGTGTGGCGATTTCCCCTTCGCCTCAAACTCACAGCACATGGCAGGTGTGAGCAGGATCTCCGCGGGGATCTGCACCTCCACACCGTGGCCAATGGGAGGACGGACCGATCCTTGCTGAATTTTCACTCTGAACCCCCTACACTAGGGGAGTGTAGGGAAGGGAGAGAGGTCTCTGTGATTGCTGCTCAGAGCATGTAGACATGTTTTGCAAATTTTGCAGATTTTAAGAGACAGATTGGTTGTCTTGCAGGAAGATATCGGAGTGGTTGGTTGCTAGTGTGATTTTGCACACACACACACACACACTTCATATGGGCTGGTTGTCACACCCTGGCTGCCAAAGGAACAATTCCTGCCAGAGAGAGAGGAGCTGTTTCCAATCTCTACATCTCTCTACAGCGGGAAATGCATAGGCTGGGGAGAATGAGAGAAGAAAAGAAAGAAAGACAGACAGAAAGAAGACAGAAGTCCAGTGCACATTTCCCATTCGCCATATATCTCTGGCGAGGCTTTGGGCATGTGGGCAGGATTATGTCTTCTTACAGGTGCTTTGCTCATATTTGGAATTGCAGAGATGGACTTATTTATGGGTTTAAATTAATTCAGCATGGCTGTGTTTAGAACCTTCTGCCCTACTTAACTGCCCCTCCCCCTCTCTGAGCAGTGAGTCTGGTCCGTGCCTGCCATCTCCCTGCTCCTCTCCGGGTGGGCAGGGGATGTGACCATGCTCCGGATGTTTCCACTCACGTACAATTCCACTCAGGACCTGGTCAGGGGGCTGTACTGCCGAGGGAAGGTGTCTGTGGGTGGGGGTGGGAGTGAGGGCGTGCAACAACGGTTGCAGATTAATTAGGAAAAAAGGAAAAGAGAGAAATGGCAACCTAGATTTTGTTCGGGAGCCTCCAGAGGAAGGAGAAATTACCAGTGGAAAAAAAAGAGAAAAGAAAAATGAGGTCAGGGATGGATTGCGAAAAGCAATGAGACAGATGCTGTTTAATTTTTAAGATGCTTTTTTCTTCTGAAGCGTTTCTCAATGAGCCTGCATACATTTTCTTAACTACCCACATACTGCAGTGCCACTGAGGCGCAGGGGATGGCCAGGGACACAACCGTGAGAGAGAAGGAAAGAGAGATGTTGTACTCTAGCCCAGGGGAGAGGAAGCAGACACACACCCTGTATAGGAAAAATATATATTTTAAAACATTTAAATAAATTATATCGATGGAAAAAAATAAATAAACATCAACAACAACAACAACAACAATAATAATAATAATAATAATAATAATAATAATAATAATAATAACCAATTTTATATGGGGGCTTTGTGAAATCATTCCCAGTAAGATCAATCTCGGTGCATTGATCCTCTGTCAGAGTCAGAGGGTTGAAATCGTGATGCAATGTGCGGGTTCTAGGAGGTGCGGCCCGGCTGGACACATGGTGCCGCACTGACGACAGCAGACGCCACACCAGGAAGGCTCTGATCTTTGCATGGCAGCCAGAATGTTTGACAGGAGAGCAGAGCTGAGCTGAATACTTATTGCAGTCTGCCACAAGAGGGCAACTTCTGACAAAAGATTCACAGTTCACATGTGTCTGGTTCTAGCGCTGGTCTGCAGTGTGTGCAGTCTGTGCAGTCTATTTATTGTAGAAAACCCAGCAAAGAGCAACCTTGATACATAATAATAATAATAATAATAATAATAATAATAATAATAATAATAATAATAATAATAATAATAAATTACTATCAGGCTATATATTATATTAAATTAAATATTAAATTAAATATATTTTCTCACGCGCATTTTTATGGTTTTATGATGCATTTCATATTTAACCCCTAAACCTGGAAAAAATACTATTAATACCTCTACTACTACTACTACTACTACTACTACTACTACTACTACTACTAATAATAATAATAATAATAATAATAATAATAATAATAATTATTATTATTATAACTAGATGTAAACAACCATTAAATCCCAGTCAGCACTCCAGGACAGAGCAGTTCTCACAGTCAGAATATTTTGTAGTAACAGCTCCACGTCACCCATCAAGCCCTGCTCAGCTTACTATAAACAACGTCCTGCCCGCTGCTGTGTTGTAGATAAGGGCTCAGATAACTGGAGGTTTTGCAATTAATCCTGGTGTAGATTTCGCCTGCCGATTGGCGATGACTTGTGGGAGTTGGTGGAGTGGGGGGGGTCTGTCCTTGAAAGAGAGGTCAAAGCCAGCGCAGCGTGCATCGGCACAGTGAGGGAGTAGTCCGAGGGCACTTTTCACCTTGGGAGAGTCGCAGCAGGGTGTCAGAAAGTGAAGTAAAATCACAGAGAGGTACGGGTACAGCACACCCTGACTCAAGTCATGGAAAACCACAGCAACACAAAGGCCACGGGTGGGAAAAACCTGGGTGAATCCACCCTATTACTGGAGAGATTTACTGAACTTTTAAGAAGGAATGCCCTGTGTCTGTGGACTGTAGGGTCTCATCAGCACTGTGCCTGGTCTGAGTGCTGGAGCTCTTCCGTGTTTTATCCACAGGCCTACAATGAGTTTCCAGAAGCAAGTTGATGCAAACCTGCGATTCAAGAGAACAGGACATGAGGACATGAGGACAGGCCCGCTTTGTAGCTCAGAACCACACACTGGCAGCCTGGCAAGAGGTAGGGACCTTCTCCCAGTCCCCACCTGAACCAAGTGTTTGGAAGACAAAGGAAGAAGTTGGCTGAAGCCTGTGAACTAAAATGGTTGAGGAGTGTGAGGGACAGGGGCTGACGAGGAGGTGTGTCACAGGACGTCTTTGCCTGATGCTGGGTCAGCTGGACAGGCTGGGTAATGAAGGAGCAGGTGTTGGCCCTGCTCTTGAACCTAATTTACAACATGCAGTGTGTGGTTACAGCTCACTGGCCTGATTCCAGAGGTACAGGAGGAAGCCATTGCTCCACCACATCAATCACCTCCCACCCCCAGACGATGTCAACCAGGTTACCTCAGTGCCACAATCAGAGCACAAGACATTGAGATCAAATGAACCAAGACTATCGCTCTCGTTCCAAAAGGGAAAGAAATCCATTAGGTGCTTTTCAAGACCTGACTAATTATTTACTAAAGTAAAATTGACCTTACTCTGTAGCTTACAGTGTTCCGATCAAAAATCTGATTTTGTGTCTTTTCACGTTTGGCCAGATTGCAAAGAAAAAATGAGAGGAGAGCAAGAGAGAGAGATTTCAATCTTCATGCTTTTGAATTTAATTTTCCTTCTGCTTGGAAAACATGATGTTATCCATTAATTAGAGCTTGCCATGTTTTGATAACAAGGCATGAGTGAAAAAGTACTTTCTTAGTGAAAGTGCTCATGACTGCTGCCATTCGGTCATGGATCTGACTGTAATAAAATTACACATTTTTGTCAATACTCCTTTTGTTACATTATCTAACAGGGGATACACATAATCGGGTCAATAACAGTTTTGGATAGATGCAATCAATGTAAGTACTTCCATCAGTAGGTTATCCCTAAAATCACAGCACTTGATCCATAATGCAAAGCTGAGACCCGATCCAAGTTTTGCTTGGTCAATGACGACATCCCGACACCGAACCTCTCTGGAGCCAAAACACATTACCACAGCTGATAATACTGAAGCAGCATACTTAAAACTTGAAAAAAAGAGTTGGTTGCTTATGACCTCAAATGATAGGTTATTATCATAACCCCGGTCCCTGAAAAAGAAAGACAGCCATTACCTATTTGGAGAGCCTTCTGATCTGCCAATCTTTGAAAACATGTACTGAAGCTGCCCAATAGGGGCCCTGCTTGCAGGAGGAAGACCCGCCCCCAGTGTCTGTGCAAAGTCTCCTCCTGACTGCAGCTCCCTGCCATTTCTTCATTAATAAGGTCGTCTGGTCGAGCAACCCCTGAAGAATAATGGCTGTCTTTATTTTTTCTGGGAACCGGGGTTATGATAATCGTTCCCTTTGAAATCGAAAGACAGCCATTACCCAATGGGAAGACTATACCAGAGCTGTCGCGAGTCCTAACACCTGACTAAGCCTAAACCCACAATGACAAGGATAACAGAGCCTCACGGTGCCTGAGGGCTAGCAGTTTGAAGTACCTGGGAACCCAAGCTGGGGCGCAGCCAGTTAGCCATGTTGATGCTTTAGAACCTTGTGAAGGTCTGTTGACCGGACCAGGTCGCAGCATTGCACAGATCTTCAAGTGTGGCACTGGGAAAAAGAGCCCACAACGTGGCTTGTCCCTTCGTTGAGTGCGCTGAGATGTGTTTAGGCATCGGAACATTAGCAGTCTCGTAGGTGAGCCGGATCGTGTCTGCCACCCAGTGCGCCAGTTGCTGTGTTGAAACCGCCCTCCCTCTGGTGGTGGAACCATAGCAGACAAACAGCTGTTCGGATTTGCGGCTCTGCGCAGTCCACCGCATATAGCATATTGCCTGGACAGGGCAAAGTGTGTGTAGTCTGCGGTCCTTATCCGATGTATGTGGATACCTACCTTGGGTAGGTTCATCCTGAGAGTGACTCTGTCGTTGCTTCCCGAGAAGATCAGACAGGCTTTATCCACAGACAAGGCGTGAATTTCACTTATTCTCCTTGCCGACGTTACCGCTACAAAGAAGGCCACCTTGAGCGAGAGGAAGTGGAGCTCCATTGTGGAGATGGTCTCAAAGGGAGCACTGCTCAGTCCTTTCAGCACTAATTCCAAGTCCCAGGCTGGAATTGTGTCCCTTATCGGTGGTCTGAAGCATCTCGCACCCTTCAGAAACTGGATCACCAGGAAATGGGCTCCTGGTAAGACATTGTCAATGTTATCGTGGCATGCTGAGATGGCAGTCAGATGAACTTTCAGCATAGATGCAGATTTCCCATCTTCAAGCATCTGCTGCAGGAAGCACAGGATTGTCGATATGGGGTGATATGACCACTTGTAAGTATATTGGGCCCTGGTGGAGGGGGCCCTGGCCAACCGCAGCATTTCCATGACATTAACAGGAAGCCCCTGGAGACATCAGGCGGTGCCTTTCAGAGGCCAAACCCACAACTGCCGCTGCACTGGGTTGGGGTGCCACAGCAATCCCTCTGCTTAGCTCAGCAAGTCCCGTCGAAGCGGAAGCTGCCATGGATCATCTGTGCCAGCATCGCGAACCATAATTGTCTCGGCCACTGGGAGCTGATCAGGAGAACTTGAGCTCCTTCCTGGTGAATACTCTCCAGTGTCAGTGGAAAAAGTGGCAGTGGGGGGAAGGCAAAGGTGTCCACACCCAGGTGGCTGCCTCCCGTCTGCAGGGAGAACCACAGAGGATGTGGGTCATTGCCTGTGTATCGAAGAGGTCGACCAGAGCTCGTCCTAGCCTCTTCCAGATCTGCTCCACCACCTGAGGATTCAGTCTCCACTCTGAGCTGTCCAGACCTCCCCGGGAGAGAATGTCCGCCGCTGTATTGGACACGCACAGCAGGTGTATTAACCATATGGAGCAGAGATTGTCTTGCGCCCACAGAAGAAGTCTTCACATTGATGTAGGCCACCACTGACGTGTTGTCCGTCTGAACCAGCACGTGTTTGCCTGCCAGACCATGGTGAAAGTGGTGCAGTGCCAGTCGCACTGCTTGCTGCTCCTGTGCACGGCTGACCAGAGGCCACTCCACACTCCTTGGTCTCCCATCCCATTCCAGACAGCACCACAGCCTGTTCTGGAGACGTCTGTGGTGATGACTTCCCATCTGTGTGGGCATCCAAGGGGGGGGGCGAGGCGCAGATTTTTCCGATTTCTCCACCAGGACAATGCCTGCCAGCACGTTGAGGTCACTGTCAGTGGGTGTTTATGTCTCGCTGGGTGTAGCTTGTGGGTGTTTACCCAGCTTTGCAATGGCTATTCGAGGCGGCTGCCATCAGCCTCAACAGTTTTTGAAAATTGACCAGCTGGAGAATCGATGCCCTTCTGAATGATGCCAGGCATTTCTCCAACGACTCGATCCTGTCTCTGGACAGGTAGGCAAGCATTTTTTGAGAGTCCAGCTTCATTCCCAAGAAGTCCACCGTCTGTGTGAGATCGAGGGGGCTTTTCTCTGTGTGAACTGCGAGACCCAGTGCAGTCTCATGACGTATGACCTCTGCTGTATGTTCCTCCGCCTGAAGCCTGGAGTCTGTGCACACCAGCCAGTCGTCCAGGTAGTTCAGGATCCTTATCCCCTTTGTCCTGAGGGGGGCCAAGGACGCGTCCATGCACTTCAAGAATGTTCGGGGAGCCAATGAAAGGCGGAATGGCAGCACGTTGAACTCATGGTCCTGAAAGGCGAAGCGCAGGTATTTCCTGTGTGCTGGGAGGATGGGGACGTGGAAGTGTCCCCGAGGTCTGTTGACGTGAACCAGTCGCCCAGCCGGATGGACTGAAGGATACGCTGCACAGTCAACATGCAGAAGGGTCTTTTCTTCAGAAACATGTTGAGGCCCCTCAGATCGTGAATGGGCCTGAAGCCTCTGTCCTTCTTCTGCACCAGGAAGTAGAAGCCTGCTCGAGATTCTTCGTCGGCAACTCGTCTTATCACTCGTTTCTCTCGCATCACAGCAATCTCCTGGGAGAGAGCATGAGCCCTTCGGCACATCTGACAGTAGTGGTCAGCTACTGAAGAGGGGTGGCCAGAGTGGAATTGGAGGGCTAATCCGTGGGTCATCGTCATTTGCACCGAGGAGTCCTGGATGCAGGCTTGCCATTGGTCGAGTCCGGTCGGTCTCTGGGTGGGGTGGGGTGTGGTTGGCGATGGTGGCCGAGTCCCTTCAGGGGTGTCTGCCTTGCCCTTAGGCTTCCTGCCGGAGAGCATATTCTTCCCTCTCACCTGCGGCTGGCTTCTTTGGCGCTGCTCAGGCTGCGAGCCACTGGACTGTTGTGGCCTGGGTTGAGGCCTCCCCTGCTTCGGCCAAGGACTGTTGGATTGTTCGGAGTCCCATAGGCGCTGCTGTGGCTGCCATCTAGCCTGTTGGAGATCAGCATATTTGGACACTGTCTCCTTCACCTCATAGCAAGTCAGTCATGTCAGCATTGACCAGCTCCATTTCCTCCACATCTGCCATAGACTGAAGCTCCCTCAGGTGTCCCATCAGGTGACCCATGTACAGATTCAGGATGGCCTGTGCGTTATTGGCACGGACCGCTGAAGTCTCCGCAGGATAAGCTTTCTTCAGCATAGTGTCGTTGGTTCTGCATTGTTAATTATGGCAAAGTGGATCTTTGCCTAATATTCCATTCACCTGCACCAGCCTGGACACCCCTATCAGTGGGAAAGATCCCAGTCCCTTGCACGTGGATTGCACAATGTCCAGGTTATTGTCAAGGAGGGGAAGGGTCTCCGCAGGTTTAGTGGTCTTCTCCCTCAAGAGACGATTTTTCGGAACCTCTTCCTGGGGGCACCACGGAACATCCGCTGCCATAGCCACACGTCTCATCAGGGCTTAAATTCCATGCTCGGCCCCTGAAAGTGCTCTGATAACGAACTTACCACCTCAGTCTCCTCTGTGAAAGATGGAGGATCCGATATGTCCGAGCGCGATGCCACATAGGACAACGCTTCTTACGGTGGCAGTGGTAGTGGTGGTGGCAGCAGTGGGAGGTGGTGAGCATCCTCTTCCAGTGGAAGTCACACCACCACAGTGTTTAGTATCTGCTGCTGGGAGTCCAGCCTGTGTCTCGTCTCCCTGAACTGCTTAAGCACTGTTGCACCCTTCCACTTCCTGTCTCCTGCGGCGTGGAGGAGTCCGCGGAATGGAGAGTCTGGATGACCTGGAGTGGGAGTGTCTCGCTCTCGGGGACCTTTGTCTGGGGGAGCGCGCTCTCCTTTTGGGAGAGAGGGAGATAGACTGCACCTTTGCTGGTGAAGCTTGTGGAGAAGATGAGCGCCACCTGTTCTGTCTTTGCAGAGAGAGACTCACAAGGGGTTCGCGCCGTTTCCAAGGTTGGTCGAGGTAGATAAGGGATGGACGGGGGGTGGAATTCCATTATTGATGTGACAGAGAGGTTGAGGAATCAATAGAGTTGGTTGATATGGACAGAAGAGTGATCAACGAGGTTGGTTGATGTTGATGTTGGTCGAGGTCGACTTAGAGTTGGTGTGTTGAGCGCCGTTCTCGACATGTCAAGCGGTTTAAAGTCCGCCGACAGAGGTCGAGACAATCCGGAGGATTAGAGCAGTATGGTCTGTCGACCAGCCGCAGGGAGGCTGCTCCAGCGGAGTAGTCTCCTTCCTTTTTCCTCTCCTTACGCCACTTGAATCTGTTAAAGAAGAATGAATGGTACAGGAGGTAAATCGTACAACGGATCTCAGTGGAGGGACCGAGGCCGCATCCGAGCGAAACTCCCACCGCACACTTACCTCCGAAGAGATGCAATTAAGAATAAAAGACCTTCGAAGAGGCAAAAAATTGGAAATAATAGAGGATAGCAAATATTAAACCGAACTCCGAAGAGTACACTTCTCAAGCTTTAAAGGTGATGGCAAGCGAAAATGCAATCAAGCACAATCACAGGCATGTAAAAAAAGAAATGTCAGGGAGCTGCAGTCAGGAGGATACTTTTCACAGACGCCAGGGGCGGGTCTTCCTGCCGCCAGCAGGGCCCCTATTGGGCAGCTTTGGTACATGCTTTCAATGATTGGCAAGTCAGAAGGCTCTTCCCATTTGGTTATGGCTGTCTTTCGATTTGAAAGGGAACTGCATGTTTGTGCGACCCGGAAGAGTAAAATCGTTCACATGCATTTCCGTATTTCTGTAATTATTTTAAGGCTTATCAGTGCCTGTGAGATTTGTAGATGCAGATGAAGGCAGTGGTGTACTAACATAACAATACAGACAGTACATACACTGGCACTATATTAGCATGCAAACAATAGTGATGTAAGACGAACATGCATTGCTAAGAGAGATGTGTCAACAGATGTAATATCGCTCTCAGTCAACGGACACTGAGAAAACCTTTCCGAACCTAAGCAGGTTGCCTCTGCAATGCTCTCCTTGGACACTCACTGAGTTGCTCTACTCACTTGTGAGAATATCAGCCAGTTGATTGTGCCAGAATTGGGACACATTTCACCAACATATTTACAGGAAAAATAAAGACATTTTTTTACAACAGCATATTTCTGGTGCCTGTATTTATGTTGGCTGGTGTTAAAGAATTCAGTTTGACCTTTTAAAAATGGTTTCTGATGTGTTTTTTTTTTTTTTATTAGATTTGGTTCATATTTTCTTGCAAGTATTACTTACTATTTCTAGTGCTCACAAATTGCAATTAATAAGCATAAATGTACAGAGTTATAATGATATACTTGAATGTTCAAAGTGGTCATGATGAATTATTTTGAACATGGTCCTTGTTTATTCTGAGCCTTCATGCGCAGTTAGCAGGTCTGCTGTTCTACATGTTAGTAATGGATGCCAGCCCCTATAAGTTCGACTTGCACACGGCTGCATCCACAAGGAAGATGTATGTTTCTACATAAGAAAATGATCTACACTTACTTTGCCTCTTTGAAGGAAAGTTTCTCTGCGAACTCAGCATATCTCATAATAACGGGCAAGACTTGCCTTTTCGTTTATTTTGATTTATTTCCAGAATGTGCTGGCTGCTGTTCAGAGGCAGGAACCCGGGACTCTGTGTTCTCAGCGCTGTTCCCTGAGCCACACAGCGCCATACGATAGCCTGCGACACAAGTGCTCCCTGTTCCTTTTCCCTTCCTTTCTTTCTTTAATTTGTAACTTTGGTTCTTGATTTTCTTTGTTCAACAAGTGCCCAAGTTGGGTCTATTTTGTTAATGTCTAAATAACGGTGTGGTTTGTTTTCCCCAGAACAATGACTACATTTACAAATACAGATGAAACCTGCCTTTCCACACACACACACACACACACATACACACACACACACACACGCATGTACACACACACACTGCATATAAATATACAAATGGACATTCTCAATTTTCTTTTTTGGACATGACCGTAATAATGCTTGTTTTAATGAAGACCGCATGTGCTACTTCTTCATCAAACATTTTATTTTTCAAAAAAGTAATAAAAAAAGAGATTAATGTAATACAAAAAAATAAAACCAAAATGTCTTTATTGCTTCTGTACTTTATAAAAGCTGTCTCTGTTGGCTGTACACCAGAAATCAGTCTTTCTCTTCTGTTTTGTATGTCTTAATAAGTCATAAAGTGCAACTTCAGAATATAAAGCAACAAATAAACATCTGCTCTTTAAACTCACGACTGCTCAAACATATAATGTAAATATAAAGATTCACATAACTGCAAACTATTACACTTTCGACATAAGCTTGTAAATCAACCACATGCCATTAGAAAGAAGGAAAACAACTGGCAGACAAACACTATGTTTTAAAAGCATTTTAACAATCATCCTTTCTCTTTTAAATATGAAAAAAGTCCAGTTATTACAACATTTGAATTGGATAAATGGGATACAAAACAATACATGATGCATTTAAGAGGCAAAGAGCTTCTTAATACAGTTGACACAATAATACATATGTAAAAATATTAGCAAAATCAGAGTAATTTGTACACAATATTCATCCATTTTAAGCTATTCCTTGCTGTTAATCTTCATGCTAAATCAATTAAGCCTGAATCGGTGCTGATTAAAAGTGAAACAAGAAAACAAACACAGCATTCCATCGTGATTAATTATTTTTCGTTATATGAAATGAATACCATCCATCGTGCTTCTGTCCAGCCTGTCTGTGCTGTACATCGATTCACGAGCTGCTAGGTCTGGCCAAAGACCTCTCTTATAAAAGACATGGGAACTGAAGATAATAGAAAAAGCAGATGAGGAAGAAGCTATCCACATCCTCCCAGTAACAGAGGGAATGTGTGTAGATAATAAAATATAGTGATCTCCGCACTTACATAGCAGTGCCAATTATAACAACCAAAAGCAGGCAAAGCATTTAAAGACAAAGAAAGTAGTATGTTGTTATCAGGCTACTGAGATTATTAGACTATACATTGCCTCCTGGTAACCACACAATCTACAAGAATACAAAAAGAAAGCTGATAAAATAATTAATATAACAATCACACTTTTATTATTTTTAAAGGAAAGTAAATGTGTCTAACAACCACATGACTGTGACGACAGAGGACGGAAGGATCCTCTACAACATAAAACTGCTTGCCTATGAGTGTCACAGGAGGTCTGTCCTGCCGATACCACAAGATAAGGGAGTCTATTCACAACAGTCACGCTGAGGTCGTTGCCCCGGGCTCCTGGCGGACTGCAGGTACCCAGCATTCCCCCACTTTATTCCTAGTGGAGGGGGGAGTCATTTTGACAGTGCTGCCGGGTCAGTGTGCTCTGCAGCTCAATTCTGTACTACTGCAACACACATCCCATCAATGCTCCTGTGTACATGCAGACTTGCACAGCCAACGTCAGCGCTGAGCCAATGAGTTCTGACGCTGTTGTGCGTTCCGAGCCGTGGTGAGTGACACAGGTGCGGGATTAGGGATGAGCCATGTTGGTGTGGGATCACCCTGTCTTCCCCCAGGCTCTCGCTGGCTCTGCCGTCGCTGGTTTCACTTCAGCACCCATCGGTAGTGCAGCCAGACAGAGGGCGGAGTGAGAGAGTGAGTGAATGAGTGAGTGAGTCTGACTGGTTCATATTTTTTAGTTTGATTCAGTGTGCCGGTTGCCTTGTGCTATTGCAGCCGGGCACCCCCAATCCCTCTGTTCAGAACTCCGAGGGCCGGACCATCATGGCGGTGGCCCGCAGGGAGTAACTGGGCCCTCGGAAGTGATGCCACTTGATGCCGTTCAGCTTCCGGATGTTGTGCCCGGCCGGGTAGTACATGCCGTTGAGATTGGAGAGACCGCAGGCGTCAAACCACCACCCTGCAACACAAAGTCAGAGAGTCAGCACAAACTACCTGAGTAAAAACCCTGTGAGTGGACTGCTTCGCCTATTTACTGGTGATAATGTAATCGTCTATCCGGATGTAGTATCTCTCAGCTACAAGCACTGCTTTATGATAGTGTCCACTGGATACAGCGGCCCCTGTGTGTCCCACAGAGACTGTATATATTTCACAGTGTCCTGCTAGTCTCCTTCCTGCCAGATGGGTATTGTCTGTCTTTCACTCACAGGGCCGGTCAGAGCTGCGGACTTTCCATCCCCAAAGTCAAGCCCGCATTGATTAAAGTCCATTAAACAGCCTTTGACACCTTCAGTGCAGAGCCGTTCCTCACACTAAACGCTGGCAGTGCGGTACATGAGAGAGGTGCTGGTGCGGACATATCTCTCTTCGAATTCACCTCAGAGCCTCTGTATCAATGGCAGGAGCAGTAGGTGAAGTGCTGAGCTTATTTATTTTCAAAGCGCACTATAATCGTACTGCAGGAATCCATTTTTCCCCAAAGAGAGATACTATAATTCATCTCTGATTAATTTAATACCCTTTTACTGAATTGCTGTTTAGCTTGGATGAGACGTGTTGAATGTTATTCATTTTCCCCCTCTTTTTTTTCCCATTCTAAGTGGTTAGATTATGAATTACTATGCAAACAGCGCAAATCCTTCAAAGGCCTCCAGCTGTGCCGGAGCAATTAGTTACAGTAACGTTCGAAAGCAGTCAGAAATTGCCATATTAAAAATCTATTTCTTCCCGGGTTGACATGAGGTCAGTCCTATTACTTCTTCTGTTGAAGAGTAAATATTCTTGATTATTGATCCCTTTGAAAAGCTATGAGTAATTAAAAAGTTTGATCCCTGATGTATTTTACATAATTCCCAGAGAGCAGATTAGAGATCGGACAAATCCTTCATGACAATGCCATGTAAAGTGATGGACCCCTTCTTTAAACAGATCCACTGGATTACTAGAGGTGAAGCAATTATTAGAATTCCTCCTTGCAATTTTGTATTATTGTATAGGGTTTTTGACCTGCAACTTAATATTCTTAAAATATTTATATTGTCCTCCCAACGTTAGTATCAATAGCATAGTTCAGCTGTGAAGGGACTGACTCTGACTTCCCAGCACTGCACTGGGACCAGTATTGAGAGGCGATTCTAACCACAGGACAGGCGGAACGATCATTCATTCACGATTAGAACAGAATTCCAGGGCTCAAGTTATTAAGGTCTCGCTGTGAACTTTTATTATTGGTCTCCTGGACATGCTCTGAGTGCTGGCAGGCAGACAGCTGAGGTCAGAGGTGCAGTGAAACAGCACAGACAATCAGCTGAAACTAAACGCTTAACCACATTATGCTGCCCCTAAAGGCGTCAGAACTCAAACACCTCATTTTCTGAGAATTTTCTCGTCTACTTTTTTCTTTAGTTATCATTTTTCAAACAATAGTCTTTTTTTGTTTTAAATAATATATATTTATATATGAATATTATGAGAGTCTCATGCCAATCCATGTGATTTTGTAATGTTTATTTAGGCTGCTATTTTATAATAGTAACACTGTGGCCTGTAGTACACATATTGCATTTATAGATACTTTACACCCTGGAATTCATGAAGTACTTGTCAGTGCAGTGTTGATCTGATCATTAATTGCTTGTTATTAACAAAAAATCAGGGTTAAAAGTTTGGTTATTATGCCATTACAAATTGCTGTTTCCGTACCCTGAACTTCAGTTTTACCAATAATGTATATGTGCTCTCTGCCCTACAGTTTTTCTCTGTGGTCATGACTGTCTTGTGGCTCCCCCTTCCCTCTCTCTAAAATGTGTCGCAAAAGTGCAATATATATCAAACATGGACCGGGCCACAGCACAGTGAGGGACGGGACTCTCACCTCCGGTCAGCATGAGCGCACACTTGCACAGGCAGTTGTCATTGTCAGAGTCCCGGGTGCTGAAGCTTGCGCCGTGGGCCACCAGGCTGCTCTGCTGCCCCGCTGTGCCGCTGTGGCCCTTCAGGAACAGCCTGGGAAACAGAGAGAGCACACACTGGGATGGGAATGGCATGTGCATCCGCCCGGTGAGATTGTCAAAGATATATTACAAGATATCTGCAGGAATCCCGGGGGATTTTTAAAATAGAATTTTATTTTACCCATGTTACCCATACATCTATATATTATTTACCATATATAAATAGCTACATAATAATATATATATAAGCTATGACGCTGTTAATGTATCTGTATTGAATGTATGAATGCTATTCAAACCCTGTTTAGTGCGTCAGAAAAATATGACCGAGATAAGATATATTTAATAAATGCCACATCATTTTATAAAATGTCTACAACATGCTCACAATAAAGTGTTCCCCTTATCAGGCAGTTTCATTTTTAGAATCAGAGCATGTGAGTAACCCAGTCTGGATCTGATTGAAGTCGGACCCACCTTCACTTGTGGATGGATCTTAATTTAATTCTGAATGCAACCGACACACACACAAAAGTCTGTGCATGAGGTTCCTCCGAGTCTTGCACTGCGAGGCCTGTGTGGGCTGTGCGCTGCGTTTTGAAAGGGAAAGTGCAGCACTGAGGGAGTGCAATCACAGGCGGCTTCCAGGGGAGTTTTTATGCTGTTATCTGATCGAGTAGCTCAGAGAAGGAGATGTATTTAGAAGCTGCTGCCTGCATCCACTTAATTTCAAAGACATGCAGACAGGTTGTATAAATGAGTTAAAACCGCTTCGGAAAATCTGCACAGTTCGAGTGTGTGCCCTTCTTTACATAACCTCCCCAAAAGAAAAATGAAGTTTCACATTCTACTTCCAAACAAAGTGATCATTTCTGATGTTTGCCTACTGTACTGTATTATAACCTTCAAAATATGCGGGTTTATATAGCAGAACCCGTGAAAGGCTCCCGTCAGCCTTACAAATACTTTCACCTCAATGTGCAACATATTTCTGTGATTTGAAAAGCAGATGCTCTAAACAAATACTTTGAAAGGAACCAAACAGCCAGAAGGATAATTCTAGGAATACGTGTGCTGTATCAGGTAATGGGGACCCTGCTGAAAACATGTCCTCTCTCGATTGTGGTCTTAGCTCAGTAAAAACATTTACCCACTGTCTTCCTATCAGTACTGTAAATTCACTTACTGTAGAAATGCATCTCTAATTACACGCAATCAGAATATTATTATACAATCATACCCAAAGGATAGGATTTGATTTTTTCAATAACAACAAAAAGCAAAGACTTTAAATCTGATATTTCTAATTATGTGCATTTGTGGTTTTGTTAGTTTGTTTAAATGCACAATAAACACAGTGACCATCCCAGTTTCCATTAAAAGTTAAAACCTTGACGACTGTAATCCTAAAAGTATTATAACGCAGATCGTATCTGTATCCCCTGTGAGGCAGACTGAGTTACATACAACTGCCAAAGGTATGACAGTCTGCATGTTGTCCAGGGTTTTCTATTATTTTCATTTAAGAAAATCAAGAATGAAGTTTAAAATGATGCCACCCAAAGTGTGTTTCAGCTTAGAATGGTGACTCTGGTGACTGTGTTTGGCTGTTTTGTATGTACCAGTGACTAACAGAGGGGATGGCTGGGAATGCTGGACTGCCAAAAACATAGATTATAAACTGGAAAGAAACCACAAGCCTACATCCTACATCCTATTCCAAGGTGTGTCAGCAGCACATGATGCACGTATTTGTGCTCTGCCTGCTCTGTTCCATGGCCCCCACAAGCAGATGTAAAAATCAATCCAAATAAACAGGTCAGATTTCCTCCATTATTTCCATTCACTTGTAATTGTAGCATTTTTGTTTTCCTTCTTCTCCCTTCCTCAGACAATCAGTCTTAACTCTGTGTTGCCCCGGAGCTCGATGACAAACACACACTGACGCAAGTGACAGAAATCCCTTTGTAATTCATTAATTTGTTCATTTATTTACTAACTTATTTCAGAGATGTAAAAGTGAGGGCTACATTTCTCTAAGCGAACAAGTACTTTCTCATTCATATTTAACCAGATTAGGCAAAGGACTGAAAGGAGTGTGCAATGTTTTTTTTCCCAACTCTGGTGCAGAGAGCGTGTTGTTTCGTGGTACCTGTAGTGCTGCTTCTCACTGCCCAGCTGGAACCTCTCATACTGCGAGTACGGCACGTTGCCCTCCCAGTCCGTCAGCTCGACCCGCAGCGAGTAAGAGCCCTGGCTTGTGAGGAAGTACAACGCCTCGTTTCCCAACCAGTGCTCCCCAGAGGGGCTGCCGAAACCCTGCCAGCAAAGACACATGGAGCAGAAGAAGGTGAAGGAGGAGGCTGGGAACAGTAGTATTTGACTGAGATGTGGACTTGTAAAGTAAAAGACAGTAAAATTGAGAAATAAGTTGTGTGTATTTGGCCTATGTGACATTTATCATCCCTGATTGATCATACAGTTCTGTAAATTAATGTCTTTTTGACCCATTGGAAAAAAAAAGACTACTGTTATCATTTTTCACCCTCTCCCATCCCTTCTCTCGTGTGCTTGCCGTGACCCCTCATGTTGTGACAGATGTGTTGGTGTGACATATCTCCCTGTTCCACCGCAGACACGGGGGAGGAAGGGGGACAGGCGAGAGATATGGTATTGACATATTTTTGGCTGCAGATGTTTGCACAGCATCTCCGTCACTCACAGCAGCTGTTGTTAAATTAACCAGATTGATCAAGTTTCTCTTCCCAAGAGATTCAAGATAAAATATATTTTGAAGCCCCCCTCCCCCTATTTTCCCCCCAGCGTATATTAGGCAAAGAATTAACAGAATCAGAATATTTTTAAATTGACTGTACTTTGTGGCACCTATCTGTCAAGTTTGTGTATATGAAGTGTGGGAAAAGCAGGGAACAGACAACACTAGAATGGTTTGAATCTCATATCCTGTTGTGACACCCAATGAACAATGTTGCAGCAGTGATGTAGGCTGTGTGATATTCGTGGGCTGGTGCCAACTGGTGATGATAACTGGGAAAAAAAACCAAAGACTGTCTTCTCTTGTTTTCAGATCTTTAAGACTCAAGTGGACATTTTATCTCCCTGGCAGGATATGTACATACCCCTCTACCCATACCTGGCAGAAACAGCGAGTGTGTGTTTGCATATTACCATATACTTCCAGTGAATCATTTGGACAAAGTGTGTGAGTCATGACTGGTGGGTATTTACCATTTTGTACTCTCTCCACGTCCTCTGGAAGTCCACGCTGCCATTGACTCTGCGCTGAAACACCGTCCATCCACCTCCGCCGGTCTCCATGTCACAGAATACCTGCACAACACACACCTGAATGGACCAACCCAAACCTGCAATGCCCATACTGCCAGGAACCTCTTCAACAGAATGGGTTTAGCAATCAGTCGACTCACAGAGTGGAGTGTAACTGTTGTGTGTGTATGTATATGATTTCTTCTGGTAACTAAAACACATCTCAGGTTTATTCTAGTTATTGTTGACTTCTTCCCAGTGTAAATGCCCCACTAGTTGATCTTACCTTGGTGGGTTCTGTCATGTTGGCAATGTGGATGGTGTAGACTCCACTGACATTGTGCCCAGCACTGTAGGCCTCCGCACAGTCTCTGAACGTCCTGTCGTCCTGCTTCAGGGTCACTGTTCACAATAGAGCACACCACGTTACCAACAGTACAACCACTCTCTGCACAGCACGGCTGCAGAACAGCACTGAATGCCTCCAGAGGGAATAGAGGGGTTTTGATCATTAAAGACATTTTAATTTGACTCAGCAAAAAAATCCCCTTAAACACAAATGTGCATTCCACATAAAATATCCCTTCTGAGTCAACAAAAGATGAACTGGTGATAAGATTTGTTTTTTTGTTGTTTATTTGGGGGGGGGGCAGATTTTTAGGAATTTCTGCATCTCTTCTAGTCAATGACAGAATGTCAGTGTGAAACTGGGGATGCTGCCATTGGGCTCTGTGTTTCATCAGAGCTGGGACCACAGAAGATTCTTCTCCTTGATCATCAGTGCCTTACTTAGCATTTTCCCAAACAGCTTGGAATGTTTAAAACATTTCAAATGGCCGATATAATCTGACCCCATTTGGGCTCAGCTGTAGGCATTATTTTAATGTAAATCAGAGATTGAAGTGCAAGTAGGGATCTGTTTCTGAACTTCTAAGAGCATTCACTTTTGTGTATCACTCGCTTTCAGGTCCTGCTGACAGAAGCTCGGCTGGATTTTTAAGCTGTTCTGCACAGTCATAGCTTGTTTCCAAATCTAAAATAACCATTCGTCAAGTCCTAATTGAAAGCAGTTGTATTTGTATGTGGAGAATGAGTCTGTAAACAGGCCATGACACACATTCTGAATAAAGAAAGCTTGGCGTCAAGGGGTTTGATTTGGGGATCAGAAGGGGGCTATCTAAAACTCCCAGATGTTGAAGTCAATCCAACTCTTTTCAATCAGCTCAAGAAATCCTTGGGAAGAGCAAACACTCCATAACTCTGTAATTGTCAGGGAGACCACAGGGCTGTGACAGGCACAACCTTTGCCACTGGAAAACCTTTGCAAAACCAAGTTGTGAACAAGATTAAATCAAGTTTTCAAGTGTTAAAGTGGCCAGTCTTGCCCTGTATTGGGGCGCCAAGTCAGGGATATTGGTGCCAAATCTTTTTTGAGACCGCTTTGTTCTTCTATTCAGACAGAGGTGCCAGCCAGCATAGCCCCTGCTGATACTGCCACTCTTTCCCCTATGCCAAGCAGAGAGCCTAGATCCCTGTTGACATCATTCCGTTAAAACAATATAAGTCTGACTAATAGTCTCCGGTACATTAATCTTCTTCAGAGTAGAAATCTCAGCCTCCGGTACCAGACCAGTTAAATGATATGCACTCAGCTTTTAAGCTTTCACATTTAAGCTTGCTATGTTCTGCAAGTGAGTTAGAATCTTATCTAAGTTGCTGAGGTGTCTGTGGTCGGATGCCCACAGCAGTACATGAGCTCGACTCGCAGCTTATCCCAGGGCGCTACAGAACTGACAATGGGAAGCTCGGAGCAGCAGGTGAGGAGGACCAGGTGTGGAGTCCGGAGGGACAGTGACTGCAGCGGGGTATGGGGTTACCTGCACCCAGAGACACCAGGCTGATGAGACTGTGCACAGACTCCATAAGCTGCTGCTGCTGCCTCTGCAGGAGGGTGCTGTTAGAGCTGGCAGAGCGCAGCTGTCTCTCCAGGCCCTCGATGGCGTTGGTCTGCCGAACCACCAGCTGCTGGAGCTTCTCCTTCTCCGCCCGCATGTCGTCCAGCTCAGAGCGGTGCTTCCACTCCATGTCCAGCACCTTGTTCTCCAACAGGCTGGGGGGCACAAAGGCAAATGTGAGGCGGGCCCTGGATACACATGGTGATCGAGACACAGGGGACAGGAAGGTTACCCACCCACATTTGTGCGTTTCCATAAAATTGATATTGTTATTAGCCCTAACTGGGGTTAAAGGTGCATGCTGTCACGGCCGGGGCTTCGGCTGTAAAACACAGACACAGAGCAAGACTTGATTCGGAGGTGAACTGGGCTTCTGAATTTCTGCCAGAAGATTTTAGATTTTATTTCATTTTAATTTTTATAATTTTCTTTCATTGCAAATGTGAAATACCCAGGGTCTTCTGCTGTGTTATGGTTTGTACTTCTGTGATATACTTGGCAAGCCAGCATTATAAATATTCCCTTAACTACATGATTATGCCTCGTTATGCACATTTTTAAACTTAATTTCATTTTTCAAGTGAGACCACAATGATATTTATATATATTTTTTTTTCTCTGTCCAACACTGCAAAGAGCACAGAAATGAAAATAGATGCACTACGCATATAGAATTCAGTAGCACTCCACTGTGCATTAAGAGATTGAAGCGAAACACAATATGCACTTGAAGTATTGCAGATGTCCATCCTTGAAATTTGGCAAGCTTTCTCTCTCTCTTCCAAGGCTTCAACTAATAAAGCCCCTACTTTATAGAACAGAGCATATCTCTCTTTCAGATGACATTCATATCACGCTGCCTAATGGGTTCTCAATGTTTTAAACATACATGTGAGCAGGGGGGGACTGTGGTTTTATGTGTAATACGTTGCACAGATAGAATTTGATAGTCTTGTTAATATAGACATTTTGTGTTTTTAAGGGGAAACCACAACAAAGATAAATCCTGCACAAGAACAGATATATTATTTTTTAAATAAAGTATAAGCCCAACGGCGCTGCTCAATCAGTTAGTTTAACAGCATATCAGTCGGCCGTCAGTGGGTGATAAAATTGTCTGTTCTTTCAGGGATTGATTTAAAAGAAATTGGTTCCATCTTTCCTGCCAAGAGAATGGTGAGAAATTCAGCCCGATGTCCTTGGCTCACTGACTCAGTGCTATGAAGTGCTAATTGCTTTTCTCATTATGGTGACATGTAGCTATGCTTCCTTTTCTAGAAATCAGCATTCAGTCTAACCCTGAGAAATGGTGGAGTTGAAGACCTCTGCGGGTCTGACTGCACAAAACAAAGGTTTGAAAAAATATCTGTCTAATTGCATTTTATTTTGTAACCGATGTGTAACAGAAAGCAGGGACTTTACACTCACTCAGTTAGGAAAGCCCAGAAAATAGCATTGTCTGCCTGCACTAATTTACCTGTTTTTGTCCTGAAGTTTGGAGATCTCAGTGACCTGCACCAAAAGCTGTTTCTCCAGTTTGTTCGTAGACAAAGAGTTCTCCAGGAGCTGGATTTCGATGCGGGAGGTTTGGTTCATCACCTAAAGGAAAGCACAGACCCACATCTCAGCCCACTCCCTGCCAGTCAGAGTTCATTCAGAGAGGGGACTCCAGCCAGGTAATTTCCTGCATCATGACAAACTGTTTATGTAATAATAATGATGATGATGATAATAATTGTAAAAAGATATATAACAGAGTTTGCAAATCATAAGCTGTCAAATGATCAGATCACACTGGGCTCCTTCAGGACACCTTGTTGATGGTTCTGAACACAAATGTTGTAACCTGGTCTTTTACATACTTGAAGGTTTATTATTATTTCATTGCACAGCCAGATATAAACTGATTAGACAAAATCCAGCAGATTTCTGGCAAAATCACACTGAGGGGGAGCCAGTAAAAATGTTTTGAGGAAGTAAAAAAAAAAAAAAAAGAATTCATGGGCAATTAGCCATTGTAAGTATTGCAGAATTCTAGCTGTTTTATAACTGCGCTTGGCTCCGCTGCAGTGAAATGACTGTGGGCAGCAGAGTTTATTGGGTGCTAAAGGGTCTTGATAGACTCTTAAGACATGGAGTGATTGTGTATATATTTGACCTTTCTTCTGGGAGTGTATGTGATGCATGTGAGCATTTCTTCATGCTAGATATGAAAAAGGGAGCGATGATCCCAGCAAGATGGTTTACGGAGAGTTACTGTGTCCGGCGCTCCACTCTTTTGAGTCTCTGGACTGTAATTATTTGTCAATCCAGTCATGTATTCAGCGGGCAGTTTCTCATTACTGTGGGTGTGAGGATGATGGCTCTGTCCCTGAGTTTGCCCCATCAGCAGGGGCACTGACTCTGGGTCTCTGGCTGTGCACTGGGGCAGAGCAGTCCGGCTGCACCTATAGATACTCTCATAAATGTGTCAAGTAGTTTTGCCATTTTATCATATTTTCCTCATTGATTGACATTACCCTCACAGTACAGGGGGTTGAAATGTCAGGGGAGGATCATACAAAACAGCCTGGTGTCTGAAGCTCCTCATTTGACCCTAACAATGGTGTTGGGCCTTATATTGAAATTAGTCCAGCTGTTTGTGAACAACACATTGATGCCCATGCAACATTTGTGGGATGACTTTATCTTCTTGTGTTTTGTGCTGGAACCCCTTCCCTGCGAGGTTTTACCTGGGCCTCCACCACGTTGAGCTTGCGGGTCTGCTCTGCGGTCTGGGTCAGCAGGTTGGTGCCAATCTCCAACATGGTGGCGGTCTGGTTCTGGACAGCATTGGCCTGGATTTGGACCATCTCCGTCCTGATGTTGCCCTGGATGTAGTTCTCCAGCTGTGTCGACAGAGCAGACAAGCCCGAGTTTACCAGCTGTTGAGCTAACTCTTCATGATGTTTCACGTGCATGTGTACGTGGGCGTGTGGACAGAAATCGAAACTTACTTTACTCCATACTGTACCACTGTGAACAACAGTATGCCCCACAAACACCTCCTGTGTCATTCCTTGCCCTCGTTTTTTACTTGCTTAATCCTGGAACTCGCTTGCTAACCGTCTGCACTTGCTTTATTCTTGTGTTGAGTAATTATTATTACTATGAAAACACATTATTTCTCTTAAAATAATACAAAGCATATCACATTTACTGGATTAGCTCAACAGTTATGGAGGAATGTATCCTGGGGCACATACTCATATGATAATAAACCATTTTTGCTATGACGTGTATGAGTTCATGATGCCCTGTAGGACTGTATCTCAAAGAGTTTGCTTGCTGTGTGTTGGGCGTGGCTGAACTCTCGTCTCTGCAAATCTCAGGCCCCGCCAAAGGACGTCGGTTATTTGGACTCCTGCTGACAATTAAAATATTAGGGGTCAACAATTCTAAGCGTCCTACTCCTGAGCCTCTTTCGATTTGTTTGCCTTTGGAAAATGAGACAGAGTGATTTGGAGCAGGGGTGACCCCTTGAGTTTTGACTGCACTAATCCCCGAAAAACAAACACTTCATCCCAGGATAGCAGCTCAGAAACACAGAGGGAGAGAGACAGGAGAAGCTAAATCTATTACTGCAGATATAAATAAGAAAACACTGCCCCAAGAAAGTCTTCCCAGGCACTCAGTAGAGAGCTTTAAAAAAAAAAAATGAACGAACCAGATTTTAGGATTTATGGTTTATATGTATTTTTTTTAACACATTTTTGTAATTGCCCCCTGAAACCCCAATGCATGTGGAATCTGGTAAGTGGCTCAGTTAATTTGTTATTCTGTTTACATTTTTTTTTACCACGATTGCTTCCGGATCTAAGATCTTTCCCTTTTCGTGTTGCTTTTATTTTTGCTCTGTTACCATTTCCTGTTGTGCACCCTATTAAACACAGTTTAAAGGCACTCAGCAGTTCAAATATACAAATTCAATCCATAATCCTTTTGACCTTCCTTAAGAACAGAAGTTCATGATTATTTACGGCACAGCTGCCCTTGAGTTTTGGGCTGCAGCAATGTTGAGTCTATGCGTGATGCACCAAGTCGTTTGACACCTAAGTTTGAGTTTAATAGTTAGCCATCATTTGGAAGACACTTGTCCCCACATGCCTTACTGAGCAGCATAATGATGGCATTGAGGGCAGGTTCATATAGAGCAGATGTCCACAGTTCTGTGCTGCTCCACCAATGGGATCGTGGGTTTCTGCACTGCGGATCTGTGCTACTCGAACGCAACCTGATGTCTTCTGCTGCAGATTCACTTACTGATGGAGAACGAACAGCAAAAGAATTACTCACCATGAAGGCCAAAGTTCAGACCTCTAAAGTACACACCCTATTTACTATTATTATTATTATTATTATTATTATTATTATTATTATTATTATTATTATTATTATTATTATTCTTATTGTTTATTTCTTGGCAAGACGCTCTTATCCAGGGCGACTTAGAGTTAACACAAGAGTTCCAAAAGTGCAGTAATACAAATACATTTTAGCATTTAATTTTGTTTTGATTTGTATAACTGCGCTTTTGTAATGTTTGTGTTAACAGCATCCCCAACCCCTAAGTCTTGGAGCCTCTTACATGCATGGAGATGTCTGTAAAGTGTAACGCTATTGTACACAAATATTTAATAATGTTCTGCATTAGACGGGTGAACAGATAACAGAGTTGAGAGAAAGTAACAGTGTAAAACAGCTGTAGAGGGGGAATAAATCCTGTACCTAAAGGTAAACTGCTGTTAGTAGTGTTACACTAAAAAGGGAAAACTCAACCTTGATTTGTTTACTGGATAAGAACCTCTAGGACCTCCTCCAATCTGATACAGCTTTCCTGACTGCTTTACAAAGCTATCTGATCAAACAACTGTGGCACAAAATGTTTGATGTAAATTGAATAAATAAATACATTGTTTAATTTTTAATTTATTTTACTTAAGGACTGTACTTAAAACTGGCTGGAAAGGAAAATGTGGAGTGCAAAGCAGAAAGGGGAATAATAAATAAGTAAAAGAAGTAAGAAACTGAAAGAACAACCCTTTTTTTAAAAGTTAATTCCCTGAAGACATTGTGTGCTTTGACCATTTAATTGACCCTTGCTTCCTGCCTTTGGATTAAAATTACACGGGACATGCCCATATTACAAGCTTGGGAACAGAGATATAATTTTCAAAGGTCTGTTTCGTTGCTGTTAACTTAAACCAGATGCCTTGCTCTCTCTGATCCTGGTATCTCAGATGGAGAGTGGAGTGGGGGGGGGTGGGATGGGCCCAAATTACACTAAGACTGCGACAATGAAGAGGTAACAAGTACACCTTGTGTACGCCGCAGGGGCTCAGCCCCAATGAAAGGCATATTGAGATGCAATCGGTTAACATGATGTGCAATTTTCTCAACCCTTATCTATGGTATCAGTCCGGCTGCTCTCATTATTGTGAGAGAGACCTTACAGAAATTGTTATTTTGGCACGTTCTGTACACTGAAGTCTGTACATTGTTTGGTGTCTTTAGTGTCTGCTTCTTTTGGGCACAGTTGAAGGGCTAATGAACCGATATTAAACCATATCAATCGCTGAAGCCCAGCAGTTCCCATTTGCTGCACAGCTTAAGATGATCAGCACAGTGACAAGGTCAGGGCCATGTGCTCTACAGTCTCACAGCAGAACGGCTCTACATATCTCGTCAACATTTCCCTCAAGGCCTGACCCTGGCAAAACTCATCGAGGTCTATTATGGTTTTGGAGAGGATAAGATTATGAAGTCACTTTCATTTAAAAACTATATCGATCAGCCTTGAATTGCTCCAAGTACTCAGCTGCTTCTTGTCCAGTATTTGTTAATGGGCACATCACGTGACTGTTGGTATAAACATAACCATTAACTCTGAGCATGTTTACTTATCTCAACAAGTACTCCTTTTGGTGACCATTAATACTGTATAAACATTGTCACTGGATTTCAACGTATCTAATATTTACATATGTTGCTGTCAACCCCCGAAACCCCTGAGTTACCCAGAGGAATGTTCCAGCCTAAATGGTTTTCCAGCAATTTCAAGTTTCTTGGACAATGTCAACCACAAGCTCCCACAGATCCTGCCAAATGTCTCCATCCTAGAAAGAGAGACAAATAGCCACCAGACCCGCTTCCTCGCATGTGTCTTGCATGTCTATGCCATTAGACTGAAGCTGGGTAGCATATCTGGTTCCTGTTCAACAAGCCATTGTCATTCTGACCAAACCAACACACACACAAAACTACAAACAAACAAAGGAAGACACAACGATGAGTGTTTATCAGATGCAGCAGAAACACGATGCAGTGTCTTGCGCTGCACATCCAGTTTCCACTGACAGAAACACAAACTTCCTGTTCTCTCTTCTTTTGACTCTTCTCCAACAGAACCTCAGCAGCTAAACAATCTTAATCCCCTCTCCTCCGCCGCTTGAAATGAAATTTACAGAAATGTGCTTGCAGTCGCCCGGGGGTCTTGTTGTTCGTTTTTGCCAGGGCTGAGCTGGGCTTCCTTTTTCTAATCCGATAAAGTTAGACAGTGAATCAGATTAGAATAGATAATTTCCTATTATTAATAAAGACATGTATCCAGCTCTTAAGATAAAAGGACTTGCAGAGGTATTTGTCAGTCTACCGTCTCCCTGTCATTCAGTAGCATCTCTCAGGGATTAGACTGGAGCCAGTGTAAAATATCTACTTAGAATATTTTGGATTTGCACATAATTTATTAAGAAATACTTTTTTCTAGCAACAGGTTTGGGGAGATGGATACAATATACACTCTGCTCTGCTTTTGCTTAACTGGAGTGACAACATTCAACCACCAAAAGTCCTATTCCATTTTTGTTTGTCTGAGCTTTTTAGCAGAACATTACTGTACAGTCAGGGTCCAAACCCACAACGTAAAATAATCTGATGAATACTTGAAAATAATTGTTTTAAATACAGATTTTGGAGAATATTAATATCATACAATTCCATAATCATTTTTCTTTATTTATCTTTCCAGTCAAGCACGAGGTATTGTTCTGATCGTCTGCTTCCTGGACGCATTCACATCTGAATCGCATTTTCGAGTCATGACTCCTCGCTGCTGCTACAGCTATTTCACAGAATGTAAATATTGTAACCCTGATACCTCCTTCCACTCCAGAACCCTGTCTTTGTTTTCTGTCCGTTGCTTCAGGCACGATATCTGGCATTTGACATTATCAAGAGACATTGAGCCCTGGCTGACAATTTCTTGTTCTTTGCCAACTTTTCAATATCTGTAATCCCTGATAATGGGGTAGGGGTGGGGGAGGTGGGATTAGAATGTGATGTGGCAACACAAGGAGGTCAGGGGGAGGATAAGAGCTCACTGAGTGATTGAGGGTCTTTACTTTGCGCATCCATGCAAAAAATTAAATTAGTTTATGTATTATTAAGTATCTACCTGGTACTAAGAAGCTAAGCAATCCTCCCACACTTTTAAAAAGACACAAATTTATTTATATGTATGTACCAATTTTGATGGATTGCAGTTACAGCCATATCCTCAGCCACAGAAAACCCTCTTCTGGCCCTCCACTGTGCTCTCCACTGTCTCCGGCCTGGTATTCATCAGTGGCATCAGAAAGCAGATCTGTTGTGTTGCGGGTGTTTTGTACAGGGTTAAGTCGAGTTGTGTTTGTATATGCTGAACACCATGCCGGCAAACTCCTTGTCAGCAGTCGCTAATGTGGGAAGGACCCCCAGGGGCCGCGCTCTGTGTGCCCCATATTTGTCTTGGCGTTGTGTACCTGGGATGTGCCATCTTGCATCAGTGATCATAATATTGCCATCTGTGTGCAAGTGCCTCTGAACACCTCTTCTGAAACCCAGGGAGAATTGTCCTTCTGTTGGTGTCTTCAGATCGTATTAAGAATGAAACGCTGCTAGTGATCCATAAAATGTTCCCTTATGCTTTCTGATGGGTGCTGCCATGGTTTAGAGATTATACAGAGACAATGGTAAATTCAGCTGTAAGGAAACAATGCTTCTCTGGCTTTTTCCCAATCAATGTGATATTAACAGTTACACAGAACAAAATGACAAAAATATTGGGGTAACTCTGTTCGCCTTCACAACATTTAATGGAAATTGCTTTTGTAATTGTAGATTGTAATGTAATTAAAACAATAAGGAATGATTTTGTTTTATGTGTTTGTTTGTTCTAAGTTGCCCAGTGTGCTTTACTTGTCCTCCCCCTCAAATGATTGATGATTTATTAACTAGGGTGACACTAACAGAGGCTGTCTAATTGCTTCCAGATTTGATTACTGTAGTTTTCTACTTCTTCAGATTTTATTATGATATCTCAATTTCGTGGCGTTAGGAAGTTATTGAAAGAATCTGCATGTCCAAGGGAAGGCCTGGAAGAGCTTAACTTGTCTGTTTGGGGAAAGTGCAGGAAGTGGTTTGCGCTTTTCATCGGGTTTCTTGGCTATCTGGCGTCTGGTATTAAATTCTCCTGATGTGTTGACACTGTGATCAAAGCCGCGTGACACGGGCTGTGCCCTGATGTCTAAACAGCCCTGCACACCCCCCCTCCGCCTCCGTCAGTGAAATGCTTGGCCACAACCACAGCAGTCACAGTGGTCTTCTACCACGAGGCCGAGCTGTGCAGGAACAGTGAATGACAGCTTCCTTATCCAACTTGGACAAGAAATTCTATGCTGCCAATGGCTCAAAACCCTGTTTTAACTTTTTATATTTGACTTTAATTGCAGAGAGAGGTCTGTGCGCAGACCACCCAACTCATGGCACAAGAGACTTGAGCCAGAACTCAAGTTTTTCAGGTCTCCAGATAGAACAGATCTCGAGGTTTAGCTACGTTAACTCCGGCGGCCACCTACGAAGCTCTCCCGGAATGTGTTACATCATCTCAGCCTGTCATGGGTGTGTCTGGGCTGGGGCTCTAATACAGGTGCAGAGCTGCCTTACCCATTCCCTGAGCAATGACTTGTTTTTACCCTCATTGGACTCACTCTTTTTAAACATTTTTTAATTAAGCCTTTCTGTAACCAGGAGGTCCCACGCTGGAAGCTCCCACTCTGCTCTGCTGCTGGGATTTTCCACAGAAGAGTGGACTCCCGAACGAGACTTACGAAGTTACGGAGCTTGTGTCTATCTCATTATAACTCAAGTTGGAGTTGACAAATGTACATAACTGCCTTTAAAACATGAAATCTCAAATTTGTTCTTTCACGGATCTGTCTTGCTATTTGTTTATGTTTAATTATTTTTTAAAGTTCCTTCTTTCACTGGAGAAAATTATACTAATGATTGTTAGGAGTAGCAGCACTGCGAGTTGTGGCCCTGTCCTGCGGAGACAGAGGAAGGGAAAGAGTCAGCTGCTCTTACAGGCCACCTGGCCAGAGTGCTGCGCGGACCCAGGTTTCAGTTTCAGACCTTTATTTTTCTGCAATCATGTCAAATTAGCACTGGCAGCACAAATGACCCATAATGGAGATAATGCTTCTTCTGGTGGGGGCCTGGGGAGCTGAGGGGATATTTCCTTTTGTTTTAAATCCTCTAAAGCGACCGCCGGGGAGACGCAGGGCTCAGTCCGCGGGCGACGCAACTCTCCGCCTTAATCAATCGCAGGGCGCCGGGGCATGGCCGCGTCACCGTGCCGAGGCTGAGCCGAAGCAGGTGCTGGAGTGAAAATATGTCAAACAATAATAACCGCCCGCCGCCTGGGCCACGCTTGGGAACAAAAGAGCCCCGAGCCTCAGAAAAAATTGCTGGAAACACTGGACCTCCTTTCAAAACAATTTCCTGATTTTAGGATTTTACTAAATAAATAGAATAAAATTAAAAGTCAAAGCCCCGGGTTCACTGAGGATTTAAGGACTGATTTGATCAGTCAGGTTCCAGCAAGGACATCCACAGCTGTGTGTGCCCGGAGCAGTCAGCAGCACACACCTGCAAGTACAGGCTTAAAAAATCACTGCAGACTACAGCACCTGACCTAAGCTATTATATAAGAATTTGTTTGTTTTCTGTTTTAGTTTGTTTCTGGTTTATGACTTTTTATCTTAAATGACACAAGCTAAGCTGAATGATTGCATTACAACATATATAAAAGCAAGGGCTGTTAGAAAACTAGATAGCAGACAAGGAACATGCTGTCGAGTGATTTAATATAAGGATGAAAAAACAGTTCAATGCAATTAGTTACAATACAATACAGCAATTACAGCAAACTAGTTCCTGACTCGATCCTGAAGTAAAATGCATTAAGACACAGGGGGAAGAGCAGCCCAGTTGATGATTAACCAGCTGTAACACGACCATATCCTAATCAGAAACACTGTGTTCTGTGTAGCTGTGTAACAGCTCTCTGTCAGGTCTCAGTACTGTTTGTCTGTGATGAGTGAGGAGGGATCTTATTTAAACTGAAAACCAAACCCAAATTATCTCCTAACAACAGGATCTGAACTCAGTCCAAGACCTAGATACTTGGAAGTTTTCTGGTTCTGAGTGTATGAAGCCAAACGCATTTCTGTCTGAAAACAATCTCAGTGCAGTCTTTTGCACTGGAGGACTGTTATCTTATCTCTACCTTATTTAAAATTAGAGCTACTTTTGTTTTTATCCTTAATCTTGCACTTCACCAAATGTAAATGGAGATATGCAGCTATAAAAGGAAGACTGGATTCCTAGGAGAAACTCAGGTTTTGACTCATTTTAAGTTGGGAGATGCACTTACAAGATCAAAGTGTGAGTGCCTGTCTGTTTTCCTGAGCTCAGTAAGACGTGTGTAATTTTTAAAAGCCGTAGGTGTGAGAAATATGTAGGGCATTTAACTGGATTTAGCTCTTCTGTTTCTGGGGCTTGGCGCAGAATAAATTGTTTTAATGTTCTCATTTTAAAACTCATGGCATAACCAACCAAATCAAGAGAAAACAGTGCTTCTTCTGAACTTGTTTATAGCTTATTTTATTCAGCGGCCTGGGCTTGTTAAAGTAATTTTATAGAAAGAAAGTGATGGTATTTACTGGTGATCGGCAGTAATCTGCTATTTTCTGAGAGCTGCATTACTTGTGAACCGCTCAAAACTTGTCATGTAACATGACCTTCATTAGTATGAGACATTAAACCTTTCTGTGTTTGTGCAGAACCACTTTCTGCAGTAAAACTCTCAAGAATATCTGATTTCAGAAGAAAAAGCACAATGTTGTGTTGGTTAACGATGGATAAGCTGCATTTGAGTTTTATTGTACTCCATCTTCCTGTCAAATTTAACGACACCAGTCCCAACAACAGCCCAGGCTGCCCCTCTGTCGTGATTGCATTTTTCAGCCACTGTTGCTGATAAGTGAGAGTGATCGGGGGGGTGGTTCTCCCCTTTTGTGGTATTGTTTTCCTACAGTCTTTAACTGGGCAGCGGGGTGGTGCCGCCCCCACATTCACCCTGCCCCAGCCTCTCACCGCTCCAGCTCCAAATCAGGACCAGATGGATGCAGTCCATATTGGGGACAGGGGATGAGATGAAACCTCTGCTTATGTTTCTCAGGGTGGGGGGGGGTGGAATATTTATTTGTCCATCACCCTATACCACCCCCCACCCCCCACCCACCTGCCTCCACCTCTCTGCATCTGACAAACATGTAGTATTTCAGTCCTTACACACTGGGCTATCCCCGGGTCACACACAGCCCTTTATGATCTACAGAGAATCTGACCTTCTGTGCCACGGCAGAGTTCGCCCCACAAGCCTCGGACGTGTTTCTGTGCAGTGAATGTTGTGACACACAATGGGGCTCCATTCCTCTCTCACTTTGCAGTATTCTTATATCCCACTGAACTAGTACGCCAGCATTTCGTTTCATTTTCACCCAGAGTCCTCGGCTCTTCCTCAGCCCTGGAATCATTACTCACACTGGGGAATATATATATATATATATATATATATATATATATATATATATATATATATATACATATACAGAAACTGTTACGTCAAACACATTCTTAATAAAAGAAATTACCCCCCACACAATTGCTTTGCATGGTCTATCAAAGCCTGAAGTGGGGAGTAGCAGTTCCCTTAACTGGGCAGAGATGCCACTTAAGATATAGTCATGTTTAATGGATGCAGAACAATGGAACAAATGGTGGTGTATTTGTCAAACCAAAACTAACAAGCCAACTTCTGTTTACAGTAGTGTAGACATGCCTCTAACCTGCTTTGTAATGGTTTGCAGTTTTTATTCAACTAAATATACTTCATTTCTCATCCTAAATGCCCCAGAAGGGTCAAGACGATTAAAACTACAAATGCTCAGTAATCCCAAGCTGCACCCCCCCACCAGAAAAAAAGAAAAAGTAAAACCCAGATACCAAGACAGCCATCATTTAAGCCACTGTCAAAACAAACTGACGTGCCCCAGCATTCCTCTTGTACTGTGAGGAAGGACATTGGCAAACATCAGCAGCACATCTGCTCCGAGTCCCGCTCAGCGCAGAAACGATTGTTGATTTTACACATTGCAGAAAAAACAAAAAAACAGTAGGACTTTTCATTCATTACCCTTGATCTAGTAGGCTAACAATCTGTAAATACTGAAAACTGAACACACACTGTCATGTCGGGAACACAGCAGATTTGTTGAGATATAAATATTCTCACTCAACAAAATGCTTTTCTGGCTGCTTAGGGGAAATATATATATTGGGTACATCTGAATAGTTAAATGAGATTCTTGATTGGATCAGCTGATATGGCTGCCCTAGGGCACTGAGTCCAGGAGAGACTACAGGGTGCTGAAAAGAGCTTTTAAGTGCGCTCAGCAAACCACTCACAAATAAATAAGCTTTGAATACTCACATAGCCCAGTGTGTTTCAGAGAGGCCAGGGCCCTGCTTACTTGGGTCTGTGGTTTGGAGTCCATTGTGCTGTAAAAGCTGATAACAATCTCTGTCATGTTCGTGTTTGTTGAAATGTTACATCTAATCCATTTAAGGAAATAATTTTTGTGTGTGTATATGTTTGTGGTTGTGTGTGTGTAGAGAAGTACGAAAACTAACAGCTTGGCAGCCAAACAGGCTCACTGAGTAACTTGCATTGGAATGCCATTAAATCTGCAACATCTCTGTTTTTGAGCTTTATATCTGTAACTCAGTCTATATGAATTCTGATTTGGGTTATTTTGAGAGAAACAGGTTTTAAAATGCTTGAATTTAGGGGGTTCAAATGACTGGTAAGTAAGAAGGTTGTTACACCTGATTACAATTTGACGGCAATGATATGTTCTGAAGGCTCTGCTTGTTGCTCACATGTATGAATAAGCGTACTAGTGATTAGTACTTATTAACGACTGATAATCTAGTGAGGGATATAACGAAGTCAAATGTTTTCATTAGTGCTACTAAGCATCACATCCCCATTATCAGCTGCAGCTTCCGAGGGATACTGAGCTCATGATTAATGTTAACAGCAGTAGTCTTGCCAACTCTACCTGCGATTCTCCTAAAAGCTCTTGGCTTCTGCGTGGCGAAAAAGATCTGGAATTGGGCAATAAAAGGGGAACACAGAGTCCCAGGAGGCTGGTAAACTGGCAGCGTGCCGGCAGAGAATGCGATCGCTGCAGAGCGGGTCCCAGGGGGTCCAGCTGGAGGCTCTCCAGCCCGCAGAAAGCCATTTACACAGGGGTCTCCCACTTTTCCCAGTTAAAAAAAGGATTCTGTGACAACAGTCTTCTTCCTCTCTCCTTTATTTTTATGCATTGGACAGAACAGAAATCTGATAGGCTGCCAAGATTCAGAGATATGTTGTTTTTCATAAAATGATTTTGAGTCAACTTTGTGTTTCAACTTTGTAAAAGGAACAGACTGTTAAAATAGGTTTACAAAAAACTAATATTTCAAGAAGCAGTTTCTTGATGATATAACAAATTTTTATGAGTGTGAACCCTTAATGATATTAATAATAATAACTTGAAATAGAGCCACACCTTTCATACTAACTCAAGGTGCTGTATAGGAAAATAAAATTAATGGAATATTTAAAATACAATTAAGATAGAGAATAAAACACATACAAAGAATAAAATACAGAGAACAATAAAAACTATATCAGTGTTTAAAACAGTCAGTTTAAGAAAGCCATTGGGTACAAATGTGACTCAAGTAAAGGCTTCACCAGGCCTATCTTAAAGGCAGCTGTAGACAGAGAACTATTGATTATAGTAAGAATATCACTGGACAAGTTGATAATCACAGCCTTCAAGACTCGTGTAGGTATTGGGTCCAGGGAACAGGTTCACAAATGAATCATATTTAACTCCTCTGTACTAATGACTGAAAAATAATCCAAAGCTGATTCTGCCGCCCAACACGCCTGTTGGAAGTCCTTACAAAAGTTTAAGTGTATTTGTTCTGAGGTGTTGACTTTGGCCTACCATGGTTTGTAATGCCTGTCTTCGCATCAGCATAGTTTAAATGTTTTTTACAGAAGGGAATGGAGTAAATTGAACAGCAGACCCCAAATCTTGTTAATCGCCACCATCATAGTCAATATTACCTTCACAGGAAATTCACAGACCTCACTTGACAAACAGACAGACAGCTCTCCCATACCCCAGCGGGACTTCGAGTGGGGTTTGAACTGACAGTCTGATATGCCGACCGATCAAAAAGTAAAGCAGCAGGAGCAAGCTGAATTGAATATGAAACAGCACCAAAAAATATTAGTGGGAATGAGCTGGCCAAGAAACATGAAATAATAAACACCAGAAATCAATGGTCTGAAAGCCACACACTCTGTTTTATAGAAATACAGCCCATTCTGAGTTTTATTTAAGGAGGTCATCAGGTGAGGCTACACGTTTTTTATCTGTGTGCTAATTGGTTGATTGATTTTGTTTTTATCAAGGACTGTGAAGTGACCAAGATATTTGGATTTATCAAAGTGATTGAGAAAGCCTTGGGATTCACAGGCACCCTGACCACACTAATGTGTGTTTGGAAATTATACACAAGTGGACTCAAGCATAACTACCAGTGGGTTCTTCTTTCAACAAGGAGCTGTGTGACACATAGCCAGATAACATATGAAGCGATTTAATAAATTAATTATTTAACACAACTTCCTGCTTCATTATAATTATATCTTTGAAGGAAGAACAAAGACAAACTCTGAAGAACTGATAGCGAAAGTCCGCGAACAAATGGAAAGAGATTCCAGTCTGATAGCTGTGCTTTCACAACGGGAGAACAGCACAGCACATGCTGTTGTAATTATTACTGATGATGGAGGGAATCGGTGACAGACTGGTGGGACAGAGAGGGCTCGAAAAGCAAGGGCAATCGATCAAGAAAAAGTGGTGACGGCACACAGCGTTTATATGAAAAAATACATTGTTTGACCATCAAGTATTACTTCAGTGAAAAATGGCAATCATAACACATACAGAAAAAACTCATTTTATGAATATTTTTTAAATGGTTTGAGGTTGGTACATATGTTTGTTTTTCTTCTTCAAACAAATAATAATACAATTCAGTTGCACTGGGTCACAGACACCTGCCACGAGTCTCGGGCTCAGTCAATGTCTTATTCAGCTAGAATGGCAACTTTGGTCACCAGCGTCCGAGTTTCGGTTCAGCTGGAGTCCGGCTATTTTTATGTTCAAATGGATGCAATGAACCTCTGGGATCTCACTAACCCCGGGGCGGAAGCACGGCTCTATTTAAGGAGTGGGAGAAGAGATTCTCATTGAGTGCCAAAACAAACAAGCAGGCTGTGCCTTGAGGATGTAGCCAGACAGGATCCTCCGTGGAAATGGTCAATGAAGGAGGAAGCCATTGGGGCGCGGAGTGGAGCAGAAGACCCCAAGCAGAGCAGCGGAGTCGGTACACAGGGGAGCAGAGCTTTCTGTTACACTAACCGCAGTACACAGACAGCCAGACATCTCTGTAGGCCTCAATGGAAAAAAATAATAATAATCTTTACAAGATAAAGTCACACAGCACAGGCAGAAGTGAAAGCTCTTTATATTTTGGTTGATGAAATACAAAGTTTTAAGATGGGTAAAGGAAACCACAGAAGGTTGCTGGTATGCTATTGAACTGAGGTGACAAACAAAATTAACAGAATGGTAACAGACAAATGCATTTTCTATATCTGCCTGTCCTCTAGCGATAGCTGATTTCTACTGGAAGGGCTTGGCCTGTATCAAGAGAACGGGAGGGTAAGACAACATTCAGAGCTTGGTACAGTTTTTCTTATAATCTATGAGCTCACAGCTTTACACAGGTACCTGCTCTGTTGTATGTGGAGATAAATAAAATGGCTATCAAACAAACACAGCCTAATTTAAACCAGGAGCAAGATTCCACCACTACAAACTGGGTTCTGTACGTCAGTCAGCGAGGATCAGAAACTGTAGGTCATACAGGCATTTTAAACACCAGATCGGGTTAACTTTCTTCTAGGAATAATTACAGTATTTCAAAGCATGGGGAGACTGGAGTTAATTGCTTTGCCAGTGACCCACATCACAAAATAAGCCGACAATAAAATAAGACACGGGAAGGTATGTGAAAAATCTGTGGTATCAGCTGTGGTTGTTACTTTCGAAGAAGTAGACATGTGCTCTAGCCATCTGTTTCTTTTGGACTTCCAGTCATGGGAGGCAGTGGATCAGATGAATAGAAAATGAACTACATTCTTTTAACGAGCCGAAAGAGGGACGGGGACTGTGTTTGCTGGCTGCAGCACCATGCCTTGAGCCTCATGCAGTGTTTTAATTCTGTATTGCACAGAGCAATGTGTGAGCTGACAACGGGGCAGTGCATTTTTTTCTTCCAGTTTCCAGCATCCGTGATTTATAATTTCACAGACAGAGAGTGATGGGTTCTCTCATTTATAATCTTGCTTGGAGTTTTAAACAGCTTCCTGCAGAACGCAGCTGAGTCATGTGCAAATTTTACACATGAATCAAAACGTGAGCTCCATTCATCAGCGTTAACTAGAAAATGCTTTTATATGAAACAGCTCGCTGTAGTTTGCTGCAAATATAAAAGCACACTTCATCACTGTTATTTGGCCCATTTAGCATTATTGTTATTGGAACTGCAGGTATTGTACTGAGATTTTCCAGATTACTTAAACATTAAAGTGGTTATCTAATTTTGATCAGATCTGGTTTCAGAAACTTTGTTGTAGCCAGTGTGAGCGGCCAACACACTAATCAGTGTAGGGGAACATCCCTGCACTGAGAATAACTTACGCAACCCAGACTATCTTTCTCCCAAATAACCTTGTCTGTGCCAGAGATGAGCCACCCATCCAGAGTGAGGAGGAACATCCATTCATTGAAAATTATTAATTTATCTTTCCAGTGCAGGCGTAAAATTAATTTTCTAGTTTGCAAGAAGATTAATGAAATATTTTGTTTTTTTAAGTACCATTTCTACCTACTTTATCGTGTATCTGATGTACTCGGGAGAACCTATGCTAAACCTCAAAGAAACTGCACAAGCCTGACTGGGGTCATGTGCCGTACTGTACGAAGACACGTGAATGGGAACAAACGTGGTCTGAGTGCCAACATCTCCAAAACCACTTCCTCAGTTTCCGTGCCATCCCGTTCCTGCCTTTTAGAACGCTCTGCGGTCAGACGCACATCGGTGAAGAATCATCTGAGTTTGATTGCTGCCCACAGCCCATGCCAACACCGTCCTCCTGCCCCTGAGAGGGCACCTTCATTGCATACACTGCAGATATCGAGGGAGACTGCCACCAATGCTATCCTGCAGAAATTAAGCGATTGTATTGCACGTCTGCTATCAGAAACAGTCCATAAGATATCAACAACGACTGTAATCAAATGGAATTGTATTCATTAGTAGATTGAGCCAAACCTACAAGACAAGAGAAAAATTATTGTTTCGGTAAAGTTTCAATTTATTATTATTGGGTAGAACAACAGAAACATGGAGATTAAAACAGTGCATTCTTGTCAGAGGTGCCTGATGACAGAGCCTCTCAGGTTTACTGTGTTTACTTGGGATACTAAACCTCCGTTGCTACAACTGATTTGTGTCTTCTCTGTGTTGATGTAGAATTAAACTTTGAAACATCAGCCTTTTTCATTCCCAGTGTATTTATTTACGGTAAACAAACAACACAAAAATGCTCTGTAGCTGCGCAGATCCACTGTTATCCTTCCCACAGCTCCTAACAAGGTCTGGCCAGCAGTGTGACGGAAAAAGTGCGCCGCCTGAAAAAGAACACCTGCTATCCGGTGACATGTAAACACGATTTCAGAAAACATTTGACGAGAAAGAAAATAAAGGAATGTTTGGAGTATAGCATCTTAGTCTGTGGTCTTGTCAGATTTTAACATCGGTGTGTCGATTGCACTCTGGAATCTGCAGACTCTGTAGTTCAGTGTTACCAGAGCAAAAGCAAGACCTAAATGTAAACCTCAGACTGTTTGGACCTTCATCTCTGTCAGAAACTATTAACTAACTAACTAACTAACTATTAACCAAAATTCAAAATTCTATTTTTTTAATTATGTATGACCTCAATTACATTCTGGATCTTTATTCTGAGCTATGATCCTGCATGACAGCAGAGAGAGGAGGGGCTTTTCACAATAATCCCTGAACCCCAACTCTAGCCAACATGAGAATTTCAAGCTAGGCCCAAACAAGTCTACAACTTATTTGATTAAGTCAGTAGAAAAACAACCGTAACCATAACAAAAGTCTAAGTTTACTGTGTACTCTTACCCGAACCCTTGCCCCAACCAAAATGCAACCCTACATTTAACATTTAACTTAATTTAAATGCATAATGTAGCTAAATCACTCAATACAATGCTCTCTTAACCTGAATTAACAGTTGTACCATTCCTAACTTCATCAGGTTTTTTTGTATGTGACATTTTTCTTAAACAGCCTTCAATTAATACAGATATGGCAGTTAATTAGCCTCACACTTAAATCACACTCAGAATCTATATTCTGAACTGTGATATGCCTTTGCACTTTCAAAAGTGGAGACCTTACATTTTACAGTATTTTATCAAACAGTAAATCACATGCTGCTAACTTAAATGTACCATTTTTTTCAAGTTTTCTAATTTTGGGGGTGCCACAGAACATGAGAATAGACACTCCTGGTGGAATTACACAACTCTGTACATAAGGACACCTTGGGGTTTCTCCCTGAATGTAATTTCTGTCTTAAATATTATATTGGGATGGGCGGGTAGACGTGCCACAAATTTTTAATAAAAAAAAAATATATATATATATATATTTTTTAGGATGTAAATCTTGGCATGACTCCTGAGTAATTAATGTAACACAAAACTTTGTTTATGCATCTCTGTGCTGTGGGGAACATAACACGTGGTTCAGTTCTTCAATTGATCCAGGCAGTCTGTTCTGCAGGTCTGCAGAGACAGCAACAGCTGCGCAGTTTAAATAAACCCTTCTCAGGGGGAAATAGGGGAAATGTGTGTTTTTCGCTACAATGATAATTATTGGTGAGGTGACCTAAAACTCTCATACTGCTTACATATCAGTCAGCCTCTAGGGTTTCAGAAACACTTAGAGTTTGATCAACACCTAGTGAATTGTGTATGTAGCTCGCAGGGGCTGCAGCCACAACCCAGAGACCCCAACTGTCTGCACGCAGATCCCTCACTTTTGACCAGCAGAGAGTGGCTCCTTGGATTTTTCCTGTCAGTTCAGTCTGTTAAAATCAGGATTAATTCATAATACCTCTGAATCGATCTTGCGTACACAGTGAACAGTTTATCATCACACCTATCTGACAGGCAAGCACTCCGCAGACCAGAGGAATTATTTTTGTTTCAAGTGAGGATGTAATTTGTCCACTTCCCTACACCAGAACGATCTGTAGGGAGAAGCCTGAGCATTTGTTTTGTGTTTTAGATGTTTTTCAGATGTTCACATGTTTACAGGACCTGGTGTGATCCCAGGAATTTAACAAAGATATTTACATTATTTCTATTGTTGGTTGCTCACGTTGCTCTTTCTCTTCGTGGCGGTTATATAACATCCAGAGGACTTCAAACGAGCTCCACTGTACATCTAATCCTCTGATTGGAGCTCTCTCTCTCTGTCTCTCTCTCTCAGCACTTTTCAAGACAAGCTGAAAGCAAGGAGTAGCCCAGGGCACATACAGTTTGTTGATTAAAGATACATTCGTGTGAGATATTACTTTTTAATCTGCCAGGTCAGAAGTTAAGTGTACTGATCTTACTTTTGTTGGAGCACTATTAGTTTATCTTGACATCGATCTGTTTCAAAGGAATCCCAAACTTTCTATTTGAAACTATCTCCTTTTTGTATCTAACCACTTCAGAGGGCCTGGGTCAGTGGGCATGGGGGAGACAAGCACAGGGGCTGTTGCTGTTGTCTGATTAAGCATCTGAGTTCATCATGGGGAAAGTGTGTAACATCTGGATCTTGAGCAGGACCTGACAGGAGAGTTCAGCTCTTATCTCAGAGCAGTGTTTGTTTTTGGTCTGTTCCCCATGAATGGGGGATCTGTGGCTGCTGTGTTACTGTGATAGGAGAGCAGGGAGCTCCTAGACCACCCTCACCCTGCGCCTCTCATTGTGTGAGTCTGTGTGTGTGTGTGCCTGTGAATCTGTGTGTGAGTGTGTCTGTGGCTGTGTCTGTGTGTGGGTTGGGGGGGGTTGGTGTCACACAGAAAGCATGCCTACAATACACTCAAACTGAAAAAGGAAACAAAATCTTTATAAAAAACATTGAATTTGTTTTTTCTGAACGGCATGGCTTGCTCTTGACTGTTTGTCATAATTTAACCATTTAAGCAATGACACCACAAGTCACTTGTAGGAAGTGGAAGACCAACTGATTTCCCAGGCACTTCTCTGGTTTCTGTCTGTTTCTGCTCTGAGATTATTCCCACTGCTGCAGAATTTCCTGAAATCCCGAAAGAAACTGAGAAAAAATAAAAAAAACTACGTACAGACTCCCAAAACATAGGCCGAAGACTTCTCCTTTGTACTGGAATATTCAGAAACACCATGTATTAAATTCTCAGAATCTTGCGCAGGGAATTTCCACAGAATTGTACAATGCTTTTGTAATACTTCTAAACCTCAGGCACATAAAAAAACTAAAAATCAATTCCCAGTTAAGAAAAACAGAAAAAAAATGTCATAATGAAAGACAATTGCTTCTCCCATTAAATAAAATTAACTCTATAATACAACACAAGCAGAGAGTTCCTCACACACGCCCTTCAGCCTCTCCGCTCCGGTATCCTAAAACATAATCCTCTCTATACACTGACAGGCAACGAAAAATAAATGACACTTTGGGGGAATTCTGAGCAACACAGCTTGACCCTCCTCCTCAATCACAGCAATTGAATGCACGTCATCATCCATCATAGCCCTTAAAGCACTATTTAATTGTCTGGCACAATTATGGCCAAAACATTCTGGCATCTCTCCCTTTGTTCAAACAATCAAGAGTGAGAAAAAACACCAAACTCTTCGACTGGGTTGTCAGATGTTAACGTGAAGGGAGGTGTTAGGGTTGTAAATATTCACAAGTGAATGCATACGTGGCATTTAGCAGGCCGGTGTGACATTTAACAAAAAAAATGATCTTGACTAATATTCTCACTCTGAGGCACATGTATCATTTCTTTACTCCATGTTAGCTGTATAATATCTGTTGCCCTTTTGAATCTCCATCCTATTGTAGATCACAGTGCCACAGCATCAGTAATGGCATTGTTACAGAGGTGATTGGTTACTTCACACAGGTCACTGACAGCAGAACAGAACTGACTTCTTCTCCAGAAGATGTATGGTACGTATAATCTTTATTCATGGAGCTCAGAATATAACCAGATAAAAGTGTGGTAATTGATATGCATCTGACAGGGCTGAGTAATGGCAATCATATGCTTGGAAGCCTGTTGCAGTTCAGCAGCGAGGCTCAGCTCAAGCACACGTATTCTGCTGCACTGTGAACGACTGGCCACGAAGGCCACTGCCTAATGGAACACAGATGCTATGAAAGTACGACTTTTGAAAATGACGCGTTGGTCGCACAGGCGAGAGGGGAAGAATCTCAGGGACTGACAGTGGCCGTCCACATTCGCTGTCCTCTGCCTGGGACCGTGGAGTCAGCACGACCATGCCAGACGGGAGAGCAGGCCATCAAACAGAAACTCTGTGTATAAGACCTTCTAACAGGAAGAGAGGCTCAGAGGCTTTTCCCAAGATCAGAACAGAAATCAGTGCCTGAAAGGTCACAAAACACATCCCGTTTCCTATTTCCATATCATCATCATAATACTTCAGGGTAATGAATAATTCCAATCAACTACATATATATAAATATGTTTGAAAAACTGACTAGCCTGTGATATATTATATATAATATATTAATGAATTACTTAATTAATTAATTTATAATTTCTTTGAATGTAAATCTCCCATTGGCAAACAGCAGCACGGCTAGTGTTAGAGTGAGCCTGTTGTTAAGAGTCCTACCATGGCTGTTGCTAATGGATTGTGCGATCACACACACTCCCTTCTTTGATAGTGCGGGGTGGCAGTGTGGAAGAGCACTTTTCCAGAGAGTTCTGCTGGTCTGCTGCCATTGCAAAAAAAAGAAATACAAAGCTACAAAAAAAAGGAAAAAGTTTCACATCGTTTCCTGTGTCTTATACATTCTCTCAAACCTTCCCTTCTTCACTCTCTCGCTACTTGTTTAAAGGAATGAGGAGAACACATATGAGTTTTATGTTGCAGACAATGCCAGGTTAAGGGCGCTCTCCCACATCAGAGAAAGACCAGCACTGCTCCCGCTTGTGAATGAGGGCTGCGTTTAACCTCAGCCGCACACTAAACAAGTCAATGCAATAAAAGCATAACTTTTGCTTGCGGTATAAGCATAACTTGCAGGGTGTATATATATATATATAAAAGTATATATGTATATGTATATATATGTATACACACAGAAAACACTTGCAAGTTTAAAACAATATTGGCAAAGTAAGACGAGGTAATGCTTGACTAAAGTCCACTAAATACATATCTTAAAAATAAAAAATGTGTATACAACGTCAATATGATTTCTCTATGAAGTGATTCATGACACTGAAACTTTGTAGATAAACAGGGCTGGCTTTGTATAAGCATTTCAAGGAATAACAAGAGGAAACCCATAGGTGCAGGTTTTGAGGGTGGAGAATGGTCCCCCCAATATTGAAAGAACATCAGCATCCCCCCACTTTATGAAAGACACCATCATTCATAGACATTATTTAAGGTGTACAGGTGAAATCGTCCTCCCCCATGCCCTACAACTTGGCAGCAATCCTACCCCCACCGTCGGACTCACAATGAATGCCCCCCCCACTTCTGAAACAAAAGTTATGCCACTAAGGAAACCTGAAACCAAATAGAGGATATGAGTAAGCCTTAATCATTCTTTGACCGCTTCCCCTCTGTGCTGTGTGAGCGTGTGCCCTGACGGACAGACGAGCTGATGGACGGAATTACAGACATGCTGGTGTCTGTGCGCGCTGCCCTCATGCAGACAGGCAGCCCTGTGCAGCCAAAGCATATCCCAGCCTGACCTCTGGCCTGCTCCGGCCAGGGGCTCTGCTAAAGTGTGACATTCTTCCATGTGTGGCTGTGAGCTCTGCCCTTAAAACGCAGCAGGCCTGGGGAGGTGCAGGATACTCTTCTTGGGAGGTGCATTTGAAGACAAGAGAGCCCACTGCTGCATGGACACACAGCTCTTATTCATGTAGTACATCTCATTGGGACAATCCTCATGCAAAGGCAAAGATGCACACCAGTTGTTCCCGGATTGTTAAGCTCCCCCAGCCCTCGACACCCTTCACGAACACCCAAGCAACAACAGCTCTGGGAACATACTGTTAATTTCTCCCACTGATAGGACAGGTAGACTTCTGCATGCAAAGCACTCCAATAAATAAATAAATAAATAATAATAATAATACAGAAATCCTACTCTACCCTCATGGCACCTTCACAGGTCCTCCATTGGGGCACAAGGGCAGGAGTAAAGGGCAGAGTGGCTCTTACCTTCTGCAGCCACTGTGTGTTGTTCTCCATGGCGTGCTCCAGGTGCTGCAACTTCTGCGTCGACCACTCGTTCTCCGCCGAGGGGGCGTCCCTCTGCACCACGTTGGCGCTGCTGTATGTGTCCGGAGCCCCACGGCAGCTGTCCACCTCAGGCAAGACGAAGGTGTAGCTGCAGTGGCCGTGCTGGACTCTGTGCAGCCTCCTCCGGCCATCGCCACCCCCTCGCCGCTGACTGCGTTCGCCACCACCACCACCACCACCACCCCCTGCAGCCGCCACCATCGCCACGCCCCCGGCCACGCATGCCACCAGCAGCGCGCCGAGGCTCCACACGCCCAGCCTCATGTTGCGTCCTCCTCTGCACAGGTAGTTCACTGGCGCTGATGTCTAACGGCCCGGTCTCTGCCTCATCTGTATAGACTCTGGAATGCAGGTTTCTGCATGGCCGGCCTTCAAAGCTCTCCAGGTACTCAGATTATTGTCTTTCTGCTTCAGAGTTCAGAACTTCAGAACTTTTCTTGTTTCGTTCTTGATTCCCTTTTCTCTCTCCTAACTTTGTAGTTCGTTTTGAAAAAAATAAAAGATGCATAAAATTAAAAATTAAAAAATAATTTAACCCTAATGCTTCTTTCCCATGCACTCTCCTGCTGCTGCTATGGCTGCTGTGTCAGCTGTGTCCCTGGACTGAAGTCTGTATACTTTATATGTGTGAGAGAGCGAGAGAGAGAGAGAGAGAGAGAGAGAGAGAGAGAGAGAGAAAGAGAGAGAGAGCTAGACCGTCTACGGTGACCCATGGAGTGGGAGCTGAATTTTTTCAGTGAGTCCCTCTGTCTTCATTAAAAAAAAACAAAAAAAAACATTTCCCTCCTATCCCACTGCAGTGTGTCGAGTTTCAGAAATGACCAGCGTGAAAAAGCACTGCCCCCTTATCAGCCACTGGAGGGGAGAGCCCGGCTTCCTCTATCTGCCTCTCTGCGTCTGTAGCTGGTCCTCTTCTGCTAACAGTGAATGCACACCTATTGTCATCCTTCACCATATGATTGATTTATTTATGTTTGTATGTTTTTTACACAAATAAAACAAATGCCAGCACAGATGCAGCACAGATGCAGAGAATAAAATGATGCTTAAAACACAATTAATTGCTTTCCTAAATGCTAGCGCTTACGCAAAATAAACCAAGGATTTGTTTCAGAGCCAGCAAGGCTTTTGTTAGTTTTTTTTTCTGCAATGCATTCGATTTTTGTTCCAACACTTTAAATGCCATTAAAGCTGCAGTTTCACTCCAAATTGTTTAGACGTGTTGAAATGCTGTTTATTTTGACTGTTTGTTTGTTTCCAGGTTTGCTCTGATTTTTCAATCCCACAATATAAAATTACATGAAAGCATGATCACGCCCGAACACATGATCAACATGATGAATGAGACTGATTTCTGTGGGTTCTTTCAGACGGCCGTTAAACAACGGTTAACAGAACAATGCATATAAAACACGCACCAGTGGATAACCTTGGGGTTGATTTTACAGATATTTCTAATCCTGGTTGAGTTTTGTATTTAAGCAGTCAGACGTAAGTGAGACAGCAATGTGCAGAACTGGTAGACACTCATGCGGGAAAGCAGGGAAAAGAGAAATAACACAGAAATAGAAGAAACTGAAAAATAACTGCAGGAGAAACACAAAGGCCATCTTAGACTGTACTGCTGAAATCCAGATGATCACTGTAGCATTCAGTCCTGCTTCCAATTACTAAGGCTTTGTGGTTAAGGCTTTAATGATAAATTAATTGGGATTACTCTCGAAAGAGACCAATCAAGCCTTGACATATTGGAGGCTGCGTCCAGCACAGGAGGTGTGTGTGTGGGGTAGGGATGGGAGGGGCAAGTGGGGGTGCATGAGAGGGTAAGTTCTACACTGACACTCAGGCTTTTCCTCCAAGAATTGTTTGAAAGCAACGGGACACGTTGGCGAGCCACACCACACTGCAGAGGCCGGGGACGCTGGAACGGCACCACATTCCTCCGCGCAGTGAGGGGGCATCACTCGTGCCAAAGGAAGGACACCCACTGGCCTTAACTAATCATGAAGTCTTGGCGTGTTAGTACTAGAGATAAACCTGACCATGTCGTGGTCAGCGGGCCGGAGTCTCTATCACTGTGCTGCATGAAAGTGAAAAACACATTTTCTGTTGTTTGTTGTTGTTGAATTGTTTTCAGCCTTAATCTCCAAACCGCACTGCGCCTCTGGACAGTTTTTATAAATCAGCAAACTGCTCCTACAAGGGCCCTCCGAGCCCCCAGGTACAACATCTCTGCTATCAGTTAATTTCAACCTTACATTACTGGAGGGAGGCTTTCCAAGGAAATACAGTTAGGTCCATAAATATTTGGACAGTGACATAATTGTCATAATTTTGGCTCTGTATGCCACCACAATGGATTTGATAGGAAACAATCAAGATGTCCTGTAAGTGCAGACTTTCATCTTTGAGGGAAGTTACATCCAAATTGGGTGAACAGTGGAGGAGTTACACCCATTTTTATATATGGTCCCCTCAATTTTAGGGGCTAAAAAGTATTTGGACAAACTAACAAAATCATTAATTAAATTGTGAGTTTCAATACTTGGTTGCAAATCCTTTGCAGTCAATGACTGCCTGAAGCCTGGAACCCATAGACATCAGCAGATGCTGGGTTTGTTCCCTGGTGATGCTGTGCCAGGCCTGCACTGCAGCTGTCTTTAGATCCTGCTTGTTCTTGGTGCGTTTTGCCTTCAGTTTTGCCATCAGCAAGTGAAATGCTGCTCAATTGGATTCAGGTCAGGTGATATTGACCATTGCAGAACATTCCACTTCTTCACCTTAAAAAGTCTTGGGTTGCTTTCGCAGTATGCTTCGGGTCATTGTCCATCTGCACTGTGAAGCGCCGTCCAATGGGTTTTAAAGCATTTGGCTGAATCTGAGCAGATAATATAGCCCTAGACACGTCAGAATTCATCCTGCTGCTTTTGTCAGCAGTCACATCATCAATAAATACAAGGGAACCAGTTCCCTTGGCAGCCATACATGCCCATGCCATAACATGCTTCACAGATGAGGTGGTATGCTTCGGATCATGAGCAGTTCCTTCCCTTCTCCTTTCTCTTCTCTTCCCATCATTCTGGTGGATCTTTGTCTCATCTGTCCATAGGATGCTGTTCCAGAACTGTACAGGGTTCTTTAGATGTTTTTTGGCAAACTCTAATCTGGTCTTCCTGTTTCCTGTTTACATCTTGTGGTAAACCCTCTGTATTTACTCTGGTGAAGTCTTCTCTTGATTGTTGACTTTGACACAGATACGCCTCCCTCCTGGAAGGGGTTTTTCTTCACCAGGGAAAGAATTCTTGTCATCCACCACAGTTGTTTTCCGTGGTCTTCTGGGCCTTTTGGTGTTCCTGAGCATACCAGTGTGTTCTTTCTTTTTAAGAATGTACCAATAGTTGATTTGACCACACCTCATGTTTTTGCTATCTCTCTGATTGGTTTGTATTGATATATAATGCAAAACTGAAGGCAAATCTCTCCAAGAACAAGCAGGATCTAAAGACAGCTGCAGTGCAGGCCTGGCAGAGCATCACCAGGGAACAAACCCAGCATCTGCTGATGTCTATGGGTTCCAGACTTCAGGCAGTCATTGACTGCAAAGGATTTGCAACCAAGTATTGAAACTCACAATTTAATTCATGATTATGTTAGTTTCTCCACTTAATTTTGAGGCCCTAAAACTGGGGGGACCACATATAAAAATGGGTATAATTCCTACACTGTTCACCCAATTTGTATGTATCTACCCTCAAATTAAAGATGAAAGTCTACACTTAAAGAACATCTTGATTGTTTCCTTTCAAATCCATTGTGGTGGCATACAGAGCCAAAATGATGACAATTGTGTCACTATCCAAATATTTATGGACCTAACTGTATGTGTTGATGGCATTAGGAGAACTAGCATTAGTGAGCAAAAGTTACTGTGAGGGTGAAATATACAAGTCGTTTTCTTTTCTGTTCTTTTTTTATTATTTGTTCGAGCAAATAAATCTCAGGATGGCTGCTTTCTTTACAGACTCCCAGCAACATGCTCTGTAAACTGAGTGCAGATGTGAAGAGAATTTCAGGCCATTATGAAGAAGGATGTCCCAGGCCCGGTCGGCACAGGTCAGCCCACAGGCTCTTACTCAGAGAGGGAGGATATTAATGACCCGCAAAATACGTAGCTGATGAAAGCCAGTCTGACCTGACGTTTATTTAATTATTATTAGTGCTCTGTATAACAATCCATCTTAATCTGTGTGCTCCCCTTGACCTTTTCTGACTCTTTGGTCTTTGATTGTCCCATTGAAATGCAGTGAATGTGTTCATACCCCCACACAGAGACCTAAAAAGTGAATATTTATTAGACACATTTCACACCTATGCCTGTCTTCCTTGGTAATGCCAAACGCACATATCTCTTGCCTTTGCAATTCAGAGGTACAGCAGCAGTAGTAGCTTTCCAGATTCATGAGGTTCTGGAAGTCTAAATATGGCACAGCCCTCAGAGCTGACCAGCCAGAGCAGAATTTGGATGTGGAGAAGCAGAACCCGGTAGCAGATCTCACAGGCAGCCACAAGCTCCCTCCCTCAATCCCCACACACACACACATAAGCAGCCTGGTCAGGAACAACAGACACTCCATGGGCTTGGTGGAATCAGCGCGATTATGCCGAATAAGCCGGTACACCTGCGAAAACACAGCTCGCCAGCCGGCCCAGCATCCCACTCCCCTCTATCTCAGATGTCTCCCTGCACTCCTGCTTGGATTAAAATAGTTTTAGCTCCTTGAAGGAAGAATGTAATATCACTCCAGCAAATGTTTGATTTAGGTTACGATAATGTTTTTCCAGGAGATTTATCACAGCAACACATTCCTAGTGCTTGTTCCTGCAGCTGGTCTCGGAGAGGGATGAGTCGAGGTTGGAAACCCCCAGAGTTCAGGTGAAGAGTGCACCTGTTGCCTTGCTTCCACACTGCACACCTGTGCAAGCTACTTCCAAAAATCCAATTACACTATTAAACCTAATAACAATAATAATGATGACAGTGATAATAATACTAGATTCAGTTTACTGGGGCAGCCTGTATTACCTATGGTGTTGTTGTGTAGACTTGTAAACCTGACACAATGACACGTCCTGACAGTTTCTTCCTCTCTGACTGCTTTGCAAGAACCCTTCAGAGAAATCCGTGGCCGGCCTGTGTCCCAAGAAGATTCTTCTCCATTATAGCATGCCCAGATAGGTGTGGAAAAGCCCCTCGTGCTGCCTGATGCCCCATAGAAGGACAAGTGCAGAAACACCAGCCAACACACAAATACAACACAGCATCTTCTCCCACTGCATCTCCTCTGTCCCACTGGGAAGAGTGAATGGACAGAGTGTGAGACCAGGGTCTCGAGTATCGTCCATGGCCTGGGTGGAGAGTATCGTGGCTGGTTCACAGGTCAGGGAGAGAGGAGGGTAGCCAGGCACAAACCATCACTTCAGGATGGACTTGTAGGGAGGGAGGGCACCACTGTAGGGGAATACGTTCACTTGTTGAAAGTGAGGAGAAGCAGAATCCGAAAAAACTCAAATTGTCGATAATTTTTTTTTTCTTAGCTAAAACAAAAAAGAACGCTGATTTAAGTACACGGCGCAGGGAGCTGTTCAGACCCAGTAGATTTTTACCTGATTAACCCACTATACTAGTGCAGGAAATGGAGGGCAGGTTTGTCCTATAGTAACTTGATAACAATCTTTATCCTCAACAAGGATTTTCAACTAGGGCTTGGCTTGTGTACCCAATGGATTAGGCAATATGTCATGTATGATTTAATGAGACTTTTCAGTAACTAAAATGCTTTTAGATACAAAATAAATTTGGGAAAACTTGGAAAATAGAGTGAAATCACTGGCGCCAAATCCATCAGGAGCACAGCTGTGTGAAGAGCGTCTTAATCAGTCTCCCCTGCTCCAGGCCGGGCTGCAGCTATCTGATGGGCCTTGGGCATTAAAACCTGCAATTTTCATCATGTTCTAGACAAGAATAATCCCCCCTGCCGACCACCCCCAAGCCCAGCCTCACAACTAGTCCCATGAACCTCTTCTGCAAGGTCTTCCTTCTTGTCCTGGATCAGACCACCGAGCAGGGATTCCTCGGATACCAACCTCTGAGCCCCCCCAGAGTACGTTCCAGAAACAGAAAAAATTGAAAACATAGCTTGCTGACAGGAATGCTTTTACTGGATTAGTACAGGAATAAGTAACACATGACAGATCTGCTCCATGCAATACTCCCCCACCCCAGCGCTGGAGTTGAACAACCTGCAGGACGAGCCCCCTCTCCCCGCTGCTTTCCCCACAGAGATGAGCACTGATACCAGCAATGCAACATCCTGTCAAGGAGCCTGTGCAGCTCTCTAAAAACAAATGGAAGTCACAGCGACACCCTGCAGCTAGCACACTGCGTCCCACACTGGCCCGCAGAGAAGACCCAGCTCGTCCCTCTGAGCAGAATTCTGCGCTCCATCCTTCAGAGGAGACATAAAATGGAGGTCCAGTCCAGTTGCCAAGGACTTCACAGGCTCTGTGTGTTGCTGTGTAAAAGTTGCGTTATTGTTATCATTGTTATTGTTAAAGCCAGTCACGGGGGGCAAGGAGATATACAGAGGTTCCCCGTTTTTTGCCACGGAGAAGTAGTTCAGAGAGAGCCTGAGCTCTGTGTGCCTTTGAATGACATTTCACTCTGAGAAATAAACCTGTTGCAGAGATTATAATTTTTTATTTTATTTTATTAAATGGATTTCAAGATTGAGGGATTTGTCCGTCAGTACAGCTGGAGGAATTCAGAGGAATCTTTCAAGACAGACAAGAAAAATAAAATGTAAAATAAATAAATAAATAGAGGGGTCCATGGCACAAGAGAGCGATGAAAGCAGTGACCCGTAGTGCAGATAAACAGCGCAGTGAAGGAGCGCAGGGCTGCCTGTGACATGTGCGCCAGTTATGCCTGCTCCATCTCCTGTGGGAGCCGTTACAGGGGTGCCTGTGATGTCATTATTATGGCTGCATAAACATTATAAATCTCCTCATACCTGCTGGGTTCCAGGGATGAGGGGGTGGGGGGGTGGGGGGGCAGGCCGTGGTGGGACCGTGTCATTTGTCTCCTTGCGCTCAACAACCCACTGAGGTTGTCAGGAGTGGAAATGACACATAGCCACCACACAGGACAAGTCACCGGTGAGTCAGAATAAGTGTAATCGGGAGCTGGAGGGTCATGTATGACATTTCATCAGGAGGTGACTGCAAGGGATCAGGAGGTCAACCCCCCCCCGCCCCAGGCCTGGCAGTACCTGACAGCTCTGGGATCCAGAACAAGCAAACAGCATGACTCCATCCATCACACTGCATCTCTCAGTGTTTAATTATTTATTTCATTTTTCTGTTATTGTTTTTGTTCGTTTTTTTTCATCGACAAGCAGGTACTTGATTGCAAATCACAGCTAATGTCTCACCAGCACTGATCCAAGTGTTTTTACAAGGACTCCAGGCACCTCTAACAGCAAATTAAGGATTGTTAAAATAATTCAGGAATGCTGCCATATGCTGGTCTGGCTGCAGTTTCCAGCTCAGCACAAACCTTATCTTATCTGTGTTTTCTTACCAGATTGGAGCCCATTTCTGCACTATCAGCTTTCACTTGTAAGCAGATTTACCCCTTGTCTTGTTTCACTTGGAGCACTTTGCACAGCGAAAGACTACAACCCCAGCCAGCGAGCTCTGTCTGCTGGAGGAGGTGGACGTTTGGACTCTCTCAGGAGTCAGCGCTAGAACTGAACAGGTTGGGTTTGTTTTGGTCTGGGTCTTGTGTTTTGCTAAAGAGCCAGAGCTGAGAAAGAAGGAAAAATAAATACAATAGTCCTCCTAAATAACTAGATAAATAAATGAATGAATTGCATATCCTCCAAAAGAGTGTCTAGCTGTACCATGGACAGTGTTATGCAGGGGAGGAGTGCTTATACAGCGAAGGTTTAAGGAATCAAACACATCGTAGATCCTCATCAGGGGGAGATTGGCATTTTAATCCAATTTAATGCACCTCCCTGTGCTGAGGGAAGGTGGGAGAGCAGCAGCAGCCGCTTCCTCCAGCCGCAAGCTATAAAACTGTCTCACCTCAGCCCATCCACTGCTGCTCTGGGAGCTGACCTGCATGTATGAGGCACAAGAGCCTTTTCCAGCAGGTTTGTGCACACCGCCAGTCCCGAAACTCATCCACGGTTTCAGACGCTTCTCTGACAGCACAGCACTGGCCTGTGTGTGATACGGACAAGACTGGGAGCTGCTCAGGGTAACCAGGTCGTGAGGAGTTCCCATCCCCATGAAGACCATGCATTCACTGCACTAGCTGGACAGCAGGACTGCCCCCATGCTGCTGGGCTCCTCAGCCTGCGAATTCCCCACTTCTTACAAACAAACAAGATAAGAAGAAGAAAAAATGCATTCTTGGTGGTATTTATGATGCAAAATACTGTATGTACTGTATATGTGTGGGTGTTAATAGTGCACAGAAGCCGTGATTTGCACAGATTTCCCCTCATTTCTTCCTATAGAGCTAAGCGGGCTTGTAAAATATTTTCTCATCGTAATGAAAAGCAGCTCGGATTTTTCTCCCAGTCAGAGTTTATTCAGCGCACAGCAGTGCAGCCACACAGCCGAGGCTAATTAAAGCAGAGGCCCCCCTCTCAGAGGCAGCGAGGCAGCGGAGGGTTGGGGGGGTGGGAGGGGAGCAGCCCTGTAAGCGTGTGAACAACTGCACCACAGACCTCCACTGGGGAGGGGGTGGGGGTGGGGTTCAAAGGTCATCAGGATCCGGCTGTGGACAGGAAGTTGTCAAGCACTTGATACTGGTCTTATGGGAAGCAGAGAGAGAGCCGAGCACGTCCCGCAGGGCCCTGGGAAATGGCCTACTGCTTCACTGCCGGCTTCCAGTGAGAGCAGCGGAGGAGCCCTCAATTAAAAGGTGTAGCACTGTGTCCCGGGCTGACTCTCTGCAGTGCCCCCGCTCTGCCAGCCCAGACGTGGTGTTCCCTCTGCCAGCAGGGGGCCCTGACAAGACCAGAGACTCTGCAGGGGAAGGTCTTCAGGTTGCCCAGGTCAGCACCGAGCACAGACTACACACACAGCCGTACGCAAACCAGGAATAAGAGCAAACTCCAATTTTAATCATCAGAATAGGCTTAGATTATTATTATTATTATTATTATTATTATTATTATTATTATTATTATTATTATTATTACTGCTTATTTTATTTGGAAGGGAATAACAAGAAAAATAGGAATCAATAAACCTCAGCCAAAAGGTTTTCACTTCCCAAACCTCCCAAACCTGGTGTATGTCCTGCAGGTACACGGACAGGGCGATGCCTTTCTCAGTCAGGGTATTTTTCCCTTTGCCTGCCCTGCAGGTGGGGGGAGAGGGGGAGGTGTGCTGCAAAGGGAACTTCAAGAGGGCCCGCATTTATAAACTGCGGCCTGTGCAGAGTTAAATACAAGGACCCATTAATCCTCCTAAATGTAGTGTGCTTCCTGCTGCTAACAAAGCGCGTCCCCAGGGAGCCTAATTTATGGCTCATTGTGTAATTGGGGCATGAATTGCATCTCCTCCAATGTGTCTCGTTGAGGAAAGACACTCTGGAGTGACATTCCTCTTGCCCACAGCCTCGTTACCCAAGTCCCGGGAGACCCCAGCGCATCTCTTAAAACAGGAGACTGAATGTGTCGGCCGACGGACTGGGCAGCAATTCACATACTCACGTCCATATGGAGAGGGTGTGGACTTCTTCATGCAGCAGGGGGGTTTTACATTGGTCTGGGAGATGTGACTGTGAAATGCCAGCAGGCCTCTCTTTCTTTTTATAGTTTATAGTTGCACACAGTAAACAGTATATATATATATATATCCATCCATTTTTGAAACTGCTTATCCATGTGGGTCACAGGGGATGCCAGAGCTGATCCCAGCAAGCATAGGGCACTAGGCAGGAATACACCAAGGATGGGACGCCAGTCCATCGCTGGGCACACACACGACAATTTTAGTGGCCAATTAACCTAACCAGCATGTCTTTGGATGGTGGGAGGAATTTGGAGTACCCAGAGGAAACCCACACGGACACGGGGAGAACATGCAAACTTCACATAGACAGACACCCTAAGCTGAGACTCAAACCCAGGACCACTGGAGCTGTGAGGGAAGCAGCGCTAACCACCGCGCCACCACACCACTGTGCTGCTCCATAAACACTATATATAATATACAGTGTATATTCAGGTACACAGAAAAGGACTCGGTGGATATTTTCTCGCCTTTGTGCTGCTGAACACACCTGAGCACTGCTGACACATGCAGGTTTTCTTTTACACTGAAGGCGTGAGTTGATGTCCCTCAAAGGTTTTTCCTCCGTGATCAAAGTAAATTTTTCGAAAGCAACTGTAAAGTTTTAAAACTGGCAGTCGAGCAATGCATTAAACAACACGAACGGTGGCTGAAAATTAATTTTGTCCTGTCAACTGTATTTTTATTATAATTTGATTTAATTTATTTTATTTGTTTGTTCCCAGGCTCCCAGCTGTCCCCTGCTAATGTAGTCACCATCCCCTTGCAGAAGGAGAGCCTCCCAAACTCCTACCTTCTGGCTCACCCACCTGCGGAATTACTGCCACTCCTGCCTCCCAGTCCGTCAGCAGGTCTTCATGCACCAGGCCTGTCCTGTTTGGAATGAGTCAAGACAGGAGAGTGCATTTGAAAAATGAGAATTGCATCAATTTTCATAACTTTTTCTCTTGCATTTTTAGGAACCTGCCACAGCTCATTTACTCAGAACTGGGCAGGTGGCGGTGGCAGGCATCCAGATCGTATGTACTGGGGCAGATGTAGGACTGTCGAATTCATTGTCAGCCTCCTCTTACGAGCAATTGCAAAACAGAGAAGGGGAAAATGGAAACGCAAATAAAACAAGAATGTGAACATGGGTTCTGAATATTCAGTGTGTCTGTGTGTGTATAGGCAAGTGTGTGAGAGTTTAGGGATTAGGGAAAAAGAAAGTGTGAGAAATGTGTGTTTGATCTGAGATTTGGGCTGTGAAGGTGAGAAGGTTGTAGTATTGTTTGTTGTCTTCCCCTTGAATTGATGTGTCTGTTCTATTTTCACAGCATTTGATATTTATTATAGGTAACAGAAGACCTCTGACCTCATTCTTGGCAAGGGGAAACAAAGTCATTTGAGACATGTGTTCAATACTTATGCCAGTCTCTGTCTGTCTCTCTCTTTTAATAATGTCAATGTGTAGAAAGATTTTCCTGCTGGTCTAAACTCCTTCAGCTGAAATTCTGAAATGTTATAGTCACCCATCATGTTAATGTCACAGGTCAGGAAAGGGTCACCCAGAAACAGCAAAGAAATGGTATCAGTTGAGCTAAACTACTTCAGACTAGGATATGTGTAACTGAGGTTTGATCTCATTAAGCTCAAGCAACACATTTATTTTAAAGATAGCTAATTAAATTATTAGATTATGATTGATTATATATTGTCAAACAGTGCTGAACCAGGGTGCTATTGCCAGTGTTACCATGATGGGGACTGATGCATGCTGGGTCCTTCCTTTTGGACTAATGCTAGACTGGTGGACAATGAGGAGGGGAGTGTCTGTCTGTAAATAGTTGGGGGTCTGTGTTGTTGTCCTGTGTTCCCACTTCCCTTCTGTGCTGACCTTTGTTTGTCCCAGCCTGGCTTTATCAGAAGGTGACTTTCCCCTCAGACTGCATCTCAGAACACAGCCAATAGTTATTGTAAGAGCTACATAAGACTTTTTGAATGAAGGCCAGGTCTCTGCCTGAGAACCCCCCAGTTTCAAACTACACACATCCATATATATAATATAAACAATTAAACAAGTGTTGAAACAAGGAGAGTTGAACATTCTGGAAACTGGAGATTATTTTAGTTTCAACATTCCTCTCTGGCTTTATATTCCAGGGTTGAAGAAGACATTACAGAGTGGCTCTGCTGATGTAATGCATGTCTGCACTTTCAGTAATTAAACAATTGTTAAAATATTGATCCTCCCATTATCTGTATTATGGGCTCCACATTCTTCTTATTGCTTTCTGTGCTTTCGATTCCAGGGGATTGTTTTTGGGAGGGGGGCTGTTGCTGTATCTGTGATTACACAATAAGATCAAATTCCTCAAAGGATGAAACAGAAAAGGTGAAAATGTCAGAGAACAGTTGGCCGAGCAGTTTTACCCAATGGGAAAATCACTAACCATTTTGACTTCAAGCACTGCCCTTTGCCACAACAGCATATTCTTGGTTTGGCAGCTTTCTCCGAAATGTAAAAACATCTGTTTGAGTTTGATCGTTAATCATCATTAAACTGTAAAAATACAGTAAGGGTTTTTTTCAGGGTAAACTCTGAACACTGTAATGATGTTAAATATCATCCTAATAAACCATACATCCATTTTGTTCAATCCATCTGCTGTCTGTATGTGGAGGCAGAATCATATTGAATTGAATTGAATTGCTTGTTTCTTTAAAAAGACGTGGATTATTTTGAGAGGTTCACATGCATGAAGGAGTAAAGAAACATCACACAAAAATCACTGTGTCATAAAATGCACGACTTTTACACTGGCTGTGATTGACAGTGTTCTTCCACTGTAACTCTTCACATTTTCACTTCGCTTCATGTTAAACAGAGATTTAAATCACACTACACACCTTCACACTAGCCATAGTTAGGTCTGTTACACTTTACAATAATGGGCACCAACACATATTGAACTGATGTATGAATACCACAGGAATAAACACATGGATACATGCTCCTTGGCAGAGTCCTGCTGTTAATCTCATGTACAACACGGTTAGGGTCAGAGTTACAGACAGGGTTACAGACAAGTTTGGGGGTTAGGGCTTATACATGTGATTAACAGCAGACCTCAGTGGAAGCGCAGGAAGTATTGCTATTATTCCTGTGCGATTCATTCATTAATTCAGTAAGACTCTGTGTCCGTTGCTGTAAAGCGTTACCGTTAGTTCTGGAAATTGAGAAGTATAATTTTTCAACTGGGAATAAGCTTCCTCCATTCAGAAAACACACTCACACAGTTCACAGTGTTTTTTTTTAATTAAAATGATGATATTTCACTAGAATGTGTATTTTTGTCCCCTTTCCTCCTCTATTTCTCTTCTCTTCACCATGGGAGGGTAAAAATAATTGAATTAAAGTCTTGGCAGACACCTGTATAAACTCTCCACACTGAGCTACAGTATTTTCCTTTTTAATTTGCAACAGGGACTTGTTAATACAGCCCAGGCCTACTGGATTCTCTGCCGCTCTCCCCCTGTCTCTGCTCAGGTTTGTTTATCCATCTGTGTGTGAGCGATGAAACAAATGTACTGTGACTGCTAATGAGAGAAGAGATAGACCTGGTATTCAAAGTGTCTGGACTAATAATGGAAATGATATAACCATTCCTGGTGATTTCGTTTTTTTATGCCAGTAGTTATTTATTTTTGAATCAAGTTATTTTGGGCACGGTTGTGAGCTTTATTAGGAGCAGAGATTGACCATATAAACACAACCCCCAGGAAAGATACATTACGGGCCGTTTGAAAGAGCGCAGGCCCTGAGCCCTGCGGTGCCTCGGACAGAGTCAATGTAAACCAGGTGTGGCGGAGGCGACCCCGGGGCTTCTGTTGCCCACTCCGGCCTCTCTGGGTGTCCAGACCGGAGTGTGCAGGCATGGGGAGGCCGGGAGAGAAGCGTGCATACCCCTCTTTAACGAGCAACCTATTATCTCTTTCTTTCAGCATCTCAGTGTCTCAGCTGGACTCAGAGAAGACCTGACACGCACATTATTAGTACTAATAGTAGTGTTAGTGGTCAGTGGTGTCACCCGGCCAAATTATTTCAACTGCATATTTTTTTATGTCAAACCTGTGTAGAAACATTTCAGTAAATATGATTTTTCTTAGATGATCCCTCGCCACTGCAGCTACAGTATTCAATTTAGCGACAGCCCCTTAATCAGCGCATGCGCGTCATCGACAGCGCTTTATAACGGGTTCAAAAATCACTTTTTTAGTCATTTTACTTCATATCTTGGAGTTTTTAATTGAACCCGACATATTTATGGTAATTTTCCGTTTTTAATCAGTATGCAATCGTCTCAACAATATTTAAGAAAATAAAAAAATATAGGCGGCGTTGTTTTAGCTGTCATACTAGTGTCTATAAACGTGTTTTTACAAAAATGCAAAATTATTACTTTAAAAAATAGTAAAGCTGTTAATTGTTTTTGTGCAATTGGGGCGTACAGCATAAATTCCTGTAATTAATTTCACTTTTGGTGCTTTATTATTATTTCAGTTCAGTTTTCAATTCCTGAAAAGTTAGATATTTGAATACTGCCAACTACATGTACAGTTGCTTCCAGACTAGTGGGTTTTAGAGACGTATATGCAAGTGTGCATTCAGTATTTGTTGCCGTACTATTTTCTGAAATTCAGTATTGGACTTGGCAAAAATATATTTGTCTAACATATTTGCATATTTGTTCAAAAACTAGGTTAAAAATTATTCATACCCTGTGTTTTATGTTTTATCCACAAAATCGAAACCCACTGTACACTTTGTTGCTGAAACCAACTTTTTGTTACATTGAACCGGATACAATAGAAATATGGAGGGGACTGTACATTTACAATTAGAACAGTGATATGCAACTGTGGAGATGCAGAAATACATGTAGATGTGACTAAACTTTATTATTATTATTGTTGTTTGTTTTAGACCCTTTCTCTTTCAAAACTAAGATATGTTGAGCAAGGATGCAGAGCAGAATATTCAAGGTTTTAAAAACAGCCCCTGTGACTGAAGTTGTAGGATCAGAAGTACCAGTGAGGTTAAGAAAGGTAGGAGATGGTGATTATTGTTTAGGGTGTTTAATAAGGGTGACACAGAAAAGAACAGAAATAGTACAAGACCAAATTGCCTAAATGCTTTACTGATACTTTCAAGTAGGACTAACAAGCTCAGCTGTGAGAATATTTATTTACCTGATTGTTCTTATAGTTTGTACAATACAGTGCTTTTTTCCCCATCAGAAACAGACAAGTTTAATCGTGCCAAAAGAGCAAGTGAGAAATATATGAGAGGGTCCCACTCAACCCGTTTTAGATGCCTTCCCTTACACTTTGTTCACAGTAACGTATCAGAAACACCAGTGGCTAGAATACAACACAAACACTAGAGCAATACTATTGAATATGTCTGTAGAGCAGGACATTAAAGTACACTTACATTTAAAATAACTTTGGGTACAAAGCATTAAATACCAACATTTGTAACAATCGTAATTTGTTTTCCGTCTGGGCCCCCCAAAACATTTAGCTGCATGACGCCCCTGTTTGCGGTTGACCAGTTTGTTTTCTAATTAAGATTATTAGAATTTACTGATATTTAATTAAGATGATTATAACTAACCGATATATATATATATATATATATATATATACTGGGGATTAGAACAGTAGTAACAAATAATGGCTTTGCTAGAGACTGCAGCAGAGTTCACTGAATATTGCACTGCGGCATGTTCATAAAACTTCTACCTTCTTGTTCCTGTTATAGCGTAACACACAATGTTCATTGAAGTAAACAGAAGCAAACTAAATACTTAAATAATTTGTTATTTTCTACCTCTGGATGTTTGTTTTTCCTGGGGATGGGAGACTTAACCTGAGGTTAAACCTTTACAGATACGGCCCTTGGAAACATAAACCTGAGATCTAGTAGTCAGTGACTCTGCAGCAGCAGCTAAAAAGCTGGATAATTACTGTAAATTGTGATGACGTAAGGAAACACATCCCACAACGTTATCCCAGGGCACTGCAGAGTGCAGTTTGATGGTCTATTATGGTAATATGCCACTGCTGTGCGTTTTCCTGCGGGAGGACTCTTATTGGGCCCCTGCGCGCCTGACGGGGTGAACTTGGTTGTTTGTTTTACAGAGAAAAATAAGAAAAAATAGAACACGGTTTGTTTTAAAACTAAACTGAATTAGAAGGCATCTGAATGTTGTTTTGTTCTCATATTTGGACACTGATTGAAAAACAGCGAGAGGGGATCTGAAAAGGCTCCAGGGGGACCTGTAAAAGAGCACTGTTTATCCAGCACCACGGTGCGCACCCAACGCAGAACCCTTTAATCTGGTCTGGGTAAATATTGACCTTGTCCCATCAGTGCTGCTATCTGCTCGGGTCTGGGAGAAATTCCACAGTGAAAAACCTCCAGAGTGGCCGAATGGGTTGAGAAGATCCGGAGAGGCCAGGGTGAGGTCTGGGGTTACAGCTGTGTCAGGGAATCGGGTTCGTAACATTACATTACCTTCTACTACTAGTACTACTGCTACTATATCACTTATAATAAGCTGCATACTACCATACAAATAATATCCTATAATATATCCATATACATTTGCTGCTACATGCAGACAGAGTTTCTCCAGGTACTTTTAATTTCCAGTTTGTCAAAGTCCCTGGACTGGGGCTCAATCCCACAGGTGGACCAGTTTCACAGTGGTCCTGGAAGTGCTTTTCATTGCGGTCAGGAGGGTGAGGGCTGGTTCTCACAGCCAGCTCCCCCGGCCTCTGTGGTACATTTACCTGGATGCCTCTGTGTTTCAGAACCTAAAGGCATTTTCCTTTTTCACTCACAACAATCCTGAGTGGGCACCTCTATGAAAGCCAGTCAGAGGCCAGGGTGGAGCACTGCAACCAGAGGCACCAGACACCTCCTCACAAAGCACAGTCTGCTGGGTAGAAGGCTTTCCTGACAGCTGCTGCAGAGGTGGTAATATGGGCTGAGGCTGCCATCTAGTGGTGCTTAACAGTATTGCCTGTAGATGGGAGGATCTCTTCTGAGCAGGGCCTTCTGATACTGGGACACAAGGGTGCTCATTCTGCACTGGGGTGCCCCCTAGAGGAGTGCGAATGAATATGCCTTTCTGTTCCAGTGTGAGAGTGCGAGTGTGTGTGGTTAATGCGTAACAGCACTGGCTGGCCCTGGTCCTGCAGGTTTTAAAGGCAGAAATCTTCAGATTCATCACTGCCTACAGAACTGGGAGATAGTTTGTCTATTCTGATTGGAGGCCACATCAGCATCTGGGAAATAATTTGCAAAATGCAAATTTGGACTTGGATGAGTCCTTTCTGTCAGAGCCACAGTACCATTGTATACACAGTGCAGATAATTACTAGATAAACCTTTGATTGACTGGTCACATTTGTCTTGTTGTCTATATTAAATAATAGCACTACCATGTCTTCAGGTTCATAAGGAATCACATGGGATACCTTTTATTGTCCACTCCACGCTTACAAGAGTTTATTCGGAGGAGATGTCTTGAATAATCAGAGTACAGTGAATGGCCACAAAGGGGTGCTATAGTCACTCGTTAATCCCACAAAGGACCAAAGTTGGTGCATTCTCAAATCAAGCGTCTTCCATCAATGGCCACTACTCCAGTGGTCAGGAACAGAGTGTTCCTTTTCATTCTCCCAAGTTCAGATTGTTTCCCAACTTTCCACTGGCCTGCTATGACAGAAGAATGTTACCCCGTGGCCCTTTTCAGCAGTGCAGGGGAGTGCTATGGAGTGAAGTGGGTATAAAACACAGAAGGTGAGCTGGAGAGCCATCTATATATTATGTCTGCATCTGTGACAAGGGGCAACTACCCAGCTGTAGGTACAGAACTCTGCAGGAGTGCACTGCAGTTTAATTAAAGCATGTAGATTTCAATCACCCAAAATCCTAGCAATCAAACCCGATAATTCAAACAAAGGAAAACGAGGAAAAGTTCTAAAAGAAAATGACACCCTGCCTGACTCTCAAACAGGACTGATTTACTTTAGTTACATATATCCTAGTATTTATTTACATGCTCGTGTGTCTCCTTAATGTTTTTATTCATTAGGAACATGTTGTTAAGCAGACTCCGCAGGGAGCATTTTATGAGAAATTGGTTTAAGCGCAGTGGCTTGGCATTAGCTTAGTGCTATTACAGTATAATTTTGACTAATGGTGTACATAGACTGGGCTTGTTATAACCCCATGGTGCCCTCTGATTATTTGCTAGAGGGCAGTGCTGCAGCCCTGCTATTTAAATCAGTATGCCTTCCAATTATAAGTCTATAAGCCCAGTTGCTAATTAAGTAAGATAGTCTGACTGTGTTGGCATCGAGAGCATGCTACTTAATTTCCCTTTCAAGTCTGGCACTTCACATCCTGTTTCTCCTGCTAGGTATGCGCTCCAGTCTGTAGCCATGATGTCATTCACTCTTTTGCTATTGCTGCTCTTTGCTTGACTTCTGTCTTCAGAAAAGCACCACTTGTTCTGTTGCTGCTGCTGTCACATCCAATTTTAATTCTGTGAATGTGTAATCCACTGGCATTGACCATCTGAACTCAATGAAATACTGGAGAACACAATTCTACTCAAATAGGCATGAAGTGAAGAAAAATTAAGCACCAGTCTGCAGTGACTTTTCTTAAATTAGTTTATTGCCGTTAAATAAATGGTTTGTATGGTTTAAACCACAAACGTGGCAGATATTATGCAATCATGATGTACCATGTAACATTTGTTTTAAAATAGATCTGCTGTAAACAAAGTATTCATAATAATAATTGATCCAAAATCAATATTAAAAATATCCATATACTATATATTAAAGGCTTTAAATACAATACACTGAATATGCAACACTACTTAGAAGAAATAACTAAATGTTTCTGGAGTCACAGTAGACAATCAACAGTGTTGTTCCTGTGTGCATAATGAGTTTTGCAGCTCTGGTTCCACTCTGCAGTCCTGAGTGAAATGGCCTAAGTCTTCTCACTACACAACATTGTCTGTATTGACCTGAACCTTTTCAAATTATCATCCTGGAGGGAATTTCACTGGTATTTAGTTATTTTTCATTTAGCAGCCCTGTATATGTGCAAAAACATAAGAACAACGGTACATGTTACATGCCAAACAATGTTTATGCTTAAAACAAACAAACAAACAAACAAACAATAAAAACACAATAAAATATCAGAATAATTTACGCAATATTTAAACACATCTGACTTTATTGATATTGAATTTGTAAATGATCTCTGAACCTCGGGAAGGATTTTGACACACCCAATTTCTTTTACGTTATTTAAAGAAAACATTCTAGCCACTTTTTCACAGATTTGTTGTGGTACATTTTTTAATTGTTGTTACTGTGATAAGCTTTGTGATAAGTAAGCAATCATCTTATCAGGAATCTCAATCAACAGATGCATTCCTGTGTGTTATGTCAACAAGTGAAACATTACCCTAAAAAACAATGCCAAAAAAACTCCATAAAATAATGTATTCCTTTAATCTACATCATCACAATAAAAAGTCACAAATATACCACATCTGGTTTCCATCTTTAAAACCTTAAACCTTAAAAAAGGGTGATAAAAAATTACTATTAAAAATATCAAAATACATCTATCTGGATTGCATATTTTAAAAATATAAATAATTTATACTGTTTTGTATTTTTCAAATTTTATTTTATTTTTACATTTTCTATTCAGTTTAAGTTTGTTAATTACCCTTTTCCGGATAACATTTTCTATTTTCTATAAAAAAATCCATATACGTCCAATAGGGCAGTTTCAGATACACTGTGCCACACTGTACCACACCACACCAAATAACACACTTTACCACACCATACTAGACTGTACCACATTGTACCGACTTGGCCCTTGAGTCTTTGAGATTCTTGTGGTTGTGGGTGTGGTCAGACACCGATCAAAGCCCAGCCCTGCTCTCCTGCTGTGGTTGAAGCGGTGGGATGACACGCCAAAGCGGTCCCTTTACAGTGGGAATAGATAAAACAATATACATACTGCAGGTACATGTGCTGTAATTCCAACTCAGTTCCATACATTAAGAAAACATCATCACGTCGCGTCCTCTCTACATCCTGAAGTGTAATGTCGGTGTAATTATTGTGCACAGAAAAGAAGGCCTGTTTTCTTGCTATCCTTCCCGGACTGCAGAGCCACAAATTAAATTTGCCACATTAAACGGGAAAGCAATTAATGATGAATATTTTCAGTCCTGAACAAACAGGAGCAGAAGAAGCAGCTCCTCAGTCATGATTCCTGACTTTCTGACTTTCACTGTAATTCACTAAATCCTCCTGCTGCCCAGCTTTCAACCCTAAACTCAATACTTTATCTGGAAGCAAAGAAAATAAAATAAGTTTTATATGTCTGTTTATTTTTTTTTATTATATATAAAAATATTAAGGAATTGTATACAGTATATGTAGATATAGATATAGATGTGTCCATGTTTATATAGAGAATATATATTATAATACTGCAGGTTTTCATGCTTCAGATCATAGTAAAAATGCCAGTGTTCTCAGTCACAGAACTGAAAGTCAAATGAAAGAAATGACAAGGGTGTCCAAAATAATTTCTATGTCAGTCTGTCCCTGGCATTTTGGAGTCAAGATGCTGAAGTGAGACTGAAGTATTAAGATGCTGTCAAAACTGTAGGGAGAGTTTATTTATGTATTTCCTATTCTTTTAAATAAAAAAAAAGATCTGCCTTTGTAGTCAGAACGGGCATTGTGCAGATAGTGATGAATTTAGGGAACTATTAATCTAACTGCACCTTTTAAACTAGGATGACTGATGTACTGGAGGATGCAACACCTAAAATTCTGTCTGCAAAGTATAAAAATAAAATAAATAAATAGTTAATAAAAACTGAATAAGAAAGAGTAGAAAAAAATACAGGACGGAGACAAAGCAACGAACTCCTTGGCCCTAGTGTGTCTTATTCTGTTGTTGAGATTTTAATTGGGCTTTTTAAACATGCTTCTGAATCATTGAGCATTTATTTTGCTGTTTTGGGGAGGGGGAGTAAAGAACAATGAACAATGAATTGCAAAATCCAGGGGAATACAGTCCGTGTCCTTGTCTGTATGAAAGAGAGCAATGCCTTCCGATTTGTCTATCCTTGTTACCGTCCTGTAAAAGTCGTACACCAGCACTATTCAAGTAACCAGCTCTTGCACGGGCCCCTGGCTTCAGGCTCCCACCGATCCGTCCACTTTAGGTCCCCCAGGGAGGTTCTGTTACCGTGGAGTTGCTCTGGAGCGTCCGCTGTCTTTTCCCTTTCTTTTTCCCATTCTTCCTCTCGTTCTTTCTTTTCTCTGTGGGAAACAAAAACAATAACAACAACAACACAAACCACAGCAACCCTGGTGCTGACAGCCACTGTGTTCAGTGTAGGGATGTGTCAACACCCAGACACTGAAGGAACAGATACGTAACTGCGGGATTTATTTTGTTTGTCTGTCTGTTTGTTTGTTTGTTTTTCAGGCTTTAAGAACGAACCTACTCGATTTGGATTTCCTAACCTTCCCTTTGTGGTGTGAGATTTACACTGAGCCTCACAGAAAGGTACAGCTCTGAAGGTCACACAGTCAGCCAGACTTCAGCAGCTCTGTGAAGATGCTTTCAGTGGCGACACAGCGGCTGTAAATACTAATAGAGAGCTGCCCCTGTCCGATTTCAACTCAAAAACAAACCCCAGTTCCCAGTCTCTGTGGTCAGCTGACAGACAGTAGTCTGTAGGGATTTATGGGTTCGGAACAAATCTGAATTATGAAGAGTTTCCTCGAGATATTAAATGTGGTCAATCAAAAGGGAAAGCGTGGCTTCCACCCTGCCCCAACGTCCCCAGGACAGATTAGTGGAAAAATAGGAACAAAATACATTTTTTGAGAATCCTTAATGAGGTTATCATAAAAATAAAATAAGCACTCATTAGTGTCCCATGAAGGCGCTGCGGTTTTGGGAAGGGAACATGGCTGCCGTTTGTTGAGCAGTTGGCCACAGGTCTGTCATGCGATTTCCATGTGCAGTGATGCTGTCTTCTCAGGAGAGGAAGAAATAGTTCTCCGTGTGTCCCATGGAGAGCATCCTCAGGACCCTAAATCATAGTTAATTACGATTTGTTGTCATGATGCTCTGCCTATTGCTCTTTCCATGTTAACCACAGGACAGATGAAGACTTTCCACATTGTGCGCCACACAAAAGCAATCAGGGTTTGGAGGGGTCATGCAGGTTAGCTATGTCCCAACAGGCCCAGGAAACCAGGCAGCTCCCTCTGTCTCTTTCTGCCAAGTGAAGACAGGAAAGACCATGAGGTGACAGTTATCCCACATAGAGGAGACATGTGGCTTTCCAAAGACAACAAAGGAGCTCAGGAATCTCAGTGACAGGGGCCAGAGATCAGTCGGGCAAGAAGACGAGTTCGAATTCCTCCGCCATAAAAACAAAATCAGCTCCCTCTGTGTGCATGGAATTTCACATCCGCATCTCTCTGGATATCTGCCAGAGCACAGAACCCGGTGCCATATTTCATTGGATACAGACAGCTCGAGTTTCAAACGGGGGCAATCTGAGGTCCAGGTCGCGAGGTTGTATCAAAAACCTGCTTGGTTGTATTGGCTGCTCTAGAAGGGTTCACCTGCAATGTGCCTTTTAAGGACTAGCTAGGACAGCCATATGAAGCTAGGACCGCTCCTCAGTGCTCACTGCGGCCCATCTCTTGGCACGTTCTCACGGAGTGTAGGAAGAACAGGCAGCACATCAAACAATACTGCTCCACAGGCAATAGCAGGTCTAGAAGGCAAAAGCATTTTTGGCAAGGAGGAATAGAAATGAATTCAATGTGAAAGGTATAAAAAAGATGGTCTTCTCAGGTGGATCCAGAGGAGACAAATAATCAAGACCATAAGGAAGTCAAGACTGAGCCGTGTTCTTGTGTAACTTTCATTCTTTTATCTTTTAATTTTTCCTGATGGCTGGGTTCGTGGGCACGGCCGGCAGACGGCCCAGCCGAGGCTGCGGTCTCACAGAATTGCAGAGCCAATTGCACTGGGAATGAAGGCAGGAAGGTCAGAAGTGACAACTGGCAGGCAATGTGAACGAATACAGAAAACAATTTCCACACGAATGCCAGAAATCAGGGATCGCAATGGGTGTGCACAGTCTTGTTCTCTGCACTAACTAACAACAAATGATTTTCATCAAAGACAGAACACATCAATCATGACTGCAGCCCATCTGTCTGCCCACAGTCCCTGCATGTGTGTGTAATACCTACTTGCTGCACTCGTTATTAACGACCTCAGGGTCCTCGAGTATCGAGGCTCAGGCCAATCACAGCTAGAGAGGCGCTGTTATGGGACTCTCTGTTGTACTTCGCATGATATTTCGAGAGTGTGTTTACTTTATGGGCTGCTGTGTGGGCTCTCTTGGTCTGTAGCTTTTGTCTGAAAGTCTGCACAATTTACCCAGCTTTTCAAAGGCAGTTTTAAAAGGAGAGAGTTGTTGGCAAAAGATGAAGACTAAAATGAAATGTAAAAAAAACATGTTAGGCTCACACTAATGATGCTTTATTTCACTAAAATAAAATATAAATAAACCATCCTGAATGAATCAGCAGAGTTTTTCTTGGGAATCTCCTTCTCTGTTGTAAGGAGTGATTGCTGGGGTGCTTTGTCTGAAAACCCAGCCCAGCCTGAGCACAGCTGTCTCTACTGGCTAATTCTGGTCAGCACTGGCACAGTTTGGCAATGCAGGCCAGGAATATGCACGACTCCCACAAAAAAAAAGGGCCGCTTTTCTACCTGACAGAGAGGGAACTTGAAAGCATGAGAAGAATCAAAATGACTGAATATGAGGTCATGCACATGCGAGATGAAGTAAAACTATTATTATTATTATTATTATTATTATTATTATTATGTCATGGTATAAGTTTCTCCCAGATTTAACCTCCCAGTGGAATCACTCCTATGCGCTGGTTTGAAGCAGAAAGGCTGGACTTTTCATCTGGCCCGTATTAAACATGATTTGGCATTGTGATGTACAGAGTTCAGTCTGATTGCAGGCAGTTTGCAGATGATTGCGAAGTAATTGGGTCTAGCTGGGACCCTGCTGTCCTGAAGTGCCCCACTGTGCTGAGGGTGGGGAGTTAGTGGTTGGCAGGAGGGTGTAAACTAATATCTCTGAGAGTGCTGGATGACATGGCTGCGAGAGGGGGCGGGGAGGGCACACTTTGAAGATAGTGCAGGACCCCCACCTTCCCTTGTCGTATGGTGCCAGTAAGAGCTACCACTCTCGGGAAGCTAAGCATCCTCTTCTTCACAGCAAGGTACGGATAAGCACAAGTTTCTCCCAAACCCTAATGACATGAAACAAAGGGTACACACCCTCTGTCTCTCTCTACAAATTGCCCAGTTAGAAGCACAGATGCAGCCGCAGCCCACACTTCTGACCGCTGATTCCGGCCACAACGGAACTGCAGCTGGGAGGGGTGGTTATGGCATGCAGACTGGCCGTGCCAGAGACAGCACAGTGAGTCTGCGTCGCCGCACGCAGTGTTAACAACGGGGACAGGCACTCTCTGTTCACCAAGTCAACTGTCTGCACTGACCAAGCTGCATGTATGAACTGGGTCCAATTCCTGTCCACGCGGCAGGCGCTGACACACAGCTCTTTCTGAGAGTTACAGCACCGAAGACACACTGCTTCCTCCAAACAGCCTGACTCCAGCCCAGCCATACAGCTACACGTGGGGAGTGCGTGGTACGTACTAACAAGCAGCAGTCAGTACAAAGCCGAGCAGTCACTTCTCATGAACACCGTGCAACCTCACCTCTCTCAACATCCCCACGCTGAAACCGAGACTCAGAACACATGTGTGCCAACTCATAGGAAGTTACTAAGTCCTGCCATGAAATCGGACTGTTTCATTTTGTTTTAAACTGCTTTGTTTTTCTTTCTGTTTTTGATTGACATGTTTTTGTATTCTTTCAAAGAAGTGCGTAAGTCTAGAGATTTTCACTTCGCTTCTGATGCCTGATCCGACTGACTTTGCTGTAGAAGGAAGCGAATTAACATTTCAGCAGCATACCATAAACCTGCTTCTGTTACAAGCGATTAGTGAGATTTGTGACACACAACCTGCTTAAAAGGTCACTGCCCCATACAGAGGGTGAGGTAGCATATGTGTGTCATTTCAGATCGAGGTCATGCTGTTAGGTTGTCAACATCTTTGAAACAGACGAAAAAGGTCGATCCACGTGGCTTTCATTAAAATGAAATGTTTTGGTTACTGTAACTGATTTGCTTGTTTAAGATCAGTGTTTTAATGTTGTTATTAGGAAAATATGGTTTGAGACCACTATTGGACTCCACTTAAGTAGATTATTCTGTACTGATCACAGATGTGGAGTCAACCAAAGGGTATTTCACCTTTTTATACATATACATATATATATATATATATATATATATATATATATATATATATATATACATATACATATATATATATATATATATATATATACATATATATATATATATATATATACATATATATATATATATATTACATGCACATTACTTCATACAATTAAGATCATTAAAACCATCAGGAAAATTAACAACTTAGGTGGCGACCTTAGAGACAATCTCGTTCACCTCGCCAAAACAGAAATGACAACAACATCACCATCCTAAAGATGTACAATTCAGAACAATATTTAAATATAGTCTCAATGCATTTTATACAAATAATTATAATTACAATATATAAAAGCTTGTTCATGGATTGTTCGATTATTCTGTGTTATTAAGTAAATAAATTCACAGGGCAATCTCTGCTCTGTCTGGTGAAGTGTAACGGGGCACAAATGAACTGACTGGTTGTGAGTGTGTGTATTATGTGTGCTTTGTATTGTGTGTGTGAAGGGGATGGGGTTATCCAAAGCAGAGAGGTTTCCATTCAAACCGCATAGATTTCCTGTTACCTTCAAAGCATTACAAGCGCAGAATCAAATGCAGAATAAATCAATCAAAAGATGTTCCCTCATCCAGTTCCCCACATGTGTGGCGATCTCTCTCTCTCTCTCTCTCTCTCTCTCCCTCTCTCTGTCTCTCTCTCTCTCTCTCTCTCTCTCTCTCTCTCTCTCTCTCTCTCTCTCTCTCTCTGTCTCTCTCTCTCTCTCTTGCAGTCTGTTTCTGATCGAATGAACCCATCACACACATGGCCTAAGATGCATTCCAGGTATCGTTTACACAAGTGTGGCCGAGCGGCATTCTGCAACTACTTAAAAAAAATTCCCCCTCCTCTCTGTCTCTTTCTCTCTTGTTCTCTCTCTCTTCCTCTTGCTCTCTCTCTCTCTCTCTCAAGGGATTCTGAAGATTTACATCGGAATTACACCAAAAATGGCAGTTATGAAGTACAAGGGGATCATTTATATTTGCTAAAATCACCCCGCTTAAGATGAAGCCGGAGCTTTGTGCCCCGTGACATTCCCATCGTGATCAAAAGCGCATCTTTAAATGGTTGCAGAAGCAGCCGGCCCGGTGACCACGCTCTTCAGTGTGAGCTCTCCTCCCACAAGAGCTGAGGCTCTCAAAGCACAGCTGATGGATGAGACAATTAAGCTTTGACACACAATGGCCCAATCTGCACCATAAACCACTATACCAACACAGAGGATTCAGGAGAAAACAAAAACAAAAAATAATTATGGAATAGACCATTTTAAAGGGTTTGGTCGTGACCCTGGTGATATTTTGTCAGCTGTGGTTCGTCTCTGTGTTTGGCGGGGTGGGATGGGTGGTGGTTCTTCTCTTAGTGTGGCTGCTAAGCTGTGTTTAGAGCCAAGGAGGAAAAGTGAGGATGAGGAGATCTGTGTTTCTCCAGAATCCAACTACAAAGGCTGGCTATGAATACAGCTTCATAGAATCAGCTGAACATCAAGTTTCTAATTCCTGGTTGTAATGTCTGTGCACCAAGTGCACAGAGTTTGGAAGAGAACAAGAAAACAATTCCCCTCCACCCATTGCGACTCAATACGGCTCTCTGGGCTTTGTGGCTTTCCATCCTGCTGCTGCATCACTGATCAGCGTCTTGAGCCTCGACCTCCTGGTGTAAACACGTCTGGAGGATCCTGGGCATGACACACGAGATGTCCTCGCCATGTCCTCCACTCCCCAGCAGTCCTCCCATGCCTTGGCTTCGACTGGAGTGCCTGTGCCAGCCCCAGATGGTGACCGTATATAATCACCCAATGTATTGTGCAGAAGCATAAATGCCAGCTCTGATTCTCTCCTCAGCAGATGACAAACTCCAGTAATGCCTATATGTGAGCCCTGTTACCCTATATGCTGATTTTCACTCAGACTGTTCAATGGCTATGAGTTGAAAACCTTACCCAAATGTTTATGTTTGGGGAAAAGCATTTAAGTGTTTTCCAATAATTAGCACAAGGTGAATAAATATTGGCTTGTGCATTGGATTCTCTAAGCACGATCAGATCCCATTTGCCAAAATATAGCAGTCGTTAAATCATTGAGCAACAGTAATTAGCCTTCTGTAACATTGAACAGACTGCCTTACCAAGGCAGCTATTGTGGAAATATTTAACAAAATAAATATTATCATATTGACATATTTATATATATATATATATATTTATTTTTTTTTATTTTTTTTTATATATATATATGTGTGTGTCACTAAGCTGTGAAGAGAAGTTCTGTACAGATGGAAGTTGGACACACAACCCAAAACTAAAGGGGTTCCCCTCACTTCCCCTATTACAAAAGTCTGCTATTAATAACAAATGTGAAATGAAGAGAGGGAGGAGTGGAGGATCATCTGAAAACAATATCAATAGCAACAAAAACTAATCTTTAGTCCAAGAATAGGAATTTCACAAAATGCCTTAGTGTCTTTTCATCACACATGTGTGTTATTAAGCCCTCGTGATCACAGCTCCAAATGGAAGTAACTTAGATTGTATTTCACTTTTTTCTTAATGCCATTGGACATCTGATCTGCCATTGATAATGATAATTGCAGAGAACAAATGTTTTCCAGCGTAGAGTCGGCACAGAAAAATACTCAGTGATCTGCAAAGATAGAGCAGCATTCCTGATGGAAGCGTGCGATGTAATGTGGCTTGTATTTTTATATATGTACGACTGATATTTATATATACACTCTCCTGAGCACGGCACATGTTGAAACCTTGGCTGGGAGACAAAAAGTCTATTGGTGCTCCTCAGTCTCTGGGACAGAGTGTTTGAAGCACAGAGATTAAACAAATGAAGTCACAGCAGCTGCAAAGGTGGAACAAGACTGGCTATTGTAACAGTTTTCCCAGAGCTACCATCGGATAATTGATCCTACAGGGCTTTAGCGACCCTCAAATAAAAAAAGTCACTTAAATGTCCTTTACTTTGAATGGTTTTATTTTTCACTGCAGCAAAATGACCAATCAGATTCAGAAGACCTTCACATGGAGCAGGTTCACTTTGCTGCGATGCAGATGTGCATAATTACGGTGTTTTTTTCCATCTTTTGTGAACTGGTGTTACTGTTGGAGAAATGCCTGGGAAATTCACGACATGCACTAAACAACATCCCGTGAGCCCTGGAGAAATGGCCTGCATACAGTGTAGCCACTTCATGCTGTATAAATCACTGCACACCCCTCCTTTCCCACACTCACACACACACTGACACTTCTTTGTATCAGAGCCCTTCCACGCAGGCCAGGCCCACACCATCAGTGCTCCACCATCTGGTGTTGAGATGGAGCTCCTCCCAGAAATTGATCGCCGTAATTGGAATGTCAAATTAGAATGACTTGACATGGAAAGTGTATTCAAAAATGCAAATTAAGTAAGGCAATGTAGAGCTGTACAGTAGGTGTTAGGTTCAAATCAACCTGATTTGTTAGGTTGGAACTGAAACCTCAGTAGGAAGAAGCTGCCACATTATTCAAGCATGCCTTACCCAAAACATTTTTTTTTTTAAATTTTAATAAATATGGGAAGAATGGTTTTCTGTTTTTAAAAAACATATTGTACGGGACATCCAGAAACTTGGCTTGTTTGCTGTTGCCCTTAGAAGTATGTGAGAATAATTCTCCTCGCTCACACGGACTTAGTTTCCGAAAGTTTGTTTTGGGGGGGTATTGTTTCTTTGTTTTCTGCAGGGTCTGTAGGCTGTGAAGCCATGTACATATGGTATATATAAGATAATAGTAACTGCACGGTGCAATAGTCCTGTAAAATCACAGAGAGACGAAAGGGATCCAGAGCTTACACTTGGTGATTTGATATGGACCATGTGAGTCGAAGCTTCAGCTATCTGAAATGCAGAGGCTGTCGTGATAAGGACTTGCTGGTGGGAACACCTTGGAGAGAGGGCTTGGGTCTGGCTTTCCCTGGTTTTTCAAGAAGAAGCCAGCTGGCCTCTGGAGGAGAGCACACAAGAAAGAGCACTTCACCACCTGACAGAACTGTGGCAGCCTGCCTGTTTCCTCTGCGGTTTTCAGAGATTCAGGAAGGTCTCGTATGTTCTGGTGGTCTGTGCTCTTGTGTTCTGTGTTCTGTGTTCTGTGCTCTGTGTTCTGTGCTCTGTGTTCTAGTTCCTCTTACCTCCGGGACACCTCTTTCTCAACCGGCAGTTCTGCGTCTCACTGAGTGCCGGGCAGACACTGGGCTCCTCGGGGCCGGTCCTGGACAGCTCCCTGCTCCTGGTCTGGACCCCCCAGCGATGACCACAGCTCAGCCCATTGTGACTGCAAGAGCTCCACTCACTCCACTCGCTCAGTACACAGCCCTCTGTCACAGCACAGCACACAGATAGTGTTATTAATATTACTAAAATCATTGATTTATCTGTCCAAGGTGACTAACACTCAAGAAGAAAATGTAAAAAATAATGGTGTAAAATGTGCATGTTCCTAGCTGTCACTGACTGGCTTGACTCTCTTCCTACCTCAATGACCTCAACTCTGACACGCACCTGCCGATTCTTCCTAAGCAACAAAGCAGTACCCACTCCTTCCTCACCAACTACTCAACTTAGCTACTTATCCGCATCTTGGTTCTCTGCTGCCTGGACACTGCAACTCCCTCCTGGCCGGCCTGCCTGCCACTTCTACCTGCCTGCTCCAGCTCATCCAGAACTCGTCTGCTCGTCTGGTGTCCTTTCTGCCTTGATTTGCACAAGCTACTCCACTGCTCCGCTCCCTTCACTGGCTCCAGTTCTCAGCACAAATCCAGAGACTTTGACTCTTACCTACCATTGTCTCGACCAGACTGCACCCAGTTACCTTCAGACCCTCATCTCTCCTTACACCCCATCCACCAGAAGACTAGCTGTGCCGCTTTCCACTCTCCTTCCTCCAGAGCCACTCCTTTTAAACCCTCATCCCTAAGTGGTGGAATGACCATCCCACTGAGGTCAGGTCCACACAGTCCCTGACCACCTTCCAGTGATCATTCAAGATACATCTGTTCAGACTGTACCTCTTATACAACAGAATAATCATTTGTAGCTGTTCAGCACTATTGCTATTATGCACTTTATTTAACTATGCTTCCTTATGCTCCTGCTTTCTTAAGTATTGTTGGATTGTCTGTTATTTTACTGCGACTTCTCTTATACCCCTCCTCCCTTTAGTACATACCTAGGACTTAACTGTATTATGGCTGCACCTCGTTGTACTAGGATGTGTGCTTATTGTATTTTGTATTGATTGTACAACTGCACTTTTGTAATGCTTACATTGCATTTTGTATTGACTGTATTACTGCAATTTAATGGTTATTGTTTAAACTGTAAGTCGCCGTGGATAAGGCCATCTGCAAATAAATAAATAATAATGACAATAACAAATGCAATGCAACATTACCTAATGCAATAATCAATAATACAGCACAGACTAGTGCAGTACAACTGCAAATTCCAGCACACGAGACCAGGAATATACTCGAGCAGCAACACTAACCCATGCAAATATGACCTGATGTTGGGGTCAGTGGAAACGGCAGTAAACTACCTCATAAAGTAGACAGAGCACCTCTGCTCCCGTCCTCAAGGGCCTTCTGGTTTTCATTGCTAACTGAACTGATCATTTGCTTAACTTGAACCAGTTCTTCCCAGGTCTGAACCAGGAGATGATTTACAGAGACCTATAATTACTACTGCACTGCTGCCCCTAAGGGGACACACACACACATGGGTGCTCACTTGTATAATTCACTGTGTCCTGCTGGATAAACTTGCATTATAGTCCTTTGACTGGCAAGACATTTGACTGTAATAAAAACTCAGCTGTGATCTGACTGGCTGCTAACATACTGAACGTGAACATTGGCTTGACATTTCTGGGGGTTCAACAGTACCGTACCAATCCACAAAGCAGATAATATAAAACATCAGCTATCACAATATGAAAGATGAAGCAGTGGAGCACTTACCAATGCAGTCCATTAGGTGGGGAATTGTGCCTTCTGGGCAGCTGGTCAGGCATTTTCCCTTGAACAGCTGGAATCCTTCTTTGCATTTCATACAGAAATCTTTGCTGAAGCACCTCTCACAGTCTGGGGTCTTGCATTCTAAAACACACAATAGAAATATGTAAATAAGCCTTCAGCGTTGTCCACGTGCAGAATGGTGCAAACAAAATGTGCAAACAGCACATTCAGAGAATGGAAACCTTATGCGTACTCTGAATATAAACTTAACATGTAGATGGAGCATTCCTGCAGTGTAGTTGATTATGAATTCAAATCCAGTCCTTATGCATGTTTTGCTGAGTATTATTATGGTGTTGTAGAACTGTTCTCTAGCTCTAGCATGTAGAAACCTGAGCCAGGTCTCAGGGAACAAGAGTAGGTGTCCATACCACAGTCCACGGCATTACAGCAGATTAGCCCATTTATAACAATGTAATAACAGAAAGCACTGGCATTTAAGCATATAATACTATTTAATACGTTTGTTTCAGTCTCTGAAACTCCAGATCGAAGCTCTTGTTGTTTTCTGTTCAGTTTTCATTGTTGTGAAAAATAACACAGTGACACTTATAGTAGGGGAAAAGGAGCTGATGAAAGGTGTACTCACTAATGCAGCGGTTAATGTCCTGGCCGCGCACGCCGTAGTAGCCAGCCGGACAGGCATGCAGACAGGAGCCGTGGTGCCGCATCCCCTCCCTGTGGATGAATAGGAACAGCTTCTCCGGACACTTCAGGCACCCATTGTCTCCAGAGCACTCCAGACAGCCCTTACAGACCTCAGACAGATCCCTGCTGGCTGAAACGCATCGGCACATCATCAGACTCACGTACTCATGTACTCTTGATTACAGGTTCCTGGGACCCTACCAATTCTGTTTTCATGCATTCTGGGGATTGCAGACCCTATGCTAGTTATTAGGCAGATACCTTGTACATATTCATAAGGGTAACGACAGCCTATTAACAATCTACAACTTACAGTGAGTGGAATTAAGGTGCAGGGGAAGATCTAAACACAGGTGTCTTCAGGAGGTGGGGAAAGCTGGTACACCACTCTTCTGTTTAATAGCAGTCGGCACAGCATACCATTGGCAGATAGACCGCACTGCTGGGTGGTGCTACAATTTAGAGATTTAGGAGCTTAAGTCCTGATGTGGATCTGTATCTGTACTAATCGGAACCCAACATAATTCCAAAAGGCTGGGATGAGTTCCCGCACGCAGGGAGCCTTGTTCCCTTCAGCGTCTCTGAGGCCGGTGCAGCCCAGGTGCGGGCCATTTCCGGCCGCCACAGACATGTGTTGTCAGATTTTACAGGCCAGGTTTACGACTTCTTCAGATTTTTCATGCTTAATCTGAAAGAGAGGAAGATGAAAGCTGTGCTCGGAGCGGAGCTCCTTCAAAACCAAACCAGACTGGCAGCGGAGCCCCTGCGGTAACGAAAGCCAGGTTAGCCAGGGTTTGAAAGCAGGAGGGCTCAACTGCCCGTTATCACAGCCAAGAAACGAAACTGGACTTCATTTCTAGTTACACCACAACAGGATTCCTGCTTCCCCTCACTGCAGCAGAGTGCACGCCTGGGTTTATCTGGGAATTAACTGACTGCTGTGCGCTGCTCAGGAATGACAGGCAAGGGTGGAGGGGATTAGGGGTAGCAGTCCTGTACCAGTTACTCAGACAAAACACAGACTGAACTATGTATTGGATTCTCTCATTTTTTAATATATTGTTTTGGCTCAGACTTTGCATCACCAGACCCACTATCGAAGATCATATAATTGATTGTAATTACATTTCTACTGATGTAGTGCTTTATTTATTGCTGGTAGCCTACTGGGTATTTTATCCCCTATTCAAAAATTATCCCTAAACTGCAGATTCGTGTGGGTTGCCAGTATGTATCTATTATCTCCAGCTATTTGCAGCTATTGGGTAATCATTCTCTCCAGGAAGCTAATGCTACAGCCATGCATACGTATTTACGGTGAATAAACATTGAGAATTACATTAATAAATTCTGGCTCCTCTAGTTCATTACCTTAGAAAACTCAGAAGCGTTGAGTCATTCTCAGGTTCAAGAGAAAATTTTCCAAAGGGAGGTCGCTATTCAGTACGTAATTCCTAGGCAAAATCAATTCCACATGGCGATTTCTTCCATTGGGAATTTCACTGTTATTTAAGATCATCTACACCCAACCGGAATACGCGCAAAGATTTCATCCAACATTAAGCTAACAGGGCCGCAGCAAGCTCTTTTGTTCTCTCCGCTACAATAACTCAAAAATATACATATATCATTTGGCGAATCTTTGATCTAAGGAGCCTCAAACAGGCCAGTGCTGAATGTAATGCCGAGCTGGTGACGTAGCCCGGTTGGATCTGGGACACGGGACATGGGCTGCCAAGCTGTCTGCAGGCTGACAGTCGCATGTGCACTTCTTTCGCACACAAACATGGCGATTACAAAGGAAAGGCAATTTACGACTGGATACAGGCACTGAATGGGAATATTAATCTATACATCCAACAGGAATATTAATCTGTACATGGAACAGGAATATCAATCTAGATGTTTATATATTGTTTTAATTTTTTTGTAGCCCCAACCTTTAATTACTCCATGACATTACACAATGATTGTAAACTAAAGAAGACATGAGTGTCCAAGCAGTGTGCTTCATATTGACCTACTGTCCTGGCGGGCTCTAAGCCTGTGAGTCCCTGCGGCACCCACTACACTGACATAATGTCAGACCATTTTGTCCACGAGATTGCAGCACGATTGTGCACGAGGTTATGGGATTTGTGCTTTGCTGCCATTGGTCAAAGTTTGCTTTAGCTTGGACCTGCGTGTCATAAATTGGGGTTTGGCAAGAGTTTTAATTGATGCAAAAATCAACAACCTAGGCTATAACTGAAATGAGAACTCCTCACTATTCCAGATCTATGAAATAGTATTTGAAGGATATGGACTACCGAAGAGTATTGAAACCAGACCGATTGCATTGTATCACTCTACTATTGTGGTTAAAGAAATTAAGCCTATCGAATGCCTACTGAACATTGACATGTGTGCTCCAGGAAATCAGCCTTTGAGAGCTGTAAGGAAGTCAAGATGAACTTATTCAGTATTCTTCATGCTTCTACTGATAGAACAGGCCAACATTCACATTACAAGATTATAATGTGCTTTAATTTATTTGTTGAACTAAACAGAATATTACTGGAACTTGCAATGGATTTTGTTTTGTTTTTGTTTATTGCTGTTTTATTGTATAATTTAAAAGGCAATTCTTTGAATTTCAGTATTGCTTCTCATTGCAGATGACTCTTACAGTATTCTGCTCCTCTTTTAATTCCCCTGCTGTATATTTCTGGGGCCTGACACACTGATCAGATCAGGGAAAAGAGAAAGTTTAAATAATTTAGCAAATTTTATTGTATTTATGCCTTTGCCAAATTTGATAAGTACAGCATACCATCCTGCAACTGCTGTGTAATTTAGGAAGGAAACATTACTCATAGTTTCTGGTAAGAGTTGCCCTTAAATTTGGCACCGGGGATCCACCAACACTGTTCACTGTAATGTTTATGATACAATTTAACATTTCCATTTCCTCACAGAGAGCAACTTCAGCAGGCCCAGGTCAGTGTGGTTCACTTAGGAAGTGAGTAAACAAGCAGTATGAGAGGGTAGTCAAAGTACCTGTCACAGCTCCCTCCCTTTGTGACTTTTAACATTCAGTGACACAGGGTTTCCAAACATTGGCTTACGATTTCTCAAGATGTTAAACTGTCTTAGTTTGTCCACATTAAATATAAGTGGTCTGCTTCTGACTTTTAAAATACAGATGATATATTGTATTTTTATACTATTATGTATATTTAACACTAGCTTGCTGCTTCTTTCATGTGAGAGTTAAATGGATTTTGGAACATTAGCTTGCATTTAAGAATATCAATGAGGGGAACATAAATATATGTTGCAAAGTGTCCTATCCTGATTAAAATTGGATCAGTTAGTACCGGAAAAACATGGTTCTTACTTACTATTATTATTTAAAATATATAATATATAATTCAAATGATAATAGTAAGCTCTGAAAATGAAGCATCTAGTAATTGAACCCAAATTAAACATAGGAAATATAGCTTAACCATAACCCTCTTCAGTTGCCAGACAGCCAGCCAGCCACGGACATCTGTAATGCGCACCAGTAATAGTGTCCTTCTGGGGCTCTTCTGTGTTCCTGGCAGTCCGCATGCCCTGCTCTTTAGCCTCCTTCGTGACATTCGCTCATGATGCCGTCTTGGCTGGGGCTCTGCAGATACGCCGTTCCCCTTCGTGCTGCTAATCTTCTCCTCTTGAGCAGAGGGGAAATCTCTTCTCACTCTCTGCACAATGTGTTACTAATGAAGTGAATTCATGCCTGCTTGATTTGGGATGAAAATGGAGACGTGCGTGGGATTTATTTTTTCTTATATATTTATATTTTTTTGTAATCTGCCTCGGAGAGTGGCCAGGGGGGTCCCAGGGTCCAGGGCCCACATGTTTCTCATCAGGACCCCCCAGCCTTTGTCGGGGAGGAGGGGGGGGGCGGTCCCCTGTTGAGGCAAGGGGATCCAAAGTCCTGCTGACTCAGTCCATGGTTTAGTTTTTACTGTAATTGACACACAAGGTAACAACTACACCACCACTATAGGTATGTTCTGATCAAACTATAAAGCTGGCGAATCTGCTGGCTGCCTGTCTGTCAGTCAGTCTATCTCTTTGATTTCTCTGTCTGTCTGTTTGTTTGTTTTCTTCTGCTGACCCCAAATTACCTGTCATGTATACAGCAACACTACACTAAGTTACCACAAGCTCTCGGTCTCCTGCAGTTCGATTTTGCAATCCGGACAGCCCCACACTGTCTTTATCTCATCTGTTTAATAGGAGGGGACTGTGCGCTGCCCTCAGGAAAATCAACATGTTCTGCCTGTTTGAAGCACTGGAGAAATCCCTTAATTTGAGATAGAGCTTACACTGCATATGTATAATAACATTACAAATGTCTCAAAAGTCATCGTAACAACAAAGGCCCTGCAGCTACAGCTAAGACTCTGCGGCAAAGAATCTGCTGGGGCACCACAGAGATATTGAACTTCTAAAAATCATAATGAGAGATTTGCTTTTAAACCATGCTTAAATATATATATATATATATATATATATATATATATATATATATACATTTTTCGGCATACGTAGACTGAGTCACTTTACGGCAGCTGGGAGACGGCAGCTCTAGAACCTTAAAAATCCTGTGCTAGATTTTCGTGTTTGTCAAAATACATATTTGCATCTATTTACTTTGCTACAGATGAGTCTTTACAAGCAGCAGCAGAACGGGTGTCAGCCTTAGTGTTCCCGCTGTTAATGTGTTCCCCGTCCATCCTGGGTTAAGGAGTTCATTTCACTGAACTCTAATTAATTAATCCTGAATTATTTATAATCCTAAAAATTGCCAAGTATTTGGAGTAACCTAATTTTGTCAATTGTAGCATCTGTCCCAAATTATTCTGTGTCCTGCTCTAACTACTCAATTGTTACTTGTCCAAAAGTTGCCTAAAACCGAACATAATTATATGGCCAAATAATTGAAAAAACATTTGGAGAACAGATAAATTTTTATGGCAGCATTTTTTATTTTCACTTTCATGTGTTTAGTTGTGTTTATTTAATATAACTCGATAATAATTCTGTCCTTAAAATACATTTGCAGGGTGACAATTGGAAAATATATTTTCACCTTATATCACATGAATATTAAAGTAACTTGACTTTTTAAACCTCCATTGGCAGACTTCAGAATTCTAGATCTCAGCGACAGCTTGGAAATGCTAAACCTCAGTTGTATTCCTTCTGATGCCAGTATAGTCTGTACCTAACATTTCTCTCATTAACTTTTATGTACAGCAAATTTTAGGACAATGGGAAATTATCTCATTCTATATATACATTTATATTGTATTTTAAATAGGTTAAATAGACCAGTTATCTCGAAACATGACAATAGTTATTGCACATTGTTATTGTATAGTTTAGTAAATAATAATCATTTCATCCTGATGGAGCTACTTGTATTATTTTTTCTTATATTGTTATAATTCCCCACCCAAATATGTGCTTTATTTAAAATTATTATTATTATTATTATTATTATTATTATTATAACTATTATTATTATTATTAATAATAATAATAATAATAATAATAATAATAATAATAATAATAATAATGTAAAATAATCTGAAATTGTACCCCTTGTAAAATGTAACTGTCGAAAATGTTTCAAACTGCACATGACGTCCCATGGTTCTTGCTCAACGTCTTAAACACAATCATTCTGGTATTGTAGTCAGCTGACCATCATTATATGTGTCATTTGTTTCTGTTGTCTGTGTTTATTTAAAATGTCATAGAAAATATCCAGGTAGAGGGGAGACTGAGGACAGTCGGGGGCTGAAGGGTCACACGCTGTGGGCAGGATCAGCTGGCCTTAATTACACCTAAGTGCCAGTCAGAGATTCAAGCTGGGGAAACATAGCAGTCTAGTCGCCCCTCAGTAATAGCAGATCAACAACATATCAATGTATTCTGCCACAATCTCCCACTTCTGCAATTGCCTGTTTTTTGTTGGAAGGGGGACCTAAATATAGCCCTAATATATCTTAAACACACACACACACACACACACACACAGATATGTATATATTTATGTATATATGTGTGAGTGTGCTTACTTTTAAATGAATTTTGCATTTGTGTTAAATATAATTGAATCATTTTGCTCATAACAAATCTGAACAATGTACACATTCACCGTACTTTCAAAATCAAACGTCATGAAATAAATAATGTGATTTTTTTCAACTTTCTTTTCTGTTTTGGCCTCTGGAATATGTTTGACTGCAACCAATATACTCGGTACAACATGTACATTGATACTTATCAATGCCAATTAGAGTTTCAGCCTCTTCTTGCAGAGTAATAGTTTCCAGACCTCTGCAGAGCGGTTGGCAATAGTTTTAAATTTGGTAAAGAAAAATTAAATACCAACATTTTTCAGGCAAACAGGAATTTGACTGTGCTGTGAACTTGACCTGCTATTATCTGAAAATAACAGAACCCATGACAATTTGAGTTATGTTTCATTTAAATAGGACTGTGGAATGACTCGGGTGTTTTCACAGTAAAGCACAGTGTCTTCCGTGTAAAAGTGCAGAGTTCCTGCTGTTTACGATGCCATATTTAAGCTCTATCATAACGATGGGGCCTCCGCATCCAGTTAGCCCACTGCCAGACCCTCCAAATGGGAACTACAGGCTTAACCCGGGGGACTCACCTCTCGCTGCCCAGGGTCTCTGTTCTCAGGCTGTACTGACCGCACAGGCCATTGATTGTCTGTATCCTTATCTTTATCCTGCTACCAACCACGCAGGCCATAAAACACAGCTTCCGCACATACCTCCATAGACATGAAAGTGGGCTCCTACAAACGCTCCAGACTGAGGCCCAGGTGATCATAAAAATCGTATATATATATGCAAAGAAACAGGGTCTGACAGTTGGTCTTACAGCCCTGCAACAAGTGGAGCTCTCTCAGAGCTGTGGATGGACAATGCCCAGGACGCATTTTTGATGCAATCGTACTGCAATCTCTGCAAAAGCACACCACGCACAACTGCACTGTCGGTGCGAATGTGCTAACTGTTTTTCTAGTGATCGCAAACCTCGATGCAATCATAATTCAGATGCCCTGTCGGGAAAGATATAAACAGATCTGTGCACAGTGTTTGTGCCTCGGTGGTTCTGTTTGTTGAGTAAACATAGTTGTGTTTTACCACTCCGTGAAATCTTATAGGCCAGTGAGGAGCATCTAGTTGTTAAGCGTGAAACAAACAGATTTGTCCTTCATAAGCAGACTCCAGAGCACTTTTCATTCCAGGAACCTGAATATCACATTATAAACATGAACAGGGGCATTTAACTACATCTTTCATTGCGTCTCTAAGGGAGAGCTGAGTGAGATGTCCTGAAACGAATGCACTTCTGAGGATGAAATACATGTGAAATACATTCTGCCCTGACAAAATCAGCCAGCAGGTCGCTGTCTGGCTAGACACTTTTCACAACAAGGAAAGTGTGGCGCTCCCAGCCCACATGCTAGGAAAACAAGGGATTTCTGCAGCGCTTCCACACGCTACTCGACAGTATTTTCGCCTTCAACAGCTGACAAATATTCACTTAATTTCTTCTCTTGCACAGGGATCATCCAAACAAGACAGTATTTTTTACGGTGCAAAATAGTTACAGGTTTGCACATTTAAAAAAATCCCTGAACGGGAGAGGAGACTGCGCCACAGCCCTTGTTACTGTGCTTCAGTCACATGATTTCGCTAGGGTTGGGAGTAGGAGATCGCCGCCATTACCGTCACTCAGCACAACACTTAGGCTATCCGGGGATTGCTTAATATCAGAGTACACTGTCAATGTGGGGGTTCTGAACCAGCAAATCCAGTATGCAGCTCGGTAAAGGTTCAGTGTGTTCAATGTTAATGATCTGTTGCAAACATACACATTTGAGCTGTTTTGCTCATATTCCAATGTCATATTTATGTGCTTATTTTACTCATGCTTTTTTCCCAATAAATACAGAGCTCTGACTCTCTCTCTCTGGTATTCAGCTCCTTTTATAAATCATCTGTCCTGCACTCCCTTAGTACCAAGTATCTCATCAGCTTGTTCATAAAGTGCATTCTTTCCTCCTCACCCAGCACAGCCTGCCCCTCACTGGCCTTTTGCCTTTTCGATAACCTGACTTTCCCTCACCCGGGTGTGTATCTGCTCCATCCACAGAGTAATAACTCTTCCACAATCATGCTCTGCTGTTTGAGGTTTTTGATTTAATTTGTTAAAAAAAGCAAAAGCATAACAACAAGACCAAAATACCTGGTGTAGAGAAGACAGGTAAATTAACAAGGGCTGTGCTTGTTCTCTATGTGGGAAATGCCAGCCTGTCTCATAAAACTCTGTGTAAAGCTGGGTTACAGGCAGTCAAATTGTGTTGACAGATGGCAAAATCAATAGCTGCTGTTTCTAACTTAAATCTAAAAAATTCAACGTTTTTATTTTATTTAATTTCTATTAAGGTGGTATGCAACGCATGCAGGATGGGAAATGCACTCAATAAAATGTAACTATCAATAATTACAACAGTCATAAAATTAAGATTATTTTTTACAAGAGTTTCACCCTGAATCGTAAAATATATAGCTTTGGCTTTGCTGTTTTATATGTTTTACTCTTTGGAAGACTTATTCATAATCCACACTGATCGTTTTTATTACTGTATAGCAGAATAGTTGTATAACATTAACAGCTCTACATTAACTGTGTGAAGCTAAACCAAAATATAATATAATTGCAGCCCATATTTTTGAGATAGACATGTTTACATATTTTAGTTGTTTTCTGATTGTAATTATTCACAGTACAATTACAAATATTGCATAAACAATAATCCCATGCAGCAGAAAAAGGATGCACTCTATCTATCTATCTACCTACCTACCTATTCATCTATTTATCCATCTATCTTTCTGTCTAATAAAAACACATCTAATAATGTAAATTATTCAATAATAAATATATGGGGTAAACGAGAATTTCTTAAAAACACCTTAGATTCTTGTAATTGCCTTTTTATTTTTTAATTTGATCCTTTACTCTTTAAGATTATAATAACACACCTTTAATTCCAGACTACTGTTTACAGCAGGGCTGGGCAACACCAGGGTTCATGGTCTGGTTTCTTGCAGGTTTACTAGGTACTTTTCAATCAGAAACTAATTAAGACCTGGAATAAACAGGTGATTTACCTTATTATCCCAATAATGACTTCAATTCTATAATTAAGTCCTGAGGTCGAACTGAAACCCGCGGCTGCCAGGACTGGAATTGCGCAGTGCTGTTATACAGGGTAATGACTTACAAAGTCTTAACAGAAGGAAATTATAGCTATAGATGTCATTCTGAAACAGAAGCAATGTACAAATACAACATTAATGTGTAATTGTACATAGTAAGATTTTTTACTGACTTTTTGTAATAAGAATAATAGTAATGATTAGTACTAATAAGTATTATTTGTAATTTTCTATTATTATTTTCTTGCGCAGCGCTTTGAGCTGCTTATATGGGTGCGACATACAATGTTGTATTACTTTTTATTATTATTATTATTATTATTATTATTATTATTAAAATTAAAGGCGACAATAAATAGAGCAATAGGTGGTGTATCTGGTTTGTTGAAATGAAATTGAGTCCTGTAAAGACAGAAGAGATGGAGAGATGGTCCGTGTGCAGGTCAGCCGAGTCCAGAACCCGCCCGGCGGGGTTCTAGAACCCAAGAGTGCGGCGCGAGGAGCGCGACACAGACGCACCTGTGGAGCGCGCGACTGGGACCACTGCGAGACAGTGACCGAACAATGACAGCCCTGTGCGCGCACACCAGCGGCCTGTTCACATGCTTCAGCTTCTGCTGACAGGCAGATCTACCTTATCTTATCTGTATGTAGCCTATGCACACACAATAATAATAATAATAATAATAATAATTCAGCCACACAGACGTGTTTTGTTGGAAAAAAAAATATCCAATTCATAATATGTATTCATTGTCGACGATAACACATATTGTAAGTTTACTGTATTTGATTAAATAACGAAGTAATGTATGCATGTCTGTATGTATAGCATGTTTTATATATTTGTCCTTACCACTTAGCTTTCGTGAAGTCTGGCTCAACATCACTGCATTGTTGATCAGAGAGAAAAGTGCGAAAACTCTCCAATGCATCTGGGCTGCCAGCGACAACAACAGCGACAGCAACGGCCACTCGCCGGACAGGACCCGCTCAGCCCCCCGTCCGCAGCGTCGGCTCGGCTCCGGTGGGCAGGGTGCGTGAGCTGACGCGCGGAGGGAGGGGGCGCCGAGCTGCTCACCGTCCACACCCCGCCGCCTGCCCCCGACCGCGCTTTAATCGCTTGTGCTTTCAGCTCATTTCGCGACACAGGTCGGTGAAGGGACACTAGATCGCTGAATTAGATGAATTGCGTTCCCACTCGTTCTGCGCACCGCCGGTGTCTCTCGGATTCGGAGCATTGATAGCGTCGTTCCATTCGCGTTCAGGCCCGTGTCTGTGTACACGCATATCCATACGTATATATACACGTTAGAGAGAAAGGCCCGTGTCTGTGTACACGCATATCCATACGTATATATACACGTTAGAGAGAAAGGCCCGTACCCCGCACTCCACTACACGGAGATGTCACACGGAGAGTTTTTCCATTGCATGCCAGAGCCCTATAAAGGTAAAGGCTGCTGTGTTTTGTGCATGCGATGGTGTTTCCCGTTTTTATTAGATTTCTCTCTCCCTCCGTCCCGGCTCTCTGGGATTCAGATTAATAACACGTGTATGCGTGGAACATATACAAAGGAATATAGAGGAGAAACACTCTCTCCATAAAATATTTTATGCATCCGACTGATTTAAAACATTACTTCAACGTTGAGCTGAAGGCTTGCATACTGTCTCTGTTTCACACACACACGCACAGTTGTTTTCTTGTTTGTTTGTTTAAATTGACGAATTGGACATTTTCCCAGTTTTACACGTCTGCAGAAGTTGTAGATCCTAGAAAATCAAAAGGCAAACAAACACATAAAACTGGGTAGTTAGTCGATACACGACGATACGCAGAATACCGTCTCAATGAAATGAGTTCCGTTTTTTCCGTCTCTGCAACGAACCTATGAAACACATATTTTACTTTTTGAATAGTGTAATGAGAGAAAAAGCTCATTTTATGCGGTGTGCAGCATCTTTCGCCGAAGTGGCGCGGGAATCCAGTCCTTTGGTCAATTAAACAATTACAGACACTCAGCTTCGAGCCCGCACAGTTTTGCGCATTTAAGTTCTAAATTAAGCGCAGTTCCAACAGCCGATTAATACAGAAAAGTTACTTTATTTTATTTGACATCACATGAAAATAAATTACAACATTAATCGATTTAACCTGGAACACATTTGTTTGTTTTGTTGTTGTTGTTGTTATTTGTTGTTTTCCTTAATTAACTCCAACGAAATACAAAATATTTAAAATAATTGATGATATATAAACGAAAAGTTGTATTGTTTTTACTTTATTTGCTGTACATCTGATGTTTCAGGTGCAGAGTAATTCTGAGTGACAGCGTTTTTTAATTCAAATTAAATACGAAGATATGGACTATACATACATACACACATACAAACATACAGTATACTTTTGAGAATAATGTGTTATTACTGGTTATGTCTATGACACAATTTATTCCAGTTCCAGTTTCACAGTCCACACTGGACTGGAGCGGAAACTGATTACACATTATTTACTTATTTACTTACTTATTAATTATATAGCCTATTTAGTGAGTTTTTACTAGACGGGGGAATTATAATCCGCAGAAAACGAAATATGTTGTGAAACGACTATTGATTTTGACACTGCCTGATCTGAGAACTCATATTATCAACAACAACACCAACAACAACAACAACAATAATAATAATAATAATAATAATAATAATAATATCACATGGGGATGCACTTTCTCATGCGTCAACAGGCCCATAATGATCCATACTTGCCATTGCAAACATTACGCAACGTGCACTGTTTATTAATTTAACGTTTAGTAATTGAAAGCATAAACTTATGATTTAATGGCTTTACATTTTTACAAATGTAATGTTGTGTAATGGTTGAAGTGGTACAACACCCACTGGTACATCATCCACATTCAATAAAAGTGACTAATAAGACGTTGTAGAACAGTACTGCATTCATGCTTTTACGACGTCACTGTAGTTAGTGTGAAAAGTCTCAGGGTTTAGACCTGCTCTTTAGAAGGTTTAATGCAGTCCGCTATCTCAGGAACATCTAGGGGGCAGCTGTGAGCATTTGCAGTTCGTAGCAATGGGTAACTTTTTAGTCAACTACTGGAGACTATTTTGAGAGATGAGATTCGTTGCAGTTGGGACTTATTCGCGCACTAGCTTAGTCTACACCCAGAGGACTAACTATGAGATCACCCGCTGCTGGTCGAATTCTTTTGTTTGTTGCAACTGACCCACAAAGATCAAAAAACGTAATATTTTGAAAAACAAAACAAACAAAACACCGTTTCAAATCCCGTATTTGAAAACCACATTGCATTGTTCATTTCTAGTTCTAAACGTGTTTTTCTTTGTTGTTTGATGGTGTGAAAATCGTCCTCATCCTTAATTTATTTTAATGTATTAGTGTACAGCACTATTGTGGTGGTAGTAGTAGTAGTAGTAGTAGTAGTAGTAGTAGTAGTAGTTTGAAGTTAAATGTGTACTTTTGCCCAGAGCAGTGGTTTTCAAACTGGTCTTGGAATATCCCCTGCCCCGCTGGTTTTTGTTCTAATCAATGTCTTAATAACTTATTTTAACGGTGTATTGCTTTGTTAGTTTAATCAAGGATTCAATTAAGACCTGGGTTGGAAATAAAACAGCAGGGCAGGGGGTACTTCAGGTCCCATTTGAAAACCACTGCCCCAGAGTATTACATGTTAACAACAATCTCTAAGGATCTGAGTGCTTCAATATTTGAATACTATCTTCATTTTAGCAATATGATTTGTTCATCATATTGCGTGGGTGCAGTGCTGAGACGGTTGGTCAGCCACTGTCTCGCCCTGCACAGTGTCAGAGCACTGGGGCATCACAACATTGGGCAGAAAGGGACATCCTGTGATGGCATCAGACTTGTGTGTGAATCTGATCCGAGAACCGTGCCGTCTCCCCATTGAGGTCAGGGTTGTTTTCTTTACTGAAAGAAGGGGTTTATCTCTCGGGCAATGAGAAACACACCACGACGGGGAATGTGCATTAAAGTACGTTTGGTGGCTTCCTGGTCCTGCTTCTCTCCTTCTCTTTCGGTTGTTTGTTTTTAATGATAGATAACAAATGTAAATCTGATTATGGCAAAAAACACATGTTTTATACAGTGACTGAAGCCTAAAAAAGGAAACACTTAAGAACCCAAATAAACAAGCTCTTCAAAACCAGTTTGAGTGTGTGATTGTAATAACAAGGTTTCAACCAATCTCCAGAAATCAATTAAGAGGGTTATTTACAAGAGCACTGCCAGACCTCCTCTGCACACTCTGTACTCTGCATTGCTTCACACATCTAGTATCCAATTAGCCGTGCACTTCAATGGAAGAACATTCCCAGTAAACTGCCTTTGGCTTCAGGCTTTTCACATGCGTTTTGAGACATGCTTTTATCCATCTTTACTTTACATATATGAATATTCTGCATTACAAAAACATGCACTGTTCTAAATGAGCTATACATCTATACATCTCTAGCACACACACTTATTCCATTGTTAATAACAGCTTGTTTATTTGGCTGAAGCCTTATTCCAGGCCAAGATGCATTCAACAGACACAAGAAACTGTAGGTCAGGGAGACACTTCACACACAGGGTTGGCATATGGGGGTTTTCACACCCAGTTGGACTTGTTTTTATTTTCATTGTGTGTGAGAAAATGGCTTTGGGCAGGTATCTACATTTTGGGATTTTGTTTTTCTAAATTGCACAGATTTTAATGTGATGTGTATTTTGAATTAATTCTAAATTATTAATTATTTTTCAAAATAGGAAAGTGGCAGAAACACTCTCCTGTCTCTTCTTAAGTTTGTTGTGTTTTGTCTGTCAATGTGATGCAGGACCTGTGCACCATCTACAGTGTTCATATGATGACAAAGCTCTGCAGCTTAGCCCAACTGCCTTCAGGACAGGCTCCCAAACACTAGTGATGTTCACTTCTGAGTTTGTCAGAAAACCAATGCTTCTGCTGCACCTTGCACATTGTTTCTACTTTTTAAAGGTCACTACCCTTACAAAAAAACTACCATGAGATTACCACGGTTGTACAATGATAGTTAGAGGTCTGATCTTCTCTAGGCAGGCAATTGGTCGCAGAGCCTTACAGATGGCGCAAAGCTTTTTCATTGATTTTTGCCTCTAAACTGTGACCCATTCCAACCTGCCTTTTGCAAACTACAATTACAACACTTGATGGGTGTCTTTTGTTTGTTATGTTTGTTTGTGACTTTATTAGTTTGTTTTGACAGCCTGCACCAAGTAAAAACCCTCCATCAAGTTTATTTGTCTGAAGCCTTCATCCAAGACAAGATGCATTCAACAGACAAAATTGTACTTTAAATCATAGGTCTGGGTAGAAACATCACACACAGGTTTGCCAGACTGTGGTTGCATTTGCAATTGGAAGGTGGGTGGGTTGTTCCTGGCCTCAGAAACGTGGTTTGTAACCCAGGTTCTAACTGCTTCTGTCTGCTGTTGTGTTCTCCGGACACAGAGAGTCCCTATGACTCTGTCCACTTGACCAGAAGACAGCAGGGAACGTCTTCACAGTGTCCAAAGCCCGGAAGCATTAGTCTCGCCCTCAGCGGCCGGGACAAAATCATGACACAGCATATCTGGAACTGAGACTTTTAAAAACACTTATCCTTAAGACTCAAAACACTCAATTTCTGACGCAGTTGTGAAAGTTGCCAGGTCTGCGTCTGCACGGTGAGGGAGACTGGACCGAGGAGCCAGCTCCATGTGTGCACACAGGCATCACGTTAAATTTGCAACAGATGCAACCCCCAGCTCTGCAATGTGAATTATATGCTCGCTCTTTGCACGCCATCTCTCAGGTATCTGCTTAGTGTTCGCTGGACACTTCAGGCCAAGCCCTGCAGCTGCTCCCTCACTGTGCCCTGGTAGGCGCTCGAACTGTGTGACCTGTCCTAATTCAAGGGCTCTGGATCTGCTGCAAAGAAACCTGTTTTCATTTACTTTCATTTATATTTTTTCTGCTTTTTCCCAAGAGGGTTAGATAAGACTTTAACCATTGTTACCCTCCAGCCCCAGCTACCACCAGGGTGTGATGGTCTGGCCTGTGTTAACAGGAGACGTGGATGTTTTCCCCATCCTGAGCGGCCATCCCATAATACCCTGAGTCAGGTGAGTGGGACTCATGCCAGGGAGCACCTCCCCCCGCTTGGGAAATATGCACCCTGCTTCCAGGTTTCTCTTCTCATTAACTTTACAGTCCACTTATTGACATATAAAGTAGTGAAAGGCCTTGTAATATCTCTTGGATTTACGGTCGGAGTATTTCCCTGCTGGTACTCTCTGCTCCGCTGGTCCGGATTATCCACTGTTCCAAAAGTTTTTCCAGTGCTGGTTTTAGTACCAGTGCACCTGCTCTTAAGCCATTTGTCATCTACGTCATGTTTTAAAACACAGGCAAAAGATACAAGAATGATTTCATGTTGTCAGAAGTACTGGATTTATAGATATATCTACAGTATCTCATTTAAGTAATGAGGTTTTTTTTAACGATGGTCTGCTTTTTTTTAAGTGGCACTATCCTGGTTCCCATTATCGTTGCTATAAATCTACAGGAGGGAACGACACAAATAATGTAATAAATGTGTATGAAATGAGTAGCATCTAGATAATGACAGTGGAAATTAATGTGTTGTGTTTTCAGTATTGCGTGCTGCCCCTGCTCTTAATTAGCGGCTGGGCTGTAGATCTGTCTCCCTGCCGCTGTTAGAGTGACTGACTGACCAGCACCGGAATGCAGAGCAATTCCTTGTTCCCATTGCTCAGCTGATCAGCCAATCAGATCCTGAGGCAGCTACCTCCATCCATATAAGGATGAGATGAGAGCTACTTAAACTGGTAATTGAAGTCAGTGGCTGTGATTGTGTGACTAGTGGGTTGGATATTTGCCATTGAGCCAATCAATCAATCAATCAATCAATCAATCAATCAATCACTACCTATTGCACATGCACCCAACCCCCGCCCTGCCCCCATATGGATTATTTTCCATATCTTTCACATCTGCAGCCTGCTTTTGATCTGGAGCAGTGTTTCATGTGCTTGTAGTCCTATGCCCTGCAGAGATTGCAGCTGCCTGCTCCCTTTGCCACTGCGGGCTGACAGACTGTGGCTGCCGGGTGGCTGTGCGGGGGTTTCCTCGCTGCCATGGAGAGGTACCGTTTGCAGGTGGTTCTTATTATGGCTCCCCTCCGAGCTGAGCTTGATGGGCTTGGTTTCTGAGAAGTAGAATGGTTGTGTGAGGCAGCTGAAGCTGCGTGTGCCGTGCTTTTTACACGGAGATCCCGGGCCTTCTCTGTGGACTGCTGTGCCATTTCTAACCTAAATGGGTTGCAATGAAACTTCTGAAGGAATTGATCCGAGTCTTAGAAGAAGCATGCATGTGCCGTATATATATATATATATATATATATATATATATATATATATATATATATATATATATATATATATATATATATGTGTGTGTACGAGTATTGTTTTACTTTTATTTTTGTAAATCGTAGGCCTTTGGAGGCATCGTGATAAATCCGGTTTAGATGAAGGCCATACAAGATGTAACTTTTTTTTTTTTTTTTTTTCCTGGTTTGTTTGTTTATACTATTCTTAATTTGTATGTTTCTAACAAAATAAATAAGGTAAAAAAGGGTGAGTAGAAGGAAAAGCTTTAAAATACATAAATGAATAGGTTAAAAAAAAGAAGTCGCTGAGTCACTGATATCCCCTCACTACGAAGAAGTGTTTTCTGAAAGAAAATGAAATCCGCCGGTGAATTCCAGCAGCTGCCGAAAGGTCAGTCCTCTGGGAAACTATATTGGGAAATCATTAATCGGCTGAGTGTGGCTGATTCACCGAAACCACAGAGCTGTGGACGGTGATGATTTCAGCCAGTCGTCTGCCCTTCAAGTGATTCAGTTTCTCTAACAGAGATGTAAAAGGTATTTCTGATGGGCTTCACCCCCTTAGCTATCAGACATGAGGTCCTAATTACCCCATTCTGCTCATTCATCAGCTACTTAAAAGACATTGCATTGTATTCATTTTTTTTCTTCCATTCTTTCCTTCTCGATCTCTTTCATCCTCATATCCCCCCTGCTATGCCAGTGTGAAGAATGATGCAGGTGCAATTTGACACATGAGATTTGTAATTTAGAGAGGTGTGCTACTCGCAACTGATCGGTTACAGTGCAGACCATGACGAGTTGATTTGTAGTGCATGCAAAGACCAAGTCTTTATAAAGGTTTTTTTGTAGTCTGTTATCACCTCACTACAGTCCTGCCTAATTGCTTTATGTGACAAATGTAAATATTCCTGAGTCCTGGTGTGAAGTAAGTCAAATAGTCATAGAGTTAAAACAGGCTGTTTCTGAAATTTCTGAGATGTTATCTACCTTCTGTGTGATCGTGTGCCTCAAGCCCTGCACAAGAACGCACTCAGCCCAGCTCCAGTCAGAAACGTGTTTGTGTGACCGCCTCATTTCACACTGTTGTTGTTGCTGCAGTATTCCACAGTCAGGGCTGCTAATTTTCCCATGGCAGGCTGTATGTGTCAGCAGTGTGTCCATAATCACCCAGTGCAGGGAGTGCAGGCCTCACACAGTGCTGTTTCGCATTCCCAATAAGCAATCACGATTATATGGGAATCTTGATGTACTGTATATATGAAAAAAGACCTAGCAGATGACCACATATAAGATGGTAAAATGAAATCCTAAACTTTGCAGGTATGACCTGGAAAAGAGAAGCTGTAGATCAAAGCAAGTGGAAGCAACTAGATTGATATGGGAACATCGTGATGGTGATGCTATATATATTTGTGTGTGTGTGTGTGTGGTTAGTTTTAGCAATATTTGATCTGACCAGTGGAAAACAAGAAGATAGTGGTTGTTATTTTCCACTCTGGGAAAATGGTCCTTTCCAAAGGAATTTAAACCTCTTTCTCCCACAATGCAAAAAGAAAGAAACAGCGCTGTCTGTTGGAAGAGTGATTCCAACAGACAGCGTAGTTCCAGCGAAAAGTGCTTCCAATTTAAAAAGCTGCGCAGTGTTCTTCCCTCAACCCCACCGCGGAGGGAAGACAGGAAGACGATCCCTCTGTAACCTTCTGTCTTTGGAGAAACCGCCATGCAAGATGTTTATTATCCTAATAAATAAAATCCCTGTGCAGATGCTGCGAGCAGTAATTAGCACCACAGTGTGCAATTATATGTGTATTTGAGAATGCAGCCTCACCACACCAAACAGGGCTGTTACATGCAAACGAGACACGGACAGCTTGGAAATGTCTCAGAAGTTGCCACAGAGTCAGATTCGTGACAGAGGACTGATTGCTCACGTCGACATGGGCCCAGCGGGGCGGGCCTCGGTGCCGCTGAAGTGACAGTGAAGTCTGCTGTGCTTTAGTCATTATTCACACAGCAGGTTTCATGGAGTATGAAGCGCGCACGCAGGCCCTCCTCCAGGCAGCGCTCCAGTGACCCAACATGCAAATGAGGCGGACCGTAAAGCACTCTGTAGCTACCCAGCAAAGGGCGCTATACTAAATACAAATTGATTGATTGCTTCCTCTCCCTCGGTCTGTGATAAAGGTGACTGCCTCCTCTCTCTCAGTCTGAGATCAAGGTGACTGCTTCCTCTCCCTCAGTCTGAGACTGGTGACTGCCTCTTCTCCTTCCTCTCATAGCTGTGATATGTGTGTGTGTGAGTAATGCACAGTACTAGATGGGCAAATCAGTACAGGACAGTGCAGCGCAGGTGTCACAGCTGCCAGGGTAATTAAGATCCATGTATTCAACACCTCGGACCGCAGCAACTGGGGGACCCTGTGGGACCGGCCTCTACTGGGCATGGCTCCCATAGCCCAACTTGTTCCTCAGCTCCCAGACACACAAAAAAGCCAAAGGAAAAAATGAAGCAATTCTTAAAACAAAACAAAGAAAGAAAGGTTAAAAACGATGGGAAAACAGGAGAGGCTCTCCAGCTACGGGAGACAGGGAGATTTACACCTCTCACACCGCTGCCAATCAGGAACACATGCTCCACCTGGCCCTGCGCTTCTATGGAGCATGTGCTGCGCAGCCTCGCACCCTTGCCGGGCCATCCATCACAGTGCACAGCCAGGGTGCAGAGCTCAGCTCCCCTTAACCACACAGCACTGCACTCCCACACACAGCCACAGCCACACCTGCACCAGCAGTGCAGAACAAACACCAAGCATTAATAAGGAGCTCAGTCGCCCTGATATTTGGGGACCAGAAGCTGAGGCTGAATTTTGATACTGGTTGCATTTCTTTCTGTGTAGGCTCAGGGGATTTTCTTAAACTACAATAATCATCATAACATAAATAATATAATTATATAATAATATTCCCAGTGACAAATGAGGACAGACAAGCCGATGGACAGATGAACAGATATGAAATAGAATAGTTTCACACCATTTATAGTTATATCATATGTTATAGTATTATAATAAGGGGGAAATATGTTTTACATGAAAACCGCTACTGATGATTCTACAGTTGCACAAGAAAATTGCAGTGATGAGATTTTTATGATTATCCGGTGACACATGGATATTGTAGTTACATACGCCCCAGAGTAGGTGCTTTTGGGAAAACTCCATTACTGAATTAAACTAAATCAAGTTGCCAGTAAACCTTGAAGCTCTAATTACATTTTATTTTATTTTCCAAATCACACCTCACAGTTCGCTGCACAAACCACACAAACATCTGGATTTCAAAACACAAAATGGTGAAACCAGGAATGCTAATCCTATTTGATTGTTGTTGTTATTTTGGGTTGGAAAGTGAAGTACACTTTTGACGCGATTGGAGGGCCGTGACGTGTCTGCAGCCGTCGTTCGGGAAAGGGGAGATTCCCCAGGGCCTCCGTGTGGCAGTGGGACAACGTTGGCTTAAGGCTCATTAAATGCTCTCACTTTTTCCTGAGGGCTCCTGCCTATTGTCTACAAAATTCAGCGCTGACTCACTGGTGACTTTCGGAAAAGACTTTCACTTCAGCCAGGAGCTCTGTCGCATGCGTGGTCATGATTGCCGTGCAGTCATACCAAAGCGAAGGTTTGGTCACACAAGGAGGTGGCCTGATTGGAGCAGGAAACACCGGCTGGCTGACCCTACATGGGGAACATCTCAGAAATGTCAGTGATTAAGCCGGGGCTGACAGATGTGGTGGTGGAATAAAAATAACTTTGCTTTTGTAATGTGGTTGACTGTGGGGCTTCTGATCAACCATCAGACAGAGAGTACATAAAATATCATTGTTATACAATTAAAAAAACTAAAACAAGAAACATCCCCGCTAATTCCTTCCTCTACATTCCAGGGGAGTATTTCCACTTTGTCATTCATGGAAACTATTACATCTCACCATGTATGTCTATATGTATCTCTCTATCTAAAATCAAACCAGCGGGATAGACATAATGCCCCCCGCTGGTTTGTGACTTTTTTTTATTCATATTATTGTTACAGTAAATGTGGGAATCAATTCCAGACAGAACACTGCCGTGAGTTTGGGTTCCTGGCAATCTGCAGGGTTTGTGCTGCCCCAACGCCCACAGAAACCTCTCTGTGTAAACCCACTGCGGCTCCGCCACTGTTCCCTCCCACTGGAGAGCTCTCAGTGTCCTGTCCCCCTCTGTCCCCCTCAGCCCCTAGTCTGAATAGTTGGTCGTGGGGTCGTGGGTCACTCTCCGTAGCCATTTTCTGAACTGCAGCCAGGGGCCCTCCATCACACTTCCCCGGTACTGATAGTGGGTTAGTGTGCCATCTTTGAGATAGGAGGGTAGCATCAGGAATTTCCACAGGGCTGCCTGTTGAGTTTGGCCTGTCTGCGGCTCTGTCTCATGCAGCGTCAGCCCCTGCAGACTGCAGTAAGTGAAGGGGGCGAGCGCTGTGGAGCACAGTATCGCACGCGCTCACCGAGGGAGGGAGACATTGTGACAAGCAGCTCCAGGCGCATGTGTGTGTGTGCAGGGCTACGTCTGGGGAGGCAGGCAGAAACGGGGCAAAGGCACGCGTTCTTTCAGTGCGTTTCAGCCCGGGAATTTGTTGTCGGGCTCCTCTTCTCTCTCTCTCTCTGTATCTATATAATTACTGCTTTTCCCTTTTGCATGTATGAGAAGGATTAACTGCAGTGCCTTTCTACTATAAACCTTGCTCCTCACCCCCAGGCGGTTTTCGTAAAGGTTTACAAGCTTCCTTCAGATATTAAAACATAAAGTTCACTTATAAATGCTAACTAACCCGAGGTCCCAAATAAATTATGAAGCATAACCACCAGGGCACAGCTGCGGCTCAGAGGGAAAGACAAACTCCAGAAAGAGCCTGGGTATCAGTAAACAAGTCCATTGCACCGTCCCTGGGCCCCGGTGAAATCAGATACGATGCTTTGTGAACTCTAGTCCTGACACAGGTAATTTGCCAAAGAGAGAAAGAAGGGGAAAGCAAATAGGCGACTGCATGCAACAAAACGGTCAGGAACGGGCTGTTGTTAAAACGTCTGAGTCTGCAGCTAATTTAGGCTTGTACTGATTGTGAACGCAATTTATAGCTTGTTTACTGTCATTCTCTGCAGGTGTTAAATTGAAGACATATTTAAGTCCAAGGAGAGAGAGTGAGAAAGGGAGAGAGACCTGGGCCCTGGCAGTAAACATGAATAAAACAAAGTTCATGATCTTCCAACAAAAGGCCAGATGTCAGGAAAGCAGATATCGTTTCACCCTAGGCAACACCACCCTAGAACACACCACTCAGTACACATACCTAGGCCTGAAAACCAGTGCGTCAGGGAGCTTCAGCCTGGCAGTGAATGAACTCAAAGAAAAAGCCAGAAGAGCTTCCTATGCCATCAGACGGAAATTGTACAAAATAAATATGCCCATTAGAATCTGGTGTAAAGTGTTCGATAGTGTGATCCAGCCCATTGCACTATATGGGAGTGAAGTGTGGGGTCCACTCAGTCAGCAACACTACACCAAATTGGAAAAACACCCAGTAGAAACACTGCAGACTGAGTTCTGTAAAAGCATATTACAAGTACAGAGAAACACCCCCAACAACACATGCAGGGCAGAATTAGGCAGATATCCATTGCTCATTAATATTCAAAAAAGAGCACTCAAATTTCTAAATCACCTCAAAATCAGCCCACGAGACTCACTACAATATAAAGCCCTAAAAACCCAAGAGTTGAACCCAGAGAAGAATCCCCTCCATCAGCTGTCCCTGAAGCTCACAGCACTGACCCCCCAGAGCACTAACATTCAGACCAGCACTGCTGAACAACAGCCAATCAGAGCCAAGCAAATTATAGAACAAACCAAAACCTCCTATGTGGATCATTGGGACAATGAAACCAAATCCCAAAGTGAACTGGATTGCTATCGGGCCCTAAACAGAGAATTCACGCTGGCAGAGTATCTCTTCACTGCCAGAGATACGAAGCAGAGACAGATCCTGAGAGGAGCAGCGCTGAGGTCACTGCGAGACAGGAGAGGTGGACACAGAGATGCACTTCCTCCTCCACTGCAGTAAATATGTCCAAATAAGGGACACATTCTTTAAGAAAATAATAAATGCCCACCCAATCTTTGAAAACATTGATATAAATGGAAAACTGTCAGTCCTCCTGGGGGAGGGACACACAACCCCCTGCCCAAAATGTTGCCGTCTGCCACAGCCTGAGGGGTACAGTGACATACGAGCACCAGCTGTAGATAAAATGTAAATACTCGTTTGTAATATATGTCCCTGTATTTGTATGTTTGAAACCAAATCAAAAGTAATCTGTAAATAGTAAATCAATTTTTTTCTGTGTATAAAATATAATTTATATTTAATTTAATTTAGTTTTTTCTGTACTTTAATACATCTTAATGTGATTTATAATTATATTATTTATTTTCCATATATGTATGTATGCCCAATTGCTTTGACAATACAAATTTGTTTGTCATGTCAATAAAGCACCTTGAATTGAAAAAAATAGAAATTGAGAAAGAGAGAGACCCCATTAGAGGGATCCCTGTTGAAGCTGCATGATGATGAAGGTTTAAAGGTTACACTGAAACAGCTGAAGGAAATTCCTTGGAACCATAAATCCTTGCGGGGAGAAGAAAAACAAAAACACGACAAGGACCTGCTTCGCCACTGCGGTGGCTCTGTGGCTGAAGCACACGAGAGTGGGTCCTCACTGGAGCTGCACAGGGGGACGCCGGGTGAGTTTGCAGTAAGTCTACTCTAATCATCCAGGGCATGTTGTCTTTTCAAATTTACAATCTGTGAGCTTAATGGGCAGAGCAGGAAACTGTACAGAAGAAAGCAACAGAAAAACACTGGCCTGGGTCGTTTTCAGAAAGAATCTAAATCCATGACGGAGAGGTGAGCCCATCTGAACAAGATGTCTGGCACCGACCCCCCGAACCCACGAGCACAGAGCCCAGTCTAATGATCTCAGTATGGCCCAGAGCAGGCAGGGCATCAGCTGCTTTGTACACAGTGCTTTCGATTCCCTGCGAAGAGGGCCTTGGGAAGATTAGCGCTACCGTACTGTTTACAAAAACAAATAGTTTCAAGATCCTACGCAGTGTTTGTTATTGATGCACCAGATAGCCGCTGGATTCACATCAATAAAACGCACAGAAAACAAAATCCCAAATATTGTATTACTTTATTGACATATCACGTGCGCCATTCTAAACCCCTAACTGTTCACACATGTTTGGTCTTTCTTGCACCCTGATAGTGTGCACAAGAGCTGATGAAAACCATAATCTTTGTGCTCCTATCTTCCCAGTTTCTCAGGGGAATGAGAACTGCTTGGCTGGAGTGGCAGCCTGCCTGCGTTTGCTTCTGACCAGATTTTACAGCACAAACAAATGCTAAGGAAGATGTCAGTGCTTGACTCCAACTTCTACACGTGTGCAAAAGACCAACCTGTTGATTTGCAGCTAGCGGATGCCCTTGTATCGGTCGAGCAGTGCTGGAGACCCGTGTCTGCAGTGCTGGGAGGGTCACAGGCTGTGTGTGTCACTGTGTGCAAAGCAAACCAGTGCTGGAGAAGCCACAGCACTCTGAGAGGAAGTGTGTGTGTGTGTGTGTGTGTGTGTGTGTGTGTGTGTGTGTGTGTGTGTGTGTGTGTGTGTGTGTGCGTGCATGCGTGTGTGTGTGCGTGTGTAGGTCTGTGACAGAGCTTTAACTCAATCTCACTCTGCTGTCAGCTCTGTGCATGATGACAGGGTAACTTTATACAGCTCTGGAAAAAATTAATAGACCACTGCAAAATTATCAGTTTCTCTGGTTTTACTATTTATAGGTATGTGTTTGGGTAAAATTAACATTTTTGTTTTATTCTATAAACTACTGACAATATTTCTCCCAAATTCCAAATAAAAATATGAATGGAATGGAATGGCTGCCACACATGTAGAGATGCAGATTTAAGAATAATGTGCAGTGGTCTCTTAATTTTTTCCAGAGCTGTAGTCTCTTGTTTTTTCTTCTTCCTCGACTGTCAGGTGGCTTTACAGCAGTATAATTTTGTACATTAACTGCATCTGATCTGGACACACTTTTTATGATTTCTCCATGAGGAAAAGACTCAAACCCCAGTCAGATTTCATCAGCTGAGCCACAGAGAGGCCGAGAGACGCACTTTACACCCAACACGTCTGAAGAGCTGAGGAGATCTGACAGCTTAATCATCAGTTCTCATCCATTCCCCAATGAGGCTGTGCCGGAGTGTAATTGAGATTACAAATAAAACGTCTGTGGGGGATCTGTGCAGCTTGCTTCCCCTTCTCATCCCCTCTCTCCTCAATGTTTTTCTTTCAGCACCTCGTTAATATCTTTAGTCGGGAAGCAGCTACTGGGTGCAAGACCATTCATGAGCTGGCACAACCACAGAGCGGAGCTTGTAAAAAGTACACATTCTTAATTAAGGGTGCAAACAGAAAAGGACAAACTTGATGGAATGTATATATTATAAATGAACTTCTGTGAAATGTGTTTTAGATAATCCAAGAAAGGAGAACAGATGTTTCTGTTATCATTCCTCTGGAGTTCAGAATGGTCGCTGAGGCTGCGATGAAAGTAGAAACTGAAATATGTAGTGAATTGTTTAAGATTCGGGGGTGGGTGGGGGCAACTCCAATGAGAGAAATATTCATATTAGTTAATCGGATTTCCTCCCATTTCAACTCTCATCTGTGAATCCCTGTATCAACCGCCCAGAGATGAAACAGACGTGTGGTGTGGTTTTACTCACAATAAATTGTCTCTACCCCTTCAAACAAGGACAGTATTATCCACTAGAGGGAGCCCCGGCCACTCATTTTCAGTTTAATATTAACCCATGTATTATGATTTTATTATTGGAATAGATATGCTGTGAGGGTTAATTGTTTTAAACAAAATGGGTATAAGTTTTGTATCCCTAAGCAGGAACGGGAATGCAGTTGTAGTGCTGAGTGGGATGGTCAGACAGGCGTGGGTCGGGTACTGGCAGGACTGGGCAATCAAGGCAAGGCAAGGATGTGGTCGTGGTCACAAGCAAGGGTCAGGTGATCAGACAGAGTAATGAGGAAAGTCCAAAGTCGTACCCCCCCTCCACAATCAGCCGCAGTCCAACCAGACTGGACACGATGGGGACGGCCACAGGGTCGAGGAGCAGGTGAAGAAGGATGGGCAAGGTGAAAGTCTGTGATGAGAGATGGATGAAGCACATCGGAGGCTGGAACCCAGGATTGCTCCTCCGGACCGAATCCCTCCCAGTCCACCAGGTACCCCAGTCACCCCCGGATGCGACGGGAGCAGAGCAGGCAGCGCACCACATAAGCAGGATCGTCATCCCGATCCAGGAGAGGAGGAGAAGGAGCAGTGACGAGGAGCAGGAGAAGGCGAGGGATCCGACACCACAGGTTTTAAGAGGGAGACGTGCAAAGTGGGGGCAATCCGGTAGTGTGGGGGCAACTGCAGGCGGTAGTCAACCAGATTGACCTGGCGCAAAATCCGGAAGGGGCCTATGTACCAGGGGCTGAGTTTTTTGGAAGGGAGCTTCATCCTTATGTTCTGGGTGGACAGCCAAACCTCTTGTCCCAGTAGATATTGAGGCGTTGGACGGCGATGACAGTCTGCTGCAGTCTTCTGGCGACAGATCACGTGTTGCAGCCGGGTGTGCGCCGCTTGCCAGTCTGCTGCACTGTTGTGAAACCAGTCATCCAGCGCTGGGACATCCGTGGATTCCTCATCCCATGGGAACAGGGCAGGCTGGTAACCAAGTGTACGCACTGGACAGGCAGAAGAAGCCGGGTCAGGGGCAAGTCTGCGTTGGATCTGGTCCCAAATGCTCCACTGAATGGGAGCCAGAATGCAGGAGGGAGACAGGATAGATTCCGCGGACTGAGGGGCAGGAGAGGAGTTGAACTGGCGAGAGAGGGAGTCTGCCTTGGTGTTCTTAGATCCCGGGCGGTAGGTGGAACCAGGTGAAGAAGAGCGACCAGCGCACCTGGAAGGTGTTGAGGCACTTTGCTGACTGGATGCGGCAGTGGCAGCGTCAGTCCAGGGTGAATGTCCGGGTGGATCCCTTCAACAGAGAGGTTAGGGGAGAGGCCAGTCCGTGACAGTGCACACCTTCTCTATGTCCATGTGCACGCTGCTGGCATCAATGAAATAGCCCAGGAAGCCCACGCGGTGGCGGTGAAACTCGCACTTCTCCGCCTTTACATATAGTCCATTGCGCATGAGACACTGGAGCATCTGGTGCACCTGAGAGACGTGCTCAGAGAGGGAGGAGGAGTAAATCAGGAGGTCATCAATGTAGACGATGACCAAGCGATGGTGGAATGATCTCAGAGCCACATTGACGAATGCCTGGAAGACAGAGAGGGCATTGGCGAGACCAGACGGCATGACCAGATACTCATAATGGCTGGTGTGTGTAATGAACACCGTCTTCCATTCATCCCCCTCTCGAATCCGGATGAGTTTGTAGGCGCTGCGCAGGTCCAGCTTGGTTAGTAGCGGGCTCCTCTCAGTTGCTCCAGGGCGGTGGGCACTAAGGGCAGTGGGTACCGGTACTTCACCGTCACTGCATTGAACCCCCTGTAGTCAATGCAGGGCCAAAGAAAGCTGGCGGCAGCAGGTGATGCGGATGGATGGATGGTTCCCAGGTCCAGAGCCTCCCTGATGTACTCCGGAAGAGAGAGAGGGTAAATGCGCCTGGGAGGAGAGGTGCCTGAGAGGAGGTCTATGGCACAGTCCCCGCGTTGGTGCAGTGGCAAATAGGAAGCCTGGGTTTTGCTGAACACCATCACCAGGTCTGTGTATTCAGGGAGGGGGGGGTCTGTGTCGGAGCAGAGAGATGGGTGTGTGTCGCCCAGCAGGGGTAAGACAGACACAGGGAGAAACAGCTCTGCCCCCAGGAAATGATGTCCCCATCAGTCCAGGAGATGAACGGATTGTGGTGAGCGAGCCACAGCAGACCGAGGATGATGTGCGCTCCAGGCGAGTCAATGACGAGAAAAGGCAGTTTTTCTGAATGAAGCAGACCGATGGATATGGTGATGGGACTTGTCTTTTGGGACACCGGACCAGAACCAATGGGCTGGTTGTTGACAGCCCAGATGTGGAGAGGAGGAACACACTGTGAGAGAGGGATGTGGTGTGGGATTCCCCGCAGTATATTCCCTGGCAGGCGAACGAGGCACAGGAGAAGTGGACTGGGTTCCTCTCATCTTTATCAGATTGTCCAGCCAGACCGCCAGCTGGCGATGTGCGGTTCTGGTTACGGATTAATTGTGGCGGGGGGTGGGTGTATGCTGGCGATGTGTGGTTCAGGTTGATGACGATGTGCAATCCAGGGGAGGGGGGATGGTGATGTGCGGTCCGCTACTCTACACGGGGTGACCGGCCCACCAAACTAAAATAATGGACCGGCCCTTCTGGCATTTGTCAGAATTGCCTGATGGCCAGTCCACCTATGCCCTGTTGCTCCCAGACAGCGGAAGCCCATCAGAGCGCTTTCCCGGTCAGGAGGGAGACGATGAAGGCAATCTGAGCCTCCATGGTGGGGAAGGACGTGGGCAGATGCACTGTAGTACAAAGCCCTTGCAGTAGTCAGGGGAGCCGTCATATTTCCTCGGGACAGCAAGCCGGACCGGCTGGACAGGAGCTGCAGAGGTGACAGCAGGAGCCGAAGTTCGGGTAAGTGCTCGAGAAGCTGGTCCAGAGCAGTCTCAATCTGCCAGAGCGTCTGCTCATGCTCCCAGAGCGTGGCCCTCTGGATGGCAAGGGTGGTCTGTACCGCTGGGTACATTTAGCGGCGAAGTTTTTGGTCACGCACTGTGGGGCACAGGAACAGGGGAACCCAGCTGCAGTGCTGAGTGGGATGGTCAGACAGGCGTGGGTCGGGTACCGGCAGAACAGGGCAATCAAGGCAAGACAAAGACATGGTCGTGGTCACGAGCAAGGGTCAGGCGATCAGGCAAACAGAGTAATGAGGAAAGTCCAAAGTCGTATTTGGGAGGTCAGGCAAGGAATCCAGGGAACGCGGCGGCAGCGGCAGCGGCAGTGGCGGCACCAAGACACAGGGAGTAACAGTCAGTGATGGAGTGGTAAAACTGACAAAACTTTGCAAGGAAACAGGGTTTAGTGGGGGGTTTATATGTGGAACAGAAAACCAAGTTGGGAGGTGCAGGGCGAATGGGAGCAGAGGGTGATTGAACAAGTGCACAAGATTTCAGGAATGTTAATTGAATGATAGGATGAAAGGAGCTGGGAGAAGTGACTGATAAGGAAGGGTGATGGCAACGTCTACTGGGGAACTGGGGATGTGTGACAAAAGCATACCTAATGATTGTTAAGTCTTAGCTTTACAAAAATAGTAATAATGTAATTCATTATTACATTAATAATTTTACATGTAAAGCGATTTTAGGGAAATGTGTTGCCTTAATCATGTAATTAAATGAGAATTGAATTAAATTAGTAGGTAAGTAAGTAAATAATATATAAAGTTGATCAAATGCAGCATGTGTGGTCCCGTGTGAACTGCAGCAGTTCAGCTCCGTTTACCGCGGTGTCAGTGCTGCCTGAACCAAACCCGCCCCTTGCAGGCTGCTGTGTGGTACTACAGGAACACAGTCATAGGATCGGATGTTAGTGTCACTAGCAGAACAACAGAAATGACTTTTACTACTTGTTTAAAATGTGTTGGTCAAAATAGCATATGAGCAGCAACGTGGAGTAATATATAGGTAGATGAGTATAATATATATATGTGTGTGTCTGCAAGCAGCCCTCGGTGAACTCCTGACATATACTGACAGATATTATGTCTGCATGTGACAGTACTTCTTGCTTGATATATTATTAAATTTGGATTTTTGTATTATTGTAATATGCAGGTTAATATTACTGATAGTTTGTAATCGAATTAGTAGTAGTAGAATTTAAATTTAGGAGTAGTATCCATCAGGAGTAGTATGTTACCCAGAATGTATTTCAAAACATTCCAAGCAGGTATGGTCATTTTCATAATAGTAGTATCCAAGTTAGTATGCATATGTGATTATTATTATTATTATTATTATTATTATTATTATTATTATTATTATTATTATTATAACTGATAGCAAGTTGCCGGTTCATAGCTCATTAGAAATTAAGTAGACAAAGATGATGTCACATGCAGATGTATGTTATCAGGCTGATAACACTGCTGCACTGTTCGGGCAGGTGGAACAACAGCACTGCAGACATGGACACACCAAGACAGCGCTCTGGATGCCTGGTTACTGCTGGCGTGGTGCAGTTGCCAAGGCTACAGATGCGAGTAGAGCTGCTCCTGAGCTGCTCCTGAGCTGGAGATGTGATGAATTGATGAAGAGATTATCGGAGGCTGGTTGTGGCAGGGCAATACGAGCAATAAGGAAAGCGAGGGCAGTAACCACCAAACCCTCCAGTTTCCATTCAGTGTTACGGATTCCTCATTGCATCTATAGTGCAAATGCAGCTGTGAAAAGTTTGGCACTGCGGAGAGCGAACACAGACATCTGCACACTGGAGCTACACTGAACCCCGAATTTATGTGTGTCTCTTTTCCCCTAATATTTAAATTGAGAATCAACCAAAGACCACAACACAAAATATGCATCCTCAGCAATCACTTGTTTAGCTGTACATCTATGGTTTCAGTTACATGTTGTTTTACTTGTTTCAAGACACACATATATATGCACAATATATATGGATGCTAATACACAGAGGCAAACACCTTCGTCCACAACGTTGCTTTATCCCAGTGCCTTAAAATTCTGCCTATGCCAGTGACTGTACACTACATACATTCTCTACATACAACAGTGTACATCAGGCCCTAAACAGAAACATCAAATTAGCAGAATACCTAAAAATAAAAGCACATGACAGTGAGTCCTCACTGGAGCTGCACAAATCGGTTTGCAATAAATATATCATCCAGGGCATGTTGTCTTTTCAAATTTACAATTTGTGAGGTTACCTGGCAGAGCAGGAAACAATGTGCAGAACAAAACAACAGAGAAACATTGACCTGGGTGGTTTTCAGAAAAAATCTAAATCCATGACTATGTTGGTCTCATTGAAATTCAAAAGAAAGACACATTTTAACAAAATACAGTGACCACGGCCTGGACATTGAAAAGGGCCAACATAAAAAATCCTGGCTCACCAGAGAAGACCAGCAATGCTGCCACTAAGAGGTCGAAACAGAGATGCAGCTCTTATCCTGCTCAAAATACACAGAAATACGGGGCAAATACATCAATACAATTGAAATCCTAGAATTGAAACTCCTCCCAGATCACATGAAATTATCCATCGTACTGGGAGAGGAAGAGTGGACTGCGCCTCTAGCAGCCAAAAATGTGTGGGCTGCCACAACCTGAGGGGCAGTGATAAAGGAGTGGATGTTTTATTGTTCAATTCTGTGTGTGTTTGTATTTTCACATCCTTGTGTATATATTATTATGATTTTATTGTATCACTCTTTATTGCATTGTATTGTTCCTGTAATGTAATTCGTTTTGAAAGCACCCTGCTCTTGCCAATAAAGCTCATTTGAAATCTGGTAATTTGGGGAGGACATTCATTTCCCAGTACTTATAACCTTCAAAACAACACATTGTACACACTATCCCGGCCAATCGTGTGTGCAGTGCCTTCACGCCGCAGCGCCGGGCCCGGAACTAAAGCGCACAGCAGCCAGTTTCCTCCGGCGCGGTGACGCTGCGGCTCGGCGTGATGGACAGCCAAACAAGCGTCTGCGGGGCTGGGGTTTTGCTTTCGGTTCAGTGTTGTGTCGACTCATTTGAAGATGGCAGGGCTGGAGCTGCTCTACACGTCTGTGGCCAGAGACATAGCCTGTCCGCAGGACGCGCTGCTGTGCTTCGTGCACTGGGAGGTCGTGAGGAACGGGTACAAGTGCCTCGGCACCGGAGACCAGGTGTGTGTGGTCCGCCGCCCCTCAGCTCGCCTCTCCCCCGGGGGACTGGACCCGTGTGTTCCCACCGGGACGCCTCTCACGGGCGATGCTGTTTTATAATGTCTTTTTTAATTCGTTTGCAGCCCCTCTTACATTGACAGTCTGTCCTTAGTATTAGTGGTGGTGGTGGTGGTGGTGGTAGTAGGTGTTGTAAGTTCATAGTTTGCCATGTAACTAGTGCGTACAAGTGTGACGTTTTATTTACATATTTGAACCCAGCAGTATTGACATCCAATGACCCCTGCGAGACGCAACAAGAACCAACTGCTGTACTCCACTGCTCCACATCGGACAATAATGCATTTTAATAAAGAACCGTGTTGTTTATTCTTCTGTTGTCTAGCTTTGTTGTTTTGTTTACTAGGCCCAGAGCAGCGACAAACAGTCGGAGCTGCTGCCGGCGGGGTGGAACGGGAGCAGCGAGCTGTACACGCTGCGGTACCGGGCCGCCGGCGACGCGACCGGCCTGCTGCTCAAAGCCGTCACGGTGGATACGACGCTCATCTTCAACGTCATGGTGCGGCAGCGGGTCGGGGCTCAGACCGCTGGATTACACGCACTGTCTGTTTAAAAGCTTTTATTATCGATGACCCATTGTATGAAACTCACCTGATCGTTCGGCACCCATTTGATCTGTTCTTTATTGCGTAATTCGAATATGTTAGAGGAGTGTGTGTATAATTCTATACATCTGCGCAAACATGCTGTATTTTTCTCACCAAGTATTTAAAATGGTGTGTGTGTGTGTCTCTGTCTGTCCTGTGTGAGTGCACGTACATCTCAGGATTGCATGGCAAAGCAGTTCTCTTGTTATTAAAGTCAGGGTGTCTCAGTAAGTATCAGAGATGAGACTCTGCAGTCTGCCAGGATCAGCAATGTGTTGCTACCTTAGAGAGGCTCTTACCTTATCCGAAAAGCCTCTTCTCCTGAATGCCAAGCTCGAATCAATAAAAACATGAATGGGATTGTTGCGCCTGTGCCGTTTTATAAGTGTCTGTCACATTCATCTGCAATTAAGCTGCAGATAGACACACAAGCCGACCACAATGTGACTTTTAAAAGCCACCGAACAGTCCCAATAAACCATAAGAATCGAGAGTCGTGCATATTTTGCTGAGATAACAGATCAGTCCTCAACCGTAGAGGGAGACTGTGTGTGTCTGAGGACGTGCTGTGAAGGAGGCTTTGGGAAAGTGAAATTCCAAACTCTGCGCAGTATTTTGATCTACCATTTCCGTTTTGTTTTTCCTTTGATGTTTCAGGACTCGGCCTCAGAACAAGTTTATGATCTGACCGTGAGTTTCAGTGACTATGTGAATGCAGATGGTCTGCAGGCCTTCGACAGGTTGGTAGCTTTTCTTCTTCAAGCTACAGTATTGAAGGGCCGCTGTCATGTGTTCATCAGGGTGTTTATTAGGAATTTTAAATGTCTTTTAGTGATATTTCACACCTACACCTAAATATTGTAGTGGACAATGTAATGTCTAACAAAAAGTCACTTTGTAAATATGTCTGTTACTTATTCTGAAGTCATTTTGTTTGTGTTTTTTCAAGTCATACCTAAAGTAGCGAGGATATCAGTTTGATATCTAGAGGATATTGTTTTCTTAGGACGGCTGACATCAGCAAGAGAGATGTTATGTAAACATAGTCTCTAAATCGTGTCTTTATCACATTAAGAGACTGGCACAGGCTGTCCTGATGGAGCCGGGAGCGGTGCTATGACTCTGATGGCATTTAGCATTTGCCTCATACTTTAGATCTCTGTCGTGAAAGTGGCAAGAAAAAAAAAAAAGAAAAAAACTGTTTGTTGTTGGGCACTCTGGCCTCGTCCCTCTTCCTGTGCATGACTGCGGCTGTCTGTCCTGGCAGTGCGTTTAAGAACTCGGAGGAGCTGAGGTCCAAGGTGAAGTCGGGGCTGCTCCCGCCAGTCCCCTCGCAGAAGAGGAGGCCCGGCGAGAAGGCGGAGAAGAAGAGCCTGAGGGAGACCTCTCCAGACTCACGCCCCAGCAGAGACCCCCTCAGGATCCCTCCGTGGTCCCGCAACCCCCCCCGGCAGCCCGGCTGGTAGGTCATGCAAACACCCCCCCAAACACAAAGCTCTCTCCTGCCATGGCCAGTTTTACACACACTGATCAACACTGGTCTTAGATGACCTAAGTAATAAGCCTATTATAGCCAAGGCAAGCACTAACCTGGGTCTGTGACTCCTGTCGCAGAATATTGAACTGTCGCATTTAGTTCAGATACCAGCACACCACTGTGATGTTCTGTTAAAAAGGGTTGTGTGTGCAGTGTGTCAGAAAGGCTTGAGTTGTTAGTCGACAGTTGCCAGTGTGTCGTGTATCTGTATCTGTCTTTGTGGGCCAAAGCTGCGCTGTGTGATGGAGTGTGAGAGAGCAGTGCAATCCAGTTTAGTTATGATAACCAAGGTGCGGGACATGAGCGTCTCACAGCTCGTCACCAGCAGCTCACAGGTGATGAAATGGCTTCTGCTCTGACACTGTGGACATAGAAGTGATGAATGTGCCTTTGTGGCATCTCTGTTGTGCTGAGCCGGCAGGGAACCCGACCGGGTCCTGCTGCTCTGCGCCGAGAGCCCTTTCTATCCTCTCTTTCCACAAATAAGCACCGCATCTCTGGAGGCTTACGTAGTCAGGCTTCTTGAGGTGATGTCTTTGGCAGGAAGGGAGAGTCATGTTGTCAGGATATCTCGTGCTAAAGAATTGTTGTGGGACTGGGTACACTGATCACTGAGGTTCAGAATTCTCTTTTCTATCGCTGTTAGCTTCAGTGTGTCTATTTTATGATATATTCCAGTAGCATATTAAACATTTTGAAGTATTCTTTATTATTTTATGACAAATAAAAAAAACACAGCCGTGCTGTAAAATAACTCGCTGTGCTTCTCCCCTCCTCTGCCAGTCTCTCAGCCCATATAGCTAACTCCCTCACCGCCTTCACAGAATGTAAAAAAAATAAAGCTGAGATGATTTTTTATGTATTTACTTATCTGTGTGTTGTAATCGGATAGGAAATCACCCTGATGCACAGGAACTAATTTCTTAAGCTCCTCTGCTTGGCTGCAGTCTGAAGGATTCCCAGTTTTTCTCGCTGCAGTTCCACCAAAGACACCAGGGCCAAGTCAGGCCACTAAAGATTTATTTATGTATTTTTTTAATTATATATTCATTTATTTGTGTCAGGTGTGCACTGATCTATTTTCGCAGAATGAACATGAAGAAAAAATATATAATTGCACAGTTGAAATATTCTTGATTCCTTCCATGTGTGCTTGTGTGTGTGTGTGTGTGTGTGTGAAAGTGCCCATTATTGTATTTTAAAGAGCAAGGCTGCCGTCTCATGCCTTAATTTATTTAGCTCCTGTCTGACTGGGTTGTGCATCGCAGGGTCAGTACCTGAAGAAGGGCTGAGCATGCATTTACTGATGTGCTCGTCCTGAGAACGTCCTGTTCTCAGGACTGCGTTAGCGGTTAGGGAGTCTGGCCCCGTGCTGACGGCAAATTAATTGAAGAGCCTTGGATTGGAAGCAGCAGCATCTATAATGCACGGGCTAGAGCAGGGATGGCGAACCTGTGGCACGCAGAGCCATATAGGTTGGCATACCAAGTGAGCGACTATCTGCATTTTTTTGTATTATTTTTTTCAATTGTCTAAACTGACTGGCACTTTAGAATACCAGTCAGTATATTTGGCAGTGACGGCACCGCCCCCAAGTAATTGAGCAGCGCTCACGTTATTTTCAGAATATTCATGTTTTAGGTCAGGTTCTTGTAGGATGGGTTTGTGGAACGTGGGCGGAAAGCATTTTGTTTACCGTTATCTCCTGTATCAAATGGATAAATGGCCACAATCATTCGTATTTAACGCTTTGACAATTTAAAAACATAATAAAGTTTGCAAAAGAAAGCTGTAAATTCTCAAAAATAAATAAATGATGCCTTTGATTATAGAGTACATTTGTGCAAACTCATATTCACGGTACATTGATACCACTGCATAATTTTTTTCTTAAAACATAAGTGCCACACAATGTATATTAATCTACCAGTTTGTTATTAGACATTAAGTAAATATACGCTGAAGAAAATGAAGGTGCATTGGTAATGATTGAGTGCAAGTGCAAACAAAACAATAATGAACAAACTACTTCATGTATGTAACGGCAGGGCAATGGGAAAATCTGCGGGGCTTTGTTTTGGGGGGTAGATTGTGTTTTAATGGGGTTTTTAAATGTGCTTAAGCATTAAAATCCTCAAACGTAATGCGTTTGGAATGTGATTCATGCATTTTACTGCATATTTATAATCTTTTTTTGGGAAGAATATGTGCCTCGCTTCATCTTCTGTAGCAGAAGCCCCATTAGCAGACTGGAGCTGCAATTGCTCTCCAGACTACAGAGGGGTAAGAGGGTGGGGTTGGATGTAGGTGGCAAGAGGGTTGGTGGGATGGTTCCATCTGTCTATAGTTTTTAAAATGTTCTGTATTGCAGTTTGTTTTGTAAGCAACTTAATTAACTTAATTACAATAAAAGAAGAAATATAAATATTGGTTAAAAAAAATGCAGTTTAGCCCCTGTATAAACTTTTATATCCCTAATTTATCAATGGCAACCTTTGGCACTTAGCAAAGTATACAGACCAGACATTGGGCACTCCAGCCATAAAAGGTTCGCCATCCCTGGGCTAGAGCCTGATCAATGAGCATCTACTAATTGCTTCACTTTAAGGAGATTGCCGTGTTAATTACCTGTGAGAAGCACTTTGGTGAGAGAAGGAGAGGAAAAAAATTAAAATAATTCATTATAAAGCTGTGAGTGAGTTTCAGGGGTTTCTTAATGATAATAACAATATAATCCTCCCACTCTGCTGTGCATACTTGATTTGAGAGAGATGACATTTTATTAATTGTGCCCTTGTAGTTAATCCGTTCTCCTTACTCTCTGCTGATTGTGCTCTTGCGGTTCATTCATTCAGTCTTGAACAGCGTCTCATTCATAACCTCAGATAATCAGTTCTGGGCTGAAGAGAACAGAGTCTGGAGCGAAGCCTGAAGGTTATCTTCTAATTCTGCACAGTCCAGACATGCACCTAAAAGTGAATGCTTATGTGGGATTTAAAGACAGATTATTTTACATGATGCATAAGATCACACGACACCAGCTACAACATTTTGGCTAAATTACTCTGAACGGTAATGCAGAAGGGAAGAGCTTCCATACAGATTTCTGTCAACACACAGACCCCTGTCCTTCTTGCACGCACATGAAGGGTTTTTGGGCATGTGCCCCTTGAGCCTCCTGGTAATCCAGTCCACTGATCTAAAACGTTGATGCACTGTCAAGAGCTGCAGTGGAGAGGAGTCCCGGTCAAGAGGAGCAGCAAGCCTGAGCTGTCTGTGCTCGGGAGCCATTCACTAATTCATCCGACTGAAGCTGCTCTGAGGTGCTGTTTGTGTTTTCCTGTCTTGTTCCCCTTGCTGGAAGTGTGTCAAGGACGGCACAGCAGAGTTTGCAGGGAACAGCGATCCAGGCTATGATGGCAGCTCACCATTTCCATGGCAGTAAAGTGCAGTTCTGGGGTTGATTCCCTGCTTGGCAGTACAGATGGGAGAGCTGAATGCCCCTCGTGCCCTCCGAGCCTGTACCTGCCTTTGTGCTGTTACGATCTGTGTGATTCTCTGTAAGCACAGTGCACGGGCACTGCTCAGAGCTATAGCTCTGTTAGGTTGGGTCTCTCGCTGGGTTTGTTAGTGTCCTGCCTGGATGCTTAAAGGTACTCTGAAATATTCATATAAGATACGTACACTTCAATTTGAAATCTGACACTTTGGCAAACCACTACATACATTTCGGCAGGACCTGGGAACGTCAGCCTCTTCATTTCCCATCGGAGGTCTGTAACACCGGCTTGCAGAAAGCGCTAAAAAAACGAAAGTGTGTTACAGTGCGATGAAAGGCAAGAGATGCAGGTTTGGTTTTTGCAAAGAAATCCCCCCCCTCCCAGTGGAACAGTGCCGAGTTGTGAGGTTATAATTGGTGTGAATCTGTCTGAGGCGCTCCGCTGTGGAATCCCTTTAGTGAACTCGTCACTGGAAGTAACAATTCACAGTCAGCCTGGCATCGGCGACAAAAACAACTGTCCTGGAAAAAAAAAAAAAAAAACTCCAGTGCCGCAGCATGTTAGAATAAATATATAAAGAAAAAAGAAAAAACAAATGTGGCTTTGTAAGCTGTTTCTTAAAAAGGAAATGGGGGAAGTCTTGTGTACCTGTGTGTTACTGCAGTTGCGCAGCATCTTTGAGCTGCTGCTCTGACGCAACCCTGCCTCTCTCTGTCTCCTACCAGGCCAGACCCCATGGCTCCCTTTGCAGCTGGAGGTGCAGACTTGGATCCCTTTGGGTGAGTACTCTGCACTGCCCTGCCTGAGAGAGAGAGAGGGGAGAGGGATGGATGGAGGGACTTGTGTTTTGAATCCCCACAATTCCAGAAGTTCCGAACTACATTACATTGTCTCGGGGCTCAGAGTGACCGATTTGTCATTTTTTAAGCACCGAGGAACGGGTCTAGTGGTCCATATTATCAGGAGGAGAGAGAGCACACAATACTGGGACTCTGTGAGTCAGTGCGCCTAATCGCTGCTGCAGAACTATTCACCCATCTGCACAGGGGAAATGAAAAAAAAAGAAAGAAAATGTAAGCGGAGGTGGTTGTGCTGTGCGAGGTGGGAGTGTGTTTACAGAGTGTGCAGGAGCCCAATTTCTCTGGGCTGCTGTGCGACAGGAAGTGGATGTCATTGGTTATGCCAGTTGGAGGGAGGCGGGTGCAGCAGGCCTGTCCCTCGGGTTTGGGGGGGAGTGATGTGGGTGTTTGTGCTCAGTTAGTCAGGGTGAGACTCGTTTGCCATTTGAAGTGGTTTCCTTCTGAGCTGCGTAGTCTGTGGTGTCACCTTACCTTTCCTTACACCAACACAGGCACGCCCTGCAGCAGAGCCATGCTGGTGCTGGCAGTGATTCTTGGCAGAAATCTTTTTTTTTTTTTTTAAGCCTTTGTTTGTCCTCAGAGGGGTTTTGCAATGTTGTTTGTTTTAACGTCCTGGCCCTTTTTGTAAACCGCCCCTCCGCTGGCAGAATCTCCGGTGGATTTCTCACTGAAACCGATGTGGATTATGACCCCCCCGAGACACCCCATGCCAATGTCCATTAAAAGATGAAAGTTGGAGCTGGCTCTGATTGCCGCTCAGATTGTCTGATAATCGCCAAAACCAGAAATGCATTACCCAATGTTTGCCACTAACTCATTGACCTTTAAATCCCGTTAATCTGCAGTGATACAGTACACTTTGTAATTCCTTCACAATCCTCTGTGAAGTGCAGGTGCTCATCTCATATTACTGAAGCTGTCGTGGGAATGACTATCAGCCATTTTATCATTTGTGCTCTTTTACATACACCGTTCCCTTGTTCCCGGTGCACTTGGGTAATCAGGAGATGATTTCAGCTCATCCTGCAGAGCTGTGAATGTATTCCCCATTATAAGCCTCGTGTCTCGGCAGCGCAGCAGTGTAATCTAAGACCTGGCCTGGAGGCACTGCCGCTTGTTTCTTTCTGACAGGACCCACACACATGCAGCTCTGCATTATTAAAGTGGAATCTTGAAGCATTAAATATTTATAGAAAAGATGCATGTTGGGGAGGAGGGGGGTATCGGGATGTTTTGAAATGGGTTACCTTAACCACAGCTCTTAAGAGTCTGTGAATTCAGAGAAGCCGCAGTGTGTGAACCATCAGCAGTCTGAGGATTTGATTGCCTGGCATTGGTTTTCATTCCCTGAAGCATTCAGTTATAGAGGGGGAGGGGTGCTGAAGACTGTACAGTCGCTGGGGAGAGGGTTATAATAATGGAGAGAGGAGCGCTCTGCGAAAGGGCTTGTGTGCACAAAGCAGAATGGAGAGCTTGTGCACTGCACATGCACAGCCAAGCGCTCGGCAGATATTTAGAAGATACCGTCAAGTATAAAATCTCCAGTAAGTGTTTGTGGTTGTTTTACCCATTTTGATCAAAAATATCCCTTAAAATAAACCACGAAAGTGGAGATGGACTTAGTAATGATATGTTGACATTAGTTAGATCAATCGAAACACCAAGCGGAGTGGGAGCTGCTGTGCACAGCCCTCCCTCTCCCTCTTCCTCCCGCTGGGCAGCAGGGTCAGGGGTCATCGAAGCCCTAATGAACTCCTCTGCCCGGCAGCCCGAGCTCCGGCTGTTATAATTATAATGAGCGCAAGGATGTTCGTTGAATTCCAGTTTCAAATCGGTTGCCTGTTGTCCCCCCCTTTGCAGAGAGAATCTTGCGTTGCAGTGCAATTAAGGCAGGAAGGTTGGCTTTGTTTGTGCTGCCAGGCAGACTCTCACTGCGTTGGGCCACGTGGCTGCAGATGTGTTACAGTAGGTTAATCAGCGGGACCCACTCTAATTACCCAGCACAGCAAACACAACTGTCTGTCAGTTACCTAGCAACCCTCCCCGATGACACACAGGCCTCCTCTAGTTGAGATCCAGCCCGGCGCATCCTGCCCGTATTGTTGCTTTCTGTGCTGCTGCCTCCGGTACTTCAGCAGGCTGGAGTTGCTGAGTTGGGCTCCGCATCGCTCCTGCGACATGCTGGTGTCAGTGGAGAAGAGTTGCAGACATCATTATAACTTCCCACTCCCACTTCCCACAAGTTCCCCCCCACCCCCTCGGATGCGTGCGCTTTGCAACGATTGCATTGCATGTTCTCAGAGACATATTGCGGATGTAAAATTAGACCTTAAAATGTAGCGCAGGCACGGCCCTGCTGACAGTCACTGCGTGTAAGGTCTGCTGCTACACCGTACTCACAGCATTGAGACTGGGCAGCAGAGCAGCTGCCTGTATTGATCCACACACCAAACAAGTTCTTTCTGGATTCCAATATTGTATAAAAAAAAGATGTTTATTATATCCATAAAGTTCTTCACATCAAATATTAAACGATTGGAAAAACAGATTTTGAAGACTGTTTGACCTGGTTTTAAATGCATTTACCCATTAAATGCCTTCCTGTTCCACAGAGGAGAGATCCAGAATGTTTTTTGTTTTTTTCTGGGGCTCCATGAAAAACCAGTGAGTGGAAAAAATTTGATACAATCGTCTCATTGTGCCTGTTGAAATCACACATGATATTTGATGAAGAGTTTGGTCTGGGACAGGGTTAGCAGGATCTTCCATCTTTGTCATCGTCTCTTGTCTGCCTGATGAAACGGGATGTATTCAGTTTTGGACCAGAGCTGGGTGGGAGGTGGTGTGATCACTGTCTCTCTCTCTCTCTCTCCCTCCGTCATTGCTGCAGCGGCCGTCCTGGTGGCATGATCGTCGACCCGCTGCGCTCCGGGTTTCCGAGGTCCGGGTTCGACCCTTCCGCTGGCATTCCAGGCCGCCTCCCTCCAGGGGCCGTCCCGCCTGGAGCCCGTTTCGACCCGTTCGGACCAGTGGGCAGGAACCGGCCAGGGTGAGTACAGAACCACGCTGTCACTGGTCTAGCTTAAGGCAGGGGGTCAGGTTTACCTATCCTAATAGACACATTTTACATTAGAACTGGGTTAGACCCTGAGGCTATGTATTGGTTAGGGGCTTGTATAGTGAGGTCTGAGAGCTATACTGGCAGCCTGAATGCACACCATGATTTCATGCCACCCCCCGATCCACCACTCATCCCATTTCTGTGGGCCAAGGGTGTGTGACCGACAGGAAGCTGTGTAGATGCGTGAGGAGTAGAAAAGTTTGACTGCTAGACCAGGTACTTCTACTTTATAGCTGTTCTTTTATTGATTCGATTTTCATCTCTTTACTCTTGTTCCTCACTTTGCTAGGCCGGATCCTGACCACCTGCCCCCTCCTAGCTACGATGACATGTTCATGTAACCCTGGTTGGCTCTAACCCCCCGACACACCCCCCACACCCCCACCCCCACTCCCATGCCTACGGTCTTGGATCTGCAGTGGTTTGGAGTCGGAGCCCGGGCTTCCCCTGAAGGTTCTGCCCCTGCTGTGTAATAAACCATCTATATCCATGCTACAAAGGCTGTATAAACATAATCTAACTAACTAAGAAAACAGTGGTTTTTGTAGGGTTTATTTTTTGAAGCTGTACCGAACTGGCAAAGGCAGTGGAGTTTTCTTGTGTAACGGGAGGTGTCTTGCTACACAGAGTTGTGCGTTCTCTCTCTCTCCAGCCCGTGCAGTGGAGCCCGGCTCTGTCGGGCTGTCTTCGTGGAAGCACTTTGTGAAGCTCTGCGGTGGTGTAGCGTGATCAAACGATCCGGACAGGGCTGAACAGCGCCGCTCTACTTCTGACGCTTCTGTGTTGTTCACCGCGTCGGGGTGGCTGCTGCTCACGCCCGTATTGTCAGCTGCTGTTTTTTTGTTAAACCCTGTGAGTCTTTCAGCCAAAGCGCCAGTCTTATCTCACCACCCGCGTGAGGCACTAAAATGCACTTAAATAAACTAAAAACAGGATTTTTTTTCCTCATTTAGGAATACTTTGCAATGAAATGTTTATGTAACCGGATCATCTTAGGGTTGAAGAAAAACATTAGAAAGGCTGGTATTAATTTATGGAAATGCCAATCAAAAAACAGGATTGTTAAGTGCAATTGTTAGTTGTATTTTTCACCACAATGGAAGGGGCCAGTTTAAAATCTGGTGATGACTTTGTGTTGTTGTTTGTGAAGAAGGAGTTCCTCACGGTAACTCCAGCTGCAGTGTTTCAACTGCTGCCCAAAAGGGTGTTCTGCAAGAGCGTGAGTTTCGGTGTTGTTTTGATTTTGAAGCTTTGTAGTTTTATTATTTCCTTGAAATGCTTTAATAAATATAAATTGATTAGAACTGTAAGTGTTTGGTTTTTTTTTTAACTCTAAATCCAGCATGACATGAACTCCCTGGAAATGGAGCTGGAGGTGAAATTGAAGACAGATTTCTGGCTCGGCCTCCCCCGGCCTCACTGCAGCCTGCTTCCTTGGCAGCGCTGGAGTGAGATTCACAACAACAATATAACCAGAGAAGTGGCCCAGAGCTGCGTAATAATATCTGTTTCGAATTAAGACCAAGCGTTTTTAATTATGTAAATAAGTCTAGAAGAATACCATTAGGAGAGAGCAACGATCCTTAATCGTTAATTAATTGTAATTGGGAAAACACATTCAGCATGCAGTGGACTTTTTTTTTCTTAATGCCTTTTAATTCTCAGGCTTAGTTTGCAAGATCCATAGTTTTCTGTGGAAATATTAATTACGTGCGTGACTAGACAATCAAACTTTAGCTCCTTATGAAATTTCCTTCCGTTGCTGTAGGAGGATTGGAGAGTGAAACCTCTGCACAGTGCCTGGGTGTCCCTCTGCATTGGGAACACATTATTCTCCCTTTCCCGAGGAGCTGTATTCTCGTTCAAATGCAGAGCGTGCCACCGACATGCATGTGTGCCACAGAACAGCCCTGTGTGGTGTTCAGGCTGGATGAGGCTCTCCTCACACCAGCCTGCAGCAGGGAAATAATCACACGTCACAGAGATTTTCACAACACAGACGAAGGAGGAGGGAGAGAGGGTCGGAAGGGGGGCTCAGCTAATGATCAGTGTGTGCTGTCGACAGCTGTCATCAGAGAAGGGTGGCTACTTCACTGGAGTGCTCCCTCCCTCACTCATTCTGCGTTATTGGATTGAGGCTCTTTAATTGTTGGGGCAGAATCTCTTTGTGTGACCATGTGTGAGTGTTTTCCAGGAGGTAATCTGCCACGCCTACGGGCAGGTGCCGGCAGATTGTCTGTGAGCAGAAGATGCCCACCCTGATTTCCAGGTGCCCTAAAGCATCAAGCCTGCTGCCAGCTCTGTGCTCGCTCCCCAACTGAACTATACATTTACATTTCTTGTTTCAAACTAACAGTATAAGCACAGGGACTCCTCCCCATGTTTCTCCTGCTGTAACACAGCCGTATGTGAGGCAGATGGGCAGGGTTTGCTCAAGTTTCTTTTGCCTTTGGGACTCCAGTTCATCCCATAAGAGACCAAGAGGCATGGAGCTTCCCTTTGAGACATCCCAATGTTTCAGTATCCAGGAAATAGTAATTTAACACGTACAACTAAATCTGTTCTTTAATCAAGCACTCCCCCCCTAAAAACATGAATCTTTTTGGTGTTGTTTTTTATACTGCAACTATACAATCTTCCTTTTAACTCACTAACAGTTTCAGGAGTGGTGCGAGCCGGCGATTATCTGACACCATCCACAGAGCTGTATCAGCCGTACAGCAACGATTGGAAGAATAGCTGAGCTGGCATCGGCTTTGAGAAGATGTGTTTTCCCTTGTAATCTGATGGGAGAACAGATGCGTGCTGAGAGAAGTGTTTAGTGGCATCGGCGGCGCCCACAGAGAGAACAAGCAGAGCCCCAGCAACCCGTCTTGATAAGAGCAGGTACGCTTAGTTAGCAAATCCCTTGGGTTGAGCAGCAGGTGCGTCACAGCCTGAGAGGCACAGAGAAAGGTGGAATTAGGAAGGGGATTAGATGGGGTGGCAGGGGGTATTTATTCTGTGCCTATTAGGACCCTGGCATTAACTTAATAACAGTGCCAGCTTTACATTCAACTCGTCACGCTGCTCAGATAATGCTCCATTATCCACGGCTCCAGAGTGTGCCATAATAGGATCACTTAGTTTAACTTGTCATACATGTGAAAGCCAGGGTCTCTAGCCTTATTAGGCCCCGGGATTTTGCTGCACACTTTCCTTTTGGCACAGTACAGCGGCTGCGGTTTCTCGCTGCCTTTAACGCCTCTGGATTCATGGCACTGTTCCGTGCTTTCCACCTGGTATTGGTCCCAGTCTCTGCAGTGCGCTCTCAAACAGTTTCAAAAGCTCCTGCGCAGCTGACAGCCGTCCTGTGACAAGCAGCATTGAGTTTGTGAGATGTCTAATTCATATAATTATTATAATATTCTACTACACTACTAATCTATTTATACTATATATTTATATATATTCATTTAGGAAATGCTCTCTGCTAATGAATGTAGTTAATGGGATATGTTTAATACCCTGTTTTTGTATTGTGTTTGTATAGTAATGTCTACACAGCACAGGAGCTCTGTAAAAGACTTGGGAATCAGCAACTGTGAGGAATATGGCACTATTTCTGCAATGGAAGCACTGAGACACAGCAGGTCGATCAGCCTGGTCAGAAATGATGCCTGTCGCTGCCTCTTTCTGCGGATTATCTGCCCGATCGGTGTGCTTTGGAGGCAATAAAGGGAAAGTTAGTTATTAGGTGGAAGTTGTAGCAGAAGTCTGCTGGTCCTGGGGAGACCTCTGAGCCTCCTGTCTCTATTGTGTTTGAACCAGTTATTGTCTTAATTAGCCGAGAACAATGCGATCTTCAACAGGACCAGAGCTGAGGCCCAGTAATTAAGTGTCTGGGCTGTCTGTCCTTGCGATTACATGGCCTCTATTTTTGCTGACAGTGTCGGACGGTAACGGTGCGGGGCTTGATATCGTGCTCTCGTCAGCCTTGGCTGCAGACGCTGTTGTTAATTCCTCTTTGGCCATTACACTCCAGTGGACTCCCAACGGGTGACGGCAGGGCTTCAGAGAAGAGACAGTCACATTCAATACCAAAAAAAGAAAGGAAGATACTTTATTTGGTCACATTGAAATAATCAAAAAGTCTTTCAAAGTACTGTATGTGTACAAAGCAGCATGTATCATATCACGGCTAGACTCCAGACTGGACAAGATCACAACATATTACAGAAATTCACATGCATCAATGTATTTTTTTTAATTATCATTATTGTCTTTTCCACAAATTTTATTTTGTTTCTCATCATTTCGGGACCCCATAGAAATAACTGCTGACTGTGCTACTGCTCCAGACAAGGCTACAGGTCTCTAACGGACAAGGGTGGCAATAGAGGCTCTGCAGTAGGTGGCTGTGCTGTTCAGAGAGTGCCGTACAAATGCTCATGGATGTCAGAAAGCCTTTAACAAGTGGTGGTGTGGTGAGCTGTGTTCACAAAGCTTGCATTTTCTCAGAGGCTGCTGGCATTGCACTGAAACAACTTCTCTTTCAGGATCATTGCATGAACTTGGAGGTTGCATTGTAGTTGAATTGATTGGTTAACAATTAAATAAATGAGTGGAGGAATACTGTTGCAATGTCTTGCATGTTTTTGATGTAATGTCCTGCGCCGATGCTGGCTACCACCAGCTGCAGGGCGTCCCCCGCTGTGTGTGCCAATGCTGTATGCCCGAACTCGGATCACACCACATCCTATGAATCCTCCTGCTGAAAACAGGCCGAGTTCCCGGCCGCAGAAGACAAGATCCAACTCCCAACTCAGAACTGCTAACCTAGTCCAACGAGGGAGCAGGAAAACCTCTTGAATGGTGTCTTGTGTATTTTCACTCGTTCGTTCGCCATTCAAAATGGATGTAAACTGTGCCGATCCACTGCGTCGCCGATCTGTGCCCCTGCTGCAGGTGCTGGAAAACCTTCCTTGTGTTACAGCTGGTGACAATATCAGGCCCTTCCTAATCGACACATTTCTGTCTGTGGGATTCTCAGACTGGTTTTGATTGCGCACAGATACACACACACGCACCATGCAGAGGAGCTGGGTGGAAGTTCAAAAGAGAACCTGGTTCAGAGTCTCTAGGAGGGAAATAAAGACAAGGGAAAGAAGAACCCACTTAGAGCCTTTTTAAGAGCATGACATTCGGCATCATTCTGTAGTTTATTATTATCGTGATTGTTTTGTTACCATTTCTTTTTTTGGTGTCTGTTTAGAAGCTCTTGCTGTGTGGTGCTCTGTCCATCCGCACTGTGAGCTCTGGGCTTCGTCGGCTGAGTCATCATAAGGGTGGGCCGCTTTCACAGTGACCAGTTATTTCACAAGGGCGTCGCCGGCAGGATGCTGGAACACACCTTGATCATTAACCGTCTCCAGCGCCATTCACAAGCAAACCACTTCAACGCAAGATAATACAAATACAGAATAATATTATTGATAATAATGATAATATGAGCAGATTAGGACTTAAGCCTCTTCAAGTCTTCTTGGAGCCTTTTTTTTAACATCTGGAATATAATCCTTTATTCTTTCAGTGATTGGTTCATAATTATCATTTACATTTTAACAATCCGATATAGTTGTACTACTGTGTATGTATGTATATATATATATATATGTTTTTTTTTTGTAAACAAGTTTTGTAAAAGGCTTTTTTTCTGTACATATCATTCATTACTCCACTAGTTTTGAATATACCTTTGTACACACTGCTAGAACATTACTTTAACAGATCCTTCTCCCTCCAAGACATCGAGACAGGAATTTAAGTCCAGGTCTCATGGAAGCCTTGTTATAGACTCCTTTATCTGTGTTTCTGTAAATGTAAATTTAAAAATCAGTCCTACCATATATACTGTATTGACTCTGAAGTCATTTGCAAGGTCTCCCTTCATTACATCCCATTTGTCCAGTCGACAGACTGCATGGCATCAGACGGACAAAACATTCTGCCAGTTTGAAATGTCAGGATTAATCTTTCACAGCTGAGATTTAGAACAGCACTTTATTAATGTGTTGGAGCCGGATTATCATATGAAACTGCTGGTTGCTTCAGGTGAAGCTGCATGGTTCGTGGATGCTTCTTTGTGGAACTGAAACAAGAGAAATGAAGGAAAATCAAGAAGACTTGCATTCAAACTCTGAACCCATTCCTTTGCTTTTCGTTTGTCAGGGTAGATCGTCAGGGTTATGGTTTTAAGGCATCCTGAGGCTGTGAAAGGAGTGTGTATCTCAGCTCTTTATAAACCTCCTCAGGGTATCTGTACACTTCAAGTTGTACATGCCTCAGGGGCTGAGGTCCAACTTCCCTAAACCAGCATCTGTGATCAGATTGATGAAACAAACAATTGGTCACTCGCCTGCTGGCTTGCCCACTTATTCTCCTGCACTGCTGCCTGCATTGCATTCCTCTGGCACATCTCTGTCCTCGGTCTCTGTCCTTCACCTCTGTACTTCTTGCTCAAATGATCGTCTACACGGTTTTGCTATATTTAATCTTCTTGTCCCAGGTGTTCTGTATGTGTGTGCAGGTTTGAACTGAATATGGTGAGCTGGTGGTGCCTTTTTTGGTGGTGCCTTTTCTTTTTTTTTTTTTATAATTACTATTATTATTTACTATACATTCAAGAACCTCAAGATATATATACAATATTGTGCTAAAAGTCAGCCTTGTCACTTTGCACAGACAATCATTGTGTTTCTCTGATACAAGACACTTCACTTGTGTTGGAGGTGTGAACAGGGTCAAGGCCACTCGGCAGACTCTAAGGAAATCACTTTTAATGAAACCTATACTACTCTACTCTACATTAGGATATGATGGGGTTTTCTCTTTGGCCTAGTGAAAACAGTCAGTGTCTTACATTTCCTGGACAAGCAATGGTAGTTGTCTATCTCTTGCAGAATGTGTTTTTTGTGTGACGTATCATTTAATATGCAAAGTACTAGCATGAAAACATTTCTTTCTTCTTGTTGTTGAAGAGATTCGTGAAAATTCTTTCTGAAGGTCACAAACTTTGTGCCCAAACGTTTTCCTAGCTCAAAGATTTGAATGTCTGTCTTGACATGCATACTACCTTACAGACTTTTAATATTAACGATCCAGAGATTCCAGCATGTCCAGAGCAATGCTGCTCCGGGTTTCCCTCGGCTCACTGGCTAAACTCAGCAGCGATTAGATTTTATCGTTCAAAATCTTCAGTTTGTGATAAATTTGTATGCAGTGCCTATGTGTGTCATCTTAAGGCATATAAGTATCTTCATTAAGTTATAAAACATTTATTTTAAATATATTTATAATCCCACTAAATGGATCTAGTAATATACTCAAACACCATACCTATTACGTCTTGTAAAGCAACGCAGAGCAGTGTGCCTGCAGCACGAGCAGATACACTAAGACTGATTGTTAGGGTGCCTGTTGTGCTTTATTAAAAAAGTCCCTATGTCTGATATGACCTAAAAGATTCACATTTAAGAGCAAATAGATTATTTAACTTTAAAAACATATATAAATGAATAATTACAATTATATTGCAGACTGGTCAATATGTGCTAAAATGAGTCCTTTAAGAAAGGCAACTTGATCTCAGGTCTTTGTGGTGTCCAAAGAGAGTGTGTTCGTTTTCTCTTTATGTTTTAGCCAAAACAAAACAAAAAACAAAACCGAACTCCCGGTCTCCCCAGACGGGTCTGTGGCCTCCAGAGTGAGAGTGCTGTGGATAGAACCCCGACAGGCCAGAACCCTAAGGGAGGGTCCCGCCAGCGTGTTCCGTGTCTGGCGCAGCTCTGCCAGCTGGTGTGCCCTGCAGGAAGTGGTGGACGCTGGCTGATGTTTAGCCGGCTCCCTCGGTGCTGGACGCTGCAGTGGCTGGCACAGGCTCCGCCTCCACCAGGGCCTCCCTGCCCTCACCCTCCAGCTGCCTCATCCTCAGGTTTATAGAGCCGTAGGTCTTGCGGGGCCTTCGTGACATGGCAAAGGTCCTGCGGCGGTAGAGCTCGCCCTTGCATATGGACACCATGAGCAGCATGGACAGCAGCATGCCACCCAGGGTGAGCAGCCCCAGCCCCGCGATGATGCACTTGTCCAGGTGCGAGCCCAGGCGAGCGTAGTACATCTCCAGCCTCTCCATCTGCCGGGCTGTGACCAGGTCGGGGTTGACCCGGGCCTCACGGGGGATGGTGTAGGCAATGACCACCAGCACAATGCCACTCACCAGGAACACCAGTGCCAGGATGAAGCCGTAGTCCACAGAGTGACCAGCAGCCTCTGCCTCTGGCCCATCCTCAGAGCGTGGAGACAGCTCGTCCCTGTGGCCAGGCTGTGGCTGGGAGGAGAGGCCTCTCTCGGCAGACGAGGCCCCACAGTGCCCCAGATCGCTCTCAGCGCCCGTAGACCCACCCGCGAAGGCTGTCTCCTGCTCCTCGTCCTGAAAGGAGGCGTTCTCGATGCCCGCACTCACCCCCGCCCCCCCAGGGCTTGGACGGGCAGAGGAGGATGGCAGGTTCGAGCCCTGCAGCCCAGTGGCGCCACATCTCTTCCCACCCCTGATCTCCCTCAGCTCCACAGCATTCACAGACTCCATTGGAAGGCTGCTGACCTACTCATCCTGGGAGAAGCAACTGCCACCTCCCATCGTCCCACCGAGCCACACCTGTAGAGAGAGTGCCAGTCAGTGTCACTGTGCACACCAAGCAATGGATGCATTGCACTGTACTCTCATCAACCATGACTGTAGCGGTCTGACAAATGCATATTATTATAATTATAATTGTTATTATTATGAATTTCCCAACAAGGCTTGTGTACCTGGCATCCCCACAACAGCAGTACAGGGGCAGAGGCCACGCTGGGCATGTCTAACACCCCCACACTGCAGAGCACTGTCAGCCTGTCCAGGAGCCACGAGCTGCAGGCTTGTACGAAAGTTCACAGAAGGACTGGCACCAGTACTGGCACATATGCAGTAGACTGGACCACAAGAACATAGCCCTGCTGACAGTTAGCTGCTTCGTCAGTGTGATCTGTATCAGACCTTGCTGCATATAGGGCTGAGATGAGCTGGACGGGCTTGCTATGCCACAGGATTCTTCATGTTCCTGGTTACAGAAACCTATTGAGAGATGGACTGCGCAATCTTAGGCTAAGCCTACACTTAACAGAATCCAAACACTGCAAGCTAACTAACCATGGGCATTCCGAATTAGAAATGAATACTTAATATATCCACTGTGGGCATATTTGGCAGAGTGCTGTGACACATAACTCCTAAATGGGACATGTCTGTCTGACTGTATGTACTAGGCTGGTTGGTTGTCTCATGCCTCAGTCTCGGTAGCCTTGCTAGAATAGAACGGCTTTCCACAAGACTCGCGTGAGGCAATCACAGACTCGAACCCACAGTTCTATTCTCTCCTCCGTTACATCCATACCGATGAAATATTTATACAGAAAGCACGGTTGAAACGGGTTAGTGTATTTTTTATTGCAAGCCACAAATCTATGATTAAATGTCAGACTGCATGTGTCGGAATCTTTGAATAAATAAATAAATAGATCGATAAATAGTGTTGCACAGCGATGTTTTGGTATTCGGTTGTAGGATCAGTAGGTCTGACAGGTCTATGGTGACAGGTGTGTGTGTGTGTGTGTGTGTGTGAGTGTGAGTGTGTGTGTGTGTGTCAGTGTATGTGTCAGTGTGTGTGTGTGTGTGTGTGTGTGAGTGTGAGTGTGTGTGTGTGTGTGAGTGTGTGTGTCAGTGTATGTGTGTGTGAGTGTGTGTGTCAGTGTATGTGTCAGTGTGTGTGTGTGTGTGTGAGTGTATGTGTCAGTGTGTGTGTGTGTGTCAGTGTATGTGTCAGTGTGTGTGTGTGTGTGTGTGTGTGTGAGTGTGTCAGTGTATGTGTCAGTGTGTGTGTGAGTGTGTGTGTGTGTGTGTGTCAGTGTATGTGTCAGTGTGTGTGTGTGTGTGTGAGTGTGTGTGTCAGTGTATGTGTCAGTGTGTGTGTGTCAGTGTATGTGTCAGTGTGTGTGTGTGTGTGTGTGTGTGTGAGTGTGTCAGTGTATGTGTCAGTGTGTGTGTGAGTGTGTGTGTGTGTGTGTGTCAGTGTATGTGTCAGTGTGTGTGTGTGTGTGTGAGTGTGTGTGTCAGTGTATGTGTCAGTGTGTGTGTGTGTGTGTGTGTGAGTGTGTGTGTCAGTGTGTGTGTGTGTCAGTGTGTGTGTGTGTGTGTGTGTGTGTGTGTGTGTGTGAGTGTGTCAGTGTATGTGTCAGTGTGTGTGTGAGTGTGTGTGTGTGTGTGTGTCAGTGTATGTGTCAGTGTGTGTGTGTGTGTGTGAGTGTGTGTGTCAGTGTATGTGTCAGTGTGTGTGTGTGTGTGTGTGTGAGTGTGTGTGTCAGTGTGTGTGTGTGTCAGTGTGTGTGTGTGTGTGTGTGTGTGTGTTGGGGTGGCGGTTGGAGGGGTTGACCGGTGATCGGGAATCAAGACTGCCACTTTCATCACTAAACTCGTAAAAATACTACTGGTAGTACTATTACTAATAATACATACAGTATACAAAGCCAGTGTGAAAAACAATACAAGGTGTGTTCAGACGTGAACACCATCTTGTGGCAAAATAAAAACATAAAATCGTGTCATTAGCAAACCAGTGTTGTATTGAATAATTACGATGTTGTAGCTTGATCATTTAGCGCACAGAAATTGAGTGCATTTTTGTTTTAACCTTTAAAACACAATGGTTTTGTGTTGCACACACACTGTATGCACAATGCAGCCGGCATTTTATTTATTTTAACTCGACCTTTGGGGCAGGAGCAGTCGAGAATAATGGCAGGATTTTTATTTCCATTGACTGTGTGACTCAAACAATCTCCCCTACTGTGATTTTTAAACCGGGCAATTTCCTTATCTATCTATTTATTTGCCATATTTGTCGCTGCATGATTTATGAAAGGCAGTCTCTCGATTGCACGGCTGTTTGTGGAGTTGGACCGCTGAGCTTCATTTATCTGAGAGCCACCACTACATTCAGCGGGATGACCTTGTTATCAACCCCCAGCTCCAGTCCACACGATGGATTCGGTTCTGAACTACAAAGGAATGTGCGCCTTTAAATGTTGACGAAAAGCGAGCTCAAGAGAAAACATGATAACAAAACAAATATGATAAGAATCCACAAAAACAAGTGTATGCATGCATGTAACACACAAACAGAAGTGGCGCACGTACCTGCAGGAGGATGCTCCGCTGGCCAGGCGCTGCTGCTCCAGGATGCAGGATGCTGAGCAGGGCGAGTCTGCAGAGGGAGCAGCCATGCGCAGACCCGCACAGGGACGAGGAGGCAGAGCCTGCACTGCACAGCGGCGCGCTTTATTGTTATAACTACTATTATTACTGTTGTGTTGTTGTTGTTGTGGGCGTTTTCTTTGTGTACGTGTCCAGTCTATTCAGCCTGTGCTCGAGGTCTTTTACTTTGTTCGTGGTTGGTTTCAGTAGCAGAGCAGCGACCACAGACCGGCCGGGCTTCCCTCGTCAGCGAGAGAGGAGGTGCTGTGCAAACCGTTCATGTGCCACCTGTCTGTCTGTCCGTCTGTCTGTCTGTAGCGCTCTTTGCAGGGGTTGCAGCAAACAGCGGCGACCTATAAACAGTCGCTGTATCCGAATAACTGGCGTTGTGTAATATCGTCTCCGGGTTGATTTATCCCTAGCGGCGTTTCATTGCTGTGTGTCGGTTAATAAGCGTATTTGTCTATTATTGTGTTTGATTTCTGTGGATTGCCTGTGTAACTGGGAGCAGGTCTGCAAACGCCGCCCCCTGCAGGCATGAAGGCGCGCTACAACTGCTTAACCTGATGCTCTGGCCCTTCCCGGTGGGACCACCGAGTCGCAGCCGCCGGGCCGACTGCAGCCCCTGCAGATGGAGCAGGATGTGTCACGTCTATTTTTATAATCGGTGGCGTATTCTGTGTAGACGGGCGAACATCAGGCGGCGGCCGCGGAGAGTAAAACCAGAGAAACTGATCATTTTGCAGTGCTCTATTGTTTTTCACAGAGCTGCATATATGTACATTGGCTTGTTCAAAGACCAAACTCCTGCGGAGGCCTGACATAATAGCGATGATGCGTTGAAATAATTTAAAATTATTGCATCACCGTTTCAAATGCCTGGTGGAGGATCAAGTGCATTTCTATTATTATTATTATTATTATTATTATTAGTAGTAGTAGTAGTAGTAGTAGTAGTGGTAGTAGTAGTATTAATGGTATTAGCAGTAGTGGCCTCTTTATGTATCTCTCTCTCTCTCTCTCTCTCTCTCTCTCTCTCTCTCGCTCTCTCTCTCTCTCTCTGTGTCAATATTTCTCAGGCCTCCCTCCACTCAGTGATCCCAAGGCTACTGCCCTTCGACAAAAGAACCATGAAACCCTGATTTGAAGCACATTGCCGCCATCACGCCGATTATAAAACCCGCAACAGAACATTTTCGCTTTACATTCTTGCTCTGTTGTTGTCGTGCACATCAACAGATGTAAGCCTAGTGGGGGCACACTGGGACCTATGATGCTGGGCATCTGGCGACACAGAGGCTGCGTTTAATAATAATAATAATAATAATAATAATAATAACAACACAATACATAAAATACTGTGGTTACTGTTTTATGGGCAGGGGATGTGTTTCAATGGAAGCTGCAAGCACTGCTCTATTCAAATGATGTGCTTGATGGGACATTGTGATAAGAATGCATTGGTTGTAGAGTACTCACAGTGGCCCCAGTGCTTCCCTTTCCCATTGAAATTATAAATATTTGTGCATCGTGCAAAGAAAGAGGATAATGGCACAGATGGGACACGGACAGGGTGTGGAGCGCTGTGATTGGCCAGTGGCGGGCAGCTCTCTTTATGCCCACAGCTCAAATTAAACCCTTTGGTACCAGAGCGGGTACTGTGTGCACTCAGGCAGGGTGGATGGGTCATACCTGGCCCTGGTATTCATGTCTTCCACACTGTCCTCTCAAACCTGGCGCAATGTTCTGACCAACAAGACGCGTTATGGGTGGATCTTCTTGAATTAGCCTACTGTATATACCCTATTCATCTGCCAGTTTTATTATATTTCCATTGAATACTCTAACATATTATAACATATAATAACTGTTATTTTACCTCTTAAGTGTAAGCTGATTTTTTGGCAGGGCTGCAATGTGTATGGTTTAGGAGTGTCTGTCCATCCTGCTGCTATTCCGTCACTGATCAGCATCTGCCTCTGGGCTCATCATCACAGGGCAGCAGGGCTCAACTCAGCCAGTCTCTGCCTGGCCTCCTCTGGGGGGAAGCTATAGGATTCCCTGCGTCAGGTCACTCATGACACTGCCATAAGATTAAGACGAATGTCACTGCATTGCAACAAAGAAACAGACACATTTTATCCAAATCACAGCCACTGGAAACGCTCTGTTCAAAGACTCATAATCAGCTTTTCTCTTATGAACCACAGCCAGGCGGTGCCATACAGTGAGGTAGCAGTTGACAAGAGAGCCGTTTTGGATCCTCCACTCAGAAATAACACGCAACCTCCCCACAAACTCACACCCTCGCCAGCCGGAGAAATGGTGACAGCCCCGGGGACCAGCAATGCAGTCTGCAGCTCAACAGCTACATGAACTGCAGGCTTTATATATGTATATGAGCCTATAGGTGTTCAATGGGCCAAGGAGAAGTGCCGGACAAGCATTGGATGGAGTTAATCATTCATTTGCCTTGGATATTATTATTATTATTATTATTATTATTATGATGATGATGATGGTGATGATGATCTATGCTTTATTTTACCCTGCCAAATGGGAAAATGTACCTTTGTAAATCCTACTTCAGAGCTATCACTTTTTTCAGTGATATGTGCTTTATTAGTTCTGACACAGTCGTTTAACAGGCATGACAATAGTGTGCAGATGCTGAAGAACACTCTCTCTCTCTCTCTCTCTCACACACACACACATCCAGTCAAGTTGAAACAATACGAGCACCGAGATGGGGATTAACTTTAATTACAGATATAATTATTCAACTAGGAATCACACTTGAAGCGTTAATTGTTTACCTGGAAACGTCTGTCAGTGAATATATTGGATGCATAGGCGTAGGTTTAGGGGGCATATTGGTAGAGCGTCAATGTGTGCCCCTTACTCATCACAGGCATCAACATATGAAAGACACGATCATTCTAGTACGTCACTTATGAGGTGTACGTATACCCCCCCCACTCTTTGTGCCATGCCACTCTGACACAGACTGCACTGAGTCAGGGCCCATGGGGCAGATGTGTCTCAGTATGAAAGCAGTCACACACACATTCGTATTTGATGATTTAAGGTACGTAAGCTCAAGCAATGTCATATGAGGCATCTCAATGGCACGAAGGGAGCAAGGGGTAATCAGGTCCCCCCTGTGGGCACATCATCACCCAGGGACATGTAATGTGCTGTTACCATGTTAACTGGGCATCTATCATCTATTGAATTACAGGCACCCTCTCCAGGACACTGACTCTCTCTCTCTCTCTCTCTCTCTCTCTCTCTCTCTCTCTCTCTCTCTTGATGGCAGAAGCGACAACAGCGTCACACTGCGGATACCAGAGCGTCATAATTCTACTTTCATTTTTGCTTTAAATAAAACATTCAGACATTCAGCCTTTCAAAGCTCTAACAAACCAAATAGTGCTATATCTAGTGTTTAAAACGTGTTTTGAGATGGAAAACATTAAATAAATGAAGAAAATCTGAATTTGAAGTGTCTGAAGATACTTGATCTGCATGTGACGGTACACTTTGCATGATATGTTATTGGAAATATTATTATGCCAATACAAGCCCAATAAGGAAAATAAAAACAAAGGGTGTTACAGAAAAGTCAAGAAGTGTCAAAACGTGTAATTCAGGAGGAACTGATGCACTGAAGTGTCTCAGCACAACCTAATCTTGATGTGTTGCTCTTGTTTCAGGAACAACACAAAAGTGGTCCCTGCATGCAAGTGTGCGAAATGTGACACACAGGACCACAATGTCACAAGCGAGCAGTCTCGCATAGGAACAAAAAACGTGTTGTAGGAGAAATCCAAAATCCATTCATATTATTGCATAGTTGTTGCAAATGTAGCTGAAATGCATCATTTTTATTTGCACATATCAGCATTTTTGGACTGGAGAAGCCTATCGATTTCGCACTACCTACTGCAATGTGATGCATTGTGCTGTAATACACAATTCTGAATTATACTGTGATATAACGTGATATTATAATTAAACTACTGTATGTAAAGTGACAACAACAATACATGTAGGCGAATCTCTGGCGCTGCTCGTACTCTCACACAGCGTCGTGTCTCTGTTATGTCCATATTAGGGGGCTTACAATACGTTGCTGCCCAAGCAATGCCTGAAGAAACAAACGGACAGTATAGGGCTTTTTATTCTTAGTGACGCATTTCAATGCTATATGTGTCTGTATTCATATATTTCCATACAAAAAATGCATATCAGAGGAAACTGAGTCATTCATGTGGGTCCTACCATGCCCAGACCACAGCAGGTGAAGAAACAGGACGTGAGATAGACAGCTCCCTCCTCCCCCCCACCCCTATCTGCCGGGGTCCTGCGAGAGAAGCAGCTACGCAGGAGAGTGGCGGCGATGGAGGCGGACGCGCTGCGCGGAGAGGAGTGATCCAGGGCCGGTAGGTCTGCTCTGATGGCCGCCGACACGCAGTGCGGCCCGGCTGGTGAACCACAGCTAGACCGCAGCTGTACCGCCTGGCCTCCGCTCTCAAGGGGCTGTAGCGCCGCACATTGACCCCCGAGCCACCTCTCGGTTCTCCCGGAAAGCGGAAGAATAGGGAAGCCGGTTTGTTTCGCGGGTTGTTATTCTGATTATTAGCTACAATACGGTGCGAACGCTGCCGAGAAATGGCGGATTTGCGCTCTAGATGTGTAAATGCTTCTCATTTGTTCCAATGAAGAGCCTGTTTTCAGTCCGTGCCTTGAGCCTGCAGTGGAAACGCGCCGGCCGCCCTTGTGCGCTCATTTTCGCTGCTCTCGCCGCTGTGAGGACGCGCGTCCTGCGCTGGTTGCCCCCGGCTCGGCAGGCTGTGCGGCGGCGATGGGCACGATCCGGGCAGGGTGTGTTACCCATTGAAACTCGGGCAAAGGCAACATCCGCCTCCGGGGGGGAGGGGGGCACAAACACCGACAGCTGAGACGGATTGTCCTGTGTGTAACACTCGTCTCTCTCTCTCTCTCTCTCTCTCAGGACTGACTTGATGCGAGCGAAGCCAAAGCACTGCCATCCCAGTCCGGCGCCGCGGCGGCTGCGCGGATCTCCCTTCTGGGTGTGTGTGTGAGACGGACAGAGACTTGCAAACATCCGCCACGATGTACTGCCTACAGTGGCTGCTGCCAGTGCTCCTCATCCCCAAGCCCCTGAACCCGGCCCTGTGGTTCAACCACTCCATGTTCATGGGCTTCTACCTGCTCAGCTTTCTTCTGGAAAGGAAGCCCTGTACCATCTGTGCCTTGGTCTTCCTGGCAGCGCTGTTTCTCATCTGCTACAGCTGCTGGGGCAACTGCTTCTTGTACCACTGCGGCGACTCCCCCCTGCCCGAGTCGGCCCATGACCCCAGCATCGTGGCCTCCTAGGCGGGCTGGTCTGCATGGGTCGGTGGACTGTGGACAACGTGCCCCCTTCCCCCCCATCCTCTGCCTCCGCCACCACCCCTGAGGACCCAAGTTATTTCTAAATCCTTGGAAACTGGACAATCTGTATCTGTCACTCATGCTGTGAATATAGAATCTGTTTATTTTTTATTTTATGATTTTCTTGCTGTAAACTCTTTGTTGAGGACTAATTCTCACCTGCAGGGCGGAAGGCACTTGGGCTGGCTTTGTTTTGTCTAGTCTTACTCTCCTCTCATTCTCTTCCTTGTGCCAGGTTTTTTTATTTTCTTTGTTGGTCTCCCAGGATCTGTCTCTCCATTTTGCATGGACTGTTTGCCCAGCTATTTCTTCATCGTCAGTGGCTGTTTATGCATTTTGTTTGATTTACATTAGAGAAATCATTACCGGTTATTTTTTTGGTTTTGTTTGTTTTGTCCTCCCAGATTTGTAGGAGGGGAAAGTGCAAAGCCTGTGTGTTTCTGTTAAAAAGCAAAAGAAAAATCAGCGCAATGAGGACAATGTGCTGCAGAGAAACGCTTGAGTTTTCCCTCATGACTGGACGTGTCGGCGTGGGCTTCTGTGGATATTGATCACCAAGAAGTTGATCTTGCTTACAATCATGAGTTGGCAAAGTTTGGGGTTGGGGGGACGGCATAATTCTCTGTGGAGTCGGTGTGATCTCGTATATCATGGAAAAGTGTAAATCCCATTCATTGTGTGTGTGGTTACATTTAATAAAGTTTATTTAAAAAAATAATAATAAATGAAAGGAATTATCTTCCAAGTAAAACCTGAAATGGCGGGCGCAGTTAGTTTCTGTCCTTTCCCTGATTGCCACAAGCTGCCGTGTAAATGACAGATGGATTTATTAACCTGGTCGGGTGGGATAGGAGCCGGTGAAGGGTGACTGCAGCTGTACTTGAATTAACTAGAAGCAGAAGAGCAGGTCTGGGCCGTGATGATTGAGGTGAAGTGCACGAGTGCTTTAAAAGAGAGCCGTTGTGCTGTCTGACCGGGATTAAGACTGTGGGGATGGTATTAAAATGCCTATAGTCTTTTGTCATTCAAGTATATTAGAGTAACTTTTTTTGTTAATGTCATGAATATGGTGGCTAAACTATACATGTAATTAAGTGTATTGCGCCAGGGGGAAGGATTCCTCTGGCATGGATCGCACCAGTTTTCCAAAAGTGACTCATGAGGCGTGGTGGCGAAGTTGCTCACACAGCAGGTTTATAAGACTGGGCTTCTCTCAGAAGTGCAGCGTGAGGCCACCAAAGCAGACGGCAAAGATGTGGAAGGAGATCATAGATGAACAAAAGTCCCTGTTTTTGTCACAGACTGTCCACTGAGTTGTGATTGCACTGCATCCAGACATCTCCGCAGAGTAATGTCACTTTTAATTTGATGAGTTTTTTGGGGGGGAGGGTAGGGTGGATAAAGAAACAAAATAACTGATGTAAAGCGTGTTTGTATTTTCTTAAATTGTTGCAATAGCTGAAGAGCTGTTTGCCATTAAAACATACAAGTATTCGTCTTGGTGTGATATTCTAGGAAACCCATGTTTTTGTATTTGACAGTTCTGTCTTGTGTCGTCTGACTTCCTTGTTCTGTTTGTTTGTTTTGGTTTTGTTGGATTTTAATTCACATGTGACAGCATTTACTGGGTCTGTAAATCTTTCTTGCAGTATAGAAATTCAGTAGATTTTGCAAACATTTGCAGTATTTGTAAAGAATGCAGTTTTTGTCAGTCTGAGTGGTACAGCTGGGTTGTTTACAAGGCCCACGTTGCTGTGATTCGCAAGGCAGTGATGACGAGTGGCTTGAAAAAATAAAGTGAAGTAGGTGCACATTATGTATAATATGAATGTGAAACCTCATGCCATGTTTAACTCAATGCTCGGTTGGGTTTCTATTTTTAGGCATTCAGAAAAGAAAATTAGATCATTGCCTTTTTGTATGCTGTTGCCAGTCCCTTTGGTATTTGCAGTTCTTCAGGGCTTGCATTCCTCATCTCTGATGCATTGTGGGTTCATGACAGGCGGTCGGGATGGTGCTCCATCAATAACTGGTGAAATTGTCTGTTTGCTTCAGTGCAAGCTGCATCCCTAGATCGTATGACCTAGATCCTGCTATTTTCACTCTGTCGGAGGTGTTAAAGAGTAACTGGAGCTCCTGCTAGATCGTGGAAGGAATTCTTGCAGCCGTAAAATTAGCAACCTCTGCTACAGGCATCTGCTGGACCTGGCTGTGTGGGAGTGCTGGGAGCTGTACTGCTGGGCTGTTGGGCAGTGTTGCAGTAGCCTGCTGGTGTCTTTCACTTGTAGTTGCTTAGTGGGTGAATAAATCTGTCATATCTGTTTAATTTCAGATCTAAAAACAAACAAAAAACTGCAAGATTTGCACAATTCCTGTCATGCATAATACGTTTAAATGGTTTTAGTTACTTGTAAATAATTGTTTTTGTTGTTGTTGATATACACTAGACGAGCCTATAATTTCTGCTACTTATTATCCACATTGGATGTAAGACTTTGGGGAATTCTGTGGCGTTTCACTTGACTGAGACGCCCAACAATGTGGCTCCTCTCTTCCATTGTGGTCGTGTACACCTGACAGGGTGGGGGGGGTTGGGTACAGTGTTGCTTTAGGGGACAATGTGCGTTAGCATTATAGTTAAACTATTTAATAGTCACTTTATAGAATACTATTGCAGTTTTAATACTAGGCACATATCAGACAATGCCAGCTTAGCAGTTTTGACAATGTTGAACTTTATTTGCTTCCACCCCCCCCTCACTTTGTTGCTGCTTTAGATACTTTAAGCAGAAAGATGGTAAAACTACTGCTTTGTTTTACTATGTGTGGATTATCTTTCAATGGCTGGAGAAAGACAGAGGGATATATATATATATCTTTCTCTCTATATATAGAATGAAAACAACTGCTAGGGTTTACAATGCTGATGTGTGTATTTTCATTCTGTCTGGGTCTGGTTTTGCTTCCTCCTCACTGCCGGGCAGTGGTCCTGTCTGTGTCTGTGGCCGCCGAGAGTCCGTGTCTGCATTTCCCATTTGCACCTTTTGTGATGTACGAGCCTGTTGCATGGTACAGTCTACTCCTCGCCACCAAATGTTTTTAAAAATAAGCTGATAAAATAAATGGGTTTACAACATGTTCTGGGTTCTGTTCTTGTCTTTGTGTGTGTGTGTGTATGTGAAACAGTTTGCTTGTTTGTGTTGAGGTTTTTTAAAGGATTTGAAATCTGAAGAATGAATAACAGCACTAATAGAAAATAAAACGGAAAGGCAGCGCGTGGGCCACTTGCCCTATGTCTATGAACTCTGCAATGTTAAGTTCAGTTTTCTGTCCACTGAACTTTTGCCCGAGAGGTTTTTCACCCCAGAGACCTTGGTAGCTGCATTCCACTTTTGTCCTCTGTCAACATCTGAAGAATGTCCTTGTACAGTCCCTCGGATGGGTGCACTGGAGGTCACTGCACCTGCCTTGAGGTGGCCGTGGTGGACAGCTGAAATGTTGCTTAAAAAGGGCTAGAAGTGTAACATGCAAGTGAGAACCCCTTCCCTCCACAGAATAGAGCGGTTAGATAGGATTTGAGCTCTTCTGGGTCCGTGCATCAACTATGCAGCATTTGGGCTGTGTGGGCCGAGTTTCAGAACAGCGCTTTGTTTATCCGGAGGAGTCAAATCATCAGTTCACACTTCACACACACAGCCCAGACAGACACTTCTCTATGTACTGGCAGCACGAAGTATTGATATACAAACCTATACTGATAAAATATACACTGCTGTAAATGCTACATATATTTAAAATAAATAGTGGGCACTTGATTGATGACACTCTCTGGATTTTCAATTTACTGTAGATCAGTTTCAGCTAGAGTGAAATATGGCCAATCGCAAAAGCTTTTAGCAGGCAGTCTTGGAAGCATTACCACAACTGTGACACAGTGTCAGTCATTGTGCCACAGATCCCGACAGCGGGAGTTTATAAGTGAGCTGGAGAGAATTAAAGCGCTGCAATCTGCCTCCCGTGCCTTCGCCGCAGGTCCAGCTCTCTGTCTCAGACATCGCTTTTCGTTAGTCTTCATATAGCCTATTCAGGGTAAATGTGTACTGTGCACTTTGTTTTTCTGGTGATGGAGGATACGAGATTGATTGGATGTCAAGGAGTGCGTCTCTCCTCATTGCTTTAATTTCGTAATGCACGTTGGCTGCCAGTAATCAGGTTTTCAGACGCAGCGTTTTCGCTCCAGTTTGTGCACAGTCAGTGGTGCTAATGGGCCGTATTACGAGTCCTCTGGCACAGCGAGAATTTTGCAGTTGGGGAGTTAAAACCAGCCCCTCAGGACAGAGCACAGCGCTACTGTGCTCAGCTGGGAGAGGCTCCTTAATTGCCCTGGAGGGGTATGTTTCCATCCTGCAGAGACTCCAGTGTCAGCCCTCTGAGGTGTTTGTGAAAGATGAGGGAGAGGGGGGGTGTTTGTGGCACAATCAAGGTAACTGGCCATTTCACTTCAACTGTTTTTTTTCTTTTCTTCTGCAATCACTTATCATCAGATTCCCCTCAGTGCACGCCGTGTTCTCCCTCCCTCCCTGTATTCCACCTGCAGTAGGACGCCAAAATGTTTTAAAGTTTATTTTTCTTAACGCAGTCATTCTCAGGTCACCGCCAGTCTGTTACTGGGAAGAGCAGTGCCTTTTACCGACTGTACATAAACATAAACATGGAGAACAAAACAAGATCCCTGAGATCCTAAAGTACTGAAGGAACTTTCAAGTGAGCTCCTGCTTACGTGACATTACGCTGGCCTGTTGTATGTCCATTCAGAGACTTTACTTTTTCTCCCTCCCTCTCATTCTCTCTCTCTCTCTCTCTCTCTCTCTCTCTCCAGGGATGCTGAGTGTGCTTTAAGACATGCAGGGCACAGCTAAGGGGGTGTGCTATCCTGGGCCTCTGCCCCCTGTCCTTGCATTTAGTCCTTCTTCAAATGTAAAGCTTTCTTCTTCTGGAAAAAGGTTTGTACATATATCCATCACTTAGAAAATAAACATTTATAAAATATATTCTGGGACATATTACATTATTGTACAAGGCAGTAAACAGTCCTTATTTTTAAGGTGTTCATATTTAGAGGATTGATTGATTGCATGTATATGCATATTACAAAAACGTTTTTTAACTTTTCCCTGCTCAGGAAGCTGCAGCTCCCTTTTATTTCTTTGGTACGTCTCAGTTCGTCCCTCCCTTGTCTCCTTTGTCTTCTGCACTTGAGGCCTGGGGGACCTCCAGACCCAGAGCCCAGCCCAGTGACACTGAGAGTGGGTGTGCATGCCTTGACAGAGCTGTGTGGCACCGAGTAGGGCCCCCCGTCCCCTCACTCTCCTCCTGCCCAGCCTGCTGTCTCCTCACAAGATGGTGATCTCCGTGTCTGAGTTCTGCAAGGCCTCCTCCTGCAGCTCTTGGCAGATCCGGTCCATCCTCTGAAATGCAAGGTGCCCCTTTTTACCTGAAACAAAGACAGGTATTCAGACAGGTAGGGCAGATACCAATAGGATGCAGGCAATGAATATCTGCCTTGTGAGAGAGAGGAGGTGTTGAACATGATTGCTCTCTCACAAGGCCCACCAATCACACTCCCCCGTGTCAGTCTGTACAGAATGGGAGTTTGACCTCTCTGGAGGGAGTGAGTGAACGTGTGTGAGTGAGAGAGAAAGCAGGCAGGGGCCAATCGGTCTGTAATGAGTTACAGAGAGAATGAGTTAGTGTGTGTGTGTGTGAGAGAGAGAGATAGTGTGTGTGTGTGTGTGTGTGTGTGTGTGAGAGAGTGAGTTAGTGTGTGTGTGTGAGAGAGAGTGAGTTAGTGTGTGTGTGTGTGTGAGAGAGAGAGATAGTGTGTGTGTGTGTGTGTGTGTGAGAGAGAGAGTGAGTTAGTGTGTGTGTGTGAGTGAGAGAGAAAGCAGGCAGGGGCCAATCAGTCTGGAATGAGTTAGTGTGTGTGTGTGTGTGAGAGAGAGAGATAGTGTGTGTGTGTGTGTGTGTGTGTGTGTGTGTGTGTGTGAGAGAGAGTGAGTTAGTGTGTGTGTGTGAGAGAGAGTGAGTTAGTGTGTGTGTGTGTGAGAGAGAGATAGTGTGTGTGTGTGTGTGAGGAAGCAGGGCAACAGCTGGTCAGTCTGTACCGAAGGAGAGCACGGCCTCCCTGGCTGCGTTGCGCACATCCTCGTCTTCACTGCGCCACAGGTCTGCGATCTGCTCCACGCTCTCCGACGCCTGTGGGACAGCAACACGTTAATCACCGCACACAGACGCGTCCTCACTGGAACCAGCATGAAATAATGAGAACAAAACTAGTGAAGGCACAGCCATGCCCAGAGGTGTTTCAGTCTGAGGTGAACAGCTGCAGCTGACCAAGTTCTTTACAAAGCCCTGTTTCTCCTTAATGCGCGTCCGACTCTGTGGCATGTGAGCTGTAAAGGCAGGCCGGGCCCCGTGTGCCACACTGCGCAACAGAGAGGCGATGCATGTAGCCCTTACCTTGAGGCACTTCAGTGCGAGACAGGCGGCCTGCTGGACCTGCGCACTGTCGTCTCTCAGGCGCTCCGTGTAGTATAGCACAGCCTGAAACATGGAGAGCACAAGGGTCAGCACAGGCACCTCCCTGGTGGTAAATCCTAATTATTATATATACCGTAAAACGTCCACTCGCCAGGTCTCAAATAGCAGCCAGTCTCTAATAAACGCCGGGTTGACCTCTCGTGCTTTACTGCTGTTACAAAACAGACTGGACAATGTTTGATAAATAAAGGAAATCGATAGTTTCTAAAGATGCATTAACACATTTGAAAGAACCTTCCACAACATATTTACATAAACTTTTATTTTTAGTTTTTGCATGTCTTTTTTTCAGTGAATATACACTCACCTAAAGGATTATTAGGAACACCATACTAATACTGTGTTTGACCCCCTTTCGCCTTCAGAACTGCCTTAATTCTACGTGGCATTGATTCAACAAGGTGCTGAAAGCATTCTTTAGAAATGTTGGCCCATATTGATAGGATAGCATCTTGCAGTTGATGGAGATTTGTGGGATGCACATCCAGGGCACGAAGCTCCCGTTCCACCACATCCTAAAGATGCTCTATTGGGTTGAGATCTGGTGACTGTGGGGGCCAGTTTAGTACAGTGAACTCATTGTCATGTTCAAGAAACCAATTTGAAATGATTCGACCTTTGTGACATGGTGCATTATCCTGCTGGAAGTAGCCATCAGAGGATGGGTACATGGTGGTCATAAAGGGATGGACATGGTCAGAAACAATGCTCAGGTAGGCCGTGGCATTTAAACGATGCCCAATTGGCACTAAGGGGCCTAAAGTGTGCCGAGAAAACATCCCCCACACCATTACACCACCACCACCAGCCTGCACAGTGGTAACAAGGCATGATGGATCCATGTTCTCATTCTGTTTACGCCAAATTCTGACTCTACCATCTGAATGTCTCAACAGAAATCGAGACTCATCAGACCAGGCAACATTTTTCCAGTCTTCAACTGTCCAATTTTGGTGAGCTTGTGCAAATTGTAGCCTCTTTTTCCTATTTGTAGTGGAGATGAGTGGTACCCGGTGGGGTCTTCTGCTGTTGTAGCCCATCCGCCTCAAGGTTGTACGTGTTGTGGCTTCACAAATGCTTTGCTGTATACCTCGGTTGTAACGAGTGGTTATTTCAGTCAAAGTTGCTCTTCTATCAGCTTGAATCAGTCGGCCCATTCTCCTCTGACCTCTAGCATCAACAAGGCATTTTCGCCCACAGGACTGCCGCATACTGGATGTTTTTCCCTTTTCACACCATTCTTTGTAAACCCTAGAAATGGTTGTGCGTGAAAATCCCAGTAACTGAGCAGACTGTGAAATACTCAGACCGGCCCGTCTGGCACCAACAACCATGCCACGCTCAAAATTGCTTAAATCACCTTTCTTTCCCATTCAGACATTCAGTTTGGAGTTCAGGAGATTGTCTTGACCAGGACCACACCCCTAAATGCATTGAAGCAACTGCCATGTGATTGGTTGGTTAGATAATTGCATGAATGAGAAATTGAACAGGTGTTCCTAATAATCCTTTAGGTGAGTGTATATACTGTATATTAATAAAAAAAAAACGTGTTTTTATTAATTTATTTCTCATATATTGCTTTATATTTGTATTGCTGTTGTATTGTGACATAAACAATGCATTAATGAAGTATAATGTATATATATCCTGGCCTATTTGCCTACTTCTACAATGATGCCATGTTTCAGGCTCTTCTTACCCTGCATGAGTCCGTGATGTCTTTTTATTTATGAACGTTTAATACAAACGCTGGTCTCCTACAATCGCCGGTCTCCAATTGACACCCGGGCATCTTGCAGTTATTTAGAATAAATGCCGGGGGGTTTTAATTGAAGTTTTACGGTATATGTATTTTTTTTTTCTTCATAGCCATTACAAACAGAACAGACCAAACACACAAGCATGTTTTAGAACTGATTCTTTCTGAGCCAGACCGGCAGGGGCGTACTGGGACCAAAAAACAGCCCTGGACTTTTACCCAGGGGGGCACCGGCTGGTGAAGTCTGGGTCCCAATAAAGTCTGGTCTGGGGGGGGTCTGTGCTTATGTAGCTAGCTTGGGGGGTGGGGATTGTCGCCAATGCCAAAACCCACATCTCTGGTGGAGGTGTCATAGGGTTGAGGTCAATCCCACTATGGGGGTCACTGGAGCTCGTTGCACCAGTTCCTATGGGAGTGATACTGACTGGGCTGAACCGAGGAGCGGCCCCCGGCGCTGGTACCTTGGCTCTGAAGGTCTTCATGGCTGTGGTGCGGGAGAGGCAGGTGGCAGCGGCTCTGGACACTTTGGTGTTGGTGTCTATCTGCAGGCTGGCCAGGAGCTGCAGGGTGGGGGCCAGGGGCTGCAGCTCCGACAGCCGGCTCCCTCTCAGCCTCTCCAAGGCCCTCCTCCTCTTGGGGCTCTGTAGGGCCCCGATCAGGCGCACTGCAACACAGGGCAGAGTCAGGGGGGTGTCTGTCTGACTGACTGTCTATCTACATCTGTACATCTGTCTGACTGACTGTATATCTGTCTGTCTGTTTGTCTGTCTGTATTTGTTCTCTCCAGACTGCAGTGACCTTCATTGGCCCACTGGTATGATGAGAGAATGCAGTCTAGGATCTCATACATGAGGGGGTCTGCTGTGAGGCTGTGCAATGGCTGCCCCCCCTGCCTGCTGTACCTTCTTTGGCGAGGTGGGAGAGGTGCTCCCCGAAGTCTGTCAGGCCGCACCGGCTCAGGTAGTTGAAGAACTGGAACACGGTCACCTGGTCTCTGCAGCACTGCGGCACGGGCATCCCCCGGCAGCTGTGCACGATCTGCTGCAGCATCTGCGCAAACACTGCAGGCAGGACAACACACTGCTCTTACACGCTGCTGAGTTGTTAAACCACACGAGGCGCCACATGACATTTATAATCTCTTGGTGTTTTTTAAGGATCTCTTTAAGCTCAATGCAGTGGAAGGAATTGGTATTCGAAAGACATTTCCTCATAACATTACTTAGCAAAGAACTCAAGTCCACAAATAGTGTGCTCTTACAAATTGCATAGGTGCTATTTATAATTTAAAAAATTGCTCAGTGTTGACTGACACTGACCTGCGTCCACCTGCCCCGGCTGCTTGGCCTTGACTCTGTGGATGAATCGTTTCCGTAGCGTCTTCAGGAAAGTCTCCACAGGGCAGCAGTAGACCGAGCAGCAGTCTGTGCACTCATTCCAGAAGGACAGGAGGCCCTTTAGTCTCTGTGACTTGGGTACAACTGAGAGAAAGACAGAGTCAGAGAGAGAAAGAGAGCCATGATCAAGGCTGAACAGGGGTGTATCAAATGCATTTCACTCCTCCTGATGGACAGCATTTCAGTGTATTGGCCTGTGACTGTAAGAGCTCTGAAACCAGTAGCGGACTAGCTATCTGCAGGCCCACCGGCACGATACAAAATATAATAATTACAAAATATATATACAGATGGGTGACAAATTAAAGGAAGAACCTGAATAAATGCAGATGCCTCCAAACAGGTGTACTGCATGACACAATTAAGCAATTAACATCCTATCCTGCTCTGTGGCATGTATACAAATGCTGTGCAGGCCCAGTTGACCTCGATTTTGGATCAAGATGGCAAGAGGAAAGGATCTAAGTGACTCTGACAGAGGGGTCATTATTGGGGCACGAACAGCAGGCGCTTCAGTCACAAAGAAGCTCAACTGGCTCGTGTTCTGGACAAGTGGGCGACGTGTGCGACTTCTGCATGTGTGGCGACACCAAGAGAACAGTACAGGCGTGACTGTTTGACCCCTACAGTGAGGGGGTCCGGAGGCTCTGTTATTCTGTGGGGGGCATTTTCCTGGCATGGTTTGGGTCCACTTCCCTAAGGGGGAAGGGCCACTGCAAATCATTACAAAGTTATTCTGAGTGATCGCCTTTATCCTATGGTGACACATTTCTATCCTGATGGGAGTGGTTTCTTCCAGGATGACAACGCCTCCTCCACAGGGCATGAGGGGTCACTGAATGGTTTGATGAGTATGAAAATGATGTGAATCATATGCTATGGCCGTTGCAGTCCATATCTCAGATCTCAGATCTCAACCCAATTGAACATCTAAGGGACATTTTGGACCGACGTGTTAGACAGCGCTCTCCACCACCATCATCAAAACCCCAAATGAGGGAATATCTTTTGGAAGAACGGTGTTCATCCCTCCAGTAGAGTCCAGAGACTCGTAGAATCTGTGCCAAGAGCATTGAAGCTGTTCTGGCAGCTTGTGGTGCCTGACACCTTATTCAGATACTTTATGTTGGTTTTTCCTTTAATTTGTCACCTGTGTGTATATATAAATATAAATATTATCTCCCGGCTCCGCCACCAGCCGTTCGACTGGGCTGGCCCAATAAAACAATACAAAAGTTGAGCGCTGCGGGCCGGCCCACTGGTCTGTGCAGCGGCTGCAGCCCTAAGCTCCGCCCCTTCCCTCACACACACTGACAGTGATGTAGCCATGGGACATTGATGGAATAGCTATCAAGGGAAGTCTGTATTTGATTTGTTAGCTTGACATTACTTTTGGACAGGTAAGCTGGAACCCAAAGCCCGTAGATGGCAGCCTTTTATTTATTTTAATATTTTATTCTGTATTTTTTATTTAAACTACTGTTATTGGTTTAACTTCTATAGGTTGTATTTTAGCCTTTGCAGTTTAATTGTAAGGTCTATAATGTTGCCTGCCTGTAGTGGGGGTACTACTCTGCACACCAACATCTGCAGAATTGGTTATACGATTGGAAGGGCTCTATAGGCTACCAGCATTGTGCAGCTCAAGCCTGTAAAACAAGGTTACGTGGGTTTGGGTGGAGGTTATGCAACTCTTCAAGCTGCCAGCCCTATTACAGGGTGCTTCAGGGCCTCTACGAGTCTAAGAAAGTCTCCCATTGTGTTCTATTTCACTGCTATTGCTAATTGCTCCCTTGTACTCTCCCAGTGTCAAAAAAGGAACCTAATCTGAAGGTGGTGTCTTCAGTGGTGTAGTATGACTATAAGAATTAAACCTCTTTTATAAACCCACGCCTTATCATGGAAAAGCAACAGCATAAAACACAAAAGTGGGGATGAATTTCTAAGGGAGAAAAAAATAAAGTCCCTTGAATCAGATGCAGCCAAATGTAGGAAGATAACCGACGTATTTGGTAGTAGTGCTGCTTTAGTGCCAATGCCAACAACGCGCATAAGTAGTCCATGCCGAGGATGATGCCTCAGCCACAGCCCCGGCCCTGGTTTAAACTAGAGGAGCAGAAGAAGGAGACCACGACAGCAGAGCCGACGACGATTGTGAGTCGAGCACAAGCAAAGTCAGGGCAGCCGAAGCGCTAACAACATCAGACAATTCAGTGTGTTCTGCAGTAGTCTTGTAGCAGTTTAGTGTGAGTATTGTGTAGCACAATAGTACTGCATTAAGCTGAGGGGACACCATTCTACATTCTAGAAAAATGTAGAAAGTGCATTTTCTTTGTTATAGAAAAGATGTTGATTCTACTTCATCAAGCACCTTTGTTGCAATATTATCAAATGTGTTTTGATTCTGTAAAAGCAAATGTACATCATATACGGTAATTAACCAATTGAATGTGAGAAGTCATGTGACTGCCTGCTTCGCCACAAGAAAATATTAATAAAAAAGGTGGAAAAAAATAAGTGGATACTGTCAGGGAGACATGGAGTTTTTCAGGGTGGACATGTATTTATATTATGTATTATAATTATTAGAGGTATGAAAAGGTGTCGTGATTTTAATGTGAGAAAATGAATTGTTTTGGAATTAGTTTGACAGTAACTTAAGTTCCTTGAATGATCTGATTCAATATTATTAATGAATTGTTAAATATTTTAATTATTGTATTGGACAAATTGTATTTTTTTATGTATTAAGTAGCTTTTTACCATCGGTCGTGAAGCTGGGGTTTGTATTGGAAAGTTTATTTTAAACAGAAACGGCACAACAAGAAACAGCACACCTTTCTATTGCATTTTGTATGGAAAGTAGACTATAGTTTATCTATACTAGAAAATGTATTTTAAGTTCCTACGTTGAACTACTGGTTTTGTCTTTTTTGAAGTTATTGTCTATCCTAAGAGAACACATTGCGCAACAATTACTTATTCATTGTCTTGTTTAATGATGGTACTGTAGAAAACCGAATAGATTAACCTAACTGTAAATAGGAAGAAGTTTAAATGCATTAACACGTTTATTTGCTTAATATTAATAATTATTATAATAAGTATAGCCTAATATATATAATGTTTTTATTTATTTAATTAAACAATGTTACTGCTTGTTATAGTTTGGTTTGTGATGAACATGCATTTCAAAGATGATTGTCTTAAAGCACTATGCGTTTCAGGACCTGCTCGCACCCCTGAGGAGCGGGCTGTTCTGTGATGTGAGTCTTGAGAACAGGCGGCTGCATCGCTGTTCTCAGGCACCAGAGGGCGCCACCTGTCCTAGTTACTACTGTGACTTCATTGGATACACCTGTGGTCCCCCACGCACAACACAAAGGAGAGCTGGAGATCTCTCAGAACAGACTCTTGTGGATTTATAAACCAGAGAATCACTTCACAGCTGTGGGTTGCAATACAAGCTGTCTTATGCGATCCGATCTTCTCTTCAGCGTGAGCACCTCTGGGTTTCCTCGTGATGGCTATCGATGTTGCCTCCTTCCAGGCAGTTTAAATGCTGCAGTACTTACGGTCTTTGGCCGAATATGATTCCACGTTCTTCTCCAGGGATAGCTTGCCGATTTTGTCCAGAACATCAACTTGCAAAGAAAGTTCTTCCAAGAGATCACACTGGACCAGGGGGGAATTGGAGTTTTTAATTTGCTGAAATGAATGAAAAGGGACAGTTAATTAATTCCATCGCACAAGCGCCAGCACACAGGGGTGGATCATGATGCCGGAGTTCACATTAGCACGACGAGTTTGAAACCACACACTTTTTCTTAAGATGTTTAATATCCAGCAGAGGCCACTGTTTCCCCAAGAGTACCATAACAGGAGGCTGCCTCAAACTCCCAGCCATGTTGACTTATTGTTCCTTGATTGCTTGTTTTTCTATGTTAATTTACAAGGGTTACAGTGAGAAAACACGATGCATCATAAATAGTGCAACGGCAGCACTGCAGAACCCCAGGAGTGCACTGATTACACAGTTCAGCAGGTGAAAACACTCTATAAAGGAAAGTGCAGGAGCATAACTGCTACTATTAAAACTTCTGATACTGCTGCTGCTGCTAATATCAGAGGAGCTGTGTAATGTGAAGGGCGCACAGCGTGTACCTGCAGGATGGTGCCGCAGAGGAGCAGGTGTATCTCCAGGCAGCAGTCCAGGCCGTGGGAGCCGGTGGTCAGCGGGAGGCTCTCCACCCCTGGGGGGGCCTCTCCATGTGCAGGCAGCAGCCCCAGTCTCCTCAGGGTGCTCTCGCCGAAGGAGCTGATCCTGAGAGGAAGGAGAGGCCGGTCAGGGTGTCGGCATGAACCCAACACTGCACTGCTGCCCTGGACCCCACCGAGCACCCCCCACCCTTCCTCAAACCCTTGAACTCTGATGGTCCAGTCTGCTTTATGTATCCTATTTTTTATCATTATCAACACTTTTATTATAAATTAATTTGATTTCATAGTCTAAATGACCGAAAATGTTCCAAGCTGGACTGTCCTAAAGATCGTGAGATGCCTGTTTGGCACTAGTGTCGTCTATGACCCCAGCTGCTTCTCCACATCCTGACACAGTTCCCCTCCCAGTGGACGAGGTCCGCCTGTGCGGCCAGCATGCCTGCAGCCCGTGTTCGTACCCCATGTCCCTCCTCATGCTGCCTAGACACGACAGCTCATCGGCGCTGAAGTCCGTGGACAGGAAGTCGAAGCTGCCCAGCACTTCCTCCACAGCCAGGGTCTCGGTGGAGCAGGTCTTGTGTAGGTAGAGGTCATTCTGGGATGGGAAAGGACACACAGTGATGGATGAGACCTACTTACTGGTCGCTAACTGGGAGCTGAGACCTCGGGGTGGGGGGGTGCATTGGTTATTATCCGCTCCTATTGTGGCAGGGTCCCCCAGACGCGTCCCCAGACATCGAACTGAGTCCGTGTGAGAATCCGTTCTGAATGCAGATTACATGCTGACACGCCTGCAATACAGATGCTGCCTTCCTAATGACTCAGAATTGGATTGGACTGTGTTTATTTAGTTATTTGTTTGTGCTCTCACCGGGGGAAAAAGAGAGGCTGTGTTTAACCAGCAACAGACAGACAATAGTGAGAATCAGTTTGTCCCAGAGATGCTGTATAAGACGTAACCAAGAACACGAAAAACCACAATGCCCTCACCTTCAAGATGTCTCTGAAGTTCAGGATCTGTGTCTCCAGCCTCCTCAGCTCCTTCTCTCCACGGGCCTGGCTGTGCACGCAGGTGCCCAGCTCTCCCAGCAGCTGCCCGATCCGCAGTGCCATGTTTCTCTGCTGCCTCCTGTCCGCGCCTGCGCTGGGGGCCGCCGTCTGCTCGGGGCGGTCCGGGCGCCCTGTGAACGAGAGCCTGTCGCTGGCGTCTGCGTCCGGGCCCTCCCCGTCGGTGTCCCTGGGTGCTGGTGGCGTGCCCCCATTCTGCTTCAGGATGTCGGGGGTGCTGTAGCGTTGCACTGGCAGAGGGGAGCTTGCAGCGCTGCTACCCTCCTTGGCCTCCTGCCCTGGGGTCCAGCCTGCAGCCCTGCTGGTCCCGTCCTCAGGGAGACACGCGTCCCCCTCCTGCTCCCCCGGGCCTGCAGGCCAGCTCCCCGCTCTGTCCTTGGCGCTGGGCGTCTCGTCCTCCCGGAACGGCGGGGACAGGGAGCTGTGCGAGGTGTCCGTCAGGTAGCTGAGCAGAGACACCTCTCTGGACTCCCGAGAGGCCAGGTGGAGAGAGTGCTCCGGGGGGTGGAAGCGCTGGACCACCGGCTGCACAGAGAAACACATCAGGGATGTCACTCCATCATCATCACTACTACAACTAAGTAATTTAAATAATGCCTTCATCCATGATCTACATATAGGCTGCAGACGGGGCGGGGCCACTCACCATGAAGTACTTCTCCGTGAAGCTGGGGGTGCTGGGTGGGGTCCAGTTGTACAGGGACCCCTTCCGGCTCGGGGCGGACAACTTGCTGACAGAGCCTGTCACCGGCCTCATCTCCCCCCCATTGTCGAATGGGCTGTGAAGGGAGCAGAGAAGGGGTCAGAGGTGCTGCACTGACAGGGAGTGACAGTCTGAGCTGCTGCAGGGTCTACGGGCCGCAGGCTCCTGTGCAAACAGTCAATCCCAGGCGCACACTTACATCCTTTTAGATGTACTGTTAATTTAATGCATTTGACTATTTTGAATTTTGAATTTTTTTGAATTTTCTTTTATTTGGCAGTTTGCCCTTTTAACACAATTGATTTGAATGTTTAAAGTATATTGTTTAAAACACTGTTTTTTGGTTTGGGGTTTCACTTAAGATTTTTAAAAGTTTTAAGTGTTTTTAGAATTGATTTTAAAATATTTAATCACAAGTATTACAATTTTGTATGTTTTTATCCTTGTAATGTAAAATACTTCTCCATTAAAAACAGTATTTTAGATGTATTTTTATCTAAAAGACAGATGTGCAGTTAAAGGGCAATAATGAAAACATAAATGTCTATGTTTGTAAGTGCTGGTGTGTAATTTGTATGTGAATGCCTGTGTGCACACGTGAGCAAGTGCATCTGTGTGTGAAAGTGTGAGACTGCATGTGGGTGGGTCAGCTGTGTGGAAAGCAGTCTCAGGGAGAGAGAGTCCCTGGCTGGGCTGTGAGCCGCGATACTGAACCCCAGAGAGGAACACATGCAGAGACGCCGCCTCCAACAAATATATAGGTCAGTCAAACTTTACACTGAACTTACAAAAATAAATGCTTACTGCTTTATTTTCTCTGTTTTCTCGTTTTAATTAAATATATATTTTGTTTCTAAACTTACTGTTATTGTTTTAGTTGTTTTAAAGTACACTCTATTAAGGGGTGACACAGTAAGTCCTTAATGCTTTTAACCTTTATGCCTTAATCTTTATAATTTATATGATATGTCCTGCGATCACTGCTTTGCAAACTTGTTTTAAGCTGTGGTGTGTGCAGGCAGTGGAATCAGCTGTGGGCTGCAGGGTGTGGAGGCAGTGAATGGGCATCACACTCACTCCCACAGGAGCTCCAGCTGCAGCTTGATGGTGCCCAGCTCGGTAATGTCCACAACCATGGTCTGTGGCCTGGCCTGGAAGAAGTCCGCACTCTCACAGGTCACGACGCCCACCAGCACCGAGCTCAGCCCCCGCACCTCCATTACCTGGGACACACAGGAGTCACAGGTCAGTTGGCTTGGTGGGCACAGTGAAGAGACATATAGGAGAGTTGACAGCTATGCTTGTGCACAGCACACTCTCGCTTGCTCACTCACTCATCCACCCCCTCACTCACTCAGGCACTCACTCACTCACCCACCTTAATCTCAAAGTTCTCCTGTATTTGAGGCAGGAACACCATCTCTTCTTCATCCCAGGACTGCTGGTCGTCCGACTGAATCTTCCCTTTTATCTTCCACCTCTGCCTGCCCAGCCTGATCTGCACCTGGGGGGCAGAAGACAGAGACTCCTCCCGTCACCTCTACCCCAGCGACACTTGACGTCAAACCAAGCGGAGTACTGCACACTGGGAATTCAACATGCACAGTGTTGGACTGTGAGGAATAGGATCTACCATGGCTCTGATGCACATGGAAGTGGACCTCAGTATCCCCAGGAACATTTGGCCCCAGGGAGGACTGTGACCCCTGCCTCCGCCTAATGTACAGCTGCTCTTTGTGGGACAGGGCTCAGACAGGCAGGGATAGGAGACATTAATCAGCACATTAACTGGTGAGAAAGGAACGTCCACCCACCTCATACTGGTCCCCTGGACAGAGGCGAGCGAAACCAATGAGCCCTGTGAACAGACAGAGGGAGAGAGAGAGAGGGATGATGTGGGAGGTTGTCTCCACTCCAGAAATTAACGATTCAGTTAAGTTAAATAAAATGCAATTTGATTAAGTTAAAACGCATTACATTAAATTATGTTCCATTAAGATAGCCGGAAGAAGGAAAACTGGCTTTTCATTCATAACGTTTTGAAAATGATAGATCGAGACTTTGAACGCGAGCAGCTTCTGTCATCTTCTATAACTGTGTCCCCCGGAGAGATGTGGAGCCCCGACCAACAGTGTCAGAGCTGCATCTCTGTCTAGAATCCATCTAATAAGCCGCACGCTGCAATGCGTGGCAGCGGCGTTGGTGCTCTGGTTGGTCAGCTGTACCTTTCATCCGGATGTGCAGCTCCCCAAGGAGAGTCTCCAGCTCCCCTTCCATCAGACACATGTCCTGGGAGAAACAGATCATTCAGAGAATAGGCATTAAAGAAAACTCATGGACGTCACCTGCATCTGGATCTGTGAAGGTTGCTGCCAGCCTGCCCAGGGAGGGGCGTCCATTTGCCCCAGCTGACTTCCACCCTGGGGGGTCTGCAGCCCAGATCCAGCCTCTCTTATTGACTCTTATTTGCTGAATTAGTGAGAATGCCCAAAATCCTGAAAATCCTAGTCGGACCCAGACAGGAAACCACTGACCTTCCAGAAGCCTAAAATACCTGAAGTATGGTAGCCCTGCAGGACCAGTTCCCTGGAGTTTTAGCCTCGGTTGCCTCTCTTTTTTCCTCTTAGGCATTCTTTGAGTTTAAGGTTGTTGAGCACAAAAACTTCAACACGTTGAAGTCAATTACACACAACACAGAATAACTCACTAATACAGGAGAAACCCTGCTGAACGTAGGTGATACTGAAAGTATTCAATACTTCAGCTGCCATGATATAGCCGGCCGGGGGCTGGGCCTGCAGAGGCGAGCAGCCGTACCTCCACACTCTGGCGCTGGCAGCGGCTCAGTTGCTGCAGGCTCTCCCGGGCAGCCCTGGAGTTGGGCGACAGGGCAAAGGCTCTCTTCATGTTGCCAGCACCCGTCCACAGCCGCCACTGGATGCAGTACGCCTCGCACAGCTCCTCTACCTGCAACACACAGGACCTTTGATCCATCAGCAGGCAAACTGTAGCCCTAATCCTAAATATGACTCCAATGCCTCCTGTACCCAGGACCCTCACCTGGACCCTCAAACGCAGCAGATGTTTCACAGAGTGCAGGAGCCTCTGGGCAATCTGCTGCAGGCTGGTCAGTGTCTAAGTACAGTTGGACACTTAGTGAAGAGGCTTAGTTTTCTCACCAGTGTTTAAAACCCACAGCAGTGTTTGCACATGTGACTCAGCCCTGGCCAGCAGACTACTGCCTCAGTGAAGTAGTGACATGTAAAGCATCAGGAGAAACACTCTTGACAGGTACCTTACTGATGTGGAACTCAAGTCTCCGGAGGTACCTCTCCAGGGCGCGGATCTCCTGTGGTCAACAAGCACAAGTGTGTCTTACATACTCGGCCAGAACAACGCCTCACAACAACAGAGGAGCATAACCTTCAGTGTCAGGGACTTGCTACAGGATTGTAACTCAACTAGAAGGAAGTGGGAGAAAGATCCATGCTCCCTGTTGCCTCAGTGAGTGTGACGGGAGACAGGTCTTTCCCAGAAGCTGAGCACCAAAGACAGCAGCAAAGCATTCATTTATCTATCTATCTATCAGAATGTTATGTTAATGTCATCCCATGGAGAACAGGTACTCATTTACTTTTAATTAAGGACTCTTCATGGTTGGATTCCCATCTCTCAATGAATCAGGAGAGATTTTGGCCATAAATATCAGATTACTGCAGCACTGTTAAAGATGATGACAGTTAGCATTATTATGGAATAAATTGAATTACCGTATTGAAATAGTATTTAACTTGATCTAACTGAACTGGCGCATATATATGTATAACAATAATTATTTCATAAATCCAGCATCACTGGTGCACTATATTGTGTATTTTGCTGTATTGTGCATTGCACAGGAATGTGTGCTTAACCTCTAAGGAGAACAATGCTGGAACAAGCAGAACTCTATCCCTCATACTTTTCCAAGAAAGAAGGCATGATAAACAAACCAAATAGCAAACCAACGAATGACAAGGCATCAGAATCATACCTTTTCTAGGTCATAGTGGAAGGCCTGCAATCAGAGAAATAGCAATTAGACATAGGAAAACAAACACATCAGTCAAAGCAACCAAGGAACACACTGTCACTCTAATCTGCGGCTGACCGTGGGGCGCGTTCTGCCCCCTTATATCCACAAGGCTTTCATTTCTGCAGGTCAGTGCATGGGATGTTGTGTAGTATGTGTGAATGTGAGAGGATGAGTGTGTGAATGTGAGAGGGTGCGAGTGTGAGTGTATGGGCTCCCCCCTGTGTTACAGGGCTGTTGTGTTGGAGTTACCAGTCTGGAGTTCCTCTTGCTGTCCTTCTGCTGTGCCGTCAAGAAGTCCATCTCTGCCTGGTGTCCGAGCAGATACTCCCTGCAGTAACACAGTGGTGTGTTAGACACACAGACACCAATCATACAAAGAGAGATGGAGGGGCAGATTTCACCAGGTGTGTAGTCTGTCAAAATGTCCTTACAAGCAGAGGAATACAACAGGCACACACACAAACAAATGATGGAGCTGCGGGGGGTGGGAGGCAGTTATACGATGTGAATACAAAGCTCCGATGGGGGAGTTGGTTCAATTTTTTTTTTTGTCTTCTATGACTTCCAGATTCATCATAGAATTGTACCAAAAAAAAAAAAAAGTTACATGAATCTAGGGAATTACTTGAGGAAAAGATTAAATGTTTTTTAAAAATGGCCAAATTCTTAGGGTACTCCTTCAAGGATATTGCTTCATGTTTCTCCAGTAGGCAGTAAAAGTCCTGCAGCTTTTAGACCAATAGGTAAATACACAGAGCACTTCTACATGTTTGGAATTGTGTCATGTGAATTACAGAACCCCGAGTCTGCCTTTGTGTACAATCTCTTCTCATCTGTTGCTCTGGATGAGAATTTTACTGTATATTTGCATAGCTGCTTGAATTTATACAGCCGTGTTAGCTTACAACACAAAGAACTCCCTGGGAGCCCTTTCATGTGAGACTTTGGTGTCGTGTTATCGCAACGACGGGAGGGTCAGCGTGGTGCGGTGCGTGTACAAACTGTTAAACAGGCTTTGATATCTGTTTAAACACACAGGTCTGCGCCTGGCTCGTCACAGCCGTCTCAGATTCCCCAAAATAATAACTTTCCCGCGGGTCAGCTGATGACAGGATGCTGACACCGTAGAACAAAAACAAGCCCAGGATGGAGGCCTCTCTCTTGCGGATTGCGGAGGTCATCTGTGTGTGGTGTGAGTTGCAGGCTGAGTGTAGCATGTTATGTGTTGCATGTTGCGTGTTGTGTGTTGTGCGGTGCGGCAGCAGTAACAAGGCTCTGTGAGAGTGAGATGGCTGAAGACTCACGTCAGCCCCCTCCTCAGCACCTGGAACACCTGCTCCACCTGCTCCGGCTGAGCCCCCTCCAAGTTCAGCGCCCCCCGGCTGGAAGAGGACTGTATTCTGGGGGATTTCCCAGGTGAGCCTCTGGACCTCATCGAGCTGCGAACAGAGGAGATCCTGCACAAAGAGAGAGCGAGAGAGAGAGAGAGAGAGATTCATAACTGTGTGAGAGTGAGAAAGAGAGTCAGAGCCAGACAGAAGACTCAAAAACACACAAACACCTGAGAGGCACACCCACACACACCCACACACACCCACACACACACACACACATAAGCAGTAGCACCCGAGAGACGTTAAGGTGTTTTTCTGCAGTTCGGGGTGCGTTCCCTCCATGCTGAGCTACTGCCCCATCAGGGACCAGGGATTCAGAGAGCAGTGATTTCCACAGGGCAGCTCCACGTCACACAGCCTGGGCAGCACTTTAGTCTCTAGATCACCCCCCCCCTCCCCCCATCGCCATTTCAGACTTAGCAGTTCCTGAGTGTCACCGCGTAGGCACAGACACCACATGATTATCTTGTTTGTAGCCGATATGATTCAGCCCTCGCCAGGCCTATAATCTAAATGAAATGATCTTAGTGTTGCCTTAAATACTCTCCACAATGGCTGCGCTGTAGAGCTTCTCTTGCCATTAATAACCCGTTAGACGGCTGATGATGGCAGACTGCATCCACTCTGCCTCTGTGTAAGCATTACAGCCTGTCATCTGGACTTCTGCTCTGTTTGTGGGCTTTAGTCGTCTCCGGAGCCCGACTGCCAGGGTCCGGCCCGACGGACTATAATTAAGTCTGTCCTCCTTAGCGTTTAAGGTGGAAGTCGGAAAGTGCGAGCTCACCACTGTGTGAGGACAGAGGACGAAGAGCGCCGGCTCCAGCATCAACCTGTTCCTCTCCACGACCCATAATGCATGCTGGGGCAGCAGGGGGTGATTACTGGGTTATAGATCACTATTGTCTGCTGACCATCTTCAGAGATCAAAGGCACAGGACTGTTTATTCAGGGCCCATCTATTCTTAGGCTGGAGCAGAGACTTTGCTGCAGTGTGGGGGGGTTTCTCACTGGCTCATTCCCTCCCTGTGACTTGACCTTGCCTCTCCCGGCTGCTGTTGTTTGTGTGTGTATGTGTGTGAATGACTAGTGGGACAGGGTTCCAGGGCAGGAGCTGGTGTTGGGGATGTATCCTTACCGTGCCCGACGGCTCTGAGGGACGGAGAACCCCGCAAAAGAGCGACTCCGTGTGACCGTGCCACCCTCTGCTGGGCATTCAAAGCGTAGCTTCACCGACATCACGCCAACGCTGGAACAACAATGACAACGACGATCAGAGCAGTGGCCAGGCCCTGTGGGAAATGCCAAGAGGTCAGGGGGGAGCAGGCAGCGAGGGTAGGTACCAGAGTGGGCAGGACAGCAGCAGGAGAAAAATAACCTTTAGACCTGTGGTTAGGGGGAAAAAGTCAAGATGAGACACACAAAATCCATGAGGGAATACGACAACCGTTCATTGCCGCTCCGCTGAAATCACATTGGATAAACTGATTGCCTTTGCATCGACCCATCTCTGTGAAACTACTTTTTCCACACTTACATATATTAAAAACACAGTATGGTCATGACCAGTGTTGCCAGATCCTTAAAAACAAAAAACAGCAGTAGACATTAGGAAAAACCTCTAGATTTGGCCCTAAACCCTGCAGCTTTCTATTTTTACAATATTGACATGAAATTATGGGAAATTACTGGTGATGAGCATTCATATGCAATAATATGCAAACGAGCAGAATACTGTGCTTGGCTCTAAAAACACAAGCAATGTGTAAAGTAAATATGAAATGTTTTAAATGTCCATAAGAAGGGGTTTCAAACTGAAAACAGCTCTTACTCTTGTTGTATACACAGTTTGGCAAATACATAAAAACATTAATTAGGAAAAAAACTAAAACTTAGTCATGAATGTGAGAATCTCTCATAAGACTTTTCTGATGAGTCGTCAGTGGTGACGGATGCTTTTTAATCATTTCATGGTCAAGTAGGTATTTTTTAAACTTTGCAAACCTTACAAAATGCCTGGAATGGCTCTCCTGGGATAGCTTGTAACCAGCCTGAAATGTAATAAAAAAATAAAAACTATAATAATTAACTGCATGTACATAATATAGTGTGTATAATTATTTATTTGGTAATGCAATCATTACAAAAAAAATAAAAATAAAACAAATACACAAATTATGTTGTTCAGAAAAAACCTAATATAAAAGTATTTCAAATGACTTATTATTAAAATATTATAGTTTTATCATTTGGACTTATAACTGAAACAAAATCCAGTTATAGAGCTACAATTAAATACATAAAATGTAATACTTTCACAATTGTATTATACAGGTCATTAATACGCACAAATAAATATATTTTAACCTTAGTTTAAAAAAGAAAAACCTGACAGTATTTAGAAAATGTAACATATTCTATCAACCAGTTTAAGACCAGCATGGGTGTCAGTAAAAGAAACAGAAAAGCTGGTAAGAAAAGGTCAAACACCACCGACGTGGATACGAAGCGTGTGCGGGAGCTGATGCACTTTCCCCAGATACCGCTACCAACCGAGAAACAGCCTGTGTGCCTCGCACGACTTCACCATGGCGGGCATTTTAATTGTGTTTTATAGATGTGCATCACCATTTACTCCCTTAAGTTTTCATCGCTGGGCTAATGCATGACGGCGCGTCCCGCACCAGAGGCCTGCGGAGGAGAGAGAGGCGCAACTGCGGGCGCCGAGGTGTCCGGCAGCGGATGCCCGCTAGGGACGGGCCCGGGCGGCGCATATTACCTGAGCCGGGACCGAACCGGCGAACCACAGCTCATAACATCCGCAGTTACCTTAAAAAACCTTTGTCAGCTTGTGATCTCTAGAAATACCTGTTTAAGAGTTAAACACTTCTGATCTCCACACTCACGACTTACTAGAGCGGAAATGGGTTCTCGGTTCCTGGGTTATTCGGAACCAGAATAAGTAGATTGTCTCTCCAGGAATGTCTGCTGCAATATTTCGATAATGGCGTCAAAAACAACAACAAAAACACACATTAAAATCGAGCGCTTCCGTAGTTCGACGTCAGCGGAGAGACGACGACGCTGGCTGACGTCAGAAAGTCTCTCGTTCTGTATATTTATGTTTTTTTTAAATACCTGATACAATCGTATGAAATGGAAAGAGCGCTGTACTGTATCTTCTTTAACTACGGTGATTGATCTCATTAGGACTGCTGCAGTACATTTTTTCAACTACACCTCTGGTCTCAAGCATAAAGCCCAGAATACAATTGCTTTGTTCCAGCATCAGGCTCATTAATTCGAGTTCGTAGATGGATTAAGAATAGGTTTATGCACAGAGATATTGTGGTATTAACACTGTTAATGGCCAAATAAAAGTGTACAGTGAAATGTATTCATCATCGTTCAGCATTAGGGCTTTCAGAAATATAAATAGTATTATAAATATGAACGTGTGAGACGCAAGCTGTGACCCAAATGTAAAAGTTTGGGAATCGCTGCTTTAGACCCTACGTTGCTGGATCTGCAGGACAAATGGTTTTGCAGAGTTTAGAGCTGATCCTGGACCACCCAGCCCTAGAGGAGCCTGCTGATTCACAGGCAGGCGAGAGGACCTCAGCATGATGCTCAAGGACACATCCAACAACACAACAGCCTAAAGTGTGTTTATAGCTGACCCCACGCTGTGCTGTGTATATGTTATGTACATCAGCAACCCGGGTCATTAAAATGACAGATATGCAGTTCTGTTTTTTAAATAGATTTTCTCCTTCAGAATTGTATATTTCATACGCAACTGTGGAACAACCCCAAGGAGTCTGAGTCTCTCTCTTTCTGTCCTCACTCTCTCCTCCCTCACCTCTACCTCACTTTCTATCTCCCACTCTGTCCCTCAATGTATCCCTTTGCTTCTTTCTTCTCAGAGACTCTCCTGCCCCCCCTCTCTCAGGATGAGGAGCTGGTGTGTGAGGAGCCTGTCCAGCCAGCCAGGGGAGATATCTGATGAGGATCCCAGAAGCAGCTGCTCTAGCTGGGCTGTAACTCATGTCAGAGGCCCCTGTGGAGGAGGGCCTGGTGGAGCACACGGCCAGTATACGCATCCCGGTGATGAGAGGTAATTAGAAAACATGATCTGCTCTGCCTCGTGAGGGCCTGCTGTTCTCTGAGTTGAATGCTGTTTTTAGTGGTAGGTGCAGGAAAGTGGGTCATTTTCTCCTACAAACATTTCACAGAGTCTTTGCTGCATGTTTTTTTAGTTTGTTTGTTTTTCATTATTATTAATGTCTTTTATTTTATCGTCTGTTCCTGAGACACAGTAGTCCCAGCTCAGAGCTGTTGGCGTCTCTGAACCCTGGCACATGCACACTCACACGCTTGTAAACTAAATAGAGAGGCTGATGATGTCACACTTTACCAACCTTACAAAATTCCAATCACCGTGTGCATTGTGCCACTGTTTAGGAGACATTTACACCCTCTGTTTTGTCATGATTATCACAGCTTTAAGTTGGTTCTAGCTTAGCATTGTTAGAGTTTTGTGTGACACAGACACTCACACACATATACAGTATATACATATATACACCGATCAGCCATAACATTATGACCACCTGCCTAATATTATGTACGTCCCCCTTTTGCCACCAAAACAGCCCTGACCTGTCGAGGCATGGACTCCACTAGACCTCTGAAGGTGTGCTGTGGTATCTGGCACCAAGACGTTAGCAGCTGATCCTTTTAGTCCTGTAAGTTGCGAGGTGGGGCCTCCATGGATCGGACTTGTTTGTCCAGCACATCCCACAGATGCTCGATTGGATTGAGATCTGGGGAATTTGGAGGCCAAGTCAACACCTTGAACTCGTGATTCATTAGACCAGGCCACCTTCTTCCATTGCTCCGTGGTCCAGTTCTGATGCTCACGTGCCCATTGTAGGTGCTTTCGGCAGTGGACAGGGGTCAGCATGGGCACCCTGACTGGTCTGCGGCTACGCAGCCCCATACGCAACAAACTGCGATGCACTGTGTGTTCCGACACCTTTCTATCAGAACAGCATTCACGTTTTCAGCTATTTGAGCTACAGTAGCTCGTCTGTTGGATCGGACCACACGGGCCAGCCTTCGCTCCCCACGTGCATCAATGAGCCTTGGCCGCCCATGACCCTGTCGCCGGTTCACCGCTTTTCCTTCCTTGGACCACTTTTGATAGGCACTGACCACTGCAGACCGAGAACACCCCACAAGAGCTGCAGTTTTGGAGATGCTCTGACCCAGTCGTCTAGCCCTCACAATTTGGCCCTTGTCAAAGTCACTCAGATCCTTACGCTGCCCATTTTTCCTGCTTCTAACACATCAACTTTGAGGACAAAATGTTCACTTGCTGCCTAATATATCCCACCCACTGACAGGTGCCATGATAACAAGATTATCAGTGTTATTCACTTCACCTGTCAGTGGTCATAATGTTATGGCTGATCGGTGTATGTAAATAATGTATTGTGCTTATTTATTTATGTATTTATGTACTTTTTGCCCCACTAAACAAAATTATTACTACGGCCTATGCTAATAGATTTAGTGCTTCCTGTCCCCAGGGCCCAGGGAGTGGAATATGTCACCAGAGGGCCATGGGTGAGAGGCTGGCATAAGCTTGCCATGGTGTCCAGAAAGAGTGAGCGCTGTAAGTATTTACTTGCACAACTTAACAACCTCAGGCAAGGAAAAGCATTACCAGAGGCCTTCAGACCTTATGGGTTGTCATTCCTTCACAATTCACTCACAACATTAAACAACATACAAGGAATCGCGCTCCACTGCAGGGGGCCCTGGCCCGGCCAGCCTCTAATGTAGCGCAGTTGGTTTTTCACAGTCGCATGGCTGAGATTCCTCTGGCAAAAACAGCGTTTATGATGTTGCAGGGCCAATTTGTCATAATCATAGGAAGGTCTTGGTTTTGTTAACCTTTTCTCTCTCTCGCTCTCTCTCTCTCTCTCTCTCTCTCTCTCTCTCTCTCTCTCTCTCTCTCCCTCTCCCTTTTTCTGTCTTTCTTCCTCTTGCTTTCTTTTCTCTACCATGGAACTTGTCCCTTGCTTTTTTTTCCCCCCAGACTTAATAGTTTATTAAAGATACAGTAAAATGGTGTAAGCGATTGTTTCAGTGAGTGTGCGGAGCTAATGAGATGCAGATATGGTGGACGGGGTTGGGGGGGAAACACACAGATTGTTTAAACTGGAAAGCACATCAGCTGAAATCTGTAAACAACAGTTGCAGAGAAATCCTCCCCTACACTGAGCAAATAAACAAACTTGATTTTAATTGGAATAAGATGACAAAGGGAACAAATCCACATGTTTTGCATTGCAGGCCGGTGCCTGTGAACAGTGCGCATTGTTTTAATAAACAGGGTGTTCTGTACTGAGAATGTATCGCTCACAACCTTTGAACCCGATGTATGCATTTTTAGTGAGATACCATACATGCACAGAGTACATTTATGTACACGATGAGTGAGGCAGCACTAATAACAGTACATATGATTACTTTGCAGCTCCTAATTCTGCACTCTGTTAGATCTGTCTTCTTACGGAGCCCAATGACTGGTGGGACTGCCGAGTCTCGTTTTGACTGCACAATCACGAACACCACTGCCAACACAAATATTAGCTTGGGGACTGTGTTCCTTTAGTAAAACTGCTTACAGACAATTGAGTTTGGCTCTGAGAAAAGAAGCAAGAGGATAGAGAGAGAGAGGGAAAGAGAGGAATAGAAATCGGAAACAATTCGAGAGGGTTCCCAGTTTGGCAACAGAAAATCATTCTTATCCTGATTTCCTCTTAATTCGGATAAGCGTAGCTCCTAATAGGCAGCAAAAGCCATCACAGTTCCTCAGAAGCCAAAATAAGTTATAGTTTTCCCGCCCGTCTAAAATAATTCAGACCACTGGCTCCTGACCGCGCCTCATCGAGAGAATGGTGGGCAGCTGGCTGCAGTGGGAGCCGTGCCTCACACGCTCACTGTCTCACAGATGTGACACTCAGACACAGCTGGGTGTACAGATGCAGAGTCCAGCCATATTAAAGTGAGCAGGCTTGACATGGAGATAATACAGCACTCTGTGTGGTGTGGAAGACAACACCAAGGAAAAACGAAAAGCATCCCCACATAAACAACCACAATGACAGACGGTGACGGCATATGAACAGGGTGGTATTTGGTAGCTCTGCGCCTTGTGTGTCTCGCTAGGCCTGCACAGAGGAGGAGGGTGATCACAACAGGGCTGCTCTTACACAGAGGGGAAGAGACAAAGTGGACATCTACTGTGGGGCATTTGGGGAGCTCAAGGTCAAAATGACAGGGGTCTGCAGGGGAGAACTCAGCCACTGGTCTGTGACCCATCCAGGCTTCGCAGTGACACCAGTGATTGGATCACAACAGGAGCGGTTGCGGAGGACTGACTAGTTTAATCACACACAGCAGACCTGGGGCATGCTGCTCCAGAGTGCGCTCTCTCTCTCTCTCTCTGTTTCTGCTGCTCCAGATCTATCTGTGTATGTGTGTGTGTGTGTGTGTGTGTATCTGCTGATCCAGATCTATCTGTGTGTGTGTGTGTGTGTGTGTGTCTGCATTGCTCAGTTCCTCCCTTCATCCCTTTGAACAATTGCGCCACACGTTTTAATTTGGAACAGATTCTCAAAATAGCTGACATTTTTTCCTTGTCATGCAGGAAGCATTAGACATGTCCCACAGGGGCCGAGGCATGATAAGGCTACCCCACAGTGCGCGTATGACACGGCAATTCCCAGAGAGTCAGAGCAGGCACTGAGTGGGGCCGGCGGCTGGGTGGGGTGGTGGGGGGAGGCTCTCCCACAGTGCAGCTCCAGGACAGACCCTTCGCAGAGACACTGAGGAATGCACTCTGGCCAGAGATGAGAGCACGCGTGTACGGGTGTGAGGATCTGTGTTTGTGTTTGTCAGAGTATCTGGGAGTGCTTTGCGTGTGTCAATGACCTCCAGTCCCAACAGACCCCTGCCAGCGCACCGCTCCTCGCGTCCCAGGCCTCTCACACAGCAGGAATGACCATGGCACTGGGAAGACATTATTTTTATGCTCTGTGTACTCCACACAACACACACAGCCTTTTTTTTTGCTCCATGTTTCTTAGTTTGCATAATGGTCTCAATATTATTTTTCATTTGCCGGAACAAGTGTTGCTGGAATAAAGAGGACAAGAAACTGCGGCACAATCTCCCCTGGTTCCTGTGCTCGTTTGCCTGTCCTGACAAAGCACTGCCACAACACTGCAGAGCACAGCGCCAACTGGCAGCACAGCTCTTGTGTACATCAGCCTAATGAGTCCAGTCACAAGGTTTACTAAAATATGATACCCCTTGCCTGAGTGGATCTTATTGCTAGGAATGTGGCCATAATAAGTATGAATTGAAATGCAGATGCGCTTATTTTTGCTCACCTCTGGGCCTCAAAGACAGATTTTTCAGATGACCATTGTCACAGTGTGTCAGATAATGCCTTGCAGTGTTCTTGTGCAAGCTTTAATTGTGTAACTTTTCCAAATGGTAATTACCTAAATAAAATATATATATATATTGTCAATGTATTGATTTGTTTATCAATTTTGCTCTGTAGATGTGCTGTCTCCTTGTTTGAATTGGGAACTCCACAGGCAGATTGCTAGCGAATGTGTGCCCACTGTGCGATAGTGACTAAACGGCAGCATTTGGCATTAATGCACAGAGCTGTGCTGCACCAAACAAGACCTGTTTTCTCCATGTGTTAAATAAAGGCCCTTATTTCTTCACTCCAGACACAAGGACTAATTAACATTTAAATTCAAATGTAAATATATCATTTTGGGGGGTTTATTTTCATTCACTTTCTACTTCTGCAGTATCTTGTGGTAAACGGTATTGGTTTTCAGTGAAATCAGTGTCTCTGGGGAGGGTTAGTCATGTCTGAACTTTCACACCAGCGTTCTGGATGCTGGAGGACCACTGCGGGCCGCTGGACCTGAGCCATGGATGACGGACCACAAAAGTTATGACCCGCTCTTTTTTGCCAGCGACGATGCAGCAAGCCCTCAGGACGGTTGTAGCATTGCGAAGAGCAAGAAAGGGAAAAAATAACATTTAAACTAGGAGCCAAGCTGCTGCAAACCACTTCTCTGCTCCAGATCTCGCTTCACTTTAAAATACTGGTGAACGCTATGGTGCCTCCCTGAGACAGGCTGTGCCACACGTGTTGTTTCAGAGTCCTCAGCCAGGACTTCAAACCAGTTAATGTAAGAAACCAAGTTCATGTGTTCCAGTGCTGTTTCTGCTTTTCGGTCTTTAAAAGAGATTAGCTTTGCTTAGAGAGAGAGAGAGAGAGAGAGAGAGCGAGAGAGAGAGAGAAAGAAAGAAAGCATTAATCTTGCGATGTAAAGCACACATTCTGTGTTTACATGCCAATGGACAGACATGCGAGATGACAGAAGCATGCCTCTCTGACACGGGAGAGCTCTTCAGCAGATGGGGAGGGGGGCAGGGTGGGAGCTGCTCTGGGGAAAGAGGAATTCCAACAGCAAGCCGCATCCCTGCAGCAGAAGGCTTTCTCTCCCTCCCTGTCTCTTGTGTTTTGTTTAGTTGAGTTTTGTGTTGTCAAATTTGCAAAGATGTCGTTTTCCACAGTCAGCCAGTGGCATTTACAGAACCATTTTCCAGAAGGTGGCAAGACAGACATATCAGAATCAGGCCATATATATATATATATATATATATATTTTTTTTTATTATTATTATTATTTATTTATTTATTTATTTATTTATTTTAAAGGTGCAGCACGCCACAGACTGGATGCATGTCTCATTGTCTATAAACCCTTTGGAAGGAGGTTTTTTAAATGAAACGATGGAGGTATTATCAATCTTATTTTGCCCCACTCTTGAAAATCAGGCAGTTAACGTGTAAACCGATTCTTAATCCTACATTACAGATTGCCACAATGATGAAGAGCTCCTCGGGGGGTGCAGTGCCACTGGCTTCTGTACCAACTGGAGTTGTTTCCCAATTAACTCTGCTAATTATTCACTCATCTGGTCACAGACGCCATCTCTCTGGTCTTCTGGAGTAGGAGGATTACAGAGACCTATTAAACCTGCAGGATCTGGATCAGGTCGGGATGTGTTGCATGATATTTAATTATGGTTTAGCGCAGGTGTGTGCAGGGAGACTGGAGAGCTGTGCAACGATGGACTGGGAGGGAGGGTTTAGTGGTAAAATCCTGCAGAGACAATTCAGGCTGCAGAGCAGGAATCTCTTCTTGTACCAAATCAATTCCTCATGTTTGCACGGTTCGTGGCAGCGAGGAGAGAGAATGCGGGGGAGATGGGTTCATCACCAGTGTCTGATGTACAGTCATTCAGAGCTCCTCCACAGTGACCGACCGCCCATCCAGACTTGTGCAAAGACTCTCTGGAGGGAGTGTAAATCAGGGGAAGGTCAAAGGGCACTGCTGTGGCACCCCCCACGCCCCACGTAGGAGACAGCCCTGGAGAACCTGCACCTCCTTCCACTCGCCCACCCCCCCACACACACCGACAGAGACCCCGACACCAGCACAGTCTCTCAGCCCCAGGTGATGAACAGCTCTCAGGGGAGCAGCCATCCTGGTGCAGGAAAAGGTAAATACAATGAATATTTAATCTCTGGGCCTGTACGATGTGGAGATATATTTATACATTATAGTAGGTGTACAGAAAAATGACATGGCGCCTAGTAGTCTCTAAATCTCTCGTGAATCGTTGCCTGAAAGGCGTGAGATTTTAGACAGTGTTGGAGAAAACTGGAACCACTCCTCTCCTCCTGTCCAGCAGAATGTTCCCCAAAAACCAAATGCGAAAACGCAATGAATATATTCACAGTCCACCCCTGCATGGCCCTGTGTGTTGCCTGGGGGTGGCGTTCTGTGAGTTTTGTGTGTGTGTAGTAAGGGTGTGTGTGCAAGAGTGTGTAGTATAGCTGTGTGTAGTATAGCTCTGTGTGCGCACCTGTCTAAAGGATAGCCCTGATCTCAGTAATGCTGTTTGTGTTTGTCTGACTCTCCGGCCCTCAGGAACCCACTGCCTTTTTAGTTTGCATGTGTGCTTTGTCTTAACAACAGCGGTATCCTCTCTGTGGTTTATAAATAGGTGCGTTCCTCACCTCGCCGATGCAGTGTGTAAAGTGAGCCCCCCTCCCCATGGAGCAGCTCAGGCTATCAGAGAGTTCCCTGCTTGCCTGCAGTCCCCACAGCAAAGAGTTGTTCCTGAGAGCTCCTCCAGGGGTGCAGGCATTGCCAAACCCTGACACCCCCCACCAGATGCAGCCTTTTATGGTCACAGCTTAGGAACAATGTGTGTTTCTACTTTTGTTCCTTTTTATTTCTTCTTAAAGCGACCAGGGCTGTTTTGACCGTGACCATGTGACCTCTGAACTCTGACGCTGCAGCTGCACAAGGCCCCACCTGTGCTCTCTGTCATCCCATTGGAGTAGACTCTGAGAGACACTGCTGCTGATGCGCTCTGTGTCCTTCCGCCAAACACGGCACATGCCAAAAGACTCAGGAGAGCCCAGGGTCTCTAGACGACAGACTGGTGGAGAGAGGCTTTTCATTATGATGCAGTGATATTATTTTGTAATATAAATAGCCTTTTGTCTGTCATGGGAATCAGACCATAATTTACCACACTTGGTGATGTTTTCCAAAAGCTTCTGACACACTTAGGGGCAGCCCAAACCAAAACTGTGACCTAGCCGTGAATCGCAAAGTACAAACCTGTATCCTATTGTGTTTACATTTATTGTCAGAAGCCTCTTTATACGATTTATAAAATATGGCATGAGCGGGTACACTTTTGTCATCTATGTAGGTCAGAGTTTTAATTTAATCCCAGCCTTAGTTACAGACTAGCAACCCTGAGACGCACGGCACATGGCTGTCCTTTGTACAACCTGCGCTTCTAACGGCTGTGCCCTGCTGAACACTATCTGTGTGGCTTAAACAGCTGACTGCACAAAAGAAACAAACAAACAAACAAAATAATTGCTGTGAAGTGGCAGCAGGGTTTCGAAAGGCGATGACAGACTTTACAGAGACTTACTCTGCAAAGCGACTTGTAGAGGCACCAGCGCAGCCAGCCCCAGGGCTCTGCGTTTCATTGCTCTGTAATTTATGCACATTTATTTCTCGTGGCGCGAGACACCGTAACACAACATCTGAATGGCAGCGATGGTAGAGAGGGCTACATGAAAGCATTCGGGCTGGACAGCACAGACAGGGGACGGCCCGACTAAGTTTTGTTGTTGCAAATGAATCCCAGCGCCGCCGGGCTCCCTTACTCTGTGCAACAGGCCAGATGGGGTCTGAGCTGGGGCTGGGGCTGGGGAGGGTGCTGTGGTGACTTTGGAGGCCCTGCTCTGACAGCTTGGACCCAGACACGCCACGGTGGAAAAGGGGGAAGGGCTTCACTCCTAGAGGCATCAGACACAGCATCACAAACACGAAACATGTGTGTGTCAGGCAGCCATAGCAGCAAGGACAGGGCCTGTAAGGAAGCGGCCTACTTAAGAGTAAATAATAATAGATACATTATTAATAGTAGTAGTACTAGTAGAATGTATTTGGCTGATGTTTTACCCCAACTATTATCGTTGTATAGGAGAATGTGAAAATGTTTCTTACTGTGGAGTATTTCAACCTCTTAGACAACCACATTACGCAATAGACACACCATACTGCACAGCGACCAATGGTGAAGACGTACAGTGCAATACAGCTGAACATTGAGCATGTAGCAGAACTGAGAATTCAACAGATCGTGCCGCGCAGCAAAACAAATGGCACTGATAAGCACCCGGTGTGACACATTGGGGTCCAATCACAAACACTTTATGACGTGTGTGTTGTGTTTGCAATACATTTTTTACAGTGAAATCCACTTCAGAACTTTACTTTCAAGTGGCAACAACCCACAAAATGAAACATAAATAAAGCAGGTGTCTGAGGTCTTTAACAAGGCTGTAACTGGACCAGCTATTTTAATGTATTCCAGACTCAGACCTTTTAAAACCCTCAGGGAAGACCACCTGTGTCTGAACTCACAGAACAAACTGGCACCTGCCCCCCCCTGCCTGCACCCCCCCTTTATAAATGAGAAAATTCACTTTCAGTCAGAACCTGAGCTTGTCAGACCCATGTGATATTCTGGCGGGAACTTGTTTAATTATAATAACTGAGAAATGTTTATTTCAGTGTTATTTCGTTTTTCTTGTGTGATTTTTTTCCTAACATTGCTTGGCACACCAGTTCTTGCCTGATGGCACACCAATGTGCTATGACTGGGAAAGTGGTTGAAAAATGCTGCTCTAACATCCCCGTTATTTCATGTCGATCAGGCCCAGACCAGACTTTTGTTTTGTTTGTTTTTGCTTTGCTGTCCTCAATAGTTTAAGTTCAAGTTCAGTTCAGGAGCTCATTGTTCGTATACCCTTTCCCCTGCGCTCGGAGTGTACATGCACGGGCATTGGCAGCTCTACTGTAATTCTATTGTTTACCGTACAGTACAGGGCCTGGGCATGAATATTGCATGAGTCTTATCTCCATGGGCTGCAGTGCCGTCAGTTCCGACGAGGACCTTGGGGTCAGAAAGTGAAGCCGCTCCAGGGACCTCTTCCACACAGCAGCTGCAAGAATGTGGAGTCGTTCGGAAAATGTCCTGCATATCCGATATTCCGATATGTAAACGTGCAATTCCCACTTGATTCTTTTGTGTGTGTGAGGGGAGGGGGGTTGAAACATAAGTCTTTCACAAAAAAAAGCTTCTCCTAAAGCACGCTGCATTTACACATCAGACATCGGCGGCTTCAAAGAAAACCAAGAGAAATTCCAGGAGGCTGGAGAGGCCATGATCCTCAAACCCTCTTGTGTCCTGCCAGTCAGCTGACACAGGAGAGCAAAGTATGAAACCCTTAGGGGTGTGGGCAGCACTACTTGGGTGCGGGTGGTTTCTAATTGAAATTGAAAGCTTTGGGTCTCTGCTTTTAAGAATATAATTTGGGGTTCAGAACCAGGTTAAATTAGCAAAACCAGAAAATCCGAAACCTGGGACCCCTATGGATCTGCCGCTGATGGTCCAGACAGCAGGTTCTACAGCCTGATGGTTATAGGTTGGAATCTGGGCTGTCCTGGGTTTATCACACAGGAGCCGCTATCACTTCAGCAGTGAGCGGGGGTGTAACTGACTGCCAGGCCCTGCGCTGTCCTGCTATCTAGAATAGCCACATCTCTCTGCACACCAACCCTGACCCTAACTCCAGTCCATGCAGTCATTGTTGCACAGTTGCAGGAGCGCTGCGTATTCAGGCAATAAAACTGAAAAGTACAGAAAATCAGCCTAAATGCATGAAAAAAACTAAAACAAACAATAAAACAATAAACAAAACAGTGTAATTAGTGCCTCAATAAGGGACACACTTTCTTTTCATCTCAACGTCTTCTGCAAAACCCAGCTGAAGAGAAACAGGCATTGGACTCCTCAGTAATTTCCTCTTGCTTTGTATTATAATTGTTGGGTATTTTTCCCCCTTGATTATCATGACATAATACATAAAAATACTTATGTGAAATCACCAAATCGTTGTCTTCGAATAAAGCGAAGCCGGTGCTGCACACAGCGTGAAACATTAATTTCTAATGAGAGGGATCATTATTTCACAGAGTAACACACAGCTTACGATCCCCACTGATTTGTTCTGTTGGCTGCGTTTTAAAGAATTACAGATTGAGATTGTGCCCTGTGTTTATGAATCTCCCAGAAACATTATAATTTCATAAATTCAATCAATCAATCCCATCTGCTTATCCTGCTTTTAAAATACTCTTCAGACTACTACTACTGAACAGTGCCACTCAAACCTCCACAGCTTTGAATCTGTTTGATTGTTTGTTTAGTAATGTATGTATTCATATTTCATCTTTCATGACTAGAAATGGATTTATAGGGGAATAGCAAGAGAAGAAATTGAGTGGTTCCTGTGCTGATTCAGTTTCCTTTCAATTCTTGTGTGTTTTTGTTGTTTAAAAGATTATGTGCGTTTAGATTCACTGGTAAACGCCTTCCCAAGTGCCCCCCCAGCACCCTGGTATTATCTCAGCGAGGCCAGAGGCGTTCCTGTATCGCCCCGACACGGGCGCGGGTGCGAGGGTGAGATAGGGCCAATACGTAATACGTGAGGCCTTGCCATAAAATATTTTGTAATCGTGGTGTGTGGGGTCCCCTGCACTCCGCCTGGGGCTGCTGGGCAGGTTCTGTCTCCGTCTCTCACGTGTCAGTTAACTGCTACCAATCCCACAGATCCTTGCAGATCAGTGTCACAGGAGGCTGAAGCGTTCTGTCACAGCGCTGGTGACATTTTCAGTTGCCTTGCTCCTTACTGCTGTTCTAAATTTGAATCCTGTGGGCAGAAGGGCAACAATCCAGCGCTCTTGTCACATGCCCAGGACACACACCCAGGCCACACCAACTTCACAGAATGTGGGTGATCTGACATGTGAAAAGGGCCCGAACAGAGAGCAAATGTATTAATCAAAAAAACAAACTGCTGCTTTGTTTGGAATTTTGTTTACTTGCAGCCCTCACCATTCAGGGATTTATTAGACTGAAGTTTTGTTTTTTATACTGTAGGAAAAAGCTTCATCTCTTTCCCCACTGTCAGAAATCTTTATTTCAGTTAGGCCCTGAATACCAAACAGCTAGTCTATACAGGGGAGCTGTCCACATGTTTTCTGTTCTTGAGTTACCAGAGTCATCTGTCCCGGTGATAAAACTCTTACAAGACATTCAGCGATGAAGGCTCTTTGATAAACTGTGCCCACCTCATCCTCCTTGGCCTGACATTGAATCTGTAATGAACGCATTGTGCCCTGCGCTGCTCTCAGTCTGGGAGCTCGGTCTCCAACTGCACCATCCTGACTGCCTTATTTAGTTTTCCTTGAAATGCCTCTCTGGGGGAACCTGATCTCCCAGTTGAGCAGATCCCTTATGTGTCCAACATAACATTAGCAGATGTGTGTGTGCCTCTGCCCCTCTCCCAGCAGTGTGCTCTGGTCTCTCTCCCACTCGCCATGACATCGATATTCTGCCTGTGTGTGCGACTGTGTGCGCATGTTTGTGTGTATGTGTATGTGTTTATTTCTTTTAGAAACGCACTCCTCAGCTCAAGCCTTCTGAGCTGTAAGTGATTACTCACTTAGTTAAAGGGGCATTTCAGAAATGCTTTTAAATTGTTCTGCAATGTCCCACCACCCAAAAAAATTATATTAAAATAAAATGAAAATGCTGTGTTTAAGGCCGGGTTAACTCCTAACAGAATTGGAGAACTGTTCAGCCAATTGGGCAACAGCACCAGCACGAATCCCAGCTGAGCAAATTAATATTGATCCGATCTGAAAGAGACTCACTCATTAGTATGCCTTGTGACGGTAGCTGTCTGCCGCTCAAGTAAGACTGCATTTAAGGTGATTAGCTGAGGAAATGTGAGAAATACAGGACTGTGGATGAACTCACACCAGATAAACACACAAGGAGGGTACAGTCAGATGAGCCTGGCATTCAGGAAGTTGAATTATAAATGCTTTCTTTCACTGCAGTGCAATGGACAGATCGGACTGTCTAAACCACTGCGCCTTTAACCTTCCTCCTTTTCAAAGGTTCCTACAGTACATTTATTTGACAGACCTTATGTAATTTTATATAAATTTTGAAGAAAAAGAATGAAAGAAAGTACATCTCCAGAGAACTGCTGGTTCCTGCAGTGTGTGCAGTACAGTAGCACCTTTATGTAAATGCCAGGTCTTATAAATCTTATAATCTGGACATATCGTACTGTACTGTTTCTTCCAGGCAGGTTACGGAGCACCGCACTGTCTCCTGTTGCATACTGAGGTGCACAGTGCTTCTGAGTAGTGCCTGACAGACCAGGGATCTGGCCTTCAAAATCAGCACCTGCAGGATCAGTGCTTTTGCACACACCTGTTTGATTGGTGCCAGATCACACCCACACCTGCTAGGGCAACAGGCCTGTGCGATGGGGAACTCTTTCAGCTCAGGAAATAATACAACATCACAAAGCATTTTTGGTGATCTGCGTGAAATCCCTCAGGAATGTCAAACTAATTCTTTTCGCCCCTGTGGAACGTTCTCACACCCTCACTCTCACACACTGGTGCCCTCCCTTGAGTTTTTTATTTTTTTATTTGACCACTTTTACAGTTTCAGATTTCTCCAAGAAAGCAGTTCATCTGGAATTTGGTTTAGAAATTCCAATATAGGCATTGAGGGAGCAGTGGGGGGGGAAGAATATAAAATGAATACAGTTCTGCAGTGGTGGAAAGTCACGATGTAGGGGGTAGGAGTGAGGAAGGCGTCCCACAGAAAGTGCTGGGGTTCTGGCACATGTTTCCGAGCGGAGAGGAGCGCGCTGGAGGACGACTGACTTCACCAGCAAATATTCCAGCGCGTAGAGGAGCGTTTGATTTCCGGAGTCAATTGATTTCCCACGGGTGTCAGAAACATTTGCAAACAAATTAAATGCATTTCTACAGAATTAACCCAGTAAATCCCGGGGGAATTTGAGAATGAGTTTGGCAGAGACCCCCCCCCCATCATCTCCTCCTTCCTCTCTCCCCTCCCCTCCCTGAGGACCAGACTGCAACTCAGAGAGGACCTGACAGGCTGGTAATCCTCTGATGGTGGGACTCCTTCACACAGGGATGTCAGGTTCCCCGCACACGGGACAGTATTCCACAAGTCAAATAATTTGAGCAACACGAAATACAAGAAACTGTCAAGTAGCAGAAGGACCTCAGATAAAGGTGTAGTGGGAGAAATCGACCCACAACAAAACAGTAAAACCAGTCATTCAGATTACTGCTAAGGGCCAGTAGTACAGTCTGACAGGTTAGTCAAACAACACAACCCCAAATTATTATTATTATTATTATTCTTTCAAAGACCTATTGAAAAACACAGTGCAGCAAAATGTGAAACTAAACATATACCAACTCATTGCAAAAGTTCAACGTTCCTCAATGTAACATCCCCAGAGATAAGAGGAGCCCCACGCAGAGTGCGTCACGCCGAGAGAGATTCAAAAGCGGCCGCGGAGAGCTGGAAGAAGTGAGCGAGACAAAGCCCAAGGGAGTCTCAACACAGGACAGAGCAACACAGTGCAGACAGGCTTTGCAAGTGCTTACCTGGCTGAGAGGCGTCTATCTCTGGGTCTCTCTGGCTCTGGCTCTGGCTGGAGGTCGCTGCCCGCTGCTCATCTCCAGGGTAGGCTAGTGACAGCCAGGCAGGCAGGCAGGGCGGCCGTGTGCGCCCCACTGATAGCACACAGGCTCAGCCGAGAGGCTCCGGGAGGGAGAAGTGACACTTGATTCCAAGAAACAGCCCAGAGGAGCACACATCAGCTCACTGCACACACTGCTGCTCCCTCGCAGAACAGCTGGGAAAGTACTCTCTCTCTCTCTACCCCCTCTCTCTCCCTCTCTCCCTCTCTCTTTCCCTGTCTCTCTCTAACTCACTCACTTCTACTCTCTCTCTCTAACTCACTCACTTCTGCTCTTTATCTTTATCTTACTGTCAATTTTCTCTGTCCCTCTCTCTCTCTGTCACTCCCCTCTCTACACTCTCCCTGTCACTCTCCCTTCTACTCCCTCTCTCCCCACCTCCTTTATACTCCTCTAGATTTATTTCCCTTTCCCTTTCCCTTGTCTCTCTTTATCTCCCCCCACCACTCACACTTTTCGTCCCCTCTCTCTCTCAAAAAAGTATTTTTCTTCTCTCCTCTTTTCTTTCCCTACCCTTGTACTTGTCCGGGTTCCTAAGGAAGTGTCCTCAGCTCTGGGGCCGGGCTGTGGTGCGTTACTTAAAAAAAAAAAGAAAAGACACACAGAGAAGGACTGCTGAACAGTGATCCGTGTGCAGCTCCCTCACTGGTGACCTGACAGCGCCCAGGCCACGCTGACTGGTGCAGTCCTGGCCAGGCTGAGCAGGGATGACTGCGGGAGAAATCACAAACAGGTTCTTGCACAACAGAAGCAGGGAGGAGAACAACGACAGTCATTTTTTTGGAGGGTGTTGTGTGTGTGTGCATGTGTGAGTGTATATGAGTGCATATGGGCGTGTGTGTGAGAGTGTAAGTGGTTTGTGTGTGTGTGTGTGTTCTGTTCTGCACTGTTCTGACACACTTACTTCACTTTTCCCTGCTTCTCCTTACCTTTTCCCAAGCAGCAGAAGAGCACAGGTCTTTGTGTTGCCAAAGCAAAGGGAAGCACCTTCCCAGAGACTAGCCGCCCTGCCCTGCTGCTTTACAGAGAGGGAGGCAGGGAGATCCAACACATTTCACCATCTCCATTGTCTTTCCCCAGCACCTGCCCGTGCAGCTCCCAGCGATAGGAGGCTCACCAGTGAGTCAGCGTCGCCTCTTTCCTCCCTGTGCCAGGGCTCAGATCTCACCTGCGTCTCCTGTGGCCTCCTGCCCCTGCTGTGCCTCAGTCCTCCTCTCTGGGACCAAGCCCTTATAGGTGTGCCAGGGACCCAAGAGAAGAGTCCTTTATAGCTGGCGGCTCCCAGTTGAGCCTCTCACCGCCTCAGCCTTCGGTTGGGGTGTAAGAGTGAAGAGCTGATGGTGAGTGACACAGTGGCAGCTGGTGTTGATGCCATCAGCTCACACCCCCGTCTATGTACAGGGCTCTCTTGTAAAGGTGTCGAGTAAATGACTAATTATTCATTTAATTAGGAGGGTCACTGTGCCAAATGGAAACCTCACACACAAAACTGCAATCTGTACAGAAACTAGCTTCAATAACATAAGAAACTGAGTTTTTCTCTTTTTGACTTAACTTAAAACTTAACTTGGTCTGTTAATTTCCATTTTAAACAAACATCCAAAAAGGACAGCCAAGGGAGGGGACTTTCACTGTGCTCTAGGTAACTCCCTAAACCATCAGGGCCACTTTCCTCCAAGGGGCTGAAGAACTCTGTCACAACACCGCCCCCTACTGGAACAAATGAGAAGACCGATTTCACACACACACAAGTGACCTTATAGCAAAACTTGAAAGAAAAACAGGAACAACTAAGAACAACTAATAAGAACACAAGCAGAGTTTTAAGCTCCTCATTATATTTGAATATGTAATAATTTTAGGGTAGCATACAGGTTAGTATCAATGACAGTTTGTGGGTTACTAATCAGTAGGTAGTAGGCAGGTTAGTCAGTATAAGTACACATATGTCAGATGTAGTGGTAGTAATATAAGTTGTGTATGTAGGTTACAATCTGAGTGTAGATTTACAGTTTTATTGTATGTAGGGGGATGAAACCCCCTTTCTGCGTTACCAGTTCAACACTGCTCTCTGTGTCTGCTGTGTAAGGTCTGAGTACATGTTATCTGTTCCCTCAGTATTACAATATCATTGTTGTGTATCGGAGGATGTCTACATTAATTTCCCCTCCTCTTTCTTTTTTTTCTTTGGTCCCTTTCAGCCACTGTACTTTTGTAATGCTACATCACCAACTGCAATGAAATTAAACCGAAATCAAACATGTTTTTCTTTTAAGATGCTCTAGAAACAAACAACCATAAACAATCACAAACAACCAGAGTTAAGAGACTGAGAAGTAAGTCAATAAATAAATAACTAAGCAAAACAGGCAAACAAACAAGGCAGTAATTGAGCCAAGCTATTAATTGTAATGAGATTTGTGTCTGGCCCATCAACCCATCAACTGACCCTGATCTCCAACAAGGGAAGAATAACAGCAATGCTCCACACAATGCTGACTACAAAACATTTCCCTCAGGTTCTGCGGCGTGAAGCCCAACTCTCCCAGAGCCTACAGACACTGTCCTCCCAGTGTCAACCCCTGGTGTCGCTGGTGGCTACAGGTCCTGGGTGGCAAATTCTCTCCAAGCCTCCTCAGGTGGGATCTGATATTCCCGATATATTGGGTGGTTGAAGGCTTAGTCAGCATTCATCATTCACCAAGGATGAGATCAATACTCCTTATTGGCAAATTAAAAAATTTACAATTATTTCACGGTGCGGGGGGTAGGGGGTGAGGGGTTATTGGGGAGGTTTGTAGATGAGTTAAAATGAATTAATATAATTTTAATCTGAAGAAACCTGAAAGCCAGATTTCTGAGGCCAGTGTGTGTCCTTATTGGGCATGAGGAACCTCTGTGTGTGTGTGTGTGTGTGTGTGTGTTGTCCGTATCGGGCCGGGCTTCACTCAGGACAGATGACTTTCACTGTTGTCAGCACATGTCATCAAAAAACTCAGATCTAGACTCTAGAATATTGAGTCAACTCTGTCCACTGTGGAAGATCTGTGGTCTGTCATTCACTTGCAGGAGTTCTGTATTGTATCCCTGCACTTGGCTGCTTCTTGTACTCTGGTTTGGGGTTTTGTTTGTGTGTGTGTGTGTGTGTATGCTGTGTAACTTATTACACTGTGACATTTTATTTATTTTATTTATTTTTTACAGTTCCCCATAACTTTATTATTCAGTTGTGCTGTTGAGATGTAAGTCACGTTGCATTTGGGGCATCAGCCACTGACAATCCAAGAGTGATGTTCCTCGCAAATTATCCTCCCCACCAAGGTCTGACTGACAAAGTCCCCAAGTACAGGCAGCCTGCATGCTTCAGCCCCACACTCGCACCTCGCACAAGGCCAGTGCTGCACACACGCTGACACGCTCATTTCGTATTCCACTCGAGTAAGAGCAATCTGCCACAGCCACGGACGTGTGTGCAGATCAATCTGCCTTCCCTTTTAATAATCACAAACACTGCAAACACACACCGGTCCAAGAGACACAGGGTACAACTCAGCATTCGTATGTCGTTGTTTTCCAAACAAATCGGAATGCACATCCGTAGAATATTTGTGTGTGGAGGGGGTGGGGGGTAGGTGGGTTGCCTATAAGGAATTTAATATCTGCATTAGTAAGCACACTCTGCATATTAAACTCGGAGGAGCATCCGTGGCAGGCTTCGCTGCAGTGCAAACTATTGCAGTGTCTGCTGGGTGTAAATGGCTGTGATTCTCCAAACTGTCACAAAACAAAAAAGAGGGGGAAGGAGAAAGAGGGAGAGAACATGTACGCGCATTACGTAAAAGCCCTGTCAACTCCCCCCGTCCCCTCTCGAAACCCCAACCCTCCTTATAATGATGATAATGTTTATGTTTTTAAATCGTATTAAGCAGAGGACAATGGATACATTCTCTGGGTACAAACAGCAACAACAACAAAAATAAAAATCAAGAGGTGGACTTGTGCCATGCTGCAGGCATGTGTGGAGATGGTGTCCGCACACATGGCTCCAAGAGGCAGGGGAAATTCAAGGGATTGGGAGTCAGAGGGAGTGAGGGAGTGAGGGAGTGAGGCAGGGGGGAAGGAGAGAGCTCCCTGGCAGAGTAGAAAAGCCTCCTGCTGGCAGCTGCGATGAGAGATTCTCTGGGCTGAGGGCCAGGAATGGAGGGAGGATCAGGAGGGAGAGAGAGAGAGAAAAGAGTGAGAATCAGTGAGAGAGCAGGCGGGTAGAGGGTTTGTAAAGGTGTATGGAACAGCTGCCTGTTGTGAACCTCTGTGGTGCTCAGGGCATGATGGGCAACCTGGTGAAAGGGCAGGGGAAACTCCAGCTCTTTCCAGGAGGGTCCCGCCCTGGAGTTGTGCTGGAACTCATCAGGCAGCAGTGTGTACGGTGAGACAGGGTGATAGGGCATGCAGACCTCCAGGCCAAGCTGGTAACTTCCAGTGGGATGCCCTACCTGGATGCTGGAGAGCGCCTGGATGTGTGTCCATGTCAGGGAGGCCATGCAGGTTATCGGACTCAGAAAGACTTGGCAACACATTCAGCAGACTGACTGCGAGACGACGGCACCTGCAATGAGCCAAAGCAGGGAGGGAGGCTGGTGCAACGTATAGCCTTCTCTTGTGTGCATTCAGCAAATCCAGGTGCTGGAAGTTTCAGAGTATCTCATATCTTGTACAGATCAAGATATTTAAAATGTGCTGAGCGTGTCGATAAAGATCCCCTGCGCTCTGCCAGTGTTACACAGGGTGGCAACTACTGCTGCTTTTTGCAAGCTTGCTCGTGTGCCGAGAGCTCCCATCTCCACCACAGGCAATGCAGCTTAACTTGATGAAGTTCCCTAATTAACAAATCAAGCAGCAAAACAATCGGCGCCATTGTGCAAGAGAAGCGGCGGTCTGAGTCCTCTGAAATACCTGCAATATCATCCTTATCACACCGCAGTCAGAGCTTACAGACTCTCAAACCACAGAGCTAAACTAAACAAAGAAAGAGCAGTCTCTGGAGCTGTCTGCCTTGGCGAACGCTGAACCATGCCAAACTTATTCCTCAGGCTCCCGCCATGTCGATTGTGAATGCCCACAACCCTCTTTAGAACAGTGTCTTGCCTTCCCCCTCCACCACCATCACCTACCAAAGCAAATGGTGCTGCACAATAAATGTGACTCATTTAGCAGAGGCGGACCTTTCACTGTGGTGTTTTCTCTGCAGTTGAAGCAGTGTAACCTGTATTATGATTATTTCTTGCAGTGTTCCTCTGTTCCTTAACTTTTCTAATAATCCACATCAGTCCAGTCAGGGGTCAGCACCCTGCACTGGACTCCACTCCACTGCACTGCGTTTTTATTATATCTGTCCTGAAGATTAGTCCGTGATGAGCCGAGTGTAGGGTCAGGCGTAACAGGATGAGATATGTCAGGAGTCTGTCCCACGCAGCTGAAGAAACCTGTCATGCTTTGGAATTGGAATCGTAGTAACAAAGTCAGAAGTGCAGTTTTTTGGTTTTGTCTGTTTTAATTGGTTCTTTTCTTGCAACATTTTTTGTAGTGATTTTCTTGTGCTGACTTTATACGCATTGCTCTGTCTCATCCAGTTATGGCACATGGGGTGGGGAGCGTGCACTGCTTTGGCAGAAGAAACCACAAGGACTTTCACAACAGAGTATGAGAGAAAAACAACGAGCGAACCCAAAAAGGACATGGGCACAAACAGGTATCTATCAAACAGACACACTGAAATGGAGTTTCTCTATTTTGCTTGATTTACTTATGATATCTAACATGCTCCTTTAGAAGTGCTATATACGAGTGTCTGTTTGCCTCTCCATTGGAAAGCCCTTACACTGGGGAAACAAATCAATAGCATGTCTCCAAAGACCCAAGGTTTGCAACAAATGGACAAACTAAACCAGTGTATAGTTCAACTTATCGGTCGTCTCATTCGCAACAGGATTGAAGTGTAGAGCCTCTGTGATCAAGGAAGATCCCTTCTGAAACCCCAGCAGACAGAGCTTGATAAAGCAACATAATATCAACTTGATCACGATCAACACAGTGGTGGGAATACAAGAGAAAACTCCTCAAATTATTTGTTGCTTTATAGTTATTTTAACACGTAAAAGTTATATTGGACATCAGAATGACCACCTCTATTAGTTTAAAAAACAAACAAGCTGAAAACCTGAATAAAGACAATGGTCAGTATGCGGCCAAATGTCTTCAATAAAAGGCATCCACGTAAAATACAGAAACTTGCCGCTTCCCTGCACAGCCCACATAGACAAACGTGCATTTAATGTTTTGTGCACCGCGGGTATTGCAAATACTGGGGAAACTTTGCAAGACCTGATCCTGATCTCTTTGCACGGCGGAGCCCTAACCCTGTCCCACTCCAAACACACAGACATGATGTTTAATACAGGAAATTTAACATCCGGGAAACGAAACATGAGCAAAGACGTGGAATGCAAACGTTAGATTTTTTTTTTTTTCTTAAACGCTGTAATGATGAAGTAAAAGACACCATGATTGGTGGATGCAAAGAAGCAGAAATATAAAACCACGGCAGCCCCGGCGCGGTATCCTTCAGCGCGACACGAGAGAGGGGTGGCAGGCGCACCCAGCCCCGGCACCCCGCCGTCCGACCGTCGCGGAAAAAGGTATTTCTCCTAGTTTTACCGTCTGCATGTTGTCAAGGAGAACCAATCACAAAATAGCTCACATCAATGCAAATATCTAAAAGTGCACAATGGTGCTTGCAATCACTAGCTCTCACACAAACCTGGGACGGCACTCCTTGATTGACAGCGGCTCGACCAATAGCAAGGCGCAGCCACCCAGCTGCGTTATAGCAGAGCCAATGGGAGCCCGAGCTGTGCGGGCCCAATTAAGGTTAGGCTGCGTTTGCGGGCTGCCTGTGCTAAACTTACCAAATAATAGCTGTTTGTATTTTGGCTGCTGCAGTAGCCATTTTAGGTAAGTACTTGTTTTAACTTTTATTTTTTTATGGGGTGTTAGACTGATGTGTCTTGCGTGTGAGGGGCGAGAGGGCCCGCAGCCCAACTCCGCGCATCCCCATGAATGAACTCCGCGGATCTGCTCCTTTACAAGGATTAAAAAAATTGCATGGAGTTTTTTCCCTGCCTCTCTCTCTTTCTCTCCCTCTCCCCCACCTCCCCCCCTCTATGATTTTAATGCATTTTTTTTCTTAGACACTGTCATGGCGTGTTTTGGGTGTCCTTGGGAATACGCGGCGGCGGCGGGGTGCGCTGGGCGCTGTGGGTGCTGGAGGTGATGTGGGGGAGCGCCTGTGCCCCGGCGAGGAGTTTTAGGGGGGTGTTAACACGTGTACGGCTGGGGACACGAAACATCATTGCGGTGTCAGGCTGGTGTATAAATAGGGCATCCTGCCGTCGGTGTGGTACGAGGAGGGTCTTGGAAAGAGATTGGAAGGGGTGTGTGGGGGGGTAGATGTGTTTTTCTCTTTAAAACCTCTGGTAGATGCGATCTAGACTGGAGTGTTTTTTCTTTTTTCCAAGGCAAGAGGTTAAAAAATAAAAACCTTGGAAAAGCCCCTCCAGGTGAACGTTTATTCCCTCCTTCCCCCCCTCCGTGGTGCACAAAGATCTGCGCCGTACAGACAAAGGCTCCGCTCTCCTGCCCCTCACCTGGCTGGCGAGGGGTCTGTGCAGCACACCGGTGCGGTGCCCTGTGGTTGCACCCCCAGCTGTCTAGGCACAGCAGTTCCTGCCTGTGGGTTTAACCCATGCTGGATGGGCGATGCGCACATTATTGTGCCACTTTACTGGGGAGGGATTGTGTTTGTGTGGGCACCCCCCCGGCGCAGGCGTGCAGTTTGTGTACAGTGCGCAGGGTCCGACGCTGGCATCCACCTGTCACATCTCACTTTCTTCACCTGGAAAGTTTTCTGAAAGTGATCACCGTCTAACTTTTCTGCTCAGTGTCACTCAGTGGAGATTTTTTTTCTCCCAAGTTGTAAGCAAGGGTCAGAAATTAGTGACCCACCCAAGAGCTGCAGTGCTCTTTCATTTAGTCCAATTAATACAAGCCACTGCAGTCGGTTAATTACACGTGGTTTACTAGTGCGCCCTCAACGGGGGTTTTTGCCATGCTTTGTCATAGACAGGTTAATTCCACATGCGCTTACTCTATATATGTATATATATATATATACATTTATTGTACTGTGCATTTCAGATGCAGTAGTGATGCATCCGGCAGTGTAATCCAATAATAATAAGTCCAAAAGTTTTAATTACGCCAGTTTTTTTTTTTTTTTTTAAATACAGCACATTTAATATTTTTATTATTATAGTTGTTTTACAAATTTTATTTAGGATTTTTTTTTTTTCCCATTTTAGTTTTTTTTTTCCACCATGAATGCACTGTGTCCACTGTTTCCACTGCCTTTCCACTGTATGTTGGTGATTTTCAGTTCTTTTCCGAGGTTCTGTAATTGATATTGCTTCAGAACAAGGTCTTTAACAGCCATTAAGAAAGTCTTCCTGACTTCCTGAGTCCATTACCCAAAACGCTAGCCTAAGTTCCTCCCCCTCCTTTCTCTTCATGAGTCTCATCCCTGCTTGCCCTGCTTCTCTGTGTTGGGGACTCTTGCAGACAGGAATTTTCCACTTGTTTGAATCTACATAGTGAAGCAACTCCCTCTGTGTCGTATTTGCAGAATTATTAATTAACTGCTATAATGGAGGAGAAATCCCCTGTAATTACATATGTTTTTTGTACTGGCCAGCTACAGGTGTCTTGGTGAGGCCCACTCCTTTGTCTCCTTTGTTGGAATCGCTTGATCAGCATCTAGACAAAAGAAAAACTAAACTAAAACGAGCAAGAAAACCAAGCTCCCAATCGGACAGGGTTTTCTGCTCCTCCAGCTGTGGATCTGCCTGCGGCCGGGTAGGCAGTGGGCTGTGGCGAGCTGTGGGAGAGAGGGTCTCGGGTTACCACGGTCTCTGTGAAGAGCTCGCTGCACAGTCTGGGAGAGTTGCAGCTGTGGGTGTCAGACGGTGGCAAAGTTTGCTTATCGTCCCCGCCGTGCTCCCGATTAGCATTGATGAAGGCAAGGGCAGCACAGGCCTGCTCCGGCAGCTACTAGAAGTCTTGTTTCAGAACGCATAAAAAAAAGCACTTGACAAACAGGGAAAATGTGATTAATTGTCCTAATTAAGGCATTGATCACTTTGAATTTGGTCGTTCAAGAGCTTGGTTGGATAGAAGCTCTGTAGACATTGCAGGACAGGAGGACATGCAGCCGTGGATCAGGACCGAAACTGGTCCAGGGAAGCTATCGGGAATGCGGCTGGAATGCAGTACGGCAGCCCCTGTGTTACGGTGCTGTACTGCAGCTCTCTAGGAAAAGGGCTGGCAACCCCTGCTGATGCCCAGTCCTATTTGCCACAAGAGCTTCTGGTTTTCATTCCACTTGCATTCCTTTAGACCTCTGTGAAGCAGCTCTGCGTTTCAGTGATGTTCACTCGGCCTGTTGTCTCCAGAATTGTATCTTCAGGAGTTTTAAGGACGGGACACCTGTAAAACCAGCAGGAGAGGAGTGGGGGAGGCTGTGGGGGACAGGGTTCGAGGATGCTTGCTTTCACTGCAGCACTCGCCGACTGGAGCATTGTAGTGAGCTGCCTCCCAGGGGCCCAGATGGGGATGAAGTATGTGTGAAATGTTTTTTTTCTTTTTTTCTCTGCACGTGCCGTGTCAGTCCTCGCCTGCCTCTTTCCGTCCTGGCCCCTGGGCTTTTCCTCCGGTCCGTTCCATGTCAGCACACTGCTGGAGTAGGACCGGCGTTCGTTTAATCGATCGAGCGAGCTGCCGTTACTGCAGCAGAGTTTTTAATTGTTTGAAAGGATCGGATCAGAAGGCATTTTCATTAGAGAACGCCAGGCCCCTTATCTTAGTATATGTTGTACTTTAAGGGGAGGAGAGAGGAAGAAGCAGAAGACTTTGCTTTACATGTGAACTAAATTAGCTACAGCTGGGAGAAAGCTTTTGAAGTGGGGTTCCATATTTTCCTTTTTTTCTTCCAAAAGATAAACAGTTTTGTTCCTTTGCCTTTTTTTTTTTTTTTCTGGTATCTATTTTTTTTTTTTTTTGTATCTGTTCTGATGGATCCTGCTGAATACATTTCTCCCTGTGCGATGAGATAGCAGATATTCAGTCCTCTGTGCTGGGGTTATAGTGGAGGTGCATGGTGTTCTGGCTCCGTGTTGCTCAGCCCTGGAACTCTGGCAACAGATGGTTCCACATGTCCTCAGCGGGGCAGGGTTGCAGGCAGATGCTGAAATGCTGCATCTCGGCCCCTCCCGCCAGCGTGAGCTTCTACTAAACCAGCCTGCTGTGAATATGGGCCAGTGTGTCTGTCTGCCAGTCAGTCAGTGTATCCATCAGCCAGCCAGTGTCAGTTGGTGACTTACGATTTCTTATGCATTGATGACCAATCGCCTGTCTGCACGGTGTTCTAGTGCAGCAGCGGGGCGGCATGGCCTGGTTGTCTCTTCTCAAGCCCTGAGCATGTGATCCATTATCGTTCTATCACACACGTAAAACAGTTATTGTGACTGTAATTGTTCGAAACGCATTTAGTTCAGGGAACCTTTTCAACTTTGGCAGCGTGCTCGGGGTCTTTCTCTCAACAGGTAACCGATCCCTGGAGGGCACTGCTTTCAATCGCATTCCTGAATCCTGAGTCAAAGACGCAAAGGCTGGGCCCAACAGCTGCATTAACCTTGAGGCAAAAAACGTCAGGGTCTTGTTTAAAAATACACGTTGCTTTCAACCTCCTTTGTGAGTGTTGGGGACACACTGGGGATGGTCAAGCCGGCAGTGCGTGAGCTGTGCTGGGCTCTGCTCTCGACTCTCTTGCTGAAAGACGTCAGAATGGTTCTGTGCTTGGAGGGCTTTTCGGATGCAGTTTTATGCTTGCCTTTGATTGCTGTAAGTTTCTTTGCTGCCAGCGCCCCCATAGCCGTCTTTTCCCCAAACTTCTTATAGTCTGTCTCTCTCTCCTCTCTGTGTCTGTTTATAACATTAACATGACAAAAAAAATCAAATCGCATCAGAAATTAAATCCAAAAGGGCCCTGTCACTGTGTAGTGAGGCCTGCTGTGTCTCTTAGTCTTCCAGCACGAATTACTCCTCTCCCCCTGTGCTGTGACTACACACTTGAATCCCACCCCCTAGGCATGCAGGAGCGGACCACCGTTACGACACAGGGCGGGTGTGCAGACCTTGGACAGCTGCAGTTGTGTCTCTGGAGGGGCGATGGGCAGTTTACCCACCTCTCTCTGCACACGGTTCAGTCGATGGCAGTGTTTACAGTGTGCCCTGAATCGCCCTTTTCCATGCACACTGGAAAGGTGTCGTGATAAATGATATGACGATCAATAAGTTTAGCTTGATGAACAATATTTATGAAATGAACTTTCTGGTAGCATTGTTTCAGAAGAAGGGTCTGGATACTTGAGAGTTCCCTGTGTGTGTTGTGGTTTTCTTCCAGTCGTTTATTTCATTAATGTCTTAATACAGCAGTGGTTTTATAGTTGGTAACAAAGCACATTAACACAAATGCATGAGTCGCACCCCATCGCTGTCATTAACTATAATGATGCCAGAGGCAGAAGGTTTATTCCAGGACCCTGCTTGGCACTGTTCGCTCTTGGCCTCCTAAGGTGTTTGTTGCAGGTTTTTGGGAGCAGTCATTTTGGAATTTGCTATTTCTATTTATTTTTATTTTTATTTTTTAATTTTCAGAAAAATAAATAGGTTGTTCTTTGTTTTTCTAGATGTGAAGATTAAAAAAGGACTATGAAATCATGAAAATACAAAAGAAAGACAAACAGGTTGGTGGAATGTTATTTATTTCAATGAGAAAAATGCGTTGGGGCTTTAAATGTGGGGAAAGAACTGTATTTTTTAAGCCAGTGATATTGCAATTCTTTTTCTTTTTGTTTAACACAGTGAATCCTGATTGGTTTATTTGCGTCTTCATTAGTTCATCCATCGTTGTTGTTCTTTTACGTTTCCCCCCTTGGCTGCACCGTCATGCGATGGTGATGCAGGCTGCCCGGGAAAGGAGACATGGAGAGGGAGAAGGGAGGGAGATCTGAGCTAGTGGTCTGAGAGGCACCAGCAGGTGTCTCTGCAGCAGATGTGAACAGATGGAGAGGCGTGCGGTGTGGAGCGCTGCGCTTGTGCTTGTGCCAGCACTCCTGCTCACCGACAGACAGACAGACTGACTGACACTGCCTGACAGATACCGACTGACTCCTCTGAGCTGCTTTGTGGTTTCTGTAAAGTACAGTCCTGTTCTGCTCAGGCTGATGCATAAATCTGTCTGTATATAAATATTTCCATTCTGTTTTTCAGTAAAAGCTTGTGGGATTCCCTCGTAGCCTCACTATCAGATAGCATGTAGGTCCTGGCTTGAGTCCTGCGAGAGCGCAGCCTCTTTCTTTGATGGTTATCTCCCCGCCCTGAAATCGCACCTGAGCAAGCACAGAAATCCTGGTATAAATCGCAATATGCCTCCTGTGTTCTTGTTTTGTGTTTGCTTAAGTTGCATCTGGCCTTTGCAGTTTTCTAAAGTCTAGTCTTATTTATGTATTTGTTTGTTTTTGAATGGTGTACACTTGTGCAGTGGGGTCTCTCTCTCTCTCCATGAGACGTCCTGTGGCAGGGAGCTCTGGTTCCTTAGCCTTGATTTTCTTCAGCCCTGGATCTGCTTCCATGCCCTGGACCGTGCTGGGCTCCATGTGCAGTGAGCTGACATGTATGGTGCAGGATACTGATGGCATGAACACTGCATCGATTTCGTGAAGCAGAGAGAGTAATTAAATCCACTCTTAAAAAATTTAAAATGGAAAGAAATGGTAGTTTAGTTTTTTAAATCAGTGGTTAGGCTTTCTTTAATTTAATCTTTGGTTACAGGCTAAATCCCGGCCCTTATCAGTGTGACTGGGATAACGATATAATCAGGGGTTTAATAACTGTGTTTAATTAGCAGATAAAGTGCTGCTCCAACAGGGTCGCCAATTAACCGGGGGAATTTGTATGGAAAAATGACAACGCTGTGGTGTGTGCTTGAACACATGTAATTATTATCTGTGTGCCACCTATAACAGGGTCAAATTAACAGACCATTAATTAACAATAAAGACTTGTACAGTTTTTGCAGTTTTAATTGAGCTAAATTAATTTTTTTAATTGACTTCATGTGACTGTGGAGGAGTGCTCCAGGATTTCTTTAAAACTTACATGGTAAATGATGCCTCGCAGCGTATTAATAACTTGAATTTAGCATCATCACCTGCTGTCCAAGTGTGGATGTCAAAGGCTCTTTTGTAATTTCCAAATTTAGCATTAATCCTTGCTGTAATCACACACTTGTTAGTTTGCGGAGGACTCGCTTAGTTAAAATTGTGCTGGAGCTGGCTTGCACCAGTTTGACTCTGATGTTGAGGAGATGATGGATAGTGTGTGAATGAAGCAGCTGTGCTGGCTGAGAAAGTGTCTCTGTGTTGTCCTGTACAGAGTACAGAGTGAGTCCATCAGTCTGTGACATACCAGTTGAGCAGTTCACACTCTGCTGGGGTGTTTCCAGCCCAGCCTGGCCAGGCCCCGCTGTTTGTTCATGTGTGTCCATAGCTGAGAACGAGCATCCGGATTCTGCAGCACCCATGGTCTCTTCATGTCTCCTCTACGCGTGCCTGCGTATTGCATCCCACGAGCCTTTATCAGCCCTCTGCTGTGTGAGCAGTGACTTGAATGTTGACACTGCTGATAAGGGCTTTTGTTGTGCGCTGGCCGCATGCTCTGAGCTGGAGGCAGGTGGGAGCAAGCTTCAGTGAGGCAGTGTCCCGCTCCCCGCTGCAGCCATTCGTTCCATATCAAAAGGACACAAATTCAGCAGAGGGATTGGCCGATACCTCTACAGTGGCCTGTTGTTTGAGAAGCATACGAGCCTTTGCTTCTTTTCCCAGCCTGCTTTACTTCTACGTTTGAAAGAGAATCCTTGGGGGTGCAGGCGTGCGGCGTGTAGTCTCGGGCCAGCTGGCTGTCTTCCCCTGTGAGGAGGTTGGCCTCCTCTTTATCCTTCCTCCTCTTGCTGCGTGCCAGCAGTCTTCAATCCGCCTCCGTCCACCAGTGTCTCTGTTTCCTTCTAGATGCCCGATTGGGTTTCACTTTTCCAGCCTCCATTGATTGCATTTCTTCTGCTGCTCATTTGGTTTGGTTAGTGGACTGAGCCCTCGTCACGCTGAACTGGTCCACCTTGCAGCCAGATGTTGCTCTATCCACTATGACCTGGACTTGGTCATCATGCCCCCAGTCTGCTCCTGAGGGTTCTTGGTTGCGTTAAGTGTAGGCAGGTGGTGATGAACGCGATGACCCATATTGTTGAGTTGTGCTATATTGACTGAATTACTTGATGGCCATCTTTGCTAGTGGTCGTTAGGCCATCAGGTGACCGGAGCCATGTGCTGATTCTGCTGTGTGAGCTACGTAAGCACAGCGTGGGCGATGGCCAGTTGTTCTTAGAGAAACTGCAGTGGTTGCAAACCAAGGGAGCTGCAGAGGGCTATGAGTTAAAACGACTCGGGGATAGAATGTAACTATTAGAGGGAGAAAAAAAAAAAAAACACGTGCGCACACACACAGTCAGTAGTGAGAGATGCGGTTTGTGCCAGGCTGGGAGCAGAGCTGTGTGCTGTGGAGTGTGGAGCAGACTGCAGTTCAGAGCAGTGCTGGAGACTGAGAGAGGGCCCGTCTGAGCCTGCTGCCTCACTCCCCAGGAGTCCTGCAGTCCGCTCCTCTCGGTTCACTCCAGGCGAAACAACACGGGACTCCCACTCTGCATTTCAGAGGCTCTGCCAGCCTATCTTTATTTTTATTTTCATTGCAGTCTTTCACAAAAAGACGTGGCAAAGGACAGTCTCCGTTGTTAGGGTGTTTGATTCTCAAGATCTCCAGTCAACGGGGGTGGTTTAATTATAAACCATGCAAAAACCATGCAAAGCAAATCAAAACGAGTCACTTTGGCTGCCACGGGAACTGACAAAGAAAAACATGAGCAGGACGAAGGTGGGATTTGCATTGACTCGATTGCAGCTGTTTTGAATCCGATCCTATTGATTGGAGACGAGCTCCTGAATTGATTGCAGGGCCTGTGCGCGGGAGCTGGCAGGCTGCAGGCTGCAGTACGTCACGGGCGGCAGGTCTGTGTGCAGTCATGTAGTCCTACATGCGAGGAGGCAACATGCAGCCCCCCCCCACAACGAGGCGGCAGCTGCCTGACTGGCTCTGGAGAGAGGATCCCGGCTGAGGGCTGAGGGCTGCGGACACGCTGCTACGTTAAAGGCACAGAAATCTAGTGTGGTTCCCGGAGGATGGTGAGAGAGGGTGGAGGAGGAGAAGGCTGTAGAGAGCCAGGTGAGGGCCTATTTTTTTTTTTTTTTTTTTCCCCATCTCTTCTGTCATCCCCTCGTTTCCCAGCTGGCTGTGCGTTGGAGAGCAGTCTCGCAGTGTTGCTATTCAGGGCATCCTCACCAGTGCAGTTTTTCTCAGGCCACCCGCTTGCATGCACACTCTCTCTCTCTTTCTCTGTCCCTCATTCTCCTCATCCACAGTGCCCCTGTGTTTGTATCTGTTAGAAGGACTTTTGCTTTTCAAGGCACTTCTATTGTTCCTCCCCTGACTGGGGCTGCTTCAGCCTGACAGTGACAACACAAACTGGTCTGTGTGACTTCTTTCTGCTTGCTTTACTTGTATCTTTTAGTTTTATTTTATTTTTGTATGTCCTGGGCATAAAAATGTCCTGGTCCTTTGCTCCTCAGAGCCAGTGAAAGGACTCGGGACGGCGGTCTTCCAGTGGTCTCTGTTGATAGTGACCTGTACTGTGGTGATCATGGCCTCCTTTGCCGAGCTGACTCTGCCCCCTTTCTCCCGGTGTCTCGCTACAGTGCTTTCCTCTGTTTGGCGTTCTGTCCACAGAAGCTCAGAAATCTTAATGGGTCAGAAAAAACTAGCCCCCAGACTACCCCCGTTGCTCCGTGTGTTTTGTGATTGCGGAGCTGTTGGATTTCCCTCCCGGAACGCTGGTTCTGTGCAAGATGACATTTTTAAAGTAAGATGGTGTAGTGGTTTTCTGAAGAAACGGCTGCTAGCCTGAGTGGATTGCGCGTTTTCCCAGCTGTCCGCAGGCTCTGCTGTGTGAAGAGCAGAGACCCTGTCGCCGGTGGATCTTCAGTCCGACACAGCCGCTCCTCCTGCCCCGTGTCGCCAGGGCTGCTCTGCTCTGTGGAAGATGGCAGCTCTGCTCTTGCCCAGCGCTGAAAGGGTTACTCTCCCAGGCTGCGTGTTTACGTTGCCGCTTCCTGCAGCTTGGTATGGAGCCTGTTTCCGTGGCGACGGCCCTGTTTCCAGCCCACTGTGGAGTCTGTCTGATTCATTGACATTATACTCATACCTGCTGCTGTGCTGCGGGGAAAACAGCCTCCCGCACACGTGGTCGCCATCTCTCTCGCACTTGTACCTGCACTCACTCACTTACAAAAGCAAAATTATATTATACAATTAATGATGGCATTAAATGGGTAGAAACGGGAGCGTGTGTGCATGTCCTTGTGTGTCTGAGAGACCCTGATCTGATTGGCTGGGGGTCTGCGGTGCCCTCGTCTGCTCCCGTCACCTGAGAGAGGCTGAGTGACTCTCTGTGACTGGACACCACTTTGTGCGCTGCTGCCACCTAATACCTTGAAAAGACTCCTGACTGAGAGACTGTGCTGTGATGAACATGGTCACTGTATTGACTTGGCCATTACCTGCGACCGAAGTGGCTTCAGTGGGGTATTTTCAGCTGCAGTTGTGATATGAGCAGTGTCTCCATCCCCTTTAATTCCTGCAGAATGCACGGCACAGTGCGGTTTACTAAAACGCAGCAAAAACACGAAGATTGACACTCATGGGAGACGCAATACGAACCAAGCTGCAGTGACACGTGAGGCACAAGTGTATGCATAAGCCGCAAAATGACCGTGCAGTATTAAACTCTGTAGACTCCTGTAAGAGGGGCTGGGACTTGTATGAATCCTGTTGTTAGGCAGTTAAAGAGGGAGACAGGGCAGAGAGAGAGGGTGTGAGAGAGAGCGAGGGAGAGAGGGCTTCTGGCGGAGTGTCAGCAGCAGAGCGAGGGAGGGGATTAGAGGACGGTGACACGCTGGAATCAGAAAAGTGGGTCAGGCGGTTCAGACTCCACAGTTTAGTAGACCCGAGTGCTGTGCTGGCTCCACCCCCAGCCCCCGGTGTGGCGCTGACTCATGTGCTCCCTGAAAATTAGCCCAATTTAGGGAAAATGATCCTTTAATGCCGCCACTCAATTATGGAATTAAGCCTTTGGTTGCCGATGCCGCACAGTAGTCCTTTCTGTAGCACCCAAGTCTTTGTCTGTAAAAATAAGCAAACCAGAACGAGCAGGATGCTGTAAATACTTGTTCAGCTGACAGGTGGGCAAATTCAACAATGCAGTCTTGGAGGGTCCTTGTGAATCTGTTTCCTCAAGACAGATCTGGAAATTTGGTCTCTGTTTGGTAAACAACAACCTGATGTGTTACCTTATTCTCCAGTCAGGACCCACAGACTCCCAGCTCTGGGTTTGTGTCACTATCTCACTCTCTGGGTTCTTTCAGGAAACCTCTGAATTAAACTGTACGATCACTTGTGACTAGAAACCAGCTGAGTGAGAGGGGCTGGCCCGGCTCCTGCTTGTAATCCTGCTTTTTTTATACTGTGTTTTGACTTAAAATGTTTTTGTTGCAGATGTCCACTGGCCAGGTATTAAAGCACACTCCAGCAGCCTCAACTGCCACTGACCAAAACGCACAAACTACGTTTCCCAGCAGCCCGCACGGTTCGCAGGACCAGCCCAGGGCCCCCGGAGGGCTGACCAATCACTGCATGGCCCACACCAAACAGCCTAGCCTACGCGAGCCGGGAGGGGGCTCGGGCGGCCTGGGCCCCGGCCCCACGCCTCCACTGAACGGAGAGGAGGATGACGGGGGAGGGGGCGCACGGGTGAAGAAGAAACGCAAGAAAAAAGAGAAGCGAGAAGTGTGCGTGTGGCCGAAGGTGGAGAAGGAAACCAAACCAAAGAAAAAGAAGGAGACGAAGGAAGTTAAGGATACGCGGAAGAGCAAAACCACCAAGGAGCCCAAGAAGCCCAAGGAGCTGAAGCCGCCAAAGGAGCCGAAGAAACCGCGCAAACCCCGCGACACCAAGCCCACACCCCGCGACAAGAAGAGCCCCCCCCCGCCACAGAAACACCGCGGCCGCAAAGCCAGGTAAGCTCTGTGTCTGCCAGACTGCCCGGCTCCTCGAACCACCAACCAGGGCCCATGCTGATGAGCAGAAGGGCACGTGACCTGAGAGAGTCCCTGGCTGACTACTACTCTACTAAAATAAGTGTCATGTTTTTATTACATTTTTATTGTAAAATGCACTGTGAAGCTTGTCAGTGTCTCTTGCAAGCGATATGTGATTTTGTGCTATCCGGTGGTGCTGGAGTAGAGCTCCCGGCTCACAACAAGCCTCCCTCCACTCCCATCGTTTGTAGCGGCTGAACATAGTGCTGGCGCTCCCTGTGGGTTGCTCAGTTATCCTGACGCACGTTTCTCTTCATGGTCCCTGAATGTGTCAGGTGACTCTAGATTTTCTTTGCTTTGCTTATTTTTCTTCTTACTCCCGTCTCCCTCAACACACGCACACATGCACACGCACGCACACTCTGCAGGAGAGCACTTTAGTTCTCCTTGTGACACATGAATCATCTCCTTATCAATGTATGTTCGTCATCTGAATTGATATCTGAAAGGTTTATTGGAAAAGACGAGCAGTAGGGAGATTCAAACAGAATTGATGTCTTAAAGGTGCTAAAAAAAAAAAGTTTTCTTGTTTTTTGGGTGTATTTTGCCCGTGTTCCTGCTGAAATTTGGGAAGTGTACAGTCTCTGCTATAGCATTCCTGGTTTGTGGGAGTTATATTGGGATAGGGTGTAGCTCCCTCTATAGGGTTGTATTAATGTGCTGTCATCCTTTGCCCACCTCCCCTGTAGGGCCCTGTGAAATACTGTCAGTAATGCATGTATTTAAGTTTAGTGGTCTATCCACTCAGAATTAGCAGTTTTAATAAACCATCATAGACTGCTAGTAGTACAGATGGTTATAAAGAAATGTTACATTATTTAAAGTAGAAAAATGCATAACAATCCAATGTGATTACCCTACAGCAGAGAGCAGGGTCCCCCCCCTCCGGAAAAGAAGAAGAAAGGGAAGAGGAAAAGCGACGCACTGCAGGAGGCGCTAGAGAGTGACGAGACTGTGTCCCTGTCAGCCCCTGGGAATGAGGAGACCAGTGACTCTCTGGATGGCACGGTGAGTCTGACACTCTGCTCTGGTGTGTGTCTGAGCACAACCAGCTTTGGACTTGCATACTGTCTGTCCACTCAGGGCTGTGCTCAAAAAAAAAAAAAAGTCATGTATTGAGGCGATTTTCATGAAGAGTTTTTGTGTGTATTCAGAATGTTTATGGTGACATTTCTAAAGGCGTGTGTAAGTGTGTGCAAGCGTGTGTGTATGCCTGTGTGCTTGCTGACCGGGACGTGTTCCCTGTGTCTGGCAGAAGCGACGCTCGGGGCGGCAGGTGAAACGCAGGAAGTACAACGAGGATCTGGACTTCAAGGTGGTGGACGATGATGGCGAGACGATCGCTGTGCTGGGCACCGGCCGCATCCCCGCGATCAGTACCTCCACGCTGGCCTGGCAGGCTGAGGTAGAGCTCCCAGATGCACACTCTTCAGCACTCTCACGCACACATGCAGTCGCACAATTTCACAGACTTGCACAAGCACATACTCACGCTCACACACAGACACAGACACATTCTTGCTCTCTCTTTTATACACGGCTGCAGCCAGTTCTGTAGGTGGCGCTGCATATACACACTGTACATTTGTATCGTGCATTAAGATGCTCACAACGCTGTGAGGTGTCCGACAACAGAGGGACGTTACAAGATAAAGCACTAACTGTGTTTCAGGAGCCCCCAGAGGATGAAGCCAACATCATCGAGAAGATCCTGGCTGTCCGTGCTGTGAAGACTGAGGTAACAGCAGCTTCCCCAGGGGCCTTCGCTCCCCTGTTTGCTGAGACTTTCTACTGTGCTCCAGATGTGGGGAAATGTCTTTTATAGTTTCTTCATAACCTGTATCCTGTAAAGAGGGGTCCGAGCACATAGTCTTGGCCTTCCCACTCTCGTGCTCTCTGACTCCCATGACACACTCTCTCGCTGTCTGTCTGTCTCTCTCTGCCTCCTCTCACTGTGCGTCTCGTCTTTCAGGCCTCCCTGGGTGAGCTGCCACAGGAGGCCGAGGAATTCTATGTCAAGTACAGGAATTTGTAAGTATGTTCATCAAGGCTGGGGTTAAAGTAGTTCAACCCTTTAGTGGTGGTGATATTCTCCCGGTCTGTACGCTCAGTAGTGCGTGGTTTGAAACCGCTGTGTAAGCAGAGCCTTTTTCATTGTAATTATTTTTGGGTTTTATTAGTTTTTTTTCCCATCCTCTCCGTTGTTTCTGTGTACGCACCTCTCGCCCGTGGTGTTGTCGGCCCTGCTGCAGCACGTTTCTCTTCCAGTGAAAGGTAGACGTGGGCTGTCCGTGTCTCTGTTCGCTAGTGTTACAGATTCCTCTCGGTGGATCTGAACATCTGGAATCCTTTGTCTCCTCGAGGCTCCGGAACTGCAGTTCTCTGTTGAGTCTAGTCTAACGGTTTTCACTCTGGTGCTCACTGAGGGGGGGTTGGTCCAATTTACTCTTTAATTCCCATTCTTCCCTTCCCAGATGTGTTTGCTGCCCAAGGTCTTCAATAAATACCTGATCAAGGATTAATTCTGCAAAGAATAAAATGCATCTTAATGACAATAAAAGCGTGTCATTCATTGGCAGCCTTTCACTGACAGTCTTTCACTGTCATTATTGTGATTGGTTTGCGGAGGCGGAAGCTCGGGCGAAGAAGTTCTGATGAATAGAGGAATGGTGAAAAACATGCCGCCTGATTCGGTGACCCAGGAAGGCGGTGTGGGGAACTGCGACCTTGACGTAACGTTTGCAAGGAGTCTCTTGTCTAATCTTTGCATTGTTGTACAGATTGCTGTAGTCTTGTCACAATCTGGAACGGACTCCTCAGCGATGTGGTTGAAGTTATTGAAGCTGAAAATGTGGGAGCATTCAAAAATAGACTGGATAGCATCCTTGGATCACTCGGTTATTAATGGACACTAAATGAGCACAATGGGTCGAATGGCCTCTCGTTTGTAAACTTTGTTCTTATCACTATCCTGGGCCTGTGAAATGCATGACCACTTTTTTGACTATTTTCTTGCATTATCTTTTGTATTATTGATCGCTGTTAATCGACTGCTAATTTGGGTTTTATAAATTTGATAAACGCACACAGCTGTTTTCACAGCTCTGTAGTCTGGAGAGGGTACTGTGATAATGTGCATTAAGTCGCTGCTTCTCCTCTGTGCAGCTCTTACCTGCACTGCAAGTGGGCCACTTTGCAGGAGCTTGAGAAGGACCCCAGAATCCACCAGAAGATCAAGCGCTTCAGGACCAAGCAGGCCCAGATGAAGCACATCTTCACTGAGGTGAGCGCGGCGGCTCGCTGCCCTGCAGAGGGGCTGAGCTTTACGGCTGTCCCGCTTCTGAACGACTGTAGTGTGAGTACCATGGTACCGTCATCTGTAGAAATGTGAGGATCGTTATCCCGTCGTCTTCTCCCCCTCAGGAAGTGTGTAATCTGGTGTGGGGGGGGCAGGCGTGGGGTGAAAGTTTCTAAATGCCGTGTGTGTGCACAGTGTGTGTGATAATGCTGCGTGCCAGGAGGCTGTGTTGTAACGCGGGTTCTTGCCGTTGTAGCCAGATGAGGATCTCTTCAACCCCGACTACATTGAGGTGGACCGTGTGCTGGAGGTCGCCCACACCAAGGACACGGAGACCGGGGAGGTGAGCTGGCCCTGCCCACGCTGGGACTCTAGTAGCACTGCTCTGCTTGTATTAGCACTGCAGGGCTGTGTGTGCCAGTGTTAAACAAATGTTTTGATTTGACTTTGGAGAGTGGCCCGCAGTCTAGGATAGATCATCAGCCCCCTATCTTTAAAAGTGGGGGTGGCCCAGCATGCAGCCACAGCACAAGCCTCTGCTCCAGCCCAGGACTGGTGCTCAGTAGCAGCTCATTGCTTTGTGTCTGTGTTCACCGGAGCTCTGTATTTCTTGCAGGAAGTCACGCACTACCTGGTGAAGTGGTGCTCCCTGTCCTACGAGGAGAGCACCTGGGAGCTGCAGGAGGACGTGGACCCCGGAAAGATCAGGGAGTTTGAGGAGATTAAGAAAATCCCGGATGTGAAATGCACGGTGAGAGCTGGGGGTCCTCCCCTGTGCAGGGGCTGGCAGGCAGGCATTTTTACAGCATCTCTGTATGATGGGCGATTGGCATAAAACATTTATCACTGGGGTACTTCCTATTAAGACAAAATCACAAGGTGAAGTTGTAAAATGTAACATAAATGTTTCAAGAGACTGGTTTGTAGTATCCCCGTCAGCAGTGTGATTGATTCTCTTTGACTCTGTATCATCTGGAGTTTGTCATTGCTTATTCCTCCCATAAAAATAAATCAATAAGTTGATTAATTTTAAGGCTGTATGCTAAGCGTGACGCAAGAAGCTTCCGTGATAAGAACAGTTAAGACGTCTGTTCGCACAAATGCCAAGATGGAAGGAGTAGGGGAGCCAGACAGGGTTCCAGTTGGTGCCTGACTGTTTGGCGTGTTCTGTTTTTCTTCCTGTGCAGGAGCGCCCCCCTCCCGACCAATGGAAGAAGCTAGAGATTTCCCGGGATTACAGGAATGGGAACGAGCTGCGGGAATACCAGCTGGAGGGCATGAACTGGCTCCTGTTCAACTGGTACAACAGGTAAGGCCAAGACCAGTGCTCAGGAACTGGGAGAAGGAGTGGGAGATGGGAACGTCAAGCATCTGCATGGACAGGATATTAATTGAATTGTAAGAATAGATTGAAATGAGGCATAATAGTGCTGTAGCAGCAGGACCAGGTTGATGCGTGAGGTGTATGTCTCTGTCAGTCTCCGTCTCTGTCCATCTCTGTCTGTCTTTCTCTCTGTTCCTGTCACCCTGTCTCTGACATGTCTTCTCTCCCTCCGCCCCTCCCCCCAGGAAGAACTGCATCCTGGCTGACGAGATGGGGCTGGGCAAGACGATCCAGTCCATCACTTTCCTGTATGAGATCTTCCTCATGGGCATCCGTGGGCCTTTCCTCATCATCGCGCCGCTCTCCACCATCACCAACTGGGAACGTGAGTTCCGCACCTGGACCGAGATGAATGCCATTGTCTACCACGGCAGCCAGATCAGCCGTCAGATGATCCAGCAGTACGAGATGTTCTACAAGGACGAGCAGGTGGGCAGGTGGCAGAGGGGTGACCGGGGATGGATGTGCATTTACACAGTACTTCAGGTCCCCCCCAGTTTGTTCCAGTCTCTGTGGATTTTCAGCTCTTTAATGTAATTACAGGGAGTTGGTCCGTTTCAGCTACTAATGGGGTTGAGATGGGACTGGTAAAAGCTGGGGTGGAAAAATACGGACACCTGGCTTAGTAGGGGAATGGAATTGATCAGACTAGAGCAGGGTCTCTAGTGCTGGTGGTTGAGGGCCTGGCGTCGCAGGTTCCCCTTCCACCCCGAGCTCTTAACTAACCTCATTTAGTTCGTTGTTGGCTTAACAGAACCACAGTAACTTGCCCCCACAGGTCAGAGATTGTCAGTCCTTTAAAGAGAGCTGTGAACATGCTGGACTACAGCCAGTCCTGGACCAGGACTGGGCTCAGCTGGAAGAGAGGGCCTTGGAGAGCTTTGCCTCAAGAAGAGGGAGAGGGCAGTGGTCAGCCGTGTGAGGAGCAGTGTGGTCCTGATGGCTGTGTCCCTTTGTTTTCCAGGGCACACCTGTTGGCGGGATGTTCAAGTTCCAGGGCGTGATCACCACCTTTGAGATGATCCTGGCAGACTGCCCCGAACTGAAGAAGATCCAGTGGCGCTGCGTGGTGATTGACGAAGCGCACCGCCTCAAGAATAGGAACTGCAAACTGCTGGAGGGCCTGAAGCTCATGAGCCTGGTGAGACTTTGGCGCGTGTGTGGGGCTAATACGACTGCATGCACAGAACGGCACATTAACAAGCAGCCAGTGTGAAATCACCATGCAGTGGTGCTTTGCCATATGCTGCTCCGTGTGCGTTTCCTGCACAGTGCTGACCTCCCTGACACGCTACTGGTCCTCTCTCTCCAGGAGCACAAGGTGCTGCTGACTGGTACCCCGCTGCAGAACTCCGTGGAGGAGCTGTTCAGTCTGCTCAACTTCCTGGAGCCCCAGCAGTTCCCCTCGGAGACCAGCTTCCTGGAGGAGTTCGGGGACCTGAAGACTGAGGAACAGGTGCTGGAGACTGATAATGTCTAGGGGGTCACCGTAGGGGATTTAGCACCATATGTTCTTTTCTGCATTTGCAGGCTTAGATCCTCAGCTCCTTCACCCAGGCTGAACAACTTTTTAATGCATTTTCTAAAAGTGCTGTTGATTTGCTTAAACCATTTTTAGGCTTAGAACCTAGTCTCCCACACTGTAAATGGACTGGGGTGTGAGTTCTCACTCTGCTGTGTGCTGCGGCTGTCTGTCTGTCTGTCAGGTGAAGAAGCTGCAGGCCATCCTGAAGCCCATGATGCTGAGGAGGCTGAAGGATGATGTGGAAAAGAACCTGGCACCCAAGGAGGAGACTATCATCGAGGTGGAGCTCACCAACATCCAGAAGAAGTACTACAGGGCCATCCTGGAGAAGAACTTTACCTTCCTGGCCAAAGGGGCCAACCAGCACAACATGCCCAACCTCATCAACACCATGATGGAGCTGCGCAAGTGCTGCAACCACCCCTACCTCATCACAGGTACAGCATACACACTGCATGCACCCTAACGGAGCAGTTTGTTCAGGAACTCCATTCCCAAAGGAATCGAAAATTCTGCTTCTGCCGAGGGCTTGTAAATCAAGCCTAAAAACATTGTTTTAGAAAGGCGTTTGTTTGAATGCTCTTCTCGTATGTATAAAGTTTTGTCTGTATGTGCCTGCAGTGGGAGTAGGGGTGGTCAGACAGGACAGATATGTTTTCTATGTGCATTGCAAATATGTGGTGGTCAGGATGTTGTGTGTTCTGATGGAGTGGCCTTGTTGTCCTACTCAGGGGCGGAGGAGAAAATCCTGGAGAGCTTCAGGAAGACCTACAGCCCTGAGGCCTGGGACTTCCAGCTGCAGGCAATGATCCAGGCGGCGGGAAAGCTGGTGCTCATCGACAAGCTGCTGCCCAAGCTGATCGCTGGGGGTCACAAGGTGCTAGTCTTCTCCCAGATGGTGCGCTGCCTGGACATCCTGGAGGACTATCTGATCCAGAGACGGTGAGCAGGGTGCGGTGGCCCAGGGAGGGGTGCAGGGTCAGTTTTGCACACTTGCTCTCTGCACAGAATCACTGCTTACCTAGTTGTGCCTTTTAATTCTTCTGAAAAGGGACCTTTCAGAGTCCTCTGAAAGTAAAGGAATGTCAGGTGTGGTGGGGGGATATTAAACTCCCCCTCTCACCACATGGCAGGCGCTCTCTCTCCAGGTATACCTATGAGCGCATTGATGGGCGTGTGCGGGGCAACCTACGCCAGGCCGCCATCGACCGGTTCTGCAAAGTGGACTCGGACCGCTTTGTGTTTCTGCTGTGCACCCGGGCCGGGGGGCTGGGCATCAACCTCACGGCCGCTGACACCTGCATCATCTTCGACTCAGACTGGAACCCCCAGAACGACCTGCAGGTGAGTCAGAGCCTACTTGTCTGTCTGTCTGTCTGTCTGGCAAATAATCCAATTGGTTTTACAGTAGTGCTCTATATTCCATCTGACTGAACTGAGTATAAGTGGGTCATGCTGACGTTGTCTGACTTTTTTTGTTCGTGTGTGCTTGGTGATATCGTCGTGGTGCTGTGTGCAGGCCCAGGCACGCTGTCACCGGATTGGCCAGTCGAAGGCGGTGAAGGTGTACCGGCTGATCACCAGGAACTCGTATGAGCGGGAAATGTTCGACAAGGCCAGCCTGAAGCTGGGGCTGGACAAGGCCGTGCTGCAGGACATCAACCGCAAGGGCAGCCTGAATGGGGTGAGCGCTCCCTCGCCACACTGCCCGTGTGTGTAACTCCCTGTGCGTCTTGTTGATATTGTGTTTGTGGGTGGGTGTGTAACTCTCTGTGTGTGTGGTAGGTTGTGTGTGCCTGTGTGTAATTCCCCATGCATTTGGGCAGGTGCAGCAGCTATCAAAAATGGAAGTGGAGGACCTGCTGAGGAAGGGGGCGTACGGCGCGCTGATGGACGAGGAGGATGAGGGCTCCAAGTTCTGCGAGGAGGACATCGACCAGATCCTGCAGCGCCGCACCCAGACCATCACCATCCAGTCTGAGGGCAAGGGGTCCACTTTCGCCAAGGTACCCCCGCTTCACCACCCAACCCTGAACCCCAGCCAACCCATTGTCCCACTCATACCACCAGCCTGCTCAGAGCAAATCCACACATCCACACTTGCACACTTTTAATGTGGGTCCACACTAGAGCGACTCAATTTCTCACTAAATCACGTAGCTCAGTTGTGAGTGATTGCTGTGTCCACATCTGAGCAACAAGCTGCGGCATAGGGCTCGTGGACAAATTCTTAATTAATTTAATTAATGTTTTGGTGTGTACGTGACTTTTTTTCTGACTGTGTAGGCACTATATACTAACTATAGGGAATATCCAATGGTTATTGATGCTGCAAACTTCATAGTTTGGGCTTCAGTGATAGCAGCGAATTTCTGTTTACAACCTTTTAAAAAAAAAAAAAAAAAAAAAAGAGTAAAGTATTTCAATGGATGCATTCTGAAGTCGGAGAGGGCGTACGTGCGGGCAGCGCTGACCTGCTACTCTGACAGCTATGTGTGCGGTACCCGTCTCATTCCGCAGGCCAGCTTTGTGTCCTCAGGAAACCGAACTGACATTTCCCTGGACGACCCCAACTTCTGGCAGAAGTGGGCGAAGATTGCAGAGCTGGAGATTGACTCTAAAGCGGAGAAGGTGAGTGCTGTGTGTGTGCGGCATTGTGTATGCTGTGTCTCCATGGTGCTTGCTGTTCTTGCTGTTCTGTTTCAATCCCTTTACTGCGTGGAAAGCCTCCTCTGTATTGAAGCCACTCTGAAGTCCGTGGAGATTCAACTTGTTCATTTCTGCTGCTGATGCACCTGCACTGCAGCTGTGCAGTAACTTTGATTTATTAACTGGACTGTTGTTGGTTTTTTAGGTGTTCTAATTCTATTCTGTCCCTCAAGCACAATGGTTTTAGTTATTTATTTATGAAGTTTCAGCTGTTCCATCATGAGTCAGTCAACCCCCAATAAAAACAACTGGTCCCCTTTTATACACAGAGGGACTCCAACCTCTCCCTCCAAATGTAATGTGTGTGCTTGTGCCCGTTTATGTGCGCGTGTGTCCCCGGGCAGGAGAGCCTGGTGATCGACACGCCCAGGGTGCGTAAGCAGACTCGTCACTACAACTCCTTCGAGGACGACGAGTTGATGGAGTTCTCGGAACTGGACAGCGACTCGGAGGAGAGGCCCTGCCGCTCACGCCGCCTGAGCGAGAGGAACCGCCGCTACTTGCGCGCAGAGTGCTTCCGTGTGGAGAAGAACCTGCTCATATTCGGGTGGGTTGGTGTCCGTGTCCCGGGGCCAGTTTGTTCCATTTGTCTGTGTGTGTGTTTTTTCATAGACACATACGTGTTCTTTGTGGGTCTGTGTGATACTGTCTGATTCGGTGCACTTGTGTGTACAATTCTATACTCTGCGGTCTGCTATATTGTCTCTCGTGTCCAACACGGTGTCTGTCTCATGCAGCTGGGGCCGCTGGAAGGACATCCTGACGCACGGCCGGTTCAAGTGGCACCTGTCGGAGAGGGACATGGAGCTGCTGTGCCGCGCGCTGCTGGTCTACTGCGTCCGGCACTACAAGGGTGATGACAAGATCCGGAGCTTCATCTGGGACCTCATCACCCCCACCAAGGACGGGAACAACCAGGCACTGCAGAACCACTCGGGTACAATTGGTTGGGAAGCCCTGTTCTTGATAGAGGGATTAAAAAGAAAAAATTAACAGGCAAAACTAACACATTTGTCAATGAGCGTACAACTGTGTTGGCATGTTCTCCACCCCCCCAACCCCTGTGTCTGACCGCCGTGTGTCTCTGTGCGCCAGGCCTGTCAGCGCCCGTCCCTCGGGGCAGGAAGGGCAAGAAGTTGAAGAATCAGCTGTGCCAGCCGGAGATGAAGAACGCAGACTGGCTGGTGAACTGCAACCCCGAGGTGGTGCTGCACGATGACAGCTACAAGAAACACCTGAAGCAGCATTGCAACAAGTGAGTGTCACAGCCCATGGAGAGGTGGGTGGGGCTGAGTGGCTGAGCTCCTGCTGGAAACAGCCTGTGCCCCGCCCCCCCAGTAACAACAGTGTCTCCTTCAGGGTGCTGCTGAGGGTGCGGATGCTGTATTACCTGAAGGCGGAGGTGCTGGGAGAAGCAGCAGACCAGGCGCTGGACGGCGTTTCTGCCAGGTAACCATCACCTGGTCGTGCACATATGTCCGTATTCTGTCTCTGCGCAGAGGGATTGCGCGTGGCTTGTGTGTTGGCACAGATTGATTGTGCGTTGTCTGCGCTTTACGATTTTGAGAGTTGCGTGTGCCGTGTGCCTGCGCAGTGTCCATGTGGCCCGTGTGATGGCAAGCCCTGGGTGACGCTGTGCCCTGTCTCTACAGTAAGCTGGAGGTCGTGCTGCCCGACATCGACTACCTGGAGATCCCAGTGGACTGGTGGGATGCTGAGGCGGACAAGTCCCTTCTCATCGGGGTCCATAAGCACGGTATGGGACAGAGCCAGGGCTCTCGGGAGCCATTCACATGCTCAAATTGTGTTCTGCAGGCAGGGTTAGGATCAGCAAAACTGTTCATGCATGGCTGGTGTTTGAGACCGTGTGTCAGGCCACCAGCTGGTACAGAAAACTCCTATGGTTTTATTTTAAGGTTTGGTTCGCCAGTGGAATATCAATGAAATCCACAGTCAGTATAAAAAAATTTACAATAATATACAATTAGAATAGTATCCCAGACAAGGATTGTTATACACAGTTTACAGGCCAGGTGCTCCGTGCCGTGATCCTGAGCTCAGCTGACTGTATTGCCCCTCTCCTGTTCCTCTCCCCAGGGTACGAGCGCTACAACGCTATGCGGGCGGACCCCGAGCTGTGCTTTCTAGAGAGGGTGGGGATGCCTGACGTGACGGCCCTGACAGCGGAGCAGGGCTGTGGCGTTGGCAGCGAGTGTGTGGCTGACCTCACTGACAGGCAAGGGGCCCGAAATGAAATTGTATCAAGGAATACATTTTACAGAGCCTCATGTGGCACCGGTGTCCCTTAGACCTCCATTTTGACCTGTGTGTGTTTGTGTTGCTGCAGGAGCGAGGCGGTTAAAGAGCAGGAGCTGCACATCAAGCCTGAGCCAGAGAGCCAGCCTGAGGTGGCGAGTGAAAAGGAGCTGGGCGAGGTGCGTGGCGAGAGGCAGCCAGAGAGTTGTGCCGAGAGGCAGTTTGCATGCACCTCACAACGGCCATTCAGACAAGACTGTTCATTCTGTCGGCAGATTCACTGCTCCTACACGGGCCTTATTTTTAAGTTAATGTTTAGTTTTTCTTTCCACAAGTGGACTTGGCTCTTTAAAAATTAAGTAATGTAGCAGATGCCTTTATCCAAGGCAACACTAGCGTTAAAATGAATGTGAAGGAGGCCTGTGTGTGTTTGGCTTTCTTTACCTGACCTTAACCACAGTTCCTTGCACAGAAAGTGGCCCTCTGGCAGAGCTTCCTTTGTGATGGGAGAACATCGCACTGGCCTCTCGTTGTAAAAATTGACCTCTAGGTTGACTTTTACAAATCATTATAATGTAGTGTTTTGGATAGATGTTATTATTTGTAATCTTTTTAATTCTTTTTCCTCAAAAGGAAGAGATTATTGCCTGCAGTGAAACAACAGAGAAAACTGAATGCCCGGCTCCAGGTGAGCTCCAGTTGTGTTGTGTTGTGTTGTGTAGTGTTGGGTCTCTAGTGTGTGTGCATTTATCTACCTGTGCAATTGGAGCACAGCGAGGGTGGACGGGACCAGTTGGACAGAGATTTGACAGGAAGGGTGTTGGGTTCATTTCTGACTAGCTGCGCTGTAGAGCCAGGGAGCAGAGTTAGGTTAGATAAGATGTTCTTCAAGAGCAAAACAGCTGTGATAACCTACATCCTCTTCCCCTCCTCTCTCACTCTCTCCTTCCTCTCCCTCATTCTCTTGTTCATCTCCTCTTCCTCCTGTGCTGACAGTGGTGGAGTGTGTGGAGATGGGCCGGGGGTTGTGGCCGGCAGGCTCTGCCCTGACTGCGCGTCTCCGGCGGCTCATCACCGCGTACCAGCGCTTCACACGCCGCGAGCCGCTGCGGCCCGACTTCCTGCTGCCTGATGCCATGGGGGGCAGCTGGCAGCTGGGCGAGGAGCTACGGAGACGGGCGGCTGAGCCGGACCCCCTCTTCCTGGAGATGCAGAAAAGGTGAGCAGAGATGCAGACGCTGAAACTGAAACTGAAGCTAAAGCTGAAGCCCCAAACACTGATACTGATACCAATGCTGATAATGATACTGACACACATATCCTTGAAATGTACTGTCAGTTGTCTCCCTAGGGGCATCAAGGTGCAGTTACAGTTACATTAGGTAACTTGAGGACAGTTAAAACACTCTCTCCCTCTCTCCCCGTGTGCTGGTGCAGGTGGACGAGGCGGGAGCAGGCCGATTTCTACCGCACGGTGTCGTCGTTTGGCGTGGTGTTCGACCCTGAGAAGAAGAGCTTCGACTGGACACAGTTCCGTTCGTTCGCACGGCTGGAGAGGAAGACGGACGAGAGTCTGGAGAGATACTTCTGCAGCTTCGTGGCCATGTGCCGCACCGCCTGCCGCCTGCCCCCCAGGAAGGATGAAGGTAAAGAGCCCGGCTGGAACTGGCAGTCCGGCCCATCAATGTATAGATCAACTGGTGAGTCTATTCAGGCACATTCGCAAGAACACTCAGGGCAGGCAGGAAGTCCCAGGCCTAGCGCAGTGTTTCGAGAGGCTGCTTACCATGAGAGGATTGTACAGCAGATTAAAGTGATTGAATTGATCAGGCTTCTGACTGACTGCCCTTTCGTTTGCTTGTTTTTCATGTCAGGGAAGGACCTCTTGTTTTTCTTGTCAATTCCTACTGCAGTAATAAGTGTGAGTGAGCATTTAAGGGCTGTCTGTGTGCATGTGAGTGAATCTACGGTGTACCCCCAGGGCCAGTGGAGCCGTCCCTGTTCATGGAGCCCATCACAGAGGAGCGCGCGGCGCGCACGCTGTACCGCATTGAGCTGCTGCGAAAGGTGCGAGAGCAGGTGCTGAGGCACCCCCTGCTGGGCGAGAGGCTGCATCTATGCCGGCCCAGCCTGTACCTGCCAGTGTGGTGGGAGTGCGGCAAGCACGACCGTGATCTACTGCTTGGTGCTGCGCGACACGGCCTGAGCCGCACAGACTACTACATCCTCAACGACCCCCAGCTGTCCTTCCTGGAGGCGCACCGGAACTACGTGCAGAAGGAGAACCGTGGGGGGGTCAGGGGGGTGACTCCTCACCACTGCTGCCTGTATGAGGCCGGCCTCAGCCACTGCCCCTCCCCTACCGAGTACCACACCAGCCCTGCCCCTCCTGCTGCCACACACCCCATCTCTCACGCTCACTCGCACTCGGATACGGCAGAGACCGATGTGGGCAGCGGGCTGTGCGTGGTGCCAGGGGCACGTGGGGGCTTCCTGGACTGCCCCTCAGTGGATGAATCGCTGGAGCTGAGCTCCCTGCAGCACGATAGCCTTGGCACTGACTCTCTGCATGGCAAGCCTGCCAAGGAGGCCTTCAATGGCTTCCCCTTCAACTCGGTGTCGGGCGGGCAGAGCATGCTGAACTCTTACGGGGTGCAGGGCGAGCTGAACGGCCCAGCAGCGGACATGGCGGACAAGCTGCGCAGCGACGTGCTGGTGGGGGAGCAGTACCCCTGCGAGGAGGCTGGGCTGATGACCCCCTCCGCCGAGCTGGACGAGCTGCAGACGCCCTGGGATAGCGCTGAGCACGCTGCCACCGCTGACATTTTCAATGAGTCGGACGCCATCTTGGGGCCTCCCGGGCTGGAGCCGGAGTTCCTGGAGGCAGCGCCGCACGAGGGGCCCCAGGCTGACTGCCTGAGTATGCCCAGCTCCGACTCGCAGAGCACCACTGTGGAGCCGCTGCCTTCCAGCTTCCTGCTGTTCAAGGACATTGCTGTGCCGGATCCCCCTGCAGAGCAGGCCGAGCTGTCGGGGAGCCCTGGGCCCCACTGTGCTGCTGATTACGCCCCCCCACCCCTCAGCCTGCCTGACCTCGGTCTCAACCACCACTGCCCGGCAGGTGAGGAGGAGCCCGAGGAGAAACTGAGTGACTCGGACGTCACCCACAGCGTGCCCAGCCCCGGCGATTGCGCTGACAGTGTGACCTTCGAGTTCGACAAGGAGGAGCTTTCACACGACGGGCACAGCCTGGCCGGGCCGGACCCGGTACAGCCCTGTGAGCCCACGGACGAGACCACGCTTAGCGGGCACACGTACCTCCCCCCGGACACCACCTTGCTGCCCCTCCCACAGCCCCCCCCTGCCTCACCGGGCACCGAGGCTGTCTCGCAGTTCAAGGAAGAGTACTCCACTGAGCCCTTGCCCACGGAGATAAAGCCTGCCCACCTGCCGAGCCCTCAGGGGGAGCAGCTGGGTGCTCTGGGGACAGAGGTGAAGGAGGAGAAGCCGCAGACCACAGGTACAGCCACCCCTGATTCATCACATCGTGTGGGTGTATTTCTGTGTGTGTTGGGGTGTTTCTCTGTGTGGATGTACATACAATGCCTATAGAAAGACCACCTTGAACTTTTTTTGTTGCGTCTGTGCCTCAGATTTTCATGTTTCATGCATTTAAATTGTTTTTCTACTTTTCTACACAACATAACCACACTGTTAAGAGGGAGAAAATATTTTAGTATGAAAAAATATATATTTCAGTAGTATGTTATAATATATATTTTACACTTGTACAATTTTTGCACTAGGAAGTTGTGGGGTACTATGTGTAGATTTGAATTCTAGGCAATAAGGCAACAAAAGGTTTTTAAAGGGGGTGAAGATGTGTACATGTAATTGTGTGTGGTGTTCGAGCTTCCCTCTTGGATTGACTTTTACAGGACTTGTTTATAACTGCAGATCCCCTTTCTAGAGTCTTCTCACAGTCTTGGCTTGGTTTGAGAGTGGGATTAAAACAAGGGGAGATACTAACCTCTTCCACCCACATATTCTTTAATTTTAATTTTAAGTGGTCTTCAGCACTAGCTTCAATTATCTGATTAAAGTAATGGAAGCAGCAGTTGGGCCACAGCTCTGCGGGATTCACAGGGGAGCTTTTAATGGTCGAGGTACAGAGACCTGGAAAAACCTGTATTGAAGACTTGGCTACGCTGGTGGTCTGATCGAGTAATTGAGCTGGCATGAAAACCAGTAGACCTCAGGTGTGGTTGCAGGTCCAGGTCCAGGTGTGCTCAGGTCATTGCTGCTCTTGACTCCCTGTGCTCCTCCTCTCAGCCCTGCTGGTGGAAAGCTACACCGAAGAGCCAAGGTACCCGGCACCCCTGTCGGCCTGCGAAGTGGCGGAGAGCCTACATGAGGTCCGAGAGCCCACCATCGCACAGCTGCTGCAAGAGAAGGCGCTCTATTCTTTCTCCGAGTGGCCCAAGGTAGGGTTCTCCTCTTTCTCCTCCTCCTCCTCGGTATCTGAGACAGTCCCTGTTGTGGACTCTGGATTGCTTGCCTTAATCTAACAAAATAAACTACTGCAAAATGAAAATGGTGATAACAGTACAGATGTGATGTAATGTTTCTTTGCAAACTCGTAGGACCGCGTGATCATCAATCGCATCGACAGCATCTGTCATGCCATCCTCAAGGGGAAGTGGCCCTCCTCCAGCCAGCAGTTCGACTCGCCCAGTTCGCTGTCCGCCCCCCCGATGATCAACAGCACCCCCCAGAGGGGAGGCTACGTCCCTGCCAGGGTGCATTTGGCCCAGAGCCTGAACTACACCATGGGGGCGCCTGTCTCCCACCTGCACAAGGTCAGAGCCCCGCCCTCCCTGCAGCCACGCTGAGCAGCGTTAGTTACAGTGTGCATTAGGGTTATACTAGCTTTTTAATTTTGCTCTTGTGTCCATGTGAATACAGTTGTGTAATGCTAGAAATAGAGTGCAGTGCACTTATTATATTGCACGGTGTAGGACATGTTGCCTTGGATTAAGGTAAATTAATAAGTAATAATATTAAACTGAAGGACAGCACTCAGTAAGGCTCAGTGACAGTGAGAGGGACTAAACCAGGACCTGCTCTGTCATTAAACCCTTTTCCCCGCTTACCTCTCTGTGAGTAATGGCTGTCCTCTCCATTTCTTTGCAGGAGAGCCTGCAGGGGTCACACTTCCTGCCTGAGATGAAAAGGAGCCGGGGAGGGTTTGAGTTTGAGGCTGGAGAAGCAGGGGGTGGGGTGGGGGCCAAGCCTGGCCGCGGGGAAAAGATCCCAGTGGCGGTGACGCACAGGGGTGGAGGCCTGGTCCTTAATGGCTGGCAGGAGGCAGCCATGGACCTGTCGAAGGCTGGGGAGTTGGGTGTGGTGAGCGGTGGTGCGTCGGGCACAGTGCACGTGGGCCCCCCCGGGCTAAGCGCCACCGCCCCCCCCAAGATGGCCTCCCTGGCCGGCTTGCAGGGCACGCTGGGCCTGGATATGGCGGGAATCCTGCAGGCCGGCCTCATACACCCTGTCACTGGCCAGATCGTCAACGGCAACCTGCGCCGCGATGACGCCGTGATGCGCAGGAGGCGGGGCCGCAGGAAGAACGTGGAAGGGCTCGACATGAGGTTCGCCAAGAACCGGGCCCTGGCCACCCCTGAGCTGGTAAGGGGGGTGCGTCTGTGTTGGGTTTAAACCTGGGGTCAGTTGCCCTTAACACCCTGGGTACTGAATTCCTTCAACTGTAAGTTGTTCCCTTAATTAAAGTGCATTACATATTTTGTATAACAGCCTTACACTCAAGGAATGCTTCAGGCAAAACTGAACTTATCTGGCCACTGCTTTGTTTAGGAGCTGGAAGCTGTTCAGAGGTTCAAGTACACAAGAAAGGAAAAGTGATAAAAATAGGTTTTAGACTGCAGCTTGACAAGAGCTAATTGTGTAGCTGTTGGCACTGTAAAGCTGTACAGCTTTTATAGAAATTACATGGATTCTACATTTTCTAGCAAGTATGTTGCTTTCAACATTTTCAAATATAGTTTTGATTTTGTTTAAGCAAAATTTTATAATAGAATTATTTAAACAATCAAAAATATGAAATAAAATTGGCAGAACAAAAAATAAGGGAGACTGCCAATTGATTTTCAGAGTGGATAGATGAATTCGTACTTACTAGTAAATAATAAACAGTTGCATTGCATTGGGTTGTTGTCGTGTCCACAGGCCAGCCAGGAGTGCAGCAAGCAGCCAGCTGCCTCTAGCCCTGTGCCGCCCCCCGACCGGCCCTCCCCCGCGCCCCCACAGCCTGAGAGCCTGGTCTTGGACCGGGAGGCTGCCAATAAGAGTCTGCTAGAATGGCTGAGACAGAACCCCAACTACAGCATGGAGGTGCCACCTTTCACCCCGGTGAGCAACCCCCCCACCTCCCATTTCTGTGATGTAGTCAAGCAGCAGGCGCACCCGTTTGTGTGGTCTAATCTCAGCTCTGGGGCACGGGGCTCCTTTGTCCATTTGATGAAATGGAAGCATGTGCAGAAATGTTGCGAGTTCTTTGATGTAATTAAGTGGGTGAGCCTTGTGCCTGTTTTGGTTTATGATTTTCACAGTGTCCCTCTGTCCCCCTCAGTCACAGAGCGTGGGGATCCTGCATGGTTTTGTGGAACGGCCCAAGCAGCGGAGGCACCGCTGCAAGGACCCCAGCAAGCTGGATGTCAACTCCCTGACCGGCGAGGAGAGGGTGCCAGTGGTGCACAAGGGCACTGGCCGCAGGGTAATGACCTCCTGACCTCCCCCTGCTCTCTGGAAGCTGCTATCACTCTCATGCAGGGCCTGGCCCCAATTGATTGACCCCAAAATATTGAATCATCCCATTTGTCTCCTGACACTCCAGCCCAGTGCAGCACCAGAGTGCAATCAGTCCCTGTGTTGCTGCTGTTCATGATGATGTTGATTTTGATGTGATGTTGTTCTGCAGCTGGGGGGTGCTATGGCTCCTGCCATCAAGGAGCTGTCGCGGTGGCTGGATGCCAACTCAGAGTACGCAGTGGCCCCCGACTGGGCAGACATCGTCAAGCATTCTGTGAGTGAGCAGATACAGCTGCTGCACCTGGACCGAATGACTGACCAACAGATAAATGTAGTGCCCTATCAAATGAATGTATTATTATTATTACATTTTTAAGTCTACTTTAAATTTGAAAAATAAACTGGAGAATGGAAAACAAATATGTAATGTTAATGTGAAGGAAGACGCCCTTTAGAGTTTTAGTGTGAAGGTCCTGTGTGGGAAGGTAATATCCCCACTCTGGGCTCACACCTGTCTGTTTTTCCTGTTTTGCAGGGGTTTCTGCCTGAAGGCAAGTTTAACCGCATCCTGACGGAGCCGGTGTCGCGTGACCCAGGCCCTCGACGCAGAGGCCGGCGTCCGCGCAGCGAGATGACGAAGGCGGCGGGGGTGCTGATGGCAGACTCTTCCTCCGCTATGGGGCCGCTGTTCATGAACGGGCTGATCGGCAGCATGGACCTGGTGAGCCTGCAGAGCCTGCGCAGTGTGCAGGGCATCCCCCTGGCTGGGCTCATGGGTTTCCCTCATGGGTTCGCTGCGGTGTCAGCCAGCGAGGACGCCAAGAACGGGCTGAGCATGCTTCCCATGATGCTCCACGGCATGGCGGCCGTGCAGCCCCACATGTTCAGCGTGAGCGGGCTCCTGAGCCAGCCACCCACCACGAGCACCCCCTCTTGCACCACCACCTCCTCAGTGGGATCGGCGCCCCCCACCGCCACGGTGAGCACCGCAGGATCTGGAAATGGCACCCCTGTCTCCGTTGCCTCCAATGCCGCTCCAGGCAGCCCAGGCAGTACTGGAGGCCCTGCATCGGTCTCTGAGGCTGGGGACACGGAGACGAGGAACGAGGACAAGCTGCTGTCAGAGGGCAAGCCTGTGAGCAGCCCTGCAGAGTCTGCTGGCACCACGCCCACCACGGCAACAGCGACTGCAAGCAGCAGCAGTAGTGGTGGTGGTGGGCACCTGGCGTTCAACCCTTTCCTGATCCCAGGCGTGTCCCACGGACTGCTCTACCCGCACATGTTCCTCCCCCACGGGCTCAGCATGGCCCTGCCCAGCATGCAGCAGGCCTGCCCCGCGGACAGCACCGGCAGCCCCAAACGGAAGAAGAGGAAACTGAGGGAGGAGGAGGGAGTGGTGGGTTCTGTGGGTGACAGCTGCACAAAGACTGACTGTGCCCCCCCAGAGCCGGCCAGCCTGAGCAGGGACCCCACAGAGCAGACCCTCCCCGAATCTCCCTCGGCAGCTCCTGAGGACGGCCGGGAAGAGGAGGAGGGAAAGGAGGATGAGGGGGAGGAGCAGCAGCAGGAGCAGCAGCAGCAGCAGCAGCAGCAGCAGCAGGAGGAGGAGGAGGAGGAGGAGCAGGCAGTAGAGAAGGAGGGAGATTTACAGTAGACCTCCCACTGTCAACCTCCCTGTTAGTACTGCGCTACCAAGTTACCGGTGTGTGGTGTGTAGGTCAGAGATTTTCATGTAAAGTCTTTTATTATCCACTTATTAATGTTTATAGGTCTCCTGCACAGTACCAAACTTGTGATTATCATCATACCCCCACCCCCCACCCACCCATAACCACCACCACCACCACCACCCCCCCCCTTCCCCTAGGGATTTAAAGGAAGAAAAGAAAGAAAGTAGAGAGACCGAAAGGATAAACACTAATGCACGTGGGTGCTCATGGCAGTCGGTGCTCCAGAGTGGCAGCGTGTTTTCTCATGGCTCTGTTGCATTGTGGGAAGTGTGTTGGAGGGGGTGCTGCCGGTGTCGCAGAACAAGGCCCCCTGCAGGATGTCCTGAGCTTGTGTCCCTCTGGGGATCAGTGGCAGCGTAGCATCTCGTTCAGGTCTCAGCGCAGGTTGTTCAGCTGTAACCCATACTAGAATGTCTCTTACGTTTTATTTGTTGGTGTATAACAGGGTTATAGCATTCCTCCCACACTTCTCTCTGTCCAGAACCCCACAGGAAGCTTGTGAAACCAGCCCCCCTGTTCTATCCTCGTCACATTTTCTATGTGATTTTATTTTTGTTTTATATCAGTTTTTAAAGCCTCTTGATTTTAAGCTTAAAGGAAAAGAGAGGGGGAAATAATAAGCGGGCGATCCCATTATTACACACGACGAGCACGAGTGCTGCTAAAAAGCTCTTTTTCGGGCAGCTTTGTTCATCTGAAGTTGAGTTCGATTTTTTTTTTTCATTCATTTTGCTGCTACTTTAGATGACTTATTGGAGAGTTAAAATAGAATAATCTAATTTCTTCGAATGCACATGTTTGTATGCTGAAGAGATTTGCTCAATCAAATGGCAAAGAACAATCCTTTCATTGCTTAAGCCGCATTTAAAAAAAATATTTTTAATAAAAAAACATTTGCAACGTCACTTTTGCCCCTCCGTTGCAGCCTTACGGTGTTGCTATTGGTCGCCTGCCCTTACTTTGCCCTGCAGATCGCGTCCATTGTTCAGGGTCTGAGTACAGGGGCTGTTTTAGTGCCATGAAACAAGGGGCTCTTTTCTTCACACCACCCTGAGGCCCACAGTGAACTGACTGGGCTCTTCACACCCTTGGCCACACCCAGGGAAAGAGGGTGGGCTTCTGTGTTTTAAGTGAATCACAATGGATAAGAGAACAGGGGAGGTTTGTTCTTTTTATTTTAATATTTTTATTTCATCCCCATCCGTCTGTCCAGTGTAATGAACGACTTTGTGGTTAGCTCAGAAAGAAAAGAAAAAATCGCCACAGCAGAGTGCCTAATTATTGTAAGGGTTAATTGTATCATTTCCCTGTACTGTAGATTAGACCAATCTATACATTTTAAGATTAAAATCTATCTATATATTATTATTATTATTATTATTATTATTATTATTATTATTATTGTTATTACTTTTCTTTTTACAGAGATGTCTTGTAATGTTGTTGCCTCCATCATGGTAGTGTTTCCTACAAAAACAGAAAATTCAGAATCCGCACCAGTCCCTCTTCATGTTTATAGTCCTGTTTCCTGGGTCATCCCTGTAAACGTCTCCCTGTGTCACATCAGGATGTGATTAGCCTAGTTTTGGCATCTTTAGATTTTACAGATCATTTATATTTCTTTTCTTTTTTTGCAGCTGAACCACTTAGACAAGTCACTTTATATTCCATAATATTACACAAATGTTTTTGCACAAAAAAGACGAGATTCAGCAGGCCTGTAGGCGAGAGCTCTCTATAGTGTTAACAGCCTGTCAGTTTTCATCTCTGTGTGTCTGTCCGTGTCTGTGCGTGTATGCTTGCCTGCGTGCGTGCGTTTTGAGTGTGTTTGCATAAACACAACCCACCACGTGGGAAGAGTCTGCCCGGTTCTCTCCATAGTGCGCTCTCTTACCCTAGAGTCTTTCAGAACTAACATTCATGTAGTTGCCTTGAAAACAACTAATATTTATTTGTTTTGTTTTTTTTCCTTTGCCATACTTTACCAAATATAACAAGACCTTTTTTGTTTTATTATATTCAAATTTCAAAATGCCTTATTTTGTGTTATGTATATGGAAGCTTCCATGGATCTCCACATGTTGAAAATATAGACGTACTTAGTCTAGGGCTTGAATTTTATCAAAAGTAGAACACTGATCGGAGAGCCTCCCTGGCCTAGAGTTCCCTTTAGTTGTATGCATACTTCGCATTCCTGATATCTCCTTTGCTCCTTGATCTCGAAAATGAAGCTAGTGTGTGACAGATGTTCAAGTACAAAGCTCTTATTTCTGGTAGACTCCTTAAAAAAATATAAATACAAAACAGTGGCAGAAGAAATGGAGATACATTTCCTCATTATAATTTTTTTAAGGAATCTTTTTAAGCACAAGCAGTTCCAAATAACCAAACCGTGATCAATTGAAATAGACTGGTGAAGAGTTTGCACTGATCTCCACAAGTGTATATAAATGTTATTCCACCAGTGAAAGGTGATTTAGACAATCCATTTTTTGTAACATTTACTTTTATACATACCAAAACTTAATCTTATTGAGCTTCACTTCCTCGAGTGTTACGAATACAAACTCCCTGAGCAGTTACGTTTCCACTTTTGAGTATTTGTTGTGAAGACCTCTGACAAAGCGACCCCAGCGAGCGTGTGCGGTGTATGTGTACAACTAAAGAGGACGGCGTTATGTTTTAAGCATTTCATTTTAGAAGTTAACCTAATTTAAAACTGTTCTGCCTGTTTGATACTTCGTGTCTTGACCAAAAGAAAACAATAATGGCTTCTTGCTTACTAAAGGAAACTATTCTAGAACCACAAAACAAGCCCGGCAGGTGGTGTTTGAAAGGCAAGGAGAACTACAGAATTGTTCCCTGGTTAAGTCAGTCTCACGGGGGCCCATTTTCAGTGCTTGTGTGACTCCAGCTCTTGTAATAAAGACTTGAAACAAATCACTGGTGCAGAGATCAAGGCCAGTTGGGGGTCGGAGAAACTGTGTTACTATTTATTCAGTTTACATGTTTGTCATTTGTTTCAATTTTTTTTTTTTATTTGTTGTTTTAGGTTTTGTTTTTTTTCCTGTTAGTTTTGGTAATTTATCCAAAGGTCAAATTTGTTTTGGAGTCCTTTGTTTTCAGATGTATTTATTATACACTTTTTTTTTTTCTTACTAGTATCATTTTTATACCTGTATTCTAACTTATAAGGGTTCAGAAGGAAAACTTGCAGGTTCTGAAAGACTTTCCCACACCAGTACTGCTAGTTTTCCTTTTAGGCTTTTTTTTTTCCTCCCTCTCTCTCAGATTTTTGCCTCCAGTGGAAGCAGGAATTCATTTCAACCGATATAAACTAAATAAAACACTTTAATGTACTGAAAACAGAATTACTGAGCAAATGGACCCGTGCTGTCTGAGTACCTCACTGTCTGTAACTGTCATTCATTGTAAATCTGTGTCTTGATTATGTATCGTTGGGTCCCGATCAAAACGCTCTCACTTCCTGGTCATTTACCCATTCATGAATAAATGTGAATATCAAGTTGGCTGATTTGAAAAAAAGGAGCTGCAGGGCTTCATTGGTGGTTTTAGGAGCAACTGTACATGTTTTGAGTTCTCTTTGTTTTTGTTTGTTTTGTTTGTGGTTCAGTTCTGGATTGTGTACCGAACTGTGTAACTAATCAAGCACTGGCAGTCTGGAACCTGCCTCTTACTGGGAACCAGCTTCCTCAGAATTAGTATTGAAGTAATTGCTGTCCTACTGAGAAAGGTGTGCAATTCCTCCTCGAGCCTCCCATTAGTGTTTGTTTTCTGTGCTCAGTCCTTTAAATGTGAGCTCTAATCTCTATTGTCTCATGTATTTCAATAATTGCTCCCGTAACACTTACACAAACAGACAGTGCAATGCTCAGACAGAGGGGTATGAGTGTGTGTGTATGTGGGGGGGTTGTCAGTGTTTATCTGAACTACAGCAGCTTGCACTAGAAGACTAGTCTCTAGCTCATGCATTTTAAAGGCCAGTGTTAGCCAAGTGGATGTAAGTTATTAGTTTCTTTGAACCAAGGGTATTTGGGATCGTATGCTACGAAACAGTGTGTCCTCTGTGTCAAGTCTGAAATCCGCCTCTACAGTCTCCACGGCGTTAGTTTTATTTTTGTTGAACTTGCTCCTGTATTCCCATGTGGACCAATCACATAACTCCAAACATGGTGTGTGATCTTTTATTGTGCAATAAAAGATGACTTTCAACTTTCAGTACATCTCCTGTGGCTTCTGCTTGTGTATCAGCAAAACTACCATTGTTAGTTTAGTTTGGTTAAACTTGTTAATATTTGATTGAATAGAGGATCATATTGCAGTTGTAAAATCACATTAGATGTCATTAGATCCTTGTGTTTTTTTGTTTTTGTTTTTTACAGAAAATATGCAAATATATAAATCGTGTCCAATTTCAGTAAAGCTGCAAAAATAAAAACAAGAATTGTGAATTCTTGAATCCGACAATACCATAGCAATAAATGTAAGTAACCATGTAAAAGTTTACTTTCTTGACCATGATTAAACCGATTTGAAAATAATAGCTTTTTTTATGAATAGCTAAATCCCGTATTTGTATTAATGTTGTGTGATTTAAAATGAAACGCGTTAAATGTGTAGAAATGCATTGAAATCAGGCATTTGAAACGGGTACACCGAGAGGCTGACCGGACGTCCGTGTTTGGAGGGTGATAATGCGGGCGCACCAACGTGCTTTTTCCCGCCAATCGAGCTGCGGGGAATTGTGGGATTGCGGCGAGTGTTTTGGAGGACCGGAGGTGTGTGAGGAGAAACGTCCCGCAGAAGAAAGCGGTGCGCTTGAGTGACGGGGCTGCGGGGCGAAATGCGAGAAGACCAAAGCGACCCCGAGTCTGGGTCGGAGTCCGGGAGGCCGGACGAGCCTGCGGTGCGGAGGAGCCTGGAAGCTCTGTGCCGAGAGCTGAACATGGACGAGGAGACCGGGAGGGACGCGCTACGGAGCTTTACAGCCATCCGGGAGACCTACACCCTGGAGGTGAGCCTGCCGGGACACGGCTGCTTCGCACGGTGTTGACAAACGGAAAAGCCGATATAAGTGGACAGGGCGGCCCAGTGTCCGTACATTGAGGACATTTGTCGTCTTCGCACTGAGATCCGGGGCTTTAACAGCCGCGTCGCAAACTTCTGCAGCTCGTATTCATAACCGCTAACTTTAGTAAACGGACGTGTCCACCGTCGCCACGCAGAGACGCGGAAAGTGTGTGGAAGTGAACGGATTCGTGTCCTCATCCCGCACACGCAGGACTGCGACTCAGATACGTTTCATTGCGCATTATGTATGACCGGTGTGCAGTTCGCTGACCATAACTTTAAACGCCCGTAGGAAATCTTCACCCGAGTCGATTTGATGTAAGAAAGTGTTGCACAGAGATCTTTTCTCATCTTGAGGATTTACGAGATTTTTAATGTTTTATGCTTTATGGTGATGTTGGTGTTATTATGAGTCGGAAATTTAAAGGGAAGCGAGATGGGCGTGATTGTCTTTGTCAGCTCTCCGCCACTGCGCAGGTCAGACAGCACCAACCTAACTGTTTACTGCAGTCATTACCTACTTAATAACCCCATCTTACTGCAGGATAACTTCATACCCCAATTTAATAACCCTGCTATCTGCGCTGCATAACTTAATAACTCGGCTTACTGTTGTGCATAACCTCATAACTCCATTGCATGCAGCTATCTATATTGTCACCTTGAAATGAAAAACACGGAGACCTTGTCACTGTGGGATGTGGTAATAGCACTGTGTTTATCTAAGACTCAAAATGGTAGATAGGGTGACTTATCAAGGAACCGGTCAATGTGCAATCGTTCCTTTCAAAATAAAATCAATACGATTCACATTACATCAATTCATATTTCCAAGTGTAAGTGTGCAAAGTCGGTAAGACCGATCTAGCAGACTCCGCTGTAAGTGCTGCCAAAGTTGCTTCCAAGTATTAACTCAGAGTGGTGGAGACTTATACACGTGATCTTTCAGTTTTGTGTTTTTAATGTATCATTTTTTCACTGTTTCGATTTACATTTATTTTACTGTGTTTTAATTCCTGGCTAAAATGCAACAGAAGGTGGAAATTGTGAAGGGATGAAGACTTTCTATAGGCAGTGTGTGCTTTGATTTGCATACAAGTTTTACAAATCACACATTGCATGTTACAGCAGCGACATACAGTCTAGCAATGTTTTGATTCTGACCTGTCCATGGAGTGAAATTCAAGAAGTCCAGGCAGGTTGACATCACTGAAAATAAACCTTGTGTATATGTTTGCATATGCTTTTGTTGATGCATCTGTCCCCTTCGTTCCTGCAGGGAGACGTGGTGCACTGGTTGGCCTGCGCCCTGTACGCTGCCTGCAGGAAGGGCCGCACTCCCACCGTAGGCAAGGGAGTGATGGAGGGTAACTGTGTGTCTCTGACCCGGATCCTGCGCTCCTCTAAGCTGAGGTGAGAGGGGCTGTGCAGGTGCAGGGTTCGGGTTCTCGCCAGCACGATTTGCTGTCCGCATCTGTAGTCTGACTCGCACACTACGCTCCCAAGGCCACTCGTAGTGTGCTCAGAAACATCATTATTATATTCGTTATGAGGGAAGGTGGTAGATACAAGCTCTGGAAAAAATTGAGACCACTGCAACTGACCACTCCCAAATTCCAAATAAAAATATGAATGGAATGGAACAGCTGCCGTACATGCAGAGATGCTGATTTAAGAAACATTTGCAGTGGTCTCATAATTTTTTTTCAGAGCTGTATTAACCGCATCACAAAAGCGCTGAGTGTTGTTTTATGTTCACCTTACTTGTTACCTTAATACTGCATGTGTTTATTAGTGTTGTTTTTGTTTAATACTTCATGTGCTGTGATCTAATTCCCAGTTTCTTTCTGCTGTCCTCCCGCCCTCCAATCCAGTTTAATCCAGTTCTTTAACAAGATGAAGAAGTGGGCAGACATGTCCAATCTGTCTGCGGAATTCCGGGACCGGATCGCGCGCCTGGAGAGGAATTTCGAGGTCTCCACGGTGATCTTTAAGAAGTTCAAGCCCATTTTCCTGGACATGTTCCAGAGCCCGTGGGGGGAGCCGCCCAGACAGCCGCGCAGCCGCAAGCACAGGTAGCCCCCTCCGTCTGCACTGCTGCCTCACAGGCAGGCCGGCGTCAGTTTTGGTGCCTGGCTGTGGAGCCATGCGCCTCCTTTTTACTCTTAAGAATCCGCTAACCCTTCTCTCTCTCTCCTGTTAGGCGCCTGCCCTGCCACATCAGTGATGTGTTTAAGTTTTGCTGGACCCTCTTTGTGTACACTAAAGGTAGGTTTTCTTTACAGGACCTCAATGGTCTGCCATACAGATTTGAAACGCAATGTCCAGTATATGTAGGGATAATCTGTAATGAAGGAATGTATGTAAGGTATTGGCTAGCTTTGTGTGGATTTCCATGGCTCACTTGCAGTGTGTGGTCTGTGTGCAGGGAACTTCCGAATGATCGGCGATGATTTGGTGAATTCCTACCACCTCCTGCTCTGCTGCCTGGACCTGGTTTTCGGCAATGTGCTACTGTGTGCGAACAGGAAGGACCTCATCAACACTCAGTTCAAAGGTAATTGGAGTTTCCAGACATCGCATAAACCTCCCATCTTCAGACTCTGTAAATGTGTGATGTATTTATCGTGCATAACCTCCCTTTAAAGCACTTCCCACCTCACTTCCAGTGCTGTGGGTTTCGCAGACTCCTTTTCCTCTTCCTTGAACCTGCAGCAAAACCTCTTCCCTAGTGTCAACCCCAGCACTTCCCCCCCCTTGCCCAAGGGTCATGCACATTTTGGGGTTGAATCGGTCTCTGCCTGTGTGGGAGAAGCTGCTGTCTGCGTCCCGTGTGTGACCGCTGCCCTCCCTGCCTGTTTACAGGGTTGCCCGCGGAGTACCACAGCCCAGACTACAGCCCGTCCGCCGAGCCCCCCTGTGTCATCGACCGGCTGTGCCAGCTGCATGACGGGCTGGTAGTAGAAGCCAAGGGAATTAAGGAGCATTACTTCAAGCCCTACATTAAAAAGCTCTTCGAGAGACAGGTAATGTGTTTGTTCAACGGGAGCCTCTCGCCGTCGTCACCCAGCAACAGTCTTGCCAACCCCAACTGTCCCTGTCAGTTTGTCTGACTCTCACTCTGCCTATAAGAGTGTCACTTCAGCTGGTTGTTTTTGTCCTCCTGTGTACTCTGAATTCGTTGCTGTGCTTTTCTCACTGACGCAGAGCAATTCGATAAACAATTGAATACGCATTTTCAAAATCGTCTCGTCCTCATTTTCAGATCCTGAAGGGGAGCGAGGAATCTCTGATTGGACTGCTGGATGTGTCCAACTTCATTGACAACAAGTAAGACCGTCGACTGATGGAGTAATACACTGTCAGGGATTGTTCTGTGCCCACTGCAGTGTTGCTAGGGCGGTGTGCCACGGGATTGTTGAGAAGTCACACAAGAACAATGAAGAGTAAACCTCTGGGGTATTTAAATTATCCATGCCTGGCGGAATTAAGCCATGGTTGGTGTGCCTCAAAGATGTAATAAAGCAAGGCACACCTACTTAACATCTACAGGTTATGCATAGAAATGTACTTAATGCAGAGAATAAAACGAATAAACTCAACACTTAAATCATAATCCGAATTCTATTTTCTGAACCGTAATACTGTGTTTCAGTGCCAAAAGGTCTGACCTGCTACATACACCCGATTCAGTTAAGTCAGTAGGAAAGCAACCCCAACGTTAACAAAAGCCTCTGTACTCTGGGGACCCTAAATTGTAATACATTTGAATGCAGAATTGAGCTAAATTACTTTAAATAACATCCCTCCCCGCCCCAGCAAAGCGGTGAACAGAAAGTACGAGGAGTACGTGCTGACGGAGGGCGATTTCGATGAGCGGGTGTTCTTGGGAGCGGACGCGGAGGAGGAGATTGGGACGCCCCGCAAGGCTGCGCTGGACCTCCCTGAGGGCCGGCTCTCCGCACGCATGCAGGTGGAGTGCAACCTGCAGCAGCACTTTGAGAAGGTACGCGCTCTCTCTCCCTCTCCTGAAGCAGCCATTTCCTATGTATGTATTATATGTATGTATTATTTTCCCTGTTCACCATGTTTACTGTGCTCTTGAAAAAAGCTAGTCACTTCAGAACTCTTATTTCTTGACCCTGGAGAGAGTAGGTATACATTAATCTTCTAATCGGACAAAAGAAAACTCCTTAATATAGTAACTGTGTGATGCTCTCCCCAGACGCGGTCCTTCGCCCCCTCTACTCCGCTGACGGGACAGAGGTACCTGAAGGACAAGGATCCCCTGGTGACCCCTGTGTCCTCGGCCACCCAGAGTGTCAGCCGGCTGCAGAGCATGGTGTCCGGGCTGCGCAACTCCCCCAGCGAGCAGCTGCTGCAGGTCTTCAGGTGAGCACCGCAGGCCCTGATCAGGGGGTGAAACGGCTGCCGGCGTCGAGAAGACGGGAGGAGATTTACTGTGCGGGGTGTATATGCTTATTTATCCATTGTATACTGGACAAGTAGCTGAAGGCTTAGAGATTTATACATTTTCTCTTCCACATTTATCATGAAGATAATTATAGATTTTTCAGATACTAAGACAACATCTAAAATGCATAAAAGGTTTATTATGATTTATTTTGATGCAGGTGGTGAGGGAAGATGGTGACATTATTTTATTGGTAGAACTGTGCAGATCTTGTCAGGCGAAAGTATCGCATGCACCTGAGAGAAACAAATATTAATAAGAAAATAACACACCAGGGTGTCATAAGCTGCCGTTTTATTGTTTCCGTTTTGTTTTTGGGCTTTGAAGGTCATGTTCCCGCGATCCTACAGAGACGATCTTGAAGTGGGTGAAGGGCTGGGGCGAGACTTTCCGACAGCACTACACAAAGCACACCGAGGAGCAGCCGGGGTCCCACATGGGTGAGCGAAGAGACGAGCTGAGCCAACATTTATACGATGGGTTCATGTTTTGTCGGCAAGCTATCCAGCCAGCTCAATAAGGTCTTTCATGACCATTAATAAACACTACATTGCACTTTATGTTCTTCTGGAGACAAAAGTATTTGGGGGAAAACTCAGTATCAATTTGTGCTGCATATTTTCAGTATGATATTATATTGTGACAATCCACTGACAGGCCCTGTTGCTTTAAGAATACAACACCAGGTGCATTAAAAGGACGTAGCTCACGGATACAAAAGGGCACATCGCCCCCTAGAGGGAAAATATCTGAGTACAGTGGGATTGGGAAAAGACAAAAGCGGTTTGTGGGCAGCAGTATGGAGTGGAGGGTCGTGGGTTCAGTCCTAGGTGGGGGGCAGTGCTGTTGTGGCCTTGAGCAGATACTGTACCCAGATTGCTTCAGTAAAAACCCAGCTGCATGTAATTACCCATGTATAATAACTGTTATATATTGTAACTGCTAAGAAATATAATAATGTGACATTGTAAAAACCTCTTAAAGCCTTTCTGTAAATACTGTACTTTATTAGCAATTTGACTTTAAAGTGAAAGCTGATGTATTATTGAGTTGAAAGTGCTTTTAAACATAGTTTCAAACTCTATGAAAAGTTGAATGTATCCTTGTTTGGAAACAGTCTTGCGAAGAGGAAAAGTCTGGTCTTGATCTCTGGTGAAATGCTGCCGTGGTTTTTCTTAACTCTTTGAAAAAATGCAATATTTGGTTATAGTTGGTACAATACTGCAGTTTGTGATTTGTTTTTTGTTGTTTTTCCCCCCTAGATTTTGCTGATAACCGGTTAAAACTGGCAGAGATCCTGTACTTCAAGATCCTGGAGAATGTCATGGTCCAGGAAACTCGCCGGCTGCACGGCAAAGACATGGCAGTGAGTCTAACAGCTTTGACAACATTATGTCATTGTTACTTTTTTCCTGAAGCTCTGGTGTGCAATGTTGTGCAATTCTCCTCAACAACGTCCTGTGTCCCTCGGTGTCCCCCCATCTCCCAGGTGCTGCTGGAGCAAGACATCTTCCACTGCTCTCTGATGGCCTGCTGCCTGGAGGTGGTGCTGTTCGCTTACAGCTCCCAGCGCACTTTCCCCTGGATCATCAACATATTCAAGCTGCCGCCTTTCTACTTCTACAAGGTACGCAGCTCCTCCTTTCCAAATTAACTCCCATCTTACGTTCTCTTTTCATAGCCAAATCCTCTTGACATCTCTCACCTCTCTCCCCCTCTCTCTCTCTGGCAGGTGATCGAGGTGTTTATCCGGTCTGAGGAGGGGCTTTCCCGGGACATGGTGAAGCACCTGAACAGCATTGAGGAGCAAATTCTGGAGAGCCGGGCCTGGTCCTCGAACTCCGCACTGTGGGAGGCTCTGAAGGCGGTAAACGACAAAGTGCCCACGGTGGAGGAGGTGAGAGGGGTGGAAAGAGATGCACACAGCCAGAGCTCTATAACTCAGACCGGCCCCAACATCACAGCCTAGTTGGCTGCTCCTTTACTGGTGCTTCCTGGCACCCACCACCCCCGGGTCCGTAGCGGGCGGTGTGTTTAAACTGAACCTGCAGGATCCAGCAAAGCATAGCATGTATTGAAGGGCTTCTGGTTTTTCAGTGCAGTGCAGTCACACCTTTCTCCCTGCATCTGTCCCTGCCAGGTGACACTACCCAGTAACTTTGAAACGGGGAACGGCCACAGTGGCCCCACGCATCTGCCCCTGGTCGCCCTGTCGCCCATCATCCACCCACGGCTCAGGGAGGTGAGGATCGGCCTGGGAGGCAGCGCCCACAAGGGTGAGTGAGAGAAGGAGTGTGTTTGTGGGACACGCTCAGCCCTGTTGTGTGTCTGTATCTGTTGTACTAATGTAGTTCATGATTTTGATGAGGCCCAGGCAGGGCAGTGATTTACGCCTGGTTCCTCACTCCTCAGATATTTGTGGGGATCCTCTTTGAGGGAGGAGATGTGCATCATGAATCGCAGTTTCTCCCAGTTTTAAGTAAAGCATTGCTGAGATTCTCAAAGGAAGAGCAGCAGTATGTTCAGTCAGTCTGCAGTCTGTGCTGTAGTACGTGGTGTGTGTGATGAGTATTAATTTTAGCAAAATAAACAAACCTGTGGGTTTCTCTGACTCTGACTCTGACGGCCACTCTCTCCTCCCAGCAGACATCCCTCCTTCCCCGATCTCCGTGCATGACCGCTACAGCTCACCCACTGCGGGCAGCGCCAAGCGCCGGCTCTTCGGCGACGACGGCTCCTCTGCGTCTCCGGTCAAGAAGATCTCCTTCTCCCAGGGGGGGAGCTTGAAGATCGTGCCCACCTCGCCCTGCGACGCCACGCACATGTCCCCGGCCCGCCCCGTCTTCACCATGACGACTGCCACCATCACCATACCTGTGCAAGGTGAGGGCTGGCCTTGCCCTCTGCTGCCCAGTGGAGTGTGGTGCGGCTGCTTCCTGTAACTAGCTGCTGCCACTTTTAAAACGGTGTTCTGTGCTCTTTGTCTGGTTATTTTCCTGCTTCCTTTTGTTCATCTAGTGCACCTGGAGTCTTGTGTCAGGCTGTGGCAGTGCTGAGGAGATCCATGAACTCTGTGCCCCCTTTCTCCTGCAGGTGTGGCGAACGACACGGGAGCAATTTCCTTCTTCCAGCTGCAGTCCGGGGAGCGCAGTCCTCTCACTGCCCAGGCATTGCTCCCCGCCTCCCCCAGCCGGGCCGGGCTGGGGCCCCCCACCCTGGACCCCCCGAGCAGCGCCAACAAACCCCGGAAGACGGGCTCTCTGGCGCTGTTCTTCAGGAAGGTGAGGGAGGCGAACCTGGGAGCAAAGACACGGCGGTGGCCCAAATAAGAGCGTGATGGATGGCGGCTTCCTCAGTGTCAGACTTCTGGAGAAGATCAATAATTATTCTTATTTCATTGCATTTTATTTTCTCTGTAGATTCAGGGCAGGTTCAGTTAAATGAATAACGAGTTCAGTTAACCCATGAAGTGTCTGTGTGTCTCTCTCTGCCTCTGGGTGTGTGTTGCTCTAATGTCCTGTGCTCTCCAGGTGTACCACTTGGCCAGTGTGCGGCTGCGAGACCTCTGCCTGAAGCTGGATGTCTCTCTGGAGCTGCGCCGGAAGATCTGGACCTGCTTCGAGTACTCGGTGGTCAACCACCCAGAGCTCATGAAGGATCGGCACCTGGACCAGCTTCTCATGTGTGCGGTGTACATCGTGTCCAAGGTGAGGCTGTGGCGGTGTCAGGTTGTCGGTGATCAGATGTCCTCTGTTGTGGGGGGCTATAGAAACCTGGGCAGTGTGTAACTTAAACATTGCACAGCTGTATACAACAAATAATATGCAGCAGATGCGCAATATATCCATCTCACAGTGCGAAAAACTAACCAAGTTCTGTCTCTTTGTGATTTTGAAGGCGACAAAGGAGGAACGCACTCTGCAAGACATCATGGGGTGCTACCGCAGCCAGCCTCAGGCCAGCAGCCATGTGAGTACCCAGAGGGCTCGGCGGTCCAGCTCTGAGACAGTTTCTGAAGCGTGGGACCGGTTGAGGAAGCTGTTGTGTAGGGAGTTGCAGGCACTGTTATGGGGGTGGTTCACTCATGCAGAGCCGGCCCAGTCCTAGTCCTGGAGAGTCTCTTCCATTTTACGTTGTGTCCTTAGGTGTTAAATAAGTCACAGCGGCATCGGGTGTTGATTAGTGGACGATTTAGAGAGACGGATAAAGCCAGCAAGGTTCGCAGCTCTCTCCAGGACTGGGTCAGCTTCCACGGTGCCAAGGCTTTAACCCTGCCCTGCCCTGCTGGACATTAGAGCTCCCTGCTGCTCACTGGCTCACTAATGAAGGCTGCTCCCTCCTCTCCTCTGTCTAGGTGTACAGAAGTGTCCTCCTGGAGAAGGCTGATGATCAGTCCACCAATAATGGAGACATTCCCAACATGGACGAGGGTGGGAAGATTAATTGTGTTTTAAGAAAAATAAATATATTTGTATATAATTTAGCAGATGTTGGCAGTAGTTCGAGACCCGGCCTGTCTGACTTGTCTTCCCCCCACCCCCCACAGTCGAGGAGGATGAGAGGGGCTCAGGGTCAGACATGTGTGGCGGAGAGTTGAGAGGTGACCTCATCCAGTTCTACAACAAAGTCTACGTGCTGAAGATGACCGGGTTCGCCCACAAGTACAACAGCGCGAGTGCTGAGCCGGGGGTAAGCACAGCAGGGTGCACCTGCACGGAGGGTGGGGGGTTGAGATGAGCAGGTGTTCAAGGAGCAGAATGAGGGGCTGATTTTGCACCTCAAGTGCTTCTATTTTATTTCCAGCCTGCATTATTTTTAAGACACCGCTTGTAGGTCGTAGTTTCAGGGCTGGTTTTACAGTCGCACAGTGTGGTGTTCTTTTGCTGTTCTTCCCTCTGTAGTCCAGCTCCTGAGTCAGTCCTGTTGTTGTTTCAGCTTGCGGCGCCCCCCTTGTCTCCGTACCCCTCGATCAGAGCCCATCCCTTGTCCCCACGCCGTGTCTCCCAGAGACACTCGGTGTACATCTCTCCGCACAAGAATGGCTCCTGCCCAACCTCCTCTTCTGCCATCACCTACAAGTTTAACGGGAGCCCTTCCAAGGTAAGACTCCTCCTCGCCCCTTGATCGATTCAATCTATCCAGAGCCCTGGCGCTGCTCCACACTCCCCTCCTCTCTTCCTCTCCAATCTGCAGAACCTGAGAGACATCAACAGCATGATCAAGCAGGGCGAGCGGACGTGCTGGAAGCGGGCGTTCACCATGGACAGCGACTCCGAGTCGCCGGCCAAGCGGCTCTGCTCCGAGAGCGACGATGTGCTGCTCAAACGCCTGCAGGACGTGGTGAGCGAGAGAGCCAACCGCTGACCCCCTGCTTATCCAGGGTCAGCGCTGATGCCACGCAGCCCACGCAGTGCTGCTCTCAACACTTGGACAGCACCACCTTCCACGTAGAACGATGGGAAGGGTGTTATTTCTTTTGCTGTCTCGGCTCCAGTTGTCACTTAGGAATCTGCAGCAATGGTTCTGGCCTCTTGACCCCTACAGCATGTGACTGTAACTCGAGCTGTGCACGTGTCTTCATCAGCACCATGTCACAGGAGTGTAAGCTATGAAAATCATATATTGTTTGTGTTTAATTACACTGTCTGCCGAGTTCTTGGTTCTAAACTGAAAGGTAATGGTTTACCTTTTCCTCTGTGTATGGCATGTGTACCAGAGGAGAGAGAGAGAACCCAAGCATTAATCACTTCTGACTCTCGCTGGACTGGGTGTTTCTGCTGGGATGCAGATGTGCTACAAACGTGGACCTATGAGAGGCAGACCAAGTTACTGTTTCCTACATTAGATAGTTGCCAAACTATCGCATTTGTTCTTGTGTTTAAGGTTTGTCATGGGTCTATAGTGCGATGTGTGGCATCGACACTTCTAACCATCGTTACCATTTTCATTTGTCATGCTTCCAATGTTATACCGTTAACAGTAATTTGTTCTTATCGGAGTCTGGAGTTGCCTTGTTTCCTCTGCTCTCCTTGGACTCTCTTTTGCATGGACCTGTGCAGTTGATTGACAGTAGAGAACTCTTGAAGTGTAATATTACTTTGAGTGGAATGTACCCTGACTGTATTCAGTAGAATATTACTGAAGCTTTAATGGGCTGGATACTGTTGGGTATCAGGCTTCCAGTTCCCCTGTTAAGTGAAGGGCTGCCCTCGACAGTGCTGCACAGACTGGCCTTACAGACTCTTCTGATCGGCTCTGACTGCAGTGCCTTTGCTTGCCCAGTCGTGTCAGACATCTTTCAGTTAGCAGCGATCCAGTGCAGGTCTCTAGGCTCGGTGGCGTTTCATTCTGCCCAGTGTTGGTTTAATTTGCATTGCTTCACTTTAATTTCTCGGCTGTGGATCTGCAGCTCCCTGTCAGACTGTGGGTCTAATGAAAGGACTGAAGCAGCTCGAGCTTGCGTCCAAGCCCGGCCTCGGCGCTGTGGCTTCATAATCCAGTGCACATAAATTATGGTTGTCTTACTCCTTTTTTATTTGTTTTTGGTTGTTTCCACTGAGACCTGTACAGTGAAAACCCCTTTTGTATGTATTTTAAAAAGGTGAAGTTTGTAATAAGAACTTTAAATCCCCCCCCCAAAAGAGTAAACGCTTTATATAGACCAGTAGCTTGACATGTACATATGAAAATAAAGTGCAAGCTTTTTAAAATGATTGTCTTGTTTTCTTGCTGTTTCATCCTTCACCTCATGCTGTGAGTTTCTTTCACCAACATCATCCTTGATCTTAATTCCTTCTTTGCTTTAAGCTGTGTCTGTACAAGTGTTACTTAATTAAGACTAATGTGCTGTTCTTGCGATTCTGACGCTTCAAATATCCCCCAATCACTCCCTCTAGTGGTCTGCTGCAACATTCCCAGCATAAAGAAAGCCACCTGCTACTTCCTGGTAGAAAATTGCCCAGTGGAAATGATCTGTCAGTGTTACAGTTAGTGCTGCAGTTTGAGAATCGGTAACCGTTGGTTATTTAATACTTTATTTTAAATGGGACTGTCTGTTCAATGGCAGTAGAAACAGTTTGACCTGGAAGCAAGCAGTGAATGTCATTTCAAGTTATACAGCAGCTGTTCTCTGAATCTTATACATGGATGAATGGATGGAGGGATAGGGTCATCAGAGGCACTTTACTTTGGAGTCCCTTCAGGTCCCTCCGACTCATTCTCCTCTAACTCTGTCCCTCCGTTTCTCTCTCCCTCAGTGCTGCCCACCACCGACCCAGCACTTCTGTTGCTTTGTATGTTGTCTCTCCTCAATCCACTTCAGAATTTCTCCTTGTTAATGACCCTCAATCATCATGGTGATGGTGATGCTTTTCACTGGGCGGCTGACGGGGGATGTGGAGCCGTGTGCCGTCTCACTCACTGCTTCTCACATGTACGTGGATTTGTCTCTGCTGCCTGCAAGTGCATGCTGCTTAGCTTTTGTTATTAATTTAATTGAGAGAAAAGTTATTCAGGAAAAAAAAACTCAGGATGCAGAAACTCCCAGCACATTCACCTGCCTCCCCGCACTCCTCAGACTTGTTAGTGTAGTAAGAGACCAAAACCCCTAATGTTCCCACTAGATGGCAGCAGCTGAACGCAGTACAGCATCCTGCCGTGTTCCCAGGATCGTCTGCACTGAATCTCGTTTCTGCCTCTGGTTAGAACTTCTTTTTTCAGTACCCCTCTGAAACCGGCCTAAAAGACCATCTGAAATCCTCGCGACCCATAGCAGCATGCGGGATGTGCAGGCCGCTGTGTCAGGTACCCGGCATCCATCATTCGCTGCCCTTCGTCTCTCTTGCAGTGGCCCGGTGGAGTCCAGTTATTTAGCCTTTTTCATTACGAGGTTTGTCAAGGGGAGCTGTTCCCATTGGGGTGGGCAGTTTTGTGTGGCCTACGTTTGTGTGTCTAATGGAGGACGTGAGCCGTTGGCCTGCTCCCTCATGACTGTCCCTGGGTCCCTTGGCACCTCCACTACGAGAGAGGTCACATGTCTGACCGCTGTGTGTCCGCCCCGTGCAGTGATGCGATGTTGATGCTCGGCGTGTGTCACGTGGCTGCCAGTAATACACCATTGTTGTCTTATTTTTTTACCTTTACCGGCTTGATAAACACTATATAGTACTTTACACTACTGGTGGTGAGGGAATTTTTTTTTCTTTTTTTTTTTTTTCTCTTTACTCTTCTGAAGAAAAGCTTGCCTGGAACTGCGGTGGCTTACAATGATCAGACCGCATCCTGCCAGAGAAGCCTCAGGGTGGATACTTGGTGATCTCGGGAAGCTCTTATTTACATTTTCAGGAAGACATCGTTTTGTCTCCTCCTAACTACACCAAACTGCAGCTGTGTGAGACTGAGGGCCGCTGGGGCCCAGAAGTATTATTAATAAGTAGCATCTTCAGAGGGAAGAGATTTGCTGCTCCTGAAGACCTCGGGGCTACGGGCTGGGTAGGGGTCTGTGGCTAGAGGAGACTACAGAGCAGGGCTGGCTCCTGCAGGATTTCTAGGTACCTTTCATTCAGCAACTAATGAGGATCTGGAATAAACAGGTGATTTGACTTCTTTGGGCCTCTGGTGGTGAGTGTCTGCGTTCAGTAGGTGGTATGAGTTACAGTGGCTCTCAAAAGTATTCATCCCCCTTGGACTTTTCCACATTTCAGGATATCAGAATGGATTTAATCAGGAGTTTTGTCGCTGATCAACACACAATGAAGTAATCACCCACTTTGCTATGACACACCTGATTGAGCTGTGGTGAAACCAAGTGTCTTTAGAAGTCACGCAGTTAGTTGAATGGAGTCCACCTCTGTGCAATTAAGGTGCGTCACATGGTTAGTACAATTCCTAATGAAGACGAAGGACCATTAAATGCAAATCCGGAATAAGGTTCTTCAAAAGCACCAATCAGGGGTAGGATATAAGAACATTTCCAAGGCACTGAATATCCCCCAGAGCACAGTAAAGTCTATTATAAAGAAATGGATAGAATATGGCACAACTGTGAATCTGCCTAGATCAGGCAGTCCTCAAAAACTGAGTATCTTGGCGAGAAGGGCACTAGTCAGGGAGGTGACCAAGAGGCCTATAGCAACTCTAAAGGAGTTACAGTCTTCCACTGCTGAGCTGGGAGAAAATATACAGACTGCAACAATAGCCCGGGTGCTTCACAAGAGTGGCCTTTTTGGGAGGGAAATAAAACTCGCATCAAATCTGGGCTAGAGTTTGCCAGAAGGCATGTGGGAGGCTCTGAGAACAAGTGGCCGAAGATTATTTTGGTCTCAGACCAGAGAGAGCTGTTTTGGCCTCAATGCTAAGTGCTGCGTTTGGCGCAAGCCTAACGCCTCCCATCATCCTGAGAACACCATCCCTACCATGAAGCATGGTGGTGGCAGCATCATGCTATAGTGATGCTTTTCTGCGTCAGGGCCTGGAAACCTTGTAAAGATAGAGGGCAAAATGGATGCAGCAAAGTAAAGCGAAATCCTGCTGGAGTCTGCAAGAGACCTGGGACTTGGGAGAAGATTAATCTTCCAGCAGGACAATGACCCCAAACATATAGCCAAAGCCACACGAGTATCTTAAAAACCAAAAGGTCAATGTCCTTGAGTGGCCCAGTCAAAGCCCAGATCTCAATCCAATTGAGAATATGTGAGAAGAGTTGAAAATTGCTGTTCACCAAAGGTCCCCATCCAGCAGCTTGAGCTTGAGCAATTGTACAAAGAAGAATGGGCAACAAGTGCTGTGTCCAGATGTGCAAAGCTGGTAGAGACTAATCCACATAGACTCATGGCTGTAATTGCTGCCAAAGGTCCCTGAAGGGGGTGATTACTTATGCATTCAAGTATTTTCTGTTCTGTACAATTTGCAGATTATATTTTTCACTTTGACATTAGGGACATTTTCTGAGTTGATCAGTGGCAAAAACTCCTGATGAAATCCTGATTTGTTGTAACACAGTAAAATGTGGAAAAGTCCAAGGGGGGTGAAGGGGGGCCACTGTATCCTGCTCTGAAGATGAAGGGCTTCACTCCCCCTTGCTGTTTTAATTTTTTCCCTTCTTTAATTTGGCAGCCTATCACTGAGAAGGGGCTCAGGGGAGTTCTTAGGAGTTAATGCAGCCAGACTCGGGGATGTTTATTGGGACATTTATTAAGACGTCTCCGTCGCAGTAGGATGAGATTATTTAACCTGTGAAAGGCCAGAGCATGGGCCCCCTGGTGCCGCCTGATCGCAGGAGGCCGGTATTTGGTTTGGAGTTCCTGCTCTCACTGACCTGTCGGCGGCTCCGCTCTCCTGTCACGCACTGCTTTGTCTTTGCAGTTAATATCCAATCGACACTGGAGCCGGAGTGTGAAACCACATGACTGTCCTGTTCATTTTAAGTATTTTTTTGGAGGTGCCAGCATCCAGGGTGACTTGCAGTTTACACAATAAGCATTACAATAGTGCATTAAATAATCAATACAAATCACAATGTAAGCATTACAAGTGTGCAGTAGTATAATCAATACAAAATACAACAAGCATACATCCTAGTTCAATGAGGTAGCAAGTGCAGACATAATTAAGATCTATGCTAAGGGCACGGGGGGGGGGGGCATAGGAGAAGTCGCAGTAAAACAATAGAAGGTCCAACAATAGTTACGGAAGCATAGTAACATGACCATAACAAGAGTGCTGAACAGCTACAGGGGATTTTGTTAATTTGTGAAATCTATCTTCAAAAATATGATTGTAAACCCCCCCAGCTCCCCTGTAATCTTTCCTAAAAACTGTAGTTATCTTTACCGTACACAAGCTTCAGAGAAAGGGAAACCTGCAATAAAAATATCACATTGCAGCGGGTGTGGGGGGGGCACTTCATTGATAATTCACTAATGCTGCCAAAGCCCTTTTAAATGAATATCACTCACAGCTATATCTTGGTTGGAAGGAGGTTGGACATTCGTAACAGAACAATATAGATTCGCACTTAGCCGGTTAGAAGAGATGTTTTCTCTTCTTGTGTACAGTCGGGTCTTTGGTGCGGTTTATATATTTAATTTTGTGCCCACGGAATTCGGTGGTGCAGATAAGGAGACTTCTGTCGAGCAGAGCTTATCTGAAGAAGTTTTTCACAGGAGCTGAGCTGGGTTCTTGGGCTTTATAGGATTAAAACTCGACTACTATCATTTTCTGTCAGGCCTCACTGCGGAAGAACAAAGACTATAAAAGTTAACGGGGAGAGAAAATTGTCAGAATCTCTCTAGGAAAATATCTCTCGCCTTGAGGGTACTTGCCTAAAAAAAAAAAAAAAATCCTACAGGAATTTATGGCTCGACTGTTCTGTTTGGCATCTCGCCTTGTCTGTGCTTGTGTTTGTGTTTGTGTTCTTTGGAGGATTTTGGGGGTGCGGGCGCTTAACATCCCTATTAAATCAGATTATTCTTATTAATAATATGATTAATCTTCCTGGGCTGCAGAAATACTCTTGTGCAGCAGTCAAAGAGGAAGATGAGCCTTTTTATCACTGCCTATTTACTTTTAGTTTCGCGGGCATTCAGGGTAGAGAACCGTCGTTCGAGAGCTCAGAAACGCAACCACTTTTCAGTCCGTGGAGGTTCAGGCTGCCAGTTCCAGATGGCTGCTGTGCTGGGATTATTTGTCAAGATCTGTCTTGTATGTTTGTAACACCTGACAATCTCGGTTCAGGGTTGGTTAAACTTTTCAATAACTTTCCATGCATGCTTGTAGGATGTATACCTGCGGTTTGTTTTCAGGTGTTTGTGGTAGAGAATTTTGTGAGCCGTGCCCCTCTCTCTTCCCTCAGAGCTGCGCGCTTTGCCATGTCTTTGTCTTTGGGAAGACGTGAATTAATAAGTATGAAATTAAATCCAGACTCCTTATCAGGTCCAGCTTTCCGGAGTAACTGTGTCCCTGTCATTGCATCGCCTTTTAGTGCAAGGAACAAAAACGGAAGAATAAAATAAAACGGGGTGATTTAATTCTGCTCTGTCACCATGCTAAGAATCAAATCCATGTACATCAGGAAAGGGAAGAAAAATGGTTGGAGGGGCAAGAAAAACAACTCTTGAATGTTTCTCCCATTTAAACAATTACCCGTTTAGTAAAATGACAATGTCACTTACAGCGGAAGATAAACCAGCATTTATTGTAATTCTGCTTCATTAAATTACTCTGCTTGGGCTGTTTAAAACTTTTTTTCTTTTTCTTTCTTTCTTATTCCCATTTCCTCTGGTGAAGAAGACTTGTGGTTCTGCCTGGATAGCCACTGTGGAGGAGACGGGCCTTTCATATGTAATGTTCATTTTTCTTCATGATAGATCTGTCAGGGAAATGTGTCATAAAAGGCAGAATGTTCTCTGACTCGGCGGCGGGGGCTTCAGCCCAGCTTCAGCTAAACACCCACCTCTCCAGAGAATGGTGGGGGGGGGATGAAATTCCTCTGCCCAAAGTGATACAGAGCAATTCATCACTGGATAACAGCCCCACTCCTCACTGAATGAGAGGGGGGTGCCGGGACATCTGCACAGACAGATCTATATGTGAAGCTCCGTTGCTTGGTTATAGGCGGATGTTTTCAAATTATAAAGAGGAAAACGCATCGCCGGGGCACCTTGACAGAGACGCTCCGCTCTGCCACAAGCCTCAGCACTGCATTGAACACAGACTGATTGATTGATTGATTGATTACAGTTCCCATACTTTCCCATGATTGTCTTCTTTGTTCCTCTTTCTTTGTTTCTCTTTTTCATTCTCTTTCCTTTTCTTTCTCTTTCCAAAGAGGATTAATAAGCCGCAGCCTTCTCAGGCGTGTTCCTCTTGACTTACTCCGAGACCTTCCCTGAAGTTCCAGGTCGATAACTTTTCAGAAGGAAGCTGCTGTTCCCTGACCTTTGCATTTACATGAAGTCCGGCGCGTGACCTGTGTGTTTCGCAGCTCAGTGGAGCTCCTGGGCACGGATTTAGAAAGGACTTTGCCTGGATGCTGGCAGTGAACCCAGCTGCATTAGAGAAGCTGTTCCACAGTGTGGGCACGGCCGGGCTGCCATATTGAAACTGCACTGTGGCGTTCTGTACCGATTGTATCCCTCTGCCTCGGTTCACCAGTGAGCGGCTGCACTGCTGTGACTGTACCACTCACTTTAGCCCTTCCCCTGCTGTGAGGTGCTGCAGACGGCTTATTTGCATGGTACTAATATTAAATCAATAATTAATACAAATAGGTGGACTGAGATGAAAATGGGTGTCTCATCAAGAAGGCAGGACTTCAGACTAAGGCCCGTAGCTGAGAGACTAGTTCTAACCCAGACTGTGCCCTGCTGTGTCTGACTGAGACACTGACTGGGAATTCGTGTGGCACTCAGGTCGGGGAGGAATTCTCACTCAGCTCGCCACCACCCCCTGGGCCATTGCTCTGACCGGTGCACTGGAGTCTGCCGAATCTCCCTGACAGAGATGCAGAGCTGCAGTGGCCTCCGCGTGCCAGTGAGAACCCTGTTTGCCACAGCAGGACTCTTATTGCAGCTCTGCAGCCCCCTTTCCCACCCCACTATTATGTGGCGAGCCATTCCACAGTCCCTGTTGTGTGTCGTCGCAGCTGGAGGCAGCAGACAGGACCGATGCCGGCATCGGGGCGGCGTTTTATACTTTCTCATTGCGGGACGTAATGATGCTTTTGCAATCGGCGGCCTTTTCCTCCGGTGCTGTAAAGTTAACGTCCCCTGACTCCCAGGTAGGAATGGGTAATATCTTCATAGCCAGTGCTGACGGTTTAATTGCCTGGGTCTTTGACGAGTGACTCTGTGCTCGGAGCACCCAGGGGCTTCTGAGGGGGGTCACCGGGGCCGGTTGCTGCTGCAAACAAAGGGAAGATGAAGGGGAATCTTAACAGCGAGGGACTGAGGGAGTTTACCTCGGACCTTCCAGGGCACGCGCTCCCAGGGCTTTCGATCCAAACAGAACTTTAATTGCTTGCCTGACCTGCTCCTGGAGTTCCATTCCTTAGGTAATTAAGGAGGTCAGTTACAATGCAGTGCATGAGATGGAGGAGCCAAGAGGAAAAAATACCCACAAACAACAAGAACATAAAGACAAACATTGTAATGTGTCCTGCTCTTTTGGTTTAGTTTTTTTCCTACCTGATATTGCTTGATTCATCCTGAGTTTGTTTTTTGTTTTCTCCTGTGTGCGTGTTTCTGATTTCGCAGAACCAGCTCAGCGGCAGGGCTGTCGAACCTCTGTACCGGCAGCAGGTTCTTTGCGGTGGTCTAACATCTCTGAGCTGGGCAAACACATCCGATGTGCATTCGATAAGATACGTCAATGCATAAGTGTGGTTATTGATGTACAGTTCAGCTTCTAGTCTCTGCCAGTCAGGCCCGCTTAATGACTGAGTTGAAGAGCTTTTGAGTTCAGCTTAGTTTTTGTGGGACCGAACTTCGAATACATAAAGGAATAAATGAATACGTCTTGCCAGGGAAATGAAGTTCTGGCTGAAAACCCCATGAAGTCAAGCATCAGAGTTCCATTTTGTGGGTTTAGTTTAAGCTTTTCATGAAACTCCATCCCAGAGAAAGTCTTAAGCCGATCTGGACACGCGCTCTCCTGCAGTACTGTGTTTCCTACATCATTGTTATTGTTGTATTTTTTGTTGTTGTTGTTTTTTTAAGAGTTCTGGGTACAATCTCCAGGTAGCTTTTGTTAATGTGTTTCTGACAGATAATTTAAGTTTCCTAATACGAAAAACGTGTATGCGCCGAAGTGGCTGTACTATCCTATGAATAGACGCCAGAACAAATTTCCTTAGAAATAGGTGTCTGGCTTGGAGGATGGTGGGGGGGGGAAGAAAGATGTGAAAAGAGGGAGGGGGAATGAGAGAGAGAGAGAGGAGAAGAAGAAAATAAAAGAAATCCAGAAGGCTTAAAAAAATCTTTTGCGCTAATGCCAAGTAATGCTAATAAGACTTTCACAGTTGTATTAATTTGCATATAAATTAAGTTCATTTAAACCTGTTTTAATATTCCACCCCCCCCCCACACACACACACACACATACCTTTCTCAGCAGACTTTAGTATTCTGTATTTTGTGCCTTCAATGAAAGCCCCTCACATCAGGACCAGAATAAAGATCTAGTCAAAGCATTCACTCGGCTAAGTACACCATTTTTACTTAAGTGGGCAAATTACATGTATATTACTGTGTAGATTAGGCTTGGCAAATTCATCTTCCTCCTTTTCATTATTATGATTATGGGAGTTCAATTAGGTTTAATGTGTTCTTTTTTAAACTATTTAATATGTTCCCAGAGAAGTATTTTTGTTTGTTTTTTTACCTTCATGGAAATGAAGTTTGTCTTTGTCTCAGAATGGGCACACACACACGCACACGCGCACGCACATTATGGTGCTCGTTCGCTTCCTCTTTGCATCTCAGGACAACACTTAATGGTCACCCATAGTTTTGGCTGCAGTGGTGAAACATGAAGGTTATTTTCCCTGGCACCTCCCTGAGGTGCGAGCGGACCAGGGTGAGGGAGAGAGAGAGAGCTGTTCACGGGCTGCGGCTGTCTCACAGGTGCACTCAGCTCCAGAAATAAGTTTCCTTCGCTTCCTCTTGGTGCGTTTGCAAATGTAAAGGACAAATAATTTTAAAAAGCAGCAGAATAAGAAAATATTCATGCTGTTAGCAACTGAGTGTTCCCTTGTTGAGTTGCATACCATCCTAAAGCCTCAGGGCATCACCTTCAGACCCCAGTGTTCAGACCATCGTCCTGGTAGTGGTCTGTTAGCTGTGATAATACAGGGGAGCCTGGTCACCTCACTGTTGTGTTCCTTACCAAGGCCACAGATGGCTGAACAGTGTGAGCAGAGGCCAGATTAAACCTGTCCAGACGAGCTGGGCAGTGAACCTAGATACACATTAGATACCCAATAGCAACCCTCATTCATATTCATATATTTTTTTGCTCAGTGTTTGCCTGTGCAGAAATAAACCACCAAAGTATCCCCCCGCCCCTCCACACAGCCGAACAGGAATGGTATCAATCGATCGAAGGAGCCCACACCGTCTATAAATTAATGAATGATGTTCAAAACTGGTGTGTAGCCTGAGGAGCTGTTACAAGGACTTGTGCTTTGGGAATCTCAACAAACACCATTACCTTGGCAAACTTTCTCCTTCAATTTCTGCAGTTTGTTCATTTATTTATTATTACTTATTGACGATTTGTCTCGCAATTTTGTATCTTCATACTGAGTCCAGTGATTATCTGGTGATCTGCAGGTAGAGGTGAGGAGGAGGAGGACGATTCTATCTGACAGCCTGCCGTTCTCAGGTGCGTGACCCCTGTCTGTTTTGGCTGCCCTATATGCCTGTACCTTGGAAGGCTATCTTCAAGCATATGTGTGTGTATCTATACTATATGGAGTGTGTGTGCGTTTCTGTCCGTCAGACTATTGTTTTTTCCTGTCTTTCTGGCTGTTTTTTTTTTATATTGTTGGCTATGTGCCTGTTTACATGCCTTCTCTGTGCCCAATAATGGAAGCATGTTTGCTTGCTGACCTAAAAGCAGTGTTTTCAGAAACATGTTGTACAGCCTGTAGCTGCAGGCTTACAAGCTCAATAATCAAACAGACTTTGACATTGATGGGTTTTGTGGTTATTAAAACACAGGCTTATGGAGTATCTGCAAGACGGCAAAGAAACATCGAATCATTTCAGCTGCCCCTGTTCCACTCGGAGCTGCAGAGCGGCCCGTCTGACCGGTTAACCCTCTCCAGGATGCGTAGCCGGGGCAAAGTGCTGCTCTGTTTAATTTCACTGCGTGGATCAATGGAGGAACAGAAAGTGGGTTTAGGGGTTTGCCAATGGGTTTTTACTGTGTTGCTCTTTGCCCTCGCCTCACCCTGCCATTGACCTGTGTAAGCAGCATGGAGCACAGGCCTGCTGGATTGCGCAGCACGGGTGTCCAGCTGCATAAAATGCCTTCACTATTGACTGATGAAAGTGTTAAATGCAGCAATTTTAACGTAATGTGTGTACTGTATTGTACTGACTGCAGTGTTTTGAATGTGAGTCAGCACAGATGAAGATATCGGAGAAATAAATCTGAGGGGGCAGGTGTGGGGCGGGGGGTGCAGTACCTAGCTTGTGCACACAGGGGCGCTGTGCAATCTGTCCTCCCCCAGGCTGACAGGAAGCTGCCTGCTGTACTTGTGGCCTGTCTAGTAGGAATCCTATTGATCGGCTGTTTGATTCTGTCTGGGAGTTTGTGGGACTGGGCTGGGTAATGGTAATGGTTTCGCTGTTGCTGCTGTGGCTGTCAGGACCAACATCCATGCATCTCGGCCAATATTAACAAACAAACAAACAAACAAACAGATTCTTGTCTCCAAGCAGGTGTAACATGACTGGCACGGAAAAACACTCTCTCTCCCAAACTCGAAGCGGCTCCGCTCTCTCTCTCTCTCCTTTTTTCTTTTTCCTTTTCTTGGAACACAGAACAGCCGAAGCAGCTATCTGTACCCTGCCTGGCGGGCTGAACGCCAAACCATGCACATTACACTTCAGCTCTGGTAAATATGCTGGTGTGTGCCGAGGAATCTCCCTCAGAGCCCCTCAGATCCCATTTGTAACCCTAGTAGCCTTTGCAAATCTTAGAAACAGAGACCAGAAATGGCTTTAGAAGGTCTGTGCTTCATCGTTAGCTGTACACACAGCAATGGCCCACCACCACACACACAACCATCTACAGACACACACACACACACACACACACACACACAGTTGTTCTCTTTTAAACATTTCCAGTCAAGGTCTTATCTGAGACTCTTCAGAGAGCAGTGGATTCCCATGGCACATTTTTCACTCCGTTTTCCATTTCATCTTTCTCGGCTTGCTAATGAACTGCTCCTGTCTGGGCTGTCCTTAGCTGTGCGAGTGTGTGATTGTGTGTGTGTGTGTGTGTGTGTGTGTGTGTGTGTGTGTGTGTGGATGTATGAGACTGTGCGTGAATAGGGGGTTGTGTGTGTTTGACCAAGCCGAACTGAGGAGCAGTGTTTCTGGAGGACTTTATACTAGGGGCTCCACACATCACTGTGCCTCTCCAGCAGCAGGCCGGGCTGCTGTCCTGGGAATCACAGACCAGTGTCCTGGCAGTTGCCCCTCCGACGGCCTGATTGAGACTGCAGAGCCACTGAAGAGTCATTCATTTTGTCTTTCCGATGAGCTGAAGCACCTGATCAATCACGTTCAATCTGCCTAGAGCCCCCCCCACCAAACAGCATGACAAGGCAAGGTCCTGCTCATCCTCATGGTGATTAGTCTCCGTTGCCCTCCTGCAGGAATACTGACAGCTGCATCACTGAGAAGCTTATTTATTATAACGCTCGTAAATAAAACATCTTTAAAGTGTTTTTTTTTCTCTCTCTCACCCTCCCTTTCCCGCTATTAACTACTCGAAATCTGTAGCTGCAGAAG